>NC_091283.1:588191013-590591013 GCF_032444005.1 Ranitomeya imitator
CTTAATTTTTGTCTTAGTCCAGTTTGCAGATATGTGATTCCTTGCTGCTGGTTGCTCTAGTGGGCTGAAATTACTCCTCATGTTCCATGAGTTGGCACATGAGTTCAAGTAATTTCAGGATGGTTTTTTGAAGGGTTTTTCGCTGACCGCGCAGTTCACTTTTGTATCCTCTGCTATCTAGCTTTAGCGGGCCTCATTTTTGCTGATTCTATTTTCATAACTACGTATGTGCTTTCCTCTCATTTCACCGTTATTACATGTGGGGGGCTGCTATTTCTGTGGGGTGTTTCTCTGGAGGCAAGTGAGATCTGTGTTTCTTCTAATAGGGGAAGTTAATCCTTCGGCTGGCGCGAGACATCTAGGAATCATCGTAGGCACGTTCCCCGGCTACTGCTAGTTGTGTGTTTAGGTTCAGGATCGCGGTCAGCTCAGGTTCCATCACCCTAGAGCTTGTTTTGTTTTTGTGCTTGTCCTTTTGTGATCCCCTGCCATTGGGATCATGACAGTCCCTCCCTACTCCCCTGCAGTCAGTGCCCGGCGCCCGCTCCATACTCCCCGCAGTCAGTGCCTGGCGCCCGCTCCATACTCCCCGCAGTCAGTGCCTGGCGCCCGCTCCATACTCCCTGCAGTCAGTGCCCAGCGCCCGCTCCATACTCCCCGTAGTCAGTGCCCGGCGTCCGCTCCATACTCCCCGCAGTCAGTGACTGGCGCCCGCCCCATACTCCCCGCAGTCAGTGCCCGCTCCATACTCCCTGTGGTCACCGCTCACACAGGGTTAATGCCAGCGGTAACAGACCGCGTTATGCCGTGGCTAACTCACTCCGTTACCGCCACTATTAACCCTGTGTGACTAAGTTTTTACTATTGATGCTGCCTATGCAGCATCAATAGTAAAAAGATCTAATGTTAAAAATAATAAAAAAACAAAAGACCTGCTATTCTCACCTTCGGTAGTTCGACAATGCACTCGCGCCTGCCGCCAGCTTCCGGTCCCAGAGATGCATTGCAAAATTACCCAGAAGACTTAGCGGTCTCGCGAGACTGCTAAGTGATCTGGTAATTTCGCAAAGCATCCTGGGAACGCAAGATGGTGGCAACCGCGCGCATCGCCAGTGGTTCGCTGGATCTACGCTGGATCCTGCCAGGTGAGTATATAACTATTTTTTATTTTAATTATTTTTTTTAACAGGGATATGGTGCCCACATTGCTGTATACTACGTGGGCTGTGTTAGATACCGCGTGGCTTCTATATACTACCTGGCCAGTGTTAGATACTATGTGGGCTGTGCTCTATACTGTGTGGGCTGTGCTATATATTACGTGGCCAGTGTAATATACTGCGTGGGCTGCATTATATACTACATGGCTGCTATATACGACGTGGGCAGTGTTATATACTACGTGGTTGTGTTCTATACTGCGTGCTATATACTACGTGGCCACTGTTAGATACTATGTGGGCTGTGCTATATATTACGTGGGCTGTGTTATATATTACTTGGCCAGTGTTACATACTACGTGGGCTGTGTTATATATATATATATACTGCGTGGCTGCTATATACTGCGTGGCTGCTATATACTGCGTGGCTGCTATATACTGTGTGGGCTGTGTTATATACTACGTGGGCTGTGTTATTTAATGTGTGGCCTATATTAACGCATCGGGTATTCTACAATATGTATGTATATAGCAGCCACATGGTATATACAGTACCACAGGCCACGTAGTACTCCTATATACTACGTGGCCTGTGCTATATACTATGTGGCTGCTATATACATACATACATATTATAGAATACCCGATGCGTTAGAATCGGGCCACCATCTAGTGAAACTATAATTGGCAATAAATGTAAGTCATTTTAGTGCAATATTGTCAAACAATAAGTTCTTAGTTCCCTTTCAGAAGGAGGAGTACAGCATTCAGCTGCTGTTACTATATACTTTACAATAGAATTATGTTTCCCTGCATTCACCACTAGTGGGTGCTCATACAAAATTATCTCACAATTAGTTATTAATTTATATACAGCTCTGGAAAAAAATTAAGAGACCTTTGCAAAATTTTCAGTTTCTCTGATTTTTCTCATTATAGGTATATTTTTGAGTAAAATGTAAATTGTTCTTTTAGTCTATAAACTTCTGACAACATGTCTCTGAAGTTCCAATCAATACATTTTGTATTTTTTGGTGACAAAAAAAATGGTCAAAATTAAAAAAAAACAACAACCTGTGCTTTTAGACCTCAAATAATGCAAAGAACACAAGTTCATAATTATTTAGAAACAACAATACTAATGTTTTAACTCAGGAAGAGT
The DNA here is from genome assembly GCF_032444005.1 of Ranitomeya imitator. Classification (NCBI taxonomy): domain Eukaryota; kingdom Metazoa; phylum Chordata; class Amphibia; order Anura; family Dendrobatidae; genus Ranitomeya; species Ranitomeya imitator. The sequence goes on from NC_091283.1 coordinate 588,193,339, forward strand.
TCAGAAATCAATATTTTGTGGAATAACCATGATTTTTAATCACAGCTTTCATGTGTCTTGACATGCTTTCCACCAGTCTTTCACACTGCTTCTGGCGCAAACATTTAAGCAGTTCTTCTTTGTTTGATGGCTTGTGACTATCCATCATTCTCTTGATTACATTCCACAGGTTTTCAATGGGGTTCAGGTCTGGAGATTGGGCTGCCCATGACAGGGTTTTGATGTGGTGGTCTCTTAATCTTTTCCAGAGCTGTATATGGTAAGGACATCTACTCCCCACCCCAATTTCCTACAAGCATCCAGAATTATATATTTTAACTCTATCATAGTATGATGGGATGCATGATCTCTAGAGCTTTGTATTAGGGCACCGTCACACTATACCATTTCGATCGCTACGACGGTACGATTCGTGACGTTCCAGCGATATCGTTACGATATCGCTGTGTCTGACACGCAGCAGCGATCAGGGATCCTGCTGAGAATCATACGTCGTAGCAGATCGTATGGAACTTTCTTTCATCGCTGGATCTCCCGCTGTCATCGCTAGATCGGTGTGTGACACCGATCTAGCGATGCGATCCAGCGATGCGTTCGCTTGTAACCAGGGTAAACATCGGGTAACTAAGCGCAGGACCGCGCTTAGTTACCCGATGTTTACCCTGGTTACAAGCGTTAAACTAAAAAAAAACAAACAGCACATACTTACATTCTGGTGTCCGTCAGGTCCCTTGCAGTCTGCTTCCCGCACTGTGACTGCCGGCCGTAAAGTGAAAGCAGAGCACAGCGGCTGTGCTTTCACTTTCACTTTACGGCCGGCAGTCACTGAGTGCGGGAACCAGACTGCAAGGGACCTGACGGACACCAGAATGTAAGTATGTGCTGTTTGTTTTTTTTTAGTTTAACACTTGTAACCAGGGTAAACATCGGGTAACTAAGCGCGGTCCTGCGCTTAGTTACCCGATGTTTACCCTGGTTACCCAGAGACCTCGGCATCGTTGGTCGCTGGAGAGCTGTCTGTGTGACAGCTCCCCAGCGACCACACTACGATTTACCTACGATCACGGCCAGGTCATATCGCTGGTCGTGATCGTAGGTAAATCGTATAGTGTGACGGTACCCTTAGAAAAGGAGCACTCCAACCCTTCTAAAAATCAATTTATTTATTATTAGTAGTATTATTATTAGTAGTAGTATTACTAGTATTGTTATTACAGTATTTATGAGTGAATAATCACTATCTAATAGTTATAAAACTAAGAAAGGATAAAAATGCAACCAAGAATAAACATTCCCCAACTAAAAAAAACAAAACTAATAGAAATCACTTTGAAGTTTGCCATTCTCAAAAGTTGGCAAGTATGGGATAAATGTATCCCAAGGTGTCCTGTTTCTGGAACCTCTTTGGGCCAGATGTTATCTGTAGGGCAATCAAACAACAAGGCTCCTATTCATCATCATGTTTATGCCACAATTCTGGCCTAAAGCACCTTCAAATGTCACAGAATTTTTGTGCAACGCGAACCTGGCAAAAAATGTTTAGATTATTGTTAGTTTCACGAAAGTTTCAAGTCACTTCACCAAGATGGGTGGAGTTGGGGCAGGAACTGGGTTGGTAAGGGGCATAGCAACACCTGCTCAATAAATTCAATAAAAGTGACAGCATTCCTTACTTCAGAAATATTACTCAAGTCTCTGACACTGATAAGAGTGTTTGTTCCTAATTATTGGCACATGTAAATATGCTGCCGATCACACAATGGACAAGCTGATGCTCATTCGTTGGGTGATCAGATACTTTATACCGGCATAAAGATCATTGTGGTTGTTAGCATATCACAATACTTCAAGAAGCACTCCCATCAAAGTTTTTATCCTCTTAATATATCGCAGTCATCATATTATATAGAACTATGTACTTACAATTGCTCATTTTGCCCTTCTATACAGTTAATTCTTCTCTTTTCTCTGCTGTATGTAGCAAGATGAAGTCTCTGTTTATTGCATCAATAATCCCACTCTTCAACTCCTGACCCAGCTACTATGCTCATCCCTGTCATGGTTTCATCACTGACTGTGTTCTAGGGATGCTGTGAGTGACAGCTCAACCAACCTATGGACTCTGGAATGTGCTGAACTGCCAGTTTTGTGAGTGACAGTCCATCCATCCAATCTGATCCTACGGCGTGCTGGGCTGTCAGAATTTTGATTGACAGCCCTGCTGCTCAATCTGGTCTAGCCTGAGTGTGTTTCCCAGGTGCCTCTCGACCTCAATGCTTTGCAAGCCATTTACCTAGCTTGTGTGAGCAGCACATTGTCAGTTGTAGCTTCGATGAGTTAGGTGTATTCGCTTGCTCTGTGTCTGACTTTTTGATCTCGCTGGACCTCGAATTTGTTGTGACTATTCGTCTGGATTATCCTTTCTGCTTTTGGCGCTTACTGACTTCAGGTATCTAACCCCAGACTTGGCCTCTGACTATACGTTTGTTGTACTCCCTTGTCTAGACATACCCTCCTGGCATTTGACCCGGGCTGTTATCTGACCATGTCCTTGTCTCACCCCTATGTGCTACGAGCCCTACTAGTAGCTGACCTCGGTCCTCCTGACTACGTAGTCTCACAGCTTGCCCATGAGTAGTGAATCAGCATCACACTACCCCCTGCCTGGGACTTTTGCAGTTATGACTCATGCAGTGAAAGAAAAACCTCCTATTTCTACGTAGCTAGTCTGTTTTTAATCATGGGATGTCATAGACCTAATGGAATAAAGAAAAATTACCAGATAGAAAGGCAAAATGAACAATTATAAGTACGCAATGTTATATAATATAATGATTGCAATATAGTAAGAGGATAAACATTTTGATGGGAGTGCTTTATAACAGAATCTGCTGTTGACGCGGCATGGGGATAGAATGACCATTTTAATGATTATTCTCCACCATACAGTTTTTGTTGGGTTACGTCAATGGGCCAGTAAACAAACACTGATAGTCTTGTACATGGTCAGTATAGGCTTGTTAATGGGCCAAAATCAGCTTGCCTAAATGGGCCTTTTTATTTTATGGAAGCTCCCTTCCTGGTTACTAGAGGAGAGTCCTATAATTCTTTAATAAGATATATGAAAGTGGATTTTATAAATGAGGCAATCCATTTAAGAATATTACCGCTATCACAATGAAAAAGGCATGGCAATTAGGTATGTGTGTGTGTGCCTTTGCATTGTCGCTATTGTGTGTTTCTTTTTTATTGAAAACCTGACTGGTTACATCAGAAACTTAATAACACATGCAAGAACTACACTTGTAAGGAAAAATAACTTTATCAGTACTGAGGAGAAAGAGGAGAAATTCCTAATGCAATTAAACAGAAGGCAGACATGATACAGGGACAGATGACTCAGTGGTGTTAATTAGGGAGGATCAGAGGATGGAAAGAGTGGGTCACAGTTCAAAATGGACAACTCATTAGTGTTCAGAAGTATTAACAGAGCTTAGTGAGTGAATGCTACGCCATTAGCAGAACCGCTTAGACGGCTACAATCTACTTCACAAAACTAGCCAATTGCTTTTCGGATGAACCGGATTAAAGCAATGCATCACCACATCAGCCATACACACCCAGATCTAACAGAATATAGTCATGGAGATCACAGGCCCAACAAAAGACTCCGAGCTCAGTATCACCTTATCCATTTATCCTGGTACATGCCTGGCAGTAATGTTCTCTATTATCTTGTGCCACTTTATCATTCTAGATCACTTGTCAAAGAGAATAAAGCTATAATGATTTTTCGATTAATTTTTTTCCTCCTTTTTATTATATAAAATGCTTATCTTAGCTTCAGTTTGCATCTTTAACACCTGGATATTATTTTTTCTTTTTAATTGAAACTTGATCTGAAAAAAAAAAAAATCACACAAAACCTTAAATGAATCCAGTGCATAAATCAGACTTCAAAATTAATTCAGATCCCAAAAAGCCAGTGAACGATTCCAGCATTTAACCTGAAAGATTATCGTGAATGAGAATTCTTAAGAAAGCTGGCTTCAAAATATTCTTACAGTCTAAACAGGCTGCCAGTCACACAATGAACGATCAAAGGACTCAATCATCTGGCAAAATGATCTTTTGTGCAGCCATTCCCGGTGGTGTAGCCTCCTGTGTAAGTAGAACTCTTGCTGCCGAGAACCATGGTAAGTGTCTGCACCGAGAGATCTTTTACTTTCGCCTGCCTGTGTAAATTGTTTACCGATCGTTTAGTGCTTCTGGTTTGTCCAAGAAAACAGTCCCTTACAGTATCTACCACCTATGGCAATGCCAAAACTGCACTCTGTAGACATTGTGTACATAAGTTAGGGCTGTAGTTTGTCCCCATGAAACTTTTTGCCACCCTACTGTACATCCGTATACCTGTTCTTTCAAAAGGAGGCATACCGAGTCCTTTGGAAAATATATGGATCTGTAAGTTAAAAAAATTGTGCCCCTTATCACATATTGTACCACAAAGGTATTGTATAAGAAACTAATTCAGTAATATAATACTGTACATACCAAGAATTAGAAGGCTGTTGTTTGTGCTGTTTTTTTCTAAATCTGCCATATGGTTCCAGAGATATTAGGCTTTTAATTTAGTGCTAATTTTTATGGCCTTTACCAAGCTTGGCTGAGGAATAGAAACAGACTGAAACCAGGCTCTCTGTAAGCATTAGAAATTTGACTTGATATCTGATATGCAGATTTCTGACTCTCTAGACACCAACTTGTCTGAGCACAGGAAGCTGCAGACACTCTTCCATGCAATCACATCAGACTAGCAAGGGAATTTAAAGAAGAAAAGGAGCATTGCCATGTTATTAAAATACTTTAGTTAGTTGGCATGAAGATAAACATGTTTGCAATTGAGAGCTTTTATCTTACATAGTGTACAGCTTCCAAAGAGATTGACCAGCTCCTTGGAAACAAGCTGTGCACTATTTAAGATAAAAAAAAACCCTTATTACAGGAGAATCAAAGCATATAGTAAAAGCAAGTCAGTTGCAAACTTATTACGGTAATTTTCATGCTAACTATATAAAGCATTTAAATTACTTCACAACCAAAGGTATTTTCATTTTTGCGTTTTCGTTTTTTGCTCCCCTTCTTCCCAGAGCCATAACGTTTTTTACTTTTTGGTCATTATAGCCATTTGAGGTCATTTGAGGTGGAACAAGTTGTACTTTTGAACAACAACATTTTAACATATCGTGTACTGGAAAATGGCAAAACAATTCCAAGTGCGGTGAAATTGCAAATAAAGTGCAAAATTTTGCACAGCTGTTTTTTTTTTCTTATGTTCACTATATGCTAAAACTAATCTCTCCCTATGATTATCCAGGTCATTACGAGTTCATAGGCACCAAACATGTATAGGTTCTTTTTATTTAAGTGATGAAAAAAATCAAAAATTTGGTGAAAAAAAAATGGCGCCAATTTCCAAGACCTGTAGTGTCTCCATTTTTCATGATCTGGGACTGCCTACTGGCTATTTTTTGTGCCCTGAGCCAACATTTTTATTGATACCATTTTGATGTAGATAAGATCTTTTGATCGCCTGTTATTTCACCTTAGCAGCAATAAAAAAAAGTTAATTCTGATGTTTTGAATTTTTTTTCTTTACGCCGTTAGGGATCAGGTTAATTTTTTTTATGTTGATAGATCAGGCTATCCTCAGCGCACCGATACCAAATATGTGTATATTTGATATTTTTAATTGCTTTATTTTGAATTTTAAATATTTTTAAAAACTTTTTTTTACTTTTTGCATGCTTCAATAGTCTCAGTGGGAGGCTATTAGCTGTACTACTTTGATATATGCTACACACAGGCGATGATCAGATCGCCTGAGTGTTGCAGAAATGCTCACTTGCTATGATCGCTGACCACCGGGTGGCGCGCATAGCAATCTGGCTATGACAACCATAGAGGTCTGCTGGAGACCTCTGGTTGTCATTCCGACCCATCGGTGATCAGCGATCATGTGATGGGGTCACTGATGGGCGGGATTAGTGACACGCTTCTGGAAAGCATGAGCTAAATGCCGCTGTCAGAAATTGATAAATCTAGTTAACAGCTGCGGGTGGATCACGATTCCACCAGCGGCTTTTGCAGGCACATGTCAGCTGTATATATCAGCTTTCATGTGCCTGGAAAGGTGGGGACTCCGGTGCAAACAGGGGGAGTCCAACATCGGTGCACTATTACGCCCAGTGTCGGAAAGGTGTTAATATCAGGAAAATACCCCTTTTAATGATCAAGTATTTCAGCAAATATACTTAAGGAGAGGTGTTAATCCCTTACACATCAGCCACTATTCTCCATTGATTTCTATAAAGCAAATAGATGCTCACCTCCCTCCACTTCTATATAACAATTAGCTGCTTACCTCCCTTTTTCTCCCTCCTTGCTCCTGAGCTGCTGTTATTAGCCATGCAAAATTGCCCATTCCTGGCCCACTCCATTGGCATTTGTCAGAGCAGTTGTTCTAATCACTGCTCACTTGTTCAAATATAGTGATAACAGTATAGATTCTAAAAAAGTGCACGGACACCCATTATTGTGTTACAGTAGCATAAGCTCAGAAATAGGAACCAGTACTGTCACTCAAGTATGAGTGCCCACTCCCCAGGCAACCAGGAAGTAAGGAAACTGCAGAGTTGCATGCTGCTGAAGACACAACTTGAAAACAACCATTTAAGAGGTAATTTTTTAGTTCTTATTTTATTCCCACTGCTCATCAATTTAGGTTTTTTTTTTTTTTGTTAAATAGAGATATGGGCATTTTATCTTAGTTCTAATTTTTCTTTTTTTTTTTATCAAGGGGTATTGTTCACAGAGTCATAACGCAGAGGAGCCTAAAGATACCCCCCATGGAGATTCAGAAAAAACATATACTTTAATAACCGCTATGGACCGAGACCATGCTATAGACTAGTTGGACATCTGGGTTCACGGCGGTTTTTCCCCACCTGCTGCCCTGGATTGATAGGTTTCTAATCTATATGCACATGTAGGCTGGGGTCACACTTGCAAGTGCCATGCGAGAAACTTGCGCAAGTCTCTGGTGTCAATACCCAGCAGTCGGGACCGGAGCATGCAGCTGCATGTATTTCTATGCAGCTGAACACTCTGGTCCGAACCGCCAGCAGCACTGCCGGGTATTGAGGCGAGAGACTTGCGCGAGTCTCTCGCATTGAACTCGCAAGTGTGACCCTGGAGATCTGTCTATCCAGGGCAGCAGACAGGGATAAGCCCCTGGGGACCCTGTTGCTCAACTAGTCTACAGTTCTCTCTTGATTAGGCCGGTTTCACACGACAGTGGCTCCGGTACATGTAGTGACAGTTTTTTCACGTACCGGAGACACTGACACACGTAGACCCATTCAAATGAATGGGTCTATGCACATGCCTGCGTGTTTTCACGGACCGTGTGTCCGTGTGCAAAACACGGAGACATGTCTGTTTTTCTCCGGCAGCACGGTCTGCAAAGCGTCTTGCACACGTGCAAACGGAGAACAGTGTGCATTCTCCGCCGCAGGAGAAACAGCGCTACAGTTAAGCGCTGTCCCCAGCGTGTGGTGCTGAAGGCGGCATTCATCTCTTGAGAAGAGATGAAAAATCAAATTTTTTTTTGTTAAAAATAAAGTTTGGGGGTCACCTCCCGCCTCCCACCCGCCGTGCGCCCGCCTGATTGCAGAGAAATACTCACCCAGCTCCCGCGATGCCTTCTCTCAGTGCCGGCAGCATGTCCTGTGTGAGCGGTCACGTAGTACCGCTCATTACAGTGATGAATATGCGGCTCCACCTCCCTTATACATGTTTGAAGTGCCTTTAGGGGTCCCATATATTGGAAAACCCGCAAATGTTATACCATTTTAAAAACAACACCCCCTGAGATATTGAAAACTGCAGTCAGGTAGTTTATTAACCCTTTAGGTGATTTTCAGGAATTAATGCAAAGTGGCATGACAGAAATGAAAATGTGTATTTTTACCACCTAAATGGCGCTAACTTCTGAACAGGTTACAACAGCTAACAGACTCTAAGGCCGCTATTTGGTCGTGAATTGCCATGGCAAATATCAGGACCACAAAATCATGATCTGAGGGCATCAGTTGGGATAAAGAGAAAGCCCCCACTCTGTTAACCATTTATAATGATGTAGTCACTATTGACAGCAGTATCTTAGACTAGTTTCACACTAGCGTTTTGAGGAGCTGCGGAGGGCTACGGACTTCCTCCGTGAAGCCCCGCCCTAGGTCGCACCTCTGCCGCTAGCTCCGCCTACTTCTGGATGCAGCCTGCGTACCTATCTTTAACATTAGGTACACAGGTCGTGCCGCTGTCTGCGGATGCTTCCCCAATGTTAAAGATAGGTACGCAGGCCGCATGCAGAAGTAGGCGGAGCTAGTGGCGGAGGTGCGGCCGAGGGCGAGGCTTCATGGAGGAAGTCCGCAGCCCTCTGCAGCTCCTCAAAACGCTAGTGTGAAACTAGCCTTAGCGGTTAAGCAGATTTGGATGGTGCAAACACTGATCGTGGCTGATGCAGCAAGATGTCAGCTATAGTGAACAGCTGATAGCTGCTGGATTGTTACCTGTATGGGGAGGCTATTCTCTTATATCTCAGGTCAGTTAAAAGACGTATTGGCTGTCATTAAGGGGTTAAGAGCAGGGTTAACTTTGCCAGACAGTATTAAAAAGCAATGAGAAATGCCATTTGTTCTATGATGTAACCTTGTTATGTTGTATAATCTTCAATAAAACAAGTTTTAAAAAATATATTTGTTTGCTGAAAAGTATTAGGCACAATATTACCAGATCCAAAAAAGAACCAATTGCATTATCCCCTCGCTTTTCATATTTGTGGCTTTAGATGAATTTATTTCCACTATTTAAAGCTCTAATATGTTGCAATAATTCAGCCTAATTGAAGACTTTGATTGAAATTGCACATTGGCTGTAAAGGGAATATATGTTTCCATGCGCAATGGCATTATTTCCAAATTTTTCTAAGAAGGCATCAATAGAAGCCATTTCCTTACTGAAAATGCACTTTCCCAGCAGTGAAGCACCTCGTATAAGATCATGAGTAAGTAAAACCATTTAACTGGACTCATCCTATTACTAATGTCTGTGTGAAGCTTTTGTTCATAGCAATACATATCATATGGCTTTAGATTTGCAGTCCCTAAACAGGCCAAACTTCCTTTGTCCAGTTACCCTGGGCGACCGCACGCCATATTACAGTCTCCAAACACATAGCTTTACATGTCGTAGACACTACACACGCCAGCCCCCTCCGACTAGTTCCCGTGGGTGTCCTGCATCACTGTATCACAATCTCTTACAGTCTCTTTACTCACACAGCCGTACACAGCCCAGGATATCCTCCAGATAGCAGCCGAGCACCATATCCACCTGTTTGCACTCATTACACATGCTAGTCCTCTTTCACGCAGCTCAGTATTTCTGCTGCATCATGCCAACATTCAGCATGGCATCTAGATGTAGCACAGATAGACTCGTCAAGGGACAAATGGATTTTCTTCTTGTTGGATAGGTGAGGAACATTGTGGGCATCGGTAGATTATCTTCTCATCGGACAGGTGAGTATAAGCTTGCTTTTTTATTTGTAATTTCTTACAATTAAATGGGTAAAGGGGGTGTTTATATCAAATAAAGAACATTATGCAGGCTTTTTACAATTTGACTATGGGGCTAGCAATGCGGGCATCTTATAGACACCTCTCCATTGCTAACCCTTGAGCTTGCCAATGCAAAGCTGACATCAACCCCAATACTTGCCTCTGCTCCATCTTATGGATGCACCATTTCTGGGGTGGCTGAGAGTTGATGTTGTTAGTTGGGGAGGGAGCCAATTTCCAATGCCCCTTCCTAGCCTATTAATATCCTGCAGCAGTCTGCCTAGCTTTTGCTGTTTATTAATTATAGGGGGGTCCATGCCATTTTTTAGGGGGTCCCCATTTTAATAATCAGTAAAGGCTAAGTTTACAGCTGTGAGCTGACATTAATAGCCTGTGAAGCTCCATGTTTATTATCCTCTTCCTATGCTATAAACATCTGCCCCCACCTGACTGCTTTCTCTCAGCTGGTTATTAAAATTTTGGGCGACTTCACGCCATTTTTACTTTAATTTATTTATTTATGACTTAAATACATGTACAGTAAGCTACACACAGAAAGCAATGATTATATATCTCACTCACATATTTCTACCTATCTGTGCATTGAAGAGTATTTTGTTAGAAAGCTATCTTTAAATGACAGAGAATTACTCTATGTAAAAGCTAATGTTAAAATCTCATTGCATACGCATGTCATATGGATGTCATACGGATGCAAGGTGAGAAAAACTGCAGTGTACTTGCATGACACTCAAATGACACTTGCATGACACACGTCCAACGTTTCAGGAACAACATCGGACTGATTTTAATAACGCTAATGGCTATGAGCCCTTAGACAGAGTAAATGAATATATATACAGCATTAAAGCCTCTGGATAACTTTAGGCTGGGATTCCAGTAGCATATCACATCCGATGCAAGAGCATCAGATGCGATATGTTAATGACACTCCGCTCCTGCTCTGCTGCGAGCGTGAGACAAGTGTCAGTGCTCTGATCCTCTTGCCACTGGCGGACACTGACAGAAAAGGAGCCCTGTGCAAGAACAGTATATGGGCCCTTTGCAGCTTAAGAGCCCCTAAAAAGTGCAACATTTCACCTGCTCTGGAGGTAGAAATGTGCCCCCTTACCTCTTGGGCCCCTGTGCAGCTGCACAGGTTGCACCAATGAAGTACCGGCCCTTGCACAGCTGCAGAGGAGACAGAAAAATTAATTTCTCAATCTCCTCTGCTGCCAGCGTCCATCCCACTGCACTCAGGTGATATCTGAGTGCAGTGCAATGTTTCACAGGCACTCATAGACTTGTATGGGTGCGTGCAATCCAAATTCGGCATGCAATCGCAGCATGCTACATTTTTTTTCCTGTTTGATCAGAGCAGGAAATAAAACGCCATTAAGAACAGAAGCATAGGATTAAATTGGTATGAATGCAATCCGATCTGTAATCTGATTGCATTTTTCCAATTTTATTGCACGTGGAGCGAGCCCTTAGTGTTTCTTCCTCCCATATAGCAGATCCTGGGTTTAACATGAACCTGTCACCAGGTTTGGCCGATAAGAGATATGGCGAAAATCATATAATGCCCCAAAAATAACAAATTTTATTAAATATCATTAAAATGCCACCAACCTGTGGCTACACCACACAAAACACAAAATAAATACCACCGTGAAAAAACTAGTGTGGGAAATGGAAAATCCCTACAAGATACCTATGCTGGTGTCTACCTATCTGCGGGGGTTGGCACCCTAAGGGTACCTTCACACTAAGCGACGCTGCAGAGATACCGACAACGATGTCGATCGCTGCAGCGTTGCTGTTTGGTCGCTGGAGAGCTGTCACACAGACAGCTCTCCAGCGACCAACGATCCCGAGGTTGAACGTTAAAAAAACAAACACTACATACTTACCTTCAGCTGTCTGTCCTCCGGCGCTCTGCTTTCCTCTGCACTGTCAGCGCCGGTCAGCCGGAAAGCAGAGCGGTGACGTCACCGCTGTGCTTTCCGGCTGGCCGGCGCTGACACAGGATGCAGGAGGAGTGCAGAGAAGCACAGCGCCGGGGACAGACAGCAGAAGGTAAGTATGTAGTGTTTGTTTTTTTAACGTTTACGCTGGTAACCAGGGTAAACATCGGGTTACTAAGCGCGGCCCTGCGCTTAGTAACCCGATGTTTACCCTGGTTACCAGTGAAGACATCGCTGAATCGGCGTCACACACGCCGATTCAGCGATGTCAGCAGGGAGTCCAGCGACGAAATAAAGTTCTGGACTTTCCTCAGTGACCAACGATCTCCCAGCAGGGGCCTGATCGTCGATCGCTGTCACACATAACGATTTCCTTAAAGGGAACCTGTCACCCCGAAATTCGCGGGTGAGGTAATCCCACCGGCATCAGGGGCTTATCTGCAGCATTCTGTAATGCTGTAGATAAGCCCCCGATGTTACCTGAAAAAGGAGAAAAAGACGTTAGTTTATACTCACCCAGGGGCGGTCCCGCTGCTGGTCAGGTCGAATGGGCGTCTCCGGTCCGCTGCGGCGCCTCCTATCTTCTTTCCATGACGTCCTCTTCTGATCTTCAGCCACGGCTCCGGCGCAGGCGTACTTTGCTCTGCCCTGTTGAGGGCAGACAAAGTACTGCAGTGCGCAGGCGCCGAGCCTCTGACCTTTCCGGCGCCTGCGCACTGCAGTACTATCCTCTGCCCTCAAGAGGGCAGAGCAAAGTACGCCTGCGCCGGAGCCGTGGCTGAAGATCAGAAGAGGACGTCATGGAAAGAAGATGGGAGGCGCCGCAGCGGACCGGAGACGCCCATCCAACCTGACCAGCAGCGGGACCGCCCCTGGGTGAGTATAAACTAACGTCTTTTTCTCATTTTTCAGGTAACATCGGGGGCTTATCTACAGCATTACAGAATGCTGCAGATAAGCCCCTGATGCCGGTGGGATTACCTCACCCGCGATTTTCGGGGTGACAGGTTCCCTTTAACGATATCGTTGTTACGTCACAAAAAGCAACGATATCGTTAACGATATCGTTGTGTGAAGGTACCTTAAGGGATACGATTCTGGCGCCCCCGCTCAACGGCTGCTGACCCTAAGGTCCCTAATCGACCCTAACGATCCAAATGGGTCCCTCTGCTCACGCAAAAAATGAACTAAAGGTGCCCCTATAACTCTAGACATAGATCACACCTATAAATAGGGAATCCTGTACCCCACACGTGCAATAAAAACATTAGAGAACATGTAGAAGGCTTTTTGACGAAAATCAAATGCAATTTGCACAATCGCTGCTTTATAAAGAAACTTATCATTCTCATATATTATTGCAATGCACCTGAACCACAAAATATATAGCTATGACATAATTCATGACCTAATACGGTTACCAGTTGGTATATGTGATGTTATGTTGTTGTTGTTATTAATGGGACTCTATCACCTGAATTTGGAGGGAACAATCTTCAGCCATAGGGGCGAGGTTTTCGGGTGTTTGATTCACCCTTTCCTTACCCGCCGGCTGCATGCTGGCTGCAATATTGGATTGAAGTTCATTCTCTGTCCTCCATAGTACACGCCTGCACAAGGCAATCGCAGGCGTTATACCATGTTATACCATGTGTCTCGATGGTTTGTGATAAGTATGAATTGCGATGTTAATACCTCAGTTAAAAAGGCCCGCCAGGGCGCCGAGCATATCGTACTTCCTATTCGGAGACCGGAAGTCTGATCACCTCATTGGTTTACTCAGCCGTCCAGTGCGCTTGCTCCAAGTGGAGCGCATATCTGTTTACTGCGTGCCGGCTACTGTGCAGGCTCACTGTGATAGATGGACATTCCTGCTTTCGGCAATGGAACGCCCATCCCAATGGCAAACTGTGCAAGCCAGGTATGCGTACCAGATTTATGGATGCCAGTCATTTGTAGCTCCGATCAGCCTGACCAGATGATTCTTTGTAAAGGAATACTCCATGCAGCACGTCTCTAGTCTTTACGGGTTAGAGGCTGTGCCGATTCTTCATCATGTATGTTATGATCCGGTGACCTTGGAGCTGCTTGAGAACTTTCACTGGAGAAAGTGGCCACTATACTGACCGCAAACCTGAACTTAACACCGGAACTAGAAGTAGCCATGGAGTGTACCTAACACACCTAGAAACCTCGTCACAGCCGGAGGACTAAATACCCCTAAAGATGGAAATCGGAATACTGTCTTGCCTCAGAGAAAATCCCCAAAGGATAGACAGCCCCCCACAAATATTGGCAGTTAGGGTTAAGCGAAATGGATCGTTCATTTTCAAAAGTCGCCGACTTTTGGCAAAGTCGGGTTTCATGAAACCCGACCCGATCCCTGTGTGGGGTCGGCCATGCGGTACGCGACTTTCGCGCCAAAGTCGCGTTTCGTATGATGCGCTTGGCGCCATTTTTTCAGCCAATGAAGGAGCGTGGGCAGAGTGATGACATAGGTCTTAGGGGCCTGGACGCCTATCGCCATCTTGTCGCTTGTGCGCTGTAGCGATTTGCAATGTGTAACACCAGCTTTTCTGTTCAGGGACGGAGGGGGAGAGAGAGAGAGAGAGAGAGAGAGAGAGAAAAAATCCCATTGACTTTGCATTGGGTTTCGTGTTTCGGTCGATCCCCGACTTTTTGCCATAATCGGCCGATTTCACTCATCTCGACTTTTGAGATAGTCGAGTTTCGCGAAACCCGACTCGACCCTAAAAAAGTAAAAGTCGCTCAACCCTATTGGCGGTGAGTCGGAGAGGAAAAAACATACACAGGCAGAAAAAACAGGATTTAGCACAGGAGGCCACTCTAGCTAGATAGGACAAGATAGGACAGAGTTCTGTGCGGTCAGTATTAAAACCCTTCAAAAAATCCACAGCAGAATATACAAAAAACTTCCTACACCTAACTAAAGATGTAGGAGCGTATAGCTGCAACTCCAGTGAAACCAACCAGACTGAGAAAACACAGACACAGTCTAATCTGGACAAAAGAAAAACAAACGAACAGTACTGAAAATAAGCACACTGCATGTGTGCCACAGGAAAAGAAACAGACACTTATCTTTGCTGAACTGGCAGATAAGCAGGAGAGGCCAGGCAGAGATCCAACACTTCCAGAGAAACATTGACAACTGGCAGGGGCTAAAGGATCCTGCACACCTAAATATCCCAGTCAGAATTGCAATTATCCGATACACCTGGCCAGGACTGCGAGTCAGAGACAACTGCATTCCCACCAACAACCACCGGAGGGAACCCAAGAGCAGAATTCACAACACATGTATAAACCTCCCCCTTTATCATAACTAGATCCCCACTGTCACGTAGTGTGCACGCCTTGAATAGCAGACTATTCCAGATCTGGATCCCCATCCCATAGATAAACAGGGGCCAATACAGCGGTCAATAAAGAGATTTTTATCAGACTTTTCCGGATCTGGATCCCCATCCCATAGATAAACAGGGGCCAATACAGCGGTCAATAAAGACATTTTTATCATATCATATCCAGCTATAAATCCTATAGTACTTTCTAACCGCCGTTCCTAATAACTGAGGATTTCT
This sequence comes from Ranitomeya imitator, assembly GCF_032444005.1. Classification (NCBI taxonomy): domain Eukaryota; kingdom Metazoa; phylum Chordata; class Amphibia; order Anura; family Dendrobatidae; genus Ranitomeya; species Ranitomeya imitator. Next base: position 588,208,594 of record NC_091283.1, read on the forward strand.
ATTAGCATATATGACACACTAATCTGTGTCTGTACCCCCATGAAAAAGGGAGTATACACAGTGAAGAAAATAGCCAGAGTCCTAATATGAATCAATAAACTTCATTCAATCTAAGCTTTCGGTATATGGTGGGTCAGCAGGGTGTTACAGGGCAATAAGCCTACAGGAAACATGCGAAAGATTGCTGTTCATTTAATCCCCTTGGTGTCAAAGTGTCCAGTCTAAATGTCCACTCGCACTCCCTTTGCAGAATGGTCCTGTACAGATTTTCCCCCTGGGGTTGGGTCTCTCTACTTCGATGACAGTAAATGAGATATTCAGAATGTCATTCGGATGTTGGGTTCTCATATGCCTAGCCTGTGTGGTGTCCCTGTTGTTCCTGATGTCACCCAAATGCTCGCCTACCCTCCTATGGAACTCTCTCTTTGTCTTCCCAATGTAGTCCTTTGGGCATGGGCATGTAGCCATGTAGACTACTCCTGTTGATTTACAGTTGGAGAAATCTCTTTGATAGAAGACCCTTTCTGTAGAAGAGCTCACAAAAGACTTGTTGGGTTTCATTCACTTACACATTTGGCACTCCCCGCACCGGTAAAAACCGCAAGGCCTCCTATCTAGCCATGTGCCCTCCACTGCTGGCTTTAAGTAGTGACTATGTACTAGAGAGTCTTTCAATTACCTCCCTTTTCTGTAGGTAATATCAGGGTATGTGCCCAGTATATCTCTAAGATCTGGGTCCATTTTAAGTATATCCCAATGCTTGTTTATGACTTTTCTCACCTTCTGATGTTGATAGTCGATGGTCCCTATGATCCTCATACTCTCATTTTTCGTGTCTACTATGACATCCTGTTTATGCAGTAGCTGTTGTCTATCTTTGTTTGTCGCATCCTTATAGGCTGCATTCAACACATATGTAGGGTAACTCTTTTCCTTGAACCTATTGAGCATATCACTCACTCGGCTATGGAACATCCTAGTGTCTGAAAAATTTCGCCTAAGCTTCAAAAACTGGCCCTTTGGAATCCAGTTTAAACGGTTATTAGTACTGGTGGGTTTACGATAAATGCTCGTTGTCAAACTCCCATTAAATTCCTTCTTGATCTTAACATCAAGGAATGCTAGTTCATCCCCATGGATATCTGAGGTGAACCTCAGACTGATGTTAACATTTAGCTCTGCAATAAATGTTGTAAATTGATCTTTTGTCCCCGTCCAGATTACAAAGACATCATCAATGATTCTGAGCCAATTGGCTACAAATTCATGCCACCATTTGGTGACCTCACCAAACACTACTATTTCTTCCCACCAGCCCAGGAACAGATTTGCATACGATGGGGCACAGGGACACCCCATCGCAGTGCCCCTGAGCTTGTGTTAGTGTTTGCCATTGAACTTAAACGTGTTGTGAGTAAGGACAAAATTCAATAAGGACGTCACAAAATCGTTATGATCCCTGCAGGCTACCGACCTCTGTTTAAAGGTAGTGTTGAACCCCACTGACACCTGCGTCGTGTGGTATACTGCTATAAAGCGCCTCAACATCAATTGAGGCCAACCAAGAGCCCTTGACTATCTGTGGGCCTTCAATTTTCTGTAGCAGATCTGTTGTATCCCTCAAATGTGAGGGGATAGATACGGCAAAAGGTCGAAGAATTTCTTCAAGGTACAGACCACAGTTCTGTGTCAAGAAGTCTACACCAGACATGATAGGTCATCCCTTTAAGGGGCTCAACCCTTTGTGTATCTTGTGAAGCATATAGAAGGAAGCCTGTAGGGGGAATTTAGGAAGTAAAAAATCGAATTCAGTCATTGAGATAAGGCTTTTTTCAAGTGCTCCGTCAAGCATCTCTTTTAGTTTTTCTTTATAGATCACTGCTGGGTCAGACTTCAAGACCTCATATGTATTCTTGTCTTGAAGGATGTTATAGCACATATTACAGTACACCTGATGGTCCATAATGACCAGATTGCCACCCTTATCGGATGATTTGATTATTAACCGGTCATTACCCTTTAGTATTTCCAGTGCCAATGTTTCCCCTTTAGTTAGATTATGATCTATATCAGGGACACGACTTTTGATTTTCCTCAGGTCCCTTTCGAGTAATTGTAAAAAAAATATCAATGTGGTTAGTCTCATCTTGTGGTGGCATTTTAACACTCTTATTTTTAAGAGTGGTAAAGGGACCTTTGCTTGTGTCTATTCTGTGTTCATTTTCACTGAGGAGTCCCGTTAGAGTTTGGAAGCCCATCAAGTCCTCCCCCTGGAGCCCCTGTTGTAAGCATTCTTGCCTGTCATTACAAATGAAAAAAATTTTCCATTTCAACTTCCTACAAAAGAGATTCAAATCCTTGACCCATCCAAAACAATTATAACCATTAGTAGGTACAAAATTCAGTCCCCTCTTTAGAACACAATATTCATCCCTCGAGAGGTTGTGAGTGGACAGATTTATTATTTGACCCCAACCTAATTGGGATTTGTTCTGAGGAAATAACCCGGTTTCATCCCTTGTTCTAAAAAAGATGATGATGATGAAGAGGAGGAGGCTGGTCCCGGTGTATCTCTTGGGTGGAGAAGGATGTTTTTAGTGTTCCCTCCCCATTCCTGAATCCACCCCTCCCCCCGTGTTTTCCTCTTGGATGTTGCCATCTTTGTTGTCTATAAGTCTGTCCCCCACTTAAATGTGCCCCTCTCCCAGAAGTCTCTGTTCTTTCAGTGTCTGACGTGTCTATATCTGAGGAGGAAACCTCAATTGGCTTCTCTTTTTAAAAATTGTATGTTTGATTATCTGCAAAGTTTCTTAGATCCTTCTGAAACTGTATCTGCTTCCTCTCTTTTAAAAGGGCCTGATATTTTTCCACAGAAGTCTGTAGAAGGCCTTCCCTCCTGTTGAAATCTGGATCAAATTTAAACTTCAGCACTCTCTCTATCAAGCTATTGAGGTTGCTGGTTGATTTTTCAAGTAATTTTTTCTCCTCCGTCAATAATTTGCATATAGCATATTGATGAATCCATAGACTCCTTAAGCTAGAGATTGAGAAGTTCTGGGGATGATGTTCTTGGGGAAAGGGTAATATTAATCCCTAGGCCTCTGGGGATGATCCTATTCTTAATGTAGTTCTCCAAAGTTCTAATCTCCCACCAGGACTTCAAGAATGCCTTATATCCTATATAGACCTCATTAAACACGTTTTTCAAAGTTAAAGCCCCTGTATTTTTATCCTGCGTCCCATCAATGTTAAAGGCCTGGATAGCATCCTCTAACCAAAAGTCTAGATTGACTGGACCTGATAGGAAACTAGCCATACTCCGACTGGAATTAGTTTCTTACAATTTCAAGTAAATGTAAATGGGTAATAGACCGATAAGAGATATGGCCATCACCTTTCAGAGCTGATATACAGCGTTTTATAATGCTGTATCTGCCCCAAACCAGAACTTTAAGAGAAGAAATATAACTTTTACTATACTCACCTGCGGGGAAGTCTTGTCCAATGGGCGTCACTGGTCCTGGTCCGGCGCTTTCCATCTTCTTACGATCCCCATCCTCCAGCTTGCTTCATGTGCATGACGTGTCCTTTTGTCATCCACACAGTCTGCTTGGTACAGCACTCCTGCGCAAACGTACTTCTCTGCCCCGTCAAAGTGCGCTTGCCCCGGGGCTCTTTAACCTTTCCCGACACCTTCATACTGCAGTTCTTTGCTCTGCCCACAGCAGGGCAGAGAAGTATGCCTGTGTAGGAGCGCGGTGCCAAGAAGAGGCGTCATCCACACGAAGCAAGCAGGAAGGCGACATCGCAAGAAGAAATGACCCTTTACCCCCAAATAGGATAATGGAGTGACAACTTTTGAGCCACCTCTGTGTTTAAGTAAGGCATTACCCTAGCAATATAGCTTGCTTATTCTCTGATACTATTATCTAGCCAGTGATATATGTTGTATCTGACCAGGGCCGGCGTCAGCACCTGGCGCACCTGGGCAAATGCCCTGGGGAGAGAGGGGGGCCCACTCACGCTGTCATAGATACAGCTGGGAGAGCAGAGCAGGAGATAACATGCTCTCTCCGCCCACAAAGTCACTGCTGGCTGCGTTCTCTTAACCCCTATGTGCCAGCTCTGACACAAGCATCTTCTCACTCAGTCAGTGCAGCCAGGCAGGCACACATAGGGGTTAAGAGAAGGCAGCCAGTGTGACATTGTTTGTGGGCGGAGAGAGCACGTTCTCTGCTCTGATCTCCGCCCCTGGCTGACTGCAGTGCTGCTGAACTTATGAGGCAGATTCAGGAGGAGCTCCTAGTCCTACCAGTGCCTGAGTGAGTGGCGCTGCTATATACTACGTGGGCTGCGCTGCTATATATTACGTGGGCTGCGCTGCTATATACTACGTGGGCTGTGCTGCTATATACTACGTGGGCTGCGCTGCTATATACTACGTGGGCTGCTATATACTACGTGGGCTGCGCTGCTATATACTACGTGGGCTGTGCTATATACTACATGGGCTGCTATATGCTACGTGGGCTGCTATATACTACATGGGCTGCTATATACTACGTGGGCAGTGTTATATACTACATGACTGTGTTTATATGCGATCATGAATCGGGGTATGTGTTAAAGGGGGGGCCCACTGAGACTCTTTCGCCTGGGGCCCTCAAAAACCTGGAGCCGGCCCTGTATCTGACAGTACTTTTTATTATTTGGACCCCTGCTCTGTAGTGTTTTTAGTATCAAATATTGTTGATTTTCTAATAAAATTTATATACATTGGGTCAAGGTAAAACACTCTCTGATCCCTTTGTGCTCTAATCAGCTTGTTGGGGGTGGTGGTATTTATCTAATTCGTATTGTGTTGTACAAAACCACAAGGTGAGCAGTTACAGCCTTTCCTTACACATTGGTATACTGGATAAAACCTTATTTCCCTTAATTTGTCCCCACAACTGTTTTAGCAGTTGTTGTTTTTTTTTTTATAACAAACAGTTTTTCTACCCAGGATAGAAGAACCTTATATTTACTTCCTTCTTTACACGTATTCCATGACTGATGTGTAAGTTCCCTACCCACTTCCCTTCTAATTGCGTTTTTCTTGCAAAAATTCTTACTACTCAGGAGAAAAACATAAAGAACCAACAAATGACTCCATAGCAGCTGCCTGTCCGGTCTCTGTAGTCTGTATGTCTTTATCTTCAGTTTACAAATGGATATTTGGATGATTGTTTTACTTATAGTGTAAAGATCTATCCCAAGAAAAAAGTGAAACAACAAAATGGGAGATTTTCATTATATCACACATTTTTTTGTCTTATTTTAAGAACATCAAAAGTGATTTCACATTCTAGACTACAGCTATCTTTGCAAATAGCATGAATGTAGTTAAAGCAACCCTCCAAGAGCACGCTTATTATTAGCTATCTAACAACCATTTTTTCTCACTTATTTAGTAATATGTAAATTGTACTCATTCTGCCCTTGCTGTGCTGAAAGTCAGTTCTCTATGCAGTAATTGCCTGATTAGTGTGTGATTTACTTGTGTTTATGCAAAACAGCCAATCAGAAGAGGTAGAACTAGAAGATGCAAGGAGAGAACTGCAGCCTTGACCAATGATGAGACAAGGGGCGTGTCTCAGACTACCTCAGATTTCCTGTAAGCACTGTATCTAAACCGTAGTCACAGATACCAACTATGCCATAATAAAACTGAGCTAAATAAAAAAGCCAGTAAGATAAATGCAGGTAAGCATCACAGTCAATGTAATAATGAATGCCACATTGAACTGTGCAAGTTATTATAACCAGTTATTATTACCAATAAAAACATTTTAAGCACTCAGAAGAAGGCAGTATTATAATCATCTGTATGAGGAAAGTGATGATTTTATGAAGGGTGATGCATTATGGACCTCTGTGAACATCTATATGAATAATCTCTGGGGTCAGTAGAGGATTAGTAGGGATGAAGAAAGATATCGTATGATATATTTTAATCACTGCTTCATGCTCAGTGTAGCAAATGTATAACGGTCATCCATTCTTGGTTGTACTGGGCATGCATTTGGAACTGATGAGTAAGATGAAAAATGAAGATCGCCAAGCAAAGAAATGCTAGTCCTGCTAAGTTTAACTCACCAATGTGTCTGGGTAGAGTCCGGCTGGTGATTGGCAAAGGGGGTGACATGGACTGTAGTGAAGTTGTGTCGTCGTCCTGTGAGCAGCCGGCCTGAATGGCACGGAGGTAGCTGTGGCTGCGAGAGCGGAAGTAATTGGGTAGATGGAGGTCAAAAGCTTCAGTTTGAGTGTGTTCAGTATCTCCAAACATAGCCTGAACCAAGGGGTAACGCTCCCTCTTTTCTTCTAACATTGGGTATCTTAGATCTGGCTCCTCTGGAACTTGAGACAGGGGGTACCGTTCCCTTTGCTCCTCAGGCTCCTGGCACAATGGATATTGTTCGCTCTCTTCTTCATCTACTTGGCAAAGCTGGAATCTCTCTCGCGGTTCCTCTGGGACTTGACATAAATTGTATCTTTCTATTGGCTCTTCTGGGACCTGGCATAATGGATACCGTTCCCTCTGTTCCTCAACAACCTGACTGAGGGAGTGGTATCTTTCCCTCTGTTCTTCAATTTCTTGTGTTTGGTACTGCAGCAGACATCGCGGCTCAGTATCCTATGTGAATAATGAAGCAAGGGAATTTTTAATAACTATCATAATATTATGTACTTAGAGGATAAAAAAACATGCAAACTGTGAAATAAAAAAAGTATTAATAATAATAATAATAAAAAAAAAAGTAATAGTATTTTTTGAACCGTACGGTGAACACCATTGTGACTTTAAGGATCGATGCACATAAAGGGCAGAGCTATACATTTATTCCAAATTCAACGCAAAACTACTTTACTGGGGACATTAAAAGTTATTTAGATATTTTGCAAATATAAATACCGTATATACTCGAGTATAAGCCGGCCCGAGTATAAGCCGACCACCCTAATTTTGCCACAAAAAACTGGGAAAACTTATTGACTCGAGTATAAGCCTAGGGTGGAAATGCAGCATTTACCGGTGAATTTCAAAAATAAAAATAGATCATTATTTCCCCATAGCTGTGCCATACAGTGCTCTGCACCGTTCATATTTCCCCATAGCTGTGCCATATACGGTGCTCTGCACCGTTCATTGTGCCCCATAGATGTGCCATATACGGTGCTCTGCACCGTTCACTGTGCCCCATAGATGTGCCATATACGGTGCTCTGCACCGTTTACTGTGCCCCATAGATGTGCCATATACGGTGCTCTGCACCGTTCACTGTGCCCCATACATAGCTGTGCCATATAGTGCTCTGCACCGTTCATTGTGCCCCATAGATGTGCCATATACGGTGCTCTGCACCGTTTACTGTGCCCCATAGATGTGCCATATACGGTGCTCTGCACCGTTCACTGTGCCCCATAGATGTGCCATATACGGTGCTCTGCACCGTTCACTGTGCCCCATAGATGTGCCATATAGTGCTCTGCACCGTTCATTGTGCCCCATAGATGTGCCATATACGGTGCTCTGCACCGTTCACTGTGCCCCATAGATGTGCCATATACGGTGCTCTGCACCGTTCACTGTGCCCCATAGATGTGCCATATACGGTGCCCTGCACCGTTCATTGTGCCCCATAGACGTGCCATATACGGTGCTCTGCACCGTTCACTGTGCCCCATAGATGTGCCATATACGGTGCTCTGCACCGTTCACTGTGCCCCATAGATGTGCCATATACGGTGCTCTGCACCGTTCACTGTGCCCCATAGATGTGCCATATACGGTGCTCTGCACCGTTCACTGTGCCCCATAGATGTGCCATATACGGTGCTCTGCACCGTTCACTGTGCCCCATAGATGTGCCATATACGGTGCTCTGCACCGTTCACTGTGCCCCATAGATGTGCCATATACGGTGCTCTGCACCGTTCACTGTGCCCCATAGATGTGCCATATACGGTGCCCTGCACCGTTCACTGTGCCCCATAGATGTGCCATATACAGTGCTCTGCACCGTTCACTGTGCCCCATAGATGTGCCATATACGGTGCTCTGCACCGTTCACTGTGCCCCATAGATGTGCCATATACGGTGCCCTGCACCGTTCACTGTGCCCCATAGATGTGCCATATACGGTGCCCTGCACCGTTCACTGTGCCCCATAGATGTGCCATATACAGTGCTCTGCACCGTTCACTGTGCCCCATAGATGTGCCATATACGGTGCCCTGCACCATTCACTGTGCCCCATAGATGTGCCATATACGGTGCCCTGCACCATTCACTGTGCCCCATAGATGTGCCATATACGGTGCCCTGCACCGTTCACTGTGCCCCATAGATGTGCCATATACGGTGCCCTGCACCATTCACTGTGCCCCATAGATGTGCCATATACAGTGCTCTGCACCGTTCACTGTGCCCCATAGATGTGCCATATACGGTGCCCTGCACCATTCACTGTGCCCCATAGATGTGCCATATACGGTGCCCTGCACCGTTCACTGTGCCCCATAGATGTGCCATATACAGTGCTCTGCACCGTTCACTGTGCCCCATAGATGTGCCATATACGGTGCCCTGCACCGTTCACTGTGCCCCATAGATGTGCCATATACGGTGCCCTGCACCATTCACTGTGCCCCATAGATGTGCCATATACAGTGCTCTGCACCGTTCACTGTGCCCCATTCACTGTGCCCCATAGATGTGCCATATACGGTGCCCTGCACCGTTCACTGTGCCCCATAGATGTGCCATATACGGTGCCCTGCACCGTTCACTGTGCCCCATAGATGTGCCATATACGGTGCCCTGCACCATTCACTGTGCCCCATAGATGTGCCATATACGGTGCCCTGCACCGTTCACTGTGCCCCATAGATGTGCCATATACAGTGCTCTGCACCGTTCACTGTGCCCCATAGATGTGCCATATACGGTGCCCTGCACCGTTCACTGTGCCCCATAGATGTGCCATATACGGTGCCCTGCACCATTCACTGTGCCCCATAGATGTGCCATATACGGTGCCCTGCACCATTCACTGTGCCCCATAGATGTGCCATATACAGTGCTCTGCACCGTTCACTGTGCCCCATAGATGTGCCATATACGGTGCCCTGCACCGTTCACTGTGCCCCATAGATGTGCCATATACAGTGCTCTGCACCGTTCACTGTGCCCCATTCACTGTGCCCCATAGATGTGCCATATACGGTGCCCTGCACCGTTCACTGTGCCCCATAGATGTGCCATATACAGTGCTCTGCACCGTTCACTGTGCCCCATAGATGTGCCATATACAGTGCTCTGCACCGTTCACTGTGCCCCATAGATGCTCCACATAAATCTCTGCCGCCGCCGCTGCTGCTGCTGCAATTAAAAAAAAAACACATACTCACCTCCCTTGATTGCAGCTCCCAGCGTCTCGTTCCGGCGCCTCCATCTTCCCGGCGTCTCTGCTCTGACTGATCAGGCAGAGGGCGCCGCGCACACTGTATGCGTCATCGCGCCCTCTGCCTGAACAGTCAGAGCGCAGACGCCGGGAAGATGGAGGCGCCGGCCGGGAAGATGGAGCGACGCTCGGCGGCTGGAACGAGGACAGGTGAATATGCTATACTTACCTAGTCCTGGCGATCCTCGCGCTGTCCCTCTGCCTGGTCTTCGGTGCCGCAGCTTCTTTCTCTATCAGCGGTCACCGGCACCGCTGATTAGAGGAATGAATAGGCGGCTCCACCCCTATGGGAGGTGGAGCCGCTTATTCATTTCTGTAATGAGCGGTCCCACGTGACCGCTGAAGAGGGGAAGAACTGCAGCACAGAAGACCGTGGGACGGCAGGGACAGCGCGAGGATCGCTGGGACTAGGTAAGTATGCCTCAGCGCCCTCACCCCCTCACCCGCCGACCCTGCCACCCACCTTGACTCGAGTATAAGCCGAGAGGGGCACTTTCAGCCCAAAATTTTGGGCTGAAAATCTCGGCTTATACTCGAGTATATACGGTAATTGAACTTACAAATAAATTTTAATTACAAAATCGGACCCTCCTTCCATGGTCTTGGCAGCGTCAATTCTGTATTCATTCTAACACGACCAGAAAGCTCCCCACACTCTCTGCATGTCGGCATGTGATTAAAGAGGCAGGCTGCCAGGCTCAGTTTGTTAGCTAAGCCAGCCCGCACTGTCAAGGCTGATGGAGAGACTGAGAAGGGAGCTGGCTTAGCTAATACACTGAACTTCACAACCAGCCCCCTCATCACATTTCTGAGACACAGGGAGAGGGTAAGAGCAGCTTAGAGTAAGACATGGTGCACCTGAGAAAAGGACAGTGAGTAGGGACATGGGTGCTAATTTCGGAACTAAAACAGTACATATTAGTAAGTTCAATTTGCTTCTAAATCTAAATGCATTTTTATGTCCCTGGACAATCCCATTAAATAGAATTGGTTATCAGGTTTTGCTATGTAATCTGAGAGCAGCATAATGTAGGGGCAGAGACCCTTCAAATTTAACAATTCTCTAAATGCTGAGCTCTGTATATCCCACCCCATCCATTAATGGATGCTTTGTAGCCATGTACGATGTACACAGAAAGCTTATAATCAGGGGCTGACTGGCAAATTTTGGCCTGGGGGACAAGCACACAGCAGTGGCCCATGAGTAGCGGCTCATCCTTAAAGGGGTTGTCGGATCTTATGCTACATGTCTACAGACACTATGTGGGAATCCTCATATCGTGCGCTGTGAAGATTCTCTGGTGCCGGCAACAGGTGGTCTTGTGACTGCAAGCATGCGATATATATATATTCCCAGCCACATTTCAACTAGACTGTTTTGGGCCTTGTTCAATACAGTTGCATTAGGCCATGCAAGTCTGGTCGGCATGTGACCGCATGTATGCCAATCACAAACTTACAGCCACACACCCGCCAAATGACCACAGCACTGCCAGCAATGTGAGAAGCACAAGTCTGCAGTCAAAAGAATGACAGAGTGAATGCACCAATGACACACAAACACACACAGCCCCACTGTATAATGACACACACACAGCCCCACTGTATAATGACAGACACACGCACAGCCCCACTGTATAATGACACACACACACACAGCCCCACTGTATAATGACAGACACACGCACAGCCCCACTGTATGACACACACACATGCACAGCCCCACTGTATAATGACACACACACAGCCCCACTGTATAATGACAGACACACGCACAGCCCCACTGTATGACACACACACACACAGCCCCACTGTATAATGACAGACACACGCACAGCCCCACTGTATGACACACACACATGCACAGCCCCACTGTATAATGACACACACACAGCCCCACTGTATAATGAGACACACGCACAGCCCCACTGTATAATGACAGACATGCACAGCCCCACTGTATAATAACACACACAGCACCACTGTATAATGACACACACAGCCCCACTGTATAATGACACGCGCACGCACAGCCCCACTGTATAATGACAGGCACATGCACAAGCCCACTGTATAATGACACACATGCAGCTCACACACACACACACGCAGCTCACACACGCACGCATCTCACACACACACGCAGCTCACACACACATGCATGCAGCTCACACACACATGCATGCAGCTCACACACACATGCATGCAGCTCACACACACGCACGCAGCTCACACACGCACGCAGCTCACACACGCACACAGCTCACAGACACGCACGCAGCTCACACACACGCACGCAGCTCACACACACGCACGCAGCTCACACGCACGCAGCTCACACATGCACGCAGCTCACACACGCACGCAGCTCACACACGCACGCAGCTCACACACACACACAGCCCCACTGTATAATGACATACCCACACAGCCCCACTGTATAATGACACACACATGCAGCTCACACACATGCATGCAGCTCACACACACACGCACCTCACACACACACGCACGCAGCTCACACACACACACATGCACAGCCCCACTGTATAATGACATACCCACACATCCCCACTGTATAATGACAGGCAAACGCACAAACCCACTGTATGACACACACATGCAGCTCACACATGTACACAACTCTCACACACACACACACGCGCACGCAGCTCTCTCACACACACGCACGCAGCTCTCTCACACACACGCACGCAGCTCTCACACACACGCACGCAGCTCTCTCACACACGCACGCAGCTCTCACACACACACGCACGCAGCTCACACACACGCACGCAGCTCACACACGCACAGCCCCACTGTATAATGACACACACATGCAGCTCACACACGCACGCAGCTCACACACACACGCACGCAGCTCACACACACACGCACGCAGCTCACGCACGCACCTCACACACGCACGCAGCTCACACACACACACACGCACGCAGCTCACACACGCACGCAGCTCACACACACAACCCCACTGTATAATGACACACACATGCAGCTCACACACGCACGCAGCTCACACACACGCACGCAGCTCCCACACACACGACACGCACGCAGCTCACACACACAATACACGCACGCAGCTCACACACACGCACGCACGCAGCTCACACACACGCACAGCCCCACTGTATAATGACACACACATGCAGCTCACACGCACACAGCTCACACGCACGCAGCTCCCACACACACGCACACAGCTCACACACACACACGCAGCACACCTCACACGCACACAGCTCACACACACACACGCACGCAGCTCACACACGCACGCAGCTCACACACACACACACATGCACAGCCCCACTGTATAATGACATACCCACACAGCCCCAATGTATAATGACAGGCACACGCACAATACCACTGTATAATGACACACGCACGCAGCTCTCACACACACACGCACGCAGCTCTCACACACACACGCACGCAGCTCTCACACACGCACGCAGCTCACACACACGCACGCAGCTCTCACACACACACGCACGCAGCTCTCACACACACACGCACGCAGCTCACGCACGCACCTCACACACACACGCACGCAGCTCACACACACACATGCACAGCCCCACTGTATAATGACATACCCACACAGCCCCACTGTATAATGACAGGCACACGCACAAGCCCACTGTATAATGACACACGCACGCAGCTCACACACACACGCACGCAGCTCTCACACACACACACGCACGCAGCTCTCACACACACGCATGCAGCTCTCACACACACACACGCACGCAGCTCACACGCACGCAGCTCTCACACACACGCACGCAGCTCTCACGCACGCACGCAGCTCACACACACGCACGCAGCTCACACGCACGCAGCACACACACACACGCACAGCCCCACTGTATAATGACAGGCACACGCACAACCCCACTGTATAATGACACACACATGCAGCTCTCACACACGCACGCAGCTCACACACACACGCACGCAGCTCACACACACACGCACGCAGCTCACACACACACGCACGCAGCTCACACACACACGCACGCAGCTCACACACACATGCACGCAGCTCACACACGCAGCTCACACGCACGCAGCTCACACACACACGCAGCTCACACGCACGCAGCTCACACACACACATGCACAGCCCCACTGTATAATGACATACCCACACAGCCCCACTGTATGACAGGCACACGCCCAAGCTCACTGTATAATGACACACGCACGCAGCTCTCACACACGCACGCAGCTCTCACACACACACGCACGCAGCTCTCACACACACACGCACGCAGCTCTCACACACACGCACGCAGCTCTCACACACACACGCACGCAGCTCTCACACACACATGCACACAGCTCTCACACACACATGCACACAGCTCTCACACACACGCACGCAGCTCTCACACACACGCACGCAGCTCTCACACACACGCAGCTCTCAGACACAAACGCACGCAGCTCACACACACACACACGCACAGCCCCACTGTATAATGACAGGCACACGCACAACCCCACTGTATAATGACACACACATGCAGCTCACACACACATGCACGCAGCTCACACACGCACCTCACACACACATGCACACAGCTCACACACACACACACGCAGCTCGCACACACACGCACGCAGCTCACACACACGCACACACATGCACGCAGCTCACACACATGCACACAGCTCACACACACATGCACAGCCCACACACACACACACATGCACAGCCCCACTGTATAATGACATACCCACACAGCCCCACTGTATAATGACATACCCACACAGCCCCACTGTATAATGACACACACATGCAGCTCACACACACACGCACGCAGCTCTCACACACACGCACGCAGCTCACACGCACACGCACAGCCCCACTGTATAATGACAGGCACACGCACAACCCCACTGTATAATGACATACCCACACAGCCCCACTGTATAATGACAGGCACACGCACAAGCCCACTGTATAATGACACACATGCAGCTCACACACACACGCACGCAGCTCTCACACACACACACGCAGCTCTCACACACACACGCACGCAGCTCTCACACACACACGCACGCAGCTCTCACACACGCACGCATGCACACAGCTCACACACACAAGCACGCAGCTCACACACACATGCATGCAGCTCACAGACACACCAGTTACCTCATACACACACCAGTTACCTCAAACACACACGCACGCAGCTCACACACACATCACACACGCCAGTTACCTCATACACACATCACACACACCAGTTACCTCATACACACATCATACACTCTCCTCTGTGGTGCAGGGGTGGCTCAGCTGATGTCCATGTGCAGCTCTTCAGTTTCTCCTGCTCACAGCTCTGCACTGTCCCGGGCCCCGGCACCTCCCCCGTCTCTCCTTCTCTGCCGGGATAGCAGATAAGAGCAGGAGAAGCCAGAGCTCCGTGCACACACAGGCCGGTATGCTGACCTTTCATCTTGGCTGCTGGCTCTCTCCCTCAGAGTGGCAGTGGCGCATAGGAGCTTGCTCATCACATACCCCTGCAGCCTGCATGTCAGGGCTGCTGGCGGGATGGCACCACCGCGCACTACAAGTGCGCTATGTATTAGTCACTGCCAGTCCTCCAGCGGCCCTGTGCAGCTGCTTAGACACCGGCCCGGGGGGCATATGCATTTCTGCCACCCAGCCCAGCCCGCCCCTGCTTATAATCATTGGGGGGTTACACAGGGCCCATGAAATGGCTTGACTACCTTGCAGCAGGTTTACTGGTCCTCCAGTGATAACTTTTCCTGCTGATAAAACAGTGATTTTATCAAAACTACACTAAGCAGCCAAGTAAGTGACACATCAATGATATCTGGGTCTCTACCTCTACATTATGCTGCTCTCTTATTTGGTGACACCTAGTGACAGATTCCCTTTAACAAGCGTGAATCAAGTCCCTAGTCAAAAATCTACTGATATTGTACATCCGTATTAATTACTGGGACTCTACGATTTCTAAGGCCAAGTAATGGTGGAATGGGGAGAGTAATAAGGTTTCTCCAGTCCATGAAGGTAAGTCAGTGTATATAATAGAATTCAGCATGGCAGCTTAGACAAAATGCTCTAATCACACCCTGCTAAGTAATCCCGGTACTAATAGATTTCCCACAACCAAATGCCACTCTTGAGCAAGGTAAGAGTGGCAACTTGCAGGAAAGACTTGCTTAGGTTTGTTAAAAATAATCTGTCGGTAGGATCAACCCTTCTAAGCCGTCTATATGGACAGGTAGGTCATAGGAAGCTGAATAAAATGATACCTTGATATCTGTTATTCGATGTCTAATTACAGAGAATTCAATTTTTTTCTTATATGTAAATGAGCTGTACAGGATTATGGGCCGGACACTGATCTGCATGAGAATCTGCCTCCAGAGATTGTTATAAATAAAAGGGGGAGTTACCAGTGTGAGAAATGATACAGGAAAGAAATATATCTTGGTACCGTGTTAGCCAGTAGATAGAAAAATATTGAGTCTCCTCAGTGGTTGATACCTTTTAATGGCTAACTGAAAAGATGGTAACAAATTGCAAGCTTTTGAGACTGCACAGGTCTCTTCATCAGGCAAAGACTAAAACAAATTCTGAAGAATCACATATTTATGCACAACATGTCTTTTTACATCAACTAAGGAACTTGCCCCTTAGACCATGTGGGGTCATCACAACAGAGACCCTAATCACAGGACAATAAAACAATCCTTATCTAAGAACTGGCCCAATATTTATGGACATAACTGTTTATCACCCATGGTAATTCTGATTCATGTCACCTGTCTTACCATGGTTTTTCCCTTTTTTTCCTTTTTTGCTTTTTTTTTTCTATGCTATGTTGTGCATAAATATGTGATTCTTCAGAATTTGTTTTAGTCTTTGCCTGATGAAGAGACGTATGTAGTCTCGAAAGCTTGCAATTTGTTACCATCTTTTCAGTTAGCCATTAAAAGGTATCAACCACTGAGGACTCTCAATATTTTTCAGTGTGAGACATGTAACTAACACAGAACAGTTAGAATTTAACATTGTCTCATAACAAACATGTTAACAGCTGTAGCTCTCACGGTTCTGCTATATTGCAACCCTATGTGTCTGGGAGATGGAAACTGAAGCCATGAGAGGAATCTACAGATGTGTCAGGTATAATCACAGCTCTGCAGTGAGATCAGGAGAGCAGAGAGCGGTCATTACACATCACACTGGT
Organism: Ranitomeya imitator; assembly: GCF_032444005.1. Lineage (NCBI taxonomy): Eukaryota > Metazoa > Chordata > Amphibia > Anura > Dendrobatidae > Ranitomeya > Ranitomeya imitator. The sequence goes on from NC_091283.1 coordinate 588,225,371, forward strand.
AACGCCCCCTTTTATTTAGAATAATCTCTGGAGGCAGATCAGTGTTTGGCCCATAGACGGAACAGTCAATTTACATATAACAAAAACATGGATTTCTCTGGAATAAGACATCGGATCGCAGATATCAAGGTATCATGTTATTCAGCTTCCCATGACCTACATGTCTATATAGACAACTTAGGAGGCTTGATCCCATTGACAGCTTCCCTTTAAAATGAAACTGGACACTGACCTGGAGCAAAAGAGAAACAATTACACAAAACAGGTCAATAAAAAATAGCACAGAACTGCTCCGTAATTAGAAATCAGCCTCATAGTGAGCTTCATAGTGTTAACCATCATGAGTCAACAGGGAAAACTTTACTTTTTGCATTACAAATTCTTAAGCCCTATTCGCCGAAGGTCATGTATTCTGCAATTGGAAATTTCATTCTGCAGCCAAATTGGCTGATGACCAGTGCATTTGGCAGCCATGCCAATAGAACATCTTTTTTTCACTTTAATAAGAAATGGAAATGAATGTTAGTCTAAATGCCCTACAGTTCATTAAGAAAGTACACTTTATCACAGAGCTGGACTATTTCATTGTGTGGCCCTTTTGAGTCTGTGACAGCTTTAAAGTTAAAGTAACAATGGCACATAGACATTTATTTCATTAGCTCTTTTCCAGGTAGGAAAGTTCTGGCATTCTTGTATAGTTTCCATGGAATAGATGGAGCCACACAACCGTACAGCCATGAAACACACTGTATAACATTATATACAGTGAATGGTAGAAGCACTGTATATAACTTAATGAGTTTCTAGGAATCCAATGACTTATATAGGTAATGGTCATAGTGCATGCAGAGTAGACTACATAGGTGCGCACCCTCCTCACCTGACACAGGCTGCCCTCTTCTGTCGCACTCTCAGTCAGCTGATTATAATCCTCCTCCCAACTCTGGAACTTTGAGGAGGTTAGGATGTCCATAGAGTCCACACGTTCCAGACTCCTATAGAAATAACCACATGAAATTCTGGCTGTTTGGTAAAGAAATAATAGACTGACAAGAGCACTTAGTAGACATTACAACACAACTAATATACTGTATACATGGATTTTAGAATGTACATACCCCCAGGGGTACTCACTGTGCCTCCTGGAGATACTTGCAATGTCCTCATTCTGTGCTTTTAATTATTTCAACACAGTGTATGATGATCGCCTTTGACATATGTCTCAGGTTCTTTAATGGTAAAAGCTGCAAAGTGCTTGTAAAAACCAACAACTTTGCAATTTACTTGTTGTTAAAAATAATTTTCATTCACAAGAGTAGAGTGATTTTTTTAATGTTACTGTTTATTGCTTGTTGCTTAAGTTCCCGTCACAGTCTAACAGCAGTGGACAAATATGTGCAGTGTTTACAAACTCTTTCCAATAGAGTTTGTAAGTGCTGCTGTGAAACTGGCTAGATAGCTTGAGTGCACTGATATCCCCGATCCAGCCAGCTTCAAGGCAACTATGCCCCTCCAATTCTGCACTGGCAAAGCCACATCGGAGAATGCACTATTTCGGCCAGAAACAGACGTCGCTGCTGGTCTGAACTGCCAATCCAGCAAGAACGCAGTAGCAGGAATCCAGAAGGCAGTGGAGTGGCCCACCACTATGCTGAAGACGTTGAGAACTATCTTTTAATGTCATTTATTTAATTGGTGGATACTTGCTTTAGGAAGTTTGAAAAATTCCAATCTAGTATACATCATGCTTTATGTTTGTACAATTGAAGTAATAGGTTTTTCTAAACCTTAGCCACATCACTACTATACTACTATAGTTCAAATTTCAGAATAACCCTGGAGAAAATGATTTATTACTCATTATTTAAGATTTTATTCTTTCATCACATTCCCAGTGGCTCAGAAATGCACACAATGTAATTAGTATTTGACAGCATAGATTTTAAATTGTCTATGTCATGCTGCTACAGTGCAGTACAGCGCAACCTCCACCAGGGGGAGCTTGAGAGGGAAGTGAGACTGCACACACAGAGCAGCAGCACAGACGCCACCAAGTGGCGAGAGAGTGGTCAGACAAGCCGAGTCAAAGCACGAGATAGCACGACAGTACAAAAGGATTAGACAGAATGGATAGTCAGGACGTAGCAAGAGATCAGTAAACCAGAATGGGCAATATACGGTACAATAGGGACAAACAGTAACGGAGTCAATAGCCAAGCCAGGAGGTCAGAACCGGAGAAGACAATAGTATCAAAGGCAGAAGCGAGTCTGAATAGGAGCCAAATCCAAAACCAGAGAATCAAGCCAAAAAACAGGGAAACACTGGGAAAAGGGCAGACAGAGGGAGTCAACAGACACAGGGCAAGTCAGGACAGATCAAGAGCTACCAGAGTCAGGTTCACACGCTAAAGGCAGAACTATAGTTGACACCGCCAGCAGGATATCTCGGAGTTAAATAGCATACCTGAACCCAGAATGAGGCAGAGAAAAGTTAACCCTTGACATGATCTGCCCAGAAAAAAGGGCAGACAGATTTAAACCCTGGAACGGATCATGACAGTCTAACTTGGGTCCCACGTTTCTGGCAGCCTTCTTGAAGCTTCTCATACTATATAGCTGGAATTTTGGCCAATTTCTCCCGACAGAACTGGTGTAGCCAAGCCAGGTTAGTAAGTCTTTTTGCTCCACAGATTTTCTAGTTCTGGCCATAATTTTTTCATTGGATTGAGGTCAGGGCTTTGTGTGATGGTCAATCGATTACCTTCCCTTTATTGTCCTTGAGCCATTTTTCCACAACTTTGGATATATGCTTGTCCATTTGAAAGACTCATTTATTCCCAAACTTTAACTTTCAGGCTGAAGTCTTAAGATGTTTCAATATTTCCACAGATATATCCTTCCTCATAATGTCAACTATATTTTGAAGTTGCTCCAGCCTCTTTTGGAACAAAGCACACCTACAACATGATGCTTTCATCCCCTTGCTTCATGGTTGGGATGGTGTTCTTATGAGCCTCCCCTTTTTACCTCTATACATGATGATGATCATTATGGCCAAGCAATTCCATTTTCATTTATTCAAACTAAAGTATGATCTTTGACCTCATGAACAGTTGTACACTGTAACCTGATTTTTATGGTGGGTTCGAAGCAATGGCATCTTGCTTTCAGATCATGTCAGTATTCGGCATGTTTTACTGTTGACATAGATACTTTTGTACTGGTTTCTGGCATCATTTTCACAGGTTCTTTTGCTGTTCTTGAATTGATTTGCATTTTTCACATTAATAATACATTCATCTTTAGGCAGCAGAATGTGTCTACTTACTGAACAGTATGATGTCTGAATGATCCCATGGTGTTTGAACTTGCAGATTATCATTTAAACAGATACATTTGGAACAATTAGGAGTTGGGAAATTGTTCCTGAGGATGTACCAGACTTATGGATGTCCACAGGTCCACAATTACTTTTATGATTTCCTGGCTGATTAGTTTTGATTTTCCGATGACATCAAACAAAGAGGGAATATGCATTGAAGATAGGCCTTAAAATACTGTCACATGTACACTTCCAATTAACTTAAAATATGTCAATTAGCCTATCAGCAGCATCTAATACCATAGCATTGTTTGAAATATTTAAATGGTCAGTCAAATTGTAATTTTAATATAGCAAATTATATATAATTGGCTTATATAATATTTGCTGAAACATTTGCTTTTCACACTTAAAGTACATATCCAAAATTATTTATTTAACCTATCATTTATTGACAGGATAAATATAGAGAGTAAATATTAATTTTAATGACTTCATCCCAAGACCCTAAGCGTACGTTAACTTATGACTTCAACTTTGTGTATATATACTGTATATATGTACTGTATATATATATATATATATATATATATACTGTATATATATATATATATAGTAGATTGGCTCACTCAGATGTACAACGGGAACACTGTCACTTTAAGATCTTCACTGGTGTATTATATATTCAGCATAAACCATGGTAAAGTAAAAATAAACACGACCCTTTGGGCAAAACAGGAAAATAAAACAAGCTGGTAGCACAAAGCACAGTCCTTGTGGTAGCGGGGATCCGCCCACTCAGGATTAGCAAAACACATGGTTCAGGTTAGCACAAACATGTCCACTTCTCTGAAGTTAGCCTCCCCAGACACACTGAACACTGAATGCCTCAGGAGGCTGACTATTTAAACCCAGACCACACCCTGGGGTGGAGAAAAGGTTGACAACCTCCCACCCACTCTATGGTTGTCCACAAAAGCAGAGCCCTCAAAATGGCCCATTAACCCCTCTCAACACATAGCTTGCAGGAGCAAATGTCTGGGTTTCAAATCACTGATGCTAGTAGCCTCAGTGAAACGTATCTCCCCTCCAATTTGCCAGTGACTTTGTCACAATATACAAGTGCTTCTCACTAAATTAAAATATCATGAAAAAGTTAATTTATTTCAGTTCTTCAATAAAAAAAGTGAAACTTATGTATTATATAGAGTCATTACAAACAGAGTGATCTATTTCAAGTGTTTATTTCTGTTAATGTGGATGATTATTGTTTACACCAATGAAAACCCATAAGTCATTATCTCAGTAAATTAGAATAATTTTCAGAAAACACCTGCAAAGGCTACCTATGCTTTTAAAAAGTCTCTTAGTCTGTTTCAGTAAGCTCCACAATCATGAGGAAGACTGCTGACTTGACAGATGTCCAGAAGGCAGTCATTGACACATTCCACAAGGAGGGTAAGCCACAGAAAGTAACGGCTAAAGAAGCTGGCTGTTCAGAGTGCTGTATCCAAGCATATTAATGGAAAGTTGAGTGTAAGGAAAAAGTGTGGTGGAAAAAGATGCACAAGCAACCAGGATAACCGCAGCCTTGAAAGGATTGTCAAGAAAAGGCAATTCAAAAATTTGGGGGAGATTCACAAGGAGTGGACTGCTGCTGGGGTCATTGCTTGAACCACACACAGACGTATCCAGGACATGGGCTACAAGTGTCGCATAGACAATGCCAGAAGCGTCTTACCTTGGCCCATGAGAAAAGGAACTGGACTGTTGCTCAGTGGTCCAAGGTATTGTTTTCAGATGAAAGTAAATTTTGCATTTCATTTGGAAATCAAGGTCCTAGAGTCTGGAGGAAGAGTGGAGAGGCCACAATCCAAGCTGCTTGAGGTCTAGTATGAAGTTTCCACAATCAGTTATGGTTTGAGGAGCCATGTCATCTGCTAGTGTAGGTCCACTGTATTTTATCAAGGCCAAAGTCAGTGCAGCTCTCTACCAGGAAATTTTAGAGCACTTCATGCTTCCCTCTGCCAACAAGCTTTTTGGAGATGGAAGTTTAATTCTTCAGCAGGAATTGGCACCTGTCCACACTGCCAAAAGTACCAATACCTGGTTTGAAAACAACAGTATCACTGTGCTTGATTGGCCAGCAAACTCACCTGACCTTAACCCTATAGAGAATCTATGCGGTATTGTCAAGAGGAAGATGAGAGGCACCAAACCCAACAATGAAGGCTGCTATCATAGCATCATAGCAACCTGGGCTTCCATAACACCTCAGCAGTGCCACAGGCTTATCGCCTCCATGCCATGCTGCACTCAGGCAGTAATTGATGCAAAAGGAGACCCAACGATGTATTGAGTGCATTTACCGAACATACATTTCAGGAGTCCAATATTTCAGATTTTAAAATCATTTTTTAAGCTGGTGTTATAAAGTATTCTAATTAACTCAGATAATGACTTTTAGGTTTTCATTGGCTGTAAGCCATAATCATCAACATTAACAGAAATAAACACTTGAAATAGATCACTCTGTTTGTAATGACTCTATATAATACATGAGTTTCACTTTTTGTATTGAAATGAAATAAATTAACTTTTTGATGATATTCTAATTCTAAGTGAGAAGCACTTGTGTATATCACAGATAAAGAGGAAGTACTCCTATAAAGATATTGTGCAAGAAGTTGTACTTTTTTAAGCCTATGTGACAATGTTTCGGTCCAAAAACCCAACTTTTATCAAGTCTTGAGAAAGGTTCTTTGTTTGGACTGAAACGTTTCCACATGTGCTAATAAAAGTCCACCTTCTTGCACAATATTTTTATTTGAATGCTGCCTCTCTTTCTGTATTACATTCAAGGCTGGGACAGTGAGTGTCTTGGAGGCTTTCCATATAGGGATTAAAAGCACTTTTAAGATAGGCTCGTAAATGGAAGAGTCTCTTGCAATAGCATGTCCACATTCACATGCATCGGTGCATTTGTGTTTGAACATGGTATTGAAAGAGACTCTTTTCCATCTGCGCAACCTATCTTCAAATTACTTTTATTCCATGTATTGAGAAGTTTTAGCTGTAGGTTCCCCAACCACGAGGCTGCAGCAGATGGACTTTCAAACAGGGGCATCAGACAATCCCCTAGGTGAGCAACACCTTTTTCCTTTCTTTTTTAAATAGGGTCACATTACTGTCTGCACTTTTCTCCACAACTTCTTTCTATGTCTTTGAGGCCTGGTACCCCATACTTTTGTTAAATTTGGATAGCTTCACACATATGTGAAGCCATGTATGTTTTTCTTTGAATTACTACAGCATTTTAGATCAAACAAACTTTTGAAAGCCGTCCAAGGGTGATGTGACAAGGATGACTAGTCCAAGAGGTGCCTTCTCCTCGCCTTACTTTCCTAGATTGACTGGTCTGACAACTGCACTCCTACCCCCACTATAGTTATGCTCTTGCTCTGCAACTAATTATGACGCTCATGTTTATAGATGTTATCTTAGTCAATGAGCCCAAGTCACTCAAGCAGGGTGAACTCAGTTATTTTTCCAGTCACCTAATGGAAGTTTACACAGCGGATATATTTATTTAAGTGGAGAGATGAGAATCGCTGTTGAGACTTCCAATGATCCCAAAAGTGGGGGCTCAAAATCCGCTGTATCGTGAGACATGTGTGCCACCACTCCAATAGATGGTGAGCTCACTACTGCTCCATTCACAAAAGGAACTTTGGGACCCCCGTCTTCATGGTTGTGGGAAGTCAGGCAGTTTTACCTTCAGAAAGCTTGAAACCAGAAGTTTACATATACTATATATAAAGACACATATGCATGTTTTTCTCAATATCTGACATGAAATCAAAATAAACCTTCCCCGTTTTAGGTCAATTAGGATTACCATAATTATTAATATTTGCCAAATGCCAGAATAATGAGAGAGAGAATATTTTAAGCCATTTTTATTACTTACTGCAAAGTCAAAAGTTTACATACAGTAAGTTTACTATGCCTTTAAACAATTCTGGACTGCCCATATGATGATGTCATGCATTTGGAAGCTTCTGAGTCAATTAGGGACACACCTGCCGATGTATTTTAATGCACACCTGAAACACACTGCTTCTTTGTGTAACATCATGGGAAAGTCATGGGAAAGAAATCAGCCAAGATATCAGGAAGAGAATTGTGGATTTGCACAAGTCTGGCTCATCCTTGGGTACAATTTCAAGATACCTGAAGGCACCTCGTTTACCTGTACAAACAATTATATGCATGTACAGACAAAATAGGAATGTCCAGCCATAATAACTTGGCTGATATGTTACTTATGTGTGGGCAAATATATTTAAAGTATCTCAGGGTAAATTTAGATTTATAGAAACTTGATTCTAGCTCACCCAGTTGCTCTATGCTCATCCACCTCGGGCCCAGATTCCGGCCTCGCCCTGGCCTCATATCATGGAAAAAAAAAAAAATTGGAGTCCGGCTCAACAGTACTGGATTTTATTTTTATTTTTCAAAAGAAATTATAGTGCGTAGAAAAGAAAAATGTACATGGTCGACATGACCAAGTCGACGCGTTTCAACTGCACTACGCAGTGTTACTAGTGCAGTCGAAACGCGTCGACTGGGTCACGTCGACCATGTACATTTTTCTTTTGTATGCATTATAATTTCTTTTGAAAAATAAAAATAAAAGGAAAATCCAGTCCTGTTGATGAGCCGGACTCTAATTTTTTCTATTTTCCTAAATTTAGATTTGTTGCTGAAAATTTATGACTGAAACTCAAAAAGTTGCAAATTATCGACAGCAAGCTTATGGATTTCTGCAGGTTTGATTCAGAATAATAATACAGGCTTGGAAATTTTTATAGCAAATTTGCAGGATATGAATTCACCCTTGTCACTTAAAGTGAATTTAGTAATGTATTGTGGCTGTATTAGGCTACGTTCACACTAGCGTTCTGCTAGTGTGCGTCGCCTTAGCGTCGGGCGACGCAGCGGCGACGCACGCGTCATGCGCCCCTATGTTTAACATGGGGGACGCATGCGTTTTTGTGTGTTGCGTTTTGCAACACTTGCGTCTTTTTTGCCGCTAGCGTCGGACCAAGAAAACGCAGCAAGTTGCATTTTTCTTGCGTCCGATTTTCGGCAAAAAACGACGCACGCGTCGCAAAACGCAGCGTTTTTGCGTGCGTTTTGCCGCGTTTTTGTGTGCGTCGTGCGTTGCGTCGCCGACGCAGCGGCGCGCAACGCTAGTCTGAACGTAGCCTTATACTGTGTTCATATGTTCAGGTACATAACCTTGGGACAAGCAATCAGAAATGAAAAAAAAATGAAGAACATAAATCTTGTTCTGCTTTTTTTTCAGCTGTTGTTCAATGTTCACTATTGTCTTTGAACAAAGGAGTATTTGGAGTATTAGTATAATATAATCAAAAAGAACAGTTTACATGCTCACAGGTTCAAGGACACATTATGTTGGACAGGGCTTTCAGAGATGGAAAAAAAAAAATTAGTACATTTAAAATTAGAAGGGTAACAAGAGGTATTCACCAGAAATGACATTTCTGAAATAATACTGAACTAATTACGATAAACTGTAGTTGACCTCTAGGGATTTAGGCATTGTGTTGGCACCTGGGATATAACCTGCGGTTCAATAAAAATGTGATGGCCCTAACTTAAGTGGGGGGAGGAATCAATTATGGGGATGTCATAGTGCAGGAGAAAAAAAAATCGTATTCTGGAGGACGCATTTCAAGCACCATTACAGAACAACAGAGACATTGTGTGTCTCTGTAAAGGCAGCATGTAAGTGGCCGTGCAGGCTATCCCTACAGAAGAACTGGAGTGTTGTATAAATCAAGATCTTTTTTACTGTCTGTGATTGTGGTGCTGAATTAACCGAGTCCCACAGGTTTTTGCTTCCTCATTTCCCTAGGTATATTTTGCCACAGCCTTGAATATCTGAAATATACAGTGCCACATTAAATTTTAGCATACTGTATATACAATAATAATACATCTAAATATGAAACTATTGATGAATGTATTAGTATTACTATGTGGCCACCACAGGGAGGCACTATATTCACAGTCAAAAGTCATCTCTGTAAGATCAGTTTCCTCTTTACGGTGTTTACATTTTTGTCATTGGTAAAAATAGAGAAATCCTTTTCTTGTTACCTTTGTGTGGTGCTCTGTTCACTTAGTGACTGTTGTGTGGCCTTGAGGTAGCTCTGCCTCCTTGCTGCAGTTTTGGGGGACGGTTGAGGACTTCCTTCTGAGTCTTCGCTGTCTGCATCACCCATTGCTTTAATATAGCTTCCACTACGCATCCGTCGACATGGGATGTCATCATCTTTACATGGTGCCCCTGCCCACTCTCCACTCGGCACCTGTAAATTATAGTTAAAAGACAAATATATCTAGAAATTGGATAAAATATGAAAATATTAACTTTTAGTTGCTGGGTTTCTGCACTAAGGTTACCAAATAAATTGTTAACAAAATGTGTTGCTGCCTAAAAGTAAAAAATATCTTCTATGGCTATTCGATTTATGTTATGTGTATAGTACAGTACAGGTTGAGAAGATAAGGGGCCATCAGACAGCTATGGAGCTAAGTTCAGAATGAACAAAAACAAAACCTAACTGATTTGTGGGCAGCAGTGTGTAATTTACAGTCGAAAAATTGGCCCAGCGTGGTAATGGAAAAGTGAATAAATTAATAGGGTTTCATGCTATCCAAACTCATTGACTTTGAAAAATTTTCCTAAGAAGCAAAACATTCAAGCATGCAGTAGTAATCAGATTTTGGCATAGTGTTTACGATTTATGTTCAACCCTCATAACCTACCTGCAGATACTGGTAGCTAAGATCCTGGTGACAAGACTTGGACTTGAGCAGTGCCTTGTCTATGGTGGCTGATGCCTTCTGGCACACCTCTCGGGCATGACTTAGTGTTAGCGTTGACCAAGAACCTCTTTTGAGTGATGATGTTGAGCTAATGGGGATCACCTCTCGAGGTGTAGGCAGTGGGGACAAGGTAAGTGATGGGGGCTGGAAGGGTGTGAACTTGAGGTCATTATTGCTTTTGGATGCCTTCAACATGCTCTCACTGATAGTATTATATCCGCTCAAGAAATGTCGGGTTCCATGATCAGGACGCCTTCCAAGAGTCATCATTCCTGCTGGGTTGCGGTAACTGCCTGTGTCACTGTCTAAATTGTCATCCGAACTCCACCATCCAGAAACTCCACCACCTCGAGCCTGGCCCTTACCATCACCTTTTCCTCGTTCTTTACTTTTACTACGTTTTGTTCCTTTAGCGTCTTCTGATACCCCTTTCTTGCCATTAACACTTGCCCTTCCACCGCCCTCAAGGGATTGTGACTTTGCAAACAGTTTTTGCACAGAATGGACTAGATGTCGGATTCGCCCCGGGCTTTCACTACGGTCCTTTCCATCTGGGGCTTGCCTCTGGAACTGAAGTGTACTGAAGCCGTCTCTGTGAATTGGCAACTGTTTTTCAAACTGGTCCAGAAGGCTGGCAGGAAGGCGGTTGATTTTGGCAGGAGGTGCATGTGGGGTTGGATATGGTAGCGTCTCCTCAGGAGGTTCATAATGGGAATTAAAGTGGATACGAGGAAAGGTGCTACTGTTTGAGAGCTGGTTGTTGAGGGGATACAGGCAGTCAGGGTGTAGCGAGTTGTCTGGGTATCGAGGTTCTGGTGGGTAAGCCTCAGTAGAACTGATTAGGTAAGGTGTCCTTTCTTGTGGAACATACAGGGTGTCTGAATGAGAGTCCAGATTTCCGGACAGGTGCCGGCTACGGGTGTCCCCCAAACCCTTCATTGCCGTCGGCACCTGCAGATCATCTCGTCACAGGTTGCCAATTTTGATTTTTGAAGCCCTGAAAAATAGGTGTTCCTGTTAATATAGGTCAAACATGCATGATTGTAATCAGCATTTAGATTATTTTGCTTCTGGTCTAAGATTGATTAGTGTTCTCCTGTCAGATACCATTTGGTGGCTTTTCCTAGAACCATTTCCTCATGATTTACAATAATAATACTTTCATTTATTCCGCGGTCCTTCTGCTTGACTATAATATCATCACTGATTCCTTCCTCTGAGACTTAACTTTCATTCGACTCATTAGAACTGGCATCTTTCTACTGACTACAATGTGGCACACGCTCAGTTATTATGTTTCTTGCCAGTAACTCTTTTTACACTCACTTCACTAATACCCAAAACAGGGCATTCCTCACCCCCTCTTCTTCATCTTACCTATCTCTAACAGTCTCTGCATGTGTCCTACAGTATCACTGTCCTTGTGACTATCCCTCTATCCCTTGGCTCAGGATTAGAGATAAGAACACTGTTAGAAATTACAGTTTCTCTCTCCTCACCCCCACTCATGTTTTATACAACATAAAGGTGGATGGGAGGGAGAGGAGCCATCCCCAGTACAGCGGATCATAGACACACAATCCTACAGTCTTAATCAGGATATTAATCTTTTCAGTTTAACCTTTCCCATAGAGTTGCCCTGCTATCTCCAAATTCTTTATCAATACACAGCCATCTCCCATACTGCTGCCTCCTCACTCTGATACTGTTATATGTGCCACTCTCCCTCTAGATATACAGCTATCTCTCTGTCAGTGTCTATGATCCTCGTAACCTGGCCACCATTTCTTCTCTGTCATTTCATTACTGTTAGAAATGTACGCATTAGGGTATGTTTCCACGTGGCGTATTCCGAGCACGTTGGACGCACCGGATACCCTCCCAGTCCAAAGCGCTGCCGGCTTTTGTATGCGCGGTGATTCCGCATGTGTTCATTGAACACATGCGGAATCACCGCATCCTATACATAGAATGGTGCTATTTATTTTGCGCCGCATGTGCGTATACACAGGTCTGCCACCTGCGTCTTTGTACGCATTGTGGATATGGGATTTCATAAAATCCCCTCCACTATGCTGTAACATCTGGACGCTGCGGATTGGACGCTGCGGCTGTAAGCAGCGTCCAATCCGCAGCAAATACGCCATCTTGATTTTTCTAGATTTATGATCAGGCAACAATACTCCTGAATGCTGAACAGTCTTCCTCAACGGGCCACGATTTGGATGGTAAGTTGGTAATTCGTTTTCTGACACATTTTTCAGGGGCACACCAACAGCATGTGCACTGCCATCTATGGACTCTATATTCCCTCACAAGAGCTCAACTTAGCTTTTTGTCTTGATGGCAAAAATATTAAGAATAAACCACAAATTAACCATGTGTGAACACCTACATCTTAGCTTGGTAGGATTGTATGTGAGGCCCCTACAATGTGACTGGCGAATCACCTGTAGGTATTATAGGGAAAACATTGCAAGTGAAAGATTTTCTTTAAATGAAGAAGTAATAAATACCTACGTTAACAGTTTACTCTTTTTTCAGAGTAATATTACATTAAATTCCAAACCTATGTACACTTTTAATATACACTGGGGTAGTAGTTTGACAATAAATGGCTTCACCCAACCACTAAGCATGAGTGGAGAAAACATTTTGGTGTTATCATTCATATTCTCTTAAAAAAAAAAAAAGGCCAAGAAAGCAAAAAATCATCCGGGGTATGAAAACTTTTGAGCACAACTGTAGCAATACAGATGATCGATGGTTTTAGCACCCTAGGGGAACTAAAAAATAAAGTAAAAACAAGGTTTTTAAAAAATCAAGATATTGAATAATAACTATTTTCCTCCGTTAAAAATAAAGAAATAAAAAAATTAAATAAACGTGATATTGCAGCATCTGTAAAAGTCTGATCAAAAAAATAAAATTACCAGATCAGTAAACACCAAAAAGACAAAAAAGATTGACATGTCAGAATTGCTTTTTCTGGGTCTCTGCAAGTTAGCTAAAAAATGTAATGAAAATCCATCAAAACATTGTTTCTACCACAAAAAGGCATCGATAAAAATGTCAGCTCGCCATGCAATAAAAAAGCCCTCGCGCAGCTCCTTTATAAAAAAAAAATGAAAATATTACAGGTCTCAAAATGTGTCAACACAAACAAAAAAAAGTTTCACAAATGTACTACTTTTTTCCTTATACCTTTAATAAAAAAAAAACTATACAAGTTTGTTATCACCATTATCATTCTGACCTACAGAGTCATGTTGTTAGGTTATTTTTCCAGCACAATGAACACTGTAAAAATTAAACCCCCCAAAAAATTGTGGAATTAATATTTTTTCACAATTTCACCTCATTTTGAACTTATTTCCCATTTTCCAATATCCAGGGCTCAGTAACTGTCTAGAGTAGGAGGATGCCTGCTGTTGACTTGATGTGACCTCGTCAACCACAATACTGGGACTGGAGCAGCAGTGGGGTGCTGGAGCTGGACCCAGAAAGGGTGAGTACCTCCCCCTCCCGAGTTTGTTATACAGGAATATCTTGACTAATGAGTTCATCTACTTACGAATTTTCTGAGATACGAGCCTTCGCTCGGTTGATTTGTTGTTTTATGATGCAAGCCAAGATTGGAATTACAAGCGAGTGACCATGGGTCCTAAGAAAGGGAGTTGCCCTGTCAGCTGAACTTTTCTTGCAAATTATTTTCCTGGGGCAGCATGCTCCATGTATTTGACATGGGGCTGTACTTAGGAGAATGGTTATTTTTTGGTTTCACATGTGGTTTCACATGTGCAGCTAGGCACAGTATACCTATGTGCGCTCTCTGACTCATTGGAGTGTTAGTGTTGGCTTAACATTTGCTATATTTATTTATGTGGCCCTTTGCCTCCTTGCTTTATTTATTTATGAGCACATTAATTTCTGATTTATAGTGCACTGCTGACTCCATATGTATCTATCTTTATATATATATATATATACTAGCTATTTAACCCCTTCTACGCCCGGGTGGCGAGCATTTATATTGGTATATGGTCTCCATCCTGCGTCCCCATCCTGTGATGCGCTGCTCCCATCCTGTGATGCGCTGCTCCCATCCTGCGTCCCCATCCTGTCATGTGCTGCTCCATCCTGCGTCCCCATCCTGTCATGTGCTGCTCCATCCTGCGTCCCCATCCTGTCATGTGCTGCTCCATCCTGCGTCCCCATCCTGTCATGCGCTGCTCCATCCTGCGTCCCCATCCTGTCATGTACTGCTCCCATCCTGCGTCCCCATCCTGTCATGTGCTGCTCCCATCCTGCGTCCCCATCCTGTTATGTGCTGCTCCATCCTGCGCCTCCATTCTGTCATGTGCTGCTCCCATCCTGCGTCCCCATCCTGTCATGCGCTGCTCCATCCTGCGTCCCCATCCTGTCATGCGCTGCTCCCATCCTGCGTCCCCATCCTGTGATGCGCTGCTCCCATCCTGTGATGCGCTGCTCCCATCCTGCGTCCCCATCCTGTCATGTGCTGCTCCATCCTGCGTCCCCATCCTGTCATGTGCTGCTCCCATCCTGCGTCCCCATCCTGTCATGTGCTGCTCCATCCTGCGTCCCCATCCTGTCATGTGCTGCTCCATCCTGCGTCCCCATCCTGTCATGTGCTGCTCCATCCTGCGTCCCCATCCTGTCATGTGCTGCTCCATCCTGCGTCCCCATCCTGTCATGTGCTGCTCCATCCTGCGTCCCCATCCTGTTATGTGCTGCTCCCATCCTGCGTCCCCATCCTTATGTGCTTCTCCATCCTGCGTCCCCATCCTTATGTGCTGCTCCATCCTGCGTCCCCATCCTTATGTGCTGCTCCATCCTGCGTCCCCATCCTTATGTGCTGCTCCATCCTGCGTCCCCATCCTTATGTGCTGCTCCATCCTGCGTCCCCATCCTTATGTGCTGCTCCATCCTGCGTCCCCATCCTTATGTGCTGCTCCATCCTGCGTCCCCATCCTTATGTGCTGCTCCATCCTGCATCCCCATCCTTATGTGCTGCTCCATCCTGCGTCCCCATACTGCCTCTGACCCGCTCGGCGCCAAGTGCTGGGGTCCTGAGCAGGCGGGGACACCGGCACGCTGTGGGGGTCAGGTGCCGGTATCGCCGCCAGCTCAGGCCCCCCAGCACTTACTATATTCACCTGTCCTGCATTCCAGCGCTGGGCGCCGCCATCTTCCCGGTCTCCTGGCTGTGAGGCTATATTCACACTTTGCGGATTTTGCTGCGGATCCGCAGCGGATTTGACCGCTGCGGATCCGCAGCAGTTTATCATGAGTTTACATTACAATGTAAACCTATGGGAAACAAAAAACGCTGTGCACATGCTGCAGAAAAATCCGCGCGGAAACGCTGCGGATTACATTCCGCAGCATGTCACTTCTTTTCTGCGGATTTTCACCTGCTCCAATAGAAAACTGCAGATGAAAATCCGCAGAAGAAAACGCAGTAAAAACCGCGATAAATCCGCAGTAAAAACCGCGATGGGTTTTCACTGCGGATTTTGGAATTCTGCTGCGGAAATATCCGCAGTGGAATCTGCAAAGTGTGAACATAGCCTGACTGTTCAGTCAGAGGGCGGCGCCGGCGCGCATTAAGCGCGTCATCGCGCCCTCTGAACTGAAGGTCACAGGCCGAAGACCGGGAAGATGGCGGCGCTCAGCGGTGGAACGCAGGACAGGTGAATATGGCCGATACTCACCCTCCTGGCGGTCCCTGCTTCTCTGTTGGAGATCGCGGTGTGCGTTCAGTGTGAACGCACACCGCGATCTCCCGGGAGCGTCACTCTGAGGCCCAGACTGCGCCGGAGCTTGCGCCTGCGCAGTCTATAAAGGCTTCGGACAGAGTGACGCTCCCAGCGTTATATTATAGATATATATATATATAAGCGAAGAAAATGTGGCAAAAAAGGCAAAAATCAGTGAAGAAGATGATTAAGTGACGATGATTAAATGAAGTTACTGTATAAAAAACTAAAAAAGAAAAAAAGAAAAATAAATAGAAAAAAAGGACAGTACAATAGTATATTACACGCTTAGTAGGTTTTAAAACTGTACATTACTGGATTTGTTATTAATGAAGTTAATTTTTTTTATTTTAAAAACACCTAACAAACAAAATTGGTGTGAATTTTTGGGGTCTGGAACGGATTAATAGTCAAGGTATTATTGTATTAGATATTTTACACAGTTTGGGGCCCACTTTCCTTAAAGTAGACAACCCCGTTAAGCTTAGTTATGACTCAGATCATAAAAACCTCTTCCTTCTAAGTCATATATGCAGTGAGGCATGGAGCAGACATGGACAGAAGAGGATCCATATGCGAGAAGTCTATGGGCCTTTTGTTGTCGAATAGCTCATTATTTGGAACTAGAAGTGGCTTCACCCAACCACTAAGCATGAGTGGAGAAAACATTTTGGTGTTATCATTCATATTCTCTTAAAAAAAAAAAGGCCAAGAAAGCAAAAAATCGTCCGGGGTATGAAAACTTTTGAGCACAACTGTAGCAATACAGATGATCGATGGTTTTAGCACCCTAGGGGAACTAAAAAATAAAGTAAAAACAAGGTTTTTAAAAAATCAAGATATTGAATAATCCCTATTTTCCTCCGTTAAAAATAAAGAAATAAAAAAATTAAATAAACATGTGATATTGCAGCATCTGTAAAAGTCTGATCTATCAAAAAAATAAAATTACCAGATCAGTAAACACCAAAAAGACAAAAAAGATTGACATGTCAGAATTGCTTTTTCTGGGTCTCTGCAAGTTAGCTAAAAAATGTAATGAAAATCCATCAAAACATTGTATCTACCACAAAAAGGCATCGATAAAAATGTCAGCTCGCCATGCAATAAAAAAGCCCTCGCGCAGCTCCTTTATAAAAAAAAATGAAAATATTACAGGTCTCAAAATGTGTCAACACAAACAAAAAAAAGTTTCACAAATGTACTACTTTTTTCCTTATACCTTTAATAAAAAAAAAACTATACAAGTTTGTTATCACCATTATCATTCTGACCTACAGAGTCATGTTGTTAGGTTATTTTTCCAGCACAATGAACACTGTAAAAATTAAACCCCCCAAAAAATTGTGGAATTAATATTTTTTCACAATTTCACCTCATTTTGAACTTATTTCCCATTTTCCAATATCCAGGGCTCAGTAACTGTCTAGAGTAGGAGGATGCCTGCTGTTGACTTGATGTGACCTCGTCAACCACAATACTGGGACTGGAGCAGCAGTGGGGTGCTGGAGCTGGACCCAGAAAGGGTGAGTACCTCCCCCTCCCGAGTTTGTTATACAGGAATATCTTGACTAATGAGTTCATCTACTTACGAATTTTCTGAGATACGAGCCTTCGCTCGGTTGATTTGTTGTTTTATGATGCAAGCCAAGATTGGAATTACAAGCGAGTGACCATGGGTCCTAAGAAAGGGAGTTGCCCTGTCAGCTGAACTTTTCTTGCAAATTATTTTCCTGGGGCAGCATGCTCCATGTATTTGACATGGGGCTGTACTTAGGAGAATGGTTATTTTTTGGTTTCACATGTGGTTTCACATGTGCAGCTAGGCACAGTATACCTATGTGCGCTCTCTGACTCATTGGAGTGTTAGTGTTGGCTTAACATTTGCTATATTTATTTATGTGGCCCTTTGCCTCCTTGCTTTATTTATTTATGAGCACATTAAATTCTGATTTATAGTGCACTGCTGACTCCATATGTATCTATCTTTATATATATATATATACTAGCTATTGAACCCCTTCTACGCCCGGGTGGCGAGCATTTATATTGGTATATGGTCTCCATCCTGAGTCCACATCCTGTGATGCGCTGCTCCCATCCTGTGATGCGCTGCTCCCATCCTGCGTCCCCATCCTGTCATGTGCTGCTCCATCCTGCGTCCCCATCCTGTCATGTGCTGCTCCATCCTGCATCCCCATCCTGTCATGTGCTGCTCCATCCTGCGTCCCCATCCTGTCATGCGCTGCTCCATCCTGCGTCCCCATCCTGTCATGTACTGCTCCCATCCTGCGTCCCCATCCTGTCATGTGCTGCTCCCATCCTGCGTCCCCATCCTGTCATGTGCTGCTCCATCCTGCGCCTCCATTCTGTCATGTGCTGCTCCCATCCTGCGTCCCCATCCTGTCATGCGCTGCTCCATCCTGCGTCCCCATCCTGTCATGCGCTGCTCCCATCCTGCGTCCCCATCCTGTGATGCGCTGCTCCCATCCTGTGATGCGCTGCTCCCATCCTGCGTCCCCATCCTGTCATGTGCTGCTCCATCCTGCGTCCCCATCCTGTCATGTGCTGCTCCCATCCTGCGTCCCCATCCTGTCATGTGCTGCTCCATCCTGCGTCCCCATCCTGTCATGTGCTGCTCCATCCTGCGTCCCCATCCTGTCATGTGCTGCTCCATCCTGCGTCCCCATCCTGTCATGTGCTGCTCCATCCTGCGTCCCCATCCTGTCATGTGCTGCTCCATCCTGCGTCCCCATCCTGTTATGTGCTGCTCCCATCCTGCGTCCCCATCCTTATGTGCTGCTCCATCCTGCGTCCCCATCCTTATGTGCTGCTCCATCCTGCGTCCCCATCCTTATGTGCTGCTCCATCCTGCGTCCCCATCCTTATGTGCTGCTCCATCCTGCGTCCCCATCCTTATGTGCTGCTCCATCCTGCGTCCCCATCCTTATGTGCTGCTCCATCCTGCGTCCCCATCCTTATGTGCTGCTCCATCCTGCGTCCCCATCCTTATGTGCTGCTCCATCCTGCATCCCCATCCTTATGTGCTGCTCCATCCTGCGTCCCCATACTGCCTCTGACCCGCTCGGCGCCAAGTGCTGGGGTCCTGAGCAGGCGGGGACACCGGCACGCTGTGGGGGTCAGGTGCCGGTATCGCCGCCAGCTCAGGCCCTCCAGCACTTACTATATTCACCTGTCCTGCATTCCAGCGCTGGGCGCCGCCATCTTCCCGGTCTCCTGGCTGTGACTGTTCAGTCAGAGGGCGGCGCCGGCGCGCATTAAGCGCGTCATCGCGCCCTCTGAACTGAAGGTCACAGGCCGAAGACCGGGAAGATGGCGGCGCTCAGCGGTGGAACGCAGGACAGGTGAATATGGCCGATACTCACCCTCCTGGCGGTCCCTGCTTCTCTGTTGGAGATCGCGGTGTGCGTTCAGTGTGAACGCACACCGCGATCTCCCGGGAGCGTCACTCTGAGGCCCAGACTGCGCCGGAGCTTGCGCCTGCGCAGTCTATAAAGGCTTCGGACAGAGTGACGCTCCCAGCGTTATATTATAGATATATATATATATAAGCGAAGAAAATGTGGCAAAAAAGGCAAAAATCAGTGAAGAAGATGATTAAGTGACGATGATTAAATGAAGTTACTGTATAAAAAACTAAAAAAGAAAAAAAGAAAAATAAATAGAAAAAAAGGACAGTACAATAGTATATTACACGCTTAGTAGGTTTTAAAACTGTACATTACTGGATTTGTTATTAATAAAGTTAATTTTTTTTATTTTAAAAACACCTAACAAACAAAATTGGTGTGAATTTTTGGGGTCTGGAACGGATTAATAGTCAAGGTATTATTGTATTAGATATTTTACACAGTTTGGGGCCCACTTTCCTTAAAGTAGACAACCCCGTTAAGCTTAGTTATGACTCAGATCATAAAAACCTCTTCCTTCTAAGTCATATATGCAGTGAGGCATGGAGCAGACATGGACAGAAGAGGATCCATGTGCGAGAAGTCTATGGGCCTTTTGTTGTCGAATAGCTCATTATTTGGAACTAGAAGTGGGCCCCTTACCTCTTGGGCCACTCTATGGCCGCATCGGTTGGACCAATGGAATGTCCGACCCTGATCACTATTCGGCCCTTGGCTTTGCCGTCAGTGAAGGTATCCATACTTTGCTTTATTACTGCCCCACTCAATTTAGAGACACATTATCCACCGGCATTATGTACTGTCCAGGATATTAAATGTTAATATTGGAATCCATCCACTAGGCAGCTGACAATGTTTAATTTTGGACCATGTTCTAGTTGGATGTATCAAGGGATATAACCTTGTTCTAAATATCAAGACATAATTCCCAGGCCCTCCTCCTGCCTCTCAGATTTACATGTCCACCACAGATAACCCTTCATGCAGAACGCATTAACTCCACAATAAAAGCAAGAATAATATGACTGTATTATACCCTAGTACTACTCTGGATGCTGACTTTTACCATTCATTATTTATTATGTTTCTTTACTTGTTATCACTCTACCTCTGTTCCATGGATTTTTCCATCTTTGTCTTGTCACCGATTCTCCTCTCTCTGCAAACTCTATTTTTTATCCTGCAGGATAGAAAAAAGTGAGCGGGTTGAGAGCAAGAAGGGAGGTGGGAAACATGAAAGAGAAGACTGAATGAGAGAGAGAGGAAGGCTACTGCCAGGATATGGGAATCCAGAGAGAATGTCGAGAGCGACGGGTTGAGAGAATAAGGAGTCTGTGTTACAAGAAATGGAAGAATCCTATGCTGACAATGAATATGAGAGATGGGATTTACACAGAAAAGGGTAACACAAAGACTGAAATACAACAAGACTAATGGGGAGCCATTTAAATGGTGGCATTAAATGTCCAGGAATAACCAAAGATGTGGCGCGGCCATGATATTGCAAACTGACCAAATATCGCGGAAGAAAAGAGCAAATGGGTGGCAATCAATAACAGTAAATGTTCATCAGCTTATTATTTCCACATTGTAAGATGTTATAAGATTATACAGGTCCTTCTCAAAAAATTAGCATATAGTGTTAAATTTCATTATTTACCATAATGTAATGATTACAATTAAACTTTCATATATTATAGATTCATTATCCACCAACTGAAATTTGTCAGGTCTTTTATTGTTTTAATACTGATGATTTTGGCATACAACTCCTGATAACCCAAAAAACCTGTCTCAATAAATTAGCATATTTCACCCATCCAATCAAATAAAAGTGTTTTTTAATAACAAACAAAAAAACCATCAAATAATAATGTTCAGTTATGCACTCAATACTTGGTTGGGAATCCTTTGGCAGAAATGACTGCTTCAATGCGGCGTGGCATGGAGGCAATCAGCCTGTGACACTGCTGAGATGTTATGGAGGCCCAGGATGCTTCAATAGCGGCCTTAAGCTCATCCAGAGTGTTGGGTCTTGCGTCTCTCAACTTTCTCTTCACAATATCCCACAGATTCTCTATGGGGTTCAGGTCAGGAGAGTTGGCAGGCCAATTGAGCACAGTAATACCATGGTCAGTAAACCATTTACCAGTGGTTTTGGCACTGTGAGCAGGTGCAAGGTCGTGCTGAAAAATGAAATCTTCATCTCCATAAAGCATTTCAGCCGATGGAAGCATGAAGTGCTCCAAAATCTCCTGATAGCTAGCTGCATTGACCCTGCCCTTGATGAAACACAGTGGACCAACACCAGCAGCTGACATGGCACCCCACACCATCACTGACTGTGGGTACTTGACACTGGACTTCAGGCATTTTGGCATTTCCTTCTCCCCAGTCTTCCTCCAGACTCTGGCACCTTGATTTCCGAATGACATGCAAAATTTGCTTTCATCAGAAAAAAGTACTTGGGACCACTTAGCAACAGTCCAGTGCTGCTTCTCTGTAGCCCAGGTCAGGCGCCTCTGCCGCTGTTTATGGTTCAAAAGTGGCTTTACCTGGGGAATGCGGCACCTGTAGCCCATTTCCTGCACACGCCTGTGCACGGTGGCTCTGGATGTTTCCACACCAGACTCAGTCCACTGCTTCCTCAGGTTCCCCAAGGTCTGGAATCGGTCCTTCTCCACAATCTTCCTCAGGGTCCGGTCTCCTCTTCTCGTTGTACAGCGTTTTCTGCCACATTGTTTCCTTCCAACAGACTTACCATTGAGGTGCCTTGATACAGCACTCTGGGAACAGCCTATTTGTTGAGAAATTTCTTTCTGGGTCTTACCCTCTTGCTTGAGGGTGTCAATGATGGCCTTCTTGACATCTGTCAGGTCGCTAGTCTTACCCATGATGGGGGTTTTGAGTAATGAACCAGGCAGGGAGTTTATAAAAGCCTCAGGTATCTTTTGCATGTGTTTAGAGTTAATTAGTTGATTCAGAAGATTAGGGCAATAGGTCGTTTAGAGAACCTTTTCTTGATATGCTAATTTATTGAGACAGGTTTTTTGGGTTATCAGGAGTTGTATGCCAAAATCATCAGTATTAAAACAATAAAAGACCTGACAAATTTCAGTTGGTGGATAATGAATCTATAATATATGAAAGTTTAATTGTAATCATTACATTATGGTAAATAATGAAATTTAACACTATATGCTAATTTTTTGAGAAGGACCTGTATTATAACACATTGTGGTAATATATATTATTACCACATTGTAAGATGTTATAAGATTTTATAGAAAACATTTTTATGGTATCACACAATCTGCTAACAATAATATGATTTATTAGACACTCTCGGAATATATACAGTATGCTGATTATGTGAGCAAATACCATAGTGAATATTTACAACTGAGATGTTAGAAATATAAGTACATGTTAGATCAGTAAGTAAAAAAGTGAAACATTGGGACACATTTTTTGAAAAAACGGCAAGAAATGTCATAGCAAAAAGCATAGGCACCTAGTCACAAACTCCAATGCTATATGTAAAAGACTTTTTGGATCTTATATTATAAACATTAAAGGAGATTGGACAAGCCATTCTACTAAGAAGGGCTTGTTGACTATGAACTGATCATAAGGTGCTCTTCTGTAGAGACCCCTAGGAATCAGCTGATACCTCTGGTAGGATTTATAAGAAAGTGATACATTTCTTGCTGCATGGCTAAGAGAGAAATGGAGCATTATACTGTATTGAAACCAGTGGGATATCCATATAATGCAGTATTCACCATCCAGTGTCTCGGGAACAACGCGTTGTTATGATTCCTGGAGTGGACCCACTGGATCATGGTGACGACCGTTCCCAGGCGAGCTGACCAGGTAAAACCGACCCCTATACAGGGACCGTTAGGGACAAGCCTAGGAGGGAGATACACCGCGATAGCTTGTGCAAGAGGGGCGACTCGAGGAGAATCAGGGAACTCACCGAGGACCACATGGGCAGAGCAGCCACAGAGAAAACCCGGGACTCAGGACACGGCAGGGTTCACACAGAGGGTACCGGATCCTGGACGGAGCAGGGCATGCACTGGAGGAATACTGGGACTGAAAAGAGCACGCACTGGAAGTGTACAGGGATGGAGCAGAGTACGCACACACTGGAAGTGTACAGGGACTGAAAAGAGCACGCACTGGAAGCATACAGGGACTGAGCAGAACACGCACGCACTGGAAGCGTACAGGGACAGAGCAGAGCACACACACTGAAAGCGTACTGGGCCCTGACATACAGAAACCAAAGTGGAACTGAAGACAGCACAGAGAAGCACAATAACAATCAGGTGCTTCCTCTAGCAGGAAGCGACCTGATATACCCGGAGGCCACTGCCCAGGCAGGACAGCGCTTCCGGATCAGTACAATCCGGCATCATAAAGAAGCCGGGAGTGCGCGTGACCGCGACCTAAGCGGCCTAGCGTGTGTGCGCAGGGAACGGGATCCCCAAAGAGGCTGAAGACCCGGAAGAGGAGGCGGGACGCAGCGTGGGACCCGGGAGGCAAGGTGAGTATCACCGTGCACCGTAACAGTGTTGTCCCAGGCCCCTGAGTGAGGCTCATCAGCTGTTGGAAGTTATGTATCCTATGGTACATTAGTGACACCAGGAATGTCATGGTATGACTGTACATTGCCACCAGGGTCAAGAGACCATATCACATGCAATGTTATTATTATTATTATTATTATTTATTTATATAGCACCATTGATTCCATGTGATGGGATTAGTGGTCTATCTAATGTACCGTATATTGGGGTTGTCCTAAATTTTAATGTTAGATGTTGAGGGGAAGAATAATCAGTCTGTTACAATTTAAATATGCCCAATCGATTTGTTCTCATGGGAGATAAGGTTCAGCCAGAAGTGTCTGACTGTAGCTGAATTCTCCCTCCCTATAAAGAACTTACAAACATGCTGAGCTGAGCATGCACATGGATGGGGTCTGGGGTGTATCAGGGTTCAGGTTATAGCTATCTAAATGTTTGACTTTCTTATGAGCATAGAGTTAAGCCCGCTGTAGACATTAGATGATTGTTTCACCAGGACCCATCTTGGCAGGCTTTCCCATACATAGGAACGCTCATGCGGCTGAACCCTCCTGTCTTCTCTATGAGAAAGCTGCTGCTAAACATGTCTAATCTCCAGGACAACAAAAGGATTGGCAGTCTGAAACTGGACATGTCGGATCCTTAACTCCTAGAACAATCAATTGTCCAGTGGCCCCATACACATTAAAGTGTTGAATGAACCCATTATATCAACCTCTTACCAACATATGACGTACTGATACCTCATATGTTGGCTCCCTGCCTTTAATGCGGGCTCACACAATGAGCCCGCATCTTTCCCCGCACATGATGGCTGATTTAATCAGCCATCATGAGCCTTTAACAGCTGCGGGTGGCTTTTAACCTGTTAAATCAAACTGTCAGTCTCTGACATCGGCATTTAACACATGCTGGCAGTGAGCGTGTCATTATTCCCACTAATTGGCATGCTTGTGACATGATCTCGGGGTACTTATGGGTTGTCATGACAGCCAGGGGTCTGCAGAAGACCCCCTTAGCTGCCATTGCAATCCTCTTGTGAACGCCGGTTCATGGCCAGCATTCATAGATCGTGATTTTCGCTATACATACCAGTGCTTCAGCACTGTTATGTATAGAACAGGCAACCAGATGATCGCAGCTTCAAGTACCCTAAGGAGACTATTAAATACGCTCACAAGTGAAAACAAAAAGTTTAAAAAAATATGGAAAAAAATAAAAAACTTACAAAAGTTCCAAGCACCCCCCTTTTGCCCCAGTACACCTCATCGCTGTCTCCACCTTCGGACAAAGTAGTAAGTAGGGGCTATGTCCTGACCAGCTTTATCTTTGATCTGAGGACAGTTACTGCTGAATATAACGGTGGAGCAGGGAACCCTCAGATCCCTGCTCCACCATTCATTCACCATTCAGTGCATGCAGAGACTGTAGATCCAGCCAGGACCCTTCAGTGCTTTGGCCCCAATATAAGAAAAGCGCAATACGAATATTTTGTTGTTTGCTGTTGTCATGTGACATTCTTACATGTCCTACAGGTCCTGGCAGTCTCTGCATAGACTGAACAGTAAAGGAGAGATCCAGTAGCTAGACATTGGAAACGAGGAGCAGAGCTATATACACTGTGGAGACCTCAAACTGTGTTTGTGGGGCATCGTATTGTATGAGGGGCATCAAACTGTATGGGGGGAGCACTGTAGGGACCATTAAAAGCGTACCATACTGTGTGGGAACACTAACGGGCTTCAATATTTCTGTGTAGGCGCAAATAAAGTACGGTATGTTGAAGGTGAGGTTAGGTTACTGACTTGGCATAAAATAGAAATTGCCACACCGTAGAATGTGTCCCTCTTTCTTATCTTTCATCGTTGGGAGGTATCTATATCCCTGTGAGACTGTCGAATTCAGGAAACCCAAAGTTACTCTATGCATAATGGTCCGTGCTTGGATTGTAAAACACAGATGACCAAATTCGGCAAAAGGCCTCATTCAGGCATCCATATATCACAGTCTGAAACCGCCATTTTAAGGACTAACTGTGGGTCTTCTGACCTGAACTTAACTGTCTTATATATGCATATGAGGCTGTTGAATTCGGGTCAGGAGTCCAGCAGTCCATCTGAAATATCACGGTGTGACATTGTTATACATATGTTTTAATTCAGCCTGAAGCTACATTCAAACTTATTTTTGACCCATGAACTATCAAATACCAGACTTTGCGTTGCACAAAAAAAATCAGTCTGATCTGATTTACAGGCTAAGATAATACATGGAAACAGTAGTCACTATGTGGACAATGAGATGGAGCAGCACACAGAACAAGTAAATTTCAAAATTCGAAGACAGGAGTGTCCCAATTTTACAACAGTCATCTCAATGACACATAGATACTTGCCCACTGACCCACATTAACCTGGAAAACCCAGAATAACCCTAAGGGTATGTACACACGTTGCAGATTTCCTGCAGATCTGCAGATTTATTTTTCAGCGCAGAAACACTGCAGATCTGCAAGTGATTTACAGTACAATGTAAATCAATCGCAAAAAAAAAATGCTGTGCTGATGGTGCAGAAAAATCTGCACGGAAAACGCAGCAGATTCAAAAAAGGGCCATGTCAATTCTTTGTGCAGATCTGCTGCGTTTCTGCACCCATTTCATAATGGAAATCTGCAGGGGTAAAAAAAGGAAGAAATCTGCACAAAAATCTGCAACGTGTGCACAGACCAAAAAAGGAGCAGATTCTGACCTACGTTTTCTGCCAAGAAATGCAGAATCTGCACAGAAAATTCCACAGTCAAATCTGCAACGTGTGTGCAGCGCCCCAGAGTCCTGGTCGTTGCAGTAATGTTGTTCTCCCACCAGAGGGAGCGATGTTACGTCTGATGGCACCAAAGGAGTTCACCCTGCCAGGTATCACAGCCACACACACACTTCACACGCCGGTCCACCAGGGGAAGCTAAGGGTTCTATGTACTAGGCCACTCCTCACAAAGGGTAAAACTGGTGGGTTGGTTATGAAGTTAGGCAGTCTGAGAGAGTCGGAGGAAGGAGAAGGAGAGGAGAGGAGCAGACTGGGCTCGGCCCAGGAAGGAAAGAAGGACACGGAGCTGCGCCTGCAACCCATGCGGCAGCCTCCTAAGAAAGGACAAGAAAGGAAGTGTGCCGTAGTGAGTAAGCACCGAAGTCGTAGCAACAGGAGTAAAACACCAGTGGGAGACCAGCTAGAAGCAGGCTGCCTCCCACTGAGCGCAGATCCGGTAGCCGGAACACCGAGGGAGTAATAGACTCTACGCTTTACTTCAGAGACCGGCAGGACAGTCGATTCCAAGTTGGCTGCCCGACCTAAGAACCTAAGCAGACAAGGTGGCAACGTGGAGGAGGGGCGACACTAGGGTCCCTATAAAATAGCCCCAGGCCACCACGTCATACGGGTTTGTCCTATCCATCTGGGGGACAGAGAGAAGAGTAACAAGAGTGAGGACCCTATGGGAGCTAATGCACATAGGGACCTACTACATTACTGTGCGCAAGGGGAAGGCTACTGATTTCCACCTGGATAAGGGGACTCTGGAATTGCCATCAGACCGGCCGGATTCTGCCTACCCTGTCATCCGGCACTCTGGACTGTGGATACTGAAGCCTTCAGTAAAGGTAAAGAGACTGCATCCATTGTGTCCTCGTTATTCACCGCGCCTTGCACCACCGACCATTACCATCTACACTTCTGGGAAGCCCTGGGGATATACTTCACCTGTGGGAAGGTATACCATCTAGCTGCCATTCCATCACCCCAGCGGACCCCTAAGCAGCGTCGGTCACCCTGACCGAATACCACAGGTGGCGTCACGAACACTACCGTTATCTACAAACTCTAACATTGGGCGCCCCTCATAGGGCCACGGTCTGGGTCGGACCACCGTGACATCCCAGCTGAGGGAACAGAAGGACCCGGTACCGAGTACCCCATTGGCCTTATGTGGGGGCGATCCATAGCCTGTTAGCAGAAATTGACTGTTCAAACCATGAGTGTCACTCTGCATCTTTTGACTTGTTTCCCATGTATCTCCATCTTCTTCTTCCTTGATGGACAGCTCTCGACAGGAGCCAGAGGAGGATGATTGAAAACAAGTAGGCGGGAAGGTGCGCCATACTACTCAGCCACGCCAGGGTACATCGAGTGCCCGTGCTTGGTTTTGACAATCATTTTCTGCTCACAGACTCCCTTTAATCACTTCACGTCATCGTCTTGCTTCACCCATTAGTTGACTGTGTCTCACCTGCAAATTCTATTTAATTGCTTACATGTATCATTTCGGTCCAGGTACCACAAGCATGCAACACATTCACTCTCCAGTCCACCAGGGGGAGCTTTTGATCCTATTTACTAGGTGACTCCCCGTATAGATTGTAGGTGACACCCCCTTGTAGATTGTGAGCACTCGCGGGCAGGGTCCTCTCTCCTCCTGTACCAGTTATGACTTGTATTGTTTAAGATTATTGTACTTGTTTTTATTATGTATACCCCTCCTCACATGTAAAGCGCCATGGAATGAATGGCGCTATAACAATTATATATATATATATATATATGTATATATATATATATATATATATATATAACTGGTAGTCTGTAGGGAGAGTGAGAAAGTTCCAGACATCGTCTGAGGAGGACAGAGGGTCCACGGAGCTGTGCATGCCCTAAGCTGCAGCTCCCAGAAGGAGACATTTCAGAAAGCAGAATACGTTGCAGTGAGCATGCAGGAAAGCAAAGCACAGGAGAGGAAACCAGAAGGGGACCAGCCCTGAGCAGGCTGCCTCCTTCTGAGGCGCAGATAACCGGTAGCCGGAACACAGAGGTAGTAAGGATCGCTATGCTTTACTTCAGAGACCGGCAGGACAGCTAATTGCATGTTACCTGTCCGCACTTACACCCAGGAGGCACGGTGGCACCCTTCAGAGGCCGGGGCATGCTAGAGTCCCTATAAACTGCCTCAAGCCACCAGTCATACTGGTTTTGTGCTATCCGACTATGGGGGACAGAGAGAGAGACACAACATCTGTTAGGACCTTCTTTGAAGCTTATGCAGTAGGGGACTACACCACTACAGCGCAAGGGAAGGCTATTGATTACCACTTGGACAAGGGGACTCTGGACTTACCTCCAAACTGGCCGGACTCTACCTGCCCTGTGATCTGGTGCCCTGGACAGTGGCTGCTGAAACCAACAGTAAACAAGGTAAAGAGACTGCAATCCTATGTCCTCGTTCTTCACTGCACCTCTCAGCAATCTACCATCTACACACTGGGAAGCCCTGGGGATATACTTCACTTGTGGGAAGGTATACTATCTAGCTGCCATAACATCACCCCAGTGGACCCCTTAAAGCAGCATCGGTCACTCTGACCGAATACCACAGGTGGCGTCACGAACATAAACTTTATCCCTTTAAAGACCTTTCCCTTTTATACGGACGTCCCAGGGCCACGGACCGTGTCAGCCACCGTGACATCCCCCTGTGAACCGCAGGACCCGGTACAGAGTAACCCCTTGCCCTGAAGGGGTGCTCCATATGGAGGGCTTAAGAGTTTTAGAGATTTATCTATTGGTCTTCAAACAGATGCTGGACAGACATCTGTCTGAGATGGTTTAGTGAATCCTGCTTTGAGCACGGGGTTGGACACGATGACCCTGGAGGTCCCTTCCACCTATAACATTCTATGATTCTGTGGTCATATCTATTATTAAATGTTTCCCACGTAATGTATCCTGCGGCCAAACACCAACTGTCCAACCTGATAATGGTTCAGGATGTAGCAAAGGTTAAAGTGGTTGTCCATGTTTTACACGAAATCCTGCGGTCACTCTATGTGACTATAGACTTGTGAAACCGTACAGTGTGCGTGTGTTGTGAGGCTTTTCAGGTGCCAACAGCGAATCTGGGCAGTCATGAGACCACTAGTATGCGGTATGCATACTCCCATCCATCTTCCAACTAGATGTGCGTGGCTTCGTTCAATGCAAGTGAATTGAGCAAGGCCACATACTGTGAATTCATAATGTGGCTGGGAGTATGCATATCGCATACTTGTGGTCACATGACCACCTGCTCCCGGCACCGGAGAATCCTGACAGCGCGCACTGTGCACGATGTGAGGATTTACAAGTCTGCAGTCACGTAGTATGACTGCAGGCTTTCATGATAAACTGGGACAATCACTTTAAGGATCTTTCATATAATGCCAGGTACTATAGAAGGAGATTAGCCACTAATAAATATTGAATTTGTTTTTGTGTAAACCTGACAACCTCTATCTTTTTAAGATGTTGACTGTACATCAGATTAAAGGGAACCTGTCACCTGAATTTGGCGGGACTGGTTTTGGGTCATATGGGCGGAGTTTTTGGGTGTTTGATTCACCCTTTCCTTACCCGCTGGCTGCATGCTGGCCGCGATATTGGATTGAAGTTCATGCTGTGTCCTCCGTAGTACACGCCTGCGCAAGGCAAGATTGCCTTGTGCAGGCATGTACTATGGAAAGACACAGCATGAACTTCAACCCAATATTGTGGCCAGCATGCAGCCAGCGGGTAAGGAAAGGGTGAATCAAACACCCCAAAACCACGCCCATATGACCACAAACCTGTCCCGCCAAATTCAGGTGACAGGTTCCCTTTAAATCCAGGACAAGGTTCTAAGATAACGGACACAATAAAGTCTGCAATGATATGTAATTTGGAGAATAGAAGCTGCCCCTCCTCTCCCAACTCCTTCCGCCCTCCTTACTACTGACTGACAGCAGTGACTATATACATTGTACACAATCCTATCAGACGTTTGTGTCTACATAGCTACAGAATATTTACCAACTTTTGATAAGGGACATCAAGGAGATTCTAAAGAGCAACATTTGAATCTGCAAAGGTTTTCACCTCATGACCTACAAAATTATATTGACTCCCAACCTAATGCACTTTTAGATCACAAATTGTGCATACGACCCCCTTTATTATTTCTCAGACCCCCTAAAAGAAATGCAGACATCATACTAGACTGGAGATACTCACCTACTCTCCTGTTGCTACTCTGCAGCTTGTAATCATCTTCAATATTGAGCACTGCCGCAAACAAATGCTAAGATCAACTTTGCTTAACAAGGCATAGGGTACCGGAGACATTAGGCTGGCAGAAAGTGTCCCCTTTATCTAGCAATCTCCCAGACATTCTGGAGGAGTTGTTGATTATCCAGTTTTAGGTGTACTGCCTATCCATCACCGTAAGCATGATAACAGTAAAGCCAAGTTCACACGTTGTGGATTTTTCGTCGATTTGCTGTGCAGATTCTGTACTGAAAATCTGCAGCAATTTACAGTATAAGTAAATGGGTTTTTCAATATCTGAGTCACACGTTCTGGAAAAACTTCTGCAAGAAAATGAAAGCATGGTGCAGATTTCAATTAATCATTGGATTTCCATTGCGGATTTTAGCGTATTCAATGCCTAGTAAATGCAGTAGAGTAATATTTGCAACAAAATCGGAAAGTAACACATGCAGATTCTGTCTGGGGGTTTGTTGCAGATGTGCGACTAAATCCATAGTGGAGGTTTTAATCATTAATTTCCTCTGATATACCAAAAGTTGCCCCTATGATGACAGTGGTAATAATACTTATCATAAAAATTTGGAAAGGCTTGCTTTCTCATACTACTTTGGATTATTTTTATATTCCCGCTGCTTACTTACTTTAATATCATTGTCTGTTGTTCTCTCCATAATAAATTATTAGTGAATTCTATTTGGCAAGATACAGCTGTATAACTTGCTATGCTACTGCAGACATAATATTTTATATGCACCCCAAATATTATTTTGACTCCTGGTAGCAAAAAAAGAAAGTTGTCATCCTTTCTTTGACACAAAATCATTGAGGTCTTGGTTTTGTTATTTTCCAGTTGAGGAAAACTAAACTAAGGTTAACTTCCATTTTATATAAAAATTATTAAAGGCGACCTGTCACAATAAATATTTATTTATTTTACTCACTTATATAGTGCCATTAATTCCACAGCGCTTTACAGGCATCATCACTGTCCCCAATGGGGCTCACAATCTAGATTCCCTATCAATATGTCTTTGGAGAGTGGGAAGAAACTGGAGAACCTGAAGGAAACCCACACAAACACGGGGAGAACATACAAACTCCTTGCAGATGTTGTCCTTGGTGGGATTTGAACCCAGGACTCCAGCGCTGCAAGGATGCAGTGCTAACCCCTGATCCACCAGAAGTTGACAGTATGATATTATGTAATACTAGATGGCAGCCCGATTCTAAAGAATCGGGAGTCTAGAATCCATATATACTTTATTTATTCAAATGTAAGAATAATACAATTAATAAATAATAGTAAGAAAGAACAAAAATAATAGGCAGTATATGGAGAAAACACCAAACAAAAGTTCAAAATTGGTGTGAAAATGTCACTGAACCACTTCACAACTAAATATATATAGTTTTGGTAAATGGTATTATCATTTTTTTGACGAAATTCGGCAGGAGCTTGAAGAGCAACGTCACTGGGCCCGCCTCCACGCATTAGAAACTTGCTGTGAGGTAAAAATTCAAAAATCACACCAAAATGGCGGGCGGAGTGTGTCACAGTACGGCACGTTTCTGATTGGTCGCTCGCAGCAGGCGGCAACCAATCAGACACTGGACACTGTTGACGTCACTTATCTCCGGACATTAGCTCCGGACATTAGCTCCGGACATTAGCTCCGGACAAAGCCACGGAAGTTGGCACAAATTGCAGGAAGTAGTATTCTAGGCAATTATGTATTAGACTAGATGGCAGCCCAATTCTAAAGAATCGGGAGTCTAGAATCCATATATACTTTATTTATTCAAATGTAAAAATAATACAATTAATAAATAATAGTAAGAAAGAACAAATAATGGCTGCACTCACCAGCTCTTGACAATTCTTGTTATTTAAGGTACAGTTACACAGGATCCATGAACATGCTTATGAGGGGAGGGATGAAAGACATCAGACGACAACTTTGCGTGTTGTGGCAAATGCCACAACAACGGTTCTTTGCTTAAGAACAATGTCAGGTAGTAGGAAAATACCCAGTTAATAATAGGCAATAGTTCTTTGCAGGAATGCAGATATTAATAAATAGGCAGTTTATATTGCAGAGAAATTGCTGGGCAATAATGGACAATGTCCTTATGTGGCAAATAATAGAGCAATATACCCAATGTGGCAAAGAAGAGGTTAATAAACGGCAGTCTCTCAGTATAACAGTCAGTGAATAATAGGCAGTATATGGAGAAAACACCAAACAAAAGTTCAAAATTGGTGTGAAAATGTCACTGAACCACTTCACAACTAAATATATATAGTTTTGGTAAATGGTATTATCATTTTTTTGACGAAATTCGGCAGGAGCTTGAAGAGCAACGTCACTGGGCCCGCCTCCACGCAGTAGAAACTTGCTGTGAGGTAAAAATTCAAAAATCACACCAAAATGGCGGGCGGAGTGTGTCACAGTACGGCACGTTTCTGATTGGTCGCTCGCAGCAGGCGGCAACCAATCAGACACTGGACACTTTTGACGTCACTTATCTCCGGACATTAGCTCCGGACATTAGCTCCGGACAGGAAGTTGGCACAAATTGCAGGAAGTAGTATTCTAGGCAATTATATATTAGATGTAGCATAAAAAACTGAGAAGAATGATGTATAAGTTTGCAAAAAAGATTCAGCAGTAATTCTTTCTCACTTAAATTCTACTCGTTTTGGTGTTTTGGTAAGTCCAATGGGTGGACTTACTCACTGATTGACAGCTTGCTCTGTATTCACACTTATACAGTCAATAATTGATAAGACTGCCCACAAGACTTCAAGTCAATGAATAAAATAAAACTTCTCCTGAATCATTTCCCTCGAAAATATTGATAGTTCTGCCCCTGCAAGTGGGCAAGCGTTTCCCAGAACTGCAATTATCAAGCACTTTTTTAGCTGATTTCAATCTATTAGCAAGTAATGTCTAAAGGGGGCTGTATGGTGATTGTTCAAAGGGAGACAGAACACGAAAGAGTGTTCAAAGGCCTAGATTTCAACTTTTCTAGATTTCTACTTTTCCGATCCTATTTTTCGACCTGAAGAGGTGACTATCTCCCTCTGACTAATGAAATAACATGTGCAAGCAAAGTTGACCATGCCTGTTTATGAGAGAGTTAAAGGGAACCTGTCAGTGATTCATGCAGCAAAACCATGGGCAGCATGAATCAGAGCCTGGCTGTATGAATGTAGCCAAGTATATTTTTCTCTAAAATGTGACAGCATCTAAAGAGAAAACTGTTTGAAATGTGGCTGGAGCCCACAGGGAGAGATGAGACTAGCCTCGCAACTCAACTGGCTGGCTTTTCTAGTGCCGTTCTAGGTGGTTGACAGGTCTTTGCTATGTACAGACATGTGAGAGACCTGTCAATCAGCTAAAGTAGTACAGGAAGATCCCGGTTGTGGGTGGTGCTGGACTAGCTAAGTCTTTCCCTACAGTCCCCAGCCAGATCTTCAAACTATGTTTTCTCTAAAACACTCTAGCAATCATGCAGTCAGGCTCTGACTCATTATGCCCATGGTTTTGGCAGCATGAATTGAGTGAAAGGTTCTCTTTAAGGTAGAACATTTTTTATCCACATAATCAGTTTGACCTTCAGCTTATCTCATTCCTTAGGTCACCTTAAATCGGCCAGATCTGTGCTAACCTAACCCGCAATCTTGGCATGATACAGAAGTATGGTCCTATGAAAAAATGACAATATCTGGTTACCCAGCTGATATCTTTTTCAACCAATGTGTTAATTATCATTTGCATTTGGAATAAGTGTATGCAATGTGGCACAGGGAGTCCTAAATAATTAAAGAGAAGGAAAACAGGATCAGCAAAACAGAAGTAAACATTGGAAAAGTTATATAAACCCTGCAATAAGATGAAACAGGTTGTTTGATAGGGATGTAATTAGAATAGGAAGGGGAGCAATTTTGGTGCTCTATGTATAGCTAGGTCAACTGGTCTTGGGGGAAATAATGATTAATTGTAAATATATTGAAAATTGATGTAACTCCCAAGGCAGATACATGAAACTGTCTAACTGCTCTCCCTATTATGACCTATGTGGACATAAAACATATATGCTTGGGTGATCTAAGCATGTACAGTATGTTTAGATTTAATAGGCTGGTATATCTGACAGTCATCCAATATATTTGATAAAATGTTAAATCTAAATCTAAGATATAAGACATTAGGTTGACATAGAAAAACTATAATGAGAGAAAATTTAGCTAAGAAACGTTACAGAAAGGCTGCAAAATACAAGAAAATGTAAAGCTCTACAGAACTCTAAAGGCAGAAAATGGGGTCACTGAGCAAGAACAGAAATAGCTGAAAATGGCAACACTGGTAGAGCTTGGAAACACTAAGCTTCAGGGGCATGAAGAGCTATAGAAAAAAATGATTGACTAGAAGGTTAGATTCAGAGCAGAGTCGTCAGACAGGACAGTACTTTTTTTTTTAAGGTAAGACAAAAAGAAATTAGAGAGATGGTCGCTCGCAGGAACCAGAGCCTTATTACAGGAGAAAAGAGTGCCGACTGGATACTGGACAGCAGTACTTTTGATACTCCCTGACTCCCCACCTTTGGTGAATGAATACCTTTTTTATCTCTCCTGCGTTGTATGTAAATCTCCTCAGTCCAGTCCGATGGGCATGGCTTATTCTCCTTCTCTCCCCACCTCCTGTCTTGCTCTACGCATTTATTTCTTCTCATTCCCGCGTTCACGTACAGTTGCCGAGCGTGCGCATTGAAATGGCCTCTCTCACGTGCGCAGTATGCTTTGCCCAACTGTGGGCAAGCATAAAAATCAGTATTGCGCATGCGCCGGCATTTTTCATTACGTTCTATGCACCAGAAGTCTTGCCATGCAAGGGGGCATAGAACGTAATGAAAAACGCGGGCGCATGCGCAATAGTAATTTTATGCTTTGCCCACAGTTGGGCAAAGCATACTGCACACGTGCGAGAGGCCATTTCAATGCGCATGCGCGGCAACTGTACGGGATCTGGTATTCATAGATCTTATTACGTACAGCACGCCGAGGAGAGAGAGAAGGAGAATAAGCCATGCCCATCGGACCGGACCGAGGAGATTTACATACAACGCAGGAGAGATAAAAAAAGTATTTATTCATCAAAGGTGGGGAGTCAGGGGGTATCAAAAGTACTGCTGTAATGCAGGACTGACACTGAATTGATTTATATTTTTACCTCATATCACAAAAATGGGGTGACAAATGGGGTGATAAAAACATCCATATAGAGAAAGTTACAGGTCTAGAATGTAATATTGGTCTTCTTGCGATAAGATATCCAGTATAATAGCACCAATTAACCCCTCGCTGTGGAAACAAATATTAGATATATAGTACATTACATAGAAATATTGCACTGAAAAAGAAACAGAAGGAATAAAGGCACCATGGGAAAAAATATATCCACAAAGACCATCATGCCACAGAGTACAGAGTTCAGTATTAAATCATTATTCCAGAGATTGGAACTATAAAAACCTAATGGAGGAGTTCACCTAAAGATTGGCAAGGGCTTCTCTCTACATAGAAATATAGTAATCCAACTTTCACATGTGGGAGGAAGACAACCAGGGTTGTTACAGTTTATAAAAGAGGTCTACTAAGTCAGCCCTCGTGGCTTCTATTTTATTCTTAAATAGCTATTCTGCTTATCCTGAATTTGACCTCATGTATGGATAACTTAGTTGACTTCCACATTACATCTGGATCAGCTTAGACTCTGCTTGCTTTATACCTACAGATTTGTCTTCTAACAAGACAACAGAAGGCAACTTGTGAAAAGGCTTATTATGAACCCATGTTATGAAGACCATAAGGAGCTAACAGTAATGTGAGACCATATCCATATGCAGCATTGAGGCTGGCACCAAATATGTCCTTTGCATAATCATGAAAGGGTTTGTCCTATCGTCTATATTCAGGAACCCACCACCACCCAGCCTCCCAACATCCTGGCTACTGGGAGAGATGGACGCTCTTGATTGAGTGACAGTTCACATTCTGCTCCTATGTTCCAATGCTGTTATATAGGGCAACCTTCTCCCATCTTCTTTTCACATGAATAAGAGCTAAGGTGGCGTACTTGGGAGCAGCCGCTAAACAAAGTGTTGAGCCGCACTCTTCTATACATTGCTTACATCAACCAGCTGCTACAGCTGGTAATAGCTGACTGGTAGGGTGCCAGGTGTTGGACCTTTACTATCTGTTATTAATGCCCTACAGTCATGGCTGAAGGTTTTGGCCCTAGTGATGAGTGAACGTGCTCGGATACGGTGTTATCCAAGCATGCTCGGCTGCTGAGTGACTTCAGTGTGCTCGAATAATATGTTCGAGTCCCCACAGCTGCATGTCTCGCGGCTGTTCGACCGCCACGACACATGCAGGGACTGCCTAACAAACAAGCGAGACATGCAGCCGTTGGACTCAAACATATTTTTCGAGCGCGTCAAAAACACTCGGTTAGCACCCGAGCATGCTCAGATAACGCACGTTCGCTCATCAGCAGTTGACACCTTTGAAATTGTTTCAGAAAATGAAGTATTTCTCCCAGAAAATTATTGCAATTACACGTTTTGTTATACACATGTTTATTTCCCTTGTGTGTAGTGTAGGGTGCCAACAATTTCGTATGGCTCATTTTTGGAGTTTTGTGTTCAATTTGGGTTTTTTTCTGTGTTTTTTTGTGTTTTCCAATACACCCAAAGGAAATAAACGTGTATAAAAAAAGCTGTGTAATTGCAATAATTTTCTGCAACAATTTCCAGGGTGCCCACACTTTTGGCCATGGCTGTATATTACAGATAGGTCATTAGTATGCTAGCTTAGTAAGGAATTGTCCAGGACTATCCCCCATTTTTTTTTAATGTCTATAGCTATGCTCTTGGAAGGTACACAACCATAAAGAGAATCTTGTGAATTTTATCTGGAGCTTCTCTAACATGGTTTTTGTTTATTAGATCAGGAAGAAGCAGATTTAGCTATTCTGGTAGCGTGGAGGTGATTTTTTTTTTAACCCTGCTGTTCTGTTGGTCAAAAATGACCGACCTTGAACTTCAATATTCTTTAAAATATTCAAGATGCGGCTCTGAAACCCGTGGCCGACCGACCCATCCTCATTTAAGTCAATCAACCACAAGTTTCAGAACCGCATCTTGAACACCCCCAAAAATACCAAAGTTCAAAATAGGTCTCCCCAGACCGAACAGAACAGCAGGGTTAAATCAAAATTAATTAAAAAGAGGAGTCTGTAATAAATAAAGGAAATAAGGTGTTAGGTGTCATGGTTACAGTAATCATAACTGTCAAGAACTGTTGTGGCATCTGGGAGCCTTGGGGGAGGTGGTTGTAAAATTGTCTAGTGTGAGTAGGGGTCAGAGAATTCTTCATTGCAAGCTGTTAAAGGGGTTGTCTGGCCTTAGGCTACAAGACTGCCATCCCTCTTTGTGACTGCAGACTTGTGCATGTGCACTGTGAGCTGTGATTATTCTCCGGCACCAGGAGCAGGCAGTCATGTGACTGAAAGCATACAATTTGCATACTTCCGGTAACATGCTGACTAGTCGTATCTGACCTTGCTTAATACACTTGCACTGAGTGACGCCGCCCAAGTCTAGTTGGTAGGTGACTGCATATATGCAAATTGTATACTTGTGGTCACACTGCGGGAACCACAGAAGCCGCACAGCTCGCACTACATGCTGTGAGGATTCACAAGTCTGCAGTCACATAGAGTGACTGCAGACTTCTATCCCAAGGTCAGATAACTCACAAACCAGGTAGATTTTTAAATTACATTGTCTATTATTTCTATACCGACAATAGAAAAAAATGGAAAGGTGATGTTCTTAAGGTACCGTTACACTTAGCGATTTACCAACGATCACGACCAGCGATACGACCTGGCCATGATCGTTGGTAAGTCGTTGTAAGTCCCCGGGTAACCAGGGTAAACATCGGGTTACTAAGCGCAGGGCCGTGCTTAGTAACCCGATATTTACCCTGGTTACCATTGTAAATTTAAAAAAAAAAAAAAACACTAGATACTCACATTCTGGTGTCTGTCACGTCCCCCGCCGTCAGCTTCCCGCACTGACTGTGAGGGCCGGCCATAAAGCAGAGCACAGCGGTGATGTCACCGCTGTGCATTACGGCTGGCGCTCACAGTCAGTGCGGGAAGCTGACGGCGGGGGACGTGACAGACACCAGAATGTGAGTATGTACT
The DNA here is from genome assembly GCF_032444005.1 of Ranitomeya imitator. Lineage (NCBI taxonomy): Eukaryota > Metazoa > Chordata > Amphibia > Anura > Dendrobatidae > Ranitomeya > Ranitomeya imitator. Next base: position 588,264,807 of record NC_091283.1, read on the forward strand.
GTTTTTTTTTTTTTTACATTTACAATGGTAACCAGGGTAAATATCGGGTTACTAAGCACGGCCCTGCGCTTAGTAACCCGATGTTTACCCTGGTTACAAGTGAACACATCGCTGGATCGGCGTCACACACGCCGATCCAGCGATGACAGCGGGTGATCCAGCGACGATATAAAGTTCTGGCCTTCTAGCTCCGACCAGCGATGTCACAGCAGGATCCTGATCGCTGCTGCGTGTCAAACACAACGATATCGCTATCTGGGACGCTGCTACGTCACAGATCGCTATCGTTCTCGTTCAAAAGTTGCTCAGTGTGAAGGTACCTTTAGGCATTGTTTTGATAGCTATTTATTATGCAGGGAGGGGGGAGAGTGTCATTGTGATCATTATCTATCATAAATAGTGTGTTATCCAAATAGGTGTTATCTGTCATTGTAATCCTGTCTGTGATGATAATGTGATGACTTCTGAGAGGTTATCTCTACAGAATAGGAAATATCTGCCTATAACAAGGTGGTGGTGGTTGGGGGGGGGGCATTCAGGGAGAACTGAAAGATCAAAGGATTTCATTTCTTAATATACCTATAGATAGTGACATTGAAGATTGTTACAATAGACACCAAAATTTCTTATAAAAATATGTGTGAGCATAAAAGCTTTCCGGTAGACATACAGACAATAGAGAATAGATGGGAGATGTTCATTGACTTCTAAAATAGACTTTTTTTTAGACTGTTTTGTGATCCATGCATAGGTTACAGTTCAGGGAGGGGAAGATCGGAGTTGTGATCATCATATAATAGTGTGAATCTGTGTCATTTACATAGATGTTATCTGTCATTTTAAACCTGCCTGTGATGATAACGTGACACCTACTGAAATGTGACCTCTACAGGACATAAAATATCAGCCTATGGTAGGGCTTAGAGTAATCTGCAAAATCACGGAATTATAGTTTATAATATAGTGACACTGAAAATTATAAATAAAAAAACATCAAAATTGTTAAACTGTGTGTAGAAATATTCAGAATCATACATAGTTAAGGAGGCCAGGATTGTTACCAAGACTGAGTACAAAATATCTCCAATGCACTTTTCCCTTGTTTTCACTTGCTTTCTACTCCCCTTGCAAAAGCAAGTGAAAACACGTGAAACGCAGATTGGGGATCTTTTGTACTCACTCTTGGTATCAACCCTTGCCTCCTTAACTATGGGTAAGAGTATTTCTCAGGATGATTGTTCAGTTTATGCTTACCATGCTTGATACAATTTGACTATGATGCCATTACTATTGAGGCATATTTGATCTGCCAATAGCTTATACTTCTATCAATCTTGACATATTATTGCCAATAAGTGATTGTTATCTGTCTTTTAATACGCATTTTTATATATCTGTTGTCTTTGTATAAATAAAGTTTACTTTTTTTGCCATTTAAACTCCAAATTCTCTTGTTTACAATGTCTCTTTGGAGTGGTTGTCTTTTAGTTTACTTGTGAAATTCTCATTCACATACGGTGGTGTCATGGGTTTTCTTTTGTTGTTAACGTATTTTATGACTTATGTAGAGGTTACAGTTCAGGTAGGAGAAGAGTGGAGTCCTGACCATCATATAGGTGTTATCTATCATTGTAATCTTGCCCGTGATGGTAATGTGATGATGACTACTGAAAAGTTATCTGTACTGTACAGAACAGGAAGCATCAGTCTAACATGGAGCTCAGGGAAAAGTGTAAGATTTAAAGATTTTATGTTTTAATACAGATAGTGATGGAAAATCGTTTAAAAAAATCACTCAAAATTGTTCGAAAAGTCTATATAACAAAACACTCAAGTTAAACAATTGTTAATTTTCCCGATGTCACAGTCCCTTAAAACATTGTAGTTTAATCGAGGTAGGTCAAGGTAATGAGGCTTGGTTGAGAAATAAAAGTAATTTCCTTTGGTGATTGAGCTGGGGATTTGGAGTATACAGCCTAACCGTATTGTCTAAAGAATTCAGCTAATGTCAGTGTATCTAATACTAGTGAAGGGTTGATTATGTTTCCACACGTAGCCTACCCCCAACCACAATTTGGAATGGGGCATTGGCCACTCATTTTTTTAACAGAACAGAAAAACATGGCTGTTCTCTTCCAACAAAAACCACATTCCCGATCATGTGCTGTGTATAGTATTGCAGTTCATTGCCATTCATGTAATTAGAACTGAAAGTCAATACCGAGCAGAGAATTTGGACAAAAGTGGTGCTTTTTCTGAAAAAAATTAAACATGTTTTTTTTTTCATGTCATACAATCCTTTTAAATCATTGACCAAAAGGAAATTTTTATTTCGTAGGCCATCGGGTCAACCAATATAAATGGGATGTCAATGGGTATGGAACTGCCATTGTTTTAAAACTATAAATCATCAACCAAACTTTCTAGGGTATTAACTGACACACGTTCCTAAATATAATAGTGACTACACTTTTGATATGTTGTTAGTTTGGTTGTCATAGGTATAGGACCACACTAACACAAGAACCACTGGCCCTTTCTTGAAGAGCGGAAAAGACCTTTGCCAAGATGGGAATATGCTTTCTCCTCTGCAATAGATTTCATCTTTGGAAACTCATCGTTCACTCTAGATTACAGACCTAATTTGGACACTATTAGTGGCTATTGGATATACATTAAAGGTTCCTCTTTTCAAGTCATCACATTGAAACACTGAGAACTGAAAAAAGGCCATGTGTATCTGTCTCCTGGACAACTGTAGCATATAAATATACTCTACGCATGTGAACAATTCTTCCATCTCTATCCTCTACAAGGAGAAAAGACATCAATCCCTCTTCAGATGGCATTGCGAGTGGAGATACATGAGTATGTCTTTATTCGACTTTACCTGCTAAGCACGTGAAAATGTATAGGATTTCCTAATCCATATTTTCAGGGAGTTTTGTAACCTAGTTGATCTTTTGCACACTGTATGAAAGATCAATTCTAATTTCATGGATTGCCAGCTACCTAAGGATCCTTTTTCAACAAAGCAGTGTAGGCTAGCAGGAGATCAGTCATGTGCCACCTGATTTACTCTGCTTCAGGATTTGTCCAATCTTTGCTCCACCCTTAACAATTGGTTTCCAAATGTTCTTGGTAATCTAAACCTGAAACCTACTTCTAGAAGTAGTTACTGTACCGTTCTTAATCGTGATTTTATTAGATCACATTTCATGGTTCCCCACACTGAAAAATTGATTCTCAGCTATTTTAGTCTGATGTATTCAACAACCTTATCTCTATTCACTGGAAAATCTCACAACCGCTAGATATTTAAAATCTGTATTGAATCTTGTATTTCTATGGTGTAGAAATGAGGGGTAACTTAAAAAGGATGTTTCACTGGATTTTTTAATGTAAATTGAGTACCTCCACTTGCTGTGACTCCTGATTTTGGGACTGTTTTTATTTTTCTGTGCCCTTCTACTCCTAAATGATGTCCCCCCCACCTTCGTAATAAAGATGCAAATTATCCATTAAACCAATTGCGTGTATACCAGAAAACTACTCTGTGGGCTCGGCCGTGTTTTCATTGGCCAGCATCAGAGAAGAAAAAGTTATTGGCCAAAGTGAAGTTCTGTGCTATACTCCTGGTTTGCTGAAGGAAAAATGTGCAACTTTATTTCTTGGGGGCATAACTTTGGAATGGAGGGGCATGAAAGAATGTTTCAGAATCAGTGAAGCGGCACCAATTGGAGGAACACTGCTGGTTTTAGACAAAGTGAGGCCCTGGGCAAAAGTTTGAAGTGTGGCACAAAATGCTAACATATTGCACCATCACACAAATATTTTGGTTGCATTTCCATGGGCTGAATTCAGACCGTTAAACGAGAGACAATATTGAAGTCCTCCTGACTCTGCTCCCGCTTCCCAGGGTCTTTACATGTCTGGCAAATCTCCCGCTAGTGTGCTTAGGGTGCACACATGCTTCCTGTCTCTTAAAGAAGCAGTGCGTTCTCTCCTAAAGTGTCCCCAGCTAGTTGGAAGACCTGTTGGGAGGTGCCTCAGCAACGTTGGTGCAAAATTAGTTTATACTTGCCTGCCTTCTGTTGGGTCCCCTTGTCAACTTTTGTCTAATCAGACCCTGCTTTATTTAACCTGTATCTTGCTTGCTTTCTTGACCTGCCATCCAGAAACTGCAGAGTCTGAACCTATCCCATTGTCTTAAAAGTATATATAGAAAAAAGTCAGCTTACCAGTCCAAGTGTTTTGACCTCCTGTTTGCATACCGATGCCTTGCAATAAGGATAAGGGTAAAGCAGCCACAGCAGAGTCCAATAGAAAAAATCCAGCAAGTGGCGGAGGTTGCTAAAAAATAACTTTTATTCCATGTGAATAAAAATGAACCAACATATGGCATCCAGCACTGAAACACACTAGCAGAAAACGAGCGATCGATGCCTTTTGACTTTACGTCTTATTAATGAGATCATGAATAAGACGTAATGTTGAAACGCGTTGATCGCTCATTTTCTGCTAGTGTGTTTTGGTGCTGGATGCCATATGTTGGTTCATTTTTATTCACATGGAATAAAAGTTATTTTTTAGCAACCTTCGCCACTCGCTGGATTTGTTTCTTTTGTATCTCATTGTCTATCCGGTCTGCAATACAGAAACTGAACATTTTGAACCTGTCCCAATGACTGTCCTGTCTGCTATTCAGAAACTGCATAGTCCGAACCTGTCCCAGTGGCCATCCTGTCTCTTTACAGTCTGAACTTGTACTTATGGCCGTCCTATCCTGTCTAGGACACACAATCTGAACAAGCGTCTCTGATCCTTTGGGTCAGCTGCTACTGCTCCGAACACTGCCCTGGAGTGGCAGCTGGCATCTACCTGCCGCACAAGCCTGGCCTCACTATCAGAGGCTCCAGTGAATACCAGGTAGTTGCTGAGTTATGCCCCTACGGGGTAAGCCTGGCCATAGCACAGTGTTATGGACTGACCTGGGTTGGAGTAGTGATATTGCAACTACTAGGGCATCACCGGCAGGTAGTGTAATCAGGAATTGCCAGAGGTCGGTACACTGAAGAAACAGTATAGTTAATGGATCAGCAGGTTGCAAAGTCAGGAATAGCCAGAGGTCGATACACAGGAGCAGGAGTATAGTTAAAGGATCTGTATGTTGTGCAGTCAGAAATTGCCAGAGTTCTGTACACAGTAGCAGAAGTATAATCTTGAATGAAGCAGCAGATGACGGAGAGTTTAACTAAAGGCTGGGAGCTCAATAATCTCACAAGGAAGGAAGTGCAAAGGCAGGTTTAAGTAGGGTGTTCAAACAGGAGATTACAGGGTGGAGTCAATCTGGAACTCAGGGTGGAGACAATCAGAAATAACACAGGTACTAGTAGTATCTGAGTTAGCAAGGAACTGTCCAGCGAGCTGATTAGCTCAGAGGGAATAGCTGCCGCCTGGTGCACAAGAGCTGCATTTGAGTCCTGACACTCAGTGGGTCCATGATCCATAATGCACTCTACATAGTCCTCCATATACTATAATGCACCCCATAGTTCTCCAAATAGTATAATGCACACCATAATCCTTCATCTAGTATAATGCACCCCATAGTCCTCAATATAGTATAATGCACTCCCCATAGTCCTTCATATAGCATAATGCACTTCCATAGTCCTCTATACCGTATAATGCACACCAAATAGTCCTCCACATAGTATAATGCACTCCCATAGTCCTCCATATAGTATAATGCACACCCCATAGTCCTCCATATTGCATAATGCACTCCCCATAGTCCTCTACACAGTATAGTGTACCCACCATAGCCCTCCATGTAATATAATGCACCTGCACAGTCCTCCATACAGTATAATGCACACCCATAGTCCTCCATATAGTATAATGCACACCATAGTCTTACATATAATTTAATACACACCCCATAGTTCTCCATATAGATTAATGCACCTCCAATAGTCCTCCATTCAGTATAAAGTATACCCATTGTCCTCCATGTTGTAGTATAATGCACCCCATAGTCCTCAATATAGTATATTGCACACCCATAGTCCTCCATATAGTACAATGCACCCCATAGTCCTACATATAATATAATACCCACAACATAGTCCACCATATAGTATAATGCATCTTATAGTCCTTCATACAGTATAATGCACTCCCCATAGTCCTCCATATAGTATAATACACACCCATAGTCCTCCATACAGTATAATGCACACCCAATAGTCCTCCATACAGTGTAATTCACTTCCATAGTCCTGCATATAGTACATATAGTATAATGCATCCCCATAGTCCCCCATCCAATATGTGTGTGTGCATGTGTGTATGGCCGGGATTGGCATCTGCACCGTCGCAGCTACAGCCACAAAATTTTGCACAGTCACACGTCTGGACCCCGAGAGCGTCATAGCCTATGTTGTGAGGTGAAATTTTAGACCCGTGCATTCCAATTCACCAAACAATTTTGCCCCTATCTACATAATGGGGAAAAAGTGAAAGGAAAAGTGTTGGAGGCAAATTGACAGCTGGCAGATGTGAACAAGGGGGACTTAAAGAATGAGAGCGATGGCGCCAAAGAGTATATACCATACAGTTGCTAAGGTGGGGCCCTGACATGGGATACTCACCACACACGGGGATATGAACACACATACAAAATGCGCCATACACTACCACGTATTACGTACTAACACGTATATGAACACATATACCACCCTCAGCACACATTTCACCACACATGCACCAACCTCGCTACATAAAAGTTGAAACACAAAAGTCACCACTCAAAATTCGCCACGTGCAAAATTCGCCACATGCAAAACTAGGCTCACGCAAAACTCGTCACACGTGCAAAACTCACCTCATGGAAAACTCGCCACACGCAAAACTTGCACATGCGGAAAAATTGCCACATGCACAAAAGTGGCAACACATGCAAAAGTTGCCTCACACAAAACTTGCACATACTCAAAACGCACCACACATAAAACTCGCCACGTGCAAAACTCGCCATGCGCAAAACTTGCTGCACACAACTTGCTACACTAACCTGTCATGTGCAACCCGACACACAAAAAGTTGCTACACGCATGTCGCCACACAAAACTCATCTCACAAAAGTCGCTACATGCATGTCGCCACACGCAACTCAACACACTCAACTTGACACATGAAACTCACCCTAAAACACCCACAAGTCTGGTATATCCTTCATAAATAAAATTCTGATCAATAAGCAGACAAACTACAAGAGCAACAAATGTACAATATAGGAAATATGGCAGCTGTCAGTCACATGACCTGTCTATTATGTGTATGTGTGAGCTAATATATACTGCCAGGGGGAGGGCTTCCTGTTGGCTGGGGATTTATCACGCTGACAATTTAGCTTACAAATACTGAGGTAAAAATACTGACCAAATAACGTGTGAACGAGGTCTAATACAGGAAGAGATGACATACAGGTACATACTATATACAGTGGAGATGACACACAGGTATATACTATATACAGGAGCAGATGGCACACAGGTATATTCTATATACAGGAGGAGATGACTTACAAGTATATACTTTCCGACCGCACATTTAGCGTTTCCCACTCCCACACCACCTTCTATTCCCTCCCACTCTCTGTTGGAGTCCCTCAAGGCTCTGTCCTCGGGCCCCTACTTTTTTCCATCTATACCCTTGGCCTAGGACAACTCATAAAATCCCATGGCTTCCAGTACCACCTGTATGCGGACAACACTCAGATCTACCTCTCTGGCCCAGATGTCACCTCTCTGCTGTTCAAAATCCCGAAGTGTCTGTCAGCCATATCCTCCTTCTTCACCTCTCGCTTCCTAAAACTCAATGTAGACAAAACCGAACTCATCATCTTTCCCCATCTCACGTATATCCCCCCTACCTAATCTATCTATTATGGTAAACAGCATCACGCTCTCTCCCGCACCTGAATTCCACTGCCTCAGGGTAACTCTCGACTCTGCCCTATTCTTCAAACCGCACGTCCAAACTCTTGCCACCTCCTGTTGCCTCCAACTCAAAAAAATTGCCAGAATCCGTTCCTTCCTCAGCCCACAATCTACCAAAACTCTTGTGCATGCCCTCATCATCTCCCGCCTTGACTACTGCAACACCCTCCTCTGTGGCCTCCCCACTAACTCTCTTGCACCACTCCAGTCTGTCCTCAACTCTGCTGCCCGGCTAATCCACCTCTCTCCTCGCTACTCCCCTGCTTCTCCCCTCTGCAAATCCCTCCACTGGCTCCCAATTCCCCAACGAATCCAGTTCAAACTACTAACACTGATCTACAAAGCCATCCACAACCTATCCCCTCCCTATATCTCTGAACTAATCTCCCAATAACTTCCCTCACGTAATCTCCGATCCTCCCAAGACCTCTTACTCTCCTCCACACTTATTTGTTCCTCACACAACCGCCTCCAAGATTTCTCCCGAATATCCCTCATGCTCTGGAATTCCATGCCTCAACACGTCTGATTATCCAGCACCCTCGGATCCTTCAGACGGAACCTGAAAACCCATCTCTTCAAGAAAGCCTACAGCCTGCAATAACCATTCTGCCGCATCGCTATCGCCAGAGCCGCCGCCTCGCCATCGCCAGACATGCCGCCTTGCCATCGCCAGAGCCGTCGCCTTGCCATCTCCAGAGCCGTCTCCTTGCCATCTCCAGAGCCACCGCCTCGCCATCGCCAGAGCTGCCGCCTCGCCATCGTCAGAGCCGTCGCCTTGCCATCTCCAGAGCTGCCGCCTCGCCATCGCCAGAGCCGTCGCCTTGCCATCGCTAGAGTCGCCGCCTCGCCATCACCAGAGCCGCCGCCTAGCCCCCTACCTTCTGCCTCTTCCCCACTATCCCATAGAATGTAAGTCCCCAAGGACAGGGTCCTCTCCCCTCTGTACCAGTCTGTCACTGTAAACTTGTTTACTGTAAATTATATCTATAACTCTGTATGCAACCCCTTTCTCATGTACAGCACCATGGAATTAATGGTGCTATATAAATGTATAATAATAATAATAATAATACTATATACAGGATGAGACGACATACAGGTATATACTATATATATAGGATGAGATGACATGCAGATAAATACTATATACAGGAGGAGATGACACAGGTATATAGAGGAGGAGATGACATACAGCAGATATATACTATATACAGGGGAGATGACATACAGGTACTGTATATACCATATACAGGATGAGATGACATACAGGTATATGCCATATAAAAGAGATGACACAGGTATATAGAGGAGATGACATACAGCAGGTATATACTATATACAGGGGAGATGACATACAGGTATATACTATATACAGGAGATGACATACAGGTATATACTATATAAAGGAGGAGATGACATACAGGTATATACTATATATAGAAGAAGACATACAGGTATATACTATATATAGGAGGAGATGACACATAGGTATATACAATATACAGGAGGAGATAACATACAGCAGGTATATACTATTTACAGGGGAGATGACATACAGGTATATACTATATACAGGGGACATGACATACAGGTATATACTATATACAGGAGATGACATACAGGTGTATACTATATATAAGGGAGATGACAAACATGTATATACTGAGGGGAAAATGAGAGGTGTGAGGTGAAAATTAGAGGTGTGAGGTGAAAATGAAAAGGTGTGAGGTGAAAATGAAAAGGTGTGAAGGCAAAATGAGAGGAGTGAGGGAAAATAATGGAGTGATCGGAAAATGACAGATGTGAGGTCGAAATGACAAGTGTTAGGGGGGAATGAGAGGAGTGAGGGGGAATGAGAGGAGTGAGGGGGAAAATGAGAGGTGTGAGGGAGAAAATGAGAGATGTGAGGGGGAAAATGAAAGATGTGAGGGGGAAAATGAGAGGCGTGATGGGAAAATAAGAGAAATTAGGTGCTATAACTAACCACAGATATTTACTATGCAAAGGCAATGCCGGGCTCTTCAGCTAGTATAGTATAATGCACACCTAATAGTCCTCCATACAGTATAATTCACCCCCATAGTCCTCTATATAGTACATATAGTATAATACACGCCCAATCCTCCATATAGTATTATGGCCACCACAATTTACTCACTGATTTTAAAAAATAAATACATACTTACCCTGCTATTTATTTATTTATTATGTTTTGCTTATATAGCGCTATCTTATTCCTCGGCGCTTTACATACATTATCATCACTGTCCCCAATGGGGCTCACGATCTAAATTCTCTATCAGTATATCTGTGGTGTGTGGGAGGAAACCAGAGAACCCGGAGTAAACCCACTCAAACACAGGGAGAACATACAAATTTCTTGCAGATGTTGTACTTGGTGGAATTTGAACCAAGGACCCCAGCACTGCAAGGCTGCAGTGCTAACCACTGAGCCACCATCCTGCCCTACCCTGCTGCTCCTGTCTCCACATCGCATCTCCTCAGCATCTTCACTGCCCGACACAGCATGGTGCAATGAAAATGACATCACGCCCGCTGGGACATCAGACCAGACGTCGAGGGAGAATGATGGGGGAGGGCATGGATGGCTTCCCTCCTCCATCATTGCTTTCAACTGTATTGGTATCCTGGATGGGAATGTGCGATGCCGGGTGGGTGGTGCCCAGAGCTGCCACTGGCAATGGGCCCTCCCAACTCGCATGCCCCATAGCAGCCGTGTGGTCTATTGTTATTAGTGGCACACCACTAGGGGCCCCCTGGGGAGTAGGGGCCCTGGGCAATTGCCCAATTTGTTCCACCTAATGTCGGCCATGTGGAGGAGGTACTTAATTTAAATTAAAAAAATCCAGTGAAAGATATTCTTTAAAGAGGATCTATCACTTGTCATAAAAATGTCTTTAATTTAACCTAATGTGAATTCTGCCATTCTTCAGACTCATGCACTCTTTTTCTTTTTTTCCTATGCCTCTCTGTTTCCGAGATATGGCTCTCTCTTCCATGTAAACAAATCTGGTTGTCTAAAGCTACTTTCACACTTCCGTCCGTACGTACCGTACGTACCGACGGACGTTGTGAAATAACTGCAAGACGTGGACAGCAGATGCAGTTTTTCAACGCATCCGCTGCCCATTCTGCAGTCCGGGGAGGAGGGGACGGAGTTTCGGCCGCGCATTCGCGGTCAAAAATGGCGGACATGTCGCACAAAAAAAGTTACATTGAACGCTTTTTTGTGCGTCGCGTCCGCCAAAACACGACGCATCCGTCGCACGACGGATGAGACGTGTGCCCATCCGTCGCGATCCGTCGCTAATGCAAGTGTATGGGAAAAAAAAAAGCATCCTGCAAGCACATTTGCAGGATCCGTTTTTTGCCCATAATGACAGATTGCGACAGAGGACAAAAGACGGAAGTGTGAAAGTAGCCTAAGTGGGTGCTGTCCGCAACTCTTCTCTATGGGCTCCTTCTTAAGGATCATACACCCTTGGCAAACAAGACTAGATTTGCATACAGGAAAAAGGGGGCTATATCTCAGGAGTCACAAGAAAAAAAATTAAAAAAAAACACCAGATTCATGAGAACAGTGGCATTTATACAAGGTAAACATATAAATATTTATGGTAAGTTGCTTCTCATGTGTCCTTACTCAGATGCTGGGTCTTGGTTCCTTCCCTAGGGCCTGTTCCTTTTGTCCAAGTCGACATCAAGTGACTGTAGTAACCCGGCGACCTACTTTGACATCATAACTTAAAGGAATTGTCACTACTAGGACAACCTCTTCTCGAACTAAATGTTTGGCCCCAATAAAATAAAAAACCTATAGTCACCTCCCGTGTCGGCACCATTCCCGCGGTGTCGGCACTCGCTCTCCCCAGTGCTGTCTTGTGCTGTTTTGACACATGACCCAGGCACTCAATCAGCACTGGCATCACTGTCCCCACCTATGTACGGATTGAACATGAAGAAGAAGTCCGGGCTGCAGTTTCTCTCTGACTTCCATCCTCTTCTCTTCATGTTCAAGCATAGCAAACTCTTCTTTGTTATACTGGTGCTGTTCACACAACTCTGCTGCAACAGCATGTACTCTGCTCTGCAAGCAAGTATCCAGTTTGCTTGTCCATCACTGGTGCTTTGTGTTTAACCATTTGTCTGCTGATTGCATATACTGTATATCTGCCACTGTCTGTTTACTGCAGCATACAACTCTGCTATTCACATCGTGCAAGTCCTGTGTTGCCTATACATCTTCAGTTCCTGAGTATATCCACATTGTCTATGTCTTTTGATGTTTTCCGCTCTGCTTGTTTTCTACAGTCCTGCATGCTCTGCTGTTCTAATTTTTGCAGATACACATGCCATCTGGGAAGTCCTGCTCCTCTGTACCATCGCCTTTGGTCCGTGTTACTCCCGACATGTGGTTTAGATATTCCATCTCACCAAGTGAGCTTTTAGGCCGGCGTCACACCTAACGTATAAAAATACGGTCCGTTTTTTACGGCCGAGATACGCAGAAAAGCTTCTGAACAGTGATCCGTATTCAATGCGAGGATGTGATTTTTTCTCCAAAAATTATCCGTGTGTCATTCGTATGGCGAAATTTTCTTGCCGGCTTGCAAAATGGACATAGAATGGATCCATGGGCTCAAATATTTGTGAAAACATATGTGCAGCCTATATATATATATATATATATATATATATATATATATATAATAGATGGCAGCCCGATTCTAAAGAATCGGGAGTCTAGAATCCATATATACTTTATTTATTCAAATGTAAGAATAATACAATTAATAAATAATAGTAAGAAAGAACAAAAATAATAGGCAGTATATGGAGAAAACACCAAACAAAAGTTCAAAATTGGTGTGAAAATGTCACTGAACCACTTCACAACTAAATATATATAGTTTTGGTAAATGGTATTATCATTTTTTTGACGAAATTCGGCAGGAGCTTGAAGAGCAACGTCACTGGGCCCGCCTCCACGCAGTAGAAACTTGCTGTGAGGTAAAAATTCAAAAATCACACCAAAATGGCGGGCAGAGTGTGTCACAGTACGGCACGTTTCTGATTGGTCGCTCGCAGCAGGCGGCAACCAATCAGACACTGGACACTGTTGACGTCACTTATCTCCGGACATTAGCTCCGGACATTAGCTCCGGACAAAGCCACGGAAGTTGGCACAAATTGCAGGAAGTAGTATTCTAGGCAATTATATATTAGATATATATATATACAGTGGGGCAAAAAAGTATTTAGTCAGTCAGCAATAGTGCAAGTTCCACCACTTAAAAAGATGAGAGGCGTCTGTAATTTACATCATAGGTAGACCTCAACTATGGGAGACAAACTGAGAAAAAAAAATCCAGAAAATCACATTGTCTGTTTTTTTATCATTTTTTTTGCATATTATGGCGAAAAATAAGTATTTGGTCAGAAACAAACAATCAAGATTTCTGGCTCTCACAGACCTGTAACTTCTTCTTTAAGAGTCTCCTCTTTCCTCCACTCATTACCTGTAGTAATGGCACCTGTTTAAACTTGTTATCAGCATAAAAAGACACCTGTGCACACCCTCAAACAGTCTGACTCCAAACTCCACTATGGTGAAGACCAAAGAGCTGTCAAAGGACACCAGAAACAAAATTGTAGCCCTGCACCAGGCTGGGAAGACTGAATCTGCAATAGCCAACCAGCTTGGAGTGAAGAAATCAACAGTGGGAGCAATAATTAGAAAATGGAAGACATACAAGACCACTGATAATCTCCCTCGATCTGGGGCTCCACGCAAAATCCCACCCCGTGGGGTCAGAATGATCACAAGAACGGTGAGCAAAAATCCCAGAACCACACGGGGGGACCTAGTGAATGAACTTCAGAGAGCTGGGACCAATGTAACAAGGCCTACCATAAGTAACACACTACGCCACCATGGACTCAGATCCTGCAGTGCCAGACGTGTCCCACTGCTTAAGCCAGTACATGTCCGGGCCCGTCTGAAGTTTGCTAGAGAGCATTTGGATGATCCAGAGGAGTTTTGGGAGAATGTCCTATGGTCTGATGAAACCAAACTGGAACTGTTTGGTAGAAACACAACTTGTCGTGTTTGGAGGAAAAAGAATACTGAGTTGCATCCATCAAACACCATACCTACTGTAAAGCATGGTGGTGGAAACATCATGCTTTGGGGCTGTTTCTCTGCAAAGGGGCCAGGACGACTGATCCGGGTACATGAAAGAATGAATGGGGCCATGTATCGTGAGATTTTGAGTGCAAACCTCCTTCCATCAGCAAGGGCATTGAAGATGAAACGTGGCTGGGTCTTTCAACATGACAATGATCCAAAGCACACCGCCAGGGCAACGAAGGAGTGGCTTCGTAAGAAGCATTTTAAGGTCCTGGAGTGGCCTAGCCAGTCTCCAGATCTCAACCCCATAGAAAACCTTTGGAGGGAGTTGAAAGTCCGTGTTGCCAAGCGAAAAGCCAAAAACATCACTGCTCTAGAGGAGATCTGCATGGAGGAATGGGCCAACATACCAACAACAGTGTGTGGCAACCTTGTGAAGACTTACAGAAAACGTTTGACCTCTGTCATTGCCAACAAAGGATATATTACAAAGTATTGAGATGAAATTTTGTTTCTGACCAAATACTTATTTTCCACCATAATATGCAAATAAAATGTTAAAAAAACAGACAATGTGATTTTCTGGATTTTTTTTTCTCAGTTTGTCTCCCATAGTTGAGGTCTACCTATGATGTAAATTACAGACGCCTCTCATCTTTTTAAGTGGTGGAGCTTGCACTATTGCTGACTGACTAAATACTTTTTTGCCTCACTGTATATATATATATATATATATATATATATACTAGATGGCAGCCCGATTCTAAAGAATCGGGAGTCTAGAATCCATATATACTTTATTTATTCAAATGTAAGAATAATACAATTAATAAATAATAGTAAGAAAGAACAAAAATAATAGGCAGTATATGGAGAAAACACCAAACAAAAGTTCAAAATTGGTGTGAAAATGTCACTGAACCACTTCACAACTAAATATATATAGTTTTGGTAAATGGTATTATCATTTTTTTTACGAAATTCGGCAGGAGCTTGAAGAGCAACGTCACTGGGCCCGCCTCCACGCAGTAGAAACTTGCTGTGAGGTAAAAATTCAAAAATCACACCAAAATGGCGGGCGGAGTGTGTCACAGTACGGCACGTTTCTGATTGGTCGCTCGCAGCAGGCGGCAACCAATCAGACACTGGACACTGTTGACGTCACTTATCTCCGGACATTAGATCCGGACATTAGCTCCGGACATTAGCTCCGGACATTATCTCCGCACATTAGCTCCGGACATTAGCTCCGGACATTAGCTCCGGACAAAGCCACGGAAGTTGGCACAAATTGCAGGAAGTAGTATTCTAGGCAATTAATCTCCGGACATTAGCTCCGGACATTAGCTCCGGACATTAGCTCCGGACAAAGCCACGGAAGTTGGCACAAATTGCAGGAAGTAGTATTCTAGGCAATTATATATTAGACTAGATGGCAGCCCGATTCTAAAGAATCGGGAGTCTAGAATCCATATATACTTTATTTATTCAAATGTAAGAATAATACAATTAATAAATAATAGTAAGAAAGAACAAAAATAATAGGCAGTATATGGAGAAAACACCAAACAAAAGTTCAAAATTGGTGTGAAAATGTCACTGAACCACTTCACAACTAAATATATATAGTTTTGGTAAATGGTATTATCATTTTTTTTACGAAATTCGGCAGGAGCTTGAAGAGCAACGTCACTGGGCCCGCCTCCACGCAGTAGAAACTTGCTGTGAGGTAAAAATTCAAAAATCACACCAAAATGGCGGGCGGAGTGTGTCACAGTACGGCACGTTTCTGATTGGTCGCTCGCAGCAGGCGGCAACCAATCAGACACTGGACACTGTTGACGTCACTTATCTCCGGACATTAGATCCGGACATTAGCTCCGGACATTAGCTCCGGACATTATCTCCGCACATTAGCTCCGGACATTAGCTCCGGACATTAGCTCCGGACAAAGCCACGGAAGTTGGCACAAATTGCAGGAAGTAGTATTCTAGGCAATTATATATTAGACTAGATGGCAGCCCGATTCTAAAGAATCGGGAGTCTAGAATCCATATATACTTTATTTATTCAAATGTAAGAATAATACAATTAATAAATAATAGTAAGAAAGAACAAAAATAATAGGCAGTATATGGAGAAAACACCAAACAAAAGTTCAAAATTGGTGTGAAAATGTCACTGAACCACTTCACAACTAAATATATATAGTTTTGGTAAATGGTATTATCATTTTTTTGACGAAATTCGGCAGGAGCTTGAAGAGCAACGTCACTGGGCCCGCCTCCACGCAGTAGAAACTTGCTGTGAGGTAAAAATTCAAAAATCACACCAAAATGGCGGGCGGAGTGTGTCACAGTACGGCACGTTTCTGATTGGTCGCTCGCAGCAGGCGGCAACCAATCAGACACTGGACACTGTTGACGTCACTTATCTCCGGACATTAGCTCCGGACATTAGCTCCGGACATTATCTCCGCACATTAGCTTCGGACATTAGCTCCGGACATTACCTCCGGACATTATCTCCGCACATTAGCTCCGGACATTAGCTCCGGACATTAGCTCCGGACAAAGCCACGGAAGTTGGCACAAATTGCAGGAAGTAGTATTCTAGGCAATTATATATTAGATATATATATATATATACAGTGTATATATATATGTCAGTGAATATATATATGTCAGTGAGACACATATATGTATATATAATTATATATTTATATATATATTTAATACAGAGCTAGATAGCATAAAAGCCGGTAATTCAATTGCCGGTTTTTGCTATCTCCTTACCAAACCCAACAGGATATGAGACATGGTTTACATACAGTAAACCATTTCATATCCGTTATATTTTTACATATTCCTCACTAATAATGTTAGTAGTTTGTGTGTGCAAAATTTGGGAGCTCTAGGTGTTAAAATAAAGGGATAAATCACGGAAAAAACTGGCCTGGGCTCCCGCGCAATTTTCTCCACCAGAGTGGGAAAGCCAGTGACTGAGGGCAGATATTAACCTCTTAAGCCCCGAGGGTGGTTTGCACGTTAATGACCGGGCCAATTTTTACAATTCTGAACACTGTCCCTTTATGAGGTTATAACTCTGGAACGCTTCAACAGATCCCAGTGATTCTGACATTGTTTTCTCGGGACATTTTGTACTTCATGATAGTAGTAAAAATTCTTTGATAGTACCTGAGTTTGTTTGTGAAAAAAACGGAAATTTGGCAAAAATTATGAAAATTTCGCAATTTTCCAACTTTGAATTTTTATGCAATTAAATCACAGAGATATGTCACACAAAATACTTAACAAGTAACATTTCCCACATGTTTACTTTACATCAACACAATTTTGGAACCAAAATTTTTTTTTGTTAGGGAGTTATAAGGGTTAAAAGTTGACCAGCAATTTCTCATTTTTACAACACCATTTTTTTTTAGGGACCACATCTCATTTGAAGTCATTTTGAGGGGTCTATATGATAGAAAATACCCAAGTGTGACACCATTCTAAAAACTGCACCCCTCAAGGTGCTCAAAACCATATTCAAGAAGTTTATTAACCCTTCTGGTGCTTCACAGGAATTTTTGGAATGTTTAAATAAAAATGAACATTTAACTTTTTTCACAAAAAAATTATTTCAGCTCCAATTTGTTTTATTTTACCAAGCGTAACAGGAGAAAATGGACCCCAAAAGTTGTTGTACAATTTGTCCTGAGTACACCGATACCCAATATGTGGGGGTAAACCACTGTTTGGGCTCATGACAGAGCTCAGAAGCGAAGGAGCACCATTTGACTTTTCAATGCAAAATTGACTGGAATCGAGATGGGACACCATGTTGCGTTTAGAGAGCCCCTGATGTGCCTAAACATTGAAACCCCCCACAAGTGACAACATTTTGGAAAGTAGACCCCCTAAGGAACTTATCTAGAGGTGTGGTGAGCACTTTGACCCACCAAGTGCTTCACAGAAGTTTATAATGCAGAACCGTAAAAATAAAAAATCATATTTTTTCACAAAAATTATCTTTTCACCCCCAATTTTTTATTTTCCCAAGGGTAAGAGAAGAAATTGGACCCCAAAAGTTGTTGTACAATTTGTCCTGAGTACGCTGATACCCCATATGTGGGGGTAAACCACTGTTTGGGCGAATGGGAGAGCTCGGAAGGGAAGGAGCGCCGTTTGACTTTTCAATGCAAAATTGACAGGAATTGAGATGGGACACCATGTTGCGTTTGGAGAGCCACTGATGTGCCTAAACATTGAAACCCCCCACAAGTGACACCATTTTGGAAAGTAGACCCCCTAAGGAACTTATCTAGAGGTGTGGTGAGCACTTTGACCCATCAAGTGTTTCACAGAAGTTTATAATGCAGAACCGTAAAAATAAAAAATCATATTTTTTCACAAAAATTATATTTTCGCCCTTAATTTTTTGTTTTCCCAAGGGTAAGAAAAGAAATTGGACCCCAAAAGTTGTTGTACAATTTGTCCTGAGTACGCTGATACCCCATATGTGGGGGGAAAACCACTGTTTGGGCGCATGGGAGAGCTCAGAAGGGAAGGAGCGCCGTTTGACTTTTCAATGCAAAATTGACAGGAATTGAGATGGGACACCATGTTGCGTTTGGAGAGCCACTGATGTGCCTAAACATTGAAACCCCCCACAAGTGACACCATTTTGGAAAGTAGACCCCCTAAGGAACTTATCTAGATGTGTTTTGAGCACTTTGACCCACCAAGGGCTTCACAGAAGTTTATAATGCAGAGCCGTAAAAATAAAACAAAAATTTTTTCCCACAAAAATTATTTTTTAGCCCCCAGTTTTGTATTTTCCTGAGGGTAAGAAGAGAAATTCGACCCCAAAAGTTGTTGTCCAATTTGTCCTGAGTGCGCTGATACCCCATATGTGGGGGAACAACTGTTTGGCCGCATGGGAGGGCTCGGAAGGGAAGGAGCGCCATTTGGAATGCAGACTTAGATGGAATGGTCTGCAGGTGTCACATTGCATTTGCAGAGCCCCCAATGTACCTAAACAGTAGAAACCCCCCACAAGTGACCCCATATTGGAAACTAGACCCCCCAGGGAACTCATCTAGATGTGTTGTGAGAGCTTTGAACCCCCAAGTGTTTCACTACAGTTTATAACGCAGAGCCTTGAAAATAAAAAATCTTTTTTTTCCCACAAAAAATATTTTTTAGCCCCCAGTTTTGTATTTTCCCAAGGGTAACATGAGAAATTGGACCCCAAAAGTTGTTGTCCTATTTGTCCTGAGTACGCTGATACCCCATATGTTGGGGTAAACCCCTGTTTGGGCACACGGGAGAGCTCGGAAGGCAAGGAGCACTGTTTTACATTTTCAACGCAGAATTGGCTGGAATTGAGATCGGACGCCATGTCGCGTTTGGAGAGCCCCTGATGTGCCTAAACAGTGGAAACCCCTCAATTATAACTGAAACCCTAATCCAAACACACCCCTATCCCTAATCCCAACAGTAACCCTAATCACACCTCTAACCCTGACACACCCCTAACCCTAATCCCAACCCTATTCCCAACTGTAAATGTAATCTAAACCCTAACCGTAACTTTAGCCCCAACCCTAACCCTAACTTTAGCCCCAACCCTAACTGTGGCCCCAACCCTAACCCTAACCCTAGCCCTAACCCTAGCCCTAACCCTAGCCCTAACCCTTGCCCTAGCCCTAACCCTAGCCCTAACCCTAGCCCTAACCCTAACCCTAGCCCTAACCCTAGCCCTAACCCTAACCCTAACCCTAACCCTAGCCCTAGCCCTAACCCTAGCCCTAACCCTAATGGGAAAATGGAAATGAATACATTTTTTAAATTTTTCCCTAACTAAGGGGGTGATGAAGGGGGGTTTGATTTACTTTTATAGTGGGTTTTTTAGCGGATTTTTATGATTGTCAGACGCTTTTTATTGCAAAAAATATTTTTTGCAATACCACATTTTGAGAGCTATAATTTTTCCATAGTTTGGTCCACAGAATCATGTGAGGTCTTGTTTTTTGCGGGACGAGTTGACGTTTTTATTGGTAACATTTTCGGGCACGTGACATTTTTAGATCACTTTTTATTACGATTTTTGTGAGGCAGAATGACCAAAAACCAGCTATTCATGAATTTCTTTTGGGGGAGGCGTTTAGACCGTTCCGCGTTTGGTAAAATTGATAAAGCAGTTTTATTCTTCGGGTCAGTACGATTACAGCGATACCTCATTTAAATCATTTTTTTATGTTTTGGCGCTTTTATACGATAAAAACTATTTTATAGAAAAAATACCGTATATACTCGAGTATAAGCCGAGATTTTCAGCCCAAAATTTTGGGCTGAAAGTGCCCCTCTCGGCTTATACTCGAGTCACGGTGGGCGGCAGGGTCGGCGGGTGAGGGTGAGAGGGCGCTGAGGCATACTCACCTAGTCCTGGCGATCCTGGCGCTCCCCCTGCCCGTCACATGGTCTTCGGTGCTGCAGTTCTTCTCCTCTTCAGGCGGTCACATGGGTCCGCTCATTAGAGAAATGAATACGCGGCTCCACCTCCCATAGGGGTGGAGCTGCATATTCATTTCTCTAATCAGCGGTGCCGGTGACCGCTGATAGAGGAAGAGGCTGCGGCACCGAAGACCGTGTGACAGGCAGAGGGAGCGGGACGCCGGGAGCAGCTAAGTATGTCATATTCACCTGTCCGCGTTCCACACGCCGGGCGCCGCTCTGTCTTCCGGGCGCCGCTCCATCTTCCCGGCGTCTCTCTGTTCTGACTGTGCAGGTCAGAGGGCGCGATGACGCATATAGTGTGCGCGGCGCCCTCTGCCTGATCAATCAGTGCAGAGAGACACCGGGACCGGACGCTGGGAGCTACAAGCAAGAGAGGTGAGTATGGCGTTTTTTTTTTTGTTTTTTTTATTGCAGCAGAGCTTTCTATGGCACAGCTATGGGGCAATACTGAACGGTGCAGAGCACTATATGGCAGCTATGGGGCAATACTGAACGGCGCAGAGCACTATATGGCAGCTATGGGGCAATACTGAACGGCGCAGAGCACTATATGGCAGCTATGGGGCAATACTGAACGGCGCAGAGCACTATATGGCAGCTATGGGGCAATACTGAACGGCGCAGAGCACTATATGGCAGCTATGGGGCAATACTGAATGGCGCAGAGCACTATATGGCACATCTATGGGGCAATAATGAACGGTGCAGAGCACTATATGGCACAGCTTTATATGGCACATCTATGGGGCAATAATGAACGGTGCAGAGCACTATATGGCACAGCTTTATATGGCACATCTATGGGGCAATAATGAACGGTGCAGAGCACTATATGGCACAGCTTTATATGGCACATCTATGGGGCAATAATGAACGGTGCAGAGCACTATATGGCACAGCTTTATATGGAGCATCTTATGGGGCAATAATGAACGGTATGGAGCATCTATTTTTATTTTTGAAATTCACCGGTAGCTGCTGCATTTCCTACCCTAGGCTTATACTCGAGTCAATAAGTTTTCCCAGTTTTTTTGTGGCAAAATTAGGGGGGTCGGCTTATACTCGGGTCGGCTTATACTCGAGTATATACGGTAATTATTTTTGCATCGCTTTATTCTCAGGACTATAACTTTTTTATTTTTTCGCTGATGATGCTGTATGGCAGCTCATTTTTTGCGGGACAAGATGACGCTTTCAGTGGTACCATGGTTATTTATATCTTTCTTTTTGATTGCGTGTTATTCTACTTTTTGTTTGGCGGTATGATAATAAAGCGTTGTTTTTTGCCTCGCTTTTTTTTTTTTTCTTACGGTGTTTACTGAAGGGGTTAACTAGTGGGCCAGTTTTATAGGTCGGGTCGATACGGACGCGGCGATACTAAATATGTGTACTTTTTTTTTTTTTTTTTATTATTTAGATAAAGAAATGTATTTATGGGAATAATATATATATACAGTTAGGTCCATATATATTTGGACAGAGACAACATTTTTCTAATTTTGGTTATAGACATTACCACAATGAATTTTAAACAAAACAACTCAGATGCTGTTGAAGCTCAGACTTTCAGCTTTCATTTGAGGGTATCCACATTAAAATTGGATGAAGGGTTTAGGAGTTTCAGCTCCTTAACATGCGCCACCCTGTTTTTAAAGGGACCAAAAGTAATTGGACAATTGACTCAAAGGCTATATCATGGACAGGTGTGGGCAATCCCTTCGTTATGTCATTCTCAATTAAGCAGATAAAAGGTCTGGAGTTGATTTGAGGTGTGGTGCTTGCATGTGGAAGGTTTTGATGTGAAGTAAACATGCGGTCAAAGGAGCTCTCCATGCAGGTGAAACAAGCAATCCTTAAGCTGTGAAAACAGAAAAAAACCCATCTGAGAAATTGCTACAATATTAGGAGTGGCAAAATCTACAGTTTTGTACATCCTGAGAAAGAAAGAAAGCACTGGTGAACTCATCAATGCAAAAAGACCTGGACGCCCACGGAAGACAACAGTGGTGGATGATCGCAGAATAATCTCCATAGTGAAGAGAAACCCCTTCACAACAGCCAACCAAGTAAACAACACTCTCCAGGAGGTCGGTGTATCAATATCCAAATCTACCATAAAGAAAAGACTGCATGAAAGTAAATACAGAGGGTTCACTGCACGGTGCAAACCACTCATAAGCATCAAGAATAAAAAGGCTAGACTGGACTTTGCTAAAAAACATCTAAAAAAGCCAGCACAGTTTTGGAAGAACATTATTTGGACAGATGAAACCAAGATTAACCTCTACCAGAATGATGGAAACAGAAAAGTATGGCGAAGGCGTGGTACAGCTCACGATCCAAAGCATAACACATCATCTGTAAAACACGGCGGAGGCAGTGTGATGGCTTGGGCATGCATGGATGCCAGTGGCACTGGGTCACTAGTGTTTATTGATGAGGTGACACAGGACAGAAGCAGCCGAATGAATACTGAGGTATTCAGAGCCGCCATACTGTGTGCTCAGATCCAGCCAAATGCAGCCAAACTGATTGGTCGTCATTTCATACTACAGATGGACAGTGACCCAAAACATAAAGCCAAAGCAACTCATGAGTTTATTAAAGCAAAGAAGTGGAATATTCTTGAATAGCCAAGTCAGTCACCTGATCTCAACCCAATTGAGCATGCATTTCACTTGTTAAAACCTAACCTTCAGACAGAAAGGCCCACAAACAAACAGCAACTGAAAACCACCACAGTGAAGGCCTGGCAGAGCATCAAAAAGGAGGAAACACAGCGTCTGGTGCTGTCCTGGAGTTCAAGACTTCAGGCAGTCATTGCCAACAAAGGGTTTTCAACCAAGTACTAAAAATGAACATTTTATTTAAAATTTATGAATCTGTCCAATTACTTTTGGTCCCTTTAAAAACAGGGTGGCACATGTTAAGGAGCTGAAACTCCTAAACCCGTCATCCAATTTTAATGTGGATACCCTCAAATGAAAGCTTTAAGTCTGAACTTCAACTGCATCTGAATTGTTTTGTTTAAAATTCATTGTTGTAATGTCTATAACCAAAATTAGAAAAATGTTGTCTCTGTCCAAATATATATGGACCTAACTGTATATTTTTCATTATTTAGGAATATTTTTTTTAATTTTCTTTACACATTTGGAAAAATTTTTTTTTAACTTTTTTACTTTGTCCCAGGGGGGGGACATCACAGATCGATGATCTGACAGTTTGCACAGCACTCTGTCAGATCACCGATCTGACATGCAGCACTGCATGCTTCACAGTGCCTGCTCTGAGCAGGCTCTGTGAAGCCACCTCCCTCCCTGCAGGACCCGGATGCCGCGGCCATCTTGGATCCGGGTCCAGCAAGGAGGTAGGAGGTAGGAGACCCTCGCAGCAACGCGATCACATTGCGTTGCTGCGGGGGGCTCAGGGAAGCCCGCAGGGAGCCCCTTCCCTGCGCGATGCTTCCCTATACCGCCAGCACATCGCGATCATGTTTGATCGCGATGTGCCAGGGGTTAATGTGCCGGGGGCGGTCCGTGACCGCTCCTGGCACATAGTGTCGGATGTCAGCTGCGATAGGCAGCTGACACCCAGCCGCGATCGGCCGCGCTCCCCCCGTGAGCGCGGCCTATCGCCTATGACGTACTATCCCGTCAGTGGGAATTAAAGCCCACCCCACCTCGACGGGATAGTACGTCATATGGGATTAAGGGGTTAATAGCCTAGAAAGGGACCATGGTTATTGGCCCCCCTGGATAAAAACATCCCAGAAAAGGCACGTCTGTAAGATGCTCCTATTCTGGCACTTAGCCACTCTCTTCCCACTCCCGAGTAGCGGTGGGGTATGGGGTAATAAGGGGTTAATGTCACCTTGCTAATGTAAGGTGACATTAAGCCTGGTTAATAATCCATTATTAATGCATTAGTAATAAAGGGTTAAAAATACACACACATTATGAATAAAGTATTTTAATGAAATAAATAAACACAGGGGGTTTTAATATCTTTATTGTACGCTCAATGCACCTGAAGACCCTCGTTCTTCTGAAAAAAAAGGAAAATAAAAAAGCAACAATATCCCATACCTGTTCACCATACAGTCATGTTACACGATGTAAATCCATCTAAAGGGGTTAAATACATTTACCACCAGGAGCTTGCTAATGCAGCCGCCCCTGGCTGTAAAAACTGGGGAATGAATGGAATGCAGCTTTGTTTACTTTCGGTGCCGTCACCGAAGCTGCGCCCCCTGGTGGCATAAACTCATATGAACTGTAGCGTGAGAAAATATTCAGAAAAATTCAAACGCTACAGTTCATATGAGTTTATGCCACCAGGGGGCGCAGCTTCTATGATGGCATTGCAAGTCAACGAAGCTGCATTCCATTCCTTCTCCAGTTTTACAGCCAGGGGCAGCTGCATTAGTAGGCTCCTCGTTGTAAATGTATTTAACCCCTTCAGATGGATTTACATCATGGAACATGACCGTACAGCGGACAGGTATGGGATATTGTTGCTTTTTTATTTTCCTTTTTTTTTCAGAAGAACGAGGGTCGTCAGTTGGATTGAGCGTAAAGTAAAGATATTAAAACCCCATGTGTTTATTTATTTAATTAAAATACTTTATTCATAATGTGTGTGTGTATTTTTAACCCTTTATTACTATTGGATTAATAATGGATAGGTGTCTTATTGACATCTCTCCATTATTAATCAGGCTTAATGTCACCTTTCATTATCAAGGTGACATCATCCCCTTATTACCCCATATCCCACTGCTACTCGGGAGTGGGTAGAGAGTGGCTAAGTGCCAGATTAGGCGCATCTTACAGATGTGCCTTTTCTGGGGTGGCTGGGGGCAGATGTTTTTATCCAGGGGTGCAATAACCATGGTCCCTCTCTAGGCTATTAATATCTACCCTCAGTCACTGGCTTTCCCACTCTGGTGGAGAAAATTGCGCGGGAGCCCACGCCAGTTTTCCGTGATTTAACACTTTATTTTAACACCTAGAGCTCCCAAATTTTTCACACACAAACTAATAGCATTATTAGTGAGGAATATGTAAAAATAAAAGGGATATGAAATAGTTTACTGTATGTGAACCATGTATCATATCCTGTCGGGTTTGGGAAGGAGATAGCAAAAGCCGGCAATTGAATTACCGACTTTTATGCTATCTAGCTCTGTATTAAATATAAATATATATATATGTGTGTGTGTCAATGACTTATATATATATCTACCTATACTATGTGTAGACATTAGTTTTATCTATTCTAACCTGTCAGTGTGATTTTACCGGCTTTTCTATAGGACACCAGTGTGTATTTCTCACAAGGCAGACGTGTGGTCTGTGTGTAATCCGTATTTTTCTTGCCCCCATATACTTTCATTGGCGTATTTTTCTAGGAATATGCTGATAATCGCAGCATGCTGCGATTTTCTCAGCCCGTAAAATACGGCCAAGAAATATACGGCTGATGGAAGCTGCTCCATAGAGAAACATTGGTACGTGTGCAATGCGTTGATTTTGCGCCTCTCCGTCGTCCGTACCCCTCTCTAGTGTGACGCCAGCCTTAAAAGGAACCTGCCATGTCCCCAAATGCTATTAATTTGCAGATATTATCCAGCTGCCTTTCATCAGTACAGTGTATACTGTCAATCAAAGTGCTGGGACATGCTTAGAGCTTACAGTTCCCAATGCTGTGAAAGGTGAATGTACTGTACTTGCTCTGGGCATGCGTCTATGAATTGAAAGCTGGTAGTTCCCGGAATTAATTTTCTCCCGGATGCCACGCTATCAGTAATTAACCCTATATCTGCAAGTCAATAGAGTTTGGAAATGTCTGTAACAGTACCCCTAGCTATAACACATTATCTCTGATGCTAATGGAACAGTGGCTTCGACTGTGGGAACATAACATGCTGTGACATCATCAGTCCGATATATACATTTCTGCAAAGAAAGTGTGCACACTACTTATCCCTTTATACATGACAACCTGCTTAAGCCGAGTAAATGAAAGCTGGATGGATATATTTAGAAGTGTTAGAAACATTCAAGCTATTTTAGATGTATTATTCATCTCAGTAATATATAACTTTGGAAATATATTAATGTTAAGTAAAAGCTTCTTAACAGACAGTAGTATGGCTGGCGATATTCAGAACTAAAGCTGCTGTATGAATACTTTATAACTGCCTGCTCCCTATTACTGATAGAGACATATAGCAGTCACGGCCATGCTGCAAATTATGCAGCACACGTTTGCATGTGTGCATTGAGCACACAGGGCTTTTGTGTATCAGGCACATCAGAAATGTCTGGTGATGTGTAGTATAGTATGCATGAGAAAAAAAAAAAGATAGTGAGTTTCTTATCTAATCTCTATTAAACAGGGGCCATATTTTCTCTGTGTCATAAGCACACATGTGTAGAGAATATACAGTACCCTCCGTGGGTATGACGTATTCTGGATATTAAGAAGGCACCACAAGTCAATAATGAATCCTACATCTGCGCTGGTTCAGTATACTGACCCTTATAGCACTCTCTCTCCTCCTTCTCCGCTTCCTTTCATCTTATACTCCATCCCTCTCATGTCCTTCATTTGGTCTTTTTTCTAAGCGCTCAGTACAGAAATCAGACCCCTTACTGCTTCTTAATTAATATCATTAACAGGATTAAATGTCTGTATATCTGAGAACTGCATGCTTTACTTGACATTCTCCCTTATCTCTCTTTTTATTACAACTCCTGCTATGCGCATTCAAGCCACCATAGTCCCCATATTACTGCCCTAGTTTTACATAATCTGGTGCTTATATCCAGTGAGACAGTATAAGGTATTTAAAGACGTACAAACCCGCTGGTCAGAAGTCCTAATAACATTCTGAAATTTTATGCATGACGGCATTAGGTAAGGGTTCTTCCTTGTCTTGTTAAAGGGAGCATGCAACAGTTAACATGAAGCCTGATATACACAATTTCCAAAATTTCGACAAGACTGAGTTTCAAAGAACAATTTTTTAACTCATAAAATGAAAGTCAGGTATTACAAAATATTCAGTTTTGATGATTTTTAAGGACAGCATAACGTTTTCTGGTCATGGAATAAACAATATCTGTCTTTTTCCATTCTTAAAGAATAACCACTTATAGAGTCTGGATGCTGGATGGACAGAGATGCTCAACTTGTTTCTTCAGAATTCCCCAAAGGTGTCCAATTGTGTACAGATCAGAAGACAAACTTGGCCACTGAATCACTTTCACCCTGTTCTTCACAAATGCAACAAATGTGTTGTGTATCACTGTCATGTTACAAAAGTATTGGACTGCCAAGGGCACAGAGCAGTGGTAGCACCTTCACTTTCAATATAGAGCAGTATATCCGTGAATTTATACCTTCAATGAAATATAGCTCTCTTACATCAGGAGCCCTCATGCAGCCCCACATAAGGACACTGTCATCATCTTGTTCCGTTAGGTACCATGCATTTTCTAAATTTATTATCTAAATGCCTACAGTGAAACATGGTGGTAGCAATATCCCAATGTGGGGCTGCATACATGCTGCTGTTGTCGGGGAGCTGCATTTCATTGATGACATAAGGAATTCACAAATGTACTGCTCTATATTGAAAGTGAAGATGCTATCATCAGGCATTGCTCATGGTGCACTTCTCCAACATGACAATGATTCAAAACACACACCTGTTGCATTTATGAAAAAGAGCAGGGTGAAAGTGATTCAGTAGCCAAGTATATCTCCTGATCTGTACACAATCGAACACCTATGGGTAATTCTGAAGAGACAAGTTGAGCATCACTCTCCATCCAGCATGCAGGCTCTAAAGGAGGTCATTCTTGAAGAATGGAAAAAGATAGAAGTTGCAACATGTTACCAACTTGTAAATTACATGCCTAGAAAACTTGGTGCTGTCCATAATCATGGAGGTCGATGAGTCTGAGTAACACTTTTGTTTTGTATGCAATAATAGTTGGAGATTGGTATGAATATCAAATGGGCAATGCCATGAAGAGGCCTTCACGAATGAAAGTCATACCTGTCTTACTCCTGGAGTGGCATCGGAAGATGGACCCCTCTAGTTTTCATTCTAGGTACACTAACAGCTTGGCATTATACTTATTATGGTCATAAAACCAGTGGTATGGTCTGACTCTTGTCTCCAATGTGAGCCAGGATCCATTTTTCAACACAACAATGCAGGCTGCATTGTGTTCAAGCCTGTTTGGCCTGAATGTGCTTCATTGGCCTGTAGCATCTCCAGACTTGTCTCACATCAAGCACATTAGAGACATTATTGGCCATCAATTTCAAAGGAAGCTGCCATCAGTGGACATTGATGATTTTCATCCCCAAGTACATTAGTACATTTAGCGTAGCAAAATATTCCGCAGACATCCATTAATAACCTCATTGATAGCATGTCACCGTATGTAAGTGGGTGTATTTCTGCACTTGGCTCCCATGCTCAATACTGACTAAATTAAGATGTTTTGGAAATTTTCATTCCATTTTTTTCATCATTTGCATATCATTAACATGTCTATCCATCCTGTTATTGCCATTATTTCCTGAATTTTCCTTCTGGTTCTGCAGTTCAATATAGAGGATTGCATATTAAATATTCCTTCTAAGTGTGGTATCACTGTCATTGTACTGACTTGGAGAATCATTTTGTTAGGTCATTTTTAGAACACAATGGGAACCCAATAATAGTGGGATACCAGTTTTTTTCACCATTTCACCCACTTGGAAGTTTTTACTATTTTCAGTCCATGTTATGGTAAAACGAGTGGTGTCATTCAAAACTACAACTGACAAAAACTTTTACCTCACATTGCTATGTCTATTAAAAAAAAATTGGAGAAAGTTACAATTCTCGAAAGAACAGAAGGAAAAAATTGAAAATGCAAAAATGAAAAATTGTCAGGTTTTGAATAGGTGAAGTTGATGAGGATAACATTTTAAGTCACAGCACAAATTGTAATATCTGCTGTATGCAATACTAAAGTCAGGAAATGATAGTCTAGTATTAGTCCATGTTAAAAATACATATGACATTCATGTAACTTGCTCACAGTGACATTTCCAGCATCTAATTCAGCTTCCATTAGTCTCCTTTAGTACTTGTTAAGTGACTCAGTACCAAATCACATAGAACAAACATTTCTATTAAGTGTTGCAGATTTCCATGTGGCATTACGTGTAACCCCACCCATAATATATAATCTTTTGTTTTGCTACTTTACTTTCAATCATTCATTCACAGGTTCCCCATCCTTCACACATTGATTATATTTCTTTATTTAAAACAATTCCAATAAGGCCTTATGCCCACAATGTAGCCATGTGCACAGAGGCTGTGAAACTGCATACAGGCTACACGTGAAGTCATAGGAACTCTTTGTGACTTGGTTTGGTGCTCTCTATGGCACTGCATGATGGAGCCATTCTTCCCTAGTAATGGCTACACCATCTCCAAAGACCAAGTAGATCCAACATTGCCATATTCTACTCTAATTGTAACCTGTCATTGCCTAAGAAATGCTGACTGCTGAAGAGGCATCACTCCCGTATATCTCTATTTTTTCATAAAATATCTTTTTTATAAGTCATACATTTGGCATAGCTGTGCACTTAATTAAGTATTTTATATGCTGCGTCTCTGTCATATTTATAAGGTACCAGAGTCACTGCAGGGCTCTATACACTAAGGTTATCAGTTTTTGTAACGTAAATCTGGAGCAGATATTATATTAAGTTCCATGAATAACATAGAAGAAATTATATGTTCAATTATGTTTTTATGCCCCCGATCTGTCGGAGTCCCGCAAGGATCAGTTCTAGGGCCCCTGCTCTTCTCCATTTACACTTTTGGCCTGGGACACCTGATAGAATCTCACAGTTTTCAGTATCATCTCTATGCTGATGACACACAGATCTACATCTCTGGACCAGATATCACCTCCCTACTAACCAGAATCCCTCAATGTCTATCCGCTATTTCATCCTTCTTCTCCACTAGATTTCTAAAACTTAACATGGACAAAACAGAATTCATCGTCTTTCCCCCATCCAAGCCCTTTCCACTTCCTGCCGCCTTCAACTCAAAAATATTTCACGGATCCGTACATTCCTAATCCAAGAATCTGCAAAAACCCTAGTCCATGCCCTCATCATCTCCCGCCTCGACTACTTCAACCTCCTGCTCTGTGGCCTCCCCTCTAACACTCTCGCACCCCTCCAATCTATTCTAAACTCAGCTGCCCGACTAATCCACCTGTTCCCTTCACTATTCCCCAGCCTCTCACCTCTGTCAATCCTTTCCCTGGCTCCCCATTACCCAGAGACTCCAGTACAAAACCCTAACCATGGCATACAAAGCCATCCACAACCTGTCTCCTCCATACATCTGTGACCTCGTCTCCCGCTACTTTCCTGCACACAACCTCCGATCATCACAAGATCTCCTTCTCTACTCCCCTCTTATCTTCTCTTCCCAAAATCGCATACAAGATTTATCTTGTGCATCTCCCATACTCTGGAACTCTCTACCACAACATATCAGACTCTCACCTACCATCCAAACCTTCAAAAAGAACCTGAAGACCTACCTCTTCCGGCAAGCCTACAACATGCAGTAACCACCAATCGACCAAACCACTGCACGACCATCTCTATCCTCACCTACTGTATCCTCACCCATCCCTTGTAGATTGTGAGCCCTCGCGGGCAGGGTCCTCTCTCCTCCTGTACCAGTTGTGACTTGCATTGTTCAAGATTATTGCACTTATTTTTATTATGTGTACCCCTCCTCACATGTAAAGCGCCATGGAATAAATGGCGCTATAATAATAAATAATAATAATAATTCCACAAACCAAAGTGATAACCTCTTACTGTACACACCTAGCATAGTTTATTTTTTTGCTTGAAATGTTAAAATTGCTCACCAGGACAATGACTTTTCCATATGCTCATATGAGAGTGGACACCCCTTTTTTTAGCTGGAATAGAAAGTCACTAACACAGGGCAGTTCTTGTTCTAGGGAACTTGGTCCATCCAAGTTTTTCCTTGGTGTCAGTCATCCATTTACACAGTTACAGTGTAATTCTACATTTCTCCTGCAGTTTCCACTGGTAATAACAGTTAATGGAAAGGAGTCCACAGGGCCCATTTATTTCATTTGGAATTGCCGTTCGTGAGCACAAGGACATGCATAGAAATCATGAGGACTCATAGCAAAAGTACTAATTGGGCCCACTCTCACTCCCTCTCCCTCAAAAAATATTTAGTGGAATAGAGAGTGTCATGGCACATAGGCAAAGTCACAGAAGGTGAAGGGGCATATATTGTGTTAAATGTACACAGTAATTGTGTCTCTACTCAAGACCCTTCGCATTTTCACCCACTCTTTTCCATGGCTCCCATAGAGTACGCTGTCACTAAAAATGCCTGCCACACACAGTATAATACCTCCACAGTGAATTTCCCCGCACAACGTGCCCTTACAGTGCACACAGTTTGAAGACCCTACAGTGACCCAACACAATATAGTGTTCTCAAAGTGCAACCACAGTCCACCTCAAATTATTATGACCCTCCACACATATTATAATTCCTCCACATAGGTTAATTCCCTCCAAAGAATATGATGCCACCAAAGGCTCACACACAGTATGATGCCTCTCATAGCCCCCCATACACTATAATGGCCCCTTAAGCAAGATGGCACCCATAGTCCCAACGCTTTTGATGACCTCCTTTTTCTCCCGGTGTTCCTGTCTGTTGTCTGTGAGTGCATATTTCTATGTTTGATATTTTTACCTCTAGTTTCTGGTATTCCGACAACAAAGTTGTGGCATTAACACTGGCCTATACTATTTTTTGTTTCATCATTGATCCCATTCAAGTTTGTTGTGTTCAGGGAGGCTTGTGGACTATACTTTAACCCCTTTCTGATATGTAGCGTAATAGTACGCCCATGTCAGACTCCCCCTGTTTGGTACAGGCTTCCACTTTTCCAGGCACATGACAGCTGATCTATACAGCTGACATGTGCCTGCAACAGTCATCATCCTCCCGCGGCTGTTAACTAGTTAAATGCCGCTGTCAATCTCTGACAGCAGCATTTAACTCGCGTTTACAGGAAGCACGTCACTAATCCTGCCCATTTGTGACCCACATAATCGCGGGTCACCGATAGGCCTGCATGACAACCAGAGGTCTGCAGCAGACCTCCATGGTTGTCATTGCCAGATTGCTATGAGCGCCGCCCCGTGGGAGGCGCTCTTAGCAAGTGAGCATTTATGCTACACAGGTGATCTGATCATCACCTGTGCATAGTGGAGGAAATCAAAGTACTGCAGCTTCTAGTCTCCCATGGAGACTATTGAAGCATGCAGAAAGTAAAAAAAAGTTTTAAAAAAATGTAAAAAAATAAATATAAAATTTCAAATAACCCCAATTTCGCCCCTTCAAAATAAAACAATAATAAAAAATAAAATATACACATATTTGGTATCACCACATTCAGAATCGCCAGATCTATCAAT
The DNA here is from genome assembly GCF_032444005.1 of Ranitomeya imitator. Lineage (NCBI taxonomy): Eukaryota > Metazoa > Chordata > Amphibia > Anura > Dendrobatidae > Ranitomeya > Ranitomeya imitator. Next base: position 588,298,080 of record NC_091283.1, read on the forward strand.
ATAAAAAAATAATTAATCTGTTTGCTAAACGGTGTAATGAGAAAAATATTCTAAATGCCAGAAATAAGTTTTTTTGGTCGTCGCCACATTGCAATAAAATGCAGTAGTGGGCGATCAAATGATCGTATGTACACCAAAATGGTATCAATAAAAACATCAGCTCAGCACTAAAAAATTAGCCCTCACCCAGCTATTAAAAAATAGAGAGGGTACAGGTCTGGGAAAATGGCGCAAATTTTTTTTTTTTTTTTACAAATTTTGGATATTTTTCACCACTTAAATAAAAGAATCTATACATGTTTGATGTCTGTGAATTTGTAATGTAGTGAATAAACGTGTGCACAGCCTCAGAATGTGGTGCCCAGGTAGGTTCCAACACCTCAGTAATATATAACAAAACCTGGCACTCGACTTGTATGCAAGTGGTTTTATTTTACAGCAACAAAAACGTTTCGGTCACAAATTTTGACCTTCATCAGTTACGTTTTGGGGATGGTACTTATGGAAAGCCTATAATATTAGGCAGATATTGTGGTGTTTCCTTAATCCATGCGGGGAATGTATACAGAATAGCGGCTCTTGCTGTGCAGCCGTTTGACGCAGTGTCTTGTGAATTTGTAATGATCTGGAGAATCATAATGGCGTGTCAGTTTTAGCATTTAGTGAACATAGTATAAAAAAACTGTGGAATTGCACCTTTTTTGCAATTTCACCGCACTTGGAATTTATTTCCCGTTTTCCAGTACAAGATATGTTAAAACCAATAGTGTTGCTCAGTTTTTCTCCTTCAGGGTGGCTCTCAAGCCTGGGCATTTTTTCTTCCGGCCAACACTCAGTTGCTTTGGAGAATTGAGGGATTTTTTCAGGTGCTGGGTCACATATACAAAGACCCTGATCGCATCTCCCTGGCCGAGTCTACGCTATGTTATCTCCGTCAAGGAAACCGGCAGGAGGAGTAATATTGCTCTAAGTTTCAGATGTGGTCCACGAATACAAAGTGGAATGACCCCGCACTCCGTCGCCAGTTCTAATAAGGGTTATCTGTACGGGTAAAGGATACCTTTGCCCTGCAGGAGACTTTGGGCTCCATTGAGGCTGCCTTGTCTCTTGCCATCTGGGTAGACCGCTGTCTTTATCAGAAACATAACAAGACACTTCAATTTGCTTGGAGCCCGGAGTCAAGAAAACCTGTGTCTGAGACTACTGAGGAACCCAGTGGGGCATCATGTTCTGTTGGTCCAAGGGTAGTTCGGCGTAAAGGTTCCTTGTGTATTTTCTGTGGTGCAAAGGGTAATTTTGTCGGGGCTTATCCTTCCTTATCCCACCGTGAACAGCCGACTGAAAATGAAGGAGCCCCGGTTGCGGGTAGGTTGGCAATCCGGGTGTTACGGCCACCGCTGCTCGTCCGCGTCGCGCCGCTTCTGGCCGTCGGCGCGCTGCCCCTGCTTGCGCTGGCCGCACTTCATTCGGGTCCCGACACGTCATTCCTCCTGCGGCGCCGACTCCTTCCGCCGCTGCTCGTCCCCGCCGCATTACTTCCGGGGGACGGCACGCTCGTCGTCTGCTGGCCCCGCCTCCTCCTCGTCCTGATGGGGATGTTCGGTGTCTGCGCCGGCGCGCGGGGGTCTCTGGAGGGCGCCTATGCCCCTGTCTGGCTTCTCCTACTTCCGGGATCCAGCACTCCAACCAATCCCGGTAAGACCCTCACTATTTCAGGCCACCTCCCCTGCTAGGAGGTGCCTGAGTGTCAATTGCTTTTTGCTTTGTCTCTGGCCTCTTCTGCTCTTGTGCTCGTACCTTCCGGTACTTCTTGTGTTCCTTCCGCCTGTGTGACTTTACGTTTTCCCGTCATCCCTTCCGTTTTTGTCTTTGCAGCTTCGCCTTCGTCTCCTGCTTCCCTCCAGTTCAGCTTGTCTGCCAGTCATCGTGTCTTCCATTGTGCTGCAGCTTCCCTGCCTCCGTGTATCCCGCTCCTGTGTTCCGTTCAGTGTCTTCCTTTATTATTTCTTCCTGAGCCGTCCCTTCTGGTATCTGCTACCGTGGTAGGGTCTTCTTCGGGTCTGCCCCAGCCAGTCCCTGTATAGGGGTTGGTTAACACCTGGTCCGCTCGCCCGGAGGTAGTACCTTGCCACGGTCCAGAGGGTCCACTCTCGCTTTCGTCTCAGATAGCGTAACAGAACACTCAGGCCATGGACCCCGCAGGTGCCGCGTTTTCCGCCCAAAAGGAATTGGGACATTTGCGCGACAATCAACAGCGCATCATGTCGTTTTTGAAAAATATGGAGTCCCGTTTGACCTCATTACAGGCCGCCAACCCAGTTAGTGCTTCACATCTAGCGAGCCTTCAGCAAGAGCTCTCCCAGCAGCGTGATACGCAGGCACGCATGCTGACTTATATGGCCTCCATTGACGACCGTTTATTCAACCTGCAGTCTGTCCCTATGCCCCCTATTCAGGTAGTGTCACAGGACCCAAACTCTTCCTCCTTATCTCACCCGCCGCCTCGTCTCGGCAAACCTCCCAAGTATTGCGGTGATCCCAAACTTTGTAGGGGGTTCCTAAACCAGTGCCGTCTCCACTTTGAACTTCTTCCCCAGCAATACCCGACTGATCGGGCCAAAGTGGCTTTTATTTTTTCCCATTTAGAGGGAGAGGCCTTAGCCTGGATTAATCCCCTCTGGGAGCGGGACAACCCCCATAGTCTCTCAGTTAGCTTTTTTCCTGGAGACCTTTCGCAAAGTTTTCGATGAGCCCGGGCGATTAGCTTCCACTACGGAGTCTCTTTTTAGTCTCCAGCAAGGCTCTCTAACGGTAGGCCAATATGCTATTCGCTTCTGCACTTTAGCCTCTGAGCTGGGGTGGAACAACGAGGCTTTAGTCGGGGCTTTTTGGCGTGGTCTGTCCAGTCGGATAAAAGATGAATTGGCTGGACGAGATACTCCCACCTCTTTGGAGGACCTCATAGCCCTCGCTACGCGCATCGATCTACGCTTCCAAGAGAGAACCCGTGAAACCGCCAAAGAGAGGAAGCCTGTTCGCTCCCTACCACCAGTCCGTAGGCCGGGGAGTCCGCGCCCTATGACGTCCTATGCTGCCTCTGGACCTGAGCCCATGCAAGTAGATCGTGTCAAGATGGCAGAGCAGCGTCGTCGGGAGAGACGTTCCCAAGGGCTCTGCTTTTATTGTGGTAGCGCTGCTCACTTGTTGCGATCCTGCCCTGATCGTCCGGAAAACTCCTCCGCCTAGGACAGGTAAGAGAGGCCTCCCTAGGTGTTTCTGATTCCTCTCTACCCCTGTTTTTCTCTGTCTTACTTGTTCTTAATCTTAAACGATTTTCCGAAGTTGCGTATGTGGATTCGGGTGCGGCGGGCAACTTTATCAGTCTTGAGGCAGTTCGGAGACTTCGCATACCAGTTATCTCTTTGGATACCCCTCGTCTGATTGCTTCCGTGGATGGGAGACCCTTGCAAGACGCCATCACCCTAATTACGGAGGAGGTCGAACTACAGATCGGGGCCCTACATCGGGAGAAGATCACCTTTTTCGTCTTGCCTCACCTTGCCCATGCTTTGTTACTTGGGTTGCCGTGGCTTCGAACTCATGAACCTACTCTGGACTGGCATTCGGGTGATGTGCTCCGTTGGGGATCTACATGTCAAAAGCGATGCCTATTGTCCGTTAGTCCTGTAGTTCTTCCTCAGACAGTTTCCATTCCCTCCGGATTGCCCTCTCCTTATTGGACTTTTGCTGATGTTTTTGATAAAAAAGAGGCTGAGACTCTTCCGCCACATCGTTCCTATGATTGCCCGATCGAACTTCTTCCCGGTTCCATCCCACCTAGAGGAAGAATTTACCCACTTTCTTCAACTGAGACCAGAGCGATGTCTGAATACATTCAAGAGAACTTGACTAAAGGATTCATTCGTAAGTCTTCTTCCCCTGCAGGTGCGGGATTCTTCTTTGTCAAGAAAAAGGATGGTTCGCTTCGACCCTGCATCGACTACAGAGGCTTGAACAACATTACAGTCAAGAACAAGTACCCTCTACCCCTCATTCCAGAGCTCTTTGATCGACTTAGAGGGGCCCGAATTTTTACTAAGTTAGATCTCCGGGGAGCGTACAACCTTGTTCGTATTCGTGCCGGCGATGAATGGAAGACCGCTTTTAACACCCGAGACGGCCATTATGAATACCTGGTCATGCCGTTCGGCCTCTGCAACGCTCCAGCAGTCTTCCAGGAGTTCGTTAACGATATTTTCCGTGACCTTCTCTACTCTTGTGTAGTGGTGTATTTGGATGACATCCTGGTTTTTTCTGTGGATCTGCCATCCCACAGAAGAAGTGTTCGTTTGGTCCTGCAACGATTGAGAGAGAATCGTCTTTATGCTAAGTATGAGAAGTGTCTCTTCGAACAGACCTCGCTGCCCATTCTTGGTTACATAATCTCGGATTCCGGTCTCAAGATGGACCCTGAGAAAGTGAATGCCATTCTCAATTGGCCACGTCCCTATGGAATAAAGGCTATCCAACGGTTCCTGGGATTCGCTAATTACTACAGGCAGTTCATATCCCATTTCTCGTCTGTGATTCAGCCGCTTTCTGCTCTCACCCACAAGGGTTCCAACCCGAAGATTTGGACCCCGGAGGCCGAGAATGCCTTTGTTCTTCTGAAGCAGTCTTCTTCGTCCGCTCCAGTATTGCACCATCCTGAGGTTAACAAGCCATTCGTTCTTGAGGTGGATGCTTCCTCCACGGGAGCTGGAGCGGTGCTCTCTCAAAAATCCTCTACGGGTCGACTGGTTCCTTGCGGATTCTTCTCTAAAACATTTTCTGCCTCTGAACGCAATTATACCATCGGAGACCGTGAACTTTTGGCCATCAAGTTGGCTCTGGAGGAGTGGAGACATCTTCTAGAGGGAGCAGTTCATCCTTTCGTTATTCTCTCTGACCACAAGAATTTGGCCTATCTTCAAACTGCACAGAGACTAAATCCACGACAAGCTCGATGGTCTTTGTTCTTTGCTCGCTTCGACTTTGAGCTTCGCTTCCGGCCAGGTGACAAAAATATCAAGGCCGACGCACTTTCCAGACTTTCACAGCCTGAGGAGGTCGATGAAGAACCAGCTTATATTCTGGATCCTTGCAAAGTCGTCACGGTGGCTCCTGTAAGCATGATCCATCCTCCTCCGGGTAAGACCTTTGTGGCCGAGGGGGACAGAGAGAAGGTGCTTCACTGGGGACATTCCTCGAAGTTAGCAGGCCATGCTGGCATAAAGAAGACCCACCTTCTCATTACCCGCTACTACTGGTGGCCAGCGTTACGTCAAGATATCGAGGAGTTTATTGCCTCTTGTTCTTCTTGCGCTAAGAATAAAGTGCCTAGGCGATCTCCTCACGGAGGACTGCTTCCTCTCCCCGTCCCGTCTAGTCCGTGGCAGCATATAGTCATGGACTTCATCACTGATCTACTGAATTCCTCAGGTTGTACAGTAATACTTACAGTGGTGGATCGGTTTTCCAAGATGGCTCATTTTGTTCATCTGTCTGGTCTACCTTCTGCTCCAGAGTTGGCGAAGATCTTTGTTTCAGAAATCTTCAAACTTCACGGTTTTCCTCAAAACATCGTGTCTGACAGAGGTGTACAATTTACATCTCATTTTTGGAGGGCTTTATGCAAACTCTTAAAAGTGACTTTAGACTTTTCTTCGGCCTACCATCCTCAGACTAATGGACAAGCAGAACGAACAAATCAAATTGTGGCTGCCTACCTTCGTCACTTTTCTAACGTCCACCAGAATGATTGGGTCAGTCTTCTGCCTTGGGCTGAGTTCGCATATAATAATCACTCCCATGAATCCTCTGCAAAGTCTCCTTTTTTCATTGTGTTTGGTCAACATCCGAATATGCCTCTCCCAGTTTCCTCAGTGTCTGCAGTACCAGCTGCTGATGCAGTAATTTCGGACTTTTCTTCTATATGGAGAGAGGTTAAAGAAGCACTTGAGATGGCATCTCTGAGGATGAAAAGACATGCGGACAAAAGACGTTTAGATTCTTCTCCGTTTTCTCCCGGTGACAAGGTACATTAGACTTAAGATTCCTTCTTGTAAACTTGGTCCTCGCTACATCGGTCCTTTTGAGATTCTGAGTCGAGTCAACGATGTCGCCTACAAGCTGAAGCTGCCCGCCTCGCTCCGTATTCCCAATACCTTTCACGTATCTTTGCTCAAACCTGTTATTTTTAACCGCTTTCATCCATCTTCCTGTATCTCTCCTCAGCCCGCTCGTGCTGATAAAGTTTTTGAGGTGAGGGATATTTTGGCTATGAAGAGGGTTCGAGGAAAAAAATTCTTTTTAGTGGATTGGATGGGTTTCGGTCCCGAGGAGAGATCTTGGGAGCCGCTGGAGAATATTAATGCACCTCGTCTTCTAAACAAATTTCTATCTAGTTTTGGGAGAGGGGATCCTAAAGAGGGGGGTACTGTTACGGCCACCGCTGCTCGTCCGCGTCGCGCCGCTTCTGGCCGCCGGCGCGCTGCCCCTGCTTGCGCTGGCCGCACTTCATTCGGGTCCCGACACGTCATTCCTCCTGCGGCGCCGGCTCCTTCCGCCGCTGCTTGTTCCCGCCGCATTACTTCCGGGGGACGGCGCGCTCGTCATCTGCTGGCCCCGCCTCCTCCTCGTCCTGATGGGGATGTTCGGTGTCTGCGCCGGCGCGCGGGGGTCTCTGGAGGGCGCCTACGCCCCTGTCTGGCTTCTCCTACTTCCGGGATCCGGCACTCCAACCAATCTCGGTAAGACCCTCACTATTTCAGGCCACCTCCCCTGCTAGGAGGTGCCTGAGTGTCAATTGCTTTTTGCTTTGTCTCTGGCCTCTTCTGCTCTTGTGCTCATACCTTCCGGTACTTCTTGTGTTCCTTCCGCCTGTGTGTCTTTACGTTTTCCCGTCATCCCTTCCGTTTTTGTCTTTGCAGCTTCGCCTTCGTCTCCTGCTTCTCTCCAGTTCAGCTTGTCTGCCAGTCTTCGTGTCTTCCATTGTGCTCCAGCTTCCCTGCCTCCGTGTATCCCGCTCCTGTGTTCCGTTCAGTGTCTTCCTTTATTATTTCTTCCTGAGCCGTCCCTTCTGGTATCTGCTACCGTGGTAGGGTCTTCTTCGGGTCTGCCCCAGCCAGTCCCTGTATAGGGGTTGGTTAACACCTGGTCCGCTCGCCCGGAGGTAGTACCTTGCCACGGTCCAGAGGGTCCACTCTCGCTTTCGTCTCAGATAGCGTAACACCGGGTTTACTTGTTTCCTCCGTTGGTAGATCTCAATTTTTTCTATGGCTGAGATTTATCTTGGCAAAGATAAAGTGGCAATTTCTGCCTTTCTGGACAGTGGGGTAGCATTTAATTTGATCGACGCTAGGTTCGTCCAGGCTCATGGCTTCAAACCACAAATATTATCTAGGTTAATACCCATTATTGCTATTGATTCTACACCCTTAAGCCAGGGGTATTTTAGTCAAGTTGTTCTTAGGTTGCATTTACAGGTAGGAGCCAAGCACTCTGAATTTATAGCCTGTTATGCGCTAGAGGGCTTGACCTCTCCTGTGGTTCTTGAACTACCTTGGCTTGTGCTGCTCAACCCTGTGGTAGACTGGAAGACTCGTGAGGTGGTGAAATGGAGCAAGTATTGCCAATAACACTGCTTGGGTACCCAGTTAGCCAAGGTGGGTGCCCAATCTCTACCTCAATACGTGCCTGATTTTGGGGATGTGTTTCCAGAACAAGGGTATCAGGAACTTCCTCAGCATCATCCTTATGATTGCGCCATTAATCTGATTCCTGGGGCCAAGCTGCCAAATAGCAGGTTGCACAATATCTCAGGTCCAGAGAGGCAGGCCATGAAGGACTATATCGCTAGTCTGGCAAAGGGTCATAGCAGACCTTCTACCTCTACCTCTCCCGTTGCTGCAAGGTTTTTCTTTGTCAAGAGAAAAAATGTGGGGTTACGCCCTTGCCTAGACTTTCGTGAACTCAATCACATCACGATTCGGGATCCATACCCTCTCCCTTTTATCATGGTTTTCTAAACTGGAGCTCAGGAGGGATTTTAATCTTATTCGCATAAAGGAGGGGGGATGAGAGGAACACAGCTTTCAATATGCCCGAGGGACACTATGAAAACCTTGTGATGCATTTTGGGTTGACTAATGCTCCTGCTGCCTTTCAACACTTTGTAAATGACATTTTTAGTCACCTGGCAGGTAGATTTGTTTTAATCTACCTTGATGACATTTTAATTTATTCTCCTGATCTCGAGTCACACCAGGTACATGTCAGGCAGGTCCTCCAGATGCTCAGGTACAATAAATAGTTTGTGAAACCAGAGAAATGCTTGTTCTCGGTTCAGGAGATCCCTTTTCTGGGTTATTTTTTATCATCCACCAGTTTTCGCATGGATCCCGCGAAAGTCCTGGCGGTACTGGATTGACATCATCTTGAGAATCTAAAGGCCTTGCAATGGTTTTTTGGCTTTTGCAAACTACTACCGAAAGTTAATCAAAAGCTTCTCCGTAAAGGCCAAACCCCTGACTGATATGACCAGGAAAGGGATGAACTTTTCCAGTTCAGACTGAGAAGCTTTTGACACCTTGAAAGACGTTGTGTAACTGTGGCAATCCTTGCACAGCCTAATGTCAATGAGCCATTTATTGTAGAAGTTTATGTGTCTGAAGTGGGGGTGGTGCTGTATTTTTGCAGGGTGCATCTCCTAGTAAATGGCATCCGTATGCATATTTTTCTAAGAAGCTATCATCTGCTGAGAAAAACTTTGACATTGGTAACAGGGAACTCTTTGCAATTTAGTTGGCTTTTGAAGAGTGGTGTCATTTTCTGAAAGGGCAGGCATGTCATTCGGTCATGGTAATCACGGATGGTAAAAATCTTTAATATTTAGAACCAGCTAAGCGTCGGACGCCTAGATAGGCAAGGTGGTCTTTGTTCTCTACCAGATTTAACTTTTTTGCATTGTATACGTCGGGGAGTAAGGGTGTTAAGACAGATGCCTTGTCCCATTGTTTTTTTGGAGGTGGAGATAATTGTGTGCCGATTCCTATACTTCAGAAAGGGGTGGTTATTGCTGCTATAAGCTCTGACCTTGAGAAAGAGATTGTAGAGGCTCAGGGTGACACCCCTGCTGCCTGTTCTTTAAATAAACTGTTCATACCTGTGAATCTGTCTTAAAGTGATAAGTGAACATCATGATTTGGTCTTGGTCAGACACCCAGGTAATAAAGCCACCATGGTTCTCCTTACTTTGTGTTTTTAGTGGTCTGTGGTGCATCAGGATGTTCGGGATTATGTAGCAGCCTGTAGTGTGTGCGTGCATTCTAAGACTCCTCATACTCACCTTTTGGATCTCTTCATCCACTTACGACTCTCAGTAGACCTTGAATTCATTTATCAGTAGATTTCATTACTGATTTCTCAGTGTTTGCTGTTAATACAGTTAATTTGGTGGTAGTGGATAGGTTCAGTAACATGTCCCATTTGATTGTGCTATCCACCTGACCCAATGCCAAGACCTTGGCACAAATTTTAATCAAAGAGATCGTGAAACTACATGGGATTGCTACCGGGAGTGCTATTTATTTCTTTTGCTCTTGGTTGGGGGTCCATCTGCCATTTTACTCAGCCTTTCGTTCACAGTCTGATGGGCAAACTGAACGCATTAACCAGAATATTGAGACTTATCTTAGGTGTTTTATGTCCAAGAATCAGGAGGATTGGGTTAGTTACTTACCTCTAACTAAATTCTAGATGAACAATCATTGTCATAAGTCTACTGGTAAGTTCCCGTTCTTCGGGGCCTACGGGTTTCATCTTCAGTTCAGTTCAGTTCAGTTCTTTTAATCGAAATCATTCCTCTAAAGTACCTAAAAAGGAACGGTTTTCATTATCTAATACGTCTACGTATCAAGCGGTTCTTAAAAGTTTGAAGACGATGGGAAGCAAGTACAAGAGTATGACCGATTGGAGACGTTTGAACCTGTGTGTTTGTGATTTGGTATCATTGTCCTCTAGGAAAATTGAGTTAAAGGTCCCCTCTTGGGACTGGGTCCTAGGTTCATCAGTCCTTATAAGATTGTGGCCGTTGTCAATCCAGTAGCATTCCGTATTGCTTTGACACCTGCTTTAAGGATTCATATTGTGTTTCATCGGTGTCTGCTGAAATAATATGTGGTGTCTTCTGAACCATCACCACCACCTCCATCCCCGTCATTGTTAATGAGAATTTGGTGTTTCAGATAGCCAAGATCATGGATTCTTGCTTGGTTCATCGGTCTCTCAGTATCTGGTACACTGGAAGGGTTACAATCCTGACGAGAGAATGTTGGTACCAGCATCTGATGTCCATGTGGACCCAGCCCTGAGGTTCCTAAGTTCCTCTTACAAGGGGGGAAAGTATTATCAGGGGTTTCCCAGGACACAGAGGGGCCACAAGACCCCATCATCTGATTTTGCGTACTTCTGCACTGAATAGAAGCACTTAACCTTTATAGTAAATGGTGCAGGTTTCTGTTAGCAGTGTAGGGGTTCAACTGTTTAGCTTATAGTCTCTGAAGTCATCCTGCTTGGATGATCCCAGTCGTTCATTATTGGCAGCTCCCCTCTGCTATATATACTCACCTCTGGATTGCAGTGTTAGTCTTGTATGCTGCCTGGCGTGGAGCTGTCAGTTGTTGGTAGAAACGTTTGGAATGTTGATCTGCAATTGTTGCTTGGTGTTTCTGCTGTGTGTGATTCCTCATCCTCTCCTATTTTGCTTACCTCCGTTTTCTCGCTGGAGTTCATCTCTGCTGTGAGTGCATATTTGTATGTTTGGTATTTTGATTTATCCCTGTATGTTCTCCCTTGTTAGTCTGGTTTGTGTACTACTACTTTCCACTTCCCTGGGTGGGGGAAGGAGACAGATATATACTGCATGCTCAGGAGGTCAGCAAGATAAGTGACTTTGGGGTCTTCACCATCAGAAGTAATCTGGGGAGCAGGGACAGCTAGGGTGCCCCTAGCATTAGGGACAGGGAAGGAGCCCGTGGACCCAGGTATTCCTACAAGAGAGTTGTGAAAATATGCATGCTGGCTATGTACTCTGAATGTATTTCTTGGATGCCGATGTCACTTATGACAGTGGCATTCAAGAGGTGGAAATTAGGAAAGATGTCCCTTCTGACCTCATCAACCCTCTGCAATATGACTGTCATGGTAGCCATGGGGTTTACTGGAGGCTCCTTTTTTTGCCATGTTTGTATACCGACGTCTGTGGCTAGGCTTCATAGGAGACAGGTAATTTTAGAATACAATGCAATATTACAGTTCTGGAGTGTGTTGTACACGCAATCAAGCTGAGCCCTAGTTCAAGTCCCCTAAGGGGATCAATAAAGAAAATGAAAAATGTTTTTGAAGAAATTAAATATATATAAAGTTAATTTCATCCCCCTTATTAAACATAAAATAAAGACATATTTATTTTTCAAAAAATGGCATTGCTTGGGGCCCTATATTATCCTAGTTGCAGCTCATATTTAAGCAAGCGATAACTATTTTTTTTTCCAAAAAGGCGTTACGTGAGAAATAATGAATGAGTTTGTACAAGAGCATGCACACTATGCAAAACGCCGGCACAGTAATTCATCCATTGGTTGCACAGAATCCCACACAGAAGCATTGTCTATGGCATTAGTTTAGCAGTCAATAAAGATTCCTTCATTGATTCAGCCCCCTCCTCCTGATACAAAGTAATTACGGCAGGATGTCTCGGCCATATTTGGGATTGCAGAAAATCGTTTAGTTAGCAATAAGCTTTTCACACTCAAACAGTTCACATGCTGCACAGGGGAGAAATTACTGAAAAACCATCACATGACTTAGATGCAGAGAGATGTGAGAAGAAAGCGTACTTCCAATGAGGTGCCTGGGAACAGATGGAGGACTGGTATTGGCAGCGTGAGCCTTCATTCATAAAACCTCTCCTGTCTTATACAATAGACCATCGGAATGTTGAAAACGCAATGTGCTGTCACCATTGGAATAGTGAGGCTTTATGCTGTGACACTGTCACACGGTGATAACAGTCAGTAACAAGGTAGTATAAAGCGTACGACATTGACATTAATAGAATGGGATGAACCAGGCGGAGGATGCAACCTAAAATATGGCTGCTCCATACATTCTCCTGTGCACTTATCACAGAACACCATTTTATTTTGGGCTCAATCATTATCCGTTATCCAACTATCACTTACCAATAACATTAGCATTTCAAGGAAAATCATACAAATTAGAAGAAAATGAACGAATATTATTCTCTAAACTACCATCATTGGTGAAATTGTTATCTACAACCAGTTCATTAGATAATTCCTCTCATCAAAGTATTATTATCTAGTGACAACGCAGAGGACAAGCTGACTCATATATGTCACTACTTACTGGTGCAGAAAGCTGCTTCATATGCATGCAAAATAATAAGCCTTATTTATGTAGCGCCAGGATATTCTTAGACCACTAAATGCATTCCTCTGGCTTGTGAAGCTTACACATTTACCGTATATACTCGAGTATAAGCCGAGATTTTCAGCCCACTTTTTTGGGCTGAAAGTCCCCCTCTCTGCTTATACTGAGTCATGCCCAGCGGTCAGCAGGGGAGAGGGGGCGGGGGCTGTCTAATTATACTCACCTGCTCCTGGTGAGGTCCCTGCTTCCCCAGCGCTGCAGCTTCTTCCTGTAGTGAGCGGTCACATGGTACCGCTCATTACAGTAATGAATATGCGGCTCCACCTCTCATAGGGGTGGAGTCGCATATTCATTACTGTAATGAGCGGTAACGGTGACCGCTCACTACAGGAATAAAATGCGGCGCCGGGGAACAGACGTGCAGCAACGGCGCCAGGGACAGGTGAGTATGATGGGGGCAGTGCGCAATATTCACCTGCTCCTCGTTCCACCGTCGGCGCCGCTGTGTCTTCCGCAGTGACGCTCAGGTCAGAGGACGCGGTGACGCGATTAGTGCACGCCGCCCTCTTCCTGAACGTCGGTGCAGAGGACGGGGAAGACACAGCGGCGGTCAGCGGTGGAACGGGGAGCAGGTGACTATAGTAAGTGCCGGGGGCCGGACAGGTGAGTATGTAATTTTTTTAATTTTTTTAATCGCAGCAACAGCATATTGGGCAAATGTCTGTATGGAGCATCTTATGGGGCCATAATCAGCATTTGTGCACCATTATATGGGACATATTTTAATATGGAGCATCTTAAGGAGCCCATCATAAACTGTATGGAGCATTATATGGGGCTCCTGATTCAATATGGATATTCAAAAACACAAACTACTGATGTCTCAATTAATTTTACTTGTATTGGTATCTATTTTTATTTTTGAAATTTACCGGTAGCTGCTGCATTTTCCACCCTAGGCTTATACTCGAGTCATTAAGTTTTTCCATTTTTTTGTGGCAAAATTAGGGGGGTCGGCTTATACTCGAGTATATATGGTGCTTAATAGCTTTACCGTCTATGGACAAGGAAAAAAAATGTTTTACATATGTTACTGGTTACCTTTAGTTAATAGAATTGCACTACGTTTCAGTCTGCAGTCTTCATTCCTTCATTCATCTGTAGACCCCCTCATATGCAATTTAAAGCTTCATCCAAGCTTCACATTTTTCTATTGTGGGAGTGCCTCTCCCAGTAATATAGGCAGTGCTGATGTCTGAACTTACTGTAGATATTTTAAAGTACATTGCTTGTATTTATTAGTATGACTGTTAGGGTTGGCGGATTGCACTAAATAAAATATAAAATAAAGTGCAATCGCAACCTGGAGTCCACAGAGCAGAGGAGAACCCTGCTGCTAGTGTGAATAATGACAGAACAAAACAGCGAGCGTTACCTTAAACACACTGTGTTAACGCCACACAGTGTGATTGGAGCACCAGGTACCAAGCTCAGTTACTTCACCAAGAGGTACCGCACTAAGTGAGCTAAGTGCTAAACCCTATTCACGTCACAGGGACATTAGCACATGGATTAGGCTTGCTCTGCAACTAAACTGTGCTAACCGCACACACGAATGAAGCAGATGCTGAGCCAATAGAAAGAACTCTTATGACGCTAGGTCCGATACCCTATCGACTTCACTGAGAAGTATAGCGTAAGGGTTGAGCTTGCTCTGTAACTGGACTGTGCTAACCGCACACAAGAATAGAAACAGATTCTAAGCCAAGCGGCTAGTTACCCTAGTCCTGACACTACTGAACCCGTGCATGACCGGCACCCAAAGCATGTAGCAGGCTAGAAACTCAGGAGGGTACGAAACCGCATAAATGTGCCACCTGCCTGTCAAGAGTGTACAGGCTCAAGCAAAGGCAGACACACACACGTGCAGACAGAGCGGTAGAATATCTACCCACACCAAACATAAATGACATTAGCGCACCACTGAAAGCCTTTTATACTCTAGGCTGCACCCCAAATACTCATGCCCAGTCAGCCGAGACATCGCACACGTGCCAATCCGGAGCTGCCACACTATCAGAGCAGCCAACGTCCAACCACCAGTGAGAAGACACCACATCACGGACATGCCCAGTAATGTGATCTCTGTACTTAGACTCCAGAGGGCAAGACTGCATCTGCACATCACTGGTTACCACAGACTTGGCTGAAGAACCCGCAGTAACAAAACGTATACCACAAGCCTGAGCATGATGCTGGGACCGACGTCTTTGCTGAACAGCAATCACAGCAGCCTGACCTGAATGGAAGACTGTGGGACCAGATAATGCTTGGGATCCATCCCACGCAGCAGGAAAATCCTGACGTCTAACAATGACTCCAATGTTGTACTTTCCTCTCCATATGCCTTTCTTCTCAGCCATTCTGTTATATGTGCCCTCCAAGATACACTCCCTTCTCTACACTGCAGCTCTGTGTACAACCCCCTTCATCTCCCTAGTCTTAACTATAATGCCAAAGGCATGGGGCAGATCAGAGAGAATCATCAGGAGCCAGAGAAGGTGCCCTAAAGGATTTGTATCAGTTTTGCAAAAGTATGAGAAACAGACATCTACAGCAGCAAAATGGTAGAACATTTTTCATTAAGACTGTTTGGAAATTTGTTTATTAAGAGGTTTTCTTACAAACAAATTACATTTTAATTAATAGATCTTGGAATAATAATACAGTACATTCCAAAATTGAATATGCTAAAAAAATGTTCCTGTGCTGAGATAATCATATAAATGTGTCCCTGCTGTGTACTGTGTAATGGCCGTGTCTGACCATGCAGGAACATGGTCTGATCATACCACATCTCCTGGGCAGGGGAGGAAGCAAAAGAGTATACAGACAGAACAGCACAGGATCGCAGCTGATTCTTTCTGTAAGGTATAACATGTTTTTAATCACGCAGGGAAATGTTTTTCCTTACAGAAACCAGCTTCTGTGATCCATTGCTGTAATGTCTGTATCCTTCCTTTTGCTTCCTCCCCTGCCCAGGAGCTGTGGTATGATCAGACCATGTTCCTGCACGGTCAGACACAGCCATTACACAGTACACAGCAGGGGCACATTTATAAGATTATCTCAGCACAGGAACATTTTTTTTTAACACCTCCAATTGTGGAATTTATAATTATTCCAAGATCTACTGATTAAAATGTATTTTGCGTGTGGGAAAACCACTTTAAGTTATTCTCTTTTTTTTTAAACACATGATTATTACGGTGAGAGTAAATAATACATATATTTCATACCTGATGCTATCAGTTATAGCATCTACATATTGAGCCCATGTTGAACTTGTATGTGGTTACATTTTTCCCTCTTTGCTCAGGTACGATACTGTCTGCCAGAATTATAAGGAAGGTAAAATGTATTTCTCTCATGGGACAACCCCTGTAACTTTGCATTGATGAAGCAACCTTTTACAAATGAGAGGGCACTGTGACAAAAACAATACTGAGCCTCCTGATAGTTACGGTTTGTGTCTCTGCTCTGCCCTCCTACAGATATGTCAATGTTCTTAAGATGTGTTGGGTTACACAATCTTTATATATTAGCCAGAGCGAAAAACATATACAAAAGAACATCACTTTTCGAGAGGACCAGCATTCCCTACAAGCAGACCATTAATTTTAATAGGAATTGTGTAATGATTTATTTCTCCTGTGGCAGCGCCATAGGGAAAATGACCACTTGCTGCCAAGTTCTCCAGCAGATCACAACCAGTTGCTTTTGATTTCAACCTGTCATCAGCATATCATTACGGAAACCTAAAACTGAGGTCTTGTCCAAAGCTATCATCCCCTAAAAACAGCTCTGACTTTTGTGTCATAAAAGACAAGATTATTTGTGACATAAAAGACAGCGGCAAGCTACGTTCTTGTGCTACCACTTGCCAAACTGATACAGAATACACATTTTATATTCAATGAAAAGAAAATCATGGGGTATAGTGTCTTATAAGGCCTACCAGATGCACTAGATATTATTGTAGACCTTTAGAGATGGTGCTTTTATACACTTCTCCACACTGCTACATCAGGAAGGTAAAGTTGTGGAATTATAGAAATCACAGGATGGATGTTAATGATATGCAAACGCTGAAAAAATGGAAAGAAAATTTTCAATACATCCTGATGTATTCAACATCTAGTATGTGCACCATGTGCTGAAATACAAGCACTTACACACCTTGGCAGCTATCAATGAGGTTATTAATGGTTGTTTGAGGAATGTTCTGCCTTGCTGAACACGGGTTGACATACCATTTGTCCAACCTGTGCAGCCATACACCGGCCCAAGAGGTAAGGGGGCCACTACCACTTTCAAAGCAGGTGGAATTGTACATTATGATGAATTATTGGGCTGCAAAGAACCCATATATTGTTGTTGCACAGGGACCCTCTTTCTGTCTGTGCCTGTCAGTGTTGCTGGATGCACTTGACCATGCAAATCATCAAGATCTGCTGCTGTCAGCTTCCTTTGCAATTTGTGAAAATCACATAGGCAGATGAGCTTAATAGGAGACAAGTCTGAAGACAATGCAAGTTATAGCACATTTAGGCCATGCAGACTGCTCACAATAGCACGACCAACATGTGGCCTGGTGTTAACTTGTTGAAAAATGGCTCCTGGGACACTTTGGAGAAATGGTCATACCACTAGTTCCACTGCCTAATCAATGTAACACTGAGTTATTTAGTATACCTGTAATGAAAACTACAGAGGTTCTGGTGCTATACATTATGCGGGACTCCTAGCATAGACATCCCTTTGAGCCTTAATTGTGCCATTCAACACTCTGGTTTCTCACACAAGGCATGTTAGTGTATGTATGTCTGCCAAAAGTGCTCATACTCAATAATTAATAAATTAAGAAGTTTTGAAACTTTTCTTTCCAATGTTCATTATTTGCATATAATTAATTTGTCTATCAACTTTGTGATTTCCAAAATTCCACACATTTTCCTTCTTGTTCTGACAATTTTAATGTTGAAGAGTATATATCCTTATGCTACAAAGGGGCAACATTCTCTGCAAGGCTGTAATTTAATACATCAAATTACTCACATGTGCCTGGTTGTGTTCATTGTCAGCAACGAAATCCATAAAATTACTTATTGACAACGAGATGTAATGAATAACTGACCTTATACATATTTAATGAACTCCTGATGGAAAAGTTACAATTTTGCCAAGTACACTTGGCTTCTTAAGACTATCAGAACTCAAAATGAAGGAGTTTTCCAGGCTCTCCCGAAATCTTATATCTCACTGGCCAGTTGGTTAAAAATGGGCATATACCCAACAGATGAATGATGTGAGGCACCATGAGCAGACATCACACATTTCTTGTGGTTGAGTTATCCAATCATTCTGGAATAAGATCCAAGAACACATTTATCCAGTTGTGTGCTTTTTAGTTTTTTGGGGGGTATTCCAGGGTTGGGTGGATCCTAGAAGCTATCATTGTGATTGGGGGATAAGAAGAATATTATACATGAACTCTACTACGGAAAATAATTTTGCAGATGTACAATGCTTAAAAAATCTTTAAAAACTTTCTTTCCTATTTATAATTGACTGGTAGGAAGTAATTAGCCAAGAAGCCGTAGCTGAGTATTCCCATCTAATACAATTATAGCATATCCTATGAAAAAAATTGGATAGGTTCAATATATAACTCTTGGATGTGCAATTATCTTGAGAATGTGGGTCTTCCAACATCTATCTTTGGGTTGCTGTTAATAGAGACATGGCCAAGAATTAGCGACTCTCCTTTCACTTCTATTGGAGTTCTGACAATAGCTGCACAAGCAGAATATCAACTACAATACGCAATAATTCCTGGTTATAAAATATTAGGCAAATCCAAAAGCTTCAAGTGATACCAATGTGCATGGTTACCTTAAGTGAAGCAGTGACAGGTATTTTATGCGTGGGTCGCTATGTATCCCCCAGGATGTGCATAGAAGTGTATTGAGGCCGCGGGAGTGCATTACAGTAACAGGTATAGCTGTGGTTGCACTGCAGAATAAAAGTAAGTGTTGGTCTTGGATGAGCTATTTTCCGAAGACAGATTTAAGAAAACCTGGCATGGGCTTTTATTTTTGGAGCGAACTACAGGATGGTAGTGGAGCAGTTCGCTCCCTCCAGGCCGGGTCTTGCAAGTGGCCTATGGCCACAGATTCCATTTAAAAATCCTGCAGTAATGGGTTTGAGTGTGTCAGTGTTTGTTTTGCAAGCAGCAGAGAAGGTGGCTCTGCAACATCCGGCTTGTGTGAGGTAACACAGAGCCAAGAGAAGCGAACGCCTGGCACCCCTCAGCGTGACACGGTGGTGCAGTGACACACAGCACCGGTCTCGGATATGGACTGTTTTGACGCCCCGGCTGCCATCTGTAGGATACCGTGTGCTTTTCTTTTTGTGTGACTTTTTGGACATTAAACACGTTTGCTTTGAACTTTCCTGGGTCACTGTCTCATTGCTGCATGGTGTGGACACCGCTGCACTACACTTTCCATTAAACCCACTGCCATTACCTATTTATAACATTTATAACTCCCAAGGCTAGAACCCTTGTAATAAGTCTTATTGATTGAATATTTCTATTTGAAAACCTCTTTAAAGAGTTAAAACCATGGATTTTAACACCAAGATTTATGTTATTTATGCTCCTAGTGAGAATCACACTTGAACTAGGATTTATTTTCACACAGATGACGACTGACTAATGGGAAGCAATGTGAAAAATGTGGACATCTATATGCCTGATATCATCCTCCGTTAGACACAAAATAACAGGCAACAAATCTAACACTAAGAGAAGGATGCTCATTCTGAGCTGTAGTGTTAGATTCCTGCTGACAACCACATCGCCACTGTAAAAATTCCCTTGTATTTCTACATTATGCAAAATTCTTTACTTGTACCTAAATCAGCGCTGACAGTTTCTGCTTACTGACCCTAGTGTGTGGAAATGAAGCGCGCCTTAGTTATCAGGGGGGTTTCAGCACCTCGGACAGGTTGTGAAAGTGGTAAAAGCTGCTGTGCAACAGAAAGATCCATTGATCCTAGTATGCAAACGAGAGGTCATCCAAATAGGAACCCACATTTTTCCTTAGTTATATGTGTTCTGAAATGTGTTTTGCCTATAAGGAGGTTGATCAGGGGGAACTAATATTAGAGGACCCATGGCCAGAAAATGCCTTACTCTGGTCAATAACTAACAATAAATAATAAAATACAAGTATTATCTGCTAAATATATAATACAGTATAATGCTTCCTGTTATCAGCCATTTTAGGCTTCGAAAAGAAGGAAATATTCTTCTCCAACAGGATTTATGATAAGAAACCCCCAAAATGTTTCCCTCGAAAACATTAATATACAGAATGTGTGAATCATAGCAGCTCGTCTATGAAATTGACTGTTACAGCCTCTGAACATTTTGCTTTAAAAATACTTCCATTATATTCAGCGTCAAATCCATCTATTAAACAGGTCCTTCCCGTCCACATTACAGCAGAATATTCATATCCGTAAATGACACTATAAAGCGATGAACACTAACAGTGATTACCACAATATTTTTTGATGAGTGGAACAGTTATCCATTTATATAGATACAGTTCTGTACATTATCACAATGGATGGGTATAGTTAAGGTTCCTTCATGGAAAAAATCTGCTTGCAGTCTGCTCCTGTTACATATATCACTGTGCTGTGGAAACAGGCGTCAGATAAAATAAATGTAATTGTCTAATAGCATTTTATAGGGCTCAGTACGGAGCCAGGATTATTTAAGGAGGACAATTCCAGCTCCTAAAATTCCAGTATTTATTTTAAAAAATTTAAAAACTATGAACCCACAGTGCAAAGCAACGCGTTTCGAATACACACCGGCGTTCTTTGTCTTTAAGGAGTAACCATTGTTTTTCATAAATCAAAACTACATGTGAAAATAAGACACGCCCCCGGAAGAAGGTATTTGCGAAACGCGCGTTGGGGTGAGGTGGGACGCTGTGCTGCAGGTAGATATCATTATTATCCTTTGGTTTTATATACATCTGCATTATATGCAGGCTTAGGCAGCTAGGGATGCACCGGACAGTATAAGGAATGTATATAGACTACTCTGCACTACTTGCTACTGAATAGTATATAGTATTCAGTTTCCCACTTCGTTAGGGTGCTTGGGCATTTATGCACTGGATAGTAATTGTTTACAATAAAGCTTTATTTTACTCCACTCTGGATCGCTTCATTTCATTGGCAGCAGCTGCCAAGGCAAACAGGATCATGGGGTGCATTAAAAGAGGTCTGGATACACATGATGAGAGCATTATACTGCCTCTGTACAAATCCCTAGTTAGACCGCACATGGAGTACTGTGTCCAGTTTTGGGCACCGGTGCTCAGGAAGGATATAATGGAACTAGAGAGAGTACAAAGGAGGGCAACAAAATTAATAAAGGGGATGGGAGAACTACAATACCCAGATAGATTAGCGAAATTAGGATTATTTAGTCTAGAAAAAAGACGACTGAGGGGCGATCTAATAACCATGTATAAGTATATAAGGGGACAATACAAATATCTCGCTGAGGATCTGTTTATACCAAGGAAGGTGACGGGCACAAGGGGGCATTCTTTGCGTCTGGAGGAGAGAAGGTTTTTCCACCAACATAGAAGAGGATTCTTTACTGTTAGGGCAGTGAGAATCTGGAATTGCTTGCCTGAGGAGGTGGTGATGGCGAACTCAGTCGAGGGGTTCAAGAGAGGCCTGGATGTCTTCCTGGAGCAGAACAATATTGTATCATACAATTATTAGGTTCTGTAGAAGGACGTAGATCTGGGTATTTATTATGATGGAATATAGGCAGAACTGGATGGACAAATGTCTTTTTTCGGCCTTACTAACTATGTTACTATGTTACTATTTCGGCTGTTTTCTAGGTTAGACCGAATTTTGATGAGTATGTATTGGGAAGTGCCAGCCATAATATTTGGACATTGGTGATTAGAATGTGAAAATAAGAAGCTGTCATTTATCTTATCAGAGAAATCAGTTCTTTCTCCATCACGACTGATCACTCTTCTTCTAACTTCTCAATTCGTTGGCAAAACCTGTCGTCAGTAAATGCAGACTTTCCTATTACTGAGATAGGTGATGATGGATGGTACTCAAAGTTCTTTGGAGAACTGTAACCAGTGTCGGACTGGGGTGTCAAGGGCCCACCAGTAACATTGACTTTGGGGGCCCACTGTTCAATTGTATACAAATATTACACAACCCTGGGTAACAAATTCACCTATATCGCTATATAATAATAAACTGGGTAGTTTGGTTAATGAATGATGAGATGCTGCTTTTTTCTGAACAGAGTGAATCAAGTGAATTATGACAAGTACTGCCCATAGAGTAAGCTTGGGGGCCCTTATTTGCACAGGGGCCCACCGGGGGATTTCCCTGTTTCCCTATGGGCCAGTCCGAGCCTGACTGTAACTGTAGTTTCTGAAGAATGTCTGTGTCTGCCTCTAGCTCCTCCTCCCTCCATAGAACTTTAAAAGCATTAACTGGCATCTCCTGTCGTTGTTATGGGAGATATTGTTAATAAGTATTAACAGTGGAAGATCAGCCCAGGCATTGAGAGAAGCAGATTTCTCTGATAAGATACAGTACAATGTTGATTAATATATTTAACAAAATTTAAAATGTTGGTTACTCTTCAATTGAGTTGTCCAGACTTAGGCTGCAAGTTAGTACTCACTCTCTGTAACTGCACTGCAAACTGTGAGGATTCTGTGGTGACGGCATCGGTAGTAGCGAGCACGTGACCGGAAGTATACATGCGGTCATGAGCTGGCTTCGTTCAGTGCAAGTGTATTGAACGAGGTTGGACAAGTCTAGTCGGATTGTGGCTGGAAGTATGCAGATCGCATATTTGTGGACACATAACCGTCCACTCCAGACGCTGGCACCGAAGAATCCTCACAATGCATGCCATGTGAGAATTTGCAAGTAGTCACATAGAGTGTCTACAGAATTGTAGCCTAAGGCCGGACAACCCCTTTCAGCAATTGGACTGAGAAATACTGTAAGGAAAAGCCTATATAACACCACTACAAATCCAAGTCATAAAACTGAATATTAATATACGGTAGTTTACAGCTTTTCTAAATCTATACTACACTAACAAATCATTTCCAAAGCATAGGTTAAAACTTAGTAAACTTATGTAATGTAGTGTAACATGTAATGTAATACTGTGTATTAATACTGATTCCCTATCACTGCATTTTACATCCATCAGCAAAATGCAGATGTTAAAGGTGTCCAGATAACTGACTGCTGTGTAGCAGCCACTATTCTACTCATAGGCTGACAAGGGACCCCATAAGGAACTGGAGACCCCCTAGTACTCTGCTATATTATATGACTATCTCTGTTGCTCAAGGGGAGCAATTTGAAATAAATATTTCAGCTAGGTTCACATTGAGGGCAATAAAGTGTTACGCTCGGGCTGTTTAGCGCTAGTGTGGATCGTGGTCCCACTGTGCTATGGACCAAGGAGAGCCTGGAAGGGCGTGACCAAGTGCCTCCCCAAAACTGACCCCGGATGCACGGCAACTAAAAATGCCACAATCCGAGGAGAGCCTAGGTGTCACGCCGCAGCTATGCAGGTAGATGCACGCTCCACTAGATGGCAGTTGAGTGGAGGGAAAACTGCAACACTTGCCAGAGCAGACCGGCAGCGCTACAGCGATGCCACCACCGGGTGGCAACAGGGTAGTCAAACAAACCGCATCAAAACCAGGAGAGTACAGTAGTATAAAGGGGAAAATCAACTCAGAGTCAGACACGCACCAAAGGGTCAATACCAGACGGAAGCAGAAGTACCAGGAGCAAAAGACAGAGACAGGTCAGAGACAAAGCCGAGTCAAGTACCAGAGAGTCCAAACACAAATGGAAAACACTGAGTTGGAACGAGAGAAGGGGAATGAACAGACACGGGAATAGTCAGGAATCGCAGCAGGACAAATCAGGATATAACCAAAGTCAGCTAC
The DNA here is from genome assembly GCF_032444005.1 of Ranitomeya imitator. Classification (NCBI taxonomy): domain Eukaryota; kingdom Metazoa; phylum Chordata; class Amphibia; order Anura; family Dendrobatidae; genus Ranitomeya; species Ranitomeya imitator. The sequence continues at coordinate 588,321,692 of NC_091283.1, forward strand.
TCACGCCGTAGGCAGAAGCTATAACTGACACCACCTGCAGGATGCAGCGGAGATAAATAGCAAACCTGAGACCAGACTGAGACTGAGAAAAGTTAACCCCTGACATGATCAGACCGGGAAAACGGACAACAGGACTCAAAATCCGGTCTGGATCAGGACACTAGGGAGGCGTGACCAGGACTGACCTCGTTCACACGGCAGCCGACCATCAACAAGATATTAATTTGCTGGCAGACACGACTGATATACAGTCAAGCATGTGTATGACCCAGTTCAGACTGGATGGGCAAGAACAGCTTCATGTATAACTGGGTCTCTGGCAAGTGGGTACTGGACCTCAAGTGCGAACAGACAGGGAAGCGCAGATGCAGATTTACATAGAACAGACTGGGTCAGGTAAGGACAAGTACACACAGAACAGACAAGACCAAGTTCACACAAAACCAATACAAGGACAGGTACACACAGGACAGCCAGAGCCAGATTCACATAAGGTACTTACAATGAAGTTGCAAGAGTACACACAAACCACTAATGTTGCACAGAGGCAACAGATTAGAGATAGGTACAGGTTAAGACACTGCCAGTTTTAGAGATAAGTACAGATTCAGACACAGGAACTTTAGGAAAAGATCCAGACTTAGATACAAACATGTTTAGGGATTAGTCCTAATTCAGACGAGGACAGACACAAGTTCAGGGTTCAGGCTTGAGAATTCAGCCCCCAGGGAGGCAGAAACAGGAAAGATCAGATACAGGTACAGATTCAGTACTCTGGCCTGGGTATTCTTCCCCCAGGGTGGCAGAAACAGGAAAGATCAGATACAGGTGCAGATTCAGGGTTCAGACCTGGGTATTAAGTTCCCAAATTGGAAGGAGCAGAAAAGAACCTGGCAACTCAGCAGTTGCATAAATGCACTGAAAAAGAATGTTGCTAAGGCACCTCCCAACAGGTGTAGCTGCCTTAAGTACAAAGTGCCTCTCAGCAATAGGTTGGGGATGCATTAAAAATGAGCGCACTGTCTATTTGAGAATTAACACACTAGTCCCAATATTAGATTATTGTATACTACTTCCAATAAAATATAGCCTCATGATTCCAGACTAGAATCTTCTCATATTTAAAGAATAGATACATGCTTTATAATAAAATATTTTATTTTATTCAACAAGATATTAAAAAGAGATAATTTATAAAAAGCAAAAAACAGAAAGAGCCTGCATGAACGTTCACAATGCGGAATCATAAATATATCATAGTATAGTGAACCATATTGAATCTGCAATCAAAAACAATCACAATCATAAACCGTAGATCCGGTTCTGAATCTCTTAAACAGTAAAAATTAGAATGAGGTATTAATCCATATAAAGTGAATAGTGCAGCTGCATACATTCTCAGTTTACCTGACACATTCAGTCTGATAGTCTCAATAATAATGTTTGTCTAATTTCAACAACCTTGGACAAAAAATAATCCGCCTGTAAGAAGCTCAGTGCAATACATTAAACAAGATGTCAAATGTTTTTGTTGAAGAAATATATAGAAAACAGTAAACTCAACTTACTTAGAGAAAGTGCATCGAGTTCACATGTGAAATGACCCTGACAGCCCAGTTTCGCCAGTGCTTTTTACTCTTGGAAAAAAGCACTGATGCTTAGTAGCCCTTAAAGGGAATGTGCCATCAGAATTTCACCTGTCAATCTATTTATATGTGCATGCAGTTCTGTCAAAGACAAGTCAAGTAATACTTTTGCATGGTCAGTCTGTTCCTCCATTATTGAGAAATCAGTAAATGAGGCTGTAGATTGAAAGCCTCTGGCACTCCAGCTCTGTTTCTGTCCCAGCTCTGCCTCCTCCTATTTGACTGATAGCCTCTATTCAGTGTGACTTCAGACAAATAAGTCATCAGTCAAGAAGGAAGACGTGGCGCAGGGCTTGGAATAGAGCTGGAGTGACAGAGTCTTCAGATCTGCAGCCTCGTTTGCATATCACTTAAAATACCGATAGAGAATGCTCAAATCCTTCTCACTACCAACTGAAATGGCTGATAACAGGGAACAACAGACCATAATCAACCGCTCAACAAGCGGCCATAGCAAAGTTATTCTCCTCTTCTGAATCTAGCGCATCTAGAAAGTGCACAACAGCTTCCAACATGACCCATTTTCAGGGTGTTCTTTGGTCGTACGCCCTGCATCCTATTTTCCTACACTGCTGTAATAATGTAAAGGTTTTTTTTTAGTTTAAGCAATTAAGCCAGTGCAGGAAAATAATTAAAAGGGTGAGTGAGGGTCTAGTTATATAATGTCCTAGTGGGAAATGAATCATGGTAGAAGATCAAGTACAATCACTCAGGCTTCATTGTGTGTGGACATACAAAGAAATGCCCAAAATGCACGGCACGCCAGTGATAATGCGCCCAGCATGCTTCATACACATATAAACCCCCTGGCGGTACAATGTGGAGCATTATGTTACATCCATAGAGGACAATTGAACTTTGAGAATTTACTTTAAAACCCGCTCAATCCCATTTGCAATAGTTAGGTGCTCTCTCCTGAGCTTCGGTGCTACTGGAATATAGGACTGTCTGTTCTCAATGACATTTCCATAAGGTATATTTGTAAATGTGGCTATTTCTCCATTAAATGATGTCTCATGCCCGGCCATCCATAAAGCTATTTCCTCCTACAGTCTCATGTCATGGACTTTAACCCCTCGAGAATTACACAGTACATGTACTCCTCTACTACAAGGGTTAAATCTATCTATCTAGCGCAATTTACATCAGAATGGTTTTCCAGATTGTTTTAAGATTCTGAGCATCCAGATGACCTTGTAATGTCCTTGTCATGCTGGCATGGTAGTGCATGAATCTTTCTGCCCCCAGACCGTCAGGATGAGTTTCATTTCTGTGACCCTGAGACATGAAGGAATCCTCCAGCACATCCAATATATGCTTCTCCCATGCACTATATGGCAACGCAGGGGTTAAGAGGTGAGCCCTTGTACCATTAATAATCTGCAAAGAGTAATTTCTCTCTAAACTGCAGCCTGAAAGACTTGACATAGAGAGAGGTCTGTGTGGTTGTGCCTTCAACATAGAGAAAGATCAGATCATGGGTGCGTCACATGGAAATGAATATTAATGGGAAACACTGTACATATTGCTTTATGTAAGATCATTAACCCCTTATATCCTGCACGTGGAAAAGCTCTGTTACGGCTTATTTAAAGGGAAATGGAAAAAAAAAACCACAAACAAGTGTTAACCTTAGGGCCGAAGTTTGAAAACCACCAATATTATAAGGATCACACAGAAAAGATTAAATATAACAGAGAGACACCAGAGGCATTGATACATAAATCTGGATAACAAAGAGTGGTGTATGGGAAGGAGACGGAACAAAAAGCCACATAGGGCAGAGATAGCGATCATCTTATACTACATGAACGTCAACAACGAAATCTCAATTTCGTACAACAAAGTAGTGAAATATTCTTAATATGAGTAAGAATGGAGATCTGCCATAGACTGCAGATTAATTCCTACGAAATCCAAATAATAACAGGAAAATTTAGGTGTCACAATTTGTCTACTATAAGAGACTGAGCATTAGGGAAGGACCAAACAGAGACACTTAAAAAAAAAAATAGATGAGAACACATACATACACATAACCAAAGAAATATATACATATTACACATAATAGAACATATATATATATAATACAAATATATATATATATATATATATATAATATAAATATATACTTGTTACACAAAATAAAACGTACATATATAATACTAATATATATAACATATAATAGAATATATATACATATATAATGAAAATATAAATAAATATATATTGCACAAAATAGAACATATATACACATATGTGAGCACACAGATATATGCATGCAGGCACATAAACATACCTGCTTGTGCATTCATTCACAGGTAAATAGAGACATACACATTATATATAGGTATACACAATGTGTACAATATATATTCATGCAGATCCTCACACATAAGTAAATAGACACATACATACATAGCTGTATATTTATACCCATACACGGGTGACTGGACACACATATATTCATAGACATACAGACGACATCGAGATCAATGCAATGTCATGAACTCTTGGGAGAGCCTATGGAATATTAAAAACAAATATATTCAGTTTCTTGTATTTTATAACATTTTGCTATGAATCACCTAAACGGTAAGACATATACATGGCTGCCAATCCATGATGTCCTGCAAGGATGATGATGATGGTTCTGATGATGATGACGCGGTGCCTATAAGGATGGAAAGTTGAATACGGTAAAAGGATGCTGGAGTGAAAGGTTGTGATGGTAAGAGAGAAGGAGACAGATGTAGGGGGTTCAGGATGTGAGAGGAGGGGGCAGCAGATGATAGTGAGCAGGATTAACCTGAGGGAACACAAAACTGCACAGTGCAGATTACACTGGGGGGCCGATATGGAGCACAGGAGGAGATTGTGCGAGAGGGAGGGGAGGCTGGAATTGTAGAGCTGGGGCGGTAAGACAGTAGACAGACATTAGGAGAGGGTTGCAAAAGAGCACTAGGGGTGGAGATATGGACGAAAATGTAAGCAGTCAGGATACCAAGCGTCCTCTCCTTGCAGGAATTACTAGCCATGATGGTTTATGTCAAGACCATTCTTGCAAAGTTGTATTGTCGTCATGAAGAAGACAACTGAATTTCCCAAAATTGTCAGATTGGGTTAGAAAACGTATTCGAGCGTATTACACCGATCATTCTCACACATAGGAAACTGTCAACATGGCAATTTGCAAGATGGTGTCCTTCAGGCAGACTTTCAATAACAAGTAATCTGATCTTTACCGTCTCTTATTACAATGTCCTATTGTCAGTAGCCATACTATTCTTTATATCAACACCAGGGTTGCCAACTGTCCAGAAATTCCAAAGACAGTCCATAAAACATAAAGCGCTTTTTTGCCCTGTTCATAATTTTTTTTTAAGGTGTCTGTGATTTTTTTTTGAAGCTGAAGAAACGTATGCAGATTATTTTGACAGTAATTATCATCATTTTACAGTTTACGGTGAATGCAGCTAGTGTCTTCATATCAGAATTATGGGCTGTAGACATGTATCACTCATAATCATAGTGCTTTATTATGGTTTTCCAATGTGCCCATAAAAAATATTCTCTGTCTGTGATTTTTTACTTAACTGTCCAGAAAAAAATAAAAAGTCAAGTTGGCAACCCTGGTCCACACTCTGTTCTACTTCAGTAGCTATATAATATTAGATCTGTAAAATATACTTTTAAGAGATTCCTTGGTTTCCATTCATTACACTTATTTACTCCAGGATTACTAGTGCTACCCCTGGATCATATACTTCAGTTAGGGAATCCCTGAGCTGACATTTTTGGTACCACAATATCTTGTGCTACACGTATAACTGCTTCATTCTATACATAGAGTACTGATCTGATTGCTGGAACCAGGTCACTAATTGATGTACAGTATGTACTACAGGGTGGTAGCACATATAGTGTTGAGATATATCGCAAAAGTGTAGAGGTGATCTAGTGAGACCTCTTGGATCTAATGAGTAAATATGTAAAATAATTGCATAGAGCAAATATAATAGAAGCATAAAAGAAGAGCACACTAAATAACATTCCTTTACACAATCGGTAGCGTTCGCAGGCCTAGACACCTGGGACCACAGACTTTCTACATACTTAATCTTCTTTGGAAGCATTTTTTCCCAGAAGACCACTACAGTAGGTCCCGTAGGCATAGACATCTGGAACCACAGACTTTCTACACCGAAATCTTCTTTGGAAGCATTTTTTTCCAGAAAAACACTACAGTAGGCTCCGTAGGTATAGATACATGGGACAACAGACTTTCTACACCTCAATCTTCTTTGGAAGCATTTTTCCCAGAAAAACAATACAGTAGGCTCCGTAGGTATAGATACCTGGGACAACAGACTTTCTACACCTCAATCTTCTTTGGAAGCATTTTTTCCAAAAAAACACTACAGTAGGCTCCGTAAGTATAGATACCTGGGACAACAGACTTTCTACACCTCAATCTTCTTTGGAAGCATTTTTTTCAGACGACCACTACAGTAGAGTTTGGAGACTTTCTACACATCAATTGCTTTTCGGAGTGTTTCTTTCCAGAAGACCACCATAGTAGGGTCCAGAGGCATAGATATCTGGGACAACAGACTTTCTACACCTCAGTCTTCTTTGGAAGCTTTTTTTCAGACGACCACTACAGTAGGGTCTGGAGGCATAGATATCTGGAACCAAAGACTTTCTACACATCAATTGTTTTTCAGAGTAACATAGTAACATAGTAACATAGTTAGTAAGGCCGAAAAAAGACATTTGTCCATCCAGTTCAGCCTATAAGAGTGTGTTTCTTTCCAGAAGACCACTACCATTTGACACCTTTCTCATGAATTGTCAGCTGCTAACAATCAAAACTAAATATTTAGTAGAAGATACGCACAAAGCCACAGGAACAACATGAAGGTCAGCATTAATGAAGAATATCAGAATTGTGAGTAAAATGATGATGATAGTCTGGAATACATATTAGGCTTGGGAGATAAACACTTCAAGGGATTAGACAGCAATGGAAGTCAGCATGAAAGAGAGGCAAGACGGAGCCGTGAAGAGAATGCAATGAGATATGGAGCAGAAGATGAGGGATATGGGGAAATCAAGTGTGAGACAGCGAAGGAAGTAGGAGAACAGAAGTAGAATATCAGAATGAGAAAAGTGAGAGATCACAGTGCAAAGAGGAAATGAGGCTGCAGTAAACACTGATAGGAGCTGAGATTTAACCCTCTGCTTCTTACGCCTCACCCCACACCTGGCTGATACCCAGGAACTGATGCATTATTGCATTATATGAAGATACAAGTATATGAAGATACAATTACAAGGCTATGATTCAGCCTCTCTTTCTACATGGTTGGGGTATTAGTCCTGATGCAGGTGGGATGCTAGGGGTGTGGTTAGGTAGCCATGATGTCAACATGCAGGAAACCCTGCTTGGCATCAGCAGTGACATCACAGGATGTGACAAGTGGAGGTAAATACTGCTCACGATTCTGTTTCGAGGTAAACACAGATAAGGAAAACTAAAGACTATGTGAACATATATAGGTAGTTCTGATGAGTCTTACAGGCCACCAACATCCTAAATCAGTGCAACCATATACAACGTATCCTATAAGCACATCCCTGGCTGTATCTTAAGGCAAGGATGAGGCGTTAGAAGGTCTGGGCATGACCAATAAGAAAACCAATAAAAATATCCCCATGGGGCTTTTGCTAAAAGAGAAAAACACACTGAAGAACAGTGGGCAGCCTGTGTATAAGCAATGTGGTGGGTAAAACATAACCCCCTACAAACCCCTAACTGGAAAAGGCCCTGCAATGTATCACAGAGTCTGCACTCAGCGTTAGGGTGACAAACGTATCATTAACGCAACCAATGCAAATACCAGCAGCACTATGGCATTGGAGAGGTTAACACTGCCCTCCACCCTGTGTTTTCTCCAAATCCCACTCTGGCCACTATTGCTTCATCCACTGTCAATATGGGAGCCAATGTGTAGCCCCCATGATGAGAAATGTCAATCCATACATAAGTCTTACCTGTTCTCCAGTGTGCAATATTCAACACGGTTCCTCTCACCCTCTCCAGTCTTTCTTCTTCTATGTCTTCAGGTGAAAACCGGCTGCATCCCCCCTTCTTAGTCGCCACCACCACCACCTCCTTCTCTCTACCTCTCCTCCCCCTCTCCTCCTTCTGCAGCGTTACAGAGGTCTCTCTTTCACTCCTCTCACCTCCTCCAGCCCACTCCAGTATAATCTGTTAGGGTGTCCCTCTCTTTCTCCCCCCACCCCCTATATCCCACTCTGGCTGATGATGGAGAGCGGAGATGCTGTGACTGTGGCTGGTGCTGATGCAGGATCTATGTGCTCTGCCTCCCCACAGAGGAGAATGGGAGAGGAGGGGGGAGGAGTGGAAGAGCAGGGCTGGAATCCTGCGGGGATGGGGATCTAGGACGCAGGATCTGGAGCTGTCTGTACACAAGTATCCAGCATGCACTAACTTCTGGTGTGCACATCCACGTACATATCAGCACATTCCTCAACAGATTTAGTCAAGAGTTTAGAGGTTATATACCTATTTATTGATTGAATTGATATTCTGAACATAAATACTCTTAATGCTCCTCCAAAACAGGAAGATATAGGCACATTACCAAAAAGATGAGGATAGAGAAATAAAGTTCTACTATGGCGGATGTAATCTACCTACATTTTTTATTTTGTAACTTAGCATTTATTACTGTATATCTGAGCACTGACCCTATGTAAAAAGGATGCAGATACAATCAGTAGCGTAATTAGAGTCCGATGAGCCCCAGTGCAAAATTTGGACCTGGACTTCCCCCTCCCAACCTGGGCTCCCCCTCTCCCACATGTTATTTACATATACAGGCCATTGCAACGTTTTAAATCCTATAAAGACATACATGTACCCCCTCTCCACCATAATGTAGTAATATCCCCCTTCCTGTACTAATATCTCCCATCCAGGGCCCCTTCCTGGTATATATGTTCTCCATTCTGAGCCCCTTCCTGGTATATATGTCCCCCATCCAGGGCCCCTTCCTGGTATATATGTTCTCTATTCTGAGCCCCTTCCTGGTATATATGTCCCCCATCCAGGGCCCCTTCCTGGTATATATGTTCTCCATTCTGAGCCCCTTCCTGGTATATATGTCCCCCATCCAGGGCCCCTTCCTGGTATATATGTTCTCTATTCTGAGCCCCTTCCTGGTATATATGTCCCCCATCCAGGGCCCCTTCCTGGTATATATGTTCTCTATTCTGAGCCCCTTCCTGGTATATATGTACCCCATCCAGGGCCCCTTCCTGGTATATATGTTCTCTATTCTGATCCCCTTCCTGGTATATATGTCCCCCATCCAGGGCCCCTTCCTGGTATATATGTTCTCCATTCTGAGCCCCTTCCCGGTATATATGTCCCTCATATTGGGCCCAACCTGGTATATATGTCACCCATCCTGGTTCATATGTCCCTCATATTGGGCCCAACCTGAAATATATGTCCCCCTATCCTGGGCCCATCATGGTATATATGACCCCCATCCTGGTATATATGTCCTCATGTTGGGCCCATCCTGATCCCCCATGTCCTGGTACTGGGACACACATCTAGCTGAAATATGCACTGGCGTCGGCAGGCATCACCCCCACACGGGCCTGTTGCAGTCGTAAAGGGTACAACCGCAATCATTACACACTTGGGTGCAACTGTAGTAGTCATGACAAACCGAAAGACATAATACAAAGATGGTCATGATTAAGGGAGCTTAGTCTCCAGAAACGCGTTGAGATTCTTACCCATATGGTTTGTGCTGAAGCCTGTATCCTCTATGTTTAAAGTTTCTGAATAAAGAAAACTCTTTTTTACGGATTCGGTGAAGCTGGACATTCTCTTCTTTTATAATACAAAGATACAATTTTTGTGGAATAAGAGTGGATTTCCCAATTCATAAGTAATCTGGATATCCAGATTAGATGCATTTAGATCGGAACAACGTCATGACTTGGGTTCATGATCTGTCTTATCTAAGGTGAAAATAAACATTATGTTACAGCCCAGAAAGTACAGTTAGGGCCAGAAATATTTGGACAGTGACACAATTTTCGCGAGTTGGGCTCTGCATGCTACCACATTGGATTTGAAATGAAACCTCTACAACAGAATTCAAGTGCAGATTGTAACGTTTAATTTGAAGGGTTGAACAAAAATATCTGATAGAAAATGTAGGAATTGTACACATTTCTTTACAATCACTCCACATTTTAGGAGGTCAAAAGTAATTGGACAAATAAACATAACCCAAACAAAATATTTTTATTTTCAATATTTTGTTGCAAATCCTTTGGAGGCAATCACTGCCTTAAGTCTGGAACCCATGGACATCACCAAACGCTGGGTTTCCTCCTTCTTATTGCTTTGCCAGGCCTTTACAGCCGCAGCCTTCAGGTCTTGCTTGTTTGTGGGTCTTTCCGTCTTAAGTCTGGATTTGAGCAAGTGAAATGCATGCTCAATTGGGTTTAGATCTGGAGATTGACTTGGCCATTGCAGAATGTTCCACTTTTTGGCACTCATGAACTCCTGGGTAGCTTTGGCTGTATGCTTGGGGTCATTGTCCATCTGTACTATGAAGCGCCGTCCAATCAACTTTGCAGCATTTGGCTGAATCTGGGCTGAAAGTATATTCCGGTACACTTCACAATTCATCCGGCTACTCTTGTCTGCTCTTATGTCATCAATAAACACAAGTGACCCAGTGCCATTGAAAGCCATGCATGCCCATGCCATCACGTTGCCTCCACCATGTTTTACAGAGGATGTGGTGTGCCTTGGATCATGTGCCGTTCCCTTTCTTCTCCAAACTTTTTTCTTCCCATCATTCTGGTACAGGTTGATCTTTGTCTCATCTGTCCATAGAATACTTTTCCAGAACTGAGCTGGCTTCTTGAGGTGTTTTTCTGCAAATTTAACTCTGGCCTGTCTATTTTTGGTATTGATGAATGGTTTGCATCTAGATGTGAACCCTTTGTATTTACTGTCATGGAGTTTTCTCTTTACTGTTGACTTAGAGACAGATACACCTACTTCACTGAGAGTGTTCTGGACTTCAGTTGATGTTGTGAACGGGTTCTTCTTCACCAAATTAAGTATGTGGCGATCATCCACTACTGTTGTCATCCGTGGACGCCCAGGCCTTTTTGAGTTCCCAAGCTCACCAGTCAATTCCTTTTTTCTCAGAATGTACCCAACTGTTGATTTTGCTACTCCAAGCATGTCTGCTATCTCTCTGATGGATTTTTTCTTTTTTTTCAGCCTCAGGATGTTCTGCTTCACCTCAATTGAGAGTTCCTTTGACCGCATGTTGTCTGCTCACAGCAACAGCTTCCAAATGCAAAACCACACACCTGGAATCCACCCCTGACCTTTTAACTACTTCATTGATTACAGGTTAACGAGGGAGACGCCTTCAGAGTTAATTGCAGCCCTTAGAGTCCATTGTCCAATTACTTTTGGTCCCTTGAAAAAGAGGACGCTATGCATTACAGAGCTATGATTCCTAAACCCTTTCTCCGATTTGGATGTGGAAACTATCATATTGCAGCTGGGAGTGTGCACTTTCAGCCCATATTACATATATAATTTTATTTCTGAACATGTTTTTGTAAACAGCTAAAATAACAAAACTTGTGTCACTGTCCAAATATTTCTGTCCCTAACTGTATTTGTACATACAGAGGAATTTTCAGTCTGCACCCTAAATTAAACTGACAGTCATAATTGGGGAGTATGGACAGTTTTTCTAGCAAATTAATGTTTTCGAGATAATAGATGTATTCTTATCATGTTACTCCACTTAAAATGCCACTTCACTCCACTTTTTAGGGCCCTCTCTGGATTTAAATTTTGTAATAAAGCATTATTATGATTAGGCTTTGTTCACACCTGCGTCGGGACATTCCGGTTGACTGCTGTTTTTCATTAATAATAGGCAATTGAATAATGATGCACATGGAAGCCGAGGGGCCACATTGATCATTTAAGGATCCAATCTGGACTCTTTCCATTAGGCCGGGGTCAGACTTGTGAGAAACTCGCACGAGTCTCACGTCCCAATACCCGACACTGCTGTCGGCACTCGGGACTGGAGTGCATCTATTTCTATGCAGCTGAGTGCTCCGGTCCGAGTGCCGGCGGCAGTGCCGGGTATTGAGACGCGAGACTCGTGCGAGTTTCTCACAAGTGTGACCCCGGCCTTAAGGCCACATTCACGCGTCAGTATTTGATGAGTATTTTTCATCAGTATTTGTAAGCCAAAACCAGGAGTGGAACAATCAGAGGAAAAGTATAATAGAAACACGTCACCACTTCTTCTGTACTTATCGCCCACTCCTGGTTTTTGCTTACAGATACTGATTTAAGAAACAGACCATGTGAACTTGACCTTAGACTGTAAAAAAAAGTGATATATAACGTGCATTTTCTTTTATCCCAAAAAAAGGATACATAACAGAAAGCAGACAGACCCCAAAATAATCAGCGGCATTCCTCTGCTCCCATTTGTATCAGTTATGCTACAATGCCATTTATGTGTTCATGAAAACATAGCAGACAAACAAAACTCCTCAACGCAGGTGTGAATGCAGCCTCAATAGATGGGGTGCCCTGTTCAGGATCCACATTTATTGGTTTTTATTCATATCCAAGAGCTTCTCTAGCTCTGAAGGCTCAGACATGTCTGTGGATGACATGGACAGCACATTGATTTAAAGGGGAACTAATGCTTGTTTTCCCCCGCAGCACCACTGCAACAGCTGAACACTTGATGCCCAATTCCCCGACAGGTTGTAGTTAATTACTAAAAGTCTGATCGTCAGGCATCCTGTTATCAAATAGCCCTAGTTGGAAGTGACTGCCAGATTCTTGAAGGATAACATTGCGTTTGGCATAGCCTTGCGGTTTACATCTAGACATATTCTTTTTTTAAGTACCCTTATAAATCCTTTAACATGTCAATTCGCATTTAATATTCTGCTCGTTTCTGATCACAAAGAGGTTGTTCAGGATTAGAAAAACATGGCTCCTTCATGCCATCATAAGTGCCACACTAGTCACTAATAGTCAAGCTGCAATTCCAAATGCAACCCTTGGCCATGAGAGGCGCTATTCCTTGAAGAAAGCAATTTCTAATTTTGGATTACCTCATTTAATCTCCAGTAATTCTCCAAACAGGGCTTGCTCTTAATATTTATACTGCTGTTGTAATCTTTATAGACTACTCCCTGCACAGTGATCTAACCGAAAATCAAAAATTATTTTCTGAGAATGCAGTGCTACTCAGCAAGTGGCATCATAGAGAGCCATCTATGGAAAATGTCTGATGGCTGTCTCCAGAAGAAATCAGTGTAGTGAATACAGTTGTGGGCTTCACGTGGTAAGACCACCCATCAAAGAGAACACAGTGTGCTACGCAGTTTTATAGTTCGGAGCTATAGGGACTCTCTTTGCCCTTGTACCATGCTCCATTGGGTGCCATAGAAGGATGATATTTGATCCTATAAGCTATACTAACTATGTCATATAATAAAGCTTGCAACAATTTATTTTTCTTTTGGATTCATACAAAATCCCATGAATCTCTATGAGTGCCCCATTGCGGCTTTGTACAAAACAGAGTCATAAGAAGGCCATACACATTTGATCTTATACAGTGTATAGTTGTTACAAGTGGGTGGAAAAAGTCCAAATGTAACCTTTTGTGCTTACATATATAGCAGTTGAGCTAAGGCAAAACCCACCGCTGAAAGACATTGAACAATCTGCCTTAGAATAGGAAATCCGTACTTACCCTCTTCTGGCAAATGGACAGATTCATGGATCAACATTCTTCATTACTACCCGTAACCTAAGGAGATGTCTAATCTTTACCCTCAGATGCCCCCTTCTTCTTGAGAACATATATTTGATAGGTTCCCAGGAATTCTGCTACAGAATGAAGCAAGCGTAATTGCAGGATCAGACTACAGAGATGTAAATGCTTAGCCTCTTCAAGAGCTGAGAAGGTAAAACATTATCAACTTGAAATTTATCCTGATACGTTTGGTCAAACATTAAATTAACTCACCCCTAAACTAATGTGATGACTGAAGCTGCTTCTCCAGGTTTGTGCCAGTCTTGAGCACAGTTCAACTCATAGCAGTAATATATTCTGAACAACAGATGTATATTATAATACAGGTCTGCTCATAGAACTTGAGCAGTGGGCGTATATAGATCACATAGGAGACACTGAGACTAAGTTGTAAACATTACATAGGAAATGCTGGAGCGTATGTACTGTGGTGTGGTGACCCACATTACAGCCAGGGGGCGCTGTGTGTGCACTTCAAGGTGCGCTTGGATGCATAAATGTGATGAGACAAAGTCCGGCAGGAGTGAAAATGGCCGGTGTGTGTGTTGCAGAGGAAGACACTCTGCGCTGTCAGTCTGAAGTTTGGTTGGTGTTCTGGGACCTGTAGTCCCACAAGTAATGGTGTAGTTCTAATGGGAGATTGGCAGGGCTAGTTATGAGAGATGGGAGGGTCAGACTAGCCACACACACCCACACTCCCACCCAGGGGAGTGGTTACAGGTATGTAATGTGACCAGGGTGTGGGTCACATGTTCCTGTGTGGTTCCTGTGTATGGATCTGTTTGGTCCATGTGCAAGGTCCTGGATGGTCGGTGTTGGAGTCTCCTGGCATTGGAGAAGTCCTGCAAGCACTGAGACCGTGGACCTGATGAATGGTCAGTGTTGGATTGTCCTGGTATGGGCTGGAGTCCTGGAAGCACTGGAACCATGAGTCCTGCATTAGCCTGAGTGTTGGATTGTCCTGAAGTGGGCGGGAGTCCTGGAAGCACTGCTGAGGCTATGGACTGAATGATCGAGGGTATTGGATTGTCCTGGGATGGGCTGGAGTCCTGAAAGCACCTGGTAAGAGTGTGAGTCCTGGAATGGTCAGAGTGTTGGATTGTCCGCGGATGGACTGGAGTCCTGTAAGAACTTGGTTAGATCATGGACTGATGGCCTGTGTGTTGGAAGCGCCTGTGACTGGTCCATGAAACGCATGGAAAGGCTGCATCTACAGATCCTGGGACGGTTTCTGTGTTGGGGAAGCTACAGCTCCTACTGTGGGTCTGGACTATCCGAGGTGCCCTGGTCACAAGGACGGTGATCCCAGTGAGACAGTTTCCCTGTAAACCAGCACTGGCAGGAGTAAGTGTGTGGAGACGGAGCTCGTGTAAGGTAACTCCAGGTAACAAGGGGTTACGGGCAGACACGGATCTGCCATTGGAACAGACTATCGGTGGTTAATGTGTTCCGTTGATATAAATAATGAACTGTTTGTGTTATGGTTTATGACGTTTAATAAACCGGAATAGACTGTTTTTGTGAAAAAACGTGCCTGTATGCGTATTCCTGTGCAAAGCGAGGGTCCCCCAAGACCTGAAGTAAGGGAAACGCTACAGTACATAACATAGGAGACACTGACACTGCTGTATACATCACATAGGAGATTCTTGGGATGCAGCATATAACTTACCTAGGAGACACAGGGACTGGAATATATACATCACATAGGATACACTGGAGTTGGTGCATAAACATCACAGGAGACAATGGAGCTTGACCATATACATTACACAGGAGACATTGGGACTGGAGCACATACACTTCATAGGATACACTGAGTTGGGGCATGCATATACAGTACATCACAGGAGACACTGAAGTGTATACTGGAGTATATACAGTGGTGTTCAAAAGTCCTGCATAGGCGTGAAGAAAACTATATGTTTCATACTTCTGCATCTCTACAGTGAAACTGGTGGAACAGATATGTTTTTGTAATCCCTCATTGTATGCCATACTCATTTTTGAATGTCCCAAGTGTATAAATTGTTATGGTATGTGCATTTTTGATAATTTATTTACAGCATAACCATACCTGCACTAGTACAGTGTGTAGAATGGTGAACAGGTTTCTAAGTTCACTAACTTCCAATGCAAGTTCACACAGGCTTAAATTTTACTTTTTAAGATTTATTATTTTTTATTTAATTCCGAGTGTTGAGCAGAAGGCAGCATTTTCTTATTAAGGATGTCTATGTATTTTTTTGCATTAACCATACCCTCCACAATATGAAGCCTTCCAACACCATTGGCTGCCATACAGCCCCAGACCATTACTTTCATCGGATGTTTCACAGAGGAGCTCAAACACTCTGGCTTGTACTCTTCATGTGGGAACCTTCTCACATAAGACTTGCCATCATTTCCTAAAATGCAAAAAGTGCTTTCATCACTAAATAGCACTTTTTCCCACTCCTCCTTCCTCCATTTTAACTATTTCAATGCCCACAGTTTTCGCCTTTGTCTTTGTATGGCTGTCATCAATGGCTTCTTTCGGGCCTTGCACCCTCTCAATCCTGCTTCCAAACATCTCTTCCTAACAGTTGATGTTGCTACCTCAATATTGCACTTTTCTTGCCATTCTCGCAGAAGCTGAGGAGAGGTGAGCTTTCGATTGGCAAGGGATGTTCTTATCAGTACTCTATCCTCCCTTTTAGTTGACTTTCTGGGCCGACCAGATCTGGGCCTGTCCTGGGTGATTCCAAGCTGCTTATGTTTCTGCAAAATTCTTACGACTGTACTCTGATTACAGCCGACCTTCCTTGCGATCTGGGGGCCAGTATAACTCTCTTCATGTAGCACCACAACTCGCACACGATCCTCCGCTGGCAAAAATCTGAAGGCTCCCATCATAAAACTCTACAGTATGATTCACTAGATAGACCAACAGATAAAACAAACAAACAAAGCAGCAGATGTGATGCAATGTAATGCAATGTGATTGGCTGCCATATCCCGGTTATGATGGTCACAAGAACCTCATCTGTGATTGGCTAATTTTGGATCTGAAGCTGTACAATGTTTAGTTCTGCTTTCAATTCCCATATTGTTGCAATAATTTCAGGCAAAACTGCTTCAAAAGCTAAAAATATTACAGGGAAAGAATGCAAAATTATATTCTGAACAAAACGATATATAATATGTCATATTAGCATCGAAAATATTCGACAGAGAACGTTTAAAACTTGAAAAATCAATCAATTTATCCTATGCAGGACTTTTGAACACCACTGTACATTACACATGAGATGCTGGGACTGGAGTGTATAAAACACATACAGTTCGGTCCATATATATTTGGACAGAAACAACATTTTTTTAATTTGGTTATAGACATTACCACAATGAATTTTAAACAAAACAATTCAGATGCAGTTGAAGTTCAGACTTTCAGCTTTCATTTGAGGGTATCCACATTAAAATTGGATGAAGGGTTTAGGAGTTTCAGCTCCTTAACACGTGCCACTCTGTTTTTAAAGGGACCAAAAGTAATTGGACAGATTCAATAATTTTAAATAAAATGTTCATTTTTAGTACTTGGTTGAAAACCCTTTGTTGGCAATGACTGCCTGAAGTCTTGAACTCATGGACATCACCAGATGCTGTGTTTCCTCCTTTTTGATGCTCTGCCAGGCCATCACTGTGGTGGTTTTCAGTTGCTGTTGGTTTGTGGGCCTTTCTGTTTGAAGTTTAGTCTTTAACAAGTGAAATGCATGCTCAATTGGGTTGAGATCAGGTGACTGACTTGGCTATTCAAGAATATTCCACTTCTTTGCTTTAATAAACTCCTGGGTTGCTTTGGCTTTATGTTTTGGGTCATTGTCCATCTGTAGTATGAAACGACGACCAATCAGTTTGGCTGCATTTGGCTGGATCTGAGCACACAGTATGGCTCTGAATACCTCAGAATTAATTCGGCTGCTTCTGTCCTGTGTCACATCATCAATAAACACTAGTGACCCAGTGCCACTGGCAGCCATGCATGCCCAGGCCATCATACTGCCTCCGCCGTGTTTTACAGATGATGTGGTATGCTTTGGATCATGAGCTGTACCACGCCTTCGCTATACTTTTCTCTTTCCATCATTCTGGTAGAGGTTGATCTTGGTTTCATCTGTCCAAAGAATGTTCTTCCAGAACCGTGCTGGCTTTTTTAGATTTTTTTTAGCAAAGCCCAGTCTAGCCTTTTTTATTCTTGATGT
The DNA here is from genome assembly GCF_032444005.1 of Ranitomeya imitator. Taxonomy (NCBI): domain Eukaryota; kingdom Metazoa; phylum Chordata; class Amphibia; order Anura; family Dendrobatidae; genus Ranitomeya; species Ranitomeya imitator. Next base: position 588,339,530 of record NC_091283.1, read on the forward strand.
TTATGAGTGGCTTGCACCGTGCAGTGAACCCTCTGTATTTACTTTCATGCAGTCTTCTCTTTATGGTAGATTTGGATATTGATACGCCGACCTCCTGGAGAGTGTTGTTCACTTGGTTGGCTGTTGTGAAGGGGTTTCTCTTCGCCATGGAGATTATTCTGTGATCATCCACCACTGTTGTCTTCCGTGGGCGCCCAGGTCTTTTTGCATTGATGAGTTCACCAGTGCTTGCTTTCTTTCTCAGGATGTACCAAACTGTAGATTTTGCCACTCCTAGTATTGTAGCAATTTCTCGGATGCATTTTTTCTTTTTTCGCAGCTTTAGGATGGCTTGTTTCACCTGCATGGAGAGCTCCTTTGACCGCATGTTTACTTCACAGCAAAACCTTCCAAATGCAAGCACCACACCTCAAATCAACTCCTGGCTTTTTATCTGCTTAATTGAGAATTACATAATGAAGGGATTGCCCACACCTGTCCATGAAATAGCCTTGGAATCAATTGTCCAATTACTTTTGGTCCCTTTAAAAACAGGGTGGCACATGTTAAGGAGCTGAAAGTCCTAAACCCTTCATCCAATTTTAACGTGGATACCCTCAAATGAAAGCTGAAAGTCTGAACTTCAACTGCATCTGAATTGTTTTGTTTAAAATTTATTGTTGTAATGTCTATAACCAAAATTAGAAAAATGTTGTCTCTGTCCAAATATATATGGACCTAACTGTAGGTTACACTGGAGTTGGGGCATATACTTCTCAGGAGACACTGGGGCATATACATCACAGAAGATGCTGGGACATATGCATCACAGGAGGGGCTGGTGCATATACAGTGGGGGAAATAAGTATTTGATCCCTTGCTGATTTTGTTAGTTTGCCCACTGACAAAGACATGAACAGTCTATAATTTTAAGGGTAGGTTAATTTTAACGTTGAGAGAATATCAAAAATAAAATCCTGAAAATCACATTGTATAAATTATATACATTTATTTGCATTTTGCAGTGAGAAATAAGTATTTGTTTCCTCTGGCAAATAAGACTTAATACTTGGTGTCAAAACCATTGTTGGCAAGCACAGCAGGCAGAATTTTTTTGTAGTTGATGATGAGGTTTGCACACATGTCAGGAGGAATTTTGGTCCACTACTCTTTACAGGTCATCTCCAAATCATTAAGATTTTGAGGCTGTCGCTTGGCAACTCAGAGATTCAACTTCCTCCATAAGTTTTCTATGGGATTAAGGCCTGGAGACTGGCTAGGCCACTCCATGACCTTAATTTGCTTCTTTTTGAGCCACTCCTTTGTTGCCTTGGCTGTGTGTTTTGGATCATTGCCTTGCTGGAAGACCCAGCCACGAGCCATTATTAACCCCTTCACCCCAAAGCCTGTTTTCACCTAAGTGACAGGGCCAATTTTTACAATTCTGACCACTGTCACTTTATGAGATCATAACTCTGAAACGCTTCAACGGATCATGGTGATTCTGACATTGTTTTCTCGTGACATATTGTACTTCATGATAGTGGTAAAACTTCTTCGATATGACTTGCATTTATTTGTGAAAAAAACCAAAATTTGTCGGAAATTATGAAAATTTAGCAATTTTCAAACTCTTAGTTTTTATGCCCTTAAATTAGAGAGTTATATCACATAATATAGTTAATAAACAACATTTCCCACATGTCTGCTTTACATCAGCACAATTTTGGAAACATAATTTTTTTTTGTTAGGACGTTATAAGGGTTAAAAGTTGACCAGCGATTTCTCATTTTTGCAACAAAATTTGCAAAACCATTTTTTTACGGACCACCTCACACTTGAAGTGACTTTGAGGGGTCTATATGACAGAAAATTCCCAAAAGTGACACCATTCTAAAAACTGCACCCCTCAAGGTACTCAAAACCACATTCAAAAAGTTTATTAACCCTTCAGGTGCTTCACAGGAATTTTTTGAATGTTTAAAAAAATTGAACATTTAACTTTTTTTTCACAAAATTTTTACTTCAGGTCCAATTTGTTTCATTTTACCAAGGGTAACAGGAGAAATTAGACCACAAAAGTCGTTGTACAATTTGTCCTGAGTACGCCGATACCCCATATGTGGGGGTAAACCACTGTTTGGGCACATGGCAGAGCTCAGAAGGGAAGGAGCGCCATTTGACTTTTCAATGCAAGATTTGCTGGAATTGAGATCGGAGCCCATGTCACGATTGGAGAGCCCCTGATGTGCCTAAACAGTGGAAACCCCCACAAGTGACACCATTTTGGAAAGTAGACCCCCTAAGGAACTAATCTAGATGTGTGGTGAGCACTTTGAACCTCCAAGTCCTTCACAGAAGTTTATAATGTAGAGCCGTAAAAAAAAAATTACATTAATTTTCACAAAAAATGATCTTTTTGCCCCTAATTTTATATTTTCCCAAGGGTAACAGGATAAATTGGACCCCAAAAGTCGTTGTACAATTTGTCCTGAGTACGCCGATACCCCATATGTGGGGGTAAACCACTGTTTGGGCACATGGCAGAGCTCGGAAGGGAAGGAACGCCATTTGACTTTTCAATGCAAGATTTGCTGGAATTGAGATCGGAGCCCATGTCACGATTAGAGAGCCCCTGATGTGCCTAAACAGTGGAAACCCCCACAAGTGACACCATTTTGGAAAGTAGACCCCCTAAGGAACTAATCTAGATGTGTGGTGAGCACTTTGAACCTCCAAGTGCTTCACAGAAGTTTATAATGTAGAGCCGTAAAAAAAAAATTATATTAATTTTCACAAAAAATGATCTTTTTGCCCCAAATTTTTTATTTTCCCAAGGGTAACAGGATAAATTGGACCCCAAAAGTTGTTGTGCAATTTGTCCTGAGTACGCCGATACTTCATATATTGGGATAAACCACTGTTTGAGCGCATGGCAGAGCTCGGAAGGGAAGGAGTGCCATTTGACTTTTCAATGCAAAATTGGCTGGAATTGAGATCGGACGCCATGTCGCATTTGGAGAGCCCCTGACGTGCCTTCACAGTGGAAACCCCCCACAAGTGACCCCATTTTGGAAAGAAGACCCCCTAAGGAACTTATCTAGATGTGTGGTGAGCACGTTTAACCCCCAATTGTTTCACTAAAGTTTAGAATGTAGCATTGTGAAAATTAAAAAATCATTTTTTCTTTCCACAAAATGATGTTTTAGCCCGCAATTTTTTTTTCCCAAGGGTAACAGGAGAAATTGGACCACAAATGTTATTGTCCAATTTGTCCTGAGTACGCTGATACCCCACATGTGGGGGGGAACCACCGTTTGAGTGCATGGCAGAGCTCGGAAGGGAAGGAGCACCGTTTGAAATGCAGACTTAGATGGAATGGACTGCAGGTGTCATGTTGCATTTGCAGAGCCCCTGATGTACCTAAACAGTAGAAACCCCCCACAAGTGACCCCATATTGGAAACTAGACCCCCCAAGGAACTTATCTAGATGTGTTGTGAGAGCTTTGAACCAACAAGTGTTTCACTACAGTTTATAACGCAGAGCCGTGAAAATAAAAAATATTTTTTTTCCACGAAAATGATATTTTAGCCCCCACGTTTTTATTTTCCCAAGGGTAACAGGACAAATTGGACCCCAAAAGTTGTTGTCCAACTTGTCCTGAGAACGCTGATACCCCATATGTTGGGGGGAACCACTGTTTGGGTGCACGGCAGAGCTCGGAAGGGAAGGAGCGCCATTTGAAATGCAGACTTAGATGGATTGGTCTGCAGGCGTCATGTTGCATTTGCAGAGCCCCTGAGGTACCTAAACAGTAGAAACCCCCCACAAGTGACCCCATATTGGAAACTAGACCCCCCAAGGAACTTATCTAGATGTGTTGTGAGAGCTTTGAACCAACAAGTGTTTCACTAGAGTTTATAACGCAGAGCCGTGAAAATAAAAAATATTTTTTTTTCCACGAAAATGATATTTTATCTCCTATGTTTTTATTTTCCCAAGGGTAACAGGACAAATTGGACCCCAAAAGTTGTTGTCCAACTTGTCCTGAGAACGCTGATACCCCATATGTTGGGGGGAACCACTGTTTGGGCACACAGGAGAACTCGGAAGGGAAGTAGCACTGTTTTACTTTTTCAAAGCAGAATTGGCTGGAATTGAGATCGGACGCCATGTCACGTTTGGAGAGCCCCTGATGTGCCTAAACAGTGGAAACCCCCAATTATAACTGAAACCCTAATCCAAACACACCCCTAACCCTAACCCCAACCCTAACCCTAACCCTAGCCCTAACCCTAGCCCTAACCCTAGCCCTAATCCTAACCCTAGCCCTAACCCTAGCCCTAACCCTAGCCCTAATGGGAAAATGGAAATAAATACATTTTTTTTACATTTTATTATTTTTCCGTAAGTAAGGGGGTGATGAAGGGGGGTTTGATTTACTTTTATAGCGTTTTTTTGGCGGATTTTTATGATTGGCAGCTGTCACACACTAAAAGACGCTTTTTATTGCAAAAAATAGTTTTTGCATCACCATATTTTGAGAGCTATAATTTATCCATATTTTGGCCCACAGAGTCATGTGAGATCTTGTTTTTTGCAGGACGAGTTGACGTTTTTATTGGTAACATTTTCGGGCAGATGACATATTTTGATCGCTTTTTTTTCCGATTTTTGGGAGGCGGAATGAACAAAAACCAGCAATTCCTGAATTTCTTTTAGGGGGGGCGTTTATACCGTTCCACGTGTGGTAAAATGGATAAAGCAGTTTTATTCTTCAGGTCAGTACGATTACAGCGATATCTCATTTATGTAATTTTTTTTATGTTTTGGCGCTTTTACACAATAAAAACTATTTTATATAAAAAAATAATTGTTTTTGCATCGCATTATTCTGAGAGCTATAACTTTTTTATTTTTCTGCTGATGATGCTGTATGGCAGCTGTTTTTTTGCGGGACAAGATGACGTTTTCAGCGGTACCATGGTTATTTATATCCGTCGTTTTGATCGCGTGTTATTCCACTTTTTGTTCGCCTGTATGATAATAAAGCAATGTTTTTTGCCTTGTTTTTTATTTATTTTTTTTGCGGTGTTCACTGAAGGGGTTAACTAGTGGGATAGTTTTATAGAGCGGGTCGTTACGGATGCGGCGATACCAAATATGTGTACATTTATTGTTTTTTTTTAATTTACATGCATAAATGGATTTATTGGGAAATGTATTTTTTTATTTTATTTGGGGATTTTTTTTTTTTTTTTTTACACATTCTATTTTTTTTTTTTTTTACTTTCTAACATTGTCCCAGGGTGGGACATCTCTGTATTAGATCAGATCGTTGATCTGACACTGTGCATAGCACACTGTCAGATCAACGATCTGACAGGCAGTTTAGCTGGCTTTCCAGCGCCTGCTCTCTGCAGGCGCCGGCTAGCCAGGTCATTTCATGACTCGGAAGGAGTCCGGCGGCCATCTTGGATCCGGGGACTCCTTCCGGGTCACCGGAGCAACGCGATCTCATTGCGTTGCTCCGGTGGGAGAGCGCAGGGAGCCCCCGTCCCTGCGCGATCCCCCTCTATGCCGCTGTCACTACTGACAGCGGCATCAGAGGGGTTAAATGCCCGCGATCGGCGATAGCGCTGATCGTGGGCATTGCTGCGGGGTGTCAGCTGTCATATACAGCTGACACCCGCACCCGATCACCGCGGCGCTCAGCGCGAGACCGCGGTGATCGATGCGCCGTACTAGTACTGCTGCTGGCACAAATGCAGTGTCGGCAGCGCAGTACTAGTACGGCGCGTGGCGCGAAGGGGTTAATGTCCTGGCGGACGGAAGGAGTTTGTCACTCAGGATTTTATGGTACATGGCTCCATCCATTTTCCCATTGATGCGGTGAAGTAGTCCTGTGCCCTTACCAGAAAAACACCCCCAAAACATAGTGTTTCTACCTCCATGCTTGACAGTGGGGACGGTGTTCTTTGGGTTCTTTTCTTTAGCCTTGCAGTTCTGGAGTCCTGGACTCAAATCCACCAAGGACAACATCTGCAAGGAGTTTGTATGTTTTCCCTGTGTTTGCGTGGGTTTCCTCCGGGTACTCCGGTTTCATCCCACAATTTAAAGACATACTCATAGGGAATTTAGATTGTGAGCCCTATCGGGGACAGCGATGATAATGTGTGCAAACTGTAAAGCGCTGCGGAATATGTTAGTGCTATATAAAAATAAAAATTATTATTATTGGGTCATAAGCAGTATTTATCTTCCTCCAAACACAGTGAGTTGAGTTACTGCCAATTTTTGTCTCATCTGGCCACAGCACTTTCTCCCAATCACTCACTTAATCATCCAGGTGTTCATTGGCAAACTACAGACCGGCCGGCACATGTGCCTTCTTGAGCAGGGAGACCTTGCGGGCACTGCAGGATTTTAAACCTTCACGGCGTAATGTGTTACCAATGCTTTTCTTGGTGATTGTGGTCCCAGCTGCCTTGAGATCATTAACAAGTTCCCCCCATGTAGTTATAAGCTGATCTCTCACCTTCCTCATGATCAAGGATACCCTACGAGGTGAGATTTTGCATGGTGCCCCAGATCGATGTCGATTGACAGTCATTTTGTATTTTTTCCATTTTCTTACTGTTTCACCAACAGTTGTCTCCTTCTCACCCAGTGTCTTACTTATGGTTTTGTAGCCCATTCCAGCTTTGTGCAGGTCTATGATCTTGTCCCTGACATCCCTGGAAAGCTCTTTGGTCTTGCCCATGTTGTAGAGGTTAGAGTTTGACTGATTAATTAAGTCTGTGGACAGGAGTCTTTTATAAAGGTGACTATGTAAGACAGCTGTATTTAATGCAGGTAACGAGTTAATTAGGAGCATCTAACTGGTCTGTAGGAGCCAGAACTCTTAATGGTTGGTAAGGAATCAAATATGTATTTCTCACTGCAAAATGAATCAAGGTTACCGCAGGTCACTGAGGCGGAGTCCCTGATGGGCCCCTGAACTACAGTGACCTTGGTGAGATTACAGCTAGTACAGTGAGAAAAAAACTGCCTAGCAACTGACTCCTCCTCCCGACCAGAGAGAGCAGCTCCACTGAAGTCGGGTGTAGAGCTCCCCCTTCTGGCCTAGAGTTAGAACAGTGTTGTATGTGCTGATTACCTGTCAAAGGGATCCTTCCTCACTTCCAAGCGTGACATCACTCTCCCCGTGAGGAAAGCAAAGCCACTGTAACAACCGGTTATCTGGGGTGTTACATATACATCACAGGACACGATGGGGGCATGTACATCACAGGATGAGCTGGGGGCTGCTGCTGCTGTCAAAGTCTTTGGTGGGACTAAAGCACAGAGCACGCTAACTCCGCTTATAAAGTATGTTATTTCATACACCACAGCATTCAGTAGTGAAAGCTGAGCATGTGTACTCGCAGCGTCACGAACAATTAAAGGCATTTTGTTGGCCACCAGCCCGAGCACTGCAATCCTCGGCCCAAGCAATGTGATACCGGAACCGAACACTGCAGTCCCCGGAAATATGCCCAGGGGCTGGAGAAAACAACATTGTGGGCTATAAACAGCTAGAGATTCACCAAGCCTACTCTACAGCACCATAACAGCATAAATTACATAGTGCCGACTGAAATGTATAGGCTATTCATGTAATACACTTTTTGTAGCCTTTCCTTACTTTGGCTACTCTATGAATGTCCTGATTGAGGAACTCTATTACTCAAACAAAACACTCTAAAATGGTATTTAACAATAGGGATATAAAAAAAGACTCTTCAAATTCTTCTAGATATGAAATACAATGTCTGCTAAATACAATGTCTTCTAACAAATACTGTTATTTCAGAAGTAATGAAACACTTAGGTTATGACGAAGTAAAGGAATGGAATTATAGGAATACAAAATTACCATGTTTTGACCATTTTTCATAAAATATTATTAGTCCTGTGAGCTGCATTCGCAAAGTAGTTAAACATGTCTCAGTGTTGGCCTAGTATGGATACTGATAACTGCTGTACATATGCAGCCTGCGGGCTCATTCAGGAAACATTTGGCAGAATAGATTCACTCGCTCTGCACTCTAGTTGGAACACAGTAAGAACAAATCATACTAAATAAACTTCAGACTCTAATTCCATATATCCAGTGACTGCACACATCTGCTGATAGGTGACGCTGCAGTGACAATTAATACAACATACGTGATTTAGTGTTGTCTATCCATAAAATGAACTCAACATTAGTTTTGGGTTTGGAAGCTACATGGATGGCTGATCTTCATCGTGGTTCATGCTAAACAGTGCTGCTTGGCCCTGTGCCTTATTCATTTTACAAACTCTAGGTTTGTACCCATAGCGATAACTGATGTTCCAGCCTCTAGTTTGCTGCTCTGGCCATCAGCCTTTCCATGGAAATATTCCACTGTACCCCTTGTAAGACCAAATCACTGCACAGGGGTTAAAGCAGGGATGGGGTACGCTTTTTCTGCCAAGGGCCATCTGGATATTTATACCATTCTTTGGGGGCCGTACAAAATTGACAGCTTGAAAATTACCCTGCTATATTTGGTCAAACATTTAAGTAACTCACCCCTACTGTGATGGCTGGAGCTGCTTCTCTTTGGTGTAACTGTGATGCTAGTTGGTGTGGATGATGTTACTACTCGCAACTGCTTTTCCAGGTTTGCGTCAATCAGTCTGGAGCGCAGGCGACTCTTTGCGATGATAAGTTTTGTAAAGAACTCACAATGGGAAATTTATCACTGCTCACGTTACATTTATAGTTATAGAACTTAAGCAGTGGGAGGTCTGCAGTATACATCACATAAGATACACCGAGACTGCTAAATATACAATTACGAGGAGAAGGGTAACAATGTTTTGAATTTTTGACTTTCACGCTCCATATCTCTCCATCCACTACTGCTTTGATCGTGAGGCTACCATTATTTTAGAGACAATCATCTTGGCTATCTCATACATAAATTTGACTTGCAAATATTTAGCATATGATTAGTTATGCAGATTTGTGGCACCCCAGGAGTTCGGGTACCACAGTAGTGCTGCCTTCCTCTCGGGGAGGGTAGTGTTATGCCTGGAGACAAGAGGGATCCCTTTGGCAGGTAATCTCACACACAACACCTTCTGAATCCAGGCCAGGAGGGGGAGCTCAAAACCCGGTTCTAGGGCAGCTTCCCTGGATAAAGATCCTGGTCTGGAGGAGGAGTCAAGTCAGTCGAGTTCAGTGTAGCCTGAGAGTGGACAGAGACAGGAGAGGAGCACAGTGTAAAGGAAGAAAGGCTCAGAGAGCAACTGCTACCGGGCACCCTGCCAAGCGGACCTCTTCTTGTTTCCGGGCTGCCTGAACTCCTTCTGTACCTGTTGCCGGTGCTCTGGACTGTGGCCTGCTACCAACAGTAAACCAAGTCTGAAGGTACGGGAACTGAGCGCTGCAGAGGGGCGAGACACTCGCAATGGCGGTAGCGCTGTGGAGAATGGGGGCCTTGGAGGGCTTTCTACCTTTACCACCCTTATTGTATGCACTGCACTGTGTGACTGTCCCCGACTTGGCTGTGAAGATTGTGATCTTTATTGAAGAAAAAATGAAAATTACATCCATCAGGACATCAGGTATGAGAGAGGGTGCGGTATAGGAGCACGGACGACGGCCGTTTCTCACACACAGGTGCTCCCTCCCCCCCTTGCACTGTCTTCGGCTCTGTTACCTACTCCCGGCTTCCATTCTCCACAGCGCTACCGCCATTGGGAGTGTCTCGCCCCTCTGCAGCGCTCAGTTCCCATACCTCCAGACTCTTCAAGGTAACAGCCGTAGTACTAGGGGGGGCCCTCCTGCTTTAGGCCTCTCAGCCAGTGCCATGCGATATGTCATGCACTTCCATCTTGTTATTTCTCCCAGGCGCTTTTTTCTCCCGGACTCCGTCTGATGTTGGCATCTCTGTGGGCCCACACATATTTTTCGTGGCTTCCAGGTATTAGTTTGGGGGCTTTCTACCTTTACTACCCTTGTTGTATGCACTGCACTGTGTGACTGTACCCGCATATTTAGTATCTTTGCATACAGGTTCCTGGTGGTCACACTTATGGATTGGTCTGACAGTATAGTACGCCTATCAGGGCTTCACGCCTAGTCGCCCTGCACGATACCTGTAATATGGCATTATTGTATATTTTCATGTCTTCATCTTTATGTTGTAGGCTTTTCCCCTTGCACCTTAGCCCCGTGACCCCGCGTCTTGGGAGGTCACCTCATTCTCTGTATCCTTTGGGGGTGGTCAATCTACATCCCACTCTGATAGTCCTCTGCTGGGACTTGATACCATCACCTTACAACAATTTTTTCCTATACACGTTCACAGTCCGTAGCATCTCCTGAACGAAGCTAATGACTCACGGAACACCAGGCCAGATCTACTTAGACCGCCACAGTTGTTGTCTGTCACATATCAAGTGATGTATTTTATTCTTCTAAGCAGAATGTATTACGCCTGTATTTACACCGTGCATCATGTATTTTTTTCTAAACAGAATCTCTTTGTTTTTTTACATATGTATTTCAGTACTCAAAAAACTGTTTCTGATGAAGGTCTTGTGATTAGACCGAAAACGTTTAATTTTGAACTGGATGCACTAAATAAACAAATTGTTTACTTCTTATCTTGCAAAAAGATCTCCTGAGTGCCAAGTAATTTATTGCTCACCTGTGGGAAGCGTCACCATCCAGCCTCCAGACCATCACCCCAGAGGACCCCTTTAAGCGGCGTCGGTCCCTACTGACCGAGAACCACAGGTGGTGTCACAAAAATAGACTTTCACAATACCCCTTAAAAGACCGTTCACCTTGAATTGAGTCCCAGGACCATGGACTAGGTCGCAGCCACCGTGACATCCCCTTTAAGAGCGACCGGTCCCGGTATCCCACTGCCCTGGTGGGTGACTCATTTCCTTGTCATGCCACTGTATTGTTTTTGTGTTGCTCCTAAAAATCTACATTTTAATTTTTAGCATTTTGTTAGAATTTTGTAAATCACCCTTTGGCTTTCAAAACTACCTGAATCCATTTGGGTATGCTCTTGATCAGATTCAAAGTTGTCCCAACCTAAATCTAATCTCTGTTCTCCTCTACACATTCCTAAAGTTACTAGACACAAAAACTTCAATAACATTATGTCAATGTCATATATATGGCTGTCAAAAACTAGCCAAAACAGCAAACAACAAAAACCCGCTCAAAAATACCAATTGTGATTGTGGAGGACAGAAGAGCAATCAGGTATATTAAAAGTACAAAATTTATTGATACAAATTTTAACACTCAATAGACAATTACAAAAAACATTATTTGCAGGAAAAGACACCATAGAGCACTGAATGCCAGAAAAAAGTATCTATAATTCCAAGGCATAAGGTGCAAGTGCAATATCAGCATTCCATATAGGCGGCATATCCAAACACCCCATACCTAATAACACACCATTATATCTGACTAAATAGTCCTGAGGTTTAGGATGCTCACCTAAAGGCACACGTTATGGAGACTTGGACTGGGCGTGAGTGCCCCCGACGCGCGTTTTGCGGGTGGAAACCCCGCTTTTTCAAGGGGATATAGCGTTTGCTCAACCAGGACCTTTTATCATCCTTTGAACCAGCATGTGATATCCGGTCAGCCAATCGCAGGGGGACTAGCGGCGCATGCGCCCTGTTGGTCCGGAGCTCCCAGCAAATGGAGCAGGGCGTCATCGTCATCACGTGCGAGCGGGGAGGAGGAGCAATCCCCGCTCGTATGGAGGAGGAAAAAAGACGTGCTGCTGCATAGCTGAGAGCCAGGGCCACAGTGCGCAGGTGCACCCCCCACTGCAACACCAATGGGATAAATATGCGCACATACCATACGGCAGTACCCTGTGAGATCTATATATAAAAGGGATAGCATACATGGCAGAATATAATCAATATACAATGGATAAGCAAATAAATCAGACGTTGATTCCAATGTTCTCCAGGTATAATTCCATATATGTTCATTCATGCAGCATTTTCCCAGCATCATGACACATGTTGTACATTCCAGTGGCGCAGATGATTCCATCACTGGTATTTAATTGGCAGATGGCAGAAATTAATAGGACAATCCTGCTTAAAACGACAAACAATAATAATATAAGAAACATATAAAACTAAAACACAAATAAAAACAAGATAAAAGAACACACAACCGGATCCAGGGGGAAGAGATGAAAAATATAAACACCATGATATGGGTGCGTATGATATACACGGATGTGGGCTGAGATCAAAAGAATAATAAACTCAAAGAAAGGAGGAGAAAGACAGGGACTCATTTAGTCCTCGTGGAGTCATGGTATCCAAGACCACGATCCATTTAGCCTCCACCTGCGCGAGGATCTTTTTATGATCCCCCCCTCGAATTCCCAAATGTATCATATCAATACCCCGCACCATAAATGATGAGGGGTCAACCTCATGAAATTGCCTAAAATGGCGCGGGATAGTTTTAAGGAGGGATATTTCGGTCACTGCCCTAGCCGCACGAATGTCCCGCACATGTTCACGTACACGTTTTCTCAGCTCCCTAGATGTCAACCCGACGTAAATTTTTGAACAGCCACAAGTGGCGTAATAGATGACATTGGTGCTCCCGCACGAAATACGATGTCTAATCTCGAATTGTGTTTTGCCGTCGGATGAGCTGAACGTGTTACAGCACAGGACATTCGTGCAGGCCAGGCAGTGACCGCAAGGTACGGATCCAACAATTGGCCCTCCAGCTCCAAAAGGGCTATCTCTAGATGGAACATAGTGGCTCTTGGCCAAGAGGTCTTTTAAATTTTTTGACCTTTTTGCTGTCATTGAAGGACCCGCACCCAACGATTCTCCTAAGGAGGATTCCGCGCTTAGAATGGGCCAATGTTTTTTCAATATATGCCGCATCTCCTCCCATTCGTGATTGTATGTAGATATGAACCTTATTGGTCCGTTATAAAGCATCCCTTTTCTGGGCTTGGAGGGCTGCAGTAAGTCCCCTCGTGGAGTAGCTCTAGCTCATTGGTACCCCTGCTTAATGCATCTATTTGAGTAGCCACGTGCAGAGAACCGTGACTTAAGATCAGCAGCTTGATTTTCAAATTTGCTGTTCGATGAGCAAATCCGCCTCATCCTCAAGAACTGACCGACCGGGACAGCCCTAATAGTAGATGGATTGTGAGCGGAGGACGCATGAATCAGTGCGTTAACAGAAGTTGGCTTACGGTACACATCCGTCTGGATGCGGCCACTTTGATCGACCTCAAAAGTGACATCCAAAAAGTTAACCCTTTTGATGTCAAATGTGTATGTTAAATGAATATTAAGAGCATTCTGATTCAGCATCCCCATAAATTCCTCGAGCTGCTGCACCGTCCCATCCCACAAGAAAAGAACATCATCTATATAACGGTGCCAGCACAGCACATGGGAGGCGGCCCCAGGGGCCTCGTCGCCAAAAAGAAATCTCTCCCATGAGCCCAGGAAGAGATTTGCATACGAGGGCGCACAGGCCGCGCCCATGGCCGTGCCGCGCATCTGCAGGTAAAATAGATCTTTAAAAACAAAAAAATTATGGGTAAGGACATAGTGCAGCAACTCGAAGATAAACTCACAAAAAGGGTCGGCCCAGTCGGAAGCGCCCAGGAAGAGGCGGACAGCCTCAATACCATGCCGATGGTCAATGCACGTATACAGGCTCTCTACGTCTGCCGTCACAAGTAATGTATCATGATCCACAAGAATGCCATCGACCCTAGCCAGGGCGTCCGTACTGTCACGTACATAGGATGGAAGAGTTTCCACTAAAGGTTTCAGGTAGAAATCTATGAACTGGCATATTGGATCGCATAAACTGCCGATCCCTGACACTATAGGACGTCCAGGAGGGTTGAGGGCATTCTTGTGGATCTTAGGCAGCAGGTAGAAAGTTGAAATCTTGGGGGACTTAACCGTTAAACCCTCTAAAACCTGTTTAGTAATTAGACCGTCATCAAAAGCCCTAATTAGGATCCTTTGGAGATCAAGAGAAAAGGAAGTTAAGGGATTAAAGGACAGTCTACGGTAGGTCTCCCGGTCCCTCAGTTGGCGGAACGCTTCACGTTCATATTTGTCTTGTGGCCAGATGACGATGTTTCCCCCTTTGTCAGCCGCCTTAAAAATGACATTAGGTAATCTTTGGAGGTCTGAGATTGCTGTCCTTTCATCTCTTGTGAGGTTATCAAAGCGCCGCCTAGTACACAGCCCCTTGAACTCCTCTGTCACTAATTTCGTAAAAATGTCAATAGCAGGACTGAGTGACAAGGGTGGAAACCTGGCCGATCTGGCCACCGCGGAAGGTGGAAACCTACTTGTCGGGGGGTCCTCCTGCTCCTCAAGGAGGTCCTCCAAGTTATGAAGGGTCTCTCTCTCTCAATCTCAGACATAAATTCACACGAATGTTTCTTATGATGCAATTTTCTGAGAAGCAATTTTCAAGAAAATAAGTTGAGATCCTTCATAGCTGTGAAGAAATTGAAAGAATTAGTTGGGGCAAATGAAAATCCCTTACTAAGCACCCTTAATTGGGTCTCAGTCAGAATATGTGGGGATAAGTTCACTGCCTGTAATCCCCCCTGTGAGTCGGGGTTCCCTCCATTTCATTTAGATTTAGTTGTTTGTCTTGTTGTACGTTTAACAGTGGATGTATTTGATGAAGGGACAACTTGCGAGGCGCCCCTCAATACTGATTCGTCCTAACCAGACATATTAGATCTCCTAGAGGTTGATCGGGACCTTGAATAGGAGGAGTTTCTCGACTGGGGTCTTGACCTGTTATACACATTACGCCATCTGTATACACGTTGGAGTTTCCTATCCTCCACATCTCTTTGAAATTTCTTAGTTTTGGTAGACTGTACCTCATGGACCCATTTCTGTGAGAGAACATCGACTTCCTCATTGAATTTTTTTAAAGCATCACTGCTTAACTCACGATGGAGTACCGTCTGAATTTCCTCGATCTCTTTTCAAGGTAAGTCAAAGTTGTAGAGTTCATATCTCTTAGCAATTCAAGAAATCCTTTTGAACAGGTGTTCGCATAATTTTCCCACTTATTTTTAAAATCCTCATCTTGGATAGGAAACGATGGGAACACTTGTATTCTCAGCCCCCTGGGTATTAAATCTCTCTGTATGTATTTCTCAAGGAATGCGTGGTTCCACCAAACGCACATTCCTAAAGTTGGTGCATACATTTATGTATTGGCTTTTCTACTTTTCTTTTTGATATTGGCTCTTTCCATGCATGTTGAAGCACCCTGATCTACGGTTTATTAGTAGATATAAGAGATTTAATATATATTTATAGTCTTTTGTGATAGTGGTGCACCTAATATCTTACTTATTGGCTACTTTATATACACCACACTTTCATGGGGGTGTTTTCTTTCTTTAGGTAGCACACAATCTATTGTTGATTCGCAAAAATTGTTTTGAGAGGATTATTAGGTACTCTCATAATTATCAGGATTGTTTATTATTTTTACTGGTGTCTATTTTTGGACTATTGCTGTTATGGATTGGGAGACCAGGGAGGCTGCTTGGCGGGCACAATCATCTAGTATGTTTTCCAACACTAGTTCGGTGGTAAATGATTCAGATTTCTCTAAACTCTCATTTGATCTCACATCAGCTAACAAATCAGCTGTACGCCTCTGGTGGAATATCAGGACACTGGAGGAATATCTTAGAGTAGGCATTGTGCCATGAGGCTTATGGGTCCATATTTTCCCAGCATGGGAACCGTCCTCCCCGTTTAAACATGTCTGGGAAAAAGGACT
This sequence comes from Ranitomeya imitator, assembly GCF_032444005.1. Taxonomy (NCBI): domain Eukaryota; kingdom Metazoa; phylum Chordata; class Amphibia; order Anura; family Dendrobatidae; genus Ranitomeya; species Ranitomeya imitator. The sequence goes on from NC_091283.1 coordinate 588,355,401, forward strand.
GTTACAATGTTCTTGTATCATTATAAATATGTTACTTGAACATGATCGACAACTTCCTTCCACCAAGCAAAATATTAAGGAACTTGAAAATAGGTTGAGTACTTTTGATGAGATACAGATGGTATCACCTTTCAAATTAAAATTGAAAGAGACACTTGATAAATTTGAAAAAGAGGTGATTGACCGAAAACAGAAGAAATTTCACAGGGACCGTTCTGATTTTGATAACCAGAGGGCCTTCTGCTGGAGGCATTCAGGGAACTCTTGTTCTAGTCAACAATCATCACAATATCTTACTCCTGCCCCCTCTGAGACAGTGGCTGGAACAACTAGTTTGAGTGATTTTTTATCCTCGGGAGGCAGCGATCTAGACACAAGACAAGACGGGGACGTAAACGACAGAAACCTCAGGAAACGCCAGACCAATCGGAGGGGCCCCACTTCACCAAAGCAGTGCAACAACAGGAACAGACATCGTTGATGGGTTCTCTTCCCTTTCCTCACACGGAGGCTCCAACACAGGTACAATCTTCTGTCTTACAGGTTATCAATTTATCAGACTATGTTCTTTCGCCGGCGGAACACTCTGTACTGCAAAGAGGGCTCTCTTTTTCTCCTACCCAGACCACAGATACATTTGATCTCATCAAGGACCTCTACTTATTTTGTAGAAAATTGACTTTACAGGTGATCCATCAAAGACCAGAGACGATTAATACTCCTTCTACCAATGACCAGCAAGTTCTTCAGGATCTACTGGATCTCCTAGAGGAAAACACCGCACCATCAGGTAGGAAAAACTTCCCGTATAGAAGTAAGTCTTCATTTGCTCCATCCTTTGCTTTAGTCCCAGCGGTAAAATTCTTTTTTGAAACTACCAAAAGAGATATTTTGCATTTGCCGCCCATCATTGGCAATATGGATAATCTATCTCCATGGGAAAGAAAAGCTATAGGCACTCTATAGAACAATGACTCCTTTATCATCAGGGAAGCCGATAAGGGTGGGAATGTGGTGTTGTGGCCCACCCACCTTTATCTGGAGGAAGCCAATAGACAGCTTAATAATCCAAATTTTTATGTAAGACTACCCTCGGACCCTACGGAGGTATTTCTGATGAGACTACGTAAATTAATCAACCAAGCTACTTCTATGGGAACTATTTCGGTCAATGAGAAGAAATTTATGTGGGTTGACAATCCGGTCATCCCCACATTCTACCTTTTGCCAAAGGTGCACAAAAACATCAACAAACCACCAGGCAGGCCAATTGTGCCCAGTATTGGAAGCATGTGTGAACGGGTTTGCACTTACATCGACTTCTTCATACAACCAATAGCAACAGCACTACCTTCCTTTATTAAGGACACATCAGATTTTATCTGTAATTGCCGTAACATCATCCTGACTGGTCAGGAATTACTTGTGACCTGTGATGTTGAATCACTTTACTCCAATATTAACACTAGAACTACTGATGGAGTCATTTTGACTCCTTTCGTTTTTTATTTCTCTTCTGTGACTACATTTTTCAGAATTCCGGCTTGAAACTCGGTGACTTTTCCTCAAATATGATGTGAAAAAAGATTTTGTGAGAATAAATAATTTTGGTAAAAAATTTGCGCGTTTTTTTCAAAATTTACCAAGAACTACTGAAGGGAGTCATTTTGACTCCCTATTATATTTTGAGGTCCTTTTGTCACTAAATGTTGCTATAAAGTTTTGTGCATAATTTTTTCACTCTGTCTTATTTACCCTGATGTTCATATAGATGTAGTTCAATTTACATGTCAACTTTTCACATTTTCCTTGTGTTTTACCTGCTTGTATTACTGTGTAATGCTGAACAAAATAGCTTGTTTACTCTAGGCTCTTATCTTATGCTAATGAAGGGTGGTGTTTTTCTAAGGTCCTAGCAGGAGACAGTATTCTGGATAGTAACTTTACTTTCAGTTCAGCTGAAGAGACAAAGAGAACAGACGCAGACATACGAGCTCTGAAGACTCATACAGGTATGAATTGTTATGAAATAGTTTAGCTGTCTGTCAACTGATTCAGCCCACCTACTTTTGAAGGTGGCAGAACAGTTATTATTTCTTTTAGTTTTCATTTCATTTCTATTTTTCAGCAGGGAACTATATAGAATTATGGAATTTGTTAGGAATATGGAGAGAAGACGTTTGATAAAGCCTCAGGATATTCTGGCTACTTTGCAATCCATACCGGAGGATGAATCGGAATCCGAATTGCAGGAACATGTATTTGATTCTGACAGTGATGAAGATTTCATTCCTCAGAATATATCAAGTGAATCTGAAGACTCAGAAGGAACAAATCCAGAAGGTAAGTAGTTATGTGTATTTATTTGTTCTTCCACACACTGAGTTAGGGCCTGTGCACACTAGCAGAATTCTGGCTGAATAGCCATCTGGATATTCTTGCCGCAATACGGGCCGTACCTGCCCGCTCATGCCTGAAGCTCCGCTCCGAACCCCGGGCTGGAGCCGCTGTCAGGGACAGAGCAGCGCTTGCTTACGCGCGAGCACGGCTCCGTCCCAGACAGCGGCTCCAGCCCGGGGTTCGGAGCGGAGCTTCAGGTATGAAACTCCGCTCTGTACCTGAGCGGGCAGGTACGGGCCGGATTGTGGTGAGAATATCCGGTCGGATATTCCGCCGCTAATCCAGCCAGTGTGCACGAACCCTTACAAAACAAAAATTCTAAATATTCATCAACTTTTTTCCAGATATTCCAAGCACATCAACTGGGGATCGGGCTCATGCAGTTATGTTGCCTCGTGACCATTCTCCTGGTCGTGGACAGAAAAAATCAGCAAAACGTCCCAGAAATGAAAGAACAACAGATAACGATGGCGGCGAAGGTAATGCAACAACAAACACCAGAGAAGGCGAATCTGAAGGAATACTAGTTTCAGCGGATGGTATTCAATGGAAACCTGTTGAAATTGGACAACACTTGCCTGGTAGGCGTGACAGCCAAAATATTCTTCGAGAAGCACCTGGCCCTACAGGATACGCCAGAAGAAATATCATTATCGATAGTCCTTTGAGCGCATGGCGTTTATTTTTTGATTCATATATATTGACACATATAAAGAACTGTACGCTTGCAGAAGCATGCAGGAACAATAATTTACAGTTTACTCTATCTGATGAGGAGCTAGATGCATTCATTGCGATATTCTATGCTCGTGGAATATCTGGCACGAACCGTCACTCGATTAGCAGTATTTGGTGTAATGACTGGGGAATACTGTTTTGCAAAGCGACAATGTCTAGGGACCGCTTTGTTGAAATTATGAGGTTTCTCAGATTTGATGAGAAATCTACTCGATCGGAGAGACTGCAAACGGACAAGTTTGCTCTATTTTCTACTGTGTGGGACAGGTTTATTGAAAATTGTATTGCGTGTTACAAACCTGGCCCATACATAACGGTGGATGAGCAACTTTTCCCAAGCAAAACTAGGTGTCCATTCACGCAGTACATGCCTTCCAAACCAGATAAATATGGCCACAAATATTGGCTAGCTGTTGATAAGGAGAGCAAATATCTGGCAAATGGCTTCCCTTATCTAGGCAAAGATGACACACGCCGTGCTGAGGACCGTTTAGCTGACCATGTGGTAATGAAGTTATTGGACCCGTTTTTGAAAAAAGGTCGCAATGTTACAACCGATAATTATTTTACTTCATTAAAATTAGCTAAACAGCTAAAAAGCAAAGGAACAACCATCGTGGGAACACTGAATAAGGCGAGAAGTGCCTAATGAAATAAAATCCATGAAAGAGGAATTGTACAACACTAAAGTGTTTAGAAATGAGGACAATTTTACACTTACAGTATATCAAGGAAAGCCCAACAAAAATGTTGTCATTTTGAGTTCCGTCCATCCAGATGTTGTTGTTGCGTCTGATTCCGCTAAAAAAACTCCAGAAACGGTAAAGTTTTACAATGAAACAAAATATGGAGTAGATGTAGTGGATCAGATGGCACGAAAATATACCACACGAACATCCACAAGGAGATGGCCTGTTCATGCATTTGAAAATGCCTTAGACTTTGCGGGTATAAATGCATGTATAATATTCAAGGAGATTACCCACCAAAAAATGTCACGCAAGGCATTTTTGCAAATGCTTGTGAGAGAGTTGAGTGGTCCTTATGTCACAGATAGGGAAAAGGGTTCCGCGTCCCAAGTTTCTACATGTTCAGAAGTGATGGTTCAAACAAAATTTTGCCAGATCAAAGAAAAGTGCAAGAAAAATAGATCTGTCGGCAATTGTAAGACTTGTGGTAAGTCTTTGTGTGGGCAATGTACTGCCATAAATCAAAGGCAATGCCTAAAATGCGAAACACCAAATGTTTAGAAGGTGAATTCTGCGCCATATTTTCATTTTTATGCTCCTCCACCTACATTTTCTCTGCTTTTTGTTCTTCAGTTGTTGTTTATATGTGTGCACTTCTATTATAATTATTGTTATTTTCTGTAGAAAAATAAGAAAAGCAGAAAAAAAACAATCAAAAGCATTACTGTTGGATCTCACAATAATAATACATTACAAAAAATATAATTATTAATAAATAACCACAAATGAAACTCTAAAAATAAACGAAAACAAGCAAGGAGTCAAAATGACTCCTTTCAGTAGTTCTAGGCGGGGTCACGAGTCCAGTAGTCCTAGTGTTAATCATTCTCATGGCATTAAGGCACTAACTTTCTTTCTCAACCGTCTCGATGGGACCAATTGTCTCCATGACTCCTTCATTTTAGACCTCCTGAGTTTTGTCTTGCATCATAATTATTTTCTTTTTGATAGGACGTTTTATAAGCAAGCATCGGGCGTGGCCATGGGCTCGCGTTGTGCGCTGGCCTATGTGAATATATTTCTTGGATGGTGGGAGGAGACGATTGTTTTCTGCTCTCAAGGATTCCAGGATCACGTTAGACACTGGCACCGCTTTTTGGATGATATCTTCTTCGTTTGGGTAGGTACTGAAGATACTTGTGCGCAGTTTTTGAGGGAACTTAATGACATGTTAAATATTTTTTTAACATATTCTTGTTCTCCGGATTCAGCAATATTTCTGGATCTTCGTATTCTGGTGGATGGGAATAAACTGGTGACAGATTTGTACCGGAAGCCTACAGCAACTAACAACCTCTTGCAGTACCAGAGCTTCCACCCACTGCATACCCGGATGGGAATCCCTATTGGACAGGTTCTTCGGACCCGACGTAACTGTACGACTGATGAAGCTTTCCAGCAAGAGGCCAAAGAATTAACCCTAAGGTTCCAACGGAGGGGTTATCCCCGGAGGACAGTTTCCAAAGCCTTTCAGAGGGCCAAAACATCTAATCAGGCTTCTCTTTTGGTTCCATATCTTTGATGACAAGACTCCACAGTGAGATTTATTACAGAATATAGTACCAACTGGAACCAGGTGAGACATATCCTTAAGAAAAACTGGGATATCCTGACCTCAGATGCCCAAACCTCATTGTGTGTGAGACCCAGACCCCTAATGACAGCTAAAAGGGCCCGTAACCTATGTGACATTCTAACTAAAAGTCACTTTCACGGCCGGTTACCAAACTGAACCATGGCATTCGCCTCAGGTGCTCGTTCCCCTGCGGGGATTGCACAGTTTGTCCATACATGCCGGTTACGAGAGACTGCTTCACCAACCCCCTGGATAACCTGGATTATCCAATACACCAGTATATCAATTGTAAGACGAATTTTGTTATTTATGCTATTGTTTGTCCATGCTACAAAATTTACATAGGTCAAACTTCACAGGAGTTAAGAAGGCGTGCACAGAAACATTTATCAACGATCAATTTGGCCCACTTCGATTCCAAGAAGGGCAGGATCTTAACTCCTGTAACATAGTAACATAGTAACATAGTTAGTAAGGCCGAAAAAAGACATTTGTCCATCCAGTTCAGCCTATATTCCATCATAATAAATCCCCAGATCTACGTCCTTCTACAGAACCTAATAATTGTATGATACAATATTGTTCTGCTCCAGGAAGACATCCAGGCCTCTCTTGAACCCCTCGACTGAGTTCGCCATCACCACCTCCTCAGGCAAGCAATTCCAGATTCTCACTGCCCTAACAGTAAAGAATCCTCTTCTATGTTGGTGGAAAAACCTTCTCTCCTCCAGACGCAAAGAATGCCCCCTTGTGCCCGTCACCTTCCTTGGTATAAACAGATCCTCAGCGAGATATTTGTATTGTCCCCTTATATACTTATACATGGTTATTAGATCGCCCCTCAGTCGTCTTTTTTCTAGACTAAATAATCCTAATTTCGCTAATCTATCTTGGTATTGTAGTTCTCCCATCCCCTTTATTAATTTTGTTGCCCTCCTTTGTACTCTCTCTAGTTCCATTATATCCTTCCTGAGCACCGGTGCCCAAAACTGGACACAGTACTCCATGTGCAGTCTAACTAGGGATTTGTACAGAGGCAGTATAATGCTCTCATCATGTGTATCCAGACCTCTTTTAATGCACCCCATGATCCTGTTTGCCTTGGCAGCTGCTGCCTGGCACTGGCTGCTCCACGTAAGTTTATCATTAACTAGGATCCCCAAGTCCTTCTCCCTGTCAGATTTACCCAGTGGTTTCCCATTCAGTGTGTAATGGTGATATTGATTCCTTCTTCCCATGTGTATAACCTTACATTTATCATTGTTAAACCTCATCTGCCACCTTTCAGCCCAAGTTTCCAACTTATCCAGATCCATCTGTAGCAGAATACTATCTTCTCTTGTATTAACTGCTTTATATAGTTTTGTATCATCTGCAAATATCGATATTTTACTGTGTAAACCTTCTACCAGATCATTAATGAATATGTTGAAGAGAACAGGTCCCAATACTGACCCCTGCGGTACCCCACTGGTCACAGCGACCCAGTTAGAGACTATACCATTTATAACCACCCTCTGCTTTCTATCACTAAGCCAGTTACTAACCCATTTACACACATTTTCCCCCAGACCAAGCATTCTCATTTTGTGTACCAACCTCTTGTGCGGCACGGTATCAAACGCTTTGGAAAAATCGAGATATACCACGTCCAATGACTCACCGTGGTCCAGCCTATAGCTTACCTCTTCATAAAAACTGATTAGATTGGTTTGACAGGAGCGATTTCTCATAAACCCATGCTGATATGGAGTTAAACAGTTATTCTCATTGAGATAATCCAGAATAACATCCCTCAGAAACCCTTCAAATATTTTACCAACAATAGAGGTTAGACTTACTGGCCTATAATTTCCAGGTTCACTTTTAGAGCCCTTTTTGAATATTGGCACCACATTTGCTATGCGCCAGTCCTGCGGAACAGACCCTGTCGCTATAGAGTCCCTAAAAATAAGAAATAATGGTTTATCTATTACATTACTTAGTTCTCTTAGTACTCGTGGGTGTATGCCATCCGGACCCGGAGATTTATCTATTTTAATCTTATTTAGACGGTTTCGCACCTCTTCTTGGGTTAGATTGGTGACCCTTAATATAGGGTTTTCATTGTTTCTTGGGATTTCACCTAGCATTTCATTACCTCCGTTTTCATGGAGGTAAATCCACTAACACACGTTTTTTCGGTTTACAGAGGATCCTTGGAAATGAAAGGGGTGATGACAGACATAGACTGCTACTGCAAAATGAAGCCAGTTGGATCTTCCGCTTGAAGTCCATCTCTCCAACAGGCTTAAATGAAGAACTTTTGTATACGGGCTTCCTGGGTTAATTCCTGTTATCACCACCATATTCCTATCCCGACTCCAATTTTTGGATTCCTTCAATTACGATTTTTGACTCTAACTGTGTTTGGAAAAGAGAATTGTCTTTTACTCTATTCTTCTTGGACTTTTTTAGAGGATCATGGGCTTCTTTTTGGGATGAATTTGGGGAGGCAATATGGGTCTTTGACAGAAGAATATTGACTACAGACATCTGTAAGAACGGATTTCTATATACAGTGGGGCAAAAAAGTATTTAGTCAGTCAGCAATAGTGCAAGTTCCACCACTTAAAAAGATGAGAGGCGTCTGTAATTTACATCATAGGTAGACCTCAACTATGGGAGACAAACTGAGAAAAAAAAATCCAGAAAATCACATTGTCTGTTTTTTTAACATTTTATTTGCATATTATGGTGGAAAATAAGTATTTGGTCAGAAACAAAATTTCATCTCAATACTTTGTAATATATCCTTTGTTGGCAATGACAGAGGTCAAACGTTTTCTGTAAGTCTTCACAAGGTTGCCACACACTGTTGTTGGTATGTTGGCCCATTCCTCCATGCAGATCTCCTCTAGAGCAGTGATGTTTTTGGCTTTCCGCTTGGCAACACGGACTTTCAACTCCCTCCAAAGGTTTTCTATAGGGTTGAGATCTGGAGACTGGCTAGGCCACTCCAGGACCTTGAAATGCTTCTTACGAAGCCACTCCTTCGTTGCCCTGGCGGTGTGCTTTGGATCATTGTCATGTTGAAAGACCCAGCCACGTTTCATCTTCAATGCCCTTGCTGATGGAAGGAGGTTTGTGTTGGCATATGCAACAGATTAGGACTTATTATAAGTGAAAGGAGGACTTTATACTAACCAGACAGCAGATGGCGATAGTGTGTAAAGTTATATACTTGCTGTAATGTGGGGAGGGAAGCTCTCAGTGGTTGGTTGCTTTTCTTACTTTCGGTTTTGCTTTTCTTCATGAATGTGTTGTCTTCAGTGCACGGACTGTGTGACACTGAATTGTATCTCATGTTTATCCAGTATGAAGTAAATACTGTTTACTCAAGATATCTTGCTGATTGAAGCTTTCCTAAGTACAGCGGTGACTGCAAGAAGACGCACTCTGCAACAGGTTATGGGCCCAGGCACCCCAGATAAGCCCAGGCACCCCAGATAACCCCAGACACTCCAGGCACCCCAGACACTACAAGTCTGCACTACAAGCTCAGGCAGAAGGATCCTGGTTTATAGCCCAGATAACGGAGCACACAGATAAGCTCTGTAAACAGAAGGAACTAAATCCAGATACAGAGTGACAGAGGAATTTAGCATCCCAGGAGCTGGATATAATTGCAGAGAATTCACAGGACATACAGGAGAATTTCTTCAGTACAACTCTCTAAGGCTACGTTCACACTAGCGTTCGGCTAGTGTGCGTCGCGCTAGCGTCGGGCGACGCAGCGGCGACGCACGCGTCATGCGCCCCTATGTTTAACATGGGGGACGCATGCGTTTTTGCTTGTTGCGTTTTCCGACACGTGCGTCTTTTTTGACGCTAGCGTCAGACCAAGAAAACGCAACAAGTTGCATTTTTCTTGCGTCCGATTTTCGTCAAAAAACGACGCACGCGTCAAAAAACGCAGCGTTTTTGCGTGCGTTTGCACGCGTTTTTCGGTGCGTTGTGCGTCGTGTCGCCGACGCAGCGGCGCACAACGCTAGTGTGAACGTAGCCTAAACAAGTAAGACTATATAAAGATGATGAGTAACACAGAACTGAAATTTACAGTAGCTAAACTGAATAGTGAAAATTATCAGTTATGGAAATTCAAAGTAGAGATGTTGTTATCTAAGGATGATCTATGGGAAGTAATTGTTACAGCAAGACCAGATCAAGATAATCAGACATGGGATAAGAAGGATATAAAAGCTAGAGCCACCATTAGCTTATTAGTGGATGATGCTCAATTAATACATATAAGAAATGAAGAAACAGCTAAGGGAATGTGGGAAGCATTAAGAAAACTGTATGAAAGACCTAGCTTGAATCACAAGTTATTTTTATTAAGAAAGCTGTACAGTATGAGATTGAGTGCAAATGACGATATGCAGAAGCACATATTCTCAATGATGGAAGTGATATCACAGCTAAGATCTATTGGTGAAGATATTAAAGAAAGTCATGTAGCAGCTATATTGTTGTGCAGTTTACCAGATTCGTATACAGCCTTGATAAATGCCCTTGAGACGAGACCAGAAACTGACATTACATTAGATTTTGTGAAAACAAGACTAATAGATGAATATCAGAGAAGAAAAGAACAAAGAAATGATTCTTCTACTGAAAAGGACAGTGAAAACGCTCTTAAAGCTACAGAATTCCAAAAACCCTATAATAAAGAGACAAGAGAATGCTTCAGATGTAAGAAAAAAGGTCATTTAAAGAAAGACTGTACCATATGGAAAGCAGAACAACAAAAATTACAACATAAAAAGCATACAGAGAAAGTAAAAAACACTATTTCCGATTCATCTGAGAATAATTGGAATGGCACATTTAAAGTAACAGACAAGAAATCATCACTTGGTTGGTTTATTGATTCAGGAGCAATGAGTCATATGACAAGTGACAAGAATTTCTTTACTGATCTTGATTTAGATAAGAAAGAAGCCATGTATCTCGCAGATGGAAGCAAAATAACCGCAGAAGGTATCGGACAAGGTATGCTAAATTGTTCAAACAAGTTCGGGCAAGATTCAAAGATACTTGTACAAGATGTGTTGTATGTTCCAAAATTGGAAGGCGGATTATTATCTGTGAAACGTTTAACAGCAAAAGGACTTACAGTGAAATTCAAAGACAATGAGTGTGCAATTATTGCAGGAAACAAGGTGATAATCAAAGTCAAGGCAGATGAACAATTATATCATTTTGACACACCAAAGGAACAGATGAAGGTATGTACACATGATCACAAAAACTGTATTCACATGTGGCATAGACGTCTAGGACATAGACACCCTGACAGTATAAGGGAACTACAGAGAAAAGAATTGACAAAAGATTTAAAGATATCAGATTGCTCAATTACCATAAGATGTGATTGTTGTATAAAATCCAAAGCCACAAGGATATCTATTCCAAAAGAAAGTGAGATGAAAAGCGAAAGACCACTTGATTTGGTGCATACTGACGTATGTGGACCCATGAAAGTGACTACATCAGGAGGCAATAGATACATGCTGACTTTTATAGATGATTACTCAAGATACACAGTCACATACTTAATTAAAAACAAAAGTGAAGTTTTGATAAACTTGTAGACTATGTAACAAGATCAAGTAACAAATTTCAAAGGAAGCCAATTGTCATCAGAAGTGATAATGGAGGTGAATTTACAAGTCACAGAATAGAAGACTACTTAAGACAAAATGGGATAGAACACCAAAAAACGGTTCCATACACACCTGAACAAAATGGAGTAGCAGAAAGGAAAAACAGAACTCTAACAGAGATGATAAGATGTATGCTGACGGATTCCAAACTACCAGAGAAATATTGGGGTGAGGCAGCAATGACAACTACTTATCTACAGAACCGACTTTTTTCTAGAAAACTGATGAAAACTCCATATGAACTGTGGCAAGGTATGAAACCAAGTGTCAATCATTTAAAAGTTTTTGGATGTAAAGTTTTCATATTCATTCCAACAGAAAAACGTTCCAAACTTCAAAACAGATCCATGGAAGGAATATTTGTTGGATATAGTGAAAATTGCAAAGGATACAGAATGCTAGATCCCAAAACAGACAGAGTTACGGTGAGTAACAGTGTGACATTCATTGAAGATTTAAATGAAGACATTATGATTTCAGTTGAAACAAAAAATGAGAAAACCAATAATGACACAACTGAAGAAATATCTGATGAGAAAGAAGCAGAAGTTAATGAAGAAGAAAATACTGAAAGTGAAGAATCACAACTACAAACAGACACAGAACCAAGACGTTCAATGAGAGAGAACAAAGGAAAACCACCAAAACGTCTCTCATACAAGACAAGCACAAGAAAATTCTATGAGCCTACTTCTTGGGAGGAAATATCTAAACTTCCAGTGGAAGAAGCTAATAAATGGATAGAAGCAACAGAAACAGAAATTAAATCCATGCAAGATTCAAATACATGGACACTGACAGATTTACCAGAAGGAAGAAAAACCATAGGATGTAAATGGATATTTAAAGTTAAATACCAAACAGATGGCACAGCTGAAAGATACCGAGCAAGACTCGTAGCTAAAGGGTGTTCTCAAAAATATGGAGAAGACTATGATGAGACATTTGCTCCAGTTGTCAAACACACTACAATAAGAACTTTACTTACAGTTGCAGCAAGGAAACACATGCAACTGAGACATCTGGATGTAAAGACAGCTTTTCTGAATGGAGATTTAACAGAAGACATTTATATGGAACAACCTCCAGGATTCAAAGATGAAAGAAATCCAAACAAAGTTTGTAAACTACAGAAAAGCATATATGGTTTAAAGCAAGCAGCTAAAGCGTGGAATGACAAAATCACGGAAGTACTTACAAATGAAAAATTTCAAAGAAGCAAAGCTGATCCATGCTTATACACAAAAAGGCTGATTAATAGATGGATTTATATACTCATATATGTAGACGACATTTTGATTTGTTTTGAACAAGAAAGGGATAACGAAAACATTCTAAAAATCCTGAAGCAACATTTCGAAATCAAAGACTTGGGAAATGTAAAACAATACCTAGGAATACAAGTAGAAAGAGAAGAAGATGGAAGTTTCCTACTGAATCAAAATCATATGATTCAAGACATAACAGAAAAATTTGGATTAAAGGATGCAAAAACAGTAAAGTCTCCAATGGAAACTAATTATCTCAAAGAGATGAACAGTGAACAAAATATGCTACTAAATAATGAAGAATACAGAACAGCAATAGGAAAACTACTGTATCTAGCAACCGTTACAAGACCAGACATCGCAGCAGCAGTAGGAATCCTGAGTAGAAAGGTATCAAAACCAAATAAAGCTGATTGGAATGTCGTGAAGAGAGTAATGCGTTATTTGAAAGGAACTAGCAATGTTAAGCTGAAATTACCCACAAGCGATGATTGCATTTTAACAGGATATGTTGATGCAGATTGGGCTGGAGATCCAAATGACAGAAGATCTACCAGTGGACATATTTTTTTCCTCTCAGGTGGACCAATAAGTTGGACAAGTAAGAAACAGTCAATTGTGACACTATCTTCAACAGAAGCAGAATATGTTGACGCAGCACATGCGAGTCAAGAAGTACTGTGGTTAAGACAATTGTTGACAGAATTAGGACAACCACAGTTGGCACCAACAAAACTAAAAGAGGACAATCAAGGATGTCTTGTTCTTGCTCAGATGGAAAGAGTCAATCCAAGAACCAAACATATTGATGTGAAATATCATTTCTTGAGAGATCATCAGGAACAAGGAGTCTTGAAGTTAGAGTACTGTCCTACTGAAGAAATGACAGCAGACATTTTCACGAAGGCGTTGAATGCTGATAAACATCAGAGACTAATAAAAAAGTTGGGTTTGATTGAATAAGTCCTTACTGTTGAGAAAGGGTGTTGGCATATGCAACAGATTAGGACTTATTATAAGTGAAAGGAGGACTTTATACTAACCAGACAGCAGATGGCGATAGTGTGTAAAGTTATATACTTGCTGTAATGTGGGGAGGGAAGCTCTCAGTGGTTGGTTGCTTTTCTTACTTTCGGTTTTGCTTTTCTTCATGAATGTGTTGTCTTCAGTGCACGGACTGTGTGACACTGAATTGTATCTCATGTTTATCCAGTATGAAGTAAATACTGTTTACTCAAGATATCTTGCTGATTGAAGCTTTCCTAAGTACAGCGGTGACTGCAAGAAGACGCACTCTGCAACAGTTTGCACTCAAAATCTCACGATACATGGCCCCATTTATTCTTTCATGTACCCGGATCAGTCGTCCTGGCCCCTTTGCAGAGAAACAGCCCCAAAGCATGATGTTTCCACCACCATGCTTTACAGTAGGTATGGTGTTTGATGGATGCAACTCAGTATTCTGTTGTGAATTCTGTGGTCAAGCTCCCTCCTGTGGTCATGAGTGGTACTTCGGCTGGTTCTGTCTATGAGCTTCCTCTGGTGGATGTGAGTGGGGCTGCAGCTTCTGAGTTTCCTTCCTCAGGTGACGAGGTTAAGTCGTTAGGTGCTGCTCTATTTAACTCCACCTAGTTCTTTGTTCCTGGCCTCCAGTCAATGTTCCAGTATTGGTCTTGCTTTCTCCTGGATCGTTCTTGTGGCCTGTCTGCCCTGCATAAGCTAAGTTCTGCTTGTGTTACTTTTGTTTGCTATTTTTTCTGTCCAGCTTGCTATATTGGTTTTTCTTGCTTGCTGGAAGCTCTGAGACGCAGAGGGAGCACCTCCGTACCGTTAGTCGGTGCGGAGGGTCTTTTTGCCCCCTCTGCGTGGTTGTTTGTAGGTTTTTGTGCTGACCGCAAAGCTATCTTTCCTATCCTCGGTCTATTCAGTAAGTCGGGCCTCACTTTGCTAAAATCTATTTCATCCCTGTGTTTGTATTTTCATCTTAACTCACAGTCATTATATGTGGGGGGCTGCCTTTTCCTTTGGGGAATTTCTCTGAGGCAAGGTAGGCTTATTTTTCTATCTTCAGGGCTAGCTAGTTTCTCAGGCTGTGCCCGAGGCGTCTAGGTCTGGTCAGGAACGCTCCACGGCTACCTTTAGTGTGGTATGATAGGATTAGGAATTGTGGTCAGCAGAGTTCCCACATCTCAGAGCTCGTCCTATGTGATTAGCAACTATCAGGTCATTTTCTGTGCTCGTAACCACCAGGTCCATTGTGGTTCTGAATCACCTGTTCATAACAGTACTGGAGGCCCAAAGTACTAATGCTTCTCAATAGAGGGAAAAGAGAAGTTCTGAGACCATTTTTTTTTCTTTGCACTGTGTTTTGTCTTTCTTTTCCCCTTTACATCAGGGTGGTTCAGAACACAGGTGTAGACATGGACATTCAAGGTCTGTCCTCTTTGATGGATAATCTCGCTATAAGTGTACAGAACATTCAAGATTTAGTGGTTCAGAATCCTATGTTAGAACCTAAAATTCCTATTCCTGAGTTATTTTCTGGAGATAGAGCTAAGTTTCTGAATTTCAAAAATAATTGTAAACTATTTCTGGCTTTGAAACCCCGCTCCTCTGGTGACCCAGTTCAACAAGTTAAGATCATTATTGTCAGGGGGTACATGGTGATGTTCCATTTCTGTCTATTTCATCATCCACCCCTTCTGAGGTCCCAGAGTTATTGTCGGATTAATGGGATGTATTTGATGAGCCCAAGTCCAGTGCCCTACCTCCGCATAGGGATTGTGATTGTGCTATCGATTTGATTCCTGGTAGTAAATTTCCTAAAGGTCGACTGTTTAATTTGTCTGTGCCTGAGCACGCCGCTATGCGGAGTTACGTAAAAGAATCCTTGGAGAAGGGTCATATTCGCCCGTCGTCGTCGCCATTGGGAGCAGGGTTCTTTTTTGTGGCCAAGAAGGATGGTTCGCTGAGACTTTGTATTGATTACCGCCTTCTAAATAAAATCACAGTCAAATTTCAGTACCCCTTGCCACTGCTGTCTGATTTGTTTGCTCAGATTAAGGGGGCTAGTTGGTTCACCAAGATAGATCTTCGTGGTGCGTATAATCTTGTGCGTATTAAACAGGGCAATGAATGGAAAACAGCATTTAATAAGCCCGAGGGCCATTTTGAGTACCTGGTTATGCCATTCGGGCTTTCTAATGCTCCATCTGTGTTTCAGTCCTTTATGTATGACATCTTCCGAGAGTACCTGGATAAATTCCTGATTGTATACTTGGATGATATTTTGGTCTTCTCGGATGATTGGGAGTCTCACGTGAAGCAGGTCAGAATGGTGTTCCAGGTCCTGCGTGCTAATTCTTTGTTTGTGAAGGGGTCAAAGTGTCTCTTTGGTGTTCAGAAGGTTTCGTTTTTGGGTTTCATTTTTTCCCCTTCTACTATCGAGATGGACCCTGTTAAAGTTCAGGCCATTTATGATTGGACTCAGCCGACATCTCTGAAGAGTCTGCAAAAGTTCCTGGGCTTTGCTAATTTTTATCGTCGCTTCATCAATAATTTTTCTAGTATTGCTAAACCGTTGACTGATTTAACCAAGAAGGGTGCTGATGTGGTCAATTGGTCTTCTGCTGCTGTGGAAGCTTTTCAAGAGTTGAAGCGTCGTTTTTCTTCTGCCCCTGTGTTGTGCCAACCAGATGTTTCGCTCCCGTTCCAGGTCGAGGTTGATGCTTCTGAGATTGGAGCAGGGGCTGTTTTGTCGCAAAGAAGTTCTGATGGCTCGGTGATGAAACCATGTGTTAGGTCTCGAGTTCCCGCTTCTGCACAGGGGGAATCTCGAGCCATCTCCGCTGCGGTCTCCCATTCTTATCCAGCCGCAGTGGAGCCTGCTCAGCAGGGACGTCGGTCCCAGCGTCTTGCTCAGTCTCACTCTGCACAGAGAGTTACTGCTGCTTCTTCAGCTTCTGCCATTAAAGCCAGTGCTGGTCAGCAGCGAGCGGACTTCTCTGGGACTAAGTCCTTGTCTGCACACACTGAGCATGCCCAGGGCAAGATCTCCCGTTGGAGATCGAGGGTCATGTGCTCAGGCTCTGCAGCACATTCCATTGGTCCTCTTGGCAGGTCTTGGAAGGGCAAAGTTTCTGTGGCCACTTCCTGTGCTGCAGCTATATAAACTGCTCATGACCGCACGGCCATGCGCTAGTGTACAATTGTTAATGTGTGTATGTTGTGAGTGCAAGTCGTTCTTGGATACCCCTACCCTATTGAATGTCTGTTCGCGGAAGGTGTATGGCTGCTATCTAGCGCCCGACTTATCCTACTGCACGAATCACACATTACAGCGTCCAGTTGCCGTGACCGCCAGTACCGTGCCGTGCACTTCCTCTGTGCTTTCCTTACCCAAGCCTGGGTGGTTAGTGGCGTTCGTCAGTTCGGCACCGCATGCACTCTTGTGCCTTAATATTGTTATACAGTTTCCTTACACACCCAGTTGCGGTGTTGTGCCAGCAAGGGTATAATCGGACTTCAATCCTAGTTGGGGTTGAGTTCGCTGACTACTTGCTCGCGCTCTATGTGCGGTACCGCGGTCCTGTGACGCAACAGGATCGCTTCCTTCACGCTGGGTGAAGTTTAACCCACGTGTGTATACTTATGAGTACCGCCATATAGTCCGTCATTACTTGGCAGCAGGTTCCATCTCTGCACGGTGGACCCCGGGCTGCGAACGCACCATACTCTATCTGTCGTATTATTTGGTGCGTTCCGCTAGCCCTAACATTACACTAGCGCCAGGGTCTGGCTAGTAATGACGGACAAACAGCAATCCTTGCGGTATATCCAGCAGCTGGAGGGTAGGTTGGCGGCTCTTGAGAGCGCAACCTCAGCTGTGGATGTTACCACAGTTGCTGTACAGGCTGCTAGCGTGGCTGCAGCAACCCTGTCCATTGCCACCCCTGCTTCGACATTTTCTCGCCTCCCGCTGCCAGAAAAATTTTCTGATGATAGCAAATTTTGTAGGGGATTTGTGAGTCAGTGCTCTATTCACCTCGAGCTCCTGGCTGCACGTTTTCCCACAGAGCGGGCTAAGGTGGGATTTATAGTGTCTCTCTTGTCGGACAGGGCGTTGGAATGGGCTACGCCGCTGTGGGAGCGTGGCGATCATGTGGTGCAGAGTGCTCCGCTGTTTCTGAGCACTCTGAAACAGGTCTTTTTAGGACCTCAAGTCACCCATGATACTGCGCTCCAACTGCTGGCATTAACTCAGGGTGAGTCCTTGGTCAGTCATTTTGCCGTCCAATTCCGCACTTTAGCTTCTGAGCTGGATTGGTCGGATAAAGCTCTTATCCCCATATTTTGGAGGGGCCTGGCTGACCACGTTAAGGACGCTCTGGCCACTAGGGAGGTTCCTGCCACACTGGAGGAGTTAATAACTGTCTCCACTCGAATTGACCTCCGTTTTAACGAGCGGAGGTTAGAGCGAGCCCAGTGTAGGCAGAGGTTTCGGCTGGCTCCTACCTTCGCCAAACCTCTGGAATCTCCGGTCCTGGTTCCTGAGTCACATGAGGCCAGGGAAGTGTCACAAGCGGGATCTAAGTCCCGGACCGCTTGTGCACTCAAGGTCTGTCATGTTTGCCAGCAGTCAGGACATCTAGCCACCAGATGTTCTCAGCGGTCGAGGAAACGTCAGCGTCTAGTGGTAGTAGGTGGAGGTACACTAGACACGGTGACATTTGCCTCTAAATTGTCCCTTAAGGGGACAATTACTATAGGCTCATTCTCCCACTCGGTAGAGCTCTGCGTGGATTCTGGGGCGGAGGGCAATTTTATGTCTTCTGCCTTCGCCCAACGTCACGCAATACCCCTGGTTATGCTAGCTCAACCAGTAACGGTACGAGTGGTGAATGGGTCGACACTGCCCTCACAGATAACACACCAGACCATCCCTTTTACTCTGTCCATGTCGCCATCTCATCAGGAGATTATATCTCTGCTCGTCATTCCTGAGGGAATTGATGAGGTCCTGTTGGGAATACCTTGGCTACGTTACCACTCTCCTCATATCGAGTGGTCCTCTGGCAGAATCCTGGGATGGGGCGAATCTTGTGGGGGTAGGTGTCAGAGGGAGTGCGTTCAGGTTGCTACTACTGAGGTACCCGCAGATCTTTCCTCTCTCCCCAAGCAGTATTGGTCTTATGCAGACGTGTTCTCCAAAAAGGCGGCGGAGATCCTTCCGCCCCATCGCCCCTATGACTGTCCTATTGATCTCTTGCCTGGTGCTGAGCCTCCCCGGGGTCGAGTCTATCCGCTATCTCTCCCGGAGACGGAGGCAATGTCACAGTTCATCCAGGAAAATCTGGCAAGAGGATTCATTAGGAAGTCAGTGTCACCTGCTGGGGCAGGGTTCTTCTTCGTGCAGAAGAAGAATGGGGAATTGCGTCCATGCATAGACTACAGGGGTCTTAATGCCATCACCGTTAAAAATAAGTATCCTTTGCCCTTGATATCTGAGCTCTTCGATAGGCTTCGGGGAGCAAGGGTATTTACTAAACTAGATCTGCGGGGTGCTTACAACCTGATTCGCATCCGTGAGGGGGACTGTTGTGAGTTCTGTTTTTGGGCTCCCTCTGGTGGTTACTGATGGTACTGGGTGACTTGTGTTCTCTGCGGTCTCTGGTGTCCACCTGTTCCATCAGGTTATGGGAGTTTCCTATTTAACCTGGCTTTTTTGTCATTTCCTCGCCGGCTATCAATGTAATCAGCGTGTCTTTTTACCTCTGCTCCCTGCGTTTGTTATCTTCAGGACTAGCTAAGTTTTGATTTTCCTGTTCCTCGTTTTGCTTAATTTTTGTCTTAGTCCAGCTTGCAGATATGTGATTCCTTGCTGCTGGTTGCTCTAGTGGGCTGAAATTACTCCTCATGTTCCATGAGTTGGCACATGAGTTCAAGTAATTTCAGGATGGTTTTTTGAAGGGTTTTTCGCTGACCGCGCAGTTCACTTTTGTATCCTCTGCTATCTAGCTTTAGCGGGCCTCATTTTTGCTGATTCTATTTTCATAACTACGTATGTGCTTTTCTCTCATTTCACCGTTATTACATGTGGGGGGCTGCTATTTCTGTGGGGTGTTTCTCTGGAGGCAAGTGAGATCTGTGTTTCTTCTGATAGGGGAAGTTAATCCTTCGGCTGGCGCGAGACGTCTAGGAATCATCGTAGGCACGTTCCCCGGCTACTGCTAGTTGTGTGTTTAGGTTCAGGATCGCGGTCAGCTCAGGTTCCATCACCCTAGAGCTTGTTTTGTTTTTGTGCTTGTCCTTTTGTGATCCCCTGCCATTGGGATCAAGACAGTATAGCCGGCCTAAAAAAATTGGTCATCGTTTTGGCTGAAGTAGGAGGAAAAGTAGTCTGAGGAAGTTTTTTTTTTTTTTTCCCCTCCTCAGTGTTTGCTGCCTAGCCTTAATTGCAGCTTGACTGCTTCTTTCCTCCTCTTAATCCTTGAATGGCTCTGGCCTCAGCTGTTTATCATGGACGTCCAGAGTTTGGCTTCCAGCCTGAATAATCTTGCTGCTAAGGTTCAAAATATACAAGATTTTGTTGTACATACGCCTATGTCTGAACCTAGAATTCCTATCCCAGAGTTTTTTTCTGGAGATAGGTCTAGTTTTCTGAATTTTAGGAACAATTGCAAGTTGTTTCTTTCCTTGAAATCTCGCTCCTCAGCAGGTTAAGATTGTTATATCTTTCCTGCGGGGTGACCCTCAGAATTGGGCATTTGCATTGGCACCAGGGGATCCTGCGTTGCTCAATGTGGATGCGTTTTTTCTGGCATTGGGTTTGCTCTATGAGGAACCTAACCTAGAGATTCAGGCTGAAAAAGCTTTATTGGCTCTCTCTCAGGGGCAAGATGAAGCAGAAATATATTGTCAGAAATTTCGGAAATGGTCGGTGCTTACTCAGTGGAATGAGTGCGCTCTGGCTGCAAAATTCAGAGATGGCCTTTCTGAGGCCATTAAAGATGTTATGGTGGGGTTCCCGGCGCCTGCAGGTCTGAATGAGTCCATGACTATGGCTATTCAGATTGATCGGCGTTTACGGGAGCGCAAACCTGTGCACCATTTGGCGGTGTCTTCTGAACAGGCACCTGAGATAATGCAATGTGATAGAATTCAGTCCAGAAGTGAACGGCAAAATTATAGGCGGAAAAATGGATTGTGTTTTTATTGTGGTGATTCAGCTCATGTTGTATCAGCATGCTCTAAGCGCACAAAAAAGGTTGATAAGTCTGTTGCCATTGGTACTTTACAGTCTAAGTTCATTCTGTCTGTGACGCTGATTTGTTCATTATCATCCATTTCCGTCGATGCCTATGTGGATTCAGGCGCTGCCCTGAGTCTTATGGATTGGTCATTTGCCAATCGCTGTGGGTTTAGTCTGGAACCTCTGGAAGTTCCTATTCCTTTGAAAGGAATTGACTCTACACCTTTGGCTATGAATAAACCTCAGTACTGGACACAAGTGACCATGCGTATGACTCCCGTTCATCAGGAGGTGATTCGCTTCCTGGTACTGTATAATTTACATGATGTCTTAGTGCTTGGTCTGCCATGGTTACAAACTCATAACCCAGTCCTGGACTGGAAAACAATGTCTGTGTTAAGCTGGGGATGTCAGGGGGTTCATGATGATGCATCTCCGATTTCTATCGCTTCATCTACTCCTTCTGAGGTTCCGGTATTTTTGTCTGATTATCGGGATGTTTTTGAGGAGCCTAAGCTCAGTTCGCTTCCTCCTCACAGGGATTGCGATTGTGCTATAGATTTGATTCCTGGCAGTAAATTCCCTAAAGGTCGTTTGTTCAATCTGTCAGTGCCAGAGCATACTGCTATGCGGAATTATGTTAAGGAGTCCTTGGAAAAGGGACATATCCGTCCATCTTCGTCCCCTTTGGGAGCAGGTTTTTTTTTTGTGGCCAAAAAAGATGGTTCCTTGAGGCCTTGCATAGATTATCGTCTTTTGAATAAGATTACAGTCAAATATCAGTATCCTTTGCCATTGTTGACTGATTTGTTCGCTCGCATTAAGGGGGCTAAATGGTTCACTAAGATTGATCTTCGGGGTGCGTATAATCTTGTGCGGATAAGGCAGGGTGATGAGTGGAAAACCGCATTTAATACGCCTGAGGGCCATTTCGAGTATTTGGTGATGCCTTTTGGACTTTCTAATGCTCCTTCTGTCTTCCAGTCTTTTATGCACGATATATTCCGTGAATATCTGGATAAATTTATTATCGTGTATTTGGATGATGTTTTGGTTTTTCCTGATGACTGGGAGTCTCATGTTCAGCAGGTCAGGAAGGTGTTTCAGGTCCTGCGGGCCAATTCTTTGTTTGTAAAGGGTTCTAAATGTCTCTTTGGAGTCCAGAAGATTTCTTTTTTGGGGTATATTTTTTCCCCTTCTACTATTGAGATGGATCCCGTCAAGGTTCAGGCTATTTGTGACTGGACGCAGCCTACATCTCTTAAGAGTCTACAGAAGTTCTTGGGCTTTGCTAATTTTTATCGTCGCTTCATAACTAATTTTTCTAGTGTTGTTAAGCCTTTGACGGATTTGACTAAGAAGGGTGCTGATGTTACTGATTGGTCTCCTGCGGCTGTGGAGGCCTTTCAGGAACTTAAGCATCGGTTTTCTTCTGCTCCTGTGTTGCATCAGCCAGATACGTCGCTTCCTTTTCAGGTTGAGGTTGATGCTTCCGAGATCGGAGCGGGGGCGGTTTTGTCACAGAGAAGCTCCGATGGCTCAGTGATGAAGCCATGTGCGTTCTTTTCTAGAAAATTTTCGCCCGCTGAACGGAATTATGATGTTGGTAATCGGGAGCTTTTGGCCATGAAGTGGGCATTTGAGGAGTGGCGTCATTGGCTTGAGGGTGCTAGACATCGTGTGGTGGTCTTGACTGATCACAAAAATCTGATGTACCTTGAGTCTGCCAAGCGTCTGAATCCTAGACAGACTCGTTGGTCACTGTTTTTCTCCCGTTTCAATTTTGTGGTTTCATACCTGCCAGGTTCAAAGAATGTGAAGGCAGATGCTCTTTCTAGGAGTTTTGTGCCTGACTCCCCTGGAAATTCTGAGCCCACTGGTATCCTTAGGGATGGGGTGATTTTGTCGGCTGTCTCCCCAGACTTGCGACGTGCTTTGCAGGAGTTTCAGGCGGATAAACCTGATCGTTGTCCGCCTGAAAGACTGTTTGTTCCGGATAATTGGACCAGTAGAGTCATCTCCGAGGTCCATTCTTCTGTGTTGGCAGGTCATCCTGGAATATTTGGTACTAGAGACTTGGTGGCCAGGTCTTTTTGGTGGCCTTCCTTGTCGAGGGATGTGCGTTCTTTCGTGCAGTCTTGTGGAGTTTGCGCTCGGGCTAAGCCTTGCTGTTCTCGGGCCAGTGGATTGTTGTCACCTTTGCCTATCCCGAAGAGGCCTTGGACGCACATTTCCATGGACTTTATTTCGGATCTCCCTGTCTCTCAAAAAATGTCCGTCATATGGGTTGTGTGTGACCGCTTTTCTAAGATGGTTCATCTGGTACCCTTGCCTAAGTTACCTTCCTCCTCTGAGTTGGTCCCTCTGTTTTTTCAAAACGTGGTCCGTTTGCATGGCATTCCGGAGAACATCGTTTCTGACAGGGGATCCCAGTTTGTGTCTAGATTTTGGCGGACGTTCTGTGCTAAGATGGGCATTAATTTGTCCTTTTCGTCTGCATTCCATCCCCAGACGAATGGCCAGACGGAACGAACTAATCAGACTTTAGAAACTTATTTAAGGTGTTTTGTTTCTGCTGATCAAGATGACTGGGTTTCCTTTTTGCCGCTTGCCGAGTTTGCCCTTAATAATCGGGCTAGTTCTGCTACCTTGGTTTCTCCTTTCTTTTGTAATTCGGGGTTTCATCCTCGTTTTTCCTCTGGTCAGGTGGAGCCTTCTGATTGTCCTGGAGTGGACATGGTGGTGGATAGGTTACATCGGATTTGGAGTCATGTGGTGGACAATTTGAAGTTGTCCCAGGAGAGGGCTCAGCAGTTTGCTAATCGCCGTCGCCGCGTGGGTCCTCGACTTCTTGTTGGGGACTTGGTGTGGTTGTCTTCTCGTTTTGTTCCTATGAAGGTCTCTTCTCCTAAGTTCAAGCCTCGGTTCATCGGTCCCTATAGGATCTTGGAAATTCTTAACCCTGTGTCGTTTCGTTTGGATCTCCCGGCATCGTTTGCTATTCATAATGTGTTCCATCGGTCGTTGTTGCGGAAGTATGAGGTACCTGTCGTTCCTTCGCTTGAGCCTCCTGCTCGGTGCTGGTGGAGGGTGAATTGGAGTATGTTGTGGAGAAGATCTTGGATTCTCGTGTTTCCAGACGGAAACTCCAGTATTTGGTCAAGTGGAAGGGTTATGGTCAGGAGGATAATTCTTGGGTGATTGCCTCTGATGTTCATGCTGCCGATTTGGTCCGTGCTTTTCATAGGGCTCATCCTGGTCGCCCTGGTGGTTCTCGTGAGGGTTCGGTGACCCCTCCTCAAGGGGGGGGTACTGTTGTGAGTTCTGTTTTTGGGCTCCCTCTGGTGGTTACTGATGGTACTGGGTGACTTGTGTTCTCTGCGGTCTCTGGTGTCCACCTGTTCCATCAGGTTATGGGAGTTTCCTATTTAACCTGGCTTTTTTGTCATTTCCTCGCCGGCTATCAATGTAATCAGCGTGTCTTTTTACCTCTGCTCCCTGCGTTTGTTATCTTCAGGACTAGCTAAGTTTTGATTTTCCTGTTCCTCGTTTTGCTTAATTTTTGTCTTAGTCCAGCTTGCAGATATGTGATTCCTTGCTGCTGGTTGCTCTAGTGGGCTGAAATTACTCCTCATGTTCCATGAGTTGGCACATGAGTTCAAGTAATTTCAGGATGGTTTTTTGAAGGGTTTTTCGCTGACCGCGCAGTTCACTTTTGTATCCTCTGCCATCTAGCTTTAGCGGGCCTCATTTTTGCTGATTCTATTTTCATAACTACGTATGTGCTTTCCTCTCATTTCACCGTTATTACATGTGGGGGGCTGCTATTTCTGTGGGGTGTTTCTCTGGAGGCAAGTGAGGTCTGTGTTTCTTCTGATAGGGGAAGTTAATCCTTCGGCTGGCGCGAGACGTCTAGGAATCATCGTAGGCACGTTCCCCGGCTACTGCTAGTTGTGTGTTTAGGTTCAGGATCGCGGTCAGCTCAGGTTCCATCACCCTAGAGCTTGTTTTGTTTTTGTGCTTGTCCTTTTGTGATCCCCTGCCATTGGGATCATGACAGGGGACGAATGGAAGATGGCTTTTAACACCAGGGATGGGCACTATGAATATCTGGTGATGCCCTTCGGGCTTTGTAATGCCCCAGCCGTTTTCGAAGACTTTGTGAACGATATCTTCCTGGATATGCTTTCCACCTCGGTCGTAGTCTATCTGGATGATATTCTCATCTACTCTCCAGATATTGACTCCCACCGGAGAGATGTTTGCAAAGTCTTCGACCTCCTACGGGCAAACTCCCTCTATGCCAAGTTGGAGAAGTGTATGTTTGAGCAGGAGTCCTTACCTTTCCTAGGCTACATCATCTCTGGCCCCGCTCCGACCTTTGCTCCTGGCGACTTGGTGTGGCTCTCCGCCGCTAACATCAGGCTGCGAGTTGAGTCCACTAAGTTTGCTCCTCGCTACTTGGGTCCCTTCAAGGTTCTCGAACGGGTTAATCCTGTGGTCTACCGTTTGGCTCTTCCTCCACGCTTGGGTATCACCGACACCTTTCATGTGTCCCTCTTGAAACCCGTGTACATGTCCCGGTTTTCCGAGTCATCTGCCGGGACATCGGGTTCCTCTACGGACGATTACGAGGTGAACGCTATTTTGGGGTGCAAGGTGGTACGCGGCAAAAAGTTCTATCTGGTGGATTGGAAGGGTTATGGCCCAGAGGACAGGTCATTGGAGCCTGCTGAAAACATTTGGTCCCCGCAGCTCATTGCTGCCTTCGAGCGTAGCGAGGCCCAAGGAGGGGGGGGCCCTGGGAGGGGGGGTAATGTTAGGTCTCGAGTTCCCGCTTCTGCACAGGGGGAATCTCGAGCCATCTCCGCTGCGGTCTCCCATTCTTATCCAGCCGCAGTGGAGCCTGCTCAGCAGGGACGTCGGTCCCAGCGTCTTGCTCAGTCTCACTCTGTACAGAGAGTTACTGCTGCTTCTTCAGCTTCTGCCATTAAAGCCAGTGCTGGTCAGCAGCGAGCAGACTTCTCTGGGACTAAGTCCTTGTCTGCACACACTGAGCATGCCCAGGGCAAGATCTCCCGTTGGAGATCGAGGGTCATGTGCTCAGGCTCTGCAACACATTCCATTGGTCCTCTTGGCAGGTCTTGGAAGGGCAAAGTTTCTGTGGCCACTTCCTGTGCTGCAGCTATATAAACTGCTCATGACCGCACGGCCATGCGCTAGTGTACAATTGTTAATGTGTGTATGTTGTCAGTGCAAGTCGTCCTTGGATACCCCTACCCTATTGAATGTCTGTTCGCGGAAGGTGTATGGCTGCTATCTAGCGCCCGACTTATCCTACTGCACGAATCACACATTACAGCGTCCAGTTGCTGTGACCGCCAGTACGGTGCCGTGCACTTCCTCTGTGCTTTCCTTACCCAAGCCTGGGTGGTTAGTGGCGTTCGTTAGTGCGGCACCGCATGCACTCTTGTGCCTTAATATTGTTATACAGTTTCCTTACACACCCAGTTGCGGTGTTGTGCCAGCAAGGGTCTAATCGGACTTCAATCCTAGTTGGGGTTGAGTTCGCTGACTACTTGCTCGCGCTCTATGTGCGGTACCGCGGTCCTGTGACGCAACAGGATCGCTTCCTTCACGCTGGGTGAAGTTTAACCCACGTGTGTATACTTATGAGTACCGCCATATAGTCCGTCATTACTTGGCAGCAGGTTCCATCTCTGCACGGTGGACCCCGGGCTGCGAACGCACCATACTCTATCTGTCGTATTATTTGGTGCGTTCCGCTAGCCCTAACACCATGTGCCTTCTTTTCCAGGAAGTTTTCGCCTGCTGAGCGTAATTATGATGTTGGCAATCGAGAGTTGCTGGCCATGAAGTGGGCATTCGAGGAGTGGCGTCATTGGCTTGAAGGAGCTAAGCATCGCGTGGTGGTCTTGACTGATCACAAGAACTTGACTTATCTTGAGTCTGCCAAACGGTTGAATCCTAGACAGGCTCGTTGGTCGCTGTTTTTCTCCCGTTTTGACTTTGTGGTTTCGTACCTTCCGGGCTCTAAAAATGTGAAGGCGGATGCCCTGTCTAGGAGTTTTGTGCCCGACTCTCCGGGTTTGTCTGAGCCGGCAGGTATTCTCAAAGAGGGGGTAATTTTGTCTGCCATCTCCCCTGATTTGCGGCGGGTGCTGCAAAAATTTCAGGCTAATAGACCTGACCGTTGCCCAGCGGAGAAACTGTTTGTCCCTGATAAATGGACGAGTAGAGTTATCTCTGAGGTTCATTGTTCGGTGTTGGCTGGTCATCCTGGAATCTTTGGTACCAGAGATTTGGTGGCTAGATCCTTTTGGTGGCCGTCTCTGTCACGGGATGTGCGTTCGTTTGTGCAGTCCTGTGGGATTTGTGCTCGGGCTAAGCCCTGCTGTTCTCGTGCCAGTGGGTTGCTTTTGCCCTTGCCAGTCCCGAAGAGGCCATGGACACATATCTCTATGGATTTCATTTCGGATCTCCCCGTCTCTCAAAAAATGTCGGTCATTTGGGTTGTTTGTGATCGCTTCTCTAAGATGGTCCATTTGGTACCCTTGTCTAAATTGCCTTCCTCCTCTGATTTGGTGCCATTGTTCTTCCAGCATGTGGTTCGTTTACATGGCATTCTGGAGAACATCGTTTCTGACAGAGGTTCCCAGTTTGTTTCGAGGTTTTGGCGAGCCTTTTGTGCTAGGATGGGCATTGATTTGTCTTTTTCCTCGGCTTTCCATCCTCAGACAAATGGCCAGACTGAACGAACCAATCAGACCTTGGAAACATATCTGAGATGTTTTGTTTCTGCCAATCAGGATGATTGGGTGTCCTTTTTGCCTTTGGCTGAGTTCGCCCTTAATAATCGGGCCAGCTCCGCTACTTTGGTTTCGCCGTTTTTCTGCAATTCTGGTTTCCATCCTCGTTTCTCTTCAGGGCAGGTTGAGTCTTCTGACTGTCCTGGTGTGGATACTGTGGTGGATAGGTTGCAGCAGATTTGGACTCATGTGGTGGACAATTTGACATTGTCTCAGGAGAGGGCTCAACGTTTCGTTAACCGCAGGCGCTGTGTGGGTCCCCGACTTCGTGTTGGGGATTTGGTTTGGTTGTCATCTCGTTATATTCCTATGAAAGTTTCCTCTCCTAAGTTTAAGCCTCGTTTCATTGGTCCGTATAGGATTTCTGAGGTTCTTAATCCTGTGTCTTTTCGTTTGACCCTTCCAGCTTCTTTTTCCATCCATAACATATTCCATAGGTCATTGTTGCGGAGATACGTGGCACCTGTGGTTCCATCCGTTGATCCTCCTGCCCCGGTTTTGGTTGAGGGGGAGTTGGAGTATATAGTGGAGAAGATTTTGGATTCTCGTATTTCGAGACGGAAACTCCAGTACCTGGTTAAGTGGAAGGGTTATGGTCAGGAAGATAATTCCTGGGTCTTTGCCTCTGATGTTCATGTGGCCGATCTGGTTCGTGCCTTTCATTTGGCTCATCCTGGTCGGCCTGGGGGCTCTGGTGAGGGTTCGGTGACCCCTCCTCAAGGGGGGGGGTACTGTTGTGAATTCTGTGGTCAAGCTCCCTCCTGTGGTCATGAGTGGTACTTCGGCTGGTTCTGTCTATGAGCTTCCTCTGGTGGATGTGAGTGGGGCTGCAGCTTCTGAGTTTCCTTCCTCAGGTGACGAGGTTAAGTCGTTAGGTGCTGCTCTATTTAACTCCACCTAGTTCTTTGTTCCTGGCCTCCAGTCAATGTTCCAGTATTGGTCTTGCTTTCTCCTGGATCGTTCTTGTGGCCTGTCTGCCCTGCATAAGCTAAGTTCTGCTTGTGTTACTTTTGTTTGCTATTTTTTCTGTCCAGCTTGCTATATTGGTTTTTCTTGCTTGCTGGAAGCTCTGAGACGCAGAGGGAGCACCTCCGTACCGTTAGTCGGTGCGGAGGGTCTTTTTGCCCCCTCTGCGTGGTTGTTTGTAGGTTTTTGTGCTGACCGCAAAGCTATCTTTCCTATCCTCGGTCTATTCAGTAAGTTGGGCCTCACTTTGCTAAAATCTATTTCATCCCTGTGTTTGTATTTTCATCTTAACTCACAGTCATTATATGTGGGGGGCTGCCTTTTCCTTTGGGGAATTTCTCTGAGGCAAGGTAGGCTTATTTTTCTATCTTCAGGGCTAGCTAGTTTCTCAGGCTGTGCCCGAGGCGTCTAGGTCTGGTCAGGAACGCTCCATGGCTACCTTTAGTGTGGTATGATAGGATTAGGAATTGTGGTCAGCAGAGTTCCCACGTCTCAGAGCTCGTCCTATGTGATTAGCAACTATCAGGTCATTTTCTGTGCTCGTAACCACCAGGTCCATTGTGGTTCTGAATCACCTGTTCATAACAGTATTCTTTTTCCTCCAAACACGACAAGTTGTGTTTCTACCAAACAGTTCCAGTTTGGTTTCATCAGACCATAGGACATTCTCCCAAAACTCCTCTGGATCATCCAAATGCTCTCTAGCAAACTTCAGACGGGCCCGGACATGTACTGGCTTAAGCAGTGGGACACGTCTGGCACTGCAGGATCTGAGTCCATGGTGGCGTAGTGTGTTACTTATGGTAGGCCTTGTTACATTGCTCCCAGCTCTCTGCAGTTCATTCACTAGGTCCCCCGTGTGGTTCTGGGATTTTTGCTCACCGTTCTTGTGATCATTCTGACCCCACGGGGTGGGGTTTTGCGTGGAGCCCCAGATCGAGGGAGATTATCAGTGGTCTTGTATGTCTTCCATTTTCTAATTATTGCTCCCACTGTTGATTTCTTCACTCCAAGCTGCTTGGCAATTGCAGATTCAGTCTTCCCAGCCTGGTGCAGGGCTACAATTTTGTTTCTGGTGTCCTTTGACAGCTCTTTGGTCTTCACCATAGTGGAGTTTGGAGTCAGACTGTTTGAGGGTGTGCACAGGTGTCTTTTTATACTGATAACAAGTTTAAACAGGTGCCATTACTACAGGTAATGAGTGGAGGAAAGAGGAGACTCTTAAAGAATAAGTTACAGGTCTGTGAGAGCCAGAAATCTTGATTGTTTGTTTCTGACCAAATACTTATTTTCCACCATAATATGCAAATAAAATGTTAAAAAAACAGACAATGTGATTTTCTGGATTTTTTTTTCTCAGTTTGTCTCCCATAGTTGAGGTCTACCTATGATGTAAATTACAGACGCCTCTCATCTTTTTAAGTGGTGGAACTTGCACTATTGCTGACTGACTAAATACTTTTTTGCCCCACTGTATATAGGTTTGAATAACCTGGAACTGTTTTTGGGATTGACAGATATTTGGAACACTTTGGAAATTTGGGCTCTGTTCCCTATGTTTATTTTCAAACTCGTGTATTAGCATTATTGCTGTTGATTTTTTAATTGTATTCGTACGGCATATGGGGGTATGTGCATATATGTGTATGTATACACATGTATATATGTATGTTCATTCATTTTTCTTTATTACTCTACAATATATGGGTCTCTAGTTATATACAGATTTCTCTCATATAGCTGTGGTCTTCAATTAGGGGGGCCTATATTTTATATATTGTATATTATACATTATTATGTGTGGGGACTCCCTTAAATGGGTAGATCTCCGTCTGTACATGGATATATATTTTTCTAGCTATATTTGTGGATTCATATTTGTTTATGATTGGTATGTTATGGTATTATATGATATATAATGTTTCTACATTATATAACATACTCTG
Source organism: Ranitomeya imitator (assembly GCF_032444005.1). Taxonomy (NCBI): domain Eukaryota; kingdom Metazoa; phylum Chordata; class Amphibia; order Anura; family Dendrobatidae; genus Ranitomeya; species Ranitomeya imitator. Next base: position 588,385,833 of record NC_091283.1, read on the forward strand.
TTTTCCTTATAACATTATTCTTGACCCTTTATTTGTATTTATTTACAGGAATTTATATATATTTTTCGCAGTCCACCACTTAATTTCATCCCTCCATCTATGACAGGTTCCGTTCTCATCTCCCTCTTAGCTTGCCGGCGCCCTCCCTCATTGATGTGCGACCGCACACTGCGCTTGCTCCTACTTTCGGTTTCTTACCTCCACTTTTGGCGCATGCGCGGTCTTTCTAGTCTTTACCGCGCTATTATGCTTGCGCTCCTGGTCTCCACCGTCACTTCTGATCCAGCGGCTGGACGCATAGACACCGGATTGTGGTTCCTATATTAAGTGGACACTCTCTGGTGGGGACTTACCTTCCCTGACGAAGCTGCCCAGCAGCAGCGATACGCGTGGGATCCTCCCACACCCTTCTCCCTCCCCTCAATCCTCTGGACTCTGTATTGGAGTTGGATACTCTGCAGTTTTTTCATTTTTATCTGCAGATTCACTTCACACTGGAGTGTGTGATTCACAGGTCATCTATGCTTGGGGTAGGCTCATACTCTTCGGTGCTTTTGCGCTGATTTCATTTATGGCAGTTTGCCAATTATTGCCTCAAAACCTTATTAAGGGTATGCCCCACTTGTTTGGTATATTCTTTGCATATCCTTTTTACTCCAACAGAGCTCATACTTATCTGGGTTTTGCCTTATAGGCACCATGGTTATTTGCTTCAGACATGTTGTGGGGACGCCCCCATTTTGTCTTCAAATATAGGATTTAATCCTTCAATTGACCACATACAGGCTTGTGGGTCTTACCTACTATTATCTGATATATATGTATATAGGTTGCTGTGTTTTGTATTATAACATATTGATGCAATTTTCTTGCCTGTAGTAGTCTTTTATGGGCCCAGATTTACAGTGTTATATATAGAGGAGTATATTTGATTACACCTGATGGGGAAGGGTGTTTTGGCGTTATGTTTTTAATTGGTTTTATGTGATATATGTGTCCTTGTATGCTTACAATAAAATTTTGATATTTCCTTCATCTTGTAGCAGGTGTGCACACATTTATGCATTGGCTTTCTCCTTTTCTTTTTGACATCTATCAATATTGGGACAGGCAACACACCCGCCACAAGGAACACAACCACCCCTAATTGGATAGTTATCCAAAAACGTGGATTTCTTATGACAGATGTAATGACTGGAAACGAGATGGTCCCTCAGATTTTTCGCTCGTCTAAAAGCCAAAGATGGTTTGGCTGGAATAAATTTGGCAATAACAGAATCAACTTGAAGAATAGGCCAAGCTCTTTCCAAAATAGATCTTACTCTATCAGACTGAGAGCAAAAGGTGGTGAATTGATAAACCTCATCTTTTGGTTGTCTTTAGGGATAGGAACTGACTCCCTGCCATATAAAAGGGCATGCCGAGAGGATTGTTTAGCTCTGTTGAATGCACCTTGAATAGACCTTCTACTGTAACTGCGTGATCTAAACCGTTCCTTCAACTCCTCAGCCCTAAATAAAAAATCGGTGTCAGACAAGCAGATACGGCGAAGTCGGAGAAACTGTCCGACCGGCACTGATCTGATCATGTGACACGGATGACCCAATGATGCATGTAGCAATGTGCTGGTAGCAGTTTCCTTACGGAAAATTTCTGTCTGCAGAGTGCCTGTAGGGTCCCTCCTGGTCCCCTGGAGCTGCAGGTAGAAGTTCCCCTTAAACACAAAAAAGTTGTAAGAGTGAACTCCAAAAGTTCCAGCAGAAGGTCTCTAAGACCCATAGACAATGAAGATGTGCCCAAATCCATGTTCGCTGTACATGTATCAAGCTGAGATGTAAAAGACTCCTGTGAACATCATGCGACAATCAAGCCGTTGTATTATATAGCAAATTTGTGTTATTTATTTTCATTATTTCTATTTTGTATTTTTTATGTTTCATTTCTGTTATTTATTCCTTTTTATTTCATCTTATTTTTTCTTAATTTTTATTATTTAATTATTTTTTATATACCGTATATACTCGAGTATAAGCCGACCTGAGTATAAGCCGACCCCCCTAATTTTGCCACAAAAAACTGGGAAAACTTATTGACTCGAGTATAAGCCTAGGGTGGAAATGCAGCATTTACCGGTGAATTTCAAAAATAAAAATAGATCATTATTTCCCCATAGCTGTGCCATATAGTGCTCTGCACCGTTCATTATTTCCCCATAGCTGTGCCATATAGTGCTCTGCATCGTTCGTTATTGCCCCATAGCTGTGCCATATAGTGCTCTGCACCGTTCATATTGCCCCATAGCTGTGCCATATAGTGCTCTGCACCGTTCATATTTCCCCATAGCTGTGCCATATAGTGCTCTGCACGTTCATATTTCCCCATAGCTGTGCCATATAGTGCTCTGCACCGTTCATATTTCCCCATAGCTGTGCCATATAGTGCTCTGCACCGTTCATATTTCCCCATAGCTGCCATATAGTGCTCTGCACCGTTCATATTTCCCCATAGCTGCCATATAGTGCTCTGCACCGTTCATATTTCCCCATAGCTGTGCCATATAGTGCTCTGCACCGTTGATATTTCCCCATAGCTGTGCCATATAGTGCTCTGCACCGTTCATATTTCCCCATAGCTGCCATATAGTGCTCTGCACCGTTGATATTTCCCCATAGCTGCCATATAGTGCTCTGCACCGTTCATATTTCCCCATAGCTGTGCCATATAGTGCTCTGCACCGTTCATATTTCCCCATAGCTGTGCCATATAGTGCTCTGCACCATTCATATTTCCCCATAGCTGTGCCATATAGTGCTCTGCACCGTTCATATTTCCCCATAGCTGTGCCATATAGTGCTCTGCACCGTTCATATTTCCCCATAGCTGTGCCATATAGTGCTCTGCACCGTTCATATTTCCCCATAGCTGTGCCATATAGTGCTCTGCACCGTTCATATTTCCCCATAGCTGCCATATAGTGCTCTGCACCGTTCATATTTCCCCATAGCTGCCATATAGTGCTCTGCACCGTTCATATTTCCCCATAGCTGCCATATAGTGCTCTGCACCGTTCATATTTCCCCATAGCTGCCATATAGTGCTCTGCACCGTTCATATTTCCCCATAGCTGCCATATAGTGCTCTGCACCATTCATATTTCCCCATAGATGCTCCAATCTGTGCCATTGCTGCTGCTGCTGCTGCTGCAATAAAAAAAAAAAACATACTCACCTTTTTTGCTTGCAGCTCCCAGCGTCCGGTCCCGGCGTCTCTTCTCACTGACTGATCAGGCAGAGGGCGGCGCGCACACTATATGCGTCATCGCGCCCTCTGACCTGCACAGTCAGAGCGCAGACATGCCGGGAAGATGGAGCGGCGCCGGGAAGATGGAGCGGCGCCCTGCGTGTGGATCGTGGACAGGTGAATATGGAATACTTACCTGCTCCCAGAGTCCGGCTCCTTCTCCCGCACAGCTGGTCTTCGGTGCCGCAGCCTCTTCCTCTATCAGCGGTCACCGTTACCGCTGATTAGAGAAATGAATAGGCGGCTCCACCCCTATGGAAGGTGGAGCCGCCTATTAATTTCTCTAATGAGCGGTCCCACGTGACCGCTGAAGAGGAGAAGAACTGCAGCGCCGAAGACCGTGGGACGGGCGGGGAGCGCCAGGATCGCCGGAAGCAGGTAAGTATGCCTCAGCGCCCTCACCCGCCGACCCTGCCACCCGCCTTGACTCGAGTATAAGCCGAGAGGGGCACTTTCAGCCCAAAAATTTGGGCTGAAAATCTCGGCTTATACTCGAGTATATACGGTATGTCTTATGATTTTCTCCTTTCTATTTTATTTTTTACTTTTAATTTTTATGGGTTGTTGCATAATTATTACATGTCCATTTTCTATAATTCGGTGTTATGGCTGTCCATGTACGCTTTGTAATATCTATATTTTTGCATTATAATAGGCTTCTGCTGTTAGTGTACATTTTTCCAATATGTCCGGCTCTTTATATGTATATATGCATCTTGCATTTATATATTAATTAACATAGGTCTGCCGGGTTTATTTAGAAGTATTATTGTTTTTTATTTGTCCAATATGACCCCGCAGGTTGCTGTTTTTTGCCCGTTATACATATATCGTATATTTATTTATATAATACTTACCGACTATTGTGACCATTATATTTATGTTTTAGGGCATTTTGCCCTGCATCAACATGGCCACTTTATAATTTCCGTACATGCGCTGAATGCCTGTTTCTCCTGATCTCTTCCGCTTCCGTCCGCCTCCTGTTGTCTGGTCACATGGGCCCGTGTGTATCAGCGCCGGCTGGCGTGTTCGGTTTCGGATGTTGATTGGTTGTACTGCGGACATGGTAACTATAAATGGCTTAATCTGCTTAGCTCTGTCACGCCCCCTGAGGAAGGTTAATCCGAAACGCGCGTCGGGGAGGGCAGGAGACGGCGTGGTATACTCTGTATTGCCGACTGGGTATCTTTACCTTTGAAGTATATAGGCTGTCAATTAGTGTTTGTTTTCATTAGGAATTTTCCATTATTTATACTGTAACACTTCTTGACATGATTTGATGTACTTTGTATATAACGTTCCGGCTGCTGTAAGTTACTCTGTTTCATCTTATTATAGCAGTGTTGCCACTCCATTTCCCTGCTATTCAGTGTGCTTTGATTGCCAATTTTAACCCTTTGTCTTGCCTTGACTTTTTTGTATTCATTAATAAATTTTGTAATATGCATTTAAACTATGGACTACTGCACTGGTTTTTGTTTTGTGGTTTTTCTAGACATATACTTATATAGACTGACAATTAAACAAACATCATCCTGAAACTCGCTATACAGTAATAATCATATTGACTAATATTTCAGTTGTATCATATAATATGAAATGTGTTTTACTCTCAAATAAGTTTATATTTTTTCTATGGATGGATGAATAATTTATATTAGTTTCTCTCCTCTCTGCTATTAGCTTAGCCCTTTAGTGTATAATCTAAGAACACTAGGCTGATTATTTCCAGGCAAATGTCTAAAAGCTTGGATTAAATTCCATATTATCTCCATTGCAACCAATAAGTCCTCTCTTTTTCTATTACTGAATCAGGACTACGTGGCTTATGTTTCTCATAACACTCTGACCTAATGGTTATTACAGGAAGATTTTTTTGTCCCAGTTCTGACCTTGAAAGCTTCTAGGACAGAACAGCCCTAAACAACCTAAATTTGACTGTACATTGTTTAGCAGTATTATATATTGTCAGTGTTATGTAACCTTACATTGAGATGTATGCGGCAAGAAATGATGATCTGTGAATACAATTAGTGATCTGCAGCATCACTGAAAAGTCTGCATACAGAGATAGGTGTCAGTCACTGATTAGGACCGCCCATTGGACTCCATAGCACAGAATGAGTAGAAACTATTAAAAGAATTACAAATTATACTGAATCTTTTCCCACAACACTACAGTGGGTACGGAAAGTATTCATACCCCTTTAAATTTTTCACTCTTTCATTGCAGCCATTTGGTAAATTCAAAAAAGTTCATTTTTTCTCATTAATGTCCACTCTGCACCCCATCTTGACTGAACAAAAACATAAATGTAGTAATTTTTGCAAATTTAATACAAAAGAAAAACTGAAATATCACATGGTCATAAGTATTTAGACCCTTTGCTCAGACACTCATATTTGAGTCACATGCTGTCCATTTCCTTGTGATCCTCTTTGAGATTGTTCTACTTCTTCATTGGAGTCCCAGCTGTCTTTAATTAATCTGATAGGACTTGATTTGGAAAGGCACACACCTGTCTATATAAGACCTCGCAGCTCACAGTGCATGTCAGACCAAATGAGAATCATGAGGTCAAAGGAACCGGCCAAGGAGCTCAGAGACAGAATTGTGGCAAGGCATAGATCTGGCTAAGGATACAACAGAATTTTTGCAGTACTCAAGGTTTCTAAGAGCACAGTGGCCTCCATAATCCTTAAATGGAAGAAGTTTGGGATCACCAGAAGTCTTCCTAGACCTGGCCGTCCAGCCAAACTGAGCAATCGTGGGAGAAGAGCCTTGGTGAAAGAGGTAAAGAAGAGCCCCAAAATCACTGTGGCTGAGCTCCAGAGATGAAATAAGGAGATGGGAGAAAGTTCCACAAAGTCAACTATCACTGCAGCCCTCCACCAGTCGGGCCTTTATGGCAGAGAGGCCCGACGGAAGCCTTTCCTCAGTGCAAGACATATGAAAGCCAGCATAAAGTTTGCAAAAAAACACATGAAGGACTCCCAAACTATGAGAAATAAGATTCTCTGGTCCGATGAGATGAAGATAGACCTTTTTGGTGATAATCCTAAGTGGTATGTGTGGAGAAAGCCAGGCACTGCTCATCACATGCCCAATGCAATCCCAACAGTGAAACATGGTGGTGGAAGCATCATGCTATGAGGGTGTTTTTCAGCTGCAGGGACAGGACGACTGGTTGTAATTGAAGGAAACATGAATGCAGCCAAGTACAGAGATATCCTGGATGAAAACCTCTTCCAGAGTGCTCTGGACCTCAGACTTGGTCGAAGGTTCAGCTTCCAACAAGGCAATGACCCTAAGCACACAGCTAAAATAACAAAGGAATGGCTTCAGAACAACTCTGTGGCCATTCTTGACTGGCCCAGCCAGAGCCCTGACCAAAACCCAATTGAGCATCTCTGGAGAGACCTGAAAATGGCTATCCACCAACGTTCACCATCCAACCTGACGGAACTGGAGAGGATCTGCAAGGAAGAATGGCAGAGGATCCCCAAATTCAGGTGTGAAAAACTTGTTGCATCATTCTCAAGAAGACTCATGGCTGTACTAGCTCAAAACGACTCAATACTGAGCAAAGGGTCCGAATACTTATGACCATGTGATATTTCAGTTTTTCTTTTTTAATAAATTTGCAAAGATTACTACATTTCTGTTTTTTTTCAGTCAAGATGGGGTGCAGAGTGTACATTAATGAGAAAAAATGAACTTTTTTGAATTTACCAAATGGCTGCAATGAAACAAAGAGTGAAAAATGTAAAGGGGTATGAATACTTTCCGTACCCACTGTTTATATCAGTCTATTAGATCCTCTGGATTTGTAACCTGCTCTCCATAGTTTCACATTCATGGTTATTGTGACTGGTTCCTTTTAGTTCCCTTTCATATCAGCAAGCCTTCTTACAGCTCATCTGCCAGCAATTGAAGATCATAGCACAGCTGAAGAAAACCATTTTTGACTTCCTTTCTGGCACCTTCGCTATCATTTCATAATGCTGCCTGCATCATTTAGCAAGTACTAGGGCAGAAGAGACCAATGCTGCTCAGGTAGCAGCATCATGGAGGATTGTCAAGAGAGGTAAGTGATTGTTTTTTTTTTTAACTTGTTAACTGCAATTTAAGTAGGGGAGTGTACAATAGATGGGCGACACAGTTTAGGAATTTGTAATTAGGAGGAAGTAGAGTGAAGGTGTCATGTAGAGACAGGGGACTATAGGCACCTACAAGGTCCCTCAAACTAGGGTCTTTCTAGTCTATCCCTGTCCCCCGAATAATCCAGGGGGTCGGGGACACCGGGGTCTCATACCTAGCTATGCTCCTAACTTAACCCTCTCCCCCACCTATGGTGGTGAGGGGCCAAGAATATAGGAAAACACCAGACAGACAGGGGTAAACAGACAGGGATAAAAGAAAGCTACAATCATACAAATACACTCACAAAGAAACAGAGTGGAAAACAGGGGAGGCATGGGAATGGGAAAACAAATATGAGAGGATAAGGATAAAAATGCAAACCAACTCCACGCAGCAATCTCCGGAAAAACTCTCCAACTGCCAACTCCAAACACTGAACTTTCTCCTTCATCACCAAATCAGGAAGTAGAACTATCACTGGCAACTCCCAAGTACCGTTGACAGTATATATACCAGAGGGAAGTAGCCAATACAGAAGAGCTGAGACAATTCAGGATGGAGAGCTCCAGGAGATCAACTGAACTTATTAACCCTTGCCATGACAGAACAAGTAAACACCTGCACTGTTTAATAGGATGGTGAAGCAGTCCTAATAAGTGCAAGAGTTCGTGTAACCACATGCCGTGATCTCCTGGCACCTCTCTGTCATGGTATCCTCATGACAGGAAGAGGATATAGGACAAAGCCTTTTAAAGAATTATGGCAGAAGACAACCAGGACAAGGACTAGTGATGAAATGGAGGTGGGAGCTGAACACAGTGAAGATGAGACAAGACAGAGCAGGGACTTGTGATGAATTGTGGGAGAGAGAAGCACAGAGGAGAGAGGACACATGATGAGGATTTGTAATGAATGGGGGAAGACAACAGTATGGCAGTAGGGACAAATGATGATTCAGGACAAAGACTGGTAATGAATTGGGGGGGGGGCAGTGCCTAATGAGCTGGGGAAGAGTATAGTGGCTAAATATTTATATTATTATAGGGTGATGGAATAGAATCTAATGATAGTTAATGGAGGGGTACAGTGCTTGTGTATACATTTATATTTTGAATGGTGGGTTGCACAGAAGCTAATTGTATAATTATTGTTTGGAACATATTTGTATTCGGGGGGTAGTGTGGGAGATTTTTGTTCATAAGACATGTATGTACAGTGAAGACACAAAAGAGAATAGTAAAACCAAAAACACTCAGTTTGAAAAAATGTTGCAGTAATCCGCAAGTGCTAGTAAAAGATGTAAAAAACAGGGTATTTGGTTGATACGTTTTTTGCAAAAAATGTATACTAAGCTGCTCTACCAATCTTCACGGTATACCCTTATCAGAGCAGTCCTAACTAATGTATGCAATCCCTATCTGATGTATTTAAAAACCTGATCATCTGTATATAACCTGTGTGAACAGGGTTCAGAGAGGAAAAATCCATGTGTGCATACAGGGTAGAACAGCTTTTGTGCAGATAGCCCAAGAGGAGTGGTGGAACTCCCCAGTCTTGTAGACACAAGAGAACAATTATGGAAACAGGAACACATGGGCTACTTGCACAGTGAACAAGTCTGTATGATCATGTTCACACACCACCAAGAAACCTGAAGACACAAAAGAGAATAGTAAAACCAAAAACACTCAGTTTGAAAAAATGTTGCAGTAATCCGCAAGTGCTAGTAAAAGATGTAAAAAACAGGGTATTTGGTTGATACGTTTTTTGCAAAAAATGTATACTAAGCTGCTCTACCAATCTTCACGGTATACCCTTATCAGAGCAGTGCTAACTAATGTATGCAATCCCTATCTGATGTATTTAAAAACCTGATCATCTGTATATAACCTGTGTGAACAGGGTTCAGAGAGGAAAAATCCATGTGTGCATACAGGGTAGAACAGCTTTTGTGCAGATAGCCCAAGAGGAGTGGTGGAACTCCCCAGTCTTGTAGACACAAGAGAACAATTATGGAAACAGGAACACATGGGCTACTTGCACAGTGAACAAGTCTGTATGATCATGTTCACACACCACCAAGAAACCTGAAGACACAAAAGAGAATAGTAAAACCAAAAACACTCAGTTTGAAAAAATGTTGCAGTAATCCGCAAGTGCTAGTAAAAGATGTAAAAAACAGGGTATTTGGTTGATACGTTTTTTGCAAAAAATGTATACTAAGCTGCTCTACCAATCTTCACGGTATACCCTTATCAGAGCAGTCCTAACTAATGTATGCAATCCCTATATGATGTATTTAAAAACCTGATCATCTGTATATAACCTGTGTGAACAGGGTTCAGAGAGGAAAAATCCATGTGTGCATACAGTATATAGTAAGCAGCCTTGATATTTTCAGGGGCGAGTTGACCAGATAGAGAAGCAACTAAAGAAAATTACTCAGATTGGACATCACCAACAAGTTACTAGATGATAGGTAAAACCTATTCTGTATTTATACTATAATGTATACAGTGTGAAATGATGGGTGTAACACTCTTGTATGTAAAATAACCTCCCTTATTAGTATATAGTATAGTGCTATCCCTCATAACATAGTATCCACTCTCATTATTTACAGTGATGCCCATTTTTATATAGTGTCTTCTCTTAGTATGTAAAGCGCCGTCCATTAATACATATTGCCATTTCCTATTATTTGTAGTGATGTATTTTAATGCATAGCGCCCTCCTTTATTATGTTTAGCAATATGCATTATTATACAGTATCCTCACTTATCATGTATGGTGCCATCCATTATTACATAGAGTCTTCCCTTATTGAGTATAAAACCTATATATTGTGGCAAAAAGCCAACTGTATATATTTTTAATAGTATACATTATCTTCCTTAACACATCATATGCACATTTTTTTTCATGTTTGCATCACCACTTTTAACTTTTCTGTTATTGTATGTTTTCATATGTATGGTCATTTTTATAGGTTTATTATCTTTTTGAGTATAGCAAAATTCATTATTCCACAGTGTCCTCTCTTAAAAAATTATTAAGAAATCTTTACGACGGTCTGGTCCAGGTGGTAAAGAACTCCAAAAAGAAAGAACGTCAATGTACTGTAATCACTTATTATGTCTGCAGAATTGGTATCTTGCATTGTGTAGTAACTTTATGGTGGTAATTTTTGTCTTTTATATTTTTTATTTAATTGCAGATTGGTTGTGCAATTTAGTTATTTTTTAGCAGTTGTGACAAAGTCACTGGCAAAGTGCTTAAGTGTAGGTATGTTTCAATGAGGCTTTTAGCTTCAGTGATTTGAAATCCAGAAGTTCTGCTCCAGCATACTAACTATTGAGAGGGGTTAATCAGCCATTTTGTTTAAGGGCTGGGTATTTGAGAACAACCATAGAATGGGCGGGAGGCTGTTCTCCACATCTCCACCCCAAGGTGTGTTTTGGAGTTTGAATAGATGGCCTGCTGAGGCATTCAGTGTTCGGTAGGCCTGGAGAATGAAGCTCCAGCGCTATGTGTCCTGTTAACCCCTTAACGACCACCGATACACATTTTAATGGCGGTCATTAAGGGTACTTAAACCACAGCGCCGTTAATTAACGTCGCTGTGGAAAAAGTGAATAGCGCCCCCCAGAGTCCGATTTTCTCCGGGGTCTCGGCTGCCGGTGTAGCCGAGACCCCAGAGAACATGATTCGGGTCGGTTTTTCCCTACCCCGCTTTTGCTATCGCCGGTAATTAACCATTTACCGGCGGTCGCAAAAAAAAATCACGGTTTGCATTTATTTTCTCTCCCCTCTGATGTGGTCCCCCGAGCTCCCCACGGTTCCTTATGTACCGAAAAAGCTGTCCCCCGGGCCCCCGCCTCTCCTCCGTCTCCTCCGGTGGGCGCATGCGCCTGCCAAAATCTATCTTCCCCAGAATTTGGGAGTTGATTGGGGTCGGTTTTTACCGATTCCTGGGGCAACCCCAGGGGCGATCGCAATCCCGGGGGTCTTGATAGATCTCCGGGGTTGCGATCGTCCCATATAACATATATATATATATATTAAAAAAGTTTGTTTTCCATTTTCTCTCCCTTCTGATGTGATTACACATCAGAGGGGAGAGAAAGAGGGTCCCCCGAGCCACCAACGGTACCTATGTCCCCGCAGATGCTGTCCCCCGATCCCCAGCCCACAGCTCATGGCCCCCCTTCTTCTTCTCGGCTGGAAGAAAATGGCGTCCGCATGCGCCAAGATCTGCCAGCGGACACCCGGCAACCACTGAGAATTTTCTCATTGGCTGCTGGGTTTTGATTACTGTAATATGTCCTATCACAATGATCAAAACCCCTAATGTTTGATAAACATGGCAGCACTTGGGCTGTACCTCTCTCTTCTCTCCTTGTAGTTGTTCAGGGAGAGAAGAGAGAGAGACTACAGTTGAAGTGCTGCCCTGTCAGTGACAAAAAAAACACCTTTTTTTATATAATTTGTTTTCTAATTTTTTTTAAATAATTTTTTAGGGTTACACATATTAGGGTTAGGGTTACGCATATTAGGGTTAGGGTTACGCATATTAGGGTTAGGATTACGCATATTAGGGATACGCATATTAGGGTTAGGGTTACGCATATTAGGGTTAGGGTTACACATTAGGGTTAGGGTTACACATATTAGGGTTAGCAGAGGAAATAAATAAAATGGCCCTCAGAACTTTCAGCGCGGAGCAAGCTTACGGCCTGCTTTGCTCCGGCAGCTTTGGCAGTAAAACAGAATCCGCCTCTGAAGCTGAGCAGCTTTCAGACAGTGATGACGACTCTTCCTCCACAGGATCCCCCAGCCCGATGGTAGCGGAGTCGGTCGTCACTGCTGAAGCTTCAGAGGCAGGACCAAGTACCGCAGTACCCCACCGCTGTGGCATAATGACACCTCATTTCCCCCTCAAATTCCCCCTTTTTCTGCAGTCCCTGGAATAAGAGTAGATGTCGCCAATTTTACCCCCATTGATTTTTTTAAAATTTTCATTAGCCCCGAAGTCCTGCAATTAATCGTCCACCAAACAAACCTATATGCCCGACAATATATTTCCCAAAAACCCACTGCCTTTCATTCCCGTTCCTGGATCACCACAAAGGTTCCTGAAATAAAAAAATTCTTAGGCCTCACCCTGAATATGGGTTTAGTAAAAAAAAAACACTCCGCTCTTACTGGGCAACAAAAGCTGTCCACAGCACCCTTGTATTTGCTACCAAGCCTTCCCAAGATCTGACTCCAACTATGATCGGCTAAATAAATTAAGACCCCTAATTTCCCTCCTAAAAACTTCATTTCTAAATTCCTATACCCCAGAGCAAAATGTGGCAGTTGACGAGTCCTTGATGAGCTACAAGGGCCGTCTGTCATTCCGCCAATTTATTCCCTCCAAGAGAGCCAAATACGGCATAAAATTATACAAAACTTGCGAGAGCTCATCAGGGTACACGTCCACCTTCCTAATTTATGAAGTTAGGAACTGCCAAATAAACCCCCCAAACTGCCCCCAGACAATTGGTGTCCCAGGCAAAATTGTCTGGGAGCTAATGACACCCTTTCTCCATCAAGGGTACCACGTGTATACTGACAACTACTACACGAGCATCCCCCTATATAAATCCCTCAATGCTGCAAATACAGGGGCCTATGGGACAGTCAGGAAAAACAGAGTGGGGTTTCCGTCACAGTTGGTGGCCAGACGTTTGGAGAGGGGGGCGTCATTCTCACTCGCAAGTGACCAACTTCTTGCAGTGAAGTGGAAAGACAGGAAGGACGTCTACATGCTTTCCACACTGCATGCGGACACCACTGAAACGGTTGGAGAGAGGGGTGCCACCAGGGACAAGGAAAAACCAGTCTGTGTCACAGACTATAGCAAATATATGGGTAGCGTAGACTTGTCAGACCAGGTTCTGCAACCATACCTGGTCAAGAGGAAGACCAGGGCCTGGTACAAAAAGGTGGCAATCTACCTTATTCAAACTGCCACATATAACAGCTTTGTCCTGTATAAAAAGTCCCAAGGACCACTTACGTTCCTGCACTTTCAGGAAAAAATTGTAGAGAGCCTCATATTTGAGTCAATGGCCCCGGGGGAAGCCTTCGACTCTGAGGATTCCCGGAGACTTGCAGAACGCCATTTTCCTCACCCTGTCCCTGTCACTCCCACCCAAAGGTATCCTCAAAAAAGATGCCGAGTTTGCAGAAAGCATGGCAGACGGAGTGAATCCCGATTCTATTGCCCCACATGCCCATCCCAACCAGGCCTTTGTATCTCCCCCTGTTTTGAGACCTACCACACCACCTACAATTATTAGTTGTTGTTTTTTTTTCAATAATTTTTATTTTCTGCTTAGTGGCCCCAGTAGAACAATTTGGAACAATTGATAAAGAATATTTTAATTAGTAGATCCCATTTTACCCCATTTCACAATTAATTTCAGAACTTGATCAATCCTATACCAAACAACTATCGCAACAAATTCTCATCCACGTACCCACGTCTGTACGCTTTGAAGTGTGGACCCCACAAATGTTCTTGCAAAATCAGGTCATCTGAAAATTCTAGGACTCGATTAAATTCTACTATTTCAACAAATTCTCATCCACGTACCCACGTCAATAAGTGTTAGAATGTGGACCCCACAAATGATCTTGAATAGTCAGATCATCTGAAAATGAATTCTAGGACTTGATTACTCACAATCATTTTTGACTATTTATCTAACTTTGACTGTTTTTACGACTGTCTTGCTACACAAAAATTTGGCTTCCATTTATATTACTTATATTTATGTTGATGATATGGGCATGATCATTTTATTGTAGGATTTCTAAAAAAATGAGGAAGTTCCGTACTTATACACTATGGGCTTTACTTTATCGTTCTTGCCGAACCTCTGGTACCAGACAATACTTTCTATAGAGAACTGGTTGTTTTGTGCATATAGCGGTTCTCACCTTGGCGGGTGGGAGCTTGCTATGGTGTACCACGTCTATTGGCACATTCATCTCTCATAGGGATTGATGGAGCTAAAAGGACGTTGTACGACCAGTCTCTGAAAGTGTCTGCCATTCTAGCCCTGATGGTGTTCTTTCATCTTTGGAACAAACTTTGCTTTGCCACATAGTTGGCTGCATTTTCCTCCACATTTTGCCCTTCATTCCAGTAGTTTATTCTTCCTGCTATAATATACGCAAATGCGGGACAACTGTTTTGTTAGCAAGACCAAATTTATAATCAGCCAATGTGTTTTAGGAGCATGCCTCCCTCTGTGAGTAATAATTCCTGGAAGGATTTTCTTTTTTGCTCAATGTCTCTAGAAGCTTTGAATGGGTCCTGGATCTTCAATTTCACCCTAAAGACCAAATGGTGTGCCATCTATTATAGACTCTGCTTTGTCACCAGTACTCACATTGGTGCCATATTGGATATATTTCTGAACACTTAAAAACTAGTGAAATAAAATTTGAGGTGTGTTCCTCAGAACTTACAAAAAAGAATCATAAAAGAGACAGTGAAAAAAATGCAAATTTTAAATTTTCAAGCTTGTGTTGCATCAACTGCATAAAAAATGGTGGCATCAAACTACTCATTACCTCCCTAGATAAATAGATTAGAGGGTACAATTTATAAAAAGACATTTATGGGGGATTTCTGTTGCTCTTGAACCATACAGGCTCTGCCAGTATAACGATCTATTTCAAATTAAGCCAAATTTGTCACATTGTGCCCCTTTCTGTCCAAGCCCTGCCATTTGTCCAAACAGAACTTTTTGACTACATATCGGATATCGCTGCGCTCACAATAAAGTGGGTAATGAATTGTGGGGTCCACTTTTTGGTGTTATTTCTGAAAAAAGTGAGAAATTCAGGTCTAAAACAAGATTTTCGTGAAAAAAATGAATTTTTTCAATATGACGACCTAATGTTATCAAACTCTGTGTCGTACATGTGGGTTCAAATTGATCAATATACCCATGATTGAAATCATGAGGGGTGTAGTTTCCAAAATGGGGTCAGTTGTGGGGGGTTTCTGCTGTTAGGCACATCTACAAACCCAAAATGGCGTCCGTTCTCGCAATTAAGAGATTAAAAATTCAAGCGGCGCTCCTTCCCTTCCGAGCTCCGCAGTGCACCCAAACAGAGGTTTACCCCCCACATATGGGTATAAATCATCCCAAAGAAAACGTGCAATACAAAGACTTATATAAAAATAATTAATTTTATTGATAATACAAAATATAGACAAATAGTATCATACAAAATTAAAGCTGATAAAAATAGGAGCACACTATAATGGTATGATAAGATACCTCAAAAAATAGACCCTATATGGTATACAAAATGTGCACAAAATAATAGATACCCAGATATAAAATATATTATACACTACAAGTACTGAAAAAAAGAAATATATACCAAATTAATAGATACCACTTTATATAAAAATATATGATATGTGTATATTGCACTACCCAACTATGATATGTGTAAAAAGTGCCACAAAAATCAAGAATATATATAAAATATATATATATATATATATATATATATATATAGTGTAAATTATGTAAAAAATTATGTAAAAAGATGTAAAAAAAGTTAAACAGAAAAAAACGTATAATAAAGAAAAATAATAATTATATATGTGCAAATATAAAGTGAAACAGTGCCAATATAATATTAAACCTGGGTCAAAATTTATGCAACCACATACAAATATAATACACTCAGTACCACCAATAGAATACAGGTATATAGAAGGGTAACACTAGGAATTTATATTGCACAAAGCCACACTGCAGATCTCTGCATAAGGTATAAGGTGTGCCAATATAAAGTGCAACAGTGCTAATTGGAAGTAGAAAAAACCTAGGTCCCTAAAAAAAGTAATACCAGACGTTCTTGTAAGATGCAAAAACATATAAAATATACTAGGAACTGCCAATGAGTTGCGGATATACTAAGAAATATCACTACAGAAAAAAGCAACGATGGTGAAAAAACTCTAAAGTGCAGACAGTGCCCTGTTACATCCGCCGCTATTAGTATAGCACACTACCACACTGGGACTAGTAAACTTCATGTAGCAGAAAAAAACAGCGATGGTAAAAAAACCACTAAAGTGCAGACAGTGCCCTGTTATAACCGCCGCTATTAGTATTTGCACACTACCACACTGGGACTAGTAAACTTCATATAGCAGAAAAAAGCAGCGATGGTAGAAAAACCACTAAAGTGCAGACAGTGCCCTGTTATAACCGCCGCTATTTCAACACCAGTGGCGCCATAGATGACATAAATAAGGTCTAGATAATTATAAGAGGTTCCACATACCTATAAGTGCTCAGTCCCTACGTACGTTTCGGCTGAATGCCTTCTTCCGGGGGCCCCCCCGGATACGCCCCCGGAAGAAGGCATTCAGCCGAAACGTACGTAGGGACTGAGCACTTATAGGTATGTGGAACCTCTTATAATTATCTAGACCTTATTTATGTCATCTATGGCGCCACTGGTGTTGAAATAGCGGCGGTTATAACAGGGCACTGTCTGCACTTTAGTGGTTTTTCTACCATCGCTGCTTTTTTCTGCTATATGAAGTTTACTAGTCCCAGTGTGGTAGTGTGCAAATACTAATAGCGGCGGTTATAACAGGGCACTGTCTGCACTTTAGTGGTTTTTTTACCATCGCTGTTTTTTTCTGCTACATGAAGTTTACTAGTCCCAGTGTGGTAGTGTGCTATACTAATAGCGGCGGATGTAACAGGGCACTGTCTGCACTTTAGAGTTTTTTCACCATCGTTGCTTTTTTCTGTAGTGATATTTCTTAGTATATCCGCAACTCATTGGCAGTTCCTAGTATATTTTATATGTTTTTGCATCTTACAAGAACGTCTGGTATTACTTTTTTTAGGGACCTAGGTTTTTTCTACTTCCAATTAGCACTGTTGCACTTTATATTGGCACACCTTATACCTTATGCAGAGATCTGCAGTGTGGCTTTGTGCAATATAAATTCCTAGTGTTACCCTTCTATATACCTGTATTCTATTGGTGGTACTGAGTGTATTATATTTGTATGTGGTTGCATAAATTTTGACCCAGGTTTAATATTATATTGGCACTGTTTCACTTTATATTTGCACATATATAATTATTATTTTTCTTTATTATACGTTTTTTTCTGTTTAACTTTTTTTACATCTTTTTACATAATTTTTTACATAATTTACACTATATATATATATATATATATATATATATATATATATATATATATTTTATATATATTCTTGATTTTTGTGGCACTTTTTACACATATCATAGTTGGGTAGTGCAATATACACATATCATATATTTTTATATAAAGTGGTATCTATTAATTTGGTATATATTTCTTTTTTTCAGTACTTGTAGTGTATAATATATTTTATATCTGGGTATCTATTATTTTGTGCACATTTTGTATACCATATAGGGTCTATTTTTTGAGGTATCTTATCATACCATTATAGTGTGCTCCTATTTTTATCAGCTTTAATTTTGTATGATACTATTTGTCTATATTTTGTATTATCAATAAAATTAATTATTTTTATATAAGTCTTTGTATTGCACGTTTTCTTTGGGATGATTTATGTCTAGTAGTGCATGACATTTATTTTGCATACAAGTGGTTATATATTGGATCCCCCACATATGGGGTATCGACATACTCAGGACAAATTGCACAACAACTTTTGGGGTCCAATTTCTCTTGCTACCATTGGGAAAATAAAAAATTGGGGACGAAAAGATCATTTTTGTGAAAAAATTATGATTTTTAATTTTTTTGGCTCTAAGTTATAAACTTGTGTGAAGCACTTGGGGGTTCAAAGTGTTGACCACACACCTAGATAAGTTCCTTATGGGGTCTAGTTTCCAAAATGGTGTCACTTGTGGGGGGTTTCCACTGTTTAGGCACATCAGCGGCTCTCCAAACGCGACATGGTGTCCGATCTCAAATCCAGAGAATTGTGTGTTGAAAAAGTCAAATGGCGCTCCTTCCCTTCTGAGCTCTACTGTGCACCCAAACAATGGTTCACCCCCACATACGGGGTATCGACATACTCAGGACAAATTGCCCAACAACTTTTGGGGTCCAATTTCTCTTGCTACCCTTGGGAAAACAAAAAATTGGGGGCGAAAAGATCATTTTTGTGAAAAAAATATAATTTCTAATTTTATTGGCTCTACGTTATAAACTTGTGTGAAGCACTTGGGGTTCAAAGTGTTGACCACACACCTAGATAAGTTCCTTAGGGGGTCTAGTTTCCAAAATGGTGTCACTTGTGGGTGGTTTCCACTGTTTAGGCACATCAGCGGCTCTCCAAATGCGACATGGTGTCCGAACTCAATTCCAGGGAATTCTGTGTTGAAAAAGTGAAAAGGCACTCCTTCACTTCTGAGCTCTGCTGTGCACCCAAACAGTGGTCCCCCCACATATCGGGTATCGGCATTCTCCGGACAAATTGCACAACAAATTTTGTGGTTCATTTTCTCTTTTTACACTTGTGAAAATAGAAAAAATTGGTTCTGAAGTAAAATGTTTGTGAAAAAAAGTTAAATGTTAATTTTTTCCTTTCACATTGCTTCAGTTCCTGTGCAGCAACTGAAGGGTTAATAAAGTTCTTGAATGTGGTTTTGCGCACCTTGAGGGGTGCAGTTTTTAGAATGGTGTCACTTTTGGGTATTTTCTGCCATATAGACCCCTAAAAATGACTTCAAATGTGAGGTGGTCGCTAAAAAAAATGGTTTTGTAAATTTTGTTGTAAAAATAAGAAATTGATGGTCAAATTTTAACCCTTATAACTCCCTAATAAAAAAAAAATTGTGTCCAAAATTGTGCTGATGTAAAGTAGACATATGGGAAATGTTATTTATTGACCATTTTGTGTGACATATCTCTCTGATGTAAGGGCATAAAAATTAAAAGTTTGAAAATTGCTAAATTTTTAAAATTTTTGCCATATTTCTGTTTTTTTAATAAATAAACGCAAGTAATATCGAATAAATGTTACCACTAAGGCTACTTTCACACATCAGGTTTTTCGCCGCATGCCGATTCCGCTGTCACGCCGCAGTACCGGATCCGGCTTTTTTTGTGAAACCCGGATGAGACGGATGCGATTTTCTGTCGGATCCGGATCCAGCAGAAAACCAGATCCGTCTCATCCGGTTGTCATCCGTTTCGTCCGGTTTTCCATCCGGTTTTTGACGGATCCGGTTTTTAAAAACGCCCCCTGACAAGCTAAAAAAGTGATTGGCCAGCTGAAAACTATATATACAGTGTATCTGCAGCCCATCAGTGACAGGTTGGAGAGGAGCAAGATACAGAGCAAGATGGACGGCATTATTTATAGATTGAAAACAATTGTTCTTGAGAAGGAGCGAGAGAGACAGCGCATCATGCGTCTGCACCGACGCCATTTGTGGATCCACCCCATCACGGCACAGAGAATGACGCGGGGAGTCTTTTCCACTTTATACATGGAGCTGCGAGGAGACCCAGAAAAGTTTTTCAGCTATGTGTGGATGAAAGCTGAGAACTTTGATGTATTGGTGGAGCGGATTGAACATCTAATAAGAAGGAGTGATACCTATTGCAGATTCTCCATAACACCTGCTGAGCGTCTGATGGTCACTCTTCGGTAAGCATTCTTTTTTTATGTACTCTTGTAGCGCACTTTCATTGATTGATATTTTGAATTTCTAGTAATTTCTGCCTTGCTTTTGTTCACAGATTCCTAGCTACTGGCAAATCCCTGTATTCCCTACATTTCCAGTTCAGACTGGGAATTTCCAACCATCTCTGGAATTGTAAAGTACACTTAGGGTACCGTCACACAGTGCAATTTTCATCGCTACGACGGTACGATCCGTGACGCTCCAGCGTCGTAACAATATCGCTCCAGCGTCGTAGACTGCTGTCACACTTTGCAATCTACGACGCTGGAGCGATAATTTCATGACGTATGTGCGATGTAGAAGCCGTTGGTTACTATGCGCACATCGTATACGATATATGTTACACCATGCAATCATGCCGCCACAGCGGGACACTAGACGACGAAAGAAAGTTTCAAACGATCTGCTACGACGTACGATTCTCAGCGGGGTCCCTGATCGCAGGAGCGTGTCAGACACTGCGATCTCGTAACTATATCGCTCGAACATCACGAATCGTGCCGTCGTAGCGATCAAAATTGCACTGTGTGACGGTACCCTTACTGTGCACTATGGGACTCTCTGCACGACGAATTCATCCCACATCCCACAATGCAGAGATGGTTGGAAGTAGCTGACAGATTGCAGGAAGTGTGTCAGTTTCCCAATTGCTTGGGCGCGGTGGACGGGAAACACATCCGTATCGTGAAACTGGCAGGTTCTGGATCCGAGTATTTCAACCTTTTATACCTTGTGGGAATAAAAGGACTAGAAATAGGAAAAACCCAATGTGGCTAAACAAAGAAGTAAGGCAGGCAATTAACAGTAAAAAGAAAGCATTTGCACTACTAAAGCAGGATGGCACCACTGAAGCTCTAAAAACTATAGGGAGAAAAATACTTTATCTAAAAAACTAATTAAAGCTGCCAAAAAGGAAACAGAGAAGCACATTGCTAAGGAGAGTAAAACTAATCCCAAACTGTTCTTCAACTATATCAATAGTAAAAGAATAAAAACTGAAAATGTAGGCCCCTTAAAAAATAGTGAGGAAAGAATGGTTGTAGATGACGAGGAAAAAGCTAACATATTAAACACCTTCTTCTCCACGGTATTCACGGTGGAAAATGAAATGCTAGGTGAAATCCCAAGAAACAATGAAAACCCTATATTAAGAGTCACCAATCTAACCCAAGAAGAGGTGCGAAACCGGCTAAATAAGATTAAAATAGATAAATCTCCAGGTCCGGATGGCATACACCCACGAGTACTAAGAGAACTAAGTAATGTAATAGATAAACCATTATTTCTTATTTTTAGTGACTCTATAGCGACAGGGTCTGTTCCGCAGGACTGGCGCATAGCAAATGTGGTGCCAATATTCAAAAAGGGCTCTAAAAGTGAACCTGGAAATTATAGGCCAGTAAGTCTAACCTCTATTGTTGGTAAAATATTTGAAGGGTTTCTGAGGGATGTTATTCTGGATTATCTCAATGAGAATAACTGTTTAACTCCATATCAGCATGGGTTTATGAGAAATCGCTCCTGTCAAACCAATCTAATCAGTTTTTATGAAGAGGTAAGCTATAGACTGGACCACGGTGAGTCATTGGACGTGGTATATCTCGATTTTTCCAAAGCGTTTGATACCGTGCCGCACAAGAGGTTGGTACACAAAATGAGAATGCTTGGTCTGGGGGAAAATGTGTGTAAATGGGTTAGTAACTGGCTTAGTGATAGAAAGCAGAGGGTGGTTATAAATGGTATAGTCTCTAACTGGGTCGCTGTGACCAGTGGGGTACCGCAGGGGTCGGTATTGGGACCTGTTCTCTTCAACATATTCATTAATGATCTGGTAGAAGGTTTACACAGTAAAATATCGATATTTGCAGATGATACAAAACTATGTAAAGCAGTTAATACAAGAGAAGATAGTATTCTGCTACAGATGGATCTGGATAAGTTGGAAACTTGGGCTGAAAGGTGGCAGATGAGGTTTAACAATGATAAATGTAAGGTTATACACATGGGAAGAGGGAATCAATATCACCATTACACACTGAACGGGAAACCACTGGGTAAATCTGACAGGGAGAAGGACTTGGGGATCCTAGTTAATGATAAACTTACCTGGAGCAGCCAGTGCCAGGCAGCAGCTGCCAAGGCAAACAGGATCATGGGGTGCATTAAAAGAGGTCTGGATACACATGATGAGAGCATTATACTGCCTCTGTACAAATCCCTAGTTAGACCGCACATGGAGTACTGTGTCCAGTTTTGGGCACCGGTGCTCAGGAAGGATATAATGGAACTAGAGAGAGTACAAAGGAGGGCAACAAAATTAATAAAGGGGATGGGAGAACTACAATACCCAGATAGATTAGCGAAATTAGGATTATTTAGTCTAGAAAAAAGACGACTGAGGGGCGATCTAATAACCATGTATAAGTATATAAGGGGACAATACAAATATCTCGCTGAGGATCTGTTTATACCAAGGAAGGTGACGGGCACAAGGGGGCATTCTTTGCGTCTGGAGGAGAGAAGGTTTTTCCACCAACATAGAAGAGGATTCTTTACTGTTAGGGCAGTGAGAATCTGGAATTGCTTGCCTGAGGAGGTGGTGATGGCGAACTCAGTCGAGGGGTTCAAGAGAGGCCTGGATGTCTTCCTGGAGCAGAACAATATTGTATCATACAATTATTAGGTTCTGTAGAAGGACGTAGATCTGGGGATTTATTATGATGGAATATAGGCTGAACTGGATGGACAAATGTCTTTTTTCGGCCTTACTAACTATGTTACTATGTTACTATGTAACTATAAGAAGTACTTTTCCATCGTGCTGATGGCCATCGCCGATGCGGATTACAAATTTGTTGCGGTGGATATTGGGGCGTATGGCCGCTCTAATGATTCACAAGTTTTCAAACTCTCTTCTATGGAGTGGCATTTGTATGGACAAACCTTTCAATTCCCTCCCCCCCCCCCCCCCCAGACCACTGCTCCAAACCTCTGAGCCTCCAATGCCTTTTGTTTGTGTTGGGGATGAAGCCTTTCAGCTTTCAGAACATCTTTTGAAACCCTGCTCCAGCCGTGGTTTAAACAATACTAAAAGAATTTTCAACTACCGACTAACCCGTGCACGGAGAATGGTGGAGTGTGCGTTTGGGATCTTAACCGCCAAATGGAGAGTTCTCCTGACATCCATTAACTTGAAGACAGACACTGTGGATGAGGTAGTAAAAGCGTGTGTTGTCCTGCACAATTATGTGCTATCCAAGGAACAGATTTCCATTGAGGACCAGTCTGAACAAACCTCCTTGGCTGATTATAGCAACCAAACGTATAGAAGTTCTGCCACTGTTTCCAGAATTCAGGATAAATTTACAGAATATTTTATTTCACCCGAAGGAAGAATACACTGGCAGGATGAGAGAGTGTAAACAATTTGTCTTGAACCTAGTAACACCTTTTTTTTTACTTTTACCTATGTTGAGTACCTGTTTGGGTAGTACCCAAAGTTTTTAACCTTTTACCCAAGTTGTGTACCTGTTTGATTTTACATTTTACCAAAGTTGTGTACCTGTTTGGTTTTACCTTTTACCCAAGATGTGTACCTGTTTGTTTTTACCTTTTACAAAAGTTGTGCATCTGTTTGGGTTGTACCCAAAGTATTTTACCTCTGACCAATAAACCTTGTTTAACCAAAGTGTTATATATACCTTATAAAGAATAAATACAAGATTTCTGTAAACAACACAGTTTTATTAAAAAAAAATTTAAAATAACAAAAACAAACTTTTATTTTTAAACACCAAAAAAACTTTATTTAGCACCACAAAAACCTATAAGTTTGAATACGTCGGGGTGGAGATAGTGCTGGAGGGGCTGTCAGATAGGGACACTTCGACAGTGGGAGTGTGGAGAGAGGAATGTTTTGGTGGTGGGGAAGGATCAATAGGTAGTGGTGAAGGAGTGGAGAAGGCAATTGAGCGGGTGGACAGGAAAGTGGGATTGGGGTTAGGAATTTGGTAGCATGGAGGGGTGTAGTTGATGTTTTGAGAGGATTGGAAGGCAGAAGCAGTGATGGGTGGAGAAGAGGGTTGGGAAGGAGGTGAAAGAGGCTGTTGGTAGTGGGCAGGGAGAGGAGGAGTTGATGAAGTAGATGGGGAGTGGTATGGGTCGGGATCCTCATATGGGTGAGAAGGGGCACGAACGGGACGCTGGTAGTGTGGCTGTTGGTAAGGGGCCCGAGAACGCTGTGAGGATTATGGCTGGTGGGACGGGGTACGGGCACGATGTGGTTGCTGGTGGGGTTGGTGGGATGGGGCATGGGCACGTTGGTGGTACAGGTCAGGAGGATGGTAGTGGCTGTAGTGATGGACAGTGGAGGAAGGGGGGGGCAGTTGCAGCATGGGTGGCAACAGCATCAGCTTTTGAGGCAATGAGTGCTAGAGTTGACTGGCAGGATTGCAGTACTTGCATCAATAGTAAAAAGATCTAATGTTAAAAATAATTAAAAAAATCATTATATACTCACCTTCCGGATCCAGCCCAGGCCTTTCCCGCTTCTCGCGACGCTCCGGTGACCGGTACATGCATTGCGGTCTCGCGAGATGATGATGTAGCGGTCTCGCGATACCGCACATCAACATCTCGCGAGACCGCAATGCACTCTTGGGAGCGACGGGCACTGTCCGGCCGCTCCCTACTCCCCTGCAGTCAGTGCCCCCTCCATACTCCCCTCCCCATTCAGCGCCCGCCGCCCACATAGCGTTGTAGCAGTCCATTAAACCGACTGCGTTACACCACGGCATAACGCGGTGTAATGCAGTCTGTTAATGCTGCTATTAACCCTATGTGACGAACTTTTTACTATTGATGCTGCCTATACAGCATCAATAGCAAAAAGATATCATGTTAAAAATAATAATTTAAAAAAAATCGTGATATTCTCACCTTCCGTCGCATCCGCAGCAGCTTTTCCTGCACCTCGCGATGCTCCGGTCCCACCTCTTCGCTGATTGGTCGCACCGAGCCAGCGCGACCAATCAGCGACATTGGCACGGGATTTAAATCCCGCTTCGCTAATTGGTCACGCCCAGCCGGCGCTGATTTGCCAGCGTGACCAATCAGCCACATTGCCGCGGAATTTAAATCCCGCTTCGCTGATTGGTCACACCCAGCCGGCACGACCAATCAGCGTCATTGCCGTGGGATTTAAATCCCGCTTCGCTGATTGGTCACGCCCAGCTAGCGCGACCAATCAGCGACATTGCCATGGGATTTAAATCCCGCTTCGCTGATTGGTCGCTCCCAGCTGGCGTGACCAATCAGTGACATTGCCGCGTGATCTAATGTTAAAAATAATAATAAAAAAAAAATCATTATATACTCACCTTCCGGATCCAGCCCAGGCCTTTCCCGCTCATTGCGACGCTCCGGTGACTGGTCCATGCATTGCGGTCTTGCGAGATGATGACGTAGCGTTTTCTCGAGACCGCTACGTCATCATCTTGCGAGACCGCAATGCACTCTTGTGACCAGAATGTCGTGAGGAGCATCGGTAAACGCCTCGGCTGGATCCGGGGGCCGACGGAGGGTGAGTATATAACTATTTTTTATTTTAATTCTTTTTTTAACAGAGATATGGTGCCCACATTGCTATATACTACGTGGGCTGTGTTAGATACTGCGTGGGCTGTGTTATATACTACATCTCTGTGCTATATACTATGTGGCTGTGTTATATACTACATCTCTGTGCTATATACTATATGGGCTGTGCTATATACTACGTGGCTGGGCAATATACTACATGGCTGAGCAATATACTACGTGGCTGGGCAATATACTACATGCCTGGGCAATATACTACGTGGCTGAGCAATATACTATGTGGCTGGGCAATATAGTACGTGGCTGTGCTATATACTATGTGGCTGTGCTATATACTACGTGGGCTGTGTTATATGCTACTTGGCTGTGCTATATTTCTCTGCTGTATGAATCATGAATCGTGGTATGTGTTAAAGAGGGGGGCCCACTGATACTTCTTTCGCCTGGGGCCCTCAAAAACTCTGTCTCTGAGTATTTATGACTGCTCAGAGATTAAGTTTTCATCGCTTTGCAGCGGCATGATTTACAGCTATTAGCCAGCTTGATTACATGTGGGGATTACCTACCAACCAGACTTCCCCCACATTTACTCAGCCTGGCTAATAGCTGTAAATCATTCAGATGCTGTGATGAAAATGAAATCTCAAAACGCTAACAAATACTCGGAGGTCACCCGAGCGTGCTCGGGAAAACCTTATGCAACGAGCACACTCGCTCATCACTAATAAATATATATATATATATATATATATATATATAAATATGTATATACAGTACAGACCAAAAGTTTGGACACCCCTCATTTAAAGATTTTTCTGTATTTTCATGACTATAAAAATTGTAAATTCACTCTGAAGGCATCAAAACTATGAAGTAACACATGTGGAATTATATACTTAACAAAAAAGTGTGAAACAACTAAAAATATGTCTTATATTCTAGGTTCTTCAAAGTAGCCACCTTTTTCTTTGATGACTGCTTTGCACGCTCTTGGCATTCTCTTGATGAGCTTCAAGAGGTAGTCACTGGAAATGGTCTTCCAACAATCTTGAAGGAGTTCTTAGAGATGCTTAGCAGTTGTTGGCCCTTTTGCCTTCTCTCTGCGGTCCAGCTCACCGCAAACCATCTCGATTGGGTTCAGGTCTGGTGACTGTGGAGGCCAGGTCATCTGGCGTAGCACCCCATCACTCTCCTTCTTGGTCAAATAGCGCTTACACAGCCTGGAGGTGTGTTTGGGGTCATTGTCCTGTTGAAAAATAAATGATGGTCCAACTAAACGCAAACCGGATTGAATAGCATGCCGCTACAAGATGCTGTGGTAGCCATGTTGGTTCAGTATGCCTTCAATTTTGAATAAATCCCCAACAGTTTCACCAGCAAAGCACCCCCACACCATCACACCTCCTCCTCCATGCTTCCCGGTGGGAACCAGGCATGTAGAGTCCATCCGTTCACCTTTTCTGCATCGCATCAATGTGGTACACACAAGGACACAGGACAGAGGTTGAGTCAACTTTAATCCATGTCAACTGGCTGCAAGTGTGATTTAGTTATTGCCAACACCTGTTAGGTGCCACAGGTAAGTTACAGGTGCTGTTAATTACACAAATTAGAGAAGCATCACATGATTTTTTGAACAGTGCCAATTCTTTTGTCCACCCCCTTTTTTATGTTTGATGTGGAATTATATCCAATTTGGCTTTAGGACAATTCTTTTTGTGTTTTTTCATTTAAGACAAATTAAATGAAGATAATAATACCAAATAATTTGTGTTTGCAATCATTTTCAGGAAGAAAATGAGTATTATCTGACAGAATTACAGGGGTGTCAATACTTTTGACCATCACTGTATGTCAGTCTGTAGGGAAAGTTAGTCAGTTAGTCCGATGGGATCCTGCCTGCCCTGTGATCTGGTGCCCTGGACTGTGGCTGCCTGAAGACTTCAGTAATCAAGGTAAAGAGACTGCAATCCTGTGTCCTCGTTCTTCATTGCACCTCTCACCATCTTCCATCTACACACCGGGAGCCCTGGGGACATACTTCACCTGTGGGAAGGTATACCATCTAGCTGCCATAACATCACCCCAGAGGACCCCTTAAAGCAGCGTCGGTCCCGACTGACCGAATACCACAGGTGGTGCCAAGAACATAAACTTTATTCCCTTTAAAGACCTCCCCCTTTTAACATTGATGCCCAGGGCCACGAACCGGGTCGCCACCGTGACATCCCCCCTGTGAAGCACTGGACCCGGTACCGAGAACCCCACTGCCCTGTGGGCGCGTCAGAAGAGATGAAGAAATTACTTTCTCCATCTAGTCTTTACCTGTGCTGCATTGACACTCGGATCACGCTCGCAGAAGAGCAGGAGCCGAGGGTCATTGGCATATCGCATCCAATGCTCTCGCATCACGTGCCATACACTAGTCTGTTTCCACCCTTAGGCCAGGTTTAGATGACCCTACATTATGCCATTGACACTCTGATCAAACTCTGGTCAGAGTGTGAATAGAGTGCGAGCATAGTGTAATCCGATTCTCTCGAATGAGGAGATGGAGAAAAAAATTCTCCATCTTCTCCATTGTGTCAGTGAGTGGAAATAGGACTGCACTCAAATATTATCCTAGTGTAGTTTGATGATTTCCACGGACTCATTGACTTCCAAATATCAGATCAAACTAGGTCATGCAGAAATTTTTATCTCGCACAGACCCCATAGAATAACATTGGACTGAGTGCAATCAGATGTTTTGTCAGATTGCACTCAGAACAAAAATACTCTCGTCTGCACCTGATCTAAGGAATATTGTTAATAAAGGTTGCAGAGAAAAAAGAGACCCGTCCTTTGGTAATATCCACCAGAACATGGTTATCACGGACCGGGTTCTACAAATGCAATTCTATAAGTACAACACACTTTTTTTTTTGCACAAAATGAAATAAGAGATTTTGTGGTACCAAATGGCGGCTGCCAGATAAGTGGAAATTTCATTAATTGCGACACCCACCATGTGGTTTCTTGTACTGAACATAAAAGATGTTGGTTGCACCATTAAGAAATGAAAAGAAGGATATCCAGAGCATTTGGGCAACATTTCTAGTGGGAACAGTTCACACTTGGGTGCGGTCAAGCACTCTGGTGAACATCATGGAAGTAGTGCTAGTGATTTAGATTTTTTTTTTTTGCTTTGAACGTGTTAAATCTGCAACAAAAGGAGGAAACTGACAAAGGAATCTAATGTTATTGGAGGCATACTGGATACTGACATTGGATACTAAATGGCTGGATGGTATGAACTATAAAAACGATTTATCACTCATTTATTGATTCATGTTCTGTCTCAGTTTGTATTTTGAACAGACTGTTGGGCTAACCTAACAGCATAATTCGAATATTCAGATGTGTTCACACGTAATTGGGTTTAATTTGTTTTATATTGGATTCCCATGATGCTCTTTGTTAGACTATGAGTAAGCGCGACGTGTACGTCAGTCTGCCATGTGATTGGGATAGGTGTTTATATGGATTAAATAAAGCATTTATAATTTTTTAATACTGAATGTGCTGTGCATTTTTGGATTATGAATACAAGTTGCTGTGGATCAACATTGGAGCCAGACACCCGACCATATGAGGCTGGTGGGCTAAATATTCCGACAGTGGAAAGCTCACTTCTACATATGCAAATTGCCTCTTCTGAGAAAAAGAGGACTTAAACTCTATAGCGCCACCTGTTGGAAGTAGCGATCCTACAAGTCACAATCACCCCTTTAACGAGTCGTGCAATATGACTTAGGATAAAAGCCAAATCAGTATCTCAATTCGCAGACACGGTGTTTCGGGCTGTTGGCCCTTGTCAGTGCGAAGCATGAGAACGTACTTCTACATACTAATTATAAGTTACTTTTGTTGTTGAATCTAGAGTATAATGACCAGGTCAGAACAAATGAGTTTCTTGTCATTATCATTTATATATTATGTATATTTCAAATTCTCTCCTTTGGGCTCTGAGAAGAGCATTAAGCCAACCATAAACATTAGATGGCTGTTGGCCAAATGATGCTTCAGCCAACAACCATGTCAGCAAGGTAGACATCTTACCTGACCAGTATGTCATTATTATATTATACTATGACTCATAACTCTTTGTAGCATATTTGCAATTTGCAATTTTGGGGGTGTTAATCCATTCCTATAACATATGTGTACAATGTGTCTGTATTCCACATAAAGGGAATTTGTCAGCAGATTTTTGCTATGTAATATGAGGACAGCATGCGGTAGGCGTTAAAACACAGATTTCAATGATGTGTCACATGTCAGGCTGTTGTGCTACATGTTGGTCCAACTCCACCCCCATCCTGTGATAAGCAGCTCATTGTCAATAGACTATAGACATACAGAGCCCAGTGTGGGCGGGATTAGGTTTCTCAGCTCTGCTACATTGCTAAATCAAAGAACTCTGATTGTGACTGAACCACTGCACTCAGTAAACTAAATGATACATCATTGGATACAGGGTCTCTTTGCCTACTTCAGTGTTTCCCAAAACTCCAGTCCTCACGGCCCCCAACACGTCATGTTCTCAGGATTTTCTTAATAATGCACACGTGAGACAACCTGTGCCAATTTCTGATGCCTTAATAATAATTCCATCACCTGTTACTTAAGAAATCTTGTAAACATCATTTGTTGGGGGCCATGAATACTGGAGTTTGGGAAACATTGGCGTTAATCATGATGAGGTAGCAAAAACCTCCTGACGGATTAGCTTTAATTGGAGTTTTTAATGGTTTTTAAGTGTTTGTTATTTTCTGTCTATATTGCAATAATACCGTATTTTCTGGCATATAAGATGACTTTTTAACCCCTGAAAATCTTCTCAAAAATCGGGGGTCGTCTTATACGCCAGATATGGCATGCGCGGAGCTCTGAGGTCGCCGCATATGGTGCAAGGAGCGGTCTTGGATGGTACCCAGGGTCTGCAGGAGAGGAGACTCTCCTTCAGGCCCTGGGTACAATATTCATGTAACAAAGAAAGAATTAAAATAAAAAATAGGGATATACTTACCTGAGATGACGTCGCAGTCACGCGACTGTGACGTCGCAATGGTCCTTCGCGCAATGTATCCCTGGGAACGGAAGTCGCCACGTGAACCGCTGAGAGCCGGGAGAACTTCGGGGTCCATCAGAAGGTAAGTATATGCCTATTTTTTATTTTAATTCTTTTTCACATTAATATTGTACCCAGGGCCTGAAGGAGAGTCTCCTCTCCTCCAGACCCTGGGAACCATCCGGGACAGCTCCCTGCACCATATGCGGCGACCTCAGAGCTCCGCACACGCCGTATAAGACGACACCCGGCGTATAAGATGACCCCTGACTTATACGGCGAGTATTTCCCAAACTCTATATTTTAAATTAAAAAGTTGGGGGTCGTCTTATATGCCGAAAAAAACGGTACTTATGATTTTTTACTCAATTGGTGTGAGGGCTCCTATATTTAGTATACACTGCTTTTTTATGTGTTAATTGACATCTAAGCAAAATGGGTACTCTTCTGTGAGAGGATAGTGGAGCACCCCATAGGAGAGTGGGGTACTTGGGCCTGGTCCGGTGGTACTTAAAGGGGTGGTCACGAAAGCGGTGATCCGGTCTGTGGCCCTGGTAGTCCAATTAAAGGGGAGGAAGTGTAGTGCAAAATAAAGTCTATGGAGAAATGTTCGTGACGCCACCTCTGGTACTCGTCCAGGCATGGCCGACGCTACTTAAAGGGACCACTGGGGCTGATGACCGCTGGGGCTTATGATGTTGCAGCAGAATTGGTACAGCTCCCCTCAGGTAGAGCTTAGTCCCCAGGGCTACCGGTGCAGTTGGTAAGGGATGATAGATGGTGGGGTGCACGACTGAGGGTACAGGAGATAATGGGAGGACACAGGGTTTGCAGTTTCCTTTACCTTTTACTGGCGAATTTCAGGTGCAGTCCAGGGCACAGGTTACAGGTGTGGATGGGGTCTGGGCAGCCTGGGAGTAACTTGGGATCAACTTAGCCAGGTGGGTTCAGAGGCCTTTCTTCTGCCCTGAATTCTCTGTCCCTTGCTGCCTGAAGCTTTACACAAGTCCCTCTCGGTGTCTGTTACTTCTAACTCGCATGGTTGACAACATGAGCCTTTCATGGACACTGTCTTCTCACTGGCAGCCCCAGTCTCCTCACTTGCTGTGGTGTCTCCAGGTATTAGAAGGGCCAGGAAACCTGCAATCTCCTGCCCTCCAGTTTTAGCTGCTGGGCCTTTTGTACCCATGCAACTACGAACTCCGGTGTCTGGTTTCTTTTGCGCTTAATCCTGGGAAGAGCTCAGTTAGAGCTCCATTCCCAGTCTCCAAACATGCTTCCTCTTCCTTCGCTGTCTCACACTGAACTTCCTAACCCCACCTCCAGACCAGAACTTATAGGGAAGCCCCCCTGAAACTGGAAATAGAGCTCCCTCTTCTGGTTTGGAGTTAGGAAGGTGTTGTATGTTTGTGTTATCTGCCAAGGGGATCCCTCCTTACCTCCAGACATGACATCACCCCCCCCCCCCCCCCCCCCCCCGTGAGGAAGGCAATACCATTGTGGCAACCAGACTCCTGGGGTGCCACAATAGTCTGTATCTAATAGATGCCCATCTGACGCCTGCATTTATTTCAAAGACAGGGCCCAGCCTTATGTTTATGGGCCATGAGTGCTCGGCCACCTCTCCTTTCCTGGTTGACCAGAGCCCCGTTTCTCAGGGAGGTGCAGGTCCCAGAAGTGGCGCCCACATCTAAAGATGAATTATGATAATTCCCCCAAGTACTTTTACATTGATTCTTCATATCGGTCATAAAAATGAGAGGTAAAACATTTATAATGGACCATGTTATTTCCCTGATGAAAACTGCCCTAGCTTTGTCAAAAGATTCAGATGGCAAATGTGGATCATTGCTCTGCAGCTGCCAATATATGACCCTTACCTATTCAATGAGCAGATGAGACAGCAGAGGAGAGACCTCTGGCCACTCCTATATTGGGGAGCTTTCAAAAAGCAAGTGCAGCGCCCCAGGGTCCTGGTCGTTGCAGTAATGTCGTTCTTCCACCAGGGGGAGTGATGTTACGTCTGAAGGCAATAAAGGAGATCACCTTACCAGGTATCACAAACCACACAACACACTTCACACTCCAGTCCACCAGGGGGAGCTATGCTCCTATCTAGTAGGGCACTCCTCACAATTAGGTAAAACTGGTGGTCTGGATAGGAAGTTAGGCAGAATCTGACTGGGCTTCACCTAGGCAGCACCTGTCAGGCAGACAAGCAAAAGGAGGAACATCAAACAGCTGCAGACAGAGAGGTCCCTGACAGGGGTGGGATCCTGTCAGAGGCCTAGATAGAGGGTTACGGGGCTGCGCCTGCCCCGACGTGCGGCCGCATCCTAAGAAAGGACACAAAGAGAATTGCGTTGCTGAGAGTGAGAAACGAAGTCATAGCACAAGGAGAAGAATCCAGAGGGAGTTCTGCCCTGCAATAGGCTGCCTCCCTCTGAGGTGCAGAAGCCGGTGGCCGGAACACCGAGGAAGCAATCGTCTCCAAGCCTTGCTTCAGAGACCGGCAGGACAGTTAATTCCACGTTAGCTGCCCGACCTTACACCCAGGAAACACGGTGGCAACTTGTGGGGGCTGGGGCGTCGTAGGGTCCCTGTAAAAGCCTCAGGCCATCAGTCATACAGGTTTGTCCTATCCATACCATTCGGGGGACAGAGAGAGAGAAAGAGACAAAACATCGAGAACACCAGCATCAGTTGTGAGGACCTCACCGAGAAGCTCAGCAGGGAGGTACTACAACACTCAGGCGCTAGAGGAAGGCTACTGATTTCCACCTGGATAAGGGGACTCTGGAATTGCCTTCAGACCGGCTGGACTCTGCCTGCCCCGTGATCCGATGCTCTAGACTGTGGACGCTGAAGCCTTCAGTAAAGGTAAAGAGACTGCAACCTTGTGTCCTCATTATTCACTATGCCTTACAATATCCACCATTCACCATCTACACTCTGGGAAGCCCTGGGGATACACTTCACCTGTGGGAAGGTATACCAACTAGCTGCCATCACATCACCCCAGCGGACCCCTAAGCAGCGTCGGTCACCCTGACCGAATACCACATGTGGCGTCATGAACACTATCCCTTTATCCCTTTAAAGACCTTTCCCCTAATTTTCAACGGACGTCCCCTAGGGCCACGGACCGGGTCAGCCACTGTGACATCCCCATTGAGAACAGAAGGGCCCGGATCCAAGTACCCCACTGCCCTACTGGGGGGCGATCCACAAGCATAATAATTTTATTAAACGTAACAAACAGCGAGGGATGACGAATTGCCTTAGAGCAGGGGTGGGGAATTAATTTTCCTGAGTGGCCACATGAGAGACCATGACTGTTGTGGAGGGCCGAACCAATAGCTTGAAATTAATGCTACTCAATATTAATTTATTAATATTAATTGTATCACCTAATATTGAGCGGAATTAAGTATGATACCCATATATAACTTTGAACCCAAGTACAGCCCCTTCTGTATATCGTATTAACCCGCCACAGCCCCTTATGTACAGCATAAGCCTCATACAGCCTCCCCATATACAGCATGAGCCTCGCACAGCCTCCCCATATACAGCATGAGCCCAACACAGCCTACCTATACACTGCATGAGCCCCACACAGCCTCCCCACATGCTGCATGAATCCCACACAGCCTCCCTATATATATTGAATGAGCCACACACAGCCTCCCTATATACAGCATGAGCGCCACACAGCCTCGCTATATATACAGCATGAGCCCCACTCAGCCTCCCTATATATACTGCATGAGCCTCACACAGCCTTCCCATATACAACATGAGCCCCACAGTCTCTCCACATACTGAATGAGGCCCCACACAGCCTCCCTATATACTGCATGAGTCCCATACAGCCTCCCTATATATTGCATGAGCCCCACACAGCCTCCTTATATACTGCATGAGCCCCACACAGCCTCCCCATATACTGCATGAGGCCCCCATAGCCTCACCATGTGCAGCATGACAGCCCCATAGCTGCCCCATGTGCAGCATAACAACTGCATAGCCTCCCCATGTGCAGCATGTCACCCCCATAGAATCCCCATGTGCTGTCTGTCACCCCCATAGAATCCTCATGTGCTGTCTGTCACCCCCATAGAATCCTCATGTGCTGTCTGTCACCACCATAGAATCCCCATGTGCTGTCTGTCACCACCATAGAATCCCCATGTGCTGTCTGTCACCACCATAGAATCCCCATGTGCTGTCTGTCACCACCATAGAGTCCCCATGTGCTGTCTGTCACCACCATAGAATACCCATGTGCTGTCTGTCACCACCATAGAGTCCCCATGTGCTGTCTGTCACCACCATAGAATACCCATGTGCTGTCTGTCACCACCATAGAATCCCCATGTGCTGTCTGTCACCACCATAGAATCCCCATGTGCTGTCTGTCACCACCATAGAGTCCCCATGTGCTGTCTGTCACCACCATAGAGTCCCCATGTGCTGTCTGCCATCACCATAGAATCCCCATGTGCTGTCTGTAACCCCCATAGAATCCCCATGTACTGTCTGTCACCCCCATAGAATCCCAATGTACTGTCTGTCACCCCCATAGAATCCCCATGTGCTGTCTGTCACCCCCATAGAATACCCATGTGCTGTCTGTCACCCCCATAGAATCCCCATGTGCTGTCTGTCACCACCATAGATTCCCCATGTGCTGTCTGTCACCCCCATAGAATCCCCATGTACTGTCTGTCACCCCCATAGAATCCCAATGTACTGTCTGTCACCCCCATAGAATCCCCATGTGCTGTCTGTCACCCCCATAGAATACCCATGTGCTGTCTGTCACCCCCATAGAATCCCCATGTGCTGTCTGTCACCACCATAGAATCCCCATGTGCTGTCTGTCACCACCATAGATTCCCCATGTGCTGTCTGTCACCCCCATAGAATACCCATGTACTGTCTGTCACCCCCATAGAATACCCATGTACTGTCTGTCACCCCCATAGAATCCCCATGTGCTGTCTGTCACCCCCATAGAATCCCCATGTGCTGTCTGTCACCCCCATAGATTCCCCATGTGCTGTCTGTCACCCCCATAGAATCCCCATGTACTGTCTGTCACCCCCATAGAATCCCCATGTGCTGTCTGTCACCCCCATAGAATACCCATATACTGTCTGTCACCCCCATAGAATCCCCATGTGCTGTCTGTCACCCCAATAGAATCCCCATGTGCTGTCTGTCACCCCCATAGAATCCCCATGTGCTGTCTGTCACCACCATAGATTCCCCATGTGCTGTCTGTCACCCCCATAGAATCCCCATGTGCTGTCTGTCACCCCCATAGAATACCCATGTGCTGTCTGTCACCCCCATAGAATCCCCATGTGCTGTCTGTCACCCCCATAGAATCCCCATGTGCTGTCTGTCACCACCATAGATTCCCCATGTACTGTCTGTCACCCCCATAGAATCCCCATGTGCTGTCTGTCACCCCCATAGAATCCCCATGTGCTGTCTGTCACCACCATAGATTCCCCATGTACTGTCTGTCACCCCCATAGAATCCCCATGTGCTGTCTGTCACCCCCATAGAATACCCATGTACTGTCTGTCACCCCCATAGAATCCCCATGTGCTGTCTGTCACCCCCATAGAATCCCCATGTGCTGTCTGTCACCCCCATAGAATCCCCATGTGCTGTCTGTCACCACCATAGATTCCCCATGTACTGTCTGTCACCCCCATAGAATCCCCATGTGCTGTCTGTCACCACCATAGATTCCCCATGTGCTGTCTGTCACCCCCATAGAATCCCCATGTGCTGTCTGTCACCACCATAGAATCCCCATGTGCTGT
The DNA here is from genome assembly GCF_032444005.1 of Ranitomeya imitator. Lineage (NCBI taxonomy): Eukaryota > Metazoa > Chordata > Amphibia > Anura > Dendrobatidae > Ranitomeya > Ranitomeya imitator. The sequence continues at coordinate 588,422,594 of NC_091283.1, forward strand.
CTGTCACCCCCATAGAATCCCCATGTGCTGTCTGTCACCCCCATAGAATCCCTATGTACTGTCTGTCACCCCCATAGAATCCCCATGTGCTGTCTGTCACCCCCATAGAATCCCCATGTGCTGTCTGTCACCCCCATAGAATCCCCATGTGCTGTCTGTCACCCCCATAGAATCCCCATGTGCTGTCTGTCACCCCCATAAAATACCCATGTGCTGTCTGTCACCCCCATAGAATCACCATGTACTGTCTGTCACCCCCATAGAATCCCCATGTGCTGTCTGTCACCCCCATAAAATACCCATGTGCTGTCTGTCACCCCCATAGAATCACCATGTACTGTCTGTCACCCCCATAGAATACCCATGTGCTGTCTGTCACCCCCATAGATTCCCCATGTGCTGTCTGTCACCCCCATAGAATGTCCATGTGCTGTCTGTCACCACCATAGATTCCCCATGTGCTGTCTGTCACCCCCATAGAATACCCATGTGCTGTCTGTCACCACCATAGAATTCCCATGTGCTGTATGTCACCCCCATAAAATCCCCATGTGCTGTCTGTCACCCCCATAGAATCACCATGTACTGTCTGTCACCCCCATAAAATACCCATGTGCTGTCTGTCACCCCCATAGAATCACCATGTACTGTCTGTCACCCCCATAGAATACCCATGTGCTGTCTGTCACCACCATAGAATCCCCATGTGCTGTCTGTCACCCCCATAGAATACCCATGTGCTGTCTGTCACCACCAAAGATTCCCCATGTGCTGTCTGTCACCCCCATAGAATACCCATGTGCTGTATGTCACCACCATAGAATACCCATGTGCTGTCTGTCACCCCCATAGAATACCCATGTGCTGTCTGTCACCCCCATAGATTCCCCATGTGCTGTATGTCACCACCATAGATTCCCCATGTGCTGTCTGTCACCCCCATAGAATCACCATGTACTGTCTGTCACCCCCATAGAATCACCATGTACTGTCTGTCACCCCCATAGAATCACCATGTACTGTCTGTCACCCCCATAGATTCCCCATGTGCTGTCTGTCACCTCCATAAAATACCCATGTGCTGTCTGTCACCCCCATAGAATCACCATGTACTGTCTGTCACCCCCATAGAATCCCCATGTGCTGTCTGTCACCCCCATAAAATACCCATGTGCTGTCTGTCACCCCCATAGAATCACCATGTACTGTATGTCACCACCATAGATTCCCCATGTGCTGTCTGTCACCACCATAGATTCCCCATGTGCTGTCTGTCACCACCATAGATTCCCCATGTGCTGTCTGTCACCCCCATAGAATACCCATGTGCTGTCTGTCACCACCATAGAATTCCCATGTGCTGTATGTCACCACCATAGAATACCCATGTGCTGTCTGTCACCCCCATAGATTCCCCATGTGCTGTCTGTCACCCCCATAGAATCCCCATGTGCTGTCTGTCACCCCCATAGAATGTCCATGTGCTGTCTGTCACCACCATAGATTCCCCATGTGCTGTCTGTCACCCCCATAGAATCCCCATGTGCTGTCTGTCACCCCCATAGAATCACCATGTACTGTCTGTCACCACCATAAAATACCCATGTGCTGTCTGTCACCCCCATAAAATACCCATGTGCTGTCTGTCACCCCCATAGAATCACCATGTACTGTCTGCCACCCCCATAGAATACCATGTGCTGTCTGTCACCACCATAGAATCCCCATGTGCTGTCTGTCACCCCCATAGATTCCCCATGTGCTGTCTGTCACCCCCATAGAATGTCCATGTGCTGTCTGTCACCCCCATAGAATACCCATGTGCTGTATGTCACCACCATAGAATACCCATGTGCTGTCTGTCACCCCCATAGAATCCCTATGTACTGTCTGTCACCCCCATAGAATCCCCATGTGCTGTCTGTCACCCCCATAGAATCCCCATGTGCTGTCTGTCACCCCCATAGAATCCCCATGTGCTGTCTGTCACCCCCATAGAATCCCCATGTGCTGTCTGTCACCCCCATAGAATCCCCATGTGCTGTCTGTCACCCCCATAAAATACCCATGTGCTGTCTGTCACCCCCATAGAATCACCATGTACTGTCTGTCACCCCCATAGAATCCCCATGTGCTGTCTGTCACCCCCATAAAATACCCATGTGCTGTCTGTCACCCCCATAGAATCACCATGTACTGTCTGTCACCCCCATAGAATCACCATGTGCTGTCTGTCACCCCCATAGATTCCCCATGTGCTGTCTGTCACCCCCATAGAATGTCCATGTGCTGTCTGTCACCCCCATAGAATACCCATGTGCTGTATGTCACCACCATAGAATACCCATGTGCTGTCTGTCACCCCCATAAAATACCCATGTGCTGTCTGTCACCCCCATAGAATCACCATGTGCTGTCTGTCACCACCATAGAATCCCCATGTGCTGTCTGTCACCCCCATAGAATCCCCATGTGCTGTCTGTCACCCCCATAGAATCACCATGTGCTGTCTGTCACCACCATAGAATCCCCATGTGCTGTCTGTCACCCCCATAGAATCACCATGTGCTGTCTGTCACCACCATAGAATCCCCATGCGCTGTCTGTCACCCCCATAGATTCCCCATGTGCTGTCTGTCACCCCCATAGAATCACCATGTACTGTCTGTCACCCCCATAGAATCCCCATGTGCTGTCTGTCACCCCCATAGAATACCCATGTGCTGTCTGTCACCCCCATAGAATCCCCATGTACTGTCTGTCACCCCCATAGAATCACCATGTGCTGTCTGTCACCCCCATAGAATCACCATGTACTGTCTGTCACCCCCATAGATTCCCCATGTGCTGTCTGTCACCCCCATAGAATACCCATGTGCTGTCTGTCACCACCATAGATTCCCCATGTGCTGTCTGTCACCCCCATAGAATACCCATGTGCTGTCTGTCACCTCCATAGATTCCCCATGTGCTGTCTGTCACCCCCATAGAATACCCATGTGCTGTCTGTCACCACCATAGATTCCCCATGTGCTGTCTGTCACCCCCATAGAATACCCATGTGCTGTCTGTCACCACCATAGATTCCCCATGTGCTGTCTGTCACCCCCATAGAATCCCCATGTGCTGTCTGTCACCCCCATAGAATCCCCATGTGCTGTCTGTCACCCCCATAGAATCCCCATGTGCTGTCTGTCACCACCATAGAATCCCCATGTGCTGTCTGTCACCCCCATAGATTCCCCATGTGCTGTCTGTCACCCCCATAGAATCCCCATGTGCTGTCTGTCACCCCCATAGAATCCCCATGTACTGTCTGTCACCCCCATAGAATCCCCATGTGCTGTCTGTCACCCCCATAGAATCCCCATGTACTGTCTGTCACCCCCATAGAATCCCCATGTGCTGTATGTCACCACCATAGATTCCCCATGTGCTGTCTGTCACCCCCATAGAATACCCATGTGCTGTATGTCACCACCATAGATTCCCCATGTGCTGTCTGTCACCACCATAGAATTCCCATGTGCTGTATGTCACCACCATAGAATACCCATGTGCTGTCTGTCACCCCCATAGAATCACCATGTACTGTCTGTCACCCCCATAGAATCACCATGTACTGTCTGTCACCCCCATAGAATACCCATGTGCTCTCTGTGACCACCATAGAATCCCCATGTGCTGTCTGTCACCCCCATAGATTCCCCATGTGCTGTCTGTCACCCCCATAGAATCACCATGTACTGTCTGTCACCCCCATAGATTCCCCATGTGCTGTCTGTCACCTCCATAAAATACCCATGTGCTGTCTGTCACCCCCATAGAATCACCATGTACTGTCTGTCACCCCCATAGAATCCCCATGTGCTGTCTGTCACCCCCATAAAATACCCATGTGCTGTCTGTCACCCCCATAGAATCACCATGTACTGTATGTCACCACCATAGATTCCCCATGTGCTGTCTGTCACCACCATAGATTCCCCATGTGCTGTCTGTCACCACCATAGATTCCCCATGTGCTGTCTGTCACCCCCATAGAATACCCATGTGCTGTCTGTCACCACCATAGATTCCCCATGTGCTGTCTGTCACCACCATAGATTCCCCATGTGCTGTCTGTCACCCCCATAAAATACCCATGTGCTGTCTGTCACCCCCATAAAATACCCATGTGCTGTCTGTCACCCCCATAGAATCACCATGTACTGTCTGTCACCCCATAGAATACCCATGTGCTGTCTGTCACCACCATAGAATCCCCATGTGCTGTCTGTCACCCCCATAGATTCCCCATGTGCTGTCTGTCACCCCCATAGAATCACCATGTACTGTCTGTCACCCCCATAGATTCCCCATGTGCTGTCTGTCACCCCCATAAAATACCCATGTGCTGTCTGTCACCCCCATAGAATCACCATGTACTGTCTGTCACCCCCATAGAATCCCCATGTGCTGTCTGTCACCCCCATAAAATACCCATGTGCTGTCTGTCACCCCCATAGAATCACCATGTGCTGTCTGTCACCACCATAGAATCCCCATGTGCTGTCTGTCACCCCCATAGAATACCCATGTGCTGTCTGTCACCACCATAGAATCCCCATGTGCTGTCTGTCACCCCCATAGATTCCCCATGTGCTGTCTGTCACCCCCATAGAATCACCATGTACTGTCTGTCACCACCATAGATTCCCCATGTGCTGTCTGTCACCCCCATAGAATACCCATGTGCTGTCTGTCACCCCCATAGAATACCCATGTACTGTCTGTCACCCCCATAGAATCACCATGTGCTGTCTGTCACCCCCATAGAATCACCATGTACTGTCTGTCACCCCCATAGATTCCCCATGTGCTGTCTGTCACCCCCATAGAATACCCATGTACTGTCTGTCACCTCCATAGATTCCCCATGTACTGTCTGTCACCCCCATAGAATCCCCATGTGCTGTTTGTCACCCCCATAGAATCCCCATGTGCTGTCTGTCACCCCCATAGAATCCCCATGTACTGTCTGTCACCCCCATAGATTCCCCATGTGCTGTCTGTCACCCCCATAGAATCCCCATGTGCTGTCTGTCACCACCATAGAATCCCCATGTGCTGTCTGTCACCACCATAGAATACCCATGTGCTGTCTGTCACCCCCATAGAATCACCATGTACTGTCTGTCACCCCCATAGAATCACCATGTACTGTCTGTCACCCCCATAGATTCCCCATGTGCTGTCTGTCACCCCCATAGAATACCCATGTACTGTCTGTCACCTCCATAGATTCCCCATGTACTGTCTGTCACCCCCATAGAATCCCCATGTGCTGTCTGTCACCCCCATAGAATCCCCATGTGCTGTCTGTCACCCCCATAGAATCCCCATGTACTGTCTGTCACCCCCATAGATTCCCCATGTGCTGTCTGTCACCCCCATAGAATCCCCATGTGCTGTCTGTCACCACCATAGAATCCCCATGTGCTGTCTGTCACCACCATAGAATACCCATGTGCTGTCTGTCACCCCCATAGAATCACCATGTACTGTCTGTCACCCCCATAGAATCACCATGTACTGTCTGTCACCCCCATAGATTCCCCATGTGCTGTCTGTCACCACCATAGATTCCCCATGTGCTGTCTGTCACCTGTTATGGCTGGCAATCAGGCAACACAGCGTGCAGTAATCAGCGCACATACAGAGATCTGGCAATAACCAAAAACAATAGGACGAGCTCTGAGACGTGGAATCTCTGTAGACTGCAGTACCTGATCTATCCTCACACAACTATAAGCAGCAGTGGATTGCGCCTATCACTACCTATGCAACTCGGCACTGCCTGAGGAGCTGACTAGCCTGAAGATAGAAATACAAGCCTGACTTACCTCAGAGAAATACCCCAAAGGAATAGGCAGCCCCCCACATATAATGACTGTTAGCAAGATGAAAAGACAAACGTAGGAATGAAATAGATTCAGCAAAGTGAGGCCCGATATTCTAGACAGAGCGAGGATAGCAAAGAGAACTATGCAGTCTACCAAAAACCCTAAAACGAAAACCACGCAAAGGGGCAAAAAGACCCACCGTGCCGAACTAACAGCACGGCGGTGCACCCCTTTGCTTCTCAGAGCTTCCAGCAAAAGTTAATAGCAAGCTGGACAGAAAAAACAGAAAACAAACTAGAAGCACTTATCTAGCAGAGCAGCAGGCCCAAGGAAAGATGCAGTAGCTCAGATCCAACACTGGAACATTGACAAGGAGCAAGGAAGACAGACTCAGGTGGAGCTAAATAGCAAGGCAGCCAACGAGCTCACCAAAACACCTGAGGGAGGAAGCCCAGAGACTGCAATACCACTTGTGACCACAGAAGTGAACTCAGCCACAGAATTCACAACAGTACCCCCCCCTTGAGGAGGGGTCACCGAACCCTCACCAGAACCCCCAGGCCGACCAGGATGAGCCACATGAAAGGCACGAACAAGATCTGGGGCATGGACATCAGAGGCAAAAACCCAGGAATTATCTTCCTGAGCATAACCCTTCCATTTGACCAGATACTGGAGTTTCCGTCTAGAGACACGGGAATCCAAAATCTTCTCCACAATATACTCCAATTCCCCCTCCACCAAAACAGGGGCAGGAGGCTCCACAGATGGAACCATAGGTGCCACGTATCTCCTCAACAACGACCTATGGAATACATTATGTATGGAAAAGGAGTCTGGGAGGATCAGACGAAAAGACACCGGATTGAGAATCTCAGAAATCCTATACGGACCAATAAAACGAGGTTTAAATTTAGGAGAGGAAACCTTCATAGGAATATGACGAGAAGATAACCAAACCAGATCCCCAACACGAAGTCGGGGTCCCACACGGCATCTGCGATTAGCGAAAAGCTGAGCCTTCTCCTGGGACAAGGTCAAATTGTCCACTACCTGAGTCCAGATCTGCTGCAACCTGTCCACCACAGAATCCACACCAGGACAGTCCGAAGACTCAACCTGTCCTGAAGAGAAACGAGGATGGAACCCAGAATTGCAGAAAAATGGAGAGACCAAGGTAGCCGAGCTGGCCCGATTATTAAGGGCGAACTCAGCCAATGGCAAAAATGACACCCAATCATCCTGGTCAGCGGAAACAAAACATCTCAGATATGTTTCCAAGGTCTGATTGGTTCGTTCGGTCTGGCCATTAGTCTGAGGATGGAAGGCCGAGGAGAAAGATAGGTCAATGCCCATCCTACCACAAAAGGCTCGCCAGAACCTCGAGACAAACTGGGAACCTCTGTCAGAAACAATATTCTCAGGAATGCCATGTAAACGAACCACATGCTGGAAGAACAAAGGCACCAAATCAGAGGAGGAAGGCAATTTAACCAAGGGCACCAGATGGACCATTTTAGAAAAGCGATCACAGACCACCCAAATGACCGACATTTTTTGAGAAACGGGAAGGTCAGAAATGAAATCCATCGAAATATGTGTCCAAGGCCTCTTCGGGACCGGCAAGGGCAAAAGCAACCCACTGGCACGTGAACAGCAGGGCTTAGCCCTAGCACAAATTCCACAGGACTGCACAAAAGCACGCACATCCCGCGACAGAGATGGCCACCAGAAGGATCTAGCAACCAACTCCCTGGTACCAAAGATTCCTGGATGACCGGCCAGCACCGAACAATGAAGTTCAGAGATAACTTTACTAGTCCACCTATCAGGGACGAACAGTTTCTCGGCCGGACAACGATCAGGTTTATTAGCCTGAAATTTCTGCAACACTCTCCGCAAATCAGGGGAGATGGCAGACACAATGACTCCTTCCTTGAGGATACTCGCCGGCTCAGATAACCCCGGAGAGTCGGGCACAAAACTCCTAGACAGAGCATCCGCCTTCACATTTTTAGAGCCCGGAAGGTATGAAATCACAAAATCAAAACGAGCAAAAAATAACGACCAACGGGCCTGTCTAGGATTCAAGCGCTTGGCAGACTCAAGATAAGTAAGGTTCTTATGATCAGTCAAAACCACCACGCGATGCTTAGCACCCTCAAGCCAATGACGCCACTCCTCGAATGCCCACTTCATGGCCAGCAACTCTCGGTTGCCCACATCATAATTACGCTCAGCAGCAGAAAATTTCCTGGAAAAGAAAGCACATGGTTTGAACACTGAGCAACCAGAACCTCTCTGTGACAAAACCGCCCCTGCACCAATCTCAGAAGCATCAACCTCGACCTGGAACGGAAGAGAAACATCAGGTTGACACAACACAGGGGCACAGCAAAAACGACACTTCAACTCCTGAAAAGCTTCCACGGCAGCAGAAGACCAATTAACCAAATCAGCACCCTTCTTGGTCAAATCGGTCAATGGTCTGGCAATGCTAGAAAAATTACAGATGAAGCGACGATAAAAATTAGCAAAGCCCAGGAATTTCTGCAGACTTTTTAGAGATGTCGGCTGAGTCCAATCCTGGATGGCCTGAACCTTAACCGGATCCATCTCGATAGTAGAAGGGGAAAAGATGAACCCCAAAAATGAAACTTTCTGCACACCGAAGAGACACTTTGATCCCTTCACGAACAAGGAATTAGCACGCAGTACCTGGAAAACCATTCTGACTTGCTTCACATGAGACTCCCAATCATCTGAGAAGATCAAAATGTCATCCAAGTAAACAATCAAGAATTTATCCAGATACTCACGGAAAATGTCATGCATAAAAGACTGAAAAACAGATGGAGCATTGGCAAGTCCGAACGGCATCACCAGATACTCAAAATGACCCTCGGGCGTATTAAATGCCGTTTTCCATTCATCTCCCTGCCTGATTCTCACCAGATTATACGCACCACGAAGATCAATCTTAGTAAACCAACTAGCCCCCTTAATCCGAGCAAACAAGTCAGAAATCAATGGCAAGGGATACTGAAACTTAACAGTGATCTTATTAAGAAGGCGGTAATCAATACACGGTCTTAGCGAACCATCCTTCTTGGCTACAAAAAAGAACCCTGCTCCCAATGGTGACGACGATGGGCGAATATGTCCCTTCTCCAGGGACTCCTTCACATAACTGCGCATAGCGGTGTGTTCAGGTACGGACAAATTAAATAAACGACCCTTAGGGAATTTACTACCAGGAATCAAATCGATAGCACAATCACAATTCCTATGCGGAGGTAGGGCATCAGACTTGGACTCTTCAAATACATCCTGAAAGTCCGACAAGAACTCTGGGATGTCAGAAGGAATGGATGACGAAATAGACAAAAATGGAACATCACCATGTACTCCCTGACAACCCCAGCTGGTTACCGACATAGAGTTCCAATCCAATACTGGATTATGGGTTTGTAGCCATGGCAACCCCAACACGACCACATCATGCAAATTATGCAGTACCAGAAAGCGAATAACTTCCTGATGTGCAGGAGCAATGCACATGGTCAGCTGGGCCCAGTACTGAGGCTTATTCTTGGCCAAAGGTGTAGCATCAATTCCTCTCAACGGAATAGGACACCGCAAAGGCTCCAAGAAAAATCCACAACGTTTAGCATAATCCAAATCCATCAGATTCAGGGCAGCGCCTGAATCCACAAACGCCATGACAGAATACGATGACAAAGAGCACATTAAGGTAATGGACAAAAGGAATTTGGACTGTACAGTACCAATAACGGCAGAGCTATCGAACCGCCTAGTGCGTTTAGGACAATTAGAAATAGCATGAGTAGAAACACCACAATAGAAACACAGTCTGTTCAGACGTCTGTGTTCTTGCCGTTCTACTTTAGTCATAGTCTTGTCGCACTGCATAGGCTCAGGTTTACTCTCAGACAATACCGCCAGATGGTGCACAGATTTACGCTCGCGCAAGCGACGACCGATCTGAATGGCCAAGGACATAGACTCATTCAAACCAGCAGGCATAGGAAATCCCACCATTACATCCTTAAGAGCTTCAGAGAGACCCTTTCTGAACAAAGCCGCTAGTGCAGATTCATTCCACAGAGTGAGTACTGACCACTTCCTAAATTTCTGACAATATACTTCTATATCATCCTGACCCTGGCATAAAGCCAGCAGATTTTTCTCAGCCTGATCCACTGAATTAGGCTCATCGTAAAGCAATCCCAGCGCCTGGAAAAATGCATCAACATTACTCAATGCAGAATCTCCTGGTGCAAGAGAAAACGCCCAGTCCTGTGGGTCGCCGCGCAAAAAAGAAATAATAATCAAAACCTGTTGAATAGGATTACCAGAAGAATGAGGTTTCAAGGCCAAAAATAGCTTACAATTATTTCTGAAGCTCAGGAACTTAGTTCTGTCACCAAAAAACAAATCAGGAATCGGAATTCTTGGTTCTAGCATCGATTTCTGATCAATAGTATCTTGAATCTTTTGTACATTTACAACGAGATTATCCATTGAGGAGCACAGAGCCTGAATATCCATGTCCACAGCTGTGTCCTGAAGCACTCTAATGTCTAGGGGAAAAAAAAGACTGAAGACAGAGCTAAGAAAAAAAAAATGATGTCAGGATTTCTTTTTTCCCTCTATTGGGAATCATTGGTGTGGCTCCTTGTACTGTTATGGCCGGCAATCAGGCAACACAGCGTGCAGTAATCAGCGCACATACAGAGATCTGGCAATAACCAAAAACAATAGGACGAGCTCTGAGACGTGGAATCTCTGTAGACTGCAGTACCTGATCTATCCTCACACAACTATAAGCAGCAGTGGATTGCGCCTATCACTACCTATGCAACTCGACACTGCCTGAGGAGCTGACTAGCCTGAAGATAGAAATACAAGCCTGACTTACCTCAGAGAAATACCCCAAAGGAATAGGCAGCCCCCCACATATAATGACTGTTAGCAAGATGAAAAGACAAACGTAGGAATGAAATAGATTCAGAAAAGTGAGGCCCGATATTCTAGACAGAGCGAGGATAGCAAAGAGAACTATGCAGTCTACCAAAAACCCTAAAACGAAAACCACGCAAAGGGGCAAAAAGACCCACCGTGCCGAACTAACAGCACGGCGGTGCACCCCTTTGCTTCTCAGAGCTTCCAGCAAAAGTTAATAGCAAGCTGGACAGAAAAAACAGAAAACAAACTAGAAGCACTTATCTAGCAGAGCAGCAGGCCCAAGGAAAGATGCAGTAGCTCAGATCCAACACTGGAACATTGACAAGGAGCAAGGAAGACAGACTCAGGTGGAGCTAAATAGCAAGGCAGCCAACGAGCTCACCAAAACACCTGAGGGAGGAAGCCCAGAGACTGCAATACCACTTGTGACCACAGAAGTGAACTCAGCCACAGAATTCACAACAGTCACCCCCATAGAATACCCATGTGCTGTCTGTCACCCCCATAGAATCCCCATGTACTGTCTGTCACCCCCATAGAATCACCATGTGCTGTCTGTCACCCCCATAGAATCCCCATGTGCTGTCTGTCACCCCCATAGATTCCCCATGTACTGTCTGTCACCCCCATAGAATCCCCATGTGCTGTCTGTCACCCCCATAGATTCCCCATGTACTGTCTGTCACCCCCATAGAATCCCCATGTGCTGTCTGTCACCCCCATAGAATACCCATGTGCTGTCTGTCACCCCCATAGATTCCCCATGTGCTGTCTGTCACCTCCATAGATTCCCCATGTGCTGTCTGTCACCTCCATAGAATACCCATGTGCTGTCTGTCACCCCCATAGAATCACCATGTACTGTCTGTCACCCCCATAGAATCACCATGTACTGTCTGTCACCCCCATAGATTCCCCATGTGCTGTCTGTCACCACCATAGAATACCCATGTGCTGTATGTCACCACCATAGATTCCCCATGTGCTGTCTGTCACCCCCATAGAATACCCATGTGCTGTCTGTCACCCCCATAGAATCCCCATGTACTGTCTGTCACCCCCATAGAATCACCATGTGCTGTCTGTCACCCCCATAGAATCCCCATGTGCTGTCTGTCACCCCCATAGATTCCCCATGTGCTGTCTGTCACCCCCATAGATTCCCCATGTACTGTCTGTCACCCCCATAGAATCCCCATGTGCTGTCTGTCACCCCCATAGAATCCCCATGTGCTGTCTGTCACCCCCATAGAATCCCCATGTGCTGTCTGTCACCACCATAGATTCCCCATGTACTGTCTGTCACCCCCATAGAATCCCCATGTGCTGTCTGTCACCCCCATAGATTCCCCATGTACTGTCTGTCACCCCCATAGAATCCCCATGTGCTGTCTGTCACCCCCATAGAATCCCCATGTGCTGTCTGTCACCCCCATAGAATACCCATGTACTGTCTGTCACCTCCATAGAATCCCCATGTGCTGTCTGTCACCTCCATAGAATCACCATGTGCTGTCTGTCACCTCCATAGATTCCCCATGTACTGTCTGTCACCACCATAGATTCCCCATGTGCTGTCTGTCACCTCCATAGAATACCCATGTGCTGTCTGTCACCCCCATAGATTCCCCATGTACTGTCTGTCACCCCCATAGAATCCCCATGTGCTGTCTGTCACCCCCATAGAATACCCATGTGCTGTCTGTCACCCCCATAGATTCCCCATGTGCTGTCTGTCACCCCCATAGATTCCCCATGTACTGTCTGTCACCCCCATAGATTCCCCATGTACTGTCTGTCACCCCCATAGAATACCCATGTGCTGTCTGTCACCCCCATAGATTCCCCATGTGCTGTCTGTCACCACCATAGATTCCCCATGTGCTGTATGTCACCACCATAGATTCCCCATGTGCTGTCTGTCACCCCCATAGATTCCCCATGTGCTGTCTGTCACCCCCATAGATTCCCCATGTGCTGTCTGTCACCACCATAGAATACCCATGTACTGTCTGTCACCCCCATAGATTCCCCATGTACTGTCTGTCACCCCCATAGATTCCCCATGTGCTGTCTGTCACCACCATAGATTCCCCATGTGCTGTGTCACCCCCATAGAATCCCCATGTGCTGTCTGTCACCCCCATAGATTCCCCATGTGCTGTCTGTCACCCCCATAGAATACCCATGTACTGTCTGTCACCTCCATAGATTCCCCATGTGCTGTCTGTCACCCCCATAGAATACCCATGTACTGTCTGTCACCCCCATAGAATCCCCATGTGCTGTCTGTCACCCCCATAGATTCCCCATGTGCTGTCTGTCACCCCCATAGATTCCCCATGTGCTGTCTGTCACCCCCATAGAATCCCCATGTGCTGTCTGTCACCCCCATAGAGTCCCCATGTGCTGTCTGTCACCACCATAGAATCCCCATGTGCTGTCTGTCACCTCCATAGATTCCCCATGTGCTGTCTGTCACCTCCATAGAATCCCCATGTGAAAACAAAAGACCACCACATACTCACCTCGGTCCCATTCCCTGGCGCTCTGCTCTTCTGTCTGCCTCCGGTGCGCTGACTCTCTGGCGGTGCACAGCTGACGTGATGAGATGACGTCATCGCATCAGCTGTTTCATTCGCTGATTGGTGGAGGAAGTGGTTGGAGGCCGCTCCTCCACCAGTGCTGACTGCGCCTTGGGAGAAAACTGAATGAGCCAGCGAGCGGATGGGCACGGTGCGGCCCGCGGAACTCTGGTTTCCAGCCCCACAACTGTCTCAGACTGCCAGTCAGACTGAGACAGCCAGAGGGCCGGATGTGGTCCGCGGGCCGAACTTTGCCCAGGTCTGCCTTTAGAGTCATTCACCTCTGCGTCGTATATTCCACAAAATTGCTGAACAATATAGAGCAGCATGTTATGATGCTTTGTCCAGTTCAATGTCCGAAATAAGGACAAAAATTTGAAGGACCCTATTTTTGTCACTGGACTTCATTGAATAAGGTTGAACTCTATAATGTGATAGAACTGTCATTGCAGTCATTTTTGCTGCTCTTCTCCTATGACAGAGCAGAATAAAATAAATGAACATGTCAGGTGTGAACCTAGCCCTTTATCCTTTATTAGGATAATAAAGCATTACGTTATATAATCAATAAACTATTCATGTCGGCCATGGTTGTGTTAGTTGTGAGAGTTCTCAATGTAGCTACTCTCTGGTTGGTGCCAATAGCTGTAGTAATGGTAGTGCTGAAAGTTGTAGTTCTCTTAATGCAGAATTCTATAATTGGGTATCTGTTCAAATGAAGTTAAGTTGAACTTGTCTTCCTTGTTAATTTATTGTTTCATTCACCTTTGCCTATGTCTTATATACGGTTTGATATTTAAGTACCTCCTCAGAAGTAATTGGGGCATTAAATGGATCATTGACTTAGACCTCTTGACAATCCTTTGTTGCTTGTAGAGAATTATACGTGTAGCTAATTAACTTGGCAATCACAACACAATTTCTACGTGTTTAATTTTCTTTAGTGTAAAAAAAATATTTCTCTTTTCTTTTTGTGTATTACAAGTTAGAGTTCTAAAAAATAATGAATTAATTTTGAAATCCAGACAACTCCTACTTTGTGCATCACTGTGATCATCACTTTTGAGTGCCATGAGAAAACATACAAAAATTTAATAATAATAATTTTATTTATATAGCGCCATCATAATCATCAAAGTTTGACATAAAACTTGAAATGCTGCAAAATTTGTATACAACTACAGTGTGTCCGTAAAGTCATGGTGCACTTTTGACCAGTCACCTGATCTATTTATAGTTTACATTTTGGCACCCTTTCTCTGGCCCAATCATATCAAACCCGTTCATGAGGAGAGATAACAAGAACCAATCAAATGACACAAAGTCATTTCAGCTGTTGCTGAGCCCCCAGTCAGATTAACCCCTGATAAACTGAGCTCTGATTAATACACTGCCAGGTCTGTGACATCATGCAGCCACAAGTTTATGCCAGCTGTGTGGTTTTCCATGCCAGTCAAGATGTGGGCAGTACAGAGGAAAGTTCAGTGTGTTCTGTGGCTCGCTAAATTTGAATCCGTGACCAAAGTGCTATGTGAATATCAGCGCGTTTATAAAGAAGCGCCATCATACAGGAATAACATTACTCTGGTGGGATAAGCAGTTGAAGGAAACCGGCAGTTTGGTGGAGAAACCCTGTTCTGGTAGGCCATCAGTTAGTGATGAGTCTGTAGAAGCTATAATGGACAGCTACCTAAGGAGCCCTTAAAAAATCTGTGCGTGCGTGTGCTCGATAATTACATCTAAGCAAGACTACAGTTCATAAGGTGTTAAAGAAACGTCTCTGTTTTACGGGGTACAAATTGCGGCTGTTGCACGCAATCAAACCAGCGGCTAGACCCAAACGATGCGCGTTTGCTACAGATATGCTTCATGAGATCGACAATGATGCAAGATTTTTGCAGAAGATTGTGTTTAGCGATGAGGCGACCTTCCATATCTGTGCACGTGTTCATCGCCATAACGTCCGAATATGGACTGCTGAACATCCTCATGCCTACGTTGAGTATGAACGTAACACCCCTAAAGTGAACGTGTGGTGTGGCCTGATGCATGAGAAGGTGATGGGCATATTTTTTCTCACAGAGCAGTCTGTGACGGCAAACACATATCTTGACATATTGGAATTGTATGCAGGGCCACAATTTCCAGAAGGTTTCATCTTTCAACAGGACGGTGCTCCTCCACACTACGCCACCATTTTTCATGAATTTCTGGATAGAACATTCCCCTGGCAGTGGATATGCAGGGGTTCTGTCAAGCCATGGCCATCACGATCCCCAGATCTGACGCCCTTAGACTTTTACTTTTAGGGTTATGTGAAGCAACATGTGTACATTGAATGTATCAATGACATTAACCCCTTCATGACCCAGCCTATTTTGACCTTAAAGACCTTGCCGTTTTTTGCAGTTCTGACCAGTGTCCCTTTATGAGGTAATAACTCAGGAACGCTTCAACGGATCCTAGCGGTTCTAAGATTGTTTTTTCGTGACATATTGGGCTTCATGTTAGTGGTAAATTTAGGTTAAGAAATTCTGCGTTTATTTGTGATAAAAACGGAAATTTGGCGAAAATTTTGAAAATTTTGCAATTTTCACATTTTGAATTTTTATTCTGTTAAACCAGAGAGTTATGTGACACAAAATAGTTAATAAATAACATTTCCCACATGTATACTTTACATCAGCACAATTTTGGAAACAAAATTTTTTTTTGCTAGGAAGTTATAAGGGTTAAAATTTGACCAGCGATTTCTCATTTTTACAACTAAATTTACAAAACAATTTTTTTTTGAGGGGTCTATATGGCTGAGAATACCCAAAAGTGACACCATTCTAAAAAAATGCACCCCTCAAGGTACTCAAAACCATATTCAAGAAGTTTATTAACCCTTCAGGTACTTCACAGCAGCAGAAGCAACATGGAAGGAAAAAATGAACATTTAACTTTTTAGTCACAAAAAATATCTTTTAGCAACAATTTTTTTATTTTTCCAATGGTAAAAGGAGAAACTGAACCACAAAAGTTGTTGTCCAATTTGTCCTGAGTACGCTGATACCTCATATGTGGGGGTAAACCACTGTTTGGGCGCACGGCAGGGCTTGGAAGGGAAGGAGCGCCATTTGACTTTTTGAATGAAAAATTGGCTCCACTCTTTAGCGGACACCATGTCACGTTTGGAGAGCCCCCGTGTGCCTAAAAATTGGAGCTCCCCCACAAGTGACCCCATTTTGGAAACTAGACGCCCCAAGGAACTTATCTAGATGCATAGTGAGCACTTTGAACCCCCAGGTGCTTCACAAATTGATCCGTAAAAATGAAAAAGTACTTTTTTTTCACAAAAAAATTCTTTTACCCTCAATTTTTTCATTTTCACATGGGCAACAGGATAAAATGGATCCTAAAATTTGTTGGGCAATTTCTCCTGAGTACACCGATACCTCACATGTGGGGGTAAACCACTGTTTGGGCACATGGTAAGGCTCGGAAGGGAAGGAGCGCCATTTTACTTTTTGAATGAAAAATTATCTCCATCGTTAGCGGACACCATGTCGCGTTTGGAGAGCCCCTGTGTGCCTAAACATTGGAGCTCCCCCACAAGTGACCCCATTTTGGAAACTAGACCCCCCAAGGAACTTATCTAGATGCCTAGTGAGCACTTTAAACCCTCAGGTGCTTCACAAATTGATCTGTAAAAATGAAAAAGTACTTTTTTTTCACAAAAAAATTCTTTTCGCCTCAATTTTTTCATTTTTACATGGGCAATAGGATAAAATGGATCCTAAAATTTGTTGGGCAATTTCTCCCGAGTACGCCGATACCTCATATGTGGGGGTAAACCACTGTTTGGGCACACGGCAGGGCTCGGAAGGGAAGGCGCGCCATTTGACTTTTTGAATGGAAAATTAGCTCCAATTGTTAGCGGACACCATGTCGCGTTTGGAGAGCCCCTGTGTGCCTAAACATTGGAGCTCCCCCACAAGTGACCCCATTTTGGAAACTAGACCCCCCAAGGAACTTATCTAGATGCATATTGAGCACTTTAAACCCCCAGGTGCTTCACAGAAGTTTATAACGCAGAGCCATGAAAATAAAAAAAAACAATTTATTCTCTCAAACATGATCTTTTAGCCTGCAATTTTTTATTTTCCCAAGGGTAACAGGAGAAATTTGACCCCAAAAGTTGTTGTCCAGTTTTTCCTGAGTACGCTGATACTCCATATGTGGGGGTAAACCACTGTTTGGGCACATGCCGGGGCTCGGAAGTGAAGTAGTGACGTTTTGAAATGCAGACTTTGATGGAATGCTCTGCGGGCGTTACGTTGCGTTTGCAGAGCCCCTGATGTGGCCAAACAGTAGAAACCCCCCACAAGTGACCCCATTTTGGAAACTAGACCCCGAAAGGAACTTATCTAGATGTGTGGTGAGCACTTTGAACCCCCAAGTGCTTCACAGAAGTTTATAATGCAGAGCCGTGAAAATAATAAATACGTTTTCTTTCCTCAAAAATAATAAAATAAAATAAAAATAATAATTTAGCCCATAATTTTTTATTTTCCCAAGGGTTACAGGAGAAATTGGACCCCAAAAGTTGTTGTCCAGTTTCTCCTGAGTACGCTGATACCCCATGTGTGGGGGTAAACCACTGTTTGGGCACACGTCGGGGCTCAGAAGGGAAGTAGTGACTTTTGAAATGCAGACTTTGATGGAATGGTCTGCGGGTGTTACGTTGCGTTTGCAGAGCCCCTGATGTGGCCAAACAGTAGAAACCCCCCACAAGTGACCCCATTTTGGAAACTAGACCCCGAAAGGAACTTATCTAGATGTGTGGTGAGCACTTTGAACCCCCAAGTGCTTCACAGAAGTTTATAATGCAGAGCCGTGAAAATAATAAATACGTTTTCTTTCCTCAAAAATAATAAAATAAAATAAAAATAATAATTTAGCCCATAATTTTTTATTTTCCCAAGGGTTACAGGAGAAATTGGACCCCAAAAGTTGTTGTCCAGTTTCTCCTGAGTACGCTGATACCCCATGTGTGGGGGTAAACCACTGTTTGGGCACACGTCGGGGCTCAGAAGGGAAGTAGTGACTTTTGAAATGCAGACTTTGATGGAATGGTCTGCGGGTCATTTGCGGAGCCCCTGGTGTGCCTAAACAGTAGAAACCCCCCACAAGTGACCCCATTTTAGAAACTAGACCCCCCAAGGAACTTATCTAGATATGTGGTGAGCACTTTGAACCCCCAAGTGCTTCACAGACGTTTACAACGCAGAGCCGTGAAAATAAAAAATAATTTTTCTTTCCTCAAAAATGATGTTTTAGCAAGCATTTTTTTATTTTCACAAGGGTAACAGGGAAATTGGACCCCAGTAATTGTTGCGCAGTTTGTCCTGAGTACACTGATACCCCATATGAGGGGGTAAACCACTGTTTGGGCGCACGTCGGGGCTCGGAAGTGAGGGAGCACCATTTGACTTTTTGAATACAAGATTGGCTGGAATCAATGGTGGCGCCATGTTGCGTTTGGAGACCCCTGATGTGCCGTAACAGTGGAAACCCCTCAATTCTACCTCCAACACTAACCCCCAACACACCCCTAACCCTAATCCCAACTGTAGCCATAACCCTTATCACAACCCTAACCCCAACACACCCCTAACCCTAACCACAACCCTAATTCCAACCCTAACCCTAAGGCTATGTGCCCACGTTGCGGATTCGTGTGAGATTTTTCAGCATCATTTTTGAAAAAGGCACTGCGTTTTACCTGCGGATTTACCGCAGATTTCCAGTGTTTTTTGTGCGGATTTCACCTGTGGATTCCTATTGAGGAACAGGTGTAAAACGCTGCGGAATCCGCGCAAAGAATTGACATGCTGCGGAAAATGCAACACAGCGTTTCCACGCGGTATTTTCCGCACCATGGGCACAGCGTATTTAGTTTTCCATAGGTTTACATGGTACTGTAAACCTGATGGAACACTGCTGTGAATCCGCAGCGGCCAATCCGCTGCGGATCCGCAGCCAAATCCGCACCATGTGCACATAGCCTAATTCTAAAGGTATGTGCACACGCTGCGGAAAACGCTGCGGATCCGCAGCAGTTTCCCATGAGTTTACAGTTCAATGTAAACCTATGGGAAACAAAAATCGCTGTACACATGCTGCAGAAAAACTGCACGGAAACGCAGCGGTTTACATTCTGCAGCATGTCACTTGTTTCTGCGGATTCCGCAGCGGTTTTACAACTCCTCCAATAGAAAATCGCAGTTGTAAAACCACAGTGAAATGCGCAGAAAAACCGCGGTAAATCCGCGATAAATCCACAGTGGTTTAGCACTGCGGATTTATCAAATCCGCAGCGGAAAAATCCGCAGAGGAACAGAATACGTGTGCACATACCGAAACCCTAACCCTAACCCTAGCCCTAACCCTAACCCTAACCCTAGCCCTAGCCCTAACCCTAGCCCTAGCCCTAACCCTAGCCCTAGCCCTAACCCTAACCCTATTCTAACCTTAGTGGAAAAAAAAAAATTCTTTATTTTTTTATTGTCCCTACCTATGGGGGTGACAAAGGGGGAGGGGGTCATTTATTATTTTTTTTATTTTGATCACTGTGATAGATTATATCCCAGTGATCAAAATGCACTTTGGAACGAATCTGCAGAATCTGGTCGGCAGATTCGGCGGGCGCACTGCGCATGCGCCCGCCATTTTGGAAGATGGCGGCGCCCAGGGAGAAGACGGACGGACCCCGGCAGGATCGGTAAGTATGATGGGGTGGGGGGAGCACGGGGGGGATCGGAGCATGGGGGGGGATCGGAGCGTGGGGGGTGGAACGGAGCACGGGGGGGTGGAACGGAGCACGGGGGTGGATCGGAGCACGGGGGTGGATGATGCACGGGGGGGTGGATCGGAGTGCAGGGGGGTTGGATCGGAGCATGGGGGGGTGATTGGAGCACGGGGGGAGTGGACAAGAGCTCGGGGGGAGCGGAGCACAGGACGGAGGGGAGCCGGAGCAGTGTTCCGGACAGATCGGTGGCTTGGGGGGGCGATCGGTGGGGTGGGGGCACATTAGTGTTTCCAGCCATGGCCGATGATATTGCAGCATCGGCCATGGCTGGATTGTAATATTTCACCAGTTTTAATAGGTGAAATATTACAAATCGCTCTGATTGGCAGTTTCACTTTCAACAGCCAATCAGAGCGATCGTAGCCACGGGGGGGTGAAGCCACCCCCCTGGGCTGAACTACCACTCCCCCTGTCCCTGCAGATCGGGTGAAATGGGAGTTAACCCTTTCACCCGATCTGCAGGGACGCGATCTTTCCATGACGCCACATAGGCGTCATGGGTCGGATTGGCACCGACTTTCATGACGCCTACGTGGCGTCAAAGGTCGGGAAGGGGTTAATCACTTAAAACAGAGAATCACAGATGTTATTCACTCTGTTACACCAGACGTCCTTAACTGTGTGTGGCAAGAACTTCACTATCGTTTGGATGTGTGTAGGGAGCCCACATGAAACTGCACTGAATAGGTATGAAACTGGGAGAGTTTTTATTTTATTTGGAGCAGATTTCACATTTCTATCATTTTTTGTTGCTTTCCAGTGACTGGTCAAAAGTGCACCATGACTTTACGGACACACTGTAGTGTTGCACCTTTTGGCAACTCCATCAACTTTTTGAAAGGTGGGTGTAGCTTATCAGGAGGGGTCATGGTCGATTGCAGCCTTACAAATTCATCATAATGTATGCTACAGAAGTGATGTAAATTATAATTGAAATGTACTCCTGTCAATTTCTTGAGTTCATTAGTGAAGCTGGAACAGTGCAGCTGAAGCTTACATCGAATTAATTATTATTATTATTATTTATTTATATAGCACCATTGATTCCATGGTGCTGTACATGAGAAGGGGTTACATACAAGTTACAGATATCACATACAGTAAACAAACTAACAATGACGGACTGATACAGAGGGGCGAGGACCCTGCCCTTGCGGGCTTACATTCTACAGGATTATGGGGAAGGAGACAGTAGGTTGGGGGTTGCAGGAGCTTTGGTGTTGGTGAGGCGGTAGCTTCGATAGTGATGAGGCGGCAGTGGTGTCAGTGCAGGCTGTAGGCTTTCCTGAAGAGATGAGTTTTCAGGTTCCGTCTGAAGGATCCGACTGTGGTTGATAGTCGGACGTGTTGGGGCAGAGAGTTCCAGAGGATGGGGGATATTCGGGAGAAGTTTTGGAATCGATTGGATGAGGACCGAATAAGTGTGTAGGAGAGAAGGAGGTCTTGGGAGGACCGGAGATTGCGTGAGGGAAGATATCGGGATATTAGTTCAGAGATATATGGAGGAGACAGGTTATGGATGGCTTTGTAGGTCAGTATTAGTAATTTGAACTGGATACGCTGAGGGAATGGGAGCCAGTGAAGAGATTTGCAGAGGGGGGAAGCGGAGGAGTAGCGAGGAGAGAGATGGATTAGTCGGGCAGCAGAGTTAAGGATGGACTGGAGAGGTGCAAGGGTGTTAGCAGGGAGGCCACAGAATAGGATGTTGCAGTAGTCAAGGCAGGAGATGATGAGGGCGTGCACAAGCATTTTAGTAGATTGGGGGTTGAGGAAAGGACGGATCCTGGAGATATTTTTGAGCTGGAGGCGACAGGAGGTGGAAAGAGCTTGGATGTGTGGTTTGAAGGACAGGGCAGAGTCGAAGGTTACTCCGAAGCAGCGGACTTCGGGTACGGGGGAAAGCATGATAATTGAAAGGCTTATGACTCTTTGGGCTCATTCACACGTCCAATTTCTCCACATACAAGAAAAATGGATTGATTATTGTGATCCGACTTTGATCAGAGTATGATTAGCGTGTGGTCTGAGGGTCATCTGTTTTTCTCGTATGTGGAGAAATAAATAAAAAAATCTCAATTTTGACAGTCCATGAAAATCGGACCACACTTGGATGTAATCCAAGTGCGTCCCAATTTTTTCAAAAACCCAATGACTTGCATTGCCAATTTTGATCCAACCCTCGGATCCCAATTGGACATGTCTGCAATATTTTCCATGGACCACACTGTTCAAAGGAAAAATCGGATATGTGCATTGTTCCATAGAATAAATTAGTGAAAACTATGGATAGCACTCGTATGTGAAAATCGGACTTGTGAATGAGTCCTTAATGATTTTATTGCAGCACACAACAGGATCAAGACTGGTGTGAAAAGAACCAGTTTTGAAGATTTGGACCCATAGTGATGTTGAAGTATTGATTTGCCAAATCAGTGGCTCTGGAGCCACATATGGCTCACAAGCCTCTTACATGTGGATTGCCAGCTGTTAGCAGCTGCAGATACTTTTATGCACTAGCATCACCAGGGATAACATAGCACTACAATATGCCAATACAGCTTGGCACTGCTATCAAAATTATTCAACTGCCAGATTTATGCTATACTACATTTAATGCAATTTAACAACTGATATCAGGTGCGTTTAGTAGGGATCTTCCAATAAAGGGATACATTAAATTCATTTGAGCTTGCAGAACTTGCATTGAGAGAACAAGGTGGTCCTCAAAAAACCTGACTCCATGACTTACAAAAATTACTAATGCTCCAACGGAGGGAAGATGTCACAAAAGAGAAGGTAGACAAGAGAGCAACTGTGCTTACATAAAGATGAATGCAAGCAAAGGCTTTCCCACTGGCCTAATTGTTACTATTGTCCCTTCACGCATTAGTCATTTCAAAGCACAATATTGTCATGGTTGGTTGGTAGGCATACACATGGAAAAATGATACTCATGTAATGATGCCCAAGGCCTCATGTAGAATGCAAAGTCGTCTCTGTACAGCTGCACTTGAAATGTCTATTGTTGTATTTACTGGGATATTTGCTTTCCATGTGCCACCGTGCCGCCATCTGATGCCCTCATGTGGCACTGTAGTCTACTCTAAATATAATGATTTTAGAACAGAAGACATTTGTAATGCAGCAT
The DNA here is from genome assembly GCF_032444005.1 of Ranitomeya imitator. Lineage (NCBI taxonomy): Eukaryota > Metazoa > Chordata > Amphibia > Anura > Dendrobatidae > Ranitomeya > Ranitomeya imitator. The sequence goes on from NC_091283.1 coordinate 588,446,057, forward strand.
ACAATAGGATACGCATATAGTGGTTAGGTGTGCACGGGCTGTAGGATATACATGTAAGCTAGAATAATAGTAATGGCTGTAGTGTTTCCAGTGATTCCTCTGCTTTCACACCAGTTCCTGTCCAATTAATTCTGCCCTATGTCATGGTTGACAGTTTATTATAATTAATTTGTTGTTTTTTTTTTTACTTTGGATAAAGTGTTCATACAAGAGATGCCATAATTTAGAGATGGTTTTATCATTGCTGATTTATATTTTTAACATTCTGTGCATTTTCCGAGGGCGAGTGGTGTGATTGACTCCGTAGCTCCACTGGGGACTATCTTTCATTACCAAGTCTACTCTCGGTAAATTTACATTTATAGTAGAAGACCTTACATTAAAATATTGAACCAAGAGTTCCAACATGAGAACCAATTATAACCCTAAATATACTATGCCACTGAACAGATTACAGGCCTCACAGGGTGACTATCACAGCACAGCATTCATGTGTGAGGCAGACTAGAGCATGAAGACTGTCCATGGAGTAAGCGATATAGCAAAATGCTAAATTCCTTAAGATTCCGCAAACATTAATGAGATAATCTAACAATTGTTTAGCCCTTTGAACTGAAGGAGTGCTATTATTAAAGTGATCTTGTAAGCAGGTTTTTATACTCCAAACTAATGTCACCTATGTAAAGTCCATGTAATGTTCATACACCCATACCTTTTTTTAAGTCTGTGTCTCCGTTATAGACACCTACAGGCCAATATTTATGCAAGGAGGCTTGGCCTGCACTTACAGCTCGCCAGCCTCTCCCATTCTTTTCTCGCCTGCTGCCAGACTCCTGTTAGTGACTGACATGTCCCTCTTTTCTGCAACCTGCTTCATTGTCCAAGATCTCGCACAAACACCATCATTTATGGAGGCATTGTCCCCAGGAATGACAGCACTTGCTTGAAATCTTAGGCAGGGGAGCATGTCACAAAGAAGAGTGACCTGTCAGTCACTGACAGGAGGCTGGCGGCAGGCGAGGAAAGAGGGGGAGAGGCCAGAGAGCTCTATGTGCATGCCAAGCCTCCCCATTCCTTTTGCATAAAATTTCCATGATAGATTTCTATGTAACGGAGACAAATACTTATATAACATATTATGTATTGACCTCTTCAACATAACAGAGACTTTACATAGATGATGTTTATTTGGGGTCTGAAAACTTGGTGACAAGTATCCTATAAAATTAGTTCAGTTTTACTTCTAAAGAGTGATTGCGCGACCTTCGGGCGCGCGCTGTGATTACGAACCACGCAATGGGGTGTAACCACGCAGCAGACTGACCTCACAATGAGGTGTACCCTTGCACCAGACTGGCGTATGTGCAGTCTAATAGCAAGCAAATACCTGGTGCACCTCTCCTGCCACTCCTACCTTGTATATGAAAAAGCTCGGTAGTTAATACTGTTCGGGTAGAGCTATCCAATAGTCTCGTTAAGCACGGCTTGGAGTTTGATTTTTAATACTCGTGCAACCAAATCTGATCTGAACTCTGGCCTTTGCCATGGTTCTAAGTTTTCAGTAATTTCCTTCCACTTGGGGTTACAGGTCATTGTAACAAAAAGATCTGGCCTTACGAATTTTCAGACAATTGTCATGGTGTCTTGGTAATATTGCTGCATAGCTCTTGGGCGTCCAATGAAAGTGGACGGTAAAATTACTGGTGTCCCAGCTTTTGGCCCTTGGTGTAATGCAGCATTATGGATGTCATCCATAACGCCGGCATAACTGTCGACACGTAATGCCTTTTGATTTGTTTTATATATTCGATCCTGTCGGATTCAATTTTGATGTAACTTTCAACAATAAATTGTAGCATCAACTTCCCAGCATTTAAAAGGGGATTGAACTTGTCACGACTGGCAAGCCTGTATGCATAGAAGTGCAACAGGGTGATTTTTTCTTGTCGAACTTGATCCAATGGTATAGATGGTTGTTGAATGTCACCAATTCCTTGATGTTGCATACTTATGGCAATTAGAGTTGTCAAATTTATTGTCCATCCACTGTCCCCATATGGGAATAGAAGTGGATATGTCATTGCATCACACTTTCTGTGAAGAAAGCTGATTTGAAGTTTGGTTTTCACTTTTGAGGTGAACTCTGATGTCCCTATTAAATGGGGGTTCACCCATTGCATTTTGATAAATTATAGCTACTTCATTGCACCTTGGTGCATTATAGCACCTCTTGTCATCATTGTAGTCATTTATAATTGACATTGTTATTTCGAGTGGATCGCGATTTTCTAATTCAGCAATCCTCTCTCCCTCTATTTCAAATTCCCTCATCATTGTGAAGGCTCTTGCGAGTGGGTTAATTGATTTCATTTTCTCTCCAAGAGATGATAGCAGTGCTGGGAGGCACTTTTTATTTGCTTGTCTTCTTCTACTTAATGCTTCTTCACTGTCCAAGATATAAATCTCGGCAAACTTGGGAGTACTACCCACAGCGGGATGCAATGGGGCAGTTCTGTGGTAAATTTGACCATGAATTCAAAAACAGTATTTGCCACGCCCAGGAGATGGCGCAACTTATGCTCCCATTGATGCCAAAGCAAGCAAGCTATTGTATTGCCTTATATTAGCCATAAAGTTATTGGAGTGCTGATGCTCTCCTTTCATCAACTTGACTAATTGATCATCCATACGAATGGGATGTAATTGGTCATGCCCTCTCTTGCAGCAGGAGGGGAATGTTTTGTCCTGCGCTATTTCGTCTTTGAAATTTTTAGATCGGCAGAACTGACATCGAAATGTCAGTTCGCCAGCATAGTGCTCTTCAATACGTGTCTCATCAATTTGATTGAGAAGTCCTCTAGCGGCAAATGTAACTTGCCGTCGTCAAGTGGCTCTTGTCTTCGGACACGTATTCTATCTTGCTCTCTTTTTGTGAAATATGTTTATCACTTTGTGCATTGCGTGTTGCGTGTTGTCGTGTAGCATTAGATGCTCTACGTGATTCAGTTACTTAATTTTTCTCTTGCTCTGGCCGGGCTCTGTCGAGCTGCATCAGCAATTCTTCGACAATTTCGTTCGTCTTCTGTTTCATTAAGACGCAGGTTACGCATCCATATGCGATTTGCTTCTCTACGTGCAGCAGCACGCTCAATTTGATCCATCTTTGCAATGTTGCCTCACAGTGTTGCCTCACAGGCTAACGTTCAAAAAAGGCTTATGCCTTAACTCGCCACCAGGGAGAGCTCCTCTCCTTAGGTATCCATGGTTACGCCCAGGCAATTACCTGCTACTGGTAGTAACTATGGATACCTAAGTTACTGTTCAGCTGTGGATGACTCATTGTGCACAGACACACGGACACGTCCAAATTAGGTATAATGATAATCAAAATGTCATCAGTGATTGTCCGAATGTATTTCCATGGTGTCCAATAATGATCCTCCTGATTTTATAGGGATTGTTATTTGGTAGGGGTCTTGCAGGAGCCAACAAAGCAGTTATATTGTATAAATTACCAGAAATCCCTAAAAGCATCTTATATGCATTGATATCAATATCTTACCATCTTGTACTGTATAAAGACAACTAGATATGGATACACATTATTGGCCTCTGTTCATGAAGCCAGGACTTCTGCATTTCAGTGTGTTTGATTGGAGCAGATGCAGTAACTGTAGGTCTCCTTCATTTCTTTAAGCTTTGTATTGATTGCTTGTGATCTCTGATAATGAGCTCAGTTTTAGTACATTCCCAGCAACCTCTATACTTATTTAAAAGCAGCCGTAATACTGGAGTTTGTTGGAAGATTTAGTGTTCAACCTATTGTGTCCTCTAGATCATTGCCTGCGTATGTGGCTCGTTCCTTGTCCTTGTTTAAACAATGATAAACCCTACAAATAATTCATTCGCTTTAAAGGCGGCCTAAAGCCCCCGTCACACATAGCGAGATCGCTAGCGAGATCGCTGCTGAGTCACAAGTTTTGTGACGCAACAGCGACCTCAGTAGCGATCTCGCTATGTGTGACACGTAGCAGCGACCAGGCCCCTGCTGTGAGATCGCTGGTCGTGTCGGAATGGCCTGGACCGTTTTTTGATCGTTGAGGTCCCGCTGGGTAGCACACATCGCTGTGTTTGACACCCTACCAACGACCTCGTTGACAGGACGTCCTATTGAATCGTCATGAAATAGCATCGTTGTACAGGTCGCTACAGGTCGCCGCATCGCTGCTGCGTCGTTGGGGAGATCTCACTGTTTGACATCTCACCAGCGACCACATAGCGACGCAGCAACGATCCCTGACAGGTCGTATCGTTGTCGGGATCGCTTAAGCGTCGCTATGTGTGACGGGGCCTTAAGATTTGTCTTCTGTTTGATTGCATGTAGTCTGTTGAAGCAAGGATTGGGTATCTTGTGAGAACATGGACTTACCAGACCAACCCTTAGGCTACTTTCACACATCAGTTTTTTGTCATCATGCAGTATCCGGCAAATTTTTGAAAAAACTGATCTGTTGCAAAGTGTGAAAAACTGATGCAACGGATCTGTGTTTTTTTTTTAATTAACCCAGGGATAAATGGACTTCCAGTTCTGTGGAAAAGGAGAGAGAGGGGGAGAGAGAGAGTTTTGTATGGAGAATGCAGGGAAAACCAGATTCGGAGGTCGGAATCATCATTTCACATCTCAGTTTCATACGTTTTTCGCCGGATCAGTCGCTGGGTGTTTTTTCGCCGCACAGAAAAAAACATTACTCTGGATGTTTTCTCTGTCCACCGGAAAAAGCTTTTTGGATGGATCCGGCAAAAAACGGATGAAACGTGTGGCCATCAGGCGCAATCCGGCGCTAATACAACTCTATGAGAAAAAAATCGGATCCAGCGGACAAAAAACGGATGCGTTTTTTTCAAAACTCACCAGATTGTGCTTGACGGCAAAAAACTGATATGTGAAAGTAGCCTTAGTCTACCTGATCCATATGACCATACCAGATCTTTATTCTGTGCGGGATGGTATACATTTTATGTAACTTGTTCATTTTTAGGTCTTTACATTTTTCAAAGTGAGTATAAAGACCTGTTCCACAAATCTTTTTTATTTTTGCTTGTAAGTGAAAAGCAGTGTACTTTTTTTAGTATTATGCCCCATTTTTGGTTTGTCAACTTTTACAAAAAATTCTTAACTCCTCCTCTCCAGTAAACCGTAAAATATGGCAACATCTATGTGCTATCATTTTTTTCACAGTGCTGCTGACTTGCATTGATGAGTTTGATCTGGGTCAAAGTAAGACATATCTTCATTTTTATTTTGTTTTGTAGACAATCGGTCAGCAATAAAAAGGATATATGAAAAGGTGCATTGATCTATCTGAAAAAATCACAGATAGTATCGGTACAAAAATGTGAGTGAGCCCTAAGGGAGAGCATTTTGTGCCGTTAACTAAGCATGCATCACGAGAGAATTGGTGTAATCTGCATGATTCTTGGAAAAAGCCACATACGGTATGGCCACTCTTAGTATTTATCAATAAAATGTAATCCTGTCCTAAACTACAACAGAATTCACTGAAGCACAATGACTGATGATAAAAAAGCTTCTATCTTTTCTGCTCGCATTAAGTCCATCTTTACTTCTTAGCAAATAATGTGCAAATGTTTTCTCCTGATCATCGCCCAGTATAAACTTGCCCGGCATTCAAACAGCAATCAAGAAAATGCTCATTTGCAATTGATCACATTTATTATGTAGCCACAAAAAAATATTGTTGGCTTACATACATTCCCTGTTGTAAACAGGAATTTGCCATTAAATATAATAAAAGACTGGATGAATTAACAATTGTATGAACCTCCTCATAATCACTGTGAAAATTACATTTTGTAAAAAGTAAAGCTGGTGAGTGCCAACCGATGATACAGAAATTAGATTGGTGCCCTCTAAACTGTCTATGACAACATTTTTTTGTCAGTAGCATTATGTCTGTGAAAGTTCAAGAACATTTAGATAACAAAATGAATACAGGGCTGCTGTGGTCTCGCTTACTTTTAGAACCTAAAAGCAATGCGGCTGAAAAATCATTTAGTTCCTTTATGACCAAGGCTCACATTACTGTCCAACCTTTCTTTCTGACCTAAAACTGGAAATACCAGGATTGCTGAGATAAAATAAAGACCGCTCAAACTGCTGTCCACCATGTCTATCTAATGTAATACTGGAGATACCAGGAATGCAGAGGTAGGAGTCTGCTCACACTGCTGTCGACGATGTCTATCTACTGTAATGTAATACTGGAGATAACAGGAGTGCTGAGCTAAGAGACTGCTTACACTGCTCTCCACCCTGTTTATCTGATATAATACTGGCGATACAGGAATGCTGAGATAAGAAGAGTCTGCTCACACTGCTCTTCCACCTGTCTATCTAGTCTAATACTGGAGATACGAGGAGTGCTGAGCTAAGAAGAGACTGCTCACACTGCTGTCCACCCTGTCTATCTAATGTAATACTGGAGATACCAGGAGTGCTGAGCTAAAAAGAGACTTCTCACACTGCTGTCCACCGAGTCTCTCTAATCTAATGTTGGAAGACAAAAGACAAGGCTTCTCACACTGCTGTCTATCATGTTGTAGAGACACGGAGAGTCAGTGGGTGCCCAGTTCCACTATCCGGAACCGCATGGACCAGCGATCGTCTCGACTAACGCCAGCTCTCCCGTTAATGTGGGCATAACACTACTCAGACAACACAGGGTGAGGGTAAAACAGTGTGGCGATGCTTTATTGAACCACAAAACAGGCAGATAACACATAGAACAGTCCCAGCAAAATTCCTCAAGATGGTGCACATTACAGTGTCTCACCCTTCTACTGACCCGCTGGGATAATGTCAGATGTTACATCAGAGCTCCCAGGGTCAGCTACCCCACCTGCGGTACACACACAGAGAGGGGGTAACGACAAGCGTATGTGGATCGCCTCCAGACACAGGGCCACGGGTTCTTGGTAGCGGGCCTCTCTGGTTCGGTTCTGAGGCAGTCACGGTGGCTAGGCCCGGTCCACGACCCTGCTAAGGGGCGTCCGATGAAGGTGGTGATACAGTCTGTCAGGGGTTCGTGACGCCACCTGTGGTGTTCGGTCAGGGTGACCGACGCTGCTGTGGGGTCCACTGGGGTGATGGAATGGCAGCTGGATGGTATACCTTCCCACAGGTGAAGTATGTCCCCAGGGTTTCCCAGTAAGGTGGATGGTGATGGTGTGAGGTGCAGGCAATAACGAGGACACAGGGTTGCAGTCTCTTTACCTCTTTACTGAAGACTTCAGGATCCTCAATCCAGAGCACATTTAACAGGGCTATCAGAGACTGGCCGGTCCGATGGGCACATCCAGAGTTTCCTTCGCAGATGGAAATCGTTGCCTACCAATAGCGCCTGTGTGTTGTAGTCCTACCCTGCTGAGCATTCGGAATAGTCCTCACAACTGCTGTTCTCGTTCGTTCGTTCTCTACAGCTCTCTCTCTCTTTCTTCAGTTCCAGATGTTACTAGTTTCTCGTCCCCCAGTATGTTTTGGCTAGGACGCACCCGTATGACGGGAAGGCTTGGAGGTCTTCCGGGACCCTAGAGACGCCCCTCTCCCAATGTTGCCCCCTATGTCTGCTTAGGAAATTTAAGGTAGACAGCCAACCTATAATTGACTGTCCAGAGGAGTTTGAAGTAAGGCTTGAAGTCAGTTACTCCTGCGGTGTTCCGGCCACCGACTACGCGCCTCAGTAAGATGTTGCCTCTCTCTCTCTCGGCACGACTCTTACTGGCTCTCCTTTGTGCTTGATCTTGTTTACACTGTTCCACAATATCCTTCCATTCGTGTCTCTCTCCTGGATACCGCCGCAGGGTGTGCAGGCGCGGTTCCGTTACAGTCTGTTCTGTTCGCTAGGCACCTGCCAGGTTCCCACGCCTGACAGGGACCCCCCTGTGCCTTCTCCCTGCAACACCCCCTGCCACAGGATGTTGCCTGAATCCAACCCAGTCAGCTTCTGACTAACTTCCTCCCCAGCCCCTAGTTTTACCAGTGTGAGGAGTGGCCCAATAAATAAAGCCTTTTTCTCCCCCTAGTGGCCGGAGTGTGAAGTGTAATGTGTTCTGGTGATACCTGGTCAGAAGAACTCCTTAGTGCCATCAGACGTACCGCCACTCTCCTTAGCGGCAGAGTGCCATACTGCAACGACCAGGTCTCTGGGGCGCTGCATATGAAGATGACAGTTCAGTGAGTCCATACAAGGTACAAGGCAAGTTGACACGAGAGTCACAACCTGACTTCTCCAAACATCTCCATGGAGTCAGGTGACCAGCAGATCCCAGTCCTGGCTTTCTCCAAATGTATCCATGGTCCAGCAATAGTCAGTTAAGCAGATTTGTATTTTTCTAACCAGAGCCGAAAAACCCTAGTTTGTTTCCTGTAGAATGATAGATCGGTGTCCCTCGTGATGGTGCCATGATATTGGTTGGTGTCCTGTCTTTAGTGCTTTGAATGTATATGTCTTAGCATAATCTCTAGCTGTATCCCCCCCCCCCCCCCGCCTCTCTGTCTTTGAGTCTCTTTACACAGAGGCATGTAACCTATTTTTAGATTTACCCAGTGTCCTTCAGTCCAGCATCAAGATAAAGGGAGCAATGGTGGTGAGATCAAATAGCATTACTTGATTATTTAATTTATTTGCAAAGTTTTACCCTCTCTGTTTTCAAAGTCAACAAACTGGCTCCATAATACAATACATAATTAGCATATCAGCAAACATCACTAGTCATCAAAGAAAAGCGCAGAATATATTATATGAAATATCAGCTTACAAGTCACTATTACAGGCTTAGGCCCCTTTCACACATCTGTTTTTTTAAAATCAGTCACAATCTGTTGGCTCGAAGGATCAAAGGATCCGTCGCAGATTGTGAAAAACTGATGCGATAGATCCGTTTTTTGGATGGATCCGACTAGCAGATCTGGTTAATTGAATCGGAGCATGCTCAGTTAAAAAAATGGAATCCGCCGCCGGATTCCGTCATTTGACGGATCCGGCGCCATAGGCTTCCATTCTAGCAAACGACAGACGGCTTCTTGCCTTATAAATGGGGTTGGGACCATCAGTTGTGTTGTGCAGAAGTCTGGTGGATAACCAGCTGATAGACCTACTGAATTGACTGTTAGAATTTGTATTATGGCAAGAAAAAAGCAGCTAAGTAAAGAAAAATGAGTGGCCATCATTACTTTAAGAAATGAAGGTCAGTCAGTCCGAAAAATTGGGCAAACTTTAAAAGTGTCCCCAAGTGCAGTGGCAAAAACCATCAAGCGCTACAAAGAAACTGGCTCACATGAGGACCGCCCCAGGAAAGGAAGACCAAGAGTCACCTCTGCTTCTGAAGATAAGTTTATCCGAGTCACCAGCCTCAGAAATTGCAGGTTAACAGCAGCTCAGATTAGAGACTAGGTCAATGTCACACAGATTTCTAGCAGCAGACACATCTCTACAACAACTATTAAGAGGAGACTTTGTGCAGCAGGCCTACATGGTAAAATAGGATACCACTGCTAAGGACAGGCAACAAGCAGAAGAGACTTGTTTGGGCTAAAGAACACAAGGAATGGACATTAGACCAGTGGAAATCTGTGCTTTGGTCTGATGAGTCCAAATTTGAGATCTTTGGTTCCAACCACCGTGTCTTTGTGCGACGCAGAAAAGGTGAACGGATGGACTCTACATGCCTGGTTCCCATCGTGAAGCATGGAGGAGGAGGTGTGATGGTGTGGGGTGCTTTGCTGGTGACACTATTGGAGATTTGTTCAAAATTGAAGGCATACTGAACCAGCATGGCTACCACAGCATCTTGCAGCGGCATGCTATTCCATCCGGTTTGCGTTTAGTTGGACCATCATTTATTTTTCAACAGGACAATGACCCCAAACACACCTCCAGGCTGTGTAAGGGCTATTTGACCAAGAAGGAGAGTGATGGGATGCTATGCCAGATGACCTGGTCTCCACAGTCACCAGACCTGAACCCAATCGAGATGGTTTGGGGTGAGCTGGACTGCAGAGTGAAGGCAAAAGGGCCAACAAGTGCTAAGCATCTCTGGGAACTCCTTCAAGATTGTTGGAAAACCATTCCCAGTGACTACCTCTTGAAGCTCATCAAGAGAATGCCAAGAGTGTGCAAAGCAGTCATCAAAGCAAAAGATGGCTACTTTGAAGAACCTAGACTATAAGACATAATTTCAGTTGTTTCACACTTTTTTGTTAAGTATATAATTCCACATGTGTTAATTCATAGCTCTCATGCCTTCAGTGTGAATGTACAATTTTCATAGTCATGAAAACACAGGAAAATCTTGAAATGAGGTGTGTCCAAACTTTGGTCTGTATTGTATGTATGTGTGTATGTGTATGTATAACGTATGTTTATGTACAGTACAGACCAAAAGTTTGGACACACCTCATTTCAAGATTTTTCTGTATTTTCATGACTATGAAAATTGTACATTCACACTGAAGGCATCAAAACTATGAATTAACACATGTGGAATTATATACTTAACAAAAAAGTGTGAAACAACTGAAATTATGTCTTATATTCTAGGTTCTTCAAAGTAGCCAACTTTTGCTTTGATGTCTGCTCTGCACACTCTTGGCATTCTCTTGATGAGCTTCAAGAGGTAGTTAAGTATATAATTGCACATGTGCTAATTCATAGTTTTGATGCCTTCAGTGTGAATATACAATTTTCATAGTCATGAAAATACAGAAAAATCTTGAAATGAGAAGGTGTGTTCAAACTTTTGGTCTGTACTGTATATGCAAAGGTATTTATGCATGTATGTGTATATATTGTGTGTATGTAAGTATTGTATGGTATTGTATATCTATGTATGCACATGGGTGCTTATGCATGTATGTTTATATACATATACAGCTCTGGCAAAAATTAAGAGACCACTGCGCAGTTTTATGAAAATCAGCTTCTCTACATGTCTGACATCCATTCCATTCCAGTGTCAGTTGAATTCCAACCAGAGCACACCTCATTCTACTTAATGTGCTTCTGATTAGGTGATCACCTAAACCAAATCTTATTTAACGAAGGAAAGTTTAAAAAACACTGCTGTGGTGTTCACAATCCTCTTGCAATAGGACAAGCTGGATGGCAAAACAAGTGCTAGTAATATTCCGAAAGTAATAGAAATTAAAAAATTACTTTTAACCATGCCAAAGAAGTTGAAAAGTCTTGAGTGAGGAAAAGAAGGGCTCAATTCTGGCTTTACTAGCAGAGGGACACAGTGAGCATCATGTTGCCTCCATCCTTAAAATGTCTAAGACAGCGGTCCATTACAACAAGGTCAAGCAGCAAATGTTGGGGACAACGAAGCTACAGACTGGCAGAGAGCGAAAACGACTCTCCACTGACCGGGATGACCATCATCTTATTCGAATGTCACTCAGCAACCGCAGGATGACATCAGGTGACCTACAAAAGGAATGGCAAATGGCAGCTGGGGTGAAGTGCACGGCAAGAACAGTTCATAACAGACTCCTAGAGGCAGGACTCAAGTCATGTAAAGCTAGAAAAAAGCCTTTCATCAATGAGAAGAAATGGTGAGCCAGGCTGAAGTTTGCCAATGCCATAAGGATTGGACCATAGAGGACTGAAGTAAGGTAATCTTCTCTGATGAGTCACATTTTCAGCTTTGCCCAACACCTGGTCATCTAATGGTTAGACAGAGACCTGGAGAGGCGTACAAGCCACATTGTCTTGTACCCACTGTGAAATTTGGTGGAGGATCGGTGATGATCTAGGGATGCTTCAGCAAGGCTGGAATTGGGCAGGTTGTTCTTTGCAAAGGACGTATGAATCAAGCCACATACAAGGTTATCCTGGAAAAACAGTTGATTCCTTCTGCTCAGACAATGTTCCCCAACTCTGGGGACTAGTTTTTCCAGGAGGACAATGCGCCATGCCACACAGATAGGTCAATCAAGGTGTGGATGAAGGACCACCACATTAAATCCCTGTCATGGCCAGCCCAATCTCCAGACCTTAACCCCATTGAAAACCTCAGGAATATAATCAAGAGAAAGATGGATAGTCAAAAGCCATGAAACAAAGAAGAACTGCTTAAATTGTTGTACCAGGAGTTGCATAAGGTCACCCAAAAGCAGTGTGAAAGACAGTTGGAAAGAATGCCAAGACGCATGAAAGCTGTGACTAAAAATCAATCATGGTTATTCCACAAAATATTGATTTCTGAACTCTTCCTAAGTTAAAACATTAGTATTGCTGTTTCTAAATGATTATGAACTTGTTTTTTTGCATTATTAGAGGTCTGCAAGCAATGCATTTTTTGTTATTTTGACCATTTCTCATTTTCAGAAAATAAATACAAAATGTATTGTTTGGAACTTCTGAGACATGTTGTCAGTAGTTTATAGAATAAAAAAACTATTTACATTTTACTCAAAAAATATACCTATAAAGAGAAAAAATCAGACAAACTGAAAATTTTGCAGTGGTCTCTTAATTTTTGCCAGAACTGTATTTATGTGTGTATATGTATGTAAGGTGTATGTGTGTCTGTATATGAATGTGGGTGTGTGAACAAATTTATTTTCGTTTCATGTATGATACTGTAATTGTAAAAAAGAGGAGAATTGACCTTGCTCTTTAAAGGTTTATTCACAACCTAATCAAGTTATCCCCAGGATCGGGGATAACTTGCTGATCACTGGGGATCCGACTGCTGAACTTTGCAGAGATTCTGTGAACAGAGCTCTGCAGTTTTGACCCGAATGGAGCAGAGTTGTGCGTACTTGGCCTCTGCTCTTGAAGCGGTGACTGAACGACACCGCTAGTCAGGACTCAAATACGGTACAGTAGATGAGGAGGCAGAAAGAAAACACTGGTTTTATTGAAAAGCACAGTATTATATGTCAGGCAAAAAGGCTAACAGTTATTGACAAAGTCTGTGAGAGAGACTGACAAGATAGGTTTTTGCTGTGAGAGATTGATAAAAGGGAACTTACTGCTTCAATGTAGAAGATAGTGCACATCCACTGCATGATTCATCACCAGGACCACGTCTAAACAGGGAAAAAGACACATCGTACATCCAGGGCAGTTTTCCTAAACACTTGTAACTATGGTACTAGCCATCCCTCCACATTGAAAGAGGGAACTAGACATGCCCAGGCCCAGGAAAGAGAGATTTGTTAACCTGAAGATAAATAAATAAATAAATAATAAAGATCACAAAAAATAAGATTCAGATGTCTGGAACATCTTGAAAGTTAGGTTGGGGTATTCTCATGTCGTTCAACTTAACACAATCACAGACTAAATAAATGCAATCAATCTTGTCTATATAGCTTTCTACAGGCAACTGCAAAACAGTCAGGCCTGGATCCTGCTCTGCCTCCAGGGGCGGATTATCAGAGGGTCAATATGGGCGCACAGATTGACCCTCTGATAATCATCTGTGAATGCCGGCGGCCGCCGCCGGCATTTATGTGCCCCCCGCCGTACCCGGTGGGCAGAGAGAGGGGGCCCGCATCGGGCCCCTTCTCATCTGCTCACCGGGCCCCTTCCGGCGCTGCGGCGGTTTCCTATTGACATGCGGGCGCGCTCCCGCACGTCAATAGTTAACAACAGCCGCCAGCCAATTGGAGGCTGGCGGCTGATGTCGGCCGCAGGCGCACACGTCGCCGGCGTCTGACGTCATTGTCAGTCGCCGGCGAGTGTGCGCTGCTGCAGGGAGCTCGCCGCCTGGAGCGCGGACAGGTGAGGAGACTGCTTGTTTTTTTTTTTTGTTTTGTTTTTTTATAATGGTGGACACACTGAGGGCAATGCTGGAGGACACTGGGGCAATGCTGGAGGACACTGGGGCAGATTGCTGGAGGACACTGGGGCAGATGGCTGGAGGACACTGGGGCAGATGGCTGGAGGACACTGGGGCAATGCTGGAGGACACTGGGGCAGATGGCTGGAGGACACTGGGGCAATGCTGGAGGACACTGGGGCAGATGGCTGGAGGACACTGGGGCAGATTGCTGGAGGACACTGGGGCAGATGGCTGGAGGACACTGGGGCAGATGGCTGGAGGACACTGGGGCAGATGGCTGGAGGACACTGGGGCAATGCTGGAGGACACTGGGGCAGATTGCTGGAGGACACTGGGGCAGATTGCTGGAGGACACTGGGGCAGATGGCTGGAGGACACTGGGGCAATGCTGGAGGACACTGGGGCAGATTGCTGGAGGATACTGGGGCAGATTGCTGGAGGACACTGGGGCAGATGGCTGGAGGACACTGGGGCAGATGGCTGGAGGACACTGGGGCAATGCTGGAGGACACTGGGGCAGATTGCTGGAGGACACTGGGGCAGATTGCTGGAGGACACTGGGGCAGATGGCTGGAGGACACTGGGGCAATGCTGGAGGACACTGGGGCAGATTGCTGGAGGACACTGGGGCAGATTGCTGGAGGACACTGGGGCAGATGGCTGGAGGACACTGGGGCAGATTGCTGGAGGACACTGGGGCAGATTGCTGGAGGACACTGGGGCAGATGGCTGGAGGACACTGGGGCAGATGGCTGGAGGACACTGGGGCAGATGGCTGGAGGACACTGGGGCAGATGGCTGGAGGACACTGGGGCAGATTGCTGGAGGACACTGGGGCAATGCTGGAGGACACTGGGGCAGATTGCTGGAGGACACTGGGGCAGATTGCTGGAGGACACTGGGGCAGATTGCTGGAGGACACTGGGGCAGATTGCTGGAGGACACTGGAGCAATGCTGGAGGACACTGGGGCAATGCTGGAGGACACTGGGGTAGATTGCTGGAGGACACTGGGGCAGATTGCTGGAGGACACTGGGGCAGATTGCTGGACACACTGTCTGGAGGCAATATGCTGGACACACTGGGGCACTATGCTGGACATACTGGGGCAGATTGCTGGACACACTGGGGGTAATATGCTGGACACACTGGGGCAGATTGCTGGACACACTGTCTGGGGGCAATGCTGGACACACTGGGGGCAATATGCTGGAGACACTGGGGCAGATTGCTGGACACTGGGGCAGATTGCTGGACACTGGGGCAATATGCTGGACATACTGGGGCAGATTGCTGGACACACTTTTTTATTTTTTGAGTATACTGTTTTAAATGGGGGTCGGTCCTGTTACTGTGCAGAGTGACACTATATCGCCTTTTTTTCTTCATGTGGTGTAGTGTAGAAGTTGTGAAAAATTAAGTAATGTGTTCTACAAGCGGAGCTCGAGATAACTGTGTTATTTCCTGCAGAAACGAGTCCTGGCTGGAAGAAATGATGGCGGTCTGTGCTGGATGAAAGATGAAGGACTTCACCTAGAGACGTCACTGGTGAGTCATTGTTACCTATACACTGACACTATACACTGTATACTATATAGAGGTCCTGTGTATAATGTCACCAGTGATCTCTGTATTACCTCTACACAGACACTGCATACTAAGTACAGATCTCCTGTGAATACTGGCACTTATGGTGATAGTATTGTGTTGTTGTTTTTTACTGATCAGTATTGTAGTATTCAGTCACTATGTGGTGGTAATATGTGGTCTGGAAATGGTGTTGTGGTATTTGTCCCTTGTATGTGATATTTGGTCACCAAGTGGTGGTAATATGTGGTCTTGACATGTTGCGGTGGTATTTGTTCCTTGTATGTGATATTATTGGTCAAAATATACCTAAATTGTATTGCAGATTCTACCAAATATTTAATAGGTTACAGTAGAGTAGGGCCTGGCCATTTTTCTGGAATAATCTGGTTCGGGTATATCATGACCCCCGTCACATGACCCCCGTCACATGACCCCCGTCACATGACCGGGGGGGGGGGCCCACAGTGTCTGAACAGCCCGGGGCCCTGGCTACCCTTAATCCACCCCTGTCTGCCTCTGTCTATTTTGAGATCTTCTGACATATAGCCAGGTGAATTACAAGAGTTATGGTCCATCCCAATTGGGTGCACCTTACATCAAACAAGAAAAAAAAGAGACATGCAGTATTTCAGGGATCACCATAAAAAAAATCACAATATTTTATTAGTATACACAGAATTAAATGAACAAACTTAAAAACCACATTAAGACTGAATTGCCCATGATAAGGCTATGTCTTGCCTCTCCCTATATATCTAGATGTTTAAGCCAAATTGATAAACAACTATTCATAACAAAATGGTCAGCACCAAGAATGAGGGTAGGTCCAAACCTAGACTACGCACACTCTTGGAGTGCAGCATGTCAATATAAACATGTGTATTCCCTTACAGAACAGTGCCTAATGAGGCTGGTCAGAATGCTAGTCTAATAAGGTCAATTTATGCATATCAGAAAAATATATATCACTATAGAAACCAAAGCTGCGCTTGCGCAGTTGATAATATAAGAACAGCCTAAGCCCGATGCAGAAATAATGGCGGTTAATCTGCTACCTGGATACAGAGGGCACAAATGATAGTGTCACAGGACCAAGTTGGTACGGTCCTGACTAGTGTTGAGCATTCCGATATCGCAATATCGGGTATCGGCCGATATTTGCTGTATCGGAGTTCCGATACTGAGTTCCGATACTTTTGCAATATCAGATACCGGAATCGGAAGTTCCCATATTGCAATGAGCCAGTTCTATTCTATTCAGCCAATGAGGATCCTAAGAAGTGTGGGCACATCCTGTTAGGCATGTTAGCCATGTTAACTAATGGCATGGCTGTGATTGGCTGCTGAAATGAGATGTCATGATGAAGTGGGTGTGGGCGATGCGTGGGTGGAGACTGCGTGACCGTCGTGGCTCTGTGCTGGCCTGCCGGGGGTCTGTATGGGCCTCTCGGGGGTCTGTGCGGGCCTCTCGGGGGTCTGTGCAGGCTGCCGGGGGTCTGTGCGGGCCTGCCGGGGGTCTGTACGGGCCTCTCGGGGGTCTGTGCAGGCCTCTCCAGGGTCTGTGCGGGCTGCCGGGGGTCTGTATGGGCCTCTCGGGAGTCTGTGCGGGCCTGCCGGGGGTCTGTACGAGCCTCTCGGGGGTCTGTGCGGGCCTGCCGGTGGTCTTTGTGTCTGTGTGCAGGCATCATCTGATGAGACTACAAGTCCCATCGGGCGATGCCTGCTACAATGACAGTGATTGACACATTAGCCAATGATGGGACAGTAGTAGTCCCATCATCCAGCTAATGTGTTGAATGTAAAAAAAAACATATATACTGCATACATACAACATACATACTACATGCATACAACATACATACTACATACATACAACATACTACATACATACATACAACATACTACATACATACAACATACTACGTACATACATACAACATACATACTACATACATACATACTACATACATACAACATACTACATACATACATACATACTGTTAGGGCTAGCGGAACGTACCAAATTATAAAAGAGATGGTATAAGGTGCATTCGCAAGCCCGGGGTCCACCGTGCAGAGATGGAACCTGCTGCTGAGTAATGACGGACTATATGGCGGTACAATGTGGATACACACACAGGTTAACTTCACCCTGTGTGAAGGAAGCAAACCCTGTTGCGTCACAGGGCCGCGGTACCGCACCAAGAGCGCAAGCAAGGAGTCTCAGGACTCTATCCCAAGACACAGGGTTAGAGTACGTTCAGACCACTTGTGCTCGACACCGTAACTGGGTTGTCAAAGTAACAGAAAATATAACTTAAAGCACAAGAGTGCGTGCTGTGCCGCTTTGGCGGACGCCACTAACCACCCAGACTTGGGATAGGAAAGCGCTCTATAAGCGCACGGCACCGCACTGGCGGTAACAGCAATAGACGCTGTATCGTGTGTCTTTATGTTGACAGCTTAGTCGGGCGCTAGACAGCAAGCATCCACCTTTTGCGAACAGTCATACACAAGGGAGGGGATTTTAAAGAACGACTTGCACTCATCAACACACACAATTCCAAATGTACACTAGCGCATGGCTGTGCGACAATGTGAACCTTTTGTAGCTGCAGCAAGAACAGGACCTTCCCAGAAGGACCAATGTGAGTCAGCCACAGAAGAAGAACACGTTCAGGACCTTCCTAAAGGACCAATGGGATTTGCTGCAGTATCTAAGCATGTGACCCTTGATCTCCAATGAGAGATCTTGCCCTGGGCATGCTCAGAAAGGGAAGAGCAGGACTTAGTCCCAAACACACAGGGCCACCATCAGGGCATTACAGCCGTGACTGGCGTATGGGGCCCGGTGGGCAGAGGGGGCCCGTCTCATCTGCTCACCGGGCCCCTACCGGCAGCCGCAGGCTAACCGGGCCCTTAGCGGCGGCGCTGCAGCTGTTTAACGCTATTGACGTGCGGGCCCGCACGTTAATAGTTAACAGCCGCCAGCTGATCTGAGGCTGGCAGCTGACATCTGCCGCAGCTTGCATGTCGCCGGCGTCTGATGTCATTGTCAGTCGCCGGCGTGGAGAGAACATCGCCCGCCGCAGGAGCGCGTTCAAGGTGAGAAGAACTTGTTTTTTGGTTTTTTTATTGGGAGAGGCTATCCGCGGGGCCCAGGGCAGAACGCTGGACACAGGGGCAGAAAGCTGGACACAGGGGCAGAACGCTGGACACGGGCAGAACGCTGGACACAGGGGCAGAAAGCTGGACACGGGCAGAAAGCTGGACCCATGGGCAGAAAGCTGGACCCAGGGGCAGAATGCTGGACCCAGGGGCAGAACGCTGGACCCAGGGGCAGAAAGCTGGACCCAGGGGCAGAAAGCTGGACACTGGTGCAGAAAGCTGGACACTGGTGCAGAAAGCTGGACACAGGGGCAGAAAGCTGGACACAGGGGCAGAAAGCTGGACACGGGCAGAAAACTGGACACAGAGGCAGAAAGCTGGACACAGGGGCAGAATGCTGGACACGGGCAGAATGCTGGACACGGGCAGAAAGCTGGACACAGGGGCAGAAAGCTGGACACAGGGGCAGAATGGAGATATGGGGCATGATTGGAGACACAGGAAGCAGGATGAAAGACATGGCGGCATAACTGTAGACACTGGGGCATGACTGGAGACAGATGGGGCAGGATTGAAAACAGATGGGGCAGAATGGAGACACAGGGGGCATGATTGCAGACATGGGGGCATGATTGGAGACGGGGCAGAATGGAGATACGGGCATGATTGGAAACACTGGGGGCAGGATTGGAGACAGATGGGGCAGGATCATCGGGCAGGATGGATGCGATGGAGACAGATGGGGCAGGATGGGTAGATCATATGGGGCAGAATGGATACTCATGAGGGCAGGATGCGAGAACATATGGCTGGAGCCAGGAATAAGATAAACGGGGCCAGGATGGGGAATATTATTACCATAGGGGCTAATTAAGGGATATTATTACTGCAGTGATGTATTTATTTTATTTTTTGAGTATACTGTTTTAACTGGGGGGGGGCGGTCCTGTTACTGTGTAGAGTGACACTATGTTGCCTCTTTTTCTTCATGTGGTGTAATGTAGAAGTTGGGAAAATTAAGTAATGTGTTCTGCAAGCAGAGCTCGGGATAACTGTGTTATTTCCTGCAGAGACAAGTCCTGGCTGGATGAAGTGATGGTGGTCTGTGCTGGATGAAAGATGACTTCACCTAGAGACATCACTGGTGAGTCAGTGTTACCTATACACTGACACTATACGCTGTATACTATATACAGCGGTCCTGTGTATAATGTCACCAGTGATCACTGTATTACCTATACACTATATAAAGAGCTCCTGTGTATAATGTCACCGGTGATCACTGTATTACCTGTACACAGACACTGCATACTAAGTACAGATCTCCTGTGTATAATGGCACTGATGGTGATAGTATTGTGGGTTTTTGTTATTACTGAGTGATCAGTATTGTAGTATTCAGTCACTATGTGGTGGTAATATGTGGTCTGGTCATGATGTTGTGGTATTTGTTCCTTGTATTTGATATTATTCGATCACTGTGGTGGCAATATGTCATCTGGTCATAGTGCTGTGGTATTTGTTCCTTGTATGTGGTATTATAGGTCATTTTAAAAATTGAAAAATAAATAAAAATATACCTAAATTGTATTGCATATTTTAACAAATATTTAATAGGTTACAGCAGAGCGGGGCCCGGCCAAAAGTGTCTACCTTGTCATTTTGGTGGCTTAAAAAAATCTTTTGGCCAAAACAAAAGCTGCCAGCTATATGTGTGATCTGGTGATGGGAACTGTCAATGTGTGATAGGTGAGAAGTGGAGATTTCCAAGAGAGGGAGGTGGGACTGTGGACAGTTCGAGGGGTAGAGCGTGGAGGCGGGGCTGGGGTGGTGCCTGGGCGGAGTCTCAAGGGGGCCCCCAAAATTTTGCCAGTATGGGGCCCCAAAATTTTTAGTGGCAGCCCTGCAAACACGTCTGCTCGCCGCTGCCCAGTACCGGCTACAATGGCAGAAGCTGGAAAGGCAGCAGTAACCAGTCGTCCAGTATCAGCCTGAGCTAGACGCTGGGACCGACGTCTCCGCTGAGCAGACTCTACTGCAGCTGGAGAAGAATGGGAGACCGCAGCGGAGATGGTTCGAGATTCCCCCTGTGCAGAGGTGGGATCTCGACACCTAACACATATTACATACATACAACATACATATTACAGACATACAGTACATATAACATAGAGTACATACTCACCATCAGTTGTCACTTTGTTCCCCGAAGCCAGTGTCATCTGTAAAAAATATAAAAATAACAAACAATATACTCCCTGACCCGCAGAATTCCACGAGTGTCCCACGAAAATCTCCCGTGGAGAACAGCAGCATCAGCTGATGCGACCGCACTCCAGGAATACAATAAAGGGAGGAAGGTATCCTTGCACACTGTATTCCTCTGCCACTGTAAAAAATAGTCCCTAGTCTCACTTTTGGCATTGCTGTGTGAGAAAGTTCCCATGCAACCTTTGCCAAGTGAGACCCTGAACGGATCCAGCAGAAAAAAAACAATTGTTTTTTTTTTCAAAACTCGCCGGATTGCGCCTGATGGCAAAAACCTGATGTGTGAAATTAGCTAGATAGATATATGGTTAGAAACATCTATGTATCTATAGATATATCTATAGATAGATATATCCATAGATAGGCCGATGTTGATAAATGAACACAAAGAAAAAACGGGAAAAAAACCTGCGTGGGCTCCAGCACAATTTTCTGTGCCAGAGGGGGAAAGCCGACGGCCGGGGGCCAATATTTATAGCCTGGGAAGGCTACAATAGCAAGGTGACATTAACCCCTTATTACCCCATATCCCACCGCTACACGGGAGTGGGAAGAGAGGAGCTAAGTGCCAGAATTGGCGCATCTTACAGATGTGCCATTTCTGGGGTGGCTGCGGACTGGTATTTGTAGCACGGGGGGCCAATATCCATGGCCCCTCTCTAGGCTATGAATATCAGCCCGCAGCTGTCTGCGTAGCCTTTACTGGCTATTAAAATAGGGGGACCCCCCCAACAAATGACGTGGGGTACCCCTATATTTCATAGCCAGAAAGGCTACGCAGACAGCTGCGAGCTGATATTCATAGCCTAGAGAGGGGCCATGGATATTGGCCCCCGCGCTACAAATACCAGTCCGCAGCTGCCCCAGAAATGGCGCATCTGTAAGATGCACCTATTCTGGCACTTAGCTCCTCTCTTCCCACTCCCGTGTAGCGGTGGGATATGGGGTAATAAGGGGTTAATGTCACCTTGCTATTGTAAAGTGACATTAAGTTGGGTTAATAATGGAGAGGCGTCAATAAGACGCCTATCCATTATTAATCTTACAGTAGTGAAAGAGTTAAAAAATAAAGACACAGCCAGAAAAAAGTATTTTAATATTCTTAATTTAACCATACTTACCATACTTCAGCGCCTGTAAAAAACGTAAAATAATAAACCGTATACTCCATGTCCGACGCAGTCCAATTAATAACGAGGGTCCCACAACGATCATCCCTATAGAACAGTGACATCGGGTGATGTCACTGCTCTATAGGACCCTCAGTGACACACTGACAGGAGACAATGGCTCCTGCAGTGCATCACTGAGAGGTTACTCTAGTTCAGGGTCTCACTTTATGGCAAAAGCTGCGTGGGAACGCTCTCACACAGCAATGCCAAAAGTGAGACTAGAGACTAGTGTCGTGGGACACTCGTGGATTTCTGTGGATCAGGGACTATATTGTTTGTTTGTTATTTTAATATTTTTTACAGATGACACTGGCTTCGGGGAACAAAGTGACAAGTGATGGTGAGTATGTACTCTATGTTATATGTACTGTATGTCTATATGTATGTAATGTATAAATGTATTGTATGTAGTATGTATGTATGTAGTATGTATGTGTTACAACTGCTGATTCTACTTACCTCTCCAGGCGCGACACTGGCTCTTCCTCGCTCGCAGCCGTTTCCGCTGCAGGTTCTGCGGCGATGTCTGATGCTTCACTTCCTTCTTACCACTCTCGTCACCTCGCTGTCCTCCCCTCCATTGCGGCCGTTGATGCCGTTGTTCCCGAGCTTCCAGGGCGGCTGGCTCCTCCTTCCGCCAGACGTCTTCCTGGTTCTCTGTTACCTTCTTCTCCCACTAGGGGGCTTCAGCGTGGTGCTCCTCTTCCTGCATTCTCTCGGTCTGTCTCTGCTCCATTCAGGTGCCTTAGAGCACGGGCGCAGACTCCTTGTTCTAAATAACCCTTTTTGCTTCATCCCAGTAGTCCCTGCTTTCCAATCAGATTTTGGCATCAGGTATATCTGGCGTCTCCACCCCACCTGCGATGCCTGATTATCGTGTGCATTTCATGCGTGCTTCTGGCCCCGTATCTGACTTGTCCTTGTTTCTCTGTCTCGCCTTTTTGCTGGATTTCTCTGTTGTCCGTATTTTCTTGCTTACTCTTCTGAGCCGTCCATCTTGGTTTCCAGTAGTTGCGGTATCTGACTCCTCGGGTCTGCTCCTCACGATCCCTGTATAGGGGTTGGTCTCCCAGGTTCGTCCGCCTGTTGGAGCATCAGTGTCATGACCCAGAGGGTCCACTCTCTGTCCGTTTCTTCCGTCCTCTCGGTCGCTACAGTATGTAGTATGTATGTATGTATGTTGTATGTATGTAGTATGTATGTAGTATATATGTAGTATGTTGTATGTATGTATTTTGTATGTATGTAGTATGTATGTATGTAGTATGTTGTATGTATGTAGTATGTATGTATGTATGTAGTATGTATGTAGTATGTTGTATGCACGTATGTAGTATGTTGTATGTATGTATGTAGTATTTATGTATGTAGTGTGTATGCAGTATGTATGTAGTATGTATGTATGTTGTATGTATGTAGTATGTATGTATGTAGTATGTATGTATGTAGTATGTATGTAGTATGTATGCAGTATGTTGTATGTATGTTGTATGTAAATAGTATGTATGTAGTATGTATGTATGCATGTTGTATGTATGTAGTATGTATGTTGTATGTTGTATGTATGTAGTATGTATGTTGTATGTATGTAGTATGTAGGTTGTATGTATGTAGTATGTAGTACGTATGTTTGTGGGTTGTTTTTTTTTACATTTAACACATTAGCCGGATGATGGGACTACTGTCCCATCATTGGCTAATGTGTCAATCTGTGTCATTGTAGCAGGCATAGCCTGATGGGACTTGTAGTCCCATTGGACGATGCCTGCACATAGACACAAAGACCCCCGAGAAGCTCGCACAGACCCCCAGCAGGCCCGCATATACCCCCAAGAGGCCCATATAGACCCCCGGCAGGCCCGCACAGACCCCCAAGGACCCCCGAGAAGCCTGTACAGACCCCCGGCAGGCCCGCACAGACCCCGAGAGGCCCGTACAGACCCTCGGTAGGCCCGCACAGACCCCCGAGAGCCCCGTACAGGCCCCGGCAGGCCCGCAAAGACCCCCGAGAGGCCCTTGCAGGCCCTGCCCACACACACACATGCATAGTCTCCGCCCACGCACCGCCCACACACCGCCCACACTCTTCCCCCCTCCCGAACTGGATGTACAAGGAAAGAAAGGGTTTATTTTCATTTCGATATTTGTGTCCCAAATATCGGCGATACCCGATATTTTTTGGGTATCGGTCTGATCCAATCCGATCCAATATTTCCGGATATCGGAAGGTATCGCTCAACACTAGTCCTGACATAAAATGTGCAAGTATCCCCCATAATGTCCTTCATGGCAAATGAGGAGCATTGCATTGCGCTGCATTGTATGAAAGATATAGTGAGTCAGATTTTATAAACTAAAAATAACTAATTTAGGGTGGTATTCATTGGAGATGGTTCTAACTATATTCTGTGCGCACACTCTCATGTGCACAATGTACATGATGGAAAAAGTCAGTTATAGCTACAAGAGAGTTGCTATTATCAGATGAATTTACATAAAAATGCACGCCAAAAGGGGTCATATTGACAGATTATATATGGCCAAGAGAATATGGAAATGAAAGCTGGATTTTAAGTGGCTACATACAGTGCCTTGCAAAAGTATTCTGCCCCCTGGAACTTTTCAACCTTTTCCCACATATCATGCTTCAAACATAAAGATACCAAATGTCAATTTTCTGGAGAAGAAACAACAACAAGTGGAACACAATTGTGAAGTTGAACGAAATTTATTGGTTAGAAGAAAACCAACAAAAGATGGACACAAGAGCTAAAATTAAACAATTTTATTAGAGACAAAAATCTAAAAGAGTATATAAATACAACAATACAGACAACAATAAAACAGATGCAATGAGAAAAGAAAGGCAACACTAGTGCCACGCACAAACACAATAATCAAGTAAGCCGTACAAGAGAAACATATATATATATTAGTAAATACCTATGAGTGACACAAATAGGTGAGCTGGCTACTCCACATGCAATCAGATAATATTGAATAGTTGTGCCAATAAATAATAGGGCATAGGAGCAGCCACACCAACAATGAAAGTCTCCAAAGCGTAATACATCTAAGAGGAGGTTCAAAGTGTGGACGTATATGCAAAGGGTTTAATACAATCCTAGTACCATGAGGAACCCCATAAAGCCTATTAGCAACAGTATATGTTCTAATATTTACCGGGACGTCCCATATATATATAGTGGGTAAGGCCAAAGTTATTCCTGCATGGTAGCAAAGAATGGAGGTAGAGAATAAATAAGAAATAAAGCTAAGAACAATGAACCAACCTGCTGCTTGTGCGTGGAAAGAGGGGCCCCGACGTGCGTTTCGCAAACGTTGCTTCCTCGGGGGGCGCACACTTTGAACCTCCTCTTAGATGTATTACGCTTTGGAGCCTTTCATTGTTGTTGTGGCTGCTCCTATGCCCTATTATTTATTGGCACAACTATTCAATATTATCTGATTGCATGTGGAGTAGCCAGCTCACCTATTTGTGTCACTCATAGGTATTTACTAATACATATATATATGTTTCTCTTGTACTGCTTACTTGATTATTGTGTTTGTGCGTGGCACTAGTGTTGCCTTTCTTTTCTCATTGCATCTGTTTTATTGTTGTTTGTATTGTTGTATTTATATACTCTTTTAGATTTTTGTCTCTAATAAAATTGTTTAATTTTAGCTCTTGTGTCCATCTTTTGTTGGTTTTCTTATATATACATTATGGCGGAGTATTTACTTTGACTGCCCTCCTTATAGGTTTATAGAAATTGATTGGTTATTTTAAATTTTTGTGGAAATTCAAAAACTGAAAAGTGAGGCGTGCAATATTATTCGGCCCCTTTAACTTAATACTTTGTTGCGCCACCTTTTGCTGCGATTACAGCTGCAAGTCGCTTGGGGTATGTCTCTGTCAGTTTTGTACATCGAGAGACTGAAATTCTTGCCCATTCTTCCTTGGCAAACAGCTCAAGCTCAGTGAGGTTTGATGGAGATGATTTGTGAACAGTAGTTTTCAGCTCTTTCCACAGATTCTCGATTAGATTGAGGTCTGGACTTTGACTTGGCCATTCTAACACCTGGATACATTTATTTGTGAACCATTACATTGTAGATTTTGCTTTATGTTTGGGATCATTGTCTTGTTGGAAGCCAAATCTCCGTCCCAGTCTCAGGTCTTTGGCAGACTCCAACAGGTTTTCTTCAAGAATGGTCCTCTATTTGGCTCCATCCATCTTCCCATCAATTTTAACCATCTTCCCTATCCTTGCTGAAAAAAAGCAGGCCCAAACCATGATGCTGCCCCCACCATGTTTGACAGTGGGGATGGTGTGTTCAGGGTGATGAGCTGGCCTGTGTTACATATCGTTTGGCATTGTTGGCAAAAAGTTAGATTTTGGTTTCATCTGACCAGAGCACCTTCTTCCACATGTTTGGTGTGTCTCGCAGGTGGCTTGTTGCAAACTTTAAACACCACTTTTTATGGATATCTTTGAGAAATGGCTTTCTTATTGACACTCTTCCATAAAGGCCAGATTTGTGCAGTGTATGACTGATTGTTGTCCTATGGACAGACTGTCCCACCTCAGCTGTAAATCTCTGCAGTTCATCCAGAGTGATCATGGGTCTCTTGGCTGCAGCTCTGATCAGTCTTCTCCTTGTTTGAGATGAAAGTTTAGAGGGATGGCCGGGTCTTGATAGATTTGCAATGGTATGATACTCCTTCCATTTCAATATGATTGCTTTCACAGTGCTCCTTGGGATGTTTAAAGTTTTGGAAATCATTTTGTATCCAAATCCAGCTTTAAACTTCTCCACAACAGTATCACGGACCAGCCTGTTGTGTTCCTTGGTCTTCATGATGCTCTGTGTGCTTCAAACAGAACCCTGAGACTATCACAGAACATGTGCATTTATACGGAGACTTGATCACACACAGGTGGATTATATTTATCATCATTAGGCATTTAGGACAACATTGGATCATTCAGAGATCCACAATGAACTTCTGGAGTGAGTTTGCTGCACTGAAAATAAAGGGGCCGAATAATATTGCATGCCCCACTTTTCAATTTTTGAATTTCCACAAAAATTTAAAATAACCAATAAATTTTGTTCAACTTCACAATTGTGTTCCGCTTGTTGATTCTTCATCAAAAATTTACATTTGGTATTTTTATGTTTGAAGCATGATATGTGGGAAAAGGTTGAAAAGTTCCAGGGGGCCGAATACTTTCGCAAGGCACTGTAAGATTCAGTTAGTATGGGGAAGACGCTGCACTGCCACACTCACTCCCCTCTGCTATACAGGTATAGTCCACCAAGGGTCTTATGTTTTGTACATTATTTAAGATACTCTGCAGGTAATCCTTATGATATACTGTATACTATGCATGTTCTTTTCAAAATGTCCCCTTTGTGATATTGGACTTCCTATACCACCTGCATGCAGTGATACATGCTAATGGTTAATACACACAGTGTGTTTATATCCATTGCACACCGTCACTATGACAAATCTCCTTTTTCATTTGGATTTATACTTTTACAACTATGTACATTATTTATAGTAATCATTTATTAATTATGTGTCCTTAATTATACATTTTTCTGTGAGTGTTGTCTTTGAATTGCGTCCGTTTTACTACCATGTTTTTAGGTGACCAAATACTTATTTTCCACCATAATTTGCAAAATAAATCTTGTCAAATCAGACAAGGTGATTTTCTGGATTTGTTTTCTCATTTTGACTCTCATAGTTGTGTTCTACCTATGATGTCAATTACAGGCCTCTCTCATCTTTTTAAGTGAGAGAACTTGCACAATTGGTTTCTGACTAAATACTTTTTTTCCCCACTGTATACTAATGGCTACAAAGCTGTGCTCTGATGATCATGCAGATCAGACCTGTTATACAAAGAGCATTAAGGTACTAAACATAGGTCAAATACTTTTTGACACCTGATATGCTTTAATAACTAGTTGCAGCACAAAATCCAATATGCACTGAGAGATGTTATGTCACTGCAGTGTGTGACATCTCACCAGCCCAAAGAAATCAGTTTCATTGTACAAAGCACACCTAATGAAAGGAGGGTGCTACAGACATATTTACAGTAAATTCTAGTTAAAAAGTGTGCCACGTAGAGCAAGAGTTTTTGGCTTAGGTTGCGTCTATCTAGCTGGGAGTCATCTTGCTGCTGTAGAAACCTTTTAAACAGATCTGGAATAATGATAAAACAATAAGCCATATGTGTTACAGCATATTTGTAACACAATGCATTGCACCGTACCTGCCTAAAAGTTTTATAATTAGTCTGTAAGTGTAAGGGAAGCTTGAAATCCTTTGGGGACTTGATTTATCATTATATTGTTAAAAGAAGAATAGAACGCATAGGCAATGATTGAGCTTTAAAGTTAGTTTCCCAAAGGGATGAGATAATGACTATTTCTGCTGTGTAAAACTCTGGAGCAATAACACATTTTACAATGTAGGAACTTTCTTTAAGCAAATCGCTAATTTACAGACTTGAAAATTATTACTGTGTCCAAAGCATGTTAACTGGAGTGAAATAACTGAGGTAAAACTAAGGGGATAAGCGTTGCCAATTGGGTAGTGCCTGGACAACAATGTACAGTATTTATTTTACTCATTTATATAGCGAAAAACCAAAATAACAATAGCCAAAGTCTATTATTCAACAGAAAAAAACAAAAAACTGACACAAGACCTAAAACAATGAATTTTAATAAGATAATTAAAAATATCAAGAAAAAATATCAAAAATATCAAATAGACCAGTAAGAGGGATCTTACGGGAGAGCAGGGTCTCTGGTATATATCAAAAAATACCAGAAAAAATATATGCAAATATATATGAAAAGACTAGGGGATATAGATGTGCCTATCCCTAAAAAAATTCCCTTCCTGACAGCGGAGGTTGGTTTGAGTACATCTTTAGCTCACAATACATGCCAGTCTGTATAATCAGCTTTATTGTGATATTATTGTTTCTATAGTCAGCCTATAGCAGCACAGGTATTCTACTTTTATTTTCACTTGTTTTGTTTTGTTTTTTTTGTTTGTTTGTTTTTTTGTGGTTTTTTTTGTGGTGTTATTATTGGTGGTGGCTTCTTTTTGAGGGATTCCTTTTTAGGGACTTCAGGGTCAG
The DNA here is from genome assembly GCF_032444005.1 of Ranitomeya imitator. Classification (NCBI taxonomy): domain Eukaryota; kingdom Metazoa; phylum Chordata; class Amphibia; order Anura; family Dendrobatidae; genus Ranitomeya; species Ranitomeya imitator. The sequence continues at coordinate 588,475,245 of NC_091283.1, forward strand.
TCAGGAAGGGAATTTTTTTAGGGATAGGCACATCTATCTTCCCTAGTCTTTTCATATATATTTGCATATATTTTTTCTGGCATTTTTTGATATATACCAGAGACCCTGCTCTCCCGTAAGATCCCTCTTACTGGTCTATTTGATATTTTTGATATTTTTTCTTGATATTTTTAATTATCTTATTAAAATTCATTGTTTTAGGTCTTGTGTCAGTTTTTTGGTTTTTTCTCATTTATATAGCGCCATTAATTCCACAGTGCTTTACAGTTTGCACACATTATTGGCACTGTCTCACAATCTAAATTCCATATCTGTATGTCTTTGGAATGTGGGAGGAAACAGGAGTACCCAGAGGAAACCCAACACGGGGAGAACATACAAACTCCTTGCAGATGTTGTCCTTGGTGAGATTTGAACCCAGGACCTCAGCGCTGCAAGGCTGCTGTGCTAACCACTGAGCCAGCGTGCCGCCCTTTGGGTTAGTGTGGAGATTTGATAGGTGATGGCTATACAACTTAAGTTTTAATTGCCAAGTAGAGGGAGCAAAATTCTACTTACCTGTAAAAGAAATGGTTAATATCTGCTTTATCCTAAAATATGAGAAAAACAAGTCTTATGTAAGAATAACCTGTGTCCCATCTGCGGTTATCGCCTGTGTCTACATTGTTTGTCCTGATCTTCTATCCGAATTCTCAGAAATGGTCAGGGACAAGTAATTTGCGCCAAGGTTATTCTGATATATGGGATGCCAACTCAAAATACTTGTAGTTTCCCAATTCTTCCTGGGAACATCAAATTTTGAGCACAGTCATCTTGACATATGGAAAGTTCCTCCACATTCCTACACATAATCCATCTTGTGTCCCAGGATGTGTTTGACAAGCAATTGTACAACTCATATTTCTGCTAAACCGTTGTGTAATATTTCTATTCCCTTTGATCTTAACCTATAAAAGATGAGCATATCCAATAATAAACAGAGACTATTCAGACAGACAACTGCATGTGTGTCTTGCTGTTTTAATTTTTCATATCTTGGCTACCTAAGACAGAGAAAGCCTGTGTAGGAATAGAAATCCCATCTCTGACAACTTGGAGGCTCCAGCGAGATATAATATTTCCCTTTGACTTTCATCTCAGAATGAAATCCAAGAAGTTGTGTTTCTCCTTGCGGAGAATGACATGTTAAGCATGTCATGGTGAGCAGACTTAAAGCCCCAATGCTTCTCTAGGAAATATGCAAATTTTCTCTTCAGAGAGGAAGAGGACTAGAACTCTAGTGCCACCTATTGGAAGTAGCAATCCTAACAGTCAATGTTGAGCCTTGTTACATGACTTAGGATAAAAGCCAAACCAGAATCTCAATTTGCATTTGTGTTTCGGGGTACTGCCCCTCGTCAGTACAAAGTGGAGATCTGGTTTGGCTGATTGAGAGGCGTCTGACCGGGATCCAAGAAGTATCATTTCTCCTTGCGGAGAGCGACATGTTAAGCATGTCGAAGTGAAGAGACTTAAAGCCGCAATGCTCCTCTTGGAAATATGCAAATTGTCTCTTCAGAGAGGAAGAGAAGAGGACTAGAACTCTAGTGCCACCTATTGGAAGTAGCAATCCTGACAGTCAATGTTGACCCTTTAACGAGCCTTGGTTCTCTGCAAGGAGAAACGATACTTCTTGGATCCAGATGCCTTTCAATCAGCCAAACCAGATCTCCACTTTGCACTGACGAGGGGCAGTACCCCGAAACACAGTGTCTGCAAATTGAGATTCTGGTTGGGCTTTTATCGTATGACAGGGCTCGTTAAAGAGTCAACATTGACTATTAGGATTGCTACTTCCAATAGGAGGTACTAGAGTTCTAGTCCTTTTCCTCTCTGAAGAGACAATTCGCAAATCTCAGACTGAACAATTGGCTGCCTCACTCCTGAACAGAAAACCAGATCCCGAGTAATTGAGTAAATTTACTACTCACACGCCTTTCTCTCTGGGAAAGGAGTCTTTTAAGAGTCAGTCTGTGGGGATTTGTAAAGGGAAAACCCTCAGGTAAAAAAAAAATCTGTTATTTGTTATATCTTGTTCATCTGTTGTTTGTTTAAGTGCTGCTAATGGAGTATGCCCATTTTTTTTCATTTAAAGCATAGTCACAGGATATGCCATAAATATATAGTACATATTGGTCCCACCAATGAGACCCACTTCTTTCTCAAGGATGGGGCCCTATTGCAAGCTGCTCTCATTGGTGGAGTGGTTGAAATTGTCATACAACTGAGTGTGAAGTCTGACCACCGCTCTGTTGACTGCACCACACTTCAGAGCCTAGTGCCCAACATAGATTTGGATCCCAATGGTGGGATCTGCATCCACGATTCATTTCTCAGCAGCAAGTACCGTACATTCTTTCTCCTATCATCAATGTAACTTGGATGTTATGACACAGCAATAGGAGTATTGTAAAATTATTATTTAAGACACAGACACTATCGGTATAACTCTTCCTTCTTTTCACCGCAGTAATTTTTATCATCAAAAGAGGGAAATGTTGTGAAACAGATATAATAAATTTAATAATATGCAGTCTCTAAATGAGTTAACACTGGCAGTTTTCCCAAGTCCTTAAATGAATCTGTCAGCAGGTTTTTGCTACCTCTTCTGACAGCATCATAATGTAGGCAAAGAGACCATGAATACAAGGATGTATCACTTGGTTTAATGGGTGCATCCGTTTTGACACACTCAGAGAATTTAGATTTAGCAATGCAGCAGAACTGAGAAAGCTGCCACTGTCCCAACGAGGCTCTCTATGTACATTGTCTATAGCACTTATGTCAAACTCTGGCCCGCAGAGTAAGTATCTTTGGCCCTCAACACCTGCTGACAGATTTTCTTTAACTGATCCAGACTAAATAAATTGTAAGAGCTCATTCTCCGCTTTTAGTTAGTAGTACCATGAGTACACCAGGTGCTCTTTGCTAGTGACCTGATCTCTCTTTTGCTGCTTGGAATCTACTTTAATGCCACTTCCTCATTAACGATCCAGGTCTATAGTCCCAGATTTTAGAATTGTCAAGCAGGAAAAAAAACTGAAAAAAAACACTCTGGTTTTGTCACTGCAGCACCTTTGTTTGTGCCTCTTATGAGTTTTGCAGCACACCTAGCTCTGCATTATACATGCTGCCATACACAAACTAGTCCCTCTACTGTGCCACACACTTCACTCAGCTTCCACTAGCTCAGTGTCAATTGCAAATTAATATAGCTTGCAGAGGTCGAAAACTGGAAACGAATGAATGATACAAGACATATAATGGCCAGAAAAAATGCTACTCTTAATATACACACTTGACAGCTTATTCTGGAAACTTACTTGAAAGTATAGCTACTTTTTAAGGACTAGTAGGACTACTCTTGCCTATCCTGTGAGTACGTCACTATGTACTGTGGCATTGCCTAGCCATACTCATTTGTGTTCAGAAAATAAATACATAATTTTCATGAAAATGCCACATCCTGCTGAGACCTTTGGGGTATCTGGGATCCGAAGGTCACAGCAACTGGCAGACCACAGGTCCTCCTCGAAGTCCGCTTGGCGTTCAACTTGAGTGGTGCAGATTAATTTTCACTTGATGTGGAAGGGGTTAAGAATTACTTTATGATTCTGCAGGGATTCCATATGGTTCTAATCTGAGCTGCTTCTTCTTGATGCCACGCCCTTCCATTATTTACACTCACATCTAGCTTTCTCCTATGCCTGTTATAGGTTTTCTATGTTGACCTCCCTGGAGAAGTTGTTCCAGTTTAAGCTGTGGAGTTCCATTTGCTGTTTGATTTTTCCCTGTTTTTCTCCCTTCCTGTGTTTCCTTAGTGTAGTAATGAGACCAGTGTCTTGCTGTCCTACTCACTAGACAGGTCTAGCTCAGGGCCAGCCAGGGCTTAGGCACGTGATCACGCACAGGGTGGTCAAGGACCCGTCTAGGGACGGTGGATAGAGCAAAGTGAAATCTCAGTTGAGTGTTTAGGGGTATCCCTTCTCCCCTTTCTCTATCGCTAGGGCACCCTTTACCTTCTTTCCCTCATTTGCACCACACTCCAGGCATTTCCTTGTTCTGGCGTGTCAATAATCTGCTGGTGTAGACAGTATTTGTGTATGAAAAATAATACAATTTTACATTCCATGTAAAGATGGAAGTCAAGTCAACATATTTTGGAGGCTTCCTAGTTAAAGGGGTTCTATGAACTAACATATTGATCACCTATCCATAGGATAGATTTTCAATAAAAGATTGGTCTGACACATGATACAACCACCATTCACTTGAAACCTACTCCGATAGCAGCTGGATGTAAGCAATGTACATTGTTTAGTGCCTGCAGCCAAGTAGTATTGCAGTTTATTTCCCATCAAATAAATGAGAACAGATGTAACAGGCACTCGCAGATCTTTATACACCTCCAGTGCAAAGATTGTTCACACAAAGGTAACTATGTAGAAAAAAGTAGATAATAATTAATATATCATGGTCTGCAGATGATGTTTCTGGCCTTATAATTTATACAGAGGATTATGTAAACTCTAAATTTATTTACATGCCTCAAGGCATATTAAATATCACTATAACAAAGACAAATATTATTATTGTGCATTTTTCCAATTATACAGCACGGCTTCAAATCTTTATATCTCAACATCATAATATACATAGTAATGACAGTTCCCCGATTATGCCGAGTGATTTTTTTAATAAAAGCTTGTTTTTATTCTCAGTTTCATTCTAAACAGGATAATATTCTCTAACATTTAATGATATACAATGCATACATATTGTATTACAATCATTCGTGCTGTTAACAGGAATAATCTAAATCAAAAGAAAGGCCAGTTACAGTGAAAACAAGCGACCTGCTGCTTTCATACAACTCTACATGGCAGCCTGCACTTCTTACAAAAACAATAGATTTAAAAAAATAAAAAAAAACAACACTTGTCAAACATTTGTTAGCAGACACCAAGGACTATTTATTTTCCCTACAGCAACCATACTGAACGCAATACAACCAGTTCATTAAAGCAGTTGTCCACTACTTTTATATTGATGACCTATTCTTTAGATAGGTCATCAATATCAGATTGGTGGAGGTCCGACTGCTCGTCACCCTCACTAATCAGTTGTTACCAGCTCAAGAGGAGGCTGAAAGTGAGCAGTTTATATAACAGAACTTATAATAGATAAATAGATGTAACCGCAGGCTCTAAGATATATGGAAACAATGAATATTGTCTAAAGGATAATTTCCCAGCATTATAAAAACCCAGCCTCTTCTAAGCCTGTGCCAGCAGCAACGGGATCTTCTAAGCAGCTGCCTAGCACTCTGAAAATGAAAATGGTGGAGGCCCACAAATTAGAAGACCATAAGTAGATAGATAGAAGAAGACTGTGATACTTGAAAAGGGGGTGCTTCTAGGTACTAACCATGCAGCACACCCAAACTTTTGCATTGGTCTATTTTCATTTTTGTAATTTTTAAAATGTAAAAAAATTACAATTTTTTTTTTGCCTAAAATACAAAGAAAAAGTATCATCCTTAACTTTAGGCCTTTTAGAGATCATTTCATCTTCAACTTGCTTAACTGTTCATAATAATAGTAATTTTGACCAGGGGTGCCGAACTTCTGTATGCCACTATATATACCATAATTATTAGTATTTGTCAAATGCAAAAATAATAAAAGAGAGAATGTTTTAAGGCATTTTTCTTACTTACTGCAAAGTCTAAAGTTTACATACGCTAAGATTATTATGCCGTTAAACAATTCTGGACTGCCCATATGATGATGTCATGTGTTTGGAAGTTTCTGATTTTTGGCAACATCCAATTTAATTAGAGACAAACCTGTGGATGTATTTTAATGCACACCTGAAACACACTGCTTCTTTGTGTAGCATCATGAGAAAGTCTAAAGAAATCAGCCAAGATATCAGGAAGAGAATTGTGGACTTGCATAAGTCTGGCTCATCCTTGGGTACACTTTCAAGATACCTGAAGGTGCCTCGTTCATCTGTACAAACAATTATACGCAAGTACAAACAAGATGGGAATGTCCCGCCATCGTACAGCTCAGGAAGGAGATGGGGTCTGTGTCCCAGGGATGAATGTGTTTTTGTCCAATATGTGCATATCAGCCCAAGGACAAAAGCAAAAGACCTTGTGAAGATGATGGTGGAAGCTGATGAGATTGTGTGAGTATCCACAGTGAAACGTGTACTGTATCAACATGGGCAGAAAGGCCACTCTGCCAGGATGTAAACTTCTGGTTTCAACTGCTCTCTTTTCATGACAGAAAAACCCACAATGGTCACAGAAATAACTTGAATCTGACAAAAGTAATAATAAAAAAAATCTATGAAAATGAACAAATGAAAGTCAGACATTGCTTTTCAACCGTGCTTCCACAGAATTAAAAAAAAATGAAACTCATGAAATAGGCCTGGACAGAAAGGATGGTACCCTTAACTTAATATTTTGTTGCACAACCTTTTGAGGCAATCGCTGCAATCAAACAATTCCTGTAACTGTCAATTAGGCTTCTGCACCTCTAGACAGGTCTTTTGGCCCACTCCTCAAGAGCAAACAGCTCCATTTGTCTCATATTTGAAGGTTGCCTTTTCCAGATGGCATGTTTCAGCTCTTTCCAAAGATGCTCAATAGGATTTAAGTCAGGGCTCATAGAAGGCCACTTCAGAATAGTCTAATGCTTTCCTCTTTAACATTCTTGGGTGTTATTAGCTGTGTGTTTTGGGTCATTATCCTGTTGCAAGACCCATGACCTGTGACTGAGACCAAGCTTTCTGACACTGGGCAGCACATTTATCTCTAGAATTCCGTGATAGTCTTGAGATTTCATTGTACCCTGCACAGATTCTAGACACCATTTGCCAGATGCAGCAAAGCAGCCCTAGAACATAACAGAGCCTCCTCCATGTCTCACAGTAGGGACAGTGTTCTTTTCTTGATATGCTTCATTTTTCTGTCTGTGAACATAGAGCTGATGTGCCTTGCCAAAAAGTTCCATTTTTGTCTCATATGTCCATAGGACATTCTCCCAGAAGTTTTGTGGCTTGTCAACATGTAGTTTGGCAAATTCCAGTCTGACTTTTTATAATTTTTGTTCAACAATTGTGTTCTCCTTGGTTGTCTCCCAAGAAGTCCACTTTGGCTCATACAATGATGGATGGTGTGATTGACACTGGTGTTCCTTGAGCTTGAAGTTCACCTTTATTCTGTTTAGAAGTTTTTCTGGGCTCTTTTGTTGCCACTCGTATTATCCATCTCTTTGATTTGTCATCAATTTTCCTCCTGCGGCCACGTCCAGGGAGGTTGGCTACAGTCCCATGGACCTTAAATTTCTGAAAATATGTGCAACTGTAGTTACAGGAACATCAAGCTGCTTGGTCTTATAACTTTTATTTTTAGCATGTTTGTCTATAATTTTCTTTCTAATCTCCTGACTCTGAGTGGATGCTGCCACCTGCTCTCTGATGCAGGAGCCCGGGATTCCTGGACATGCCCCCGGGATCCCTGGACAAGCCCATGGCTTCTCAGTGCATTATGCAGGCAGGAACAGGCCTAGTAGGTATGGCTAATCTCAGCCAATCCAGTCTCCTGCCTCCTCACTGCCTCTGTCTGCTGCTGGGAACATCCTCTGGCAGTGAGTGCATCTGACACCTCTCATGCCTCCTGAGCAGTTCTGACAACTGATCTGCTTGATCAATGTTCACATGAGGTATCACATCAATCCCCCCTGCCCCCTGTAGCCTCCACCCCCTGTACTGAGGGGGCTTTATTGGAAAACCACTGCACTGGTGCCAGGGCCAGACTGGCCATCGGGCAATTCTGGCAAATGCCAGAGGGGCCAGTGCTAGGAGTGGGCCGCTGCCACTATAAGCGGCGCCAGGGCCGACTCCTCCCGCCAGCACCGACTCACCCCCCAATCGCCCGCCCCGCATTCAACTACACCAGCATCTATGACGCCGATACAGTTGAATGCAATGATGGAGGAGAGAGCGTCTGCTGTCGCTCCCTCTCCCATCATTCCTCTGCCTTGCGCTGACACTGCGGGTGCGCGATGATGTCATATCTTCGCGCACCTGCTGTATGTCGAGCGGGCAGACTGCAGTTGCTGAGACCGGAGCCGGGAGCAGCGCGGGGCATGAGGAGAGTGTTTTTTGTTTTTTTTTATATATATCAGTGAGTGATAACTGGATTGTGGGGCAATTGGAGGGCTGTATTACATTCTATGGGGGCTGTGCTGTATTACATTCTATGGGGGCTGTGATCTATTACATTCTATGGGGTCTGGCTGAATTACATTCTATGGGGGCTGGCTGCATTACATTCTATGGGGGCTGGCTGCATTACATTGCTGTATTACATTCTATTGGGGGGCTCTATTACATTCTATGGGGGTTGGTTGCATTACATTCTATGGGAGGCTGTATTACATTCTATGGGGGCTGTGATGTATTTCATTCTATGGGGGCTGGCTGTATTACATTCTATGGGGGCTGTGCTGTATTACATTCTATGGGGGCTGGGCTGTATTACATTCTATGTGGGCTGGGCTGTATGACATTCTATGGGGGCTGTGCTGTATTATATTCTATGAGGGCTGTGCTGTATTATATTCTATGGGGGGGCTGTATTATATTCTATGGGGGGCTGTATTATATTCTATGGGGGGCTGTATTACATTCTCTGGGGGCTACATTATATTCTATGAGGGGTGATTGCATCATATTCTATGAGGGGGCTACATTATATTCTATGGAGAGCTGCATTATACTATATGAGGAGGGCTGCATTGTATTCTATGGAGGGGCTACATTATATTCTATGGGGGCTGCACTATGCTCTATGGGGGGGGCTACCACATATATATGCAGGGGCTGCATTATACTATATGAGAGGGCTGCATTATATTCTCTGGGGGTTACATTATACTCAGGGGGCTACAATATATTCTGTGGGGTGGCTGCATTATACTCTGGAGTGGCATCATTATACTATATGTGGGCTGCATTACACTGTATCGAGGACTATGGGGAATACATTATACTATATGAAGAACTATGGGGTGCATTATACTATGGGAAGTGAATTGTACTACATGGATGACAATGGCGGGGCACTATACTATATGGAGCACTATGAGGAGTGTTTTATACTATTTGGAGGACTGTGGCAGTACATTATACTATATGGAGGACTGAGGAGTGTATTATACTATATGGAGGACTGAGCCATGTATTTTAATATATGGAGGACTGAGGAATGTATTATACTATATGGAGGACTGAGGAGTGTATTATACTATATGGAGGACTGAGCCATGCATTTTAATATATGGAGGACTGAGGAGTGTATTATACTATATGGAGGACTGAGGAGTGTATTATACTATATGGAGAACTGAGGAGTGTATTGTACTATATGGAGGACTGAGGTGCACATTATAATATATGGAGGACTACGGGGTGTATTATTCTAAACAAGCAAAATGCTGCCTATTCATCAAGTGATTGGATTGTTTATGTGGAAGCAGAAATCCTTGTTCTCAGCAGCACATCGCAGGTGTAAACTGTAATTGTGATGCTGATAACATGATACTGTATGGGGACAGATTAATCTAATTGTGATTGTTCTGACCCCATCATTCTTTCTCAGTTGGTGTAAAGAGGCCGGGAAACAAGCGTATAGTCGATCACACTTGTTTAGCGACCTGAGATCAGTGCATGTAAATACAGCAGAAATGCTTCGTAGGGAGACCAGGCAAGGATGATGACAGTTGTAGTTAGCACCTGACGCCTGGGAATAGCGCTAACTCTACTGCTTTTCCCAGCCGGCAGAGCATTCAATTCTGGTATGTGTAATGATTTTTAGGGTTGATGTCAGCTGCTATCAATCCTTGGTGTAAGTAATGGAGGGGTGTCTATCAGACACCCCCACTACTAGCCCAGACCTGGCGAGACCCAGCGACTCTGAAGAGCGGTGACGGTATTACCAGTACTGTTCTTCACAGTCGCTGAGCTCAGCGGAAGACCTGGAATATCTGAAGAGCAGTGACGTTACTGATGTCACCGCTCTTCAGAGTCACCGGGTCTCGTGCTGCTCAGCGGAACCAAAAGTGGCTGTAGGCAAAGTTTATGGAGCATCAGAATGAGGTTCCATAGCCTTTGGTCGTCTCAATCCCTTCATTATCTACGAGATCCAGTTATGTAGGTAAAGTAGCGGCATTTCTTGGTACTGCAACTAAAAGCAATAAATAGGACTGAGCTGTAATGCTAGATACAGCTGTAATTATATGTTATATAGTCGTGTTACACTCCCCTCACTTCTTGTAACCTACAAGTGTACAAAGATATTATACAGTCACCATGTGACAAGTGCGCCTGTGTAACTTCAAATGCCAGGGCTGAATTTTAGTCCCAGTCCGGCCCTGGCCAGTGCAGACATTCCTCAATAATGACCCCACAGAACAGGGGTGGGAAGTGGCTACAGGAGCGGAGGGCAGGCTGATGTGATGGCTGATGTTTACATGGGTCAGGCACCTGCCAGAACTTTCCAGAAGGAAGGAGGAGAAGTGTCAGATGTACTGACTGCATGGAGGCTGTTCTCTACAGCTATTAGAGGTAGTGAAGAGGCAGAAGGACTGGTGACAGCTGGAGTTCTGGCCAGTAAGTGCTGCTGGAGGACTGAAGACCACCAGGATGGAGCTGCTGGAGATGGAAGAATGCACCTGCCAGAGGGACGACATATGCAAGTAATAAAATGTGTACAGATTTACTATCATCTATGAGTATTATCATACTTCTGTGCACCTGTTTTGTAAAAGTCTATATATATATGTACCTGTGCACAGTGCTTATACTGTATGTATCTGTGGGACACACAAAAATAATCACAGTACACTATATATATAAATATATAATGCATGTGTGTTAGTACCTGAGTAACCTGTGTAATATATATATATATATATATATATATATATATATATATACACAGTTAGGGCCAGAAATATTTGGACAGTGACACAATTTTTGCGAGTTGGGCTCTGCATGCCACCACATTGGATTTGAAATGAAACCTCTACAACAGAATTCAAGTGCAGATTGTAACGTTTAATTTGAAGGGTTGAACAAAAATATCTGATAGAAAATGTAGGAATTGTACACATTTCTTTACAAACACTCCACATTTTAGGAGGTCAAAAGTAATTGGACAAATAAACATAACCCAAACAAAATATTTTTATTTTCAATATTTTGTTGCAAATCCTTTGGAGGCAATCACTGCCTTAAGTCTGGAACCCATGGACATCACCAAACGCTGGGTTTCCTCCTTCTTAATGCTTTGCCAGGCCTTTACAGCCGCAGCCTTCAGGTCTTGCTTGTTTGTGGGTCTTTCCGTCTTAAGTCTGGATTTGAGCAAGTGAAATGCATGTTCAATTGGGTTTAGATCTGGAGATTGACTTGGCCATTGCAGAATGTTCCACTTTTTGGCACTCATGAACTCCTGGGTAGCTTTGGCTGTATGCTTGGGGTCATTGTCCATCTGTACTATGAAGCGCCGTCCAATCAACTTTGCAGCATTTGGCTGAATCTGGGCTGAAAGTATATCCCGGTACACTTCAGAATTCATCCGGCTACTCTTGTCTGCTCTTATGTCATCAATAAACACAAGTGACCCAGTGCCATTGAAAGCCATGCATGCCCATGCCATCACGTTGCCTCCACCATGTTTTACAGAGGATGTGGTGTGCCTTGGATCATGTGCCGTTCCCTTTCTTCTCCAAACTTTTTTCTTCCCATCATTCTGGTACAGGTTGATCTTTGTCTCATCTGTCCATAGAATACTTTTCCAGAACTGAGCTGGCTTCTTGAGGTGTTTTTCTGCAAATTTAACTCTGGCCTGTCTATTTTTGGTATTGATGAATGGTTTGCATCTAGATGTGAACCCTTTGTATTTACTGTCATGGAGTCTTCTCTTTACTGTTGACTTAGAGACAGATACACCTACTTCACTGAGAGTGTTCTGGACTTCAGTTGATGTTGTGAACGAGTTCTTCTTCACCAAATTAAGTATGCGGCGATCATCCACCACTGTTGTCATCCGTGGACGCCCAGGCCTTTTTGAGTTCCCAAGCTCACCAGTCAATTCCTTTTTTCTCAGAATGTACCCAACTGTTGATTTTGCTACTCCAAGCATGTCTGCTATCTCTCTGATGGATTTTTTCTTTTTTTTCAGCCTCAGGATGTTCTGCTTCACCTCAATTGAGAGTTCCTTTGACCGCATGTTGTCTGCTCACAGCAACAGCTTCCAAATGCAAAACCACACACCTGGAATCCACCCCTGACCTTTTAACTACTTCATTGATTACAGGTTAACGAGGGAGACGCCTTCAGAGTTAATTGCAGCCCTTAGAGTCCATTGTCCAATTACTTTTGGTCCCTTGAAAAAGAGGACGCTATGCATTACAGAGCTATGATTCCTAAACCCTTTCTCCGATTTGGATGTGGAAACTATCATATTGCAGCTGGGAGTGTGCACTTTCAGCCCATATTATATATATATATATAATTGTATTTCTGAACATGTTTTTGTAAACAGCTAAAATAACAAAACTTGTGTCACTGTCCAAATATTTCTGGCCCTAACTGTATATATACACACACACACACACACATACACATACACACAGTCATGGCCGAAAGTGTTTTCATGTATCGATGTCTACTTTGGTTATCTGTGTACGTATGTGTGTACACTCACACTGATAATAGTACAATATATACTGTATATATATATATATATATATATATACACACAATGCCTACAAGTAGTATTCAACCCCCTGCAGATTTAGCAGGTTTAATAAGATGCAAATAAGTTAGAGCCTTCAAACTTCAAACAAGAGCAGGATTTATTAACAGATGCATAAATCTTACAAACCAAAAAGTTTTGTTGCTCAGTTAAATTTTTATAAATTTTAAACATAAAAGTGTGGGTCAATTATTATTCAACCCCTAGGTTTAATATTTTGTGGAATAACCTTTGTTTGCAATTACAGCTAATAATCGTCTTTTATAAGACCTGATCAGGCCGGCACAGGTCTCTGGAGTTATCTTGGCCCACTCCTCCATGCAGATCTTCTCCAAGTTATCTAGGTTCTATGGGTGTCTCATGTGGACTTTAATCTTGAGCTCCTTCCACAAGTTTTCAATTGGGTTAAGGTCAGGAGACTGACTAGGCCAGTGCAACACCTTGATTTTTTGCCTCTTGAACCAGGCCTTGGTTTTCTTGGGTGTGTGCTTTGGGTTGTTGTCTTGTTGGAAGAGGAAATGACGACCCATCTTAAGATCCTTGATGGAGGAGCAGAGGTTCTTGGCCAAAATCTCCAGGTAGGCTGTGCTATCCATCTATGCGGACCAGATGGCCAGGCCCCTTGGCTGAGAAACAGCCCCACAGCATGATGCTGCCACGACCATGCTTGACTGTAGGGATGGTATTCTTGGGGTCGTATGCAGTGCCATCCAGTCTCCAAACGTCACGTGTGTGGTTGGCACCAAAGATCTCGATCTTGGTCTCATCAGACCAGAGAACCTTGAACCAGTCAGTCTCAGAGTCCTCCAAGTGATCATGAGCAAACTGTAGACGAGCCTTGACATGACGCTTTGAAAGTAAAGGTACCTTACGGGCTCATCTGGAATGGAGACCATTGCGGTGGAGTACGTTATTTATGGTATTGACTGAAACCAATGTCCCCACTGCCATGAGATCTTCCCGGAGCTCCTTCCTTGTTGTCCTTGGGTTAGCCTTGACTCTTCGGACAAGCCTGGCCTCGGCACGGGAGGAAACTTTCAAAGGCTGTCCAGGCCGTGGAAGGCTAACAGTAGTTCCATAAGCCTTCCACTTCCGGATGATGCTCCCAACAGTGGAGATAGGTAGGCCCAACTCCTTGGAAAGGGTTTTGTACCCCTTGCCAGCCTTGTGACCCTCCACGATATTGTCTCTGATGGCCTTGGAATGCTCCTTTGTCTTTCCCATGTTGACCATGTATGAGTGCTGCTGTTCACAAGTTTGGGGAGGGTCTTAAATAGTCAGAAAAGGCTGGAAAAAGAGATAATTAATCCAAACATGTGAAGCTCATTGTTCTTTGTGCCTGAACTACTTCTTAATACTTTAGGGGAACCAAACAGAATTCTGGTGGGTTGAGGGGTTGAATAATAAATGACCCTCTGAAAAGACTTTTCACAATTTAAAAAAAAAAATAAACAAAGAAATAACATTCTTTTTTGCTGCAGTGCATTTCACACTTCCAGGCTGATCTACAGTCCAAATGTCACAATGCCAAGTTAATTCCAAATGTGTAAACCTGCTAAATCTGCAGGGGGTTGAATACTACTTGTAGGCACTGTATATATATATATATATATATACATACATATATATATATGTATATATACAGTGCCTTGCGAAAGTATTCGGCCCCCTGGATCTTTTCAACCTTTTCCCACATATCATGCGTCAAACATAAAGATACCAAATGTAAATTTTTGGTGACGAATCAACAACAAGTGGAACACAATTGTGAAGTTGAACGAAATTTATTGGTTATTTTAAATTTTTGTGGAAATTCAAAAACTGAAAAGTTGGGCGTGCAATATTTTTCGGCCCCTTTGCTTTCAGTGCAGCAAACTTCCTCCAGAAGTTCACTGTGGATCTCTGAATGATCCAATGTTGTCCTAAATGCCTAATGATGATAAATATAATCCACCTGTGTGTAATCAAGTCTCCGTATAAATGCACCTGCTCTGTGATAGTCTCAGGGTTCTGTTTGAAGCACAGAGAGCATCATGAAGACCAATGAACACAATAGGCCGGTCCGTGATACTGTTGTGGAGAAGTTTAAAGCCGGATTTGGATACAAAATGATTTCCAAAACTTTAAACATCCCAAGTAGCACTGTGCAAGCGATCATATTGAAATGGAAGGAGTATCATACCACTGCAAATCTACCAAGACCCGGCCGTCCCTCTAAACTTTCATCTCAAACAAGGAGAAGACTGATCAGAGATGCAGCCAAGAGGCCCATGATCACTCTGGATGAACTGCAGAGATCTACAGCTGAGGTGGGACAGTCTGTCCATAGGAAAACAATCAGTCGTACACTGCACAAATCTGGCCTTTATGGAAGAGTGGCAAGAAGAAAGCTGAAAACTGCTGTTCACAAACGATCTCCATCAAACCTCACTGAGCTCGAGCGGTTTGCCAAGGAAGTATGGACAAGAATTTCAGTATCCCGATGTACAAAACTGACAGAGACATACCCCAAGCGACTTGCAGCTGTAATCGCAGCAAAAGGTGGCGCAACAAAGTAATATTGCACGCCCCACTTTTCAGTTTTTGAATTTCCACAAAAATGTAAAATAACCAATACATTTCCTTCAACTTCACAATTGTGTTTCACTTGTTGTTGATTCGTCACCAAAAATTTACATTTGGTATCTTTATGTTTGAAGCATGATATGGGGGAAAAGGTTGAAAAGTTCTAGGGGGCCGAATACTTTTGCAAGGCACTGTATATATATAAATATATATGTATGTAACTGAGACACAGCAAACAGTATGTGTAAAGGTAAATATCACTTAGCGTGGGTTTCCCAGGGCCAGACAAATTGCCAATGCAGCTGCATCGGGCCCAGAAGTGGAGTGAGGCCACTGACACCAGCGAATATTTCAGCTTGATCTGCCTCCTCGGATGCACATTCAGCTGAAATAAATGCTTCTGACCTTGGTGTGCCTATAACTGGGGGGCATATGACAGTGACGACATGAACGATGGTGGGGATGACAAAATCAGCTGGCGGCTCTTGAGACAGTTGCAGAAGAGGACACCGTGTGGCATGGCAGCAGAGAAAGGTGAGTAGAATCAGGGTTTTTTCATGTGTTGTAGAAGAGCAAGACAAATTATCAGAGAAAGGGGCATGTGGCGCTATGCCCAACATGGTGTCCCCTCCTCTCCCCATGCAGGGATGCCAGCTTACTCACCGGCCCATGGCGCTGTCTCCAGCATGCTCCTCCTCTTGCCTTCTCCCTCCACTATGCACGCTGCACTGTGTCTAAGGTGCGTGTGCATGCGCTCCCCTGTTCTAAAAGGAGCAGCACATGCACATGGCAATTAGTTAAATGTGTGTTCACTTGCAACGTGTCTCCCAGCCAATAGCTTGGAGGTATCTTATATAAAAAGCACCCTCCCCAATAGGGAGGTGTCTGAGCAATCCCTATAGTTACAGTGGGGGAAATAAGTATTTGATCCCTTACTGATTTTATAAGTTTGCCCACTGACAAAGACATGAACAGTCTATAATTTTAAGTGCAGGTTATTTCTGTGACCATTGTGTGTTTTTCTGTCATTAACACAAAAACCAGTAATTTTGACCACGCGTGTATGTATATATATATATATATATATATATATATATATATATATATATATATAGTTGTCAGGACTCTGAATATTTTTGGTTACCTTTTGGGCATGCCTGCCCTTTTTCAAGATGGCTTCTTTTGTTTCATGTGTCCCTTGTCTTCCTGCCTTATAACTCCACCCCATACACTAGTCTGTGCTAGAGTATTCGGCCCGTGTTCTGCTCCTGGTGGTTTCCTGGCTTTCTAGCTGCTCCAGCAAACCTGTGTGAATATCCTGCTCCTCGCTCTCTGAGATCTGCTGTATTCATCTGTGCCAGTGTTCCTCCTGCTCTTGAATACTCGTGCTGCTTCCTCAGTGCCGCTGACCTTCACCTGCAACACGTAAGATGGCTGCTGCTCTGGTTCTGCCCTTGTTTAATTAGCTGCAAAGCTCGACACTGCCCTGCTTAATCTGAGATTTCCTACTCAGGCCTCCCTGGATAATCTAACAACTTATTTGGACTTGCTTATCCGGGCATGGACTAGACACGGACCTACTGGTTTCCAGCATTTTCAAGTGCAAACTGCGCTTCACAGATTGTATTTCTCTCTGAGGTTTCCCACACTTGTTAAGTAGTTATTCTAAGTGTTATGTACTTGATTTTTCTCTGCACTTGATTAAAGCATCATGCGTTTATAATATAGAATTTTTCACCAACAAACTGTTCTGTAGTGTCTTTCTCCACGCAAAAAGTCTCCTGAGTCCTCCAGTATAATATATATATATATATATATTGTAGCGTGGCTAAAGGGTGCCTAATCGACGGGAGATATGTGTCACACAGATGGCTTGCCGCTGTGATGTAACCATAGCTACCTATATGTGTTTCAGGACCTGTGGTGATGTCACAACCATGGTCATGTGATAGGTTCTGGGTGTGGTTAGACATATAAAAGAAAGCCTAATGCTTAACACAGTGGATATGTGTGGAGGTGCTAGCCCCCAGAGTGTGTTAAGGCTCCAGGACTGAGCCTGATGGACTGGACAGTTGTTTTTCTTTCCCTGAGCAAAAGGCTATTTGTTTTCTGTTATTTTTGCCATGTGGTTTATGAAGTAATAAACCCTGTGAACTTTTAAAGGAACCTGCCTCCTGAGTGTCAGCCGACGCACCTGAGTGAGTGAAATCCCTACAATATATTTATACACTGCTCAAAAAAGCAAATCAAACTTCTGTGAAATCAAACTGTCCACTTAGGAAGCAACATTGTTTGCCAATCAGTTTCACATGCTGTTGTGCAAATGGAATAGACAACAGATTAAATTATTGGCAATTATCAAGACACACTCAATAACGGAGTGGTTCTGCAAGTGGGGACCACAGACCACATCTCAGTACCAATGCTTTCTGGCTGATGTTTTGGTCACTTTTGAATGTTGGTTTTGCTTTCACACTCGTGATAGCATGAGACGAACTCTACAACCCACACAAGTGGCTCAGGTAGTGCAGCTCATCCAGGATGGCACATTAATGCGAGCTGTGGCAAGAAGGTTTGCTGAGTCTGTCAGCGTAGTGTCCAGAGACTGGAGGCGCTACGAAGAGACAGGCAAGTACAACGGGAGATGTGGAGGGGGCCTTAGGAGGGCAACAACCCAGGAGCAGCGCTGCCAGAGCCCTGCAAAATTACTTCCAGCTTGCCACAAATGTGCATGTGTCTGCACAAACGGTTAGAAACCGACTCCATGAGGATGGTCTGAGTGCCCAACGTCCACAGATGGGGGTTGTGCTCACAGCCCAACACTGTGCAGGATGCTCGGCATTTGCCACAGAACACCAGGAATGGCAAATTCGCCACTGAGGATATGTGATAGAGGTGACAGAGTCTGGAGACACAATGGAGAGCAATCTGCTGCCTGCAACATCCTTCAGAATGACCAGTTTGGCAGTGGGTCAGAAATGGTGTGGGTGGCATTTCTTTGGAGGGCCGCACAGCTCTCTATGTGCTCGCCAGAGGTAGCCTGACTGCCATAAGGTACCGAGATGAGATCCTCAGACCCCTATGCTGGTGCGGTTGGCCCTGGGTTCCTCCTAATGCAAGACAATACCAGACCTCATGTGGCTGGAGTTTGTCAGCAGTTCCTGAAAGATGAAGTCATTGAAGCTATGGACTGGCCCGCCCGTTCCCCAGACCTGAATCCGATTGAACACATCTGGGACATCATGTCCCGCACCATCCACCAACGTCACGTAGCATCACAGCATCACAGACTATCCAGGAGTTGACGGATACTTTAGTCCAGGTCTGGGAGGAGATTCCTCAGGAGACCATCTGTCGCCTCATCAGGGGCATGCCCAGGCATTGTAGGGAGGTCATACAGGCACGTGGAGACCACACACACTACTGAGCATCATTTCCTTGTCTTGAGTCATTTCTACTGAAGTTGGATCAGTCTGTAACTTCATTTTCCACTTTGATTTTGAGCATCATTCCAACTTCAGGCCTCCGTGGGATATTAGTTGTGATTTATATTGATAATTTTTAGGTCTTATTGTTCTCAACACATTCCACTATGTAATGAATAAAGATTTACAACTGGAATATTTCATTCGATGATATCTAGGATGTGGGATTCTAGTGTTCCCTTTATTTTCTTGAGCAGTGTATTTGGAAATACATATATACACGATTGTACTGCTACACCTTTAAGTGTATTCCCATTGGCGTATACGGGTATTGCTACACCTGCAGTGTATTACCTTTGGAGTACAATGTATATATATAAGCATTATTTCGGTGCATTTGCTAAACTCTATTTTGTATATTTATTATAGTAGTAAAGGGAAGGTGCAGTGTCCCGGGTCGGCCACTAGATGGGGCATTACAGGATTAGCCTTATGGCTTAGAGGGAGTTAAGATAAAGAATAGTTAAGTGTAGGAGGGGCACGGTGGGATAAGATAGTGAGGTCTTCCCGGTTTAGTCAGTTAGGACCAGGGTGCCCGTGTAGCGCACTAGGGCTGGCTAGCCCAGGGCAGCACCGTACCATGCAACGTTCCAAGAAAGAGAGACCCAGCATATAGCAACCTGGGGCAGGAGCTCATCAGGAGGAAGAACAACAGCAGCACTACAGATGCAGTATAGCCGAGTCTGAACCTATTAAAAAGAAGACTAAGCAGCACGGGCAGGTCGCTCATCATGTGGCAGATTTTTGTGTGGGCAGCGTTTTTCAGATCCGGGGCAAAGCGGCTGAGAACCCCCCCACACGAGGAAGGGATTCTGGACAGAGAGGAAACTGAGGGACTGAAAGGTACGGTCTGTCCCGGCAGGGGTGGACATAGACAGCTCGGGGCCCCAGTGCAGGAAATGTGTCTGGGCCCCCCTCCTTTTAAGGCAACAAAGCTACCTTTTATATATATATATATATATATATATAACCACACACACATACATGTATATGTTACATAGTCTCCTTTATTATGCATATTGCTGTCCCTTATTATACAGTGCCCTCTCTTGTTATGTACAGCATCGTCCCTTACATATTGGATTTTATAGAGCCCTGTTTTTTATTACATGCCCTTCTGCCTTGTTAGTTGTATAATGCCATGATGGCTGATGGAGCATGGGAAAGCTTATTTTCTAATGGAGGCGCTGATGGACTGGTAGTCTGGTTACCGACTCCTCCATCAGTAGTCATTTTATAGGTAACAAGAGAGGGGACTATGTAATAAAAGAGGGCGCTGTGAATAACAAAAATATACTATGTAAGAGACAGCACTGTACATAACAGCAGAGGAAGCTATATAATAAGGGAGGGCATCGTATATAACTAGAGGATGGTACGTAGTAAGGGACAGTGTTATACATAACAAAATAGGAAACTAAAGATGGTGTTATACTTAATAAGTGAGTACACTAAGGGACTGTGCTATATATAAGTACACTACTGTATATACTAAGGGACTGTGCTATACATAATAAGTGAGTACACTTTATACTAAGGGACTGTGTTAGACATAATAATCAATAATAACGTCTTCCTCCACCTCCCTGTTTCTAAATCCATTATAAATCCCCCTTTCTCCCATCCCAATCCCCCACACCCCTCGTTTCCTCCTTCCCCCGCATCCCATTATTGTCCTCTCCCCCACCCCCATGATTGCCCTCTTCACCACCTCCATCATTGCTTTTTCCCCACCAACCCATTATTGCCCATTCCACCACCTCCATCATTGCCTCTTCCCCACCACCCCATCATTATCCTTTCCACTGCTACCATCATTGTCTTCTTCCCCACCACCCCACCTCATTACCCATTCCACGACCTCCATCATTTCCACTTCCCCCACCACCACCATCATTGTCTTTTCCTCCACCACGCCATCATTACCCATTCCACCATCTCCATCATTGCCTCCTCCCCACCACCCCATCATTGTGCTCTCTACTGCCATCATCATTGTCTTTTCCCCACCACCCCCATCATTGCCCATTACACTGCCGCCATAATTTCCTCCTCCCACCACCCCCATTATTGCCCATTTGCCACCTCTATCATTTCTTCCTCCCCCACCACCCCATTATTGCCCTTTCCACAACCCCATCATTGCTTTCTCCCACACCACCCCTACCATTGTCCTCTCCGTTAACCCAATCATTGCCTTCTGCCCCATCACTCCATCATTGCCCTCTCTGTCAACCCAATCATTGCCTTCTGCCCCATCACCCCATCATTGCCCTCTCCATCTACCCAGTCATTGCCTTCTGCCCCATCATTGCCCTCTCCTCCACCTACACACACAAACACACACAGCACCATTCATCACTATGCTTACACACACACACTTCACCTCTGCGTGTGGTATCGTGAAGCCGCACCATCGCTGGCAGCTTCCTGTCTCGCACAGCCGCGGCGCTGAATTATGATGTCATTCAGCCGCTGCTGTGTGAGGCAGGAAGCGCGGGCAGGAAGCAGGATGAATTCATTCTCTGCAGCTCCACTGCCATTTTCTCTTGCAGACAGCGGAGCTGCAGGGATTGCTCCCTGCCTGACGCACATGAGGGTAAGAGCCTCGGGGCCGGATAAACTGGCCAGATTGCCCTCATTATTAGCCACCCTGTAGGGACCTCGGTGCAGCAGGACCGGTTGAACAGGCGGTATGTCCGGCCATGTGTCCCGGGGCTGAGCTTAGAGAAGGGAAGAGGAGAAAAGGGAAAGAGAGTATGTCACCTGCTGTGAAACCTGATGTAACTGAAGATGACCTAGTTGTGCTGAGTAAAAATGTTGTTGAAGTGAAGCCGGACTGTGACTCTCTTATTGCTAAGCTGTCTGCAGAGAACCCAATCACACACTGGGGGGACCCTGATGATGTGGAGAAGCAGCACTGAGGTACTTGGGGAAGGAAACATGATCGTATGCTGAGAGGGGCCCAGGGGGTGATAAATGAATTACTGTCGGCCATGACTACAGCCCTGGCTCCATCTGACAGTGGGAACCATTGGTGGTTTAAAAAAAAAAGTCCATGCTTTGTTTGAAGAAATTAATATAAATGCTTATGAAAAAATGTAAACTTCTTTTTTGAATATTTAAGCCAGTGGACCGACAATCCATGAGGGGAAATTAGATCTTTTGGGACAGGCAGAATCATGCATTGTGGTTGTTCACGTACCCTTACCTTTGTCCTTTCCCATTCCTCAGTTGAAATTGATGGAAATGTGTCTTATTTCAACCATATTAACTAAGTAACTATCAGGGTTTGATGAGACTGCCCCTTTGACGCTGCAAAGACTGAGGCATGATGAGAAAAGTTGCCTGCAGAGAGAATCATAATGTCAGTTTACCAAAAAATGGTACAACTAAGACAATAAATACAAGGCATACATAAGAGCCTGTAAGATTTTCTTAAATAATAGTCTATGTTGCACTATTTTGGCAAAATTAAGCTGGAGATCTTCTCTAATTTATAAGGTTAAAAAAACAGCAGCAAATGTTGTACTCAGCGTTCCCATTTCCCACCAATTCAGCACAGAGCTTCTGGCGTTCCTCAGGGTCTGGTATTTAAAAACGTCTGCCCTTGACTGCTACATGGTGCCAGTAATCTGTCATGTGACCTCTGAGGTTACTGACTGCCTGCAGTGGTCACATACTGGCCACTTGTAAAACAGACTATGAGGTCCGCTATTCAAGATGAGGCGCTGAAGAGCCCCTGACTTGCGATCACAGCATGATTCTCAGGATCTCTAGGGGTCCCAGTGGTTGGACCCATATAAAACATAACAATAGAAGCAACACCTAGACTTGTGTGAGATTTATGAGCTTCTCGTGTATTGGATGTGATTTGACCAATAGGTCTTGTCCAGGGAGAATACATGGTGTCACTTTCTACACAATTAAGCTGTTCACTCACTGGATTAATCTTTCCTTCTAGCAAGCAAGACCCTGATTAATAATTATTTGCTAATTAACTTGTGCTAATCGCTTACGCCAATTGCAATAAAAGCAGAGAAGCAGTGAATGTTTTGCAGGGAGACACAAAAATATACCAAACAGAACATATATGGACATAATAGCAAGCGCCATACACAGTAAGTGCACAGGAACAGAAATGCAAGACTGATCCCTGGCAGTGCACTTAATAGACAGCTGTAACGATTAATGGCTTTACTAACGCTGCTGCTCTTTGCCAGCCAGTACTCTGGCTGCCTGGATGAAATGTAATTTAAGGCACTGTTTCTTTCACAATGCCTTCCATATTGTGGTTCCTGTCTACATATCATCGCTGTTCGCCTCCATACCCTTGATTCCTCTATGATTTACAGCAATCATCGCTCACTTCTTCACATTTATGTCTGTTCAACTTCACCCATTCGTCTCCTATGGTCCTACATGTGCCAGCATGATTAATCAGGGAAAGATCTTTAAAAAATTTATTTTTTTTTAATGAAATTCCATCTTTTGGGGATAATCATGGAATTTCCTAAATTTAATATAATGGAAATATGAGAATTGTTATACTTCCATAATGAATTGGCTCTGCTGTTTGCTAACCCCTGGCCTGAACTTTTTTGGTCCATTGCTTAGCAGCACAGGTCGTAGAGCACGGGTGACACATTCAGATCTGGGCCTAGATGTGTCACCCACATTTATTTGACTTATTGTTAGTGTGACTTTATACATACTCCAGCACTTATTCTCCAGTGCCAGAGATGGTCACTGATCCTGAAACTAAAGAGAGTGTCTGATAATAGAGTATATTTTTACTTTATGCATTTTGTGGAGGTGTCAGGACTGGATATTTTAAATGAAGGACTGCATAAAAACGTAATTAGGTCAGAGTAATAATTAATACAGCGATGTGGTGGTAGAGGGATTAGTCTGCCCAGCAGTGATATACTGGGGTGCCAAGGGACAATCAATAACATCGACGCTGGGGGCCCACTGTTCAGCTACTTACAAATATTACATTACCCACATTCACAAATGTATCTACGAATGATAAGATGCGGTCTTTGTCTCTATATAGGGATCAAGTGTACTGAGCCAACCACTGTCCATAAAAGGGGAATGTGGGGCCCACCAGTAGATTCATCTGTTCCCCTGTGGGCCAGCTTGAGCCTGCTGACCAGGCATAATAAAGTTACTGTTGTGACAGCATATATTTTCCAATGTGATTTAACAAGAATACACAAATAATTGTCGCAACACAGCGATAATAGTCACAGTGATTTTACACTGCAGGACTGATGTACACAGTGATCGTGATCAAAGGACACTGTGAAGTTTGAAGAAAGGATTATTCCAGTGGTATCAAAGCATGATGACCCCAAGGTAACCCCCACAGTATGATGGCTCCTATATGTCACCTATACACAGTATGACCCCCACAGCCCCCTGTACACAGCATGATAACCCAACAGCCACCACAGGCAGTATCAGGGTTCACACACACAGTATGGTGTCTCTCACTGGCAGATTGAGGGCCCTCACACACAATATGATGTACCCACAGCCATCATGGGCAGTTTGAGTGCCCCCAGGTCCTGCACAAAGTATAATGTCCCCCCCAGCCCCTCAAATAATAAGAGGGCCCCACAGTTCTGAACACAGTATGAGAGTCCTTACACACAGTATGATGTCCCCCACAGTGCACCACAGTATTAGGAATCCCCTCCCACACACAATATGATGTCCCCCACAGGCCAAGCAGACATTATGAAGTCCCTAACACACAATATGATATCCACCCACATGAGGGCCCCATACACAATTTGATGTCTCTTACAGTCCCACAGGCAGTATAAGAGGTCCCATACACAATGTGATGTTCGTCACAAGCAGTATGAGGGAC
The DNA here is from genome assembly GCF_032444005.1 of Ranitomeya imitator. Taxonomy (NCBI): domain Eukaryota; kingdom Metazoa; phylum Chordata; class Amphibia; order Anura; family Dendrobatidae; genus Ranitomeya; species Ranitomeya imitator. Next base: position 588,500,056 of record NC_091283.1, read on the forward strand.
CCCCACAGTACCTCCACTCAGAATGAGAGCCCCTACTGCCTACAACTCAGTATGAGGACCGTCACACACACACATTGTGATGGGCCTTCAGTCTCTGCCCCACTTACACACAGGAAGGCATCACTATGGGTGGTACACCCCTAAACATAAATGATCACACAGTCTAAAGGGTTATACTCGTCGTCTTCCTTCTGCAGTGGAGCACTAATCAACTGCTTATTGCTCGGCAAGGGAGTGGGTGACATATTCCTGAAGACTGATAAATGGGTTTGGACATGGCTGAACCACAGACACAAACTCTGCTTTCTCCTTTTCTGCAGCTTTGAAGTACAATGGCACTGTAGCTTCAGAAAAGCGCTTGTATTAAACAGCTTGATAGAGCTGCACTCTTTGCCTATGAAACCGGCTACCTCTGATAGACTGCAGGGATGGCCAATAACCTAGGCAATGAGGAGCAACAATTAAAATTAAAAATATCTACATTCCTGAAAACAGAGATGACTTAAAAGAGGTAAATTGCAAAGTTGCTTGTTTTACAAGCGCTTTGCAATTTTGCGCATTTAAGATTAGGCTAAGTCATGTCACAGCACAGAGAAAGTAAGCACAGTATCATAACAACAGTATCATAACTGTGATGTCACAATAAAAGAAAATAAATTTGCAGTGCAAACGTTTATTTAGCCACTGAGCCACTAAGCTCAAAATGTGAGTGGAATCTTGGTATCCCCTATATTTAAAGAGGTTGTCAACTACTTTATCATTGATGATGACCTATCCTAAGGATAAGTCATCAATGTTTGATCTGCCGGGGTCCGACACTTGGCACCCCTGCCGATCAATCAGACATTGATGACCTATCCAGAGGATAGGTCATCATCAATGATAAAGTAGTTGACAACCTCTTTAAAGCTTATACCAAAGTTCTCAAGATCAGATTGCCTTTTTTATTAATGTATAGTTTGTTCAGTACTTCAGATTATACTGAGGACATATAAAGTGTAATAATTTAGTACTAGCACATCTAAAACACATACCAAAACACTTACAGATTGGCTGCTAATGAAAACTAACCAAAAAAGTCAATACCTTGTGTACGGAAAGCCAAGTTAGATTAATTTCTGAACTGTGCAATTTTATTGACGTTTATAATAAAAAAAAATTCTTAAAAGCTTCAGCGCACAATTCATCTGTGACCTTCTATCTCCACCCATAGCAACATACACAAGAAATTACTACAGCAGCATTGTAAGTTGTATTTATTCATTATAATTTAAAAAAAAATCAAGTTCATTAGACCTGGCTTCATCAGGATAGTAATTTGGGAAATCTAGAGTAGAACAATTTGTACTGGAAAGAATGAGTCATACTGGTGTGAACTCTCCCCATTTTATTATTATATCATTAAAAAAAATGTCAGGAGCTAAACTGTAAATGGCATCTCTTTCTTTTGTTGGCTCAGGGTTAAATTATGTCTTTTTCACACTCTTTGCCTACTTGGAGCACTGACTGATGCATGCTCAATTCAGGCAGAGATAGGGAACAATTGGCCAATATCACAGCTAAAGAGACCAAAACATTGATGAATCACACTACATTTTGGCAAATCTATTCAAGATGCAGTCTAAGGCAATGTTCACACAATGGCAGTAAAGAAGCTGTTTACAAAAAGCCGTTTTGCGTATTTTTGGTTGTTGAGTATTTGCTGTGTTTTTATTGTCTCTTGTGCATGCTGATAAAGTTTAGTGCCACCAAAAAAATCACAATGCAGCTTCCTTAAGTTTTTTGCACCAAAAACGCAGCAAAAACTGATACCTGCGTTGTTTGCTGCGTTTTTGAATTTATCCAAAAAAATGCTGCAAAAACTCTGAAAGAAGTGACATGCGGCAATTTGAAAAAGTGCAGCAGTTTTCCAAATCAGCATTAAAAAATGCAGCGAAAATGCAACGTGTGACATAGCTTAAATGTCAAGGAGCAGCAACTGTTCAGGCCCACATATAGTTTCAAGCAATGGTTAATCTTTCACCTGAAGAGCTGAGCTACTTTGATCAAGAAATACAAATTAAATACACTGCTCAAAAAATTAAACACAAAAATACAACATCCTAGATATCACTGATTTAAATATCCCAGTTGCAAATCTTTATTCATTAGTATTACATAGTGGAATGTGTTAACAACAATAAAACATAAAAATGATCATTGTAAATCAAAATTAATATCCCATGGAGGTCTGGATTTGGAATGATACTCTAAAATTCTAAATCAACGCGGAAAATCAAATTACAGGCTGATCCAACTTCAGTGGAAATGCCTCAAGACAAGGAAATGATGTTCAGTAATGTGTGGCCTCCACGTGCCTGTATGACCTCCCTACAATGCCTGGGCATGGTCCTTATGATATGGCGCTTTTTCTCCTGAGGTATCGCCTTCCACACCTGGATGAAAGCATCAGTCAACTCCTGGACAGTCTGTGGTGCAACGTGACATTGGTGGATGGAAGAGACATGATGTCCCACATATGCTCAATTGGATTCAGGTCAGGAGAACACGCAGGCCAGTTCATAGCATCAATTCCTTCATCATGCAGGAACTGTGGACACACTTCAGCCACATGAGACCTACCATTGTCATGCATCAGAAGGAACCCAGGGCCCACTGCACCAGCATATGGTCTCAATATGGGGCTGAGGATCTCATGCCAGTATCTACTGGTAGTCAAGGTACCTCTGGCTAGAACATGGAGGGCTGTGTGGCCCTCCAAAGAAATGCCTACCCACACCATTACCAACCAACTACCAAAACAGTCATGCTGGAGGATGTTGCAGAGACTAGAACATTCTCCACAATGCTTCCAGACTGTTATGAGTGTGTCACGTCCTCCTAGGATATCTGGGGTTAGAAGATCACTATGTATTGTGTATCACAGATGTTCCATTTAGCCTGTGTGTTTATGTCCCATTTTAAATGGATTTGGTTTCTTTTGGTGCTGAAGAGGTTAATGACCCTTTCTACGCTAGTCAGAAACTTGCAGCTCCATTTTAGTTGCTTCTAATCTGGTCATTACATCTCCCTATAAAACTTGCCCAGGCTTTATCTGCCTCGCCAGTGAAAGCTTTGCTTCCTAGCTCCTTGGAAATGCTGTGCTGAATAGCAGTTCGTATTTGCTACTGGAAATTGTTGCGTGCTATTTTTGGGTGTATGCTTCTTTTATTGTCCTATTCTCATTTGGTTGGTATATTCCTATCCTTCCCTACATACATCTTTACCTTTAGTGAGTGTTTGCATGTTTCTTGATTTCTGTTATTCCTGTTTTGTCTTTGTGTCTTGTTTGCCTTATATTTCTGTCCCAGGCCTCATAGGGTGAGAAAGGGGTCAGATCAGGTGTTAATACAAGCACAGTAAGGTCAGAGACTTGGGCCTCTCTATCTGCAAGTACCCCCAGGACAGGGATAGTTAGGGTCCATCTTCCTTACCGAAAACTGTCACAACTTGACACAGACTGTCAGGTGTGTCATATGTGCTCAGTGTGAACCTGCTCTCATCTGTGAAGAGCACAGGGCACTGTCATGAATATACATACACACATTCAGGGCTGCTGCATCCTCCTGCCTTTGTAAGGGACATGCGGCCCAGACACACGCTGTGGGCTTTCTGACCCCCCCCCAACCCCCCCCCCACCCTTCACTCTGCCTAGAAAATTCTTCTTCTCACTCTGCCTAATATTCCCATAGTTTTTTGCCTCTGCATTGCTATAAGTGGCAAACACAGCACCTTTACACACCATACCATACATAAACAGCTCTGTGCGCTGCATACTATCAGATATAATTATTTGAGCTATAAAAATACTAGTGACACTCAGGTCTGTATTACTTTAGCTTTCTATACTGTTTGGTATTCGTGCTTCACAGGTATCCCCTGGTATTTGGAGGTTTCCGTTCCCCCATTTTTTGTCTTTATTATTGTTTAAAAAAAAAAAATATTTTAATAATTTTCATAAATACACTGGTTTTATTGTATTCTTCTCTCACTTTGTTTCTTTTGTGGCACTTACCATATTAGAATGTGTTTTGATTCTCACTCTGCCTGTCAGCTCTGTGTAATTCTAATCCCCTCATCTCCCCTCCTGCCTGATACCAGCTAAAACTGGTAGAGAAGCTTTCAAACCGCATGGGGACTTCTTTGTTCTTGAAAAGTTACGTAATGGCACCAATTAGTGATAGAGATAAAAAAGTTACATATTCCGAGTGTCCATCGATAGATCTATACCCCACTGAAATCTCTAGGATCAAAACCCAACGAAATTCAAGGAATGGATTTCTCTGTAACCAGGTCATGTATCCACTTCGTGTTTATACTTAAATGAACCCCCATGTCACGCTGAGCATAATTATAATGGTGTTGTCCTTCTAGGAGGTTCATACACCGAGATATGTTTAGAGATGGTTTTTCATATCTTTCAGAAAGGGGAGTATTCAGCTAACCAGTGAGGTCACCACAGGGTGAGTGCCTTGGTTTTGGGAACAAGTATAAGACAGGGAGACCTGATTTTGCACTTGTCTTTGTCCAGGGAACTAGCTGTGAGACACTCTCTGATGCATTTTGATGTATCGGCCCTCCCCGGCACGGTCTGCTATGAAAGGACCTAAGCAACTGTAAGTTTATTTTCATCTTTAATCCCTTTTATTTTTGTAATTGTCTGTACATATGATACTTGTCTTCTTTTATAATATCTTTTGAAACTTTCGTAAAAACTGTCTACCTTTGGAGTAAAATATATAAAATTACTAGCTTAGCTTCTCGTTGCTCTATAACATACTGTCACGTCCTCTGAAGTAAATTACGCTACTAATGAGGTTGGCTCCTGACCCGTTATTAATTAAGAAATAGGAGCTAGTAGCAGTAGAAGTGTCCTGAGCCTTTGGGGAAACTGGCAGCGACAGACAGCATTGATTTTTATTGTTCCCACCCGAGTGGGAGTAGTTATAACGCTCTCGCTGCAGTGTGCCCAATAGCCAGTACATAGCAAGGCAGCCTTTCTGGCGACTAATTATCCTATGTGCAGTTCCCTGTCTGACCTGAGGGTAAGGGGGCACCAGAGAGCTGGAAGTTCCAAACCGGAACTGGGAAGTGGGATATAAATAAATCCCCTTCAGAAAAGAACCGGGGGCAACCAAACAACCACGGTTCATGACAGGCAACAATCTGCCAATCTTGGTGTTCTCTGGCAAATGTCATTCGCCCTGCATGGTGTTGGGCTATATGCACAACACCCACTTGTGGATGTTGGGCCCTCATACCAGTATGTTTCTGACAGCTTGACCAGACACATGGATGCTAGTGGCCTGCTGGAGGTCATTTTGCGGGGTTCTGGCACTGCTCCTGTTCCTTCTTGCACAAAGGAGGAAGTAGTGGTCCTGCTGCTGGGTTGTTGCCCTCCTACGGCCCCCTCCATGTCTCCTGGTGTATTGGCAATTCTCCTGGTATCTGCTCCATGCTCTGGACACTGTGTTGACAGAAACAGCTACCCTTCTTGCCACAGCTTGCATTGATGTTCAATCCTGGATGAGCTGGATTACATTAGCAACTTCTGCTGGTGCCATTTTGCTTAATGTAATTTTTTTTCGAACCACACAATAACATATATGCATTATGTAAAATAGGGGGCAGGTCACTGAAGGATCAGTAACCTGTCATAAGCCCATACAGATGAAAATGCATACAAAGCACCACATAAATCCCTCCCTCCCAACATTCTGGTCCAGAGTCCCGTGGCAAGCCATGCCACAGCACGGGAATCTCATGCGCAGCCTCAGTGACATCAGCGGTAGTCACTGAGGCTGGCATACTCCCCACCTGACCCGTGGTGAACTGACAGCGTGGGAAAATGTTCAGAAACTTTCCCACGCTAATGAGTTCATGGCCGGTCAGGCGGGGAGGCTGCGTAGGCAGCTTTTCATTCATTCCTCCGTAGTTTACAGCCCGGCCGGTAGCATTAGCACCGCTCCAGGTTGTAAACTATTTAACCCCTTGAGATGGATTGCAGCGTGGGACTTGACTGTACAGCGGACGGGTATGAGATATTGTTGGTTTTTTTATTTGGGATTTTTTTTATGGAAGAACGAGGGCTTCGCTTGGATTGAGAGTGTAATAAAGATGTTAAACCTGTGTGTTTCATCATTTCATTAAAATACTTTATGCTTTATGTGTGCATTTTTAACCCTTTCATTCTATAGGATTAGTAATGGATAGGTGTCTTATTGACACCTCTCCATTTATTAACCAGGCTTATTACCACCTGATAATGGCAAGGTGACATTAGCCCCTCATTACCCCATATGCCACAGCAAAAGGGCAATGGGAAGAGAGGGGCTAAGTGCTGGAATAGGCACATCTTACAGGGGTGGCTGGGGGCAGATTTGTTTTAGCCAGTGGGGGCCTAATAACCATGGTCCCTCCCTAGGCTATTATTATCTGCCCTCAGTCACTGGCTTTCCCTCTCTGGCGGAGAAAATTGCGCTGGGGCCCACGCCAGTTTTTTCAATGAATTAATTCTTTAATACCTACAGCTCCAAAATTTTACATACACACTACTAACATTATTAGTCAGGGACATATATAAATCTAATGGATATGCAATGGTTTACAGTATGTAAACCATGTCATATCCTGCCGGATTCTGCAATGATTTTACATAACCCAAAAATTGAATTATCAGCTATTCTGCTAACTCTCTATGAAATATAAATATAGATACAGTATGTTCACACTTTGCATTTTGGTGTAGCTATTTGCCTGCATTTGGCTTTGGCACAAGTAAAACTAAATCATAGAAGTGCAAATAAAACATGTAATATTATTATTATTATTTATTGTTATAGCGCCATTTATTCCATGGCGCTTTACATGTAAGGAGGGGTATACATAATAAAAACAAGTACAGTAATCTTAAACAATACAAGTCATAACTGGTACAGGAGGAGAGAGGACTGTGCCCGCGAAGGCTCACAATCTACAAGGGATGGGTGAGGATACAGTAGGCGAGGGTAGAGCTGGTCATGCAGCGGTTTGGTCGATTGGTGGTTACTGCAGGTTATAGGCTTGTCGGAAGAGGTGGGTCTTCAGGCTCTTTTTGAAGGTTTCGATGGTAGGCGAGAGTCTGATGTGTTGTGGTAGAGGGTTCCAGAGTAGGGGTGATACGCAAGAGAAATCTTGTATATGATTGTGGGAAGAGGAGATAAGAGGGGAGTAGAGAAGGAGGTCTTGTGAGGATCGGAGGTTGCGTGAAGGTAAGTACCGGGAGACGAGGTCACAGATATATGAAGGAGACAGGTTGTGGATGGCTTTGTACGTCATGGATAGGGTTTTGTACTGGAGTCTCTGGGCAATGAGGAGCCAGTGAAGGGATTGACAGTGGGGAGAAGCTGGGGAATAGCGGGGGACAGGTGGATTAGTCGGGCAGCAGAGTTTAGAATAGATTGGAGGGGTGCGAGAGTGTTCGAGGGGAGGCCACAGAGCAGGAGGTTGCAGTAGTCAAGGTGAGAGATGATGAGGGCATGGACTAGGTTTTTTGCAGATTCTTGGTTGAGGAATGAACGGATTCGTGAAATATTTTTGAGTTGAAGTCGGCAGGAAGTGGAAAGGGCTTGGATATGTGGTTTGAAGGAGAGATCAGCGTCAAGGATTACCCCGAGGCAGCGAGCTTGTGGGACTGGGGAGAGTGGGCAGCCATTTACTGTAATGGATAGGTTCGTTGGGGGGTCACGTGAGATGGGGGAAAGATGATGAATTCTGTTTTGTCCATGTTAAGTTTCAGAAATCTAGCAGAGAAGACGGATGAAATAGTGGACAGACATTGAGGGATTCTGGTTAGTAGGGAGGTGATATCTGGTCCAGAGATGTAGATCTGTGTGTCATCAGCATAGAGATGATACAGAAAGCCATGAGATTCTACAAGCTGTCCCAGGCCAAAGGTGTGAATGGAGAAGAGCAGGGGCCCTATGACTGAACCTTGTGGGACTCCAACAGATAGGGGGCGAGATGAGGAGGTGGTGTGTGAGTGGGAGACGCTGAATGTCCAGTCTGTTAGGTATGATGAGATCCAGGATAGGGCCAAGTCTGTGATGCCAAGGGATGAGAGGGTCTGTAATAAAAGGGAATGGTCCACTGTGTCAAAGGTAGCCGACAGGTCCAGGAGGAGGAGGACAGAGTAGTGTCGCTTGCTCTTGGCGGTTAAGAGGTCATTGGTGACCTTAGTTAGGGCAGTCTCAGTGGAGTGGTGTTACCGGAAGCCAGATTGTAAGTGGTCGAAGAGGGAGCAAGAAGAGAGATGGGAGGACAGTTAAAGGTAGAAGTGTTGTTCCAGTAGCTTGAAGGCATAGGGAAGAAGTGATATAGGGCGATAGCTAGATACAGAGGATGGGTCAAGAGAGGGCTTTTTGAGGATAGGTGTGATGGAGGCATGTTTAAAGCTTGAGGGGAAAACACTAGTTGTTAGTGATAGGTTGAAGAGATGGGTTAGGGTTGGGATGAAGACTGTGGTGAGGTTTGGGATGAAGTGGGATGGGATCGGGTCAAGTGCACAGGTGGTGAGATGTGATCTTGAGGGTAGAGTGGAGAGTCGATCTTCTGTAATGGTGGAGAAGTTGGTTTTGGAGGTGGAGGACTGGGAAGTCGGGAGGAAGGGCACTGGGGGTTGTTGACCAAAACTGTCTCTGATGTTATCAATCTTCTGCTTGAAAAATGAGACAAAGTCTTCAGCTGGGATGAGTGGGGAGGGAGGAGGTGCTGGGGGACGGAGGAGAGAATTGAAGGTGTTGAATAACTGTTTAGGGTTGTGAGACAGGGAGGATGTGAGAGATGAGAAGTAGGTTTGTTTAGCTGTGGCGAGTGTGGTCTTGAAAGTAGTGAGGGACTGTTTGAATGCGATGAAGTGCTCGTTGGAGTGGGATCTTTTCCATCTGCGCTCAGCAGCCCTGGAAGCTCGCCTCAGTTCTTTGGTCAGGCTGGTGTGCCAGGGCTGTCTGTTCATTTTGCGAGCTTTGGTATGTGTAAGTGGGGCAGCAGATTCCAAAGCTACAGCTATTGTGGTGTTATATAGAGCGGCAGCGTCATCCGCATTGTGTAAGGAACTTATATCGGTGAGAGGGAGGAGGGATTCAGAGAATGAGTGTACGTCAAGGTGTTTAAGATTTCTGCGAGGGTGTGAAAGCTTGTGGGGTGGGGATTGTAGACATGGAGTGGAGAGGGAAGAGATTTATATTTTTATTTTTTTGAACGTATGAAAAGCAAAATATCCCCAAAAAGTTACATCAAAAGATGCAAACAGCATCAAAGTAATGTCTATCTATAACATCATACATGTCACCATTATATTAATAAGCAGCGGAGGCATAAGAACGTCGATGTGCAGCAACAATATGTAACAGGACAGTATTTCAGCATGACTGTAGTGGAATACGGTATAGAGAGAGAGAGAGAGAGAGAAATGATTGTACATACACCTAGGTTCTGTGTGATGTCACACAGTGATGTCACAGAACACGCTTGCTTTGTTCCAGGCTAGAAAGTAATAGCAAGACTGAAGGAGGAGTGGGAGGTGACCAGGACATTAATCATCTCAAAGCAGCTCTCAGCTGGACAACCGGGGGAGGGAAGTGAACGTGCAGGTCTACGAGAATGTCTCAGAACATTCAGTATATGAGTCTGCTGCTTGGCCTATGAACAGTACAAGCAGACTAAATTATAAGACAGTGTCTTAAAATAGCGTTTGCCTCTTCCTGCCATCCCTAAAATTAGCTCTTACTTTACTTGGTGTGTAATTGTGTGATGCTTGTATGGAAGTAGTATGTTAATCATTGAGCAGGAATGATTCATAAAATGAGCTGCATTCTAAATTTACATGTAAACATCCGTCAATGTCCTGAACTTGTCCCAATGTCATATTAGTGGATCTGTCACCATAGTCCACAAAGAAAAATAAATATATTAGACCTGATGAGGCTGGTGTACTTGCAGTGATAATCCATGTTGGAATGACTGAATAATCCTTTTTCAAATTTTAATCTGATTTCCTGATTGACAGCTCCTTAATGTCACTCTTGCAGCTTCTGAAATCTCAAGCTGCAACTATCAGTCAGGCTGGGTGTGTACACGTGGACTCTTTAGCTGTTACTATGTAGCTAGACTCATAAAATGCTTCTTTTAATATTATAAAGAAATTTTTGGATTTTCAAAGTATTTTTTATTGGGGATGGTGATCTATGCCATTGTAACCATCTATTTTACAAGAAAAGGGTAGAGTTACCCGTGAGTTGGTTTTCCACTGATCTATGCTCAGGGGAACTTCTCTATAAACCGCAAAAAATATGGAGGAGCTGCCTCAATACAGAAAGTATGCCCTTGAAGGGGGCATGGCCGATAACCAGAAGGGCAGTGAAGTCTGTGCTTCTAGCCCATTTATATGACTAAATTACTACATAATCAGATTTACTTGTTAAAATAAGTACAAGTGCTTCTCACTAAATTAGAATATCATCAAAAAGTTAATTTATTTCAGTTCTTCAATACAAAAAGTGAAACTCATTATATAGAGTAATTACAAACAGAGTGATCTATTTCAAGTGTTTATTTCTGTCAATGTTGATGATTATAGCTTACAGCCAATGAAAAACCAGAAGTCATTATCTCAGAAAATTAGAATAATTAACAAAACCACCTGCAAAGGCCTGCTAAGAGTTTAAAAAGGCTGTGTGCACATGCAGATTTTTTCACGGTTTTTCGCTATAAAAACGCTATAAAACCGCAAAAAAAACGCTCCCTATTTAATAGAATGCAATCCGCATTTTTTGTGCACATGCTGCAATTTTTCCTGAGCAGATTCGCAGTCCAGAAAAAAACGCAGCATGTTCATTAAATTTGCGGAATCGCGGGGATTCCGTACACCTGGGAATGCATTGATCCGCTTACTTTCTGCATGGGGCTGTGCCCACCATGCGGGAAGTAAGCAGATCATGTGCGGTTGGTACCCAGGGTGGAGGAGAGGAGACTCTCCTCCACGGACTGGGCACCATATAATTGTTAAAAAAAAAAGAATTAAAATAAAAAAATTGTGATATACTCTCCTTCGATGGCCCCCGGAGTCTTCCTTCCCCTCAGCGATGCACGCGGCCGCTTCCGTTCCTGTAGATGGTGTGTGAAGGACCTGCGATGACGTTGCGGTCTAGTGACCGCGACGTCATCGAAGGTCCTGCAGACACACCATCTATAGGAACGGAAGCCGCTGAGGAGATCGGCTGTTTGCGGTAGGTGAGTATAACCATTTTTTATTTTTTTTTAATTATTTTTTTATTATTTTTAACATTCTATCTTTTATTATTGATGCGGAATAGGCTGCATCAATAGTAAAAAGTTGGTCACACTTGTCAAACACTGTTTGACAAGTGTGACCAACCTGTCAATCAGTTTTCCAAGCGATGCTACAGATCGTTTGGAAAACGCTAGCATTCTGCAAGCTAATTATGCTTGCAAAAAGCTAGTTTTCTGCGGGAATATGCATGCCAATTCCGCATGCGATATACCTGCAGCAGAAGGCGCAGAATTGCCGCTGAAATTTCCGCGGCAATTCTGCAACGTGTGCACTTAGCCTTCGTCTGTTTCAGTAGGCTCCACAATCATGGGGAAGACTGCTGACTTGGCAGATGTTCAGAAGGCAGTTATTGACACACTCCACAAGGAGGGTAAGCCACAAAAGGTCATTGCAAAAGAAGTGGACTGCTGCTGGAGTCATTGCTTCAAGAGGCACCACTGTTATGATCAGGTGGCCTTGGAGCAGCATGAAAACCTTCACTGGAGTAGGTGGTAACTTATACTGACCGCAAACCCTGATCTTATCACCGCAACTAGAAGCAGCCGTGGGGTGTGCCTAACAAAACCTAGACACCTCGACACAGCCGGAGGACTAAATACCCCTAAAGATGGAAATAGGAAAACTATCTTGCCTCAGAGTAGACCCCCAAAGGATAGGCAGCCCCCCACAAATAATGACTGTGAGTTGGAGAGGAAAAGACACACGCAGGCAGAAAACAGGCTTAGCAAAGGAGGCCACTTCTAGCTAAATAGAAAAGGACAGGACAGGATACTAAGCGGTCAGCATAAAAATACTACAAAAATATCCACAGCAGAAAATACAAAACTCCACCACCTAACTAAAGATGTGGAGAGTGTAACTGCAACTCCAGAGAATCCAACCAGACTGAGAAAAACAACTGACACAGTCTAAGCTGGACAAATAGAAACAAAAGATCAGCACTGAAAATAAGCACACAGCAAGTGTGCTTCAGAAAAAGAAACAGACACTTATCTTTGCTGAACTGGCAGCTAAGCAGGTTAGGCCAGGCAGAGATCCAATACTTCCAAAGAAACATTGACAACTGGCAAGGGCTAATGAATCTTGCACACTTAAATATCCCAGTCAGAACAGCAATTAGCAGATACACCTGGCCAGGACTGTGACTCAGAGACAACTGCATTCCCACCTACAACCACTGGAGGAAACCCAAGAGCAGAATTCACAACACACCACACACAGATGTATCCAGGACATGGGCTACAAGTGTCACATTCTTTGTGTCAAGCCACTCATGACCAATAGACAATGCCAGAAGCGTCTTACGTGGGCCAAGGAGAAAAAGAACTGGATTATTGCTCAGGTTCAAGGTTTGTGTTCATGTGAAATAAAATGTTGCATTTCATTTGGAAATCAAGGTCCAGAGTCTGGAGGAAGAGTGGAGAGGCCACAATCCAAGCTGCTTGAGGTTTAGTGTGAAGTTTCCACAATCAGAGATGGTTTGGGGAGCCATGTCATTTGCTAGTGTCGATCCCCTGTGTTTTGCTATCTTTCCCTGAGGAAGCCGCCTGTCTTGCGGCGATACGCGTGGGATCCTATCTCACACCTTGTTCCCCTTTTTTTGTCCATGCTGGCTCCGTCTCCAACATTTGGACCTTTGGCGTCAGGGTATACCTAATTTTAGACTCTGGCATTTTCATCTTTGCCGTCTTTATTTGCTTTCTTATTGCTTACTTTGCATTGCAGTTTCTCTGCTAGCACGTTATTAAAGGGGTTGTCCACTACTTTCAATTAACCCCCCAATGTATCCCCTGGGGCCCCTAATAAATTGTGTAAAATCCTTCTGTTGCCGTTTTCGCCTGCGCTATGCTGGCGGCTGAGTCCAGGTCATGTGACCCCCAGGCAGCATCCGCCGCTAATTTCCGCCGACGTCACATCAATTTCCAGACTCTGGAAATTGACATGACATCATGAGCAGGCGTGACCCAGCCTCACAGTCAGCGGTCAATCATCAAGAGTGACTGGGCTGTGGGCGGTGCTGGAGGCTGCGGGCGGGGCTAGGCTGGGCTGGGCGGGCGCAGGGTCTGCGTGCTGGAGCTGGGATGTGCGGGTGCCAGGGGTCTGCGTGCCGGCGACAGGGGTCTGCGTGCCAGCGCCGGGATGTGCGGGTGCCAGGGGTCTGCGTGCCGGCATTGGGATGTGTGGGCGCCGGGGGTCTGCGTGCCGGCGCCGTAATATGCGGGCGGTCCTGGGGTCTGCGGGTGTGTGCGGTGGGTCTGCTGGCCATGCTGGGGTCTGCTGGGGTCTGGTGGTCATTGGTGTGTGTGTGTCTCTGTGTGCAGGCATCGTCCGATGGGACTACAAGTCCAATCTAGCTATTCCTGCTACAGTGACAGTGAGTGACACATTAAACAATGATGGGACAGTAGTCTCATCATCCGGCTAATGTGTTGAATGTAAAAAAAAAAACACATACACACATATACAGTACATACATACATACATACATACAGTACATACAGACCTGCAACATACACCATGTGACATGCAACATGCGAAATTCGCGTTTAGTTTTTCCCACGTAATTTTTTGGACATGTACAGGTGCAGAGCTACACAACCCCCGTCGTTCTACAATTTGCAAAACGGATTTTTCATATCTTCTCTGTTGTGAATTCTGTGGCAGAGTTCACTCCTGTGGTCACAAGTGGTACTTTGGCTGATTCTCTCTGGGATCTTCCGTTTGTGGAGGAAAGTGGTACTGCAGCTTCTGAGTTTCCTCCCTCAGGTGATCTGGTGAGCTCGTTAGCTTCTTCTCTACTTAACTCCACCTGATGCTTTGATCTATGCTTCCTGTGTATATTTCAGTGTGGGACTTGTTTTTTCCCTGGATCATTCCTGTGGCCTGCTGCTCTGCAAAGCTAAGTTTTGCTTATGTTATTTTGTTGCTATTTTTCTGTCCAGCTTGCCTTATTGGTTTTTCTCGCCTGCTGGAAGCTCTGAGACGCAGAGGGACCACCTCCGTACCGTTAGTCGGTGCGGAGGGTCTTTTTGTCCCCTCTGCGTGGTTTTTTATAGGTTTTTGTGCTGACCGCAAAGTTATCTTCCCTATCCTCGTTCTGTTCAGCTAGTCGGGCCTCACTTTGCTGAATCTATTTCATCTCTATGTTTGTGTTTTCATCTTACTCACAGTCATTATATGTGGGGGGCTGCCTTTTCCTTTGGGGAATTTCTCTGAGGCAAGGTAGGCTTATTTTTCTATCTTCAGGATTAGCTAGTTTCTCAGGCTGTGACGAGGCGCCTAGGTTTTGGTCAGGAGCGCTCCACGGCTACCTTTAGTGTGGTTTGATAGGCTTAGGGATTGCGGTCTGCAGAGTTCCCACGTCTCAGAGCTCGTTCTATTATTTTGGGTTATTGTCAGTTCACTGTATGTGCTCTGACCTCCATGTCCATTGTGATTCTGAATTGCCTTTCTTAACAGTACAGGAAGCCAAAAGTGCTAATGATTCTCAATAGAGGGAAAAAAGAAGTTCTGAGACCATTTTTTTTTCTTTGCACTGTGTTTTGTCTTTTTTTTCCCCTAGACATTTGGGTGGTTCAGGACACAGGTGTAGCAATGGACATTAAAGGTCTGTCTTCATGTGTGGATCAGCTCACGGCAAGAGTTCAAAATATTCAAGATTTTGTGGTCCAGAATTCTTTGCTTGAACCGAGAATTCCTGTTCCAGATTTGTTTTTTTGGAGATAGAACTAAATTTCTGAGTTTCAAAAATAATTGTAAACTATTTCTGGCTTTGAAACCTCGCTCTTCTGGTGACCCAATTCAACAGATTAGGATCGTCATTTCTTTTTTGCGCGGCGACCCTCAGGACTGGGCGTTTTCTCTTGCGTCAGGAGATCCTGCATTGAGTAATATCGATGCGTTTTTCCTGGCGCTTGGGTTGCTGTACGATGAGCCTAATTCAGTGGATCAGGCAGAAAAAAATTTGCTGGCTCTTTGTCAGGCTCAGGATGAGATAGAGGTATATTGTCAGAAATTTAGAAAGTGGTCAGTGCTCACTCAATGGAATGAATCTGCGCTGGCAGCAATATTCAGAAAGGGTCTCTCTGAAGCCCTTAAGGATGTCATGGTGGGATTTCCTATGCCTGCTGGTTTGAATGAGTCTATGTCTTTGGCCATTCAGATCGGTCGACGCTTGCGTGAGCGTAAACCTGTGCACCATTTGGCGGTATTACCTGAGCTTAAACCTGAGCCTATACAGTGTGATAGGACCTTGACCAGAGTTGAACGGCAAGAACATAGACGTCTGAATGGTCTGTGTTTCTACTGTGGTGATTCCACTCATGCTATCTCTGATTGTCCTAAGCGCACTAAGCGGTTCGCTAGGTCTGCCACCATTGGTACTGTACAGTCAAAATTTCTTCTGTCCGTTACCTTGATCTGCTCTTGTCATCATATTCTGTCATGGCATTTGTGGATTCAGGCGCTGCCCTGAATTTGATGGACTTGGAATATGCTAAGCGTTGTGGGTTTTTCTTGGAGCCCTTACAGTGTCCTATTCCATTGAGAGGAATTGATGCTACGCCTTTGGCCAAGAATAAGCCTCAATACTGGACCCAGCTGACCATGTGCATGGCTCCTGCACATCAGGAGGTTATTCGCTTTCTGGTGTTGCATAATCTGCATAATGTGGTCGTGTTGGGGTTGCCATGGCTACAAGCCCATAATCCAGTATTAGATTGGAAATCCATGTCGGTGTCCAGCTGGGGTTGTCAGGGGGTACATGGTGATGTTCCATTTCTGTCAATTTCATCATCCACTCCTTCTGAGGTCCCAGAGTTCTTGTCTGACTACCGGGATGTATTTGATGAGCCCAAGTCCAATACCCTACCTCCGCATAGGGATTGTGATTGTGCTATCAATTTGATTCCTGGTAGTAAATTCCCAAAAGGTCGATTGTTTAATTTGTCCGTGCCTGAGCACACCGCTATGCGCAGTTATGTGAAGGAATCCCTGGAGAAGGGGCATATTCGCCCGTCATCGTCGCCATTAGGAGCAGGGTTCTTTTTTGTAGCCAAGAAGGATGGTTCGCTGAGACCTTGTATAGATTACCGCCTTCTTAATAAGATCACGGTTAAATTTCAGTACCCCTTGCCATTGTTATCTGATCTGTTTGCTCGGATTAAGGGGGCTAGTTGGTTCACAAAGATAGATCTTCGTGGTGCGTATAATCTGGTGCGAATTAAGCAAGGTGATGAATGGAAAACTGCATTTAATACGCCCGAGGGTCATTTTGAGTATCTCGTGATGCCGTTCGGACTTGCCAATGCTCCATCAGTGTTTCAGTCCTTTATGCATGACATCTTCCGAGAGTACCTGGATAAATTCCTGATTGTGTACTTGGATGACATTTTGATCTTCTCGGATGATTGGGAGTCTCATGTGAAGCAGGTCAGAACGGTTTTTCAGGTCCTGCGTGCTAATTCTTTGTTTGTGAAGGGATCAAAGTGTCTCTTTGGTGTGCAGAAGGTTTCATTTTTGGGGTTCATCTTTTACCCTTCTACTATCGAGATGGATCCTGTTAAGGTCCAAGCCATCCATGATTGGACTCAGCCGACATGTCTGAAAAGTCTGCAAAAGTTCCTGGGCTTTGCTAATTTTTATCGTCGCTTCATCTGCAATTTTTCTAGTATTGCTAAACCATTGACCGATTTGACCAAGAAGGGTGCTGATGTGGTCAATTGGTCTTCTGCTGCTGTGGAAGCTTTTCAAGAGTTGAAGCGTCGTTTTTCTTCTGCCCCTGTGTTGTGTCAGCGAGATGTTTCTCTTCCGTTCCAGGTCGAGGTTGATGCTTCTGAGATTGGAGCAGGGGCTGTTTTGTTGCAGAGAGGTTCTGGTTGCTCAGTGATGAAACCATGCGCTTTCTTTTCCAGGAAGTTTTCGCCTGCTGAGCGTAATTATGATGTGGGCAACCGAGAGTTGCTGGCCATGAAGTGGGCATTCGAGGAGTGGCGTCATTGGCTTGAAGGAGCTAGGCATCGCGTGGTGGTATTGACTGATCATAAGAACTTGACTTATCTCGAGTCTGCCAAGCGCTTGAATCCTAGACAAGCTCGTTGGTCGTTGTTTTTTGCCCATTTTGACTTTGTGATTTCGTACCTTCCGGGCTCTAAAAATGTGAAGGCGGATGCTCTGTCTAGGAGTTTTGTACCCGACTCTCCGGGTTTATCTGAGCCGGCGGGTATCCTCAATGAAGGAGTAATTGTGTCTGCCATCTCCCCTGATTTGCGGCGGGTGCTGCAAAAATTTCAGGCTAATAAACCTGATCGTTGCCCAGCGGAGAAACTGTTTGTCCCTGATAGGTGGACGAATAGAGTTATCTCTGAACTTCATTGTTCGGTGTTGGCTGGTCATCCTGGAATCTTTGGTACCAGAGAGTTAGTGGCTAGATCCTTTTGGTGGCCCTCTCTGTCGCGGGATGTGCGTGCTTTTGTGCAGTCCTGTGGGATTTGTGCTCGGGCTAAGCCCTGCTGTTCTCGTGCCAGTGGGTTGCTTTTGCCCTTGCCGGTCCCGAAGAGGCCTTGGACACATATCTCTATGGATTTTATTTCTGACCTTCCCGTTTCTCAAAAGATGTCAGTCATTTGGGTGGTCTGTGATCGCTTTTCTAAGATGGTCCATCTGGTACCCTTGTCTAAATTGCCTTCCTCCTCTGATTTGGTGCCTTTGTTCTTCCAGCATGTGGTTCGTTTGCATGGCATTCCAGAGAATATTGTTTCTGACAGAGGTTCCCAGTTTGTTTCGAGGTTTTGGCGAGCCTTTTGTGGTAGGATGGGCATTGACTTGTCTTTTTCCTCGGCTTTCCATCCTCAGACTAATGGCCAGACCGAGCGAACCAATCAGACCTTGGAAACATATCTGAGGTGCTTTGTTTCTGCTGATCAGGATGACTGGGTGTCCTTTTTGCCTTTGGCTGAGTTCGCCCTTAATAATCGGGCCAGCTCGGCTACCTTGGTTTCACCGTTTTTCTGCAATTCTGGGTTCCATCCTCGTTTCTCTTCTGGACAGGTTGAGTCTTCGGACTGTCATGGTGTGGATACTGTGGTGGACAGGTTGCAGCAGATTTGGACTCAGGTAGTGGACAATTTGACCTTGTCCCAGGAGAAGGCTCAACTTTTCGCTAATCGCAGACGCCGTGTGGGTCCCCGACTTCGTGTTGGGGATCTGGTTTGGTTATCTTCTCGTCATATTCCTATGAAGGTTTCCTCTCCTAAGTTTAAACCTCGTTTTATTGGTCCGTATAGGATTTCTGAGGTTCTTAATCCTGTGTCTTTTTGTCTGACCCTTCCAGATTCTTTTTCCATACATAACGTATTCCATAGGTCATTGTTGCGGAGATACGTGGCACCTATGGTTCCATCTGTTGAGCCTCCTGCCCCGGTTTTGGTGGAGGGGGAATTGGAGTATATTGTGGAGAAGATTTTGGATTCTCGTGTTTCAAGACGGAAACTCCAGTATCTGGTTAAATGGAAGGGTTATGCTCAGGAGGATAATTCCTGGGTTTTTGCCTCTGATGTCCATGCTCCCGATCTTGTTCGTGCCTTTCATGTGGCTCATCCTGGTCGGCCTGGGGGCTCTGGTGAGGGTTCGGTGACCCCTCCTCAAGGGGGAGGGTACTGTTGTGAATTCTGTGGCAGAGTTCACTCCTGTGGTCACAAGTGGTACTTCGGCTGATTCTCTCTGGGATCTTCCGTTTGTGGAGGAAAGTGGTACTGCAGCTTCTGAGTTTCCTCCCTCAGGTGATCTGGTGAGCTCGTTAGCTTCTTCTCTACTTAACTCCACCTGATGCTTTGATCTATGCTTCCTGTCTATGTTTCAGTGTGGGACTTGTTTTTTCCCTGGATCATTCCTGTGGCCTGCTGCTCTGCAAAGCTAAGTTTTGCTTATGTTATTTTGTTGCTATTTTTCTGTCCAGCTTACTTTATTGGTTTTTCTCACCTGCTGGAAGCTCTGAGACGCAGAGGGACCACCTCCGTACCGTTAGTCGGTGCGGAGGGTCTTTTTGTCCCCTCTGCGTGGTTTTTTATAGGTTTTTGTGCTGACCGCAAAGTTATCTTCCCTATCCTCGTTCTGTTCAGCTAGTCGGGCCTCACTTTGCTAAATCTGTTTCATCTCTATGTTTGTGTTTTCATCTTACTCACAGTCATTATATGTGGGGGGGCTGCCTTTTCCTTTGGGGAATTTCTCTGAGGCAAGGTAGGCTTATTTTTCTATCTTCAGGATTAGCTAGTTTCTCAGGCTGTGACGAGGCGCCTAGGTTCTGGTCAGGAGCGCTCCACGGCTACCTTTAGTGTGGTTTGATAGGCTTAGGGATTGCGGTCTGCAGAGTTCCCACGTCTCAGAGCTCGTTCTATTATTTTGGGTTATTGTCAGTTCACTGTATGTGCTCTGACCTCCATGTCCATTGTGATTCTGAATTGCCTTTCATAACACTTCTCTCCAGCAAACGCTGCTGGACAGAAGATATGAATGGCGGCTTCAGCACCACATGCAGGGGACAGCGCTTATCTCTAGCGCTGTCTCCTGCATGCTCCGTGTGGTACCCAGTCGGCACACGGGCGGCACACGTGTGCCGCACGGATGGCCTACGTGGGCTCACGGACACGGATAATTCCGGTACCGATTTTTCCGGTACCAAAATTATCTGGATTTGTGAGACTGGCCTTAGGGATACCTCTCTTCAATGGACACGGATGATGACTTTCCCATCTTAACAGGCTATTGTGAGGTGTGTACGTACGTATCGGAGAACATCTAGGGGACATTAGACATAGCAGAGATACCCCCTTGGCGCGACATGTGAATGAGATACATCGAGGGGACTTCAATTCGATATGTTTTGTGGTTATAGAGGTTATCCCCCCTCAGTAAGATTAGGAGATTGGGATAAAAGGATTACACAACGAGAAACGAGATGGATTTATCTGATGAGGTCAGTGAGCCCTTTGGGCATCAATGAACAGATGCCCTTTAAGAGTTTCATCTAAAAACCACTTATCGGCCTATAATCATTATGCCTGCCCAGTATATTGGTACTTTGTTAAAATTATTATATATAGCGATGTTACTATTTGTGTTATTTTTGTTCCTTTTTTTGTTTTTTGTCTGTATATTATGGACTGATTATTCTTTTTTTGCTTTGGAGTGTTCTCTTATCTGCATTATGAATGCTATTGTCAAGGTAAAAATATATGTCTTTATACACTTTTGTACTTTTATATATTCTTATGCTGTGAAACAATAAGTTTTTCTTTTTCATGCTTGCTGATGCAAATTTGACTGTATTTAAGATGGCTGCCAGTATTCACCTTTGCCCCACTTTCAGGCTGAAAGAACAAGTTGCACATTCCAGAAGGACAAGTAACATTTTTCTGGAATTCGAAACTTAACAAGATGTGGACAAAGAAAAGATTCATCAGATGAAGTCAGACCAACCAGAAGGACTGAATACTAGATACATTGCTTAACCCCCGCCTATCCCCGCCCTCTGCACACCTTCCCCCAATAGATCATGTAATATTGTGTTTTAGGAAATAAAGTTCAGTTGTTGCTGTGAGGTTACCACTACGTGTGGAAGCATAAGCAGACTCTGAGTTTGAACCAGCATTGTGTCTGACTCATTCTTCACTTCGGTACCACTGCTTTAAATCTGATTTGGAATGACTGGTGGATGAAGGGTATTGTCGTGACGACCCCGACAATTTGGCGCAACCAACGTGGGGCGTGGCCCGCGATCCGAGACCCCCTGGACCCATGCCTGGACGTCCGTGGACGACACCCGTAGTGGCTGACCTCGAGGACTGATCACCCTCCAAACACGGTAAGTGGAGATCACATACTATGTATGTGTCACACTTGCTAGTGTTTCAGCCGTTATTGGTTAGTCTGTGGTCTCCTTGGGTCTGGGGAGTGACCGGTCGAGTGGTGAGACCGAGCGCGATCCCGTGCCACGCTTCGAACCAGCAACTGAGAGACGTCGCACTCTGCGTGTCCTCGTGTACACCACGCCTCCTCCACCGGTCATTGTACTCCATTCAACCACCCTACCCGTGACTGTTGCCTAGTAGTGATAGAGTGAAAGATTGAGGAAGTTTGTGGATTGGGGGCGGCTTTGAGAAAGGGATAGGAGACGCAGCCTCTGTGATATTGTCCAGATAGGTAATTAAGACGTCCCGAGAGGGGACCACCTGTTTTTCTGTGGAGGGCTCTCACTAGGAGACCGCCTCCCAACGTTTAGAATATCGTGACAGGGTAGACTGTTAATCACTGGTGTTCATGGGGTTAGGGACAGCACGTCGAACGCGAGGCTCCGTGTTTTTTTGTTGGGAAACCAGTGTTGTTACTGCTGTCAGCGGCCTACTGCAGAAGGGCGTAGTATTCTGTGAGTCATGTTGCGTCTCTTATGGCAGAAGAAGTCCGTGCCCCACAAGTTAGATGAGGATGCTGTGGAAGTCAAGACAATAGTAGAGTCACGGGAGGGGAAGAAGGCAGTCAAGAATGTTGAGAGATTGTACAAGCATGTAGGATTGCCCTCGACAGGGAGATTGCAGCCGTCTACATGGCACAATTTCATAGAGAACAAAAAGGGCATATTGAAAGATAAAGGAGTGTTAGAACAAGTGCAAGCTCATCTGCGAGTTGCGCGAGGCTTAAAGAATGAGGACTGGAAAGAGGTTGATGGAAAGGGAGGATCAGAGGATGCAGAGCCCGTGTTTGGCTATAAAATACCTCAATTATTAGTTTTTCTGAGGTGTTCTGGCATAGGAATTGTGTGAAGGTTTTGTAGAAATTAATTGAGTCTGAGAACTGCTGTATTTCGTCACTCTGTGTGGTTTTCCGAGACACCCAATGGGAGGGGTGAACCCCTGTGCGAATTGTTTTTTTTTTGACTTCTCCTCTTTGTGCTGCTGGCCAGAGAAAGGGGGGCCAAAGTTTCCAGAAGAACTTAACCCAGTCTGTATCAGCAGCTGCAGCGATCCTCACTCGCTCTCTAGTCCCCCTCCCCTCGCAGCTTCAAGGACACAACTCGCAGCTCTCTTCCTTATCAGTGGCCCAAGAAGCAGAAGACTTCAGCTCCAGCTCCCCCTCCCTTACACAAATCCAGTCTTACGCTCCAATATTCATTTTAACCCTGTGTCTGGAAATCTCCCTCGCCATGTTAATTCTCAGACCAAGATAGGACAGATGGATTTGTAAATATTGCGGTCAGACAAACCCAGACTGGAGAAATGCTTGTATAATCTGTGCTGCAACTCGACCTAAGTGAATTACACTGATTCCTGTCCAGATAAGATCACATGTAGTGATGTAGTGATATAAGAAGCTGACACAGGATTGTGGGTAGTGGGGACATTAACTTTGGGAGTAAGCTGACAGTAATCCTTTTGGGAAGGAGCTGTAGACCAGCATGTCATGTCACCCCAACCAGTCATCTAGTCACCCCCACCACCAGAGAACCAACCACACCAGGTAGTGTAAGACAGATACAGGAGTATTATCCCTGGAAGCCCTCTGACTAGCTAGCTACGCTAAAATAATTGGCTGACTCTGAGAACAAACCTTTCCCATTTTACAGACAAAGATAATATGATGGACGTATAAGTGCACCTGAGCAGACCTAGAGAGTTGGTGAGCCAAGATGATGGTCAGATGGTATTTATGTTATATAACCCCTATGTAGATGAGTATAATGAGATGTATATCTTACATGCCCTTTCCACGGTTATGATGGCCCTGATAGGCCCAGATCCACCCCCAATAATGCCTGTAAAAAAAAAAAAAAAAAAAATATAGGGGGGATAGTGTCTCTAACCCTGTCAGTTAAAATATTCCTATGTCACACTGCTTTAGTATGTGGGTAATTTTTTTTTTTTTTTTTGTTGTGCACAGACAGAGCCGGAAGCCATTGTTGCCACTGTTAGTTTTCGCAAGTATCTGGCAGATCTGAACTGTCGGGTTTCGGCCTTGAAACTTCGGTTCTGCCTTGGTCAAGTGATATTTTTGGGTCACTGTCTCCTTCAGGGTGCCAGACACCTCACAGAAGAAAGAAAAAAAATAGCCGTCAGCTCCCTTCCATTCCCAAAAGATGTGACTGAGCTCCAGCGTTTCCTTGGACTATGTACTTATTGTTGTCAGTGGATACCGGACGCATCCCGCATAATGCAACCTCTCTACAAGGCCCTGAAAGACTGTTCAAGATGTGCTGATGATTTTGGCAGATTTCACACATGATACGCTGTTACTACGGAAGATACTGTATTGCACGGAGCTGCACTCCCTCCCTCCCTGTCAGCACAAGAAGCAGAATTTCGGGATCTGTCTACTGCATGTGTTCTGGCCAAAGACAGGCGGGCTGATAAATACACGGACTCAAAGTATGCATTTGGTATTGCTCATGATTTCGGAGCTCTATGGACCAATCGAGGATTTGTTACTACTGCCGGGACTCAGTGAAGAATGCTGAAGCTGTTAAAGCCCTCATGGACTCAATCGAATTATCTACCCAGGTGGCCATTATCAAAGTTAAGGAGCACGGTACTATGGAACAGGCCACAGACTGTTGGTAACGCCTTTGCGGATACGCAAGCAAAAGCCGCTGCTCTCCTGCCTGTTGAACAGCCCATACCAGCTATGGTGACCACACGCTCTCAGCGTAAACAGTTACAAGAAACACTGACTCTACAGGAACCTGATGATCTATGCCAGACTGAGGTTTTCTGTCGGACCCCACGAGACCGCTTAATGACGATGCAGAGAATGTCTCCAAAGGAAGAAGTGAAGCAGTGGAAAGCTGATGGAGCACGTATGGACAATGGTCGCTGGAAAAAGGACCAACTTGTGTGTCTCCCTAAGCGGATGTACCCTGCTATTGCCATGTGGGCGCATGGGCCCACACATCGAGGTATCTGTCAGACCTGCTAACCCGGTCAACTTCAACGTGTACCCCCGAAGTATCTTGCTAAGCCCGACTATCCTTTCCAAAGGCTCCAGGTGGACCTCATCACGTTGCCGAAGTCTGGAAGGTATGAATATTGTCTGGTGGTTGTCGACATGTTCTCCAGTTGGCCAGAAGCATTCCCCGTTACCAACGTGACTGCAAAGACCACAGCAAAGAAACTGGTGATGGAAGTCGAATACAGATATGGTGTTCCAGAAGTTGCTGAAAGTGACCAAGACCCGGCCTTTCCTTCTCATGTGTATCAGGAGGTTTTGACAATGCTTGGATCCACTGTAGCCCTCCATACTCTCCACAATCCAGTGGGAAAGTTAAGAGGCTGAACGGCACACTGAAGGGACAATTGACCAAAGTGATGCAGGAGACTACGGCTCCATGGCCAGGGCTCTTACATGTTCGTACTACCCCTAAGGCAAAACATGGCCTGTCCCCATATGAGATATTGTTTGGTGCTAAGTTCTCAGTTGCAAATTTTCAGTCTCAGTAGTTGTCAGAAGAAACTGACTGTGCTGTTCAATATGTTATTCAGCTTAGTAAAAATGTTGCTAACACCCATGTTTTAGTTTCTTTTTCCCTTCCAGATTCAGCAGAAACCGATATTGGTCACAATTTGAAGCCTGGTGGTTTATGGTCGTGAAAAGCTATGTCAGTAAACTTGAAGGAAAGAGCACCTGAATCTACGCTTCACACTGCAAAAGAGACCGAACCAGTGCTTAGTCACAGTGGTGATCGAAGGAAAATGTTGCTGTTGTTTTTGGTCTTAGGGCCAGGGGCCATCCTCGACCCTACCTTTCCGGCCCCTATTGTAAATAAGAATCCCGGTGCCACTATTCTCTGGGTAAACCTAACGGCCCCGGTAAATATCTGGTGATTTGATTTCTGCGATGTAGTCAAGTGCCCCGAGACTCAGCGGGTGGTAGAGGGAATTATCCAGTATTATATATGTGCTACCAGAGATAACAATTGTACTGGGAAGATATTTTCATAATGTGTTTAATAGTATCGGATACTATGGGAATTTAGGCCATATACAGCTCCAGGATATTAGTTTCAGACCAACCAAGGCCCCCGTTACCAGTACAGCTAAAACAGGCCCAGGTGAACGTTTGCAAAATATAGTTAACGAAGTAATCCCCATTCCAGGTCTCAGTTGGCAAGAAGTTTTCTCCATAGAAAGACAAACAGCCCCAAGGAAAAATTTATGGTTAGAATGGGTAAGATACAATGTACGAGTCCAGAATATCTCTGTAGGATGTATTGCTTGTGCTGCAGTGAATATATATCTATACACACATGCATTGTTTTTTCCTGATGACAATACTACTGCCTGTGTTATGAATCTGTTGAAGGGTCTAAAGCCCACTGATTGCTCAGATTATGTCCCACTGATTCATGAAGCACCTAAACTAAAGGTCCCAGGAGGGATAACTGTATTAGCTGATAATTATACCTGCTATAATTCCCACGACACTACAGGTACACCAGTAGGGGTCTTCGAGACAGGTTTCTGCAAAGGAAACAGTTCTCTAGATACTGATTTGCTAGCTAATCATACACAGTATATGTACGACATACATTTATTGGTTATGTGGAGATGGTAAGCTCCATCCTAGGTTGCCTAATGCCTGGACAGGTCAATGCACCCTTGTTAAACTAGCTATGCAGTTCAAGATTTTACCTTGGGATCCGGAGACACCTGATGAATATACCAGAAAGAAGAGAAGTCTCGATCAGCTCCATATGAGTTATGAAGAAGATCTATTGGTATATGTCGATGGCATTGGAGTGCCAAGGGGGGTGCCTGACCAATTTAAAGCCGAGAACCAGATCTATGCTGGCTTTGCTTCTTTAATCCACAGGTGCAGATTAATAAAAATGTTGATTGGATCAATTACATATATTACAGTGAACAAAGGTTTGTCAATTTTACCTGTGATGCTTTTCAGGGTATAGTTGAGGAGTTGGGCCCTAACACTAGAATGACCATCCAAAACAGACTAGCCCTTGATATGATCTTAGCTGAGGAAGGAGGAGTCTGTGGGATGGTGGGAGAGGAATGTTGTACCTATATCCCTCAGAACTCTGGGGTAAATGGAAAGACTATGATAGCCCTTAAAAAGATAAATGGGTTAGCAGCAGAATTAAAGACTAATGCTGGAGTAGATATATCTTTCTTTTCCGGTTGGTTGGGTGGGCTCAAAGGATTTCTTCAACAAGCTTGTCTGGTACTGATTGCTTTTTTTGTAGTTGGATCGATAATCCTCTGTTGTGTTATTCCCCTGTATAAAAAGGTTATTGCTGAGGCAACTCCGACTGGCACCTTCCTCAACCAAGAAGTAGACCCACTAGAGTACAATGGCACTGATCCGGGGGAAATCCCTAAGTATGTCCCCCTCAAGAAGATAGACAATACCCCTTACTCTCAGGTGCTAAGAAATCTAGTTTAGGGACAGCAGGAGAACTCCATGTGAAGCTAGTGAAGGGTTCAGCTGCCTGGAGGCCTCTCACAAGGGGAGAGCTTCTGAGGTGTCTGGATGAAGAAATCCACCTCCCCTTTCCCCATCACATGGACAGTCTCGAAGGATCTTTCTTCTTAGGGAAAAACTTAGTGTTTAGGGGGGATTGTCAAGGTAAAAATATATGTCTTTATACACTTTTGTACTTTTATATATTCTTATGCTGTGAAACAATAAGTTTTTCTTTTTCATGCTTGCTGATGCAAATTTGACTGTATTTAAGATGGCTGCCAGTATTCACCTTTGCCCCACTTTCAGGCTGAAAGAACAAGTTGCACATTCCAGAAGGACAAGTAACATTTTTCTGGAATTCGAAACTTAACAAGATGTGGACAAAGAAAAGATTCATCAGATGAAGTCAGACCAACCAGAAGGACTGAATACTAGATACATTGCTTAACCCCCGCCTATCCCCGCCCTCTGCACACCTTCCCCCAATAGATCATGTAATATTGTGTTTTAGGAAATAAAGTTCAGTTGTTGCTGTGAGGTTACCACTACGTGTGGAAGCATAAGCAGACTCTGAGTTTGAACCAGCATTGTGTCTGACTCATTCTTCACTTCGGTACCACTGCTTTAAATCTGATTTGGAATGACTGGTGGATGAAGGGTATTGTCGTGACGACCCCGACACTATACCCCATGTCTCCACCATACACTACGGATTGCAGGCTTTACATTATTTTGATATTTGGGGTCCTTTGCCCTGATCGGTACCGGACACTCCATTGTGAGGTGTGTGCGTTGTTTGTCGCTGGAGTTCTGGGCCAGTGTCACTGCCCCCTTTCTGGTGGTACTTTGCGCTCCACAGGACGTCATTTGTGTTGACGAATTCTCTGTTGGAGCTCATTAGTCATAATTCTGCGTCCGGCCGGCTGGAACGCATAGCGTTCCAAGTAATGCGCATGTGGGCGGTCACACCTGGTGGGCGGTCCCACATGACGCTGAGTTTGACTTGGTCACATGATGCATTTTTCCGATAGAGATACGCTACTTCCGCTGGCTGGAGCGCATTTGCGGTCCAGACGATGACATGTGGGTGGGCACGCCTGTGGGTGGAACTGTAGTTCCCACGTGATGCGTGCTCCGGAAGGAGAGATGGTATTTATTTTGAGCAGGCGAGTGGGCGCTCTTTTACCCTCCTGTCATCTGGATGGTCAACATCCCCTGATGAACCCCGGTCACTCCCACGGGGGGGAAACGCTTTGGGCATTGCTAGGGATGATTTTCCCATATGAGGCCTCACTGATGGCTCTGCTGAATGGTGTCCCTTGCGCTAAAGATGGTGCAGCTTGGCTGAGATGAGTATAGCGTTTTTTTCACTGCTTTTGTGGATTCAAATAATCATTAATGGTGCAGTGTGCAGTCCTATTATGTAGTGGATGCTTTCCTGAAACGGAAAGTACTTGCAAGCAGCATAATACAAAGAATAGCAGGTTTACCCAGAATCCTTTGCAGTAGGCGGAGCTATGCAAATCATCTCTTTCCACCCCAGTCTAATCCACAGCGCTTGGAACCGCCAAGCGTGCAATGCTGCAGATTAGTTTCTAAATTTACACAGCCAACCAATTCCTACCTGTGGACACGTGTTTCGGGCTTTAGGCCCTCATCAGCACAGGGCTGGAATTGGTTGGCTGTATGGAGTGGGGCTCAGTGAGCAAGCGATACATATATGCTAGCCACCTTAGGGAGAGACCCAAGTTGGGCTAAATGTAGCGGGACGAAAGAGACCGAAAAGCCCTCTACTTAAAGGAAATACATAGTGGATGCTTTCCTGAAACGGAAAGTACTTGCAAGCAGCACAATACAAAGAATAGCAGGTTTACCCTGAATCCTTTGCAGTTAGCTCCGCCTACTGCAAAGGATTCTGGGTAAACCTGCTATTCTTTGTATTATGCTGCTTGCAAGTACTTTCCGTTTCAGGAAAGCATCCACTATGTATTTCCTTTAAGTAGAGGGCTTTTCGGTCTCTTTCGTCCCGCTACATTTAGCCCAACTTGGGTCTCTCCCTAAGGTGGCTAGCATATATGTATAGCAGTCCTATTATGGAAATTGATGTTTAAGGTTCAGAAATGTGGCACCGATATCTAAATAAGTATATGCAGGAAGCCTGATTGTTGGCCTCCGTGGGTTCTGCTTTTTCATTACTCTCTGCTTTATAAGCTATTTGAAGCAGAGTTTTTTCATTTAAATATCTTGGACAAATGAGACATTTTTACATTGTTTTGCCCAGATGGTATGCATTTACATATATTTGGACCCTATTAGGGATCTCTAAGGGCAAATAAACAGATTTTGTTTTTTTGTTTTGTTCGTTTTCCTAATTTTATTTATTTTTTTCTTCAATTTTGCTTGTTTTTTTAACTTCTTTCTTTTTTTGGGCAATGGGTATATTGGGACACAATTTTTATGACCATAAGGACTGATTAGGGTTAGCAGGTCAAGTTGCCTCTGAAACATAGGGTGCCAACCTCCACAGTCAGGCAGGAACCAGTATTAGGGGATTGACAGGGTCTGATAGTTCACATATAAATTGCTTACTTTCCCTATGGTAACCTATGTGTAGTAATGTCTTCAAATTTGGAATAATTGTTTTTAACTTTATGAATTAAAAGTTATATTTTAGGGATCTTTGTTTTTCTGGATCTTGTTGGTGTCTAGGATCCCAAGTAAAAAATTTTCTTGGTTTGTTGTATGGTTCTGCTCTCCACAGGTAGAGCGGGGTCCCAGGGCTACCTGATACAGTTGGTAAGGTATGGTAAAAGATGGGGTGCAGGACTGAGGGCGCAGGTAATGATTGAGGAACACAAAGGTAGCAGTTTTCTTTACCTTTTACTGGTGAAATACAGGTACAGTCCATGGTACAGGTAGCATGTGGTGTTGGGGTCCGGGCAGCCTGGAAACAGCTTGGGATCCACTTAGCCAGGTGGGTTCAGAGGCCTTCCTTCTGCGCTTTGTACTCTGACGCTTGCTGCCTGAAGCTCTTCATAAGTCCTCTCAGTGTCTGTACTCCCAACCCGTATGGCTGGTAGCCTGAGCCTGTCATGGCCACTGCCTTCTCACTGGCAGCTCCAGGCTGCTGTGTTGCCTCCGGATGTCAGTTGGGGTCAGGAGACTTGGAATCTCCTGCCCTCTGAATTCAGTGGCTGGGTATGCAATCCTCTCACCACCACGGACTCCGGTGTCCGTTCTCTTTGTGCTTTATCTTGGGGTGAGCCCAATCGCAGCTCTAGACCCCAGTCTCTCTCCTCACGTCCTTCCTTTCCTTTCAATGTCTCACACTCAACTCCCTAACCGCGCCTCCAGACCAGAACTTACAGGGAAGCTACCCAGATACTGGGTTTAGAGCTCCCCCTTCTGGTCTGGAGTTAGGAAGGTGTCGTATTACCTGCCAAATGGATCCCTCCTTACCTCCAGGCATTACATCACCCCCTCATCAAGAACGAAATGCCATTGTGGCAACCGGACTCCTGGGGTGCCACACTCGCTCACAAAAGTGTACAACTCGGAGCATGCTGCAAGTGGCTCAGCAAATCGGACCATGTGCACCCATACATACAAGTCTATAGGTGTATGTGAAACATCGGGCGGCACTCAGATGTCATCCAAGTGCAGTCTAATGTACATGCACCGAGACAATGGAGAAATTAGGTTCTCCATCTTCTCCGCACCTGTGAGATTCTCTCATAAGATAGAATTGGATGACACTTGTCTCACACTCTGATAGAGTTTGAGTTGAGTGTCAGTAGCACAATCAGCCCAATTCTCTCGCCGATGTGTGTGTACCCTAAAGGGAACATTATCAGCAGGATTTAGGCTTTCAATCTACCATGTTATCCAGTACAGTGACAGGGTAACAGAGATCTGTTGACAAATTTGGTATATTAAAGCAGGGGTGTCAAACTGCATTCCTTGAGGGCCGCAAACCATGCGTGTTTTCAAGATTTCCTTAGCTTTGCACAAGGTGCTGTAATCATTATTTGTGTAGGTGATTAAATTATCACCTGTGCAGTACAAGGAAATCCTGAAAACATGACCTGTCTGCAGCCCTTGAGGAATGCAGTTTGACACCCCTGTATTAAAGAGAAAGAACTTACGGCGCTGCCTTCTAAGGACAGTAATATGTCACTGGGCGTGATGTGTATTCACTTTGCCATAACTTAAGTCTGGCGAAGGACCAGCCTACTTCACTGACCAGAAAAGTGGCTATATTCTGTGACTCCTTACTGCTATTTGAAAGACAGCTAATTTTTGTCGTATAATATGCCAAATCTGCAAAAAGGAAATTCATTGTGAATCTGTCCCCGCATCGATAACAGATTGGTGGTTCTTTAAGGGCCAAAATCCTGCTGACTGATCCCATTAAGGACGGTTTCACACATCCTGATATTTCTGGTGCCGAAAAAACAGTACAAAAGATATCAGTGTCCATGTGTGTAATACTTGCAGCACACGTGTGGCAACCGTGTGCCGTATTAGTACCCAGATACCGCTGCCAGGGAAGCAGTGTTACAGTAAGTGCTGTTCCCTGGTGCCGGGTGCTGAACATGGCTGTCATCATTCTCCCTTGCTCTTCTGGCGATCAGGGTGAGCAGGAGATAATGATGAGAGTTCTATTCCACTGATAACAGCGACAGCAGATGACGGCTGATGGGAGTAATAGTCCCTACACCTGCTGCCACTAATAACAGTGAGAGCAGGAGGTGACTGATTGGAGTATTCATTAGCCGCTGCCTGCGCTATAAATAAATGAAAACATCGGCATGGGTTCCCCTGTATTTTTGATAACCAGCCAGGCAAAACTGACAGCTGGGGGCTGCAACTCTCATCTGTCAGCGTTAGCAAGCCTGGTTATCAAGAATGGAGGGGTCCCCACGCTGTTTTTTTATTATGTAAATCAAAGATCTGTGGTGAACTCATTGAGCTGAACTGTGGTGAAGTCAGTGACTTTTTCTCACGGTGCTGAGGTCACCACAGTTCAGCCTGTTAGGGAACGCAGCCTCAGTGACCGGCGGTAACCTTGATGAGGTCATTCATCAGTGGTTCTTAGCCTCAACGGCCGCATCTTGGCACTGTCCAGAACTATTAATCCCCAGACATGGATTACAGCGTGGGGCAGAACATTGGACAGGTGAAGTATATTGTTGTTTTATTAATTTCATTTTTATTACAGGAGATGTTAACTTCAATGGAATGGATGTTAGGTGAGCATAACTGTGTTAACTTGTTATAAATAAAAATGGAAAAGTGTGTGTTTTGTTTTGATTTCAAATAAAGGACTTTATACTCACTGTTCGTTTATTTGCTACACAACTATAGGATTAGTAATGGATAACTAAGCCATGGGCTTGATGACACCGGACAATATAAATGTGACATCAACCACAGGTCAAGTGGGAAGAGCCAGGCAAAGCGCCAGAATTAGTGCATCTAATAAATGTGCCTTTTCTGGGCAGCTGCGTCTTGCTACTTTTAGGCCTGGGGGCAACATCCATGACCCTTTAGCAGCCTGAGTTTACCAGCCCCCAGCTGTTTGACTTAGCTTGGCTGGTTGCCAAAAATGCCCCTCTATTCTTAATAACCAACTTTGCTAAAGTTGACAGCTGAGGGTTGACAGCCTCCAAACATTTCTTGTAGCCATCTATAAGCTTCTTGCACTTCTCAACTTGTATTTTCTCCCACTCGTCCTTTGCAGTTTGTTCAAGCTCTTGAATGTTTGCAGAGTTCTTTTTCCCAATGGCAGATTTCAGCTCCCTCCAAAGATTTTCAATGGGATTGAGATCAGGACTTGTTGATGGCCATATTAAAACAGTCCATATTTTCTTTTTCAATCATTCCTCTGTACTTTTGGATGTGTGCTTTGGGTCATTGTCTTACTGGAGAACCCATGATCTTTGACTTAAACCAAGTTTTCTTACACTGGGTAGGACATTTCACTCTAAAATCTCTTAATAATTCTCTGATTTTATGATTCCTGTGATACGGTCAAGGCCTACAATGCCAGACGTAGCAAAACAACTTCACAGCAATATGGATCCTCCACCATGCTTAACTTTTGGCTGTGTCTTTATTTACAATACAACTATAGGATTAGTAATGGAGAGGTGTCTTCTAGACACCTCTCCATTACTAACCGGTGGGCTTGATGTCACCAGACAATACAAAGGTGACATCAACCCCACAAATATTACCCCACATGCCACCGCTCCAGGATAAGTTGGAAAAGCCGGACAAAGCGCCAGAATTGGCACATCTAATAGATGCACATTTCCTGTGTGGATGCGGGCTGCTAATTTTAGGCTGAGGGGGGTCAATATCCATGGCCCCTTACCAGCCTGCGAATACCAGCCCCCAGCTTCATCCCCCAGTTGGCAGTTTTACCTGGCTGGTTATCAAAAATACAAGGGAATCCATACCGCTTTTTTTCTCATTTATTTATAGTGCAGGCGGCTCATGAATACTCCCATCAGCCACCACCTGCTCTTACTTATTATTAGCAGCAGTTGTAGGCTAATGGGAGTAATAGTCCCATCAGTCACCACCTGATGTCACTGTTATCAGTTGAATATAACTTTCATCATTCGCTCCTGCTCGGGCTGATCGCAGGCAGAGCAAGAGGCAATGATGATAGCCGTCTTCAGCACCCAGTGCCGGAAAACAGCACTAACTGTCCCGCTGCTTTTCAGGCGCCAGTACGTGTCACGTGGATGACATCCCTGTGTGTCATCCATGTGCGTGACGCTTTGTGGGCCGTGTTGTGGTTAAAAAATGGACATGTCAATGTATTTTGCCCACGAGCACACTGTCCGTGGAAATACACTGCCATGTGCACAGACCCATTCACTTGAACGGGTCTAACGTGTGTACAGTCATGGCCAAAATTTTTGAGAATGACACCAAAATTATATTTTTACATGATCTGCTGCCCTCTGGATTTTATTAGTGTTTGTCCGATGTTTATATCACATACAGAAATATAATTGCAATCATATTATGAGTACCAATAGGTTATATTGACAGTTAGAATGAGTTAATGCAGCAAGTCAATATTTGCAGTGTTGACCCTTCTTCTTCAAGACCTCTGCAATTCTCCCTGGCATGCTCTCAATCAACTTCTGGACCAAATCCTGACTGATAGCAGTCCATTCTTGCATAATCAATGCTTGCATTTTGCCAGAATTTGTTGGTTTTTGTTTGTCCACCCGTCTCTTGATGATTGACCACAAGTTCTCAATGGGATTAAGATCTGGGGAGTTTCTAGGCCATGGACCCAAAATCTCTATGTTTTGTTCCATGAGCCATTTAGTTATCACCTTTGCTTTATGGCAAGGTGCTCCATCATGGTGGAAAAGGCATTGTTGGGCACCAAACTGCTCTTGGACGGTTGGGAGAAGTTGCTCTTGGAGGACATTCTGGTACCATTCTTTATTCATGGCTGTGTTTTTAGGCAAGACTGTGAGTGAGCCGATTCCCTTGGCTGAGAAGCAACCCCACACATGAATGGTTTCAGGATGCTTTACAGTTGGCATGAGACAAGACTGGTGGTAGCGCTCACCTCTTCTTCTCCGAATAAGCTGTTTTCCAGATGTCCAAAACAATCGAAAAGGGGATTCATCAGAGAAAATGACTTTGCCCCAGTTCTCAGCAGTCCACTCCCTGTACCTTTTGCAGAATATCAGTCGGTCCCTGATGTTTTTTCTGGAGAGAAGTGGCTTCTTTGCTGCCCTCCTTGAAACCAGGCCTTGCTCAAAGAGTCTCCGCCTCACAGTGCGTGCAGAAGCACTCACACCAGCCTGCTGCCATTCCTGAGCAAGCTCGGCACTGCTGGTAGTCCGATCCCGCAGCTGAAACAGTTTTAAGATACGGTCTTAAAATGCTGGTCTTTCTTGGGCGCCCTGGAGCCTTTTTGACAACAATGGAAGCTCTCTCCTTGAAGTTCTTGATGATGCAATAGATTGTTGACTGAGGTGCAATCTTTGTAGCTGCGATACTCTTCCCTGTTAGGCCATTTTTGTGCAGTGCAATGATGGCTGCACGTGTTTCTTTAGAGATAACCATGGTTAACTGAAGAGAAACAATGATACCAAGCACCAGCCTCCTTTTAAAGTGTCCAGTGATGTCATTCTTACTTAATCATGACTGATTGATCGCCAGCCCTGTCCTCATCAACATCCACACCTGTGTTAATGGATCAATCACTAAAACGATGTTAGCTGCTCCTTTTAAGGCACGACTGCAATGATGTTGAAATGTGTTTTGGGGGTTAAAGTTCATTTTCTGGGCAAATATTGACTTTGCAAGTACAGTAATTGCTGTTAAGCTGATCACTCTGACAATCAGGAGTATATGCAAATTGCCATTAGAAAAAATGAAGCAGTAGACTTTGGAAAAATTAATATTTGTCTCATTCTCAAAATTTTTGTCCATGACTAAAGGTACCGTCACACTTAGCGACGCTGCAGCGATACCGACAACGATCCGGATCGCTGCAGCGTCGCTGTTTGGTCGCTGGAGAGCTGTCACACAGACCGCTCTCCAGCGACCAACGATGCCGGTAACCAGGGTAAACATCGGGTAACTAAGCGCAGGGCCGCGCTTAGTAACCCGATGTTTACCCTGGTTACCATCCTAAAAGTAAAAAAAACAAACACTACATACTTACCTACAGCCGTTTGTCCTCCAGCGCTGTGCTCTGCACTCCTCCTGTACTCTCTGTGTGAGCACAGCGGCCAGAAAGCAGAGCGGTGACGTCACCGCTCTGCTTTCCGGCTGACCGACGCTCACAGCCAGTACAGGAGGAGAGCAGAGCACAGCGCTGGAGGACAGACGGCTGTAGGTAAGTATGTAGTGTTTTTTTTTTTTTACTTTTAGGATGGTAACCAGGGTAAACATCGGGTTACTAAGCGCGGCCCTGCGCTTAGTTACCCGATGTTTACCCTGGTTACCAGTGAAGACATCGCTGAATCGGTGTCACACACGCCGATTCAGCGATGTCTACGGGGAGTCCAGCGACCAAATAAAGTTCTGGACTTTCTTCCCCGACCAGCGACAGCACAGCAGGGGCCTGATTGCTGCTGCCTGTCACACTGGACGATATCGCTAGCGAGGACACTGCAACATCACGGATCGCTAGCGATATCGTCTAGTGTGACGGTACCTTTAGTGTCTCCGATAATGGCATCAGCTAGGGAAACTATCTTCATCCTATTAAGGCTGGGTTAGCAAGTTGACTATGTAACTGCTTCTGTGTGCTCATCTACACAGCCGAGGGATGCAGAATCTGCCTTCATTTACATACATCAGTCTGGTCTATATGTACCAGACTAGTGCATACTGTGTTTTTGTTTTTACACACAAACTATTGATCCATGTAGAAGATCGCTGGTGTGCACAGGCGAACACAGCTTAAAATTGCATCAGAAAGCTGTCCGTTGAGCACACTGACTGAAATATGGCTGTCTGATCCTCAACCTGTAGTTCAGGAGCCTCATCTGGCTTGCGGGTGTCTGCTAGCTTGATGCATTAGTTCCAAGTCTAGCAAACAGGTATCACAACGATGAATTTTGTGAGCAGTCCTGCACAGTGCAGATCTGGATGCACATACAGTAGTGTTCAAACTAATAGAAGTATGTTCAAAAACATGAGTTATCACAAAATCTTCATACTAGTTTTTATTTCTATTCATTGGGAACGTTGTGCACTGTTTTCTAATTCAAAACATGAAAAGAAATGTATATAATTTTTAATACAGGAAAGAAATATATCTTGGTACCGTGTTAGCCAGTGGATAGAAAAATATTTAGAATTGAGAGTCCTCAGTGGTTGATACCTTTTAATGGCTAACTGAAAAGATGGTAACAAATTGCAAGCTTTCGAGACTACACAGGTCCCTTCATCCGGCAAAGATGAATAGACCTGTGTAGTCTCGAAAGCTTACAATTTGCTACCATCTTTTCAGTTAGCCATTAAAAGGTATCAACCACTGAGGACTCTCAATTCTAAATATTTTTATAATTTTTAACTAATTTACAGGAAAAAAAAAGGAACATTGGGCTGTTCGAAAAAATAGCAGTGTCCGTAATTGTCTTTACAAACTGACAATATATACTATTTTTTGTGGATTTAGCATTCCTGTGAATCACTAACTTAATTTTAGATGTACACCCACAGATTTTTTTTTTAGAACTGCTTCACATCTATGTTGCATAGAGTCAACCAACTTCCGGCACCTGTTATTTCAGCCCAGGATACTTGGACTACATCCCACAGTTTTTTGACATTTGTTGACTTTCTCTCAGAAATAAGTGTTCTATCAGATTAAGGTGTGGGGATTGGGTTGGCCACTCCATAACCTTAATTTTTTTTGGACTGGAACCAAGATTTTGCTCATTTACTGGTGTGTTTAGGGTTGTTGTCTTGTAGAAACACCCATTTCAAGGGCATATCCTCTTCAGCATAAGGCAAAATGACCTCTTCAAGTATCTTAATATATGCAAACTGGTCCATGATCCCTGGTCTACGGTAAATACGTCTGGCACAATAGTAAGAGAAATATTCCCATATGATGCTTGCACCACCGTGCTTCACTGTCTTCAGAGTGTACTGAGGCTTGAATGCAGAGTTTGGGAGTCGTCTTACAAACTGTCTGCGGCCCTTGAACCACAATTTTACTTTCATCAGTCCACTAAATGTTTCGCTATTTCTCTTTAGGCCAGTTGATGTGTTCTTTGGCAAATTGTAACTGCTTCAATGAATGCTTTTTTTACAGTGGGACTTTGTGGGGACTTCTTGCTAAGAGATTAGCTTCTCACAGGCGTCTTCTAACTGTCACAGTTCTCACAGGTAACATGAGACTGTCTTTGATCATCCTGGAGCCGATCATTGGCTGAGCCTTTGCCATTCTTCATTCAATTGGTAGTCTTCCATTTTCTTCCACTCTCTCTGGATTGGCTTTTTAACCCCTTCATGACCTGGCCGTTTTTTGCAATTCTGACCAGTGTCCCTTTATGAGGTAATAACTCAGGAACGCTTCAACGAATCCTAGCGGTTCTGAGACTATTTTTTCATGACATATTACACTTCATGTTAGTGGTAAATTTAGGTTGATAACTTTTGTGTTTATTTGTGAAAAAAATGGAAATTTGGCTAAAATTTTGAAAATTTCGCAATTTTCAAATTTTGAATTTTTATTCTGTTTAACGAGAGAGTTATGTGACACATAATAGTTAATAAATAACATTACCCACATGTCTACTTTACATTGGAAACAAAAAAAATTTTTGCTAGGAAGTTATAAGGGTTAAAAGTTGACCAGCGATTTCTCATTTATACAGCAAAATGTACAAAACCATTTTTTTAAAGGACCACCTCACATTTGAAGTCAGTTTGAGGGGACTATAAGGCTGAAAATACCCAAAATTGACACCATTCTAAAAACTGCACCCCTCAAGGTGCTCAAAACCACATTCAAGAAGTTTATTAACCCTTCAGGTGCTTCACAGCAGCAGAAGCAACATGGAAGGAAAAAATGAACATTTAACTTTTTAGTCACAAAAATGATCTTTTAGCAACAATTTTTTTTATTTTCCCAAGGGTAAAAAGAGAAACTGGACACCAAAAGTTATTGTACAATTTGTCCTGAGTACGCCGATACCCCATATGTGGGGGGGGGGGGACTACTATTTGGGCGCACAACAGGGCTCGGAAGGGAAGGAGCGCCATTTGACTTTTTCAATGAAAAATTGGCTTCAATCTTTAGCGGACACCATGTCGCGTTTGGAGAGCCCCTGTGTGCCTAAACATTGGAGCTCCCCCACAAGTGACCCCATTTTGGATACTAGACCCCCCAAGGAACTTATCTAGATGCATAGTGAGCACTTTGAACCCCCAGGTGCTTCACAAATTGAACCGTAAAAATGAAAAAGTACTTTTTTTTCACCAAAAATTTCTTTTAGCCTCCATTTATTCATTTCCACATGGGCAACAGGATAAAATGGATCCTAAAATGTGTTGGGCAATTTCTCCTGAGTACACCGATACCTCATATGTGGTCACAAACCACTGTTTGTGCACACGGCAAGGCTCGGAAGGGAAGGAGCGCCATTTGACTTTTGAATGAAAAATTAGCTCCAATCGTTAGCGGACACCATGTTGCGTTTGGAGAGCCCCTGTATACCTAAACATTGGAGCTCCCCCACATGTGACCCCATTTTGGAAACTAGACCCCCCAAGGAACTTATCTAGATGCATAGTGAGCACTTTGAACTCCAAGGTGCTTCACAAATTAATCCGTAATAATGAAAAAGTACTTTTTTATCACAAAAAAATTAATTTAGCCTCAATTTGTTCATTTCCACATGGGCAACAGGATAAAATGGATCCTAAAATTTATTGGGCAATTTCTTCTGAGTACAGTGATACCTCACATGTGGGGGTAAACCACTGTTTGGGCACACGGCCGCGCTTGGAAGGGAAGGAGCACCATTTGACTTTTTGAATGAAATATTAGCTCCAATCGTTAGCGGACACCATGTCGCGTTTGGAGAGCCCCTGTGTGCCTAAACATTTGAGCTCCCCCACATGTGACCCCATTTTGGAAACTAGACCTCCCATGGAACTAACCTAGATGTGCGGTGACCACTTTAAACCCCCAAGTGCTTCACAGAAGTTTATAACGCAGAGCCGTGAAAATAAAAAATCATTTTTCTTTCCTCAAAAATTATTTTTTAGCCCGCAATTTTTCATTTTCACAAGAGGAACAGGAGAAATTGGACCCCAAAAGTTGTGTTCCAGTTTGTCCGGAATACGCTGATACCCCATATGTGGGGGGGAACCACTGTTTGGGCACACGTCGGGGCTCGGAAGGGAAGTAGTGACGCTTTGAAATGCAGACTTTGATGGAATGCTCTGCGGGCGTCATGTTGCATTTGCAGAGCCCCTGATGTGCCTAAACAGTAGAACCCCCCCCCACAAGTGACCCCATTTTGGAAACTAGACCCCCCAAGGAACTTATCTAGATATGTGTTGAGCACTTTGAACCCCCAAGTGCTTCACAGAAATTTACAACGCAGAGCCGTGAAAATAAAAAAATCATTTTTCTTTCATCAAAAATGTTTTAGCAAGCAATTTTTTATTTTCACGAGGGTAACAGGAGAAATTGGACCCCAATAATTGTTGCCCAGTTTGTCCTGAGTACGCTGATAACCCATATGTGGGGGTAAACTACTGATTGGGCACACGTCGGGGCTCGGAAGGGAAGTAGTGGCGTTTTGAAATGCAGACTTTGATGGAATGGTCTGCGGTTGTCACGTTGCATTTGCAGAGCCCCTGATGTGCCTAAACAGTAAATCCCCCCCCCCCACAAGTAACCCTATTTTGGAGACTAGACCCCCAAAGGAACTTATCTAGATATGTGCTGAGCACTGTGAACCCCCAAGTGCTTCACAGAAGTTTATAACAGAGCCGTGAAAATAAAAAAATAATTTTTCTTTCCTCAAAAATGATGTTTTAGCAAGCAGTTTTTTATTTTCACAATTGGACCTCAATAGCCCAGTTTGTCCCGAGTATGCTGGTACCCCATATGTGGGGGTAAACCACTGTTTTGGCGCACGTCGGGGCTCGGAAGGGAGGGAGCACCATTTGACTTTTTGAATGCAAGATTGGCTGGAATCAATGGTGGCGCCATGTTGCGTTTGGAGACCCCTGATGTGCCTAAACAGTGGAAACCCCTCAATTCTACCTCCAACACTAACCCCAACACATCCCTAACCCTAATCTCAACTCTAGCCTTAACCTTAATCACAACCCTAACCCCAACACACCCCTAACCACAGCCCTAACCCCAACACACCCCTAACCTTAATCCCAACCCTAAACATAATCCTAACCCTAATCCAAACCCTAACCCCAACACACCCCTAACCCTAACACACCCCTAACCATAACCCTAACCACAAGCCTAATCTTAACCCTATTTCCAACCCTAGCCCTTATTCCAACCCTAACTCTAATTCCAACCCTAACCCTAAGGCTATGTGCCCACGTTACGGATTCGTGAGATTTTTCCGCAACATTTTTGAAAAATCCGCGGGTAAAAGGCACTGCGTTTTACCTGCGGATTTACCGTGGATTTCCAGTGTTTTTTGTGCAGATTTCACCTGCGGATTCCTATTGAGGAACAGGTGTAAAACGCTGCAGAATCAGCACAAAATTGACATACTGCGGAAAATACAACACAGCGTTCCCGCGTGGTATTTTCCGCACCATAGGCACAGCGGATTTGGTTTTCCATAGGTTTACATGGAACTGTAAAGCTGATGGAAAACTGCTACGAATCCGCAGCAACCAATCCACTGCGGATCCGCAGCCAAATCCGCACCGTGTGCACATAGCCTAATTCTAAGGGTATGTGCACACGATGCGGAAAACGCTGCGGATCCACAGCGTTTCCACCGCTGCGGGTCCGCAGCAGTTTCCCATGAGTTTACAAAAAACGCTGCGCACATGCTGCGGAAAAAACTGCGCGGAAACGCAACGGTTTACATTCCGCACATTTCACTTTCTGCGGATTCCGCAGCGGTTTTACAACTGCTCCAATAGAAAACCACAGTGAAATCACCAGAAAAACTGCGGTAAATCCGCGATAAATCCTCTGAGGTTTTGCATTGCGGATTTATAAAAACCGCTGCGGAAAAATCTGCAGAGGACCAGAATACATGTGCACATTCCCTAACCCTAACCCTAGTTCTAACTGTAGTGGAAAAAACATTCTTTATTTTATTATTGTTCCTACCTATGGGGGTGATAAAGGGGGGGGTTATTTACTTTTTTTTTTATTTTGATCACTGTGATAAAACCTATCACAGTGATCAAAATGTACATGGAACGAATCTGCCGATTGGCAGATTCGGCGGGCGCACTGTGCATGCGCCCGCCATTTTGGAAGATGGCGGCGCCCATGGATAAGACGGACGGACACCGGGAGCCTCGGTAAGTATTGGGGGGGGAAGGTCGGGGCACGGGGGGGGGGGGGCGTCGGAGCACGGGGGAGCGGGCAGGAGGACGGGGGAGCGGAGCACAGGACGGAGGGGAGCGGACCACAGATCGGTGGACTGGGGGGGGCGATCGGTGGGGTGGGGGCACATCAGTGTTTCCAGCCATGGCCGATGATATTGCAGCATCAGCCATGGCTGGATTGTAATATTTCCCCAATTTTTTTAGGTGAAATATTACAAATCGCTCTGATTGGCAGTTTAACTTTCAACAGCCAACCAGTGCGATCGTAGCCACGGGGGGGGGGGGGGGGGGATTGTGGGTTAATGCCACCCCCCTGGGCTAAAGTACCACTCCCCCTGTCCTTGCAGATCAGGTGAAATTGGAGTTAACTCTTTCACCCGAACTGCAGGGACGCGATCTTTCCATGACGCCACATAGGCGTCATGGGTCGGATTGGCACCGACTTTCATGATGCCTACGTGGTGTCATGGGTCGGGAAGGGGTTAAAGCATTGGCGATCATTTTAGCTGAACAGCCTATCATTGCCTGCACTTCTTTATAAGCTTTACCCTCTCCAATCAACTATTTAATGAAAGTATTCTGTTCTTTTGAACAATGTCTCGAACGACACGTATTTCTCAGGCTTTCAAGGAGAAATGCATGTACATGTCCTGGCTTCATCCATAATTACTTATTATACAGGTGTGAATCAGGTGAATCAGGGCCACCTGATTCACACCTGTATTTTCATAGAATGATTGACCACACTAATTGAACTCCATATTGGTATTATATTGAACACACTCTCTCAATTACCATCTATACTCGAGTATAAGCTGAGATTTTCAGCCCATTTTTTTTAGGCTGAAAGTGCCCCTCTCGGCTTATACTCGAGTCATTGTCTCAGGGAAGTTGGTGGGGGAGGGGGAGCGGCGGCTGTGACATACTTGCTCCTGGCGCGGTCCCTGGCAGCTTTCCTGATGGTCTCCGGGCGCTGACAGCTTCTTCCAGCGTTGGGCGGTCACATGGTACCGCTCATTACAGTAATGAATATGGACGCGACTCCACTCCCATAGGGATGGAGCCACATATTCATTACTGTAATGAGCGGTACCGGTGACCACTGAACGCTGGAAGAAGCTGTCAGCGCCCAGAGAAGACCATCAGGGAAGCAGCCAGGGACCATGCAGAGAGCAGGTGAGTATAATAGGGAGGGTGAGCAGCATTGCGCGATATTCACCTCTCCTCGTTCCGTCGGGCTCCGTCTTCCTTCTCCTCTGCAGTGACGCTCAGATCAGAGGGCACGATGACGTGGTTAGTGTGCGCCTCTGCCTGAACGTCAGTGCATAGGATGTGGAAGACATAGCGGCGTCTGGCTGTGGAGCGAGGACAAGTGAATATTGCAAGTGCCGGGGGCCTGAGCGACGAGAGGGGAGTATGTCATTTCTCTTTTTTTAAGCGCAGCAACAGCATATGGGGCAAATATCTCTATGGGGCATCTTATGGGGCCAAAATTAGCATTTGTGCAGCATTATATGGGGCAAATATCTCTATGGAGCATCTTATGGGGCCATAATCAACATTTGTGCATTATATGGGGCAAATGTGTCTATGGAGCATCTTATGGGGCCATCAATTGTATGGAGCATTATATGGGGCTCCTGATTCAATATGGATATTCAAAAACACGTAACCTACTGATATCTCAATTAATTTTACTTTTATTGGTACCTATTTTTATTTTTGAAATTTGCCGGTAGCTGCTGTATTTTCCACCCTAGGCTTATACTCGAGTCATTAAGTTTTCCCAGTTTTTTGTGGCAAAGTTAGGGGTCTCAGCTTATAATTGGGTTGGCTTATACTCAAGTATATATGGTAATTATTCTAATACACAGACTCAAAAACATGCAGATCATGAATGCGGAGTCTGTTGGTTTTCATAGAATCTACCGCACCAACTGGTAAATTGTTTGACATGTGGTAATGCAATTTATACAAAAAACAGTGATTAATCTGGTTAGTCTTATTAGACTGTTATTATTTTGAACACTAATGTATTGAGGTCTTATGGGTTTAGAGATAATTCAAGTATGGTACGCTAGAGACAGAATGACACTACCAGACAGAGGTGACTGAAGCTGTATGTGACTTTGTATTGGGGGTGCTTGATGGGAGATTACAGAAGAGGGGTATTGTGGGAACCCCAGGATCCCGGTATACTTCTTTAGGTAATTTCTGTGGAAAAGCTTTGGTTATCATTATACCCGTAATGACAGCTTTGGTTGCCACAATTGTGAGGGAGCGGGGGCTAGATGTGGCTTGTGACCCTCTCTCAGAGCTGAATGTGGATCTCAAGGTCAGAAAGTTTGGGGACCTCTACCCTAGATTGTTTACCATGGAATGTATATTGTGTAATTGAAGAAGACAGTGTTTACCAGTTAATCGTAGGAAAGCCCAACAATAAGGCTATGTGCACACGTTGCGGATTCCATTGTGGAATTTTCCGCAGCGGATTTGCAAAATCCGCAGTGAAAAACCGCTGCGGTTTTTACTGCGGATTTACCGCGGTTTTTAATGCGGATTCTGCTGCGGTTTTCCATCTGCAGTTTTCTATTGGAGCAGATGGAAAAGCGCTGCGGATTCTGCACAAAGAATTGACATGCTGCAGAAAATAAACCGCTGGGTTTCCGAGCGTTTTTTCCCGCAGCATGTGCACAGCGGTTTTTGTTTTCCATAGGTTAACATGACACCACATGGAAAACTGCTGCGGATCCGCAGTAAAAACCGCAACGTGTGCACATAGCCTAATAGTACTAAAGGCCTATTTACATGAGCCGCTATTC
Source organism: Ranitomeya imitator (assembly GCF_032444005.1). Classification (NCBI taxonomy): domain Eukaryota; kingdom Metazoa; phylum Chordata; class Amphibia; order Anura; family Dendrobatidae; genus Ranitomeya; species Ranitomeya imitator. The sequence continues at coordinate 588,544,771 of NC_091283.1, forward strand.
AGCTTCTGTAAGCAAGCTAATCATCTGACGAACAAGCAAAACTCTCGGTCGTCAGTTGATTGCATCATTCATGTCGGCAATTAAATCATTGTTCTCGGCAGCACATTGACAGATAGCCTTCTAATTTATATATTTAATTCATATATACAGATATTTGGCCAATTTTTCACTAATATAACCAATATGTGTGTAAATTAAAATTTGATCCTATTGAACTCTGTCTCATATGCCCAGCGTCGGACTGGAGCACCTTGGGCCCACCAGAGAAAATCATTCTTGGGGCCCACTATGTAGCTACATAGAAATAGATACAAGACCACCAATTGTGCAGTAAAAAGCACTAATATCAGGGTATAATATAAGGTAGTTCACGACTTAATTATGTAGCAAGGGTTGGGGTAGCCCCCTCGCAGAATATAATTTAGCCCCCTCAAAAAATATTACGCAGTCCCCTCTAATAGAATATAATGCAACCCCTCTCAGGTATAACACAGTCCCCACCATAGAATATAATGTAGCACCCTCATAGGGTATAATGCAGCCCCCTCATCAGGGCCGGCTCCAGGTTTTTGAGGGCCCCGGGCGAAAGAGTCTCAGTGGGCCCCCCCTTTAACAAATACCACGATTCATGATCACATATAACACAGCCATGTAGTATATAACAGCCCGCGTAGAATACAACACAGCCACGTAGTATATATCACAGCCCACGTAGCATATAACAGCCCATATAGTATATAGCACAGCCACATATTATATAACACAGCCCACGTAGTATATGACATGGCCCACGTAGTATATAGAACAGCTATGTAGTTTATAGAACAGCCCAAGTAGCATATAACAGCCCATATAGTATATAGCACAGCCACATGGTATATAACACGGACCACATAGTATATAGAACAGCCATGTAGTATGTAGCACAGCCCACGCAGCATATAACAGCCCATATAGTATATAGCACAGCCACATGGTATATAACACGGCCCACATAGTATATAGAACAGCCATGTAGTATATAGCACAGCCCACGTAGCATATAACAGCTCATATAGTATATAGCACAGCCCACGTAGTATGTAACATGGCCCACGTAGTATACAGAACAGCCATGTAGTATATAGCACAGACATGTAGTATACAGCACAGACCCCCTCCTCCCAAGAATGGCCCCATAGTTCAGTACTCGCTGTTATAGTTACAGAAAAAAAACACTCCTAACCTCTCAACGTGCCCGCGTTGCTCCCTGCTCCGGTCTCGGCGGCTGCGGCTGCACTGCCTGACACACAGCGAGTGCGCGATGACGTCATCGCGCACCCGCAGCGGCAGTGCCAGAGGCAGAGTGGGGAATGATGGGAGAGGAAGCGTCTGGTGACGCTCTCTCCTCCATCATTTGCTTTAAACTTTACTGGCAGATGCCGGTATAGTTCAATGCGGCGGCGGGGGAGTTGGCGCTGGCGACATGCGGGCCCTCCTGCCTCACAGAGGCCCCATAGCGGCTGCATGATGTGGGCCCCTTGAGGAGCGGGGGCTCTAAGCAGCTGCCTGCCCCTAACGCTGGCCCTGAATGGGCCCCCCTGTCTTGCCAGGGCCCCGGCATTTGCCCGGGTACGCCGGGTGCTGACGCCGGCCCTGCCCCTCATATAGTATAATGCAGGCACCACAGAATATAATGTAGTCAACCGAGAGAATGCAGCCCCACCACAGAATATAATGCAGCCCCCCCATAGAGTATACTGTAGCCCCCTCACATAGTATGATGTAGCCCCCATAATATAATGTAGTCCCGAGAATAATGCAGTCCCCCCACAGAATATAATGTAGTCCCCTCATAAAGTATAATGCAGCCCCTCTCCACCACCATCATTGCCTTCTCCCCCAACACTCCTATCATTCTCCCCCACCACTGCCCATTCCACCACCTGCATCATTGCCTCCTCCCCCACCATCATTGTCCATTTCATCACCACCATCATTGCCTCCCCCACCACCATCATTGCCCATTTCATCACCTCCATCACTGTCTCCCACCACCATTGCCCATCACCTCCATCATTGCCTCTACCCCATCATTGCCCATCACCTCCATCATTGTCTCCCCCACACCACCATTGCCCATTTCATCACCTCCATCATTGCCTCCCACCACCATTACCCATCACCTCCATTATTGCCTCCCATACCATCATTACCTATCACCTCCATCATTGCCTCCCCCACCATCATTACCTATCACCTCCATCATTGCCTCCCCTCACCCTCATTGCCCATCACCTCCACCATTCCCTCCCTCACCATGATTGCCCATCACCTCCATCATTGTCTCCCCCACCATCACTGCCCACAACTTCCATCATTGCCTCCCCTCACCTCCATCATTGCCTCCCCACCACCACCATTGCTCATCACCTCCATCATTGCCTCCCTCACCATCATTGCCTCCCCTCACCCTCATTGACCATCATTCCCTCCTTCACCATGATTGCCCATCACCTCCATCATTGTCTCCCCCACCATCACTGCCCATCACTTCCATAATTGCTTCCCCTCACCTCCATCATTGCCTCCTCACCACCACCATCATTGCCCAGCACCTCCATCATTGTCTTCCACCCCACCATCATTGCCCATCACCTCCATCATTGTCTCCCCCAACCACCATCATTGTCTCCCCCACCAATATCATTGTCCTTCACCACACACATACAGCTCACCGCAGCTCATCACACACACACACACACGCGCAGGCACGCAGCACAGCTCACCTTCCCACAGCAGCAGCTCATTCCAGCAGCCTCTTCCTCGCTGGATTCCTAGAAGCTTTCTGATTCTGACTAAGGGTACCGTCACACTATACGATTTACCTACGATCACGACCAGCGATATGACCTGGCCGTGATCGTAGGTAAATCGTAGTGTGGTCGCTGGGGAGCTGTCACACAGACAGCTCTCCAGCGACCAACGATGCCGAGGTCCCTGGGTAACCAGGGTAAACATCGGGTAACTAAGCGCAGGACCGCGCTTAGTTACCCGATGTTTACCCTGGTTACAAGCGTTAAACTAAAAAAAAACAAACAGCACATACTTACATTCTGGTGTTCGTCAGGTCCCTTGCAGTCTGCTTCCCGCACTCAGTGACTGCCGGCCGTAAAGTGAAAGTGAAAGCACAGCCGCTGTGCTCTGCTTTCACTTTACGGCCGGCAGTCACTGAGTGCGGGAAGCAGACTGCAAGGGACCTGACGGACACCAGAATGTAAGTATGTGCTGTTTGTTTTTTTTTAGTTTAACGCTTGTAACCAGGGTAAACATCGGGTAACTAAGCACGGTCCTGCGCTTAGTTACCCGATGTTTACCCTGGTTACAAGCAAACGCATCGCTGGATCGCATCGCTAGATCGGTGTCACACACACCGATCTAGCGATGACAGCGGGAGATCCAGCGATGAAAGAAAGTTCTAAACGATCTGCTACGAAGTACGATTCTCAGCAGGAACCCTGATCGCTGCTGCGTGTCAGACACAGCGATATCGTAACGATATCGCTGGAACGTCACGAATCGTACCGTCGTAGCGATCGAAATGTTATAGTGTGACGGTACCCTAAGACAGCAGCATGCTGGATGATGACGTCATCCAGCTGGTCTGTCTCAGACAGGAAGCCGGGAGGTGAGCTGCTCTGTGAGTCTGTGTGTATGTGTGCGGTGCTGTGTGTGTGGGTGTGCGGTACTTTGTGAGAGTGTGTGTGTGGTGCGACTTTACATGCGGGCAGTGTTAGCTGCACCCTGCGGCTAACGCTGCCCGCTGTTAAATGGCCCATAGGGGCGTGGGGAAGCGTGAATATTCATTTGGCTTTAGCAGCGTGGACAGGATCCTGTCTCCAGCTGCTGCTACTGGCACAGGGCGGGCTCCCTTAACCCAGGGGCCCTATAGCCACTGGCAAGGGGCCCCTGGAGCAGTGGGGGCCCTAGGCAGCTGCTGGTCAATATGCGCAGGTGTCAGTGCCTGGGCCCACCGGACAATCCTCCGGTTCTCCGATGGGCCAGTCCGAGCCTGCATATGCCAGAAAACTAAACATGACATGCAATAGTGTCTATCTGCCCACAAACTCGATTGTAGTGTGTAAACAGCATCTGAAATACACTCTTATAAAGACTAGTAGGTTTCAATTTTATTACCACTACAACAGATTGGTGTAAATGGCAATTTCAGAAAAATTTCATTACCTGCATTATTGGTCATAAGTCAATATGTGTTTAATTCAGCCTTTGTGGAGGCCATAACAACATAATTCTGAGGTTGGCTATTGTTAACAGGATGATGAATCAGAGTAAATGTATTTGCAGTTGCAGTTTTCTTACACTTACAATTATTTTATTAAGGTCCTAAATTGTTTCCATACCTACAATTTTGCAATTGTCTTTCTGTCATTGTTACTATCAGCCCATCAAACATAATTATACTTACATAATTCCACGATTATTCCACCCAAAACTCAAGGCTTTAACCACTCACAAAGAATCCTTCTGAGCAGTGGTGTGGAACTGAGTGATATTCATCATTGCATTCTAATCATGTTGTTTAGTAGATGTTTCATTATATATATATTGATACAAAGTTTAACCCTATACTTATACAGTATATTAGGGAACTGTATGTACAGCAAGCGTCTAACAATTACTATCTACCTGATTTGCTGTCTTGACCTCTTAATGACAGGGCAAATTTTTTAAAATTTGATCAGTGTCACTTTATGCAGTAACAACTCCGGAACGCTTTAACATATCTCATTGATTTGGAGACTGTTTAATCTTGACATATTGTACTTTATGATAGTAAGAAATTTATGTCGATATTTTCTGCATTTATTTATAAAAATATCAGAAATTTTACAAAAATTAAAAAAAAAATTCGTAGTTTTTGAAATTTGTTTTTTTTTCCTTTTAAAGGCCAGGGTCAGGCTAGTGTATGGCATGTGATGTGAGAGCATTGGATGCGATATGCTAATGACCCTCGGCTCCAGCTCTGCTCTCCAGTGTCATGCTACTGTGCTCCAAGCCTCTCGCTGAGAGAGAATCAGAGCACAGCTGTGGAGGAGGCGGAGAAATTAATTTCTCCATCTCCTCCACCGCACAAGGATGATATCCAAGTGATGCGTGTTGTGTCACTCGCACCCATACACTTATATGGGTGCGAGTGAGCCGAGACTCGGCCGAGTCTCGGTGCCAATCACAGCACGCTGCCATTATTTTCTCAAGCCAAATCGCAGATGGGAGCTGCCCCATAAATTAACACTGGTAAGAAAACATCGCATAGCACTCGTCCATATTCTACGCTAGTGTGACCCCGGCCTAATTCAGATAGTCACACCACACAAAAACATTAATAAATAACATTTCCCTCATGTCTGCTTTATATCAGCACCATTTGTAAAATGTAGTTTGATTTTGTTAGAATTTTAGAAGGTTTAAAAATTTAGCAGTAATTTTTCAAGGAAATTTACCTAACTTTTTTTTTTTAGGGACCCATCCAGGATTGAAGTGACTTTCGGGGTCCTATATACTGGAAACCCGACAAAAGTGATACCATTTTAAAAAAACTGCAACAGTCAATATATTCAAAATTGATTTCAGGTAGTTTATTAACCCTTCAAGTGCTTATCTGGAATTAATGAACGTGGCATAACAGGAATGAAGAAGTTTATTTTTACCACCTAAATGTTGCTAGTCTCTGAGCAGGCCGCTGCTTCAGACTGTAAGGCCATTATTTGGCCATGAATTGCCATGACCAAGATCAGGACCATACGATCAAGATCTCAGGATGCCGGTAGTGTTAAAAAAGGGAGACCCCACACTGTTAGCCATCTGAATGCTGCTGTTATTATTGACAGCAGTATTTATGGGGTTAAATGACTGTAGTCCGTACCAACTGACTACTGATTGTGGCTGATGCAGCAAGTTGTCAGCTATAGAGTACTGCTGACCGCTGCTGGATTGTCACCCATCAGGAGATGCTAGTCTCATATCGCAAGTCAGTAAAAAGACAGATTGGTGGTCACTAAGGGGTTAATGAACAGTTTTCCAATTACATACTACAACTCAAACTGCAGCAGCAAGTAGAAAAAATTATGGAACTATGGAAATCACAAGCTGGATAGACATGCTAATGATACAAAAAAGTGTAAAAAAAAATGTTTCAGAACATCTCAATTTCATTATTCTTTCTCAATACTGGGTATGAGTGCCACGTGCCGAATTAGGCCGGGGTCACACTTGAGAGTGCAATTCGAGTCTCACCTCAATACCTGGCCCTGCTGCCGGCACTCGGGATCGGAGCGTTCAGCTGCATAGAAATACATGCAGCCACAGAAATACATGTTTCACGCATTGCACTCGCAAGTGTGACCCCCGCCTTACACACGCTTGCATACTAGCAATGAGGCTATTAACCCTTAAAGGGAACCTCTCACCCCAAAAATCGCGGGTGAGGTAAGCCCACCAGCATCAAGGGCTTATCTACAGCATTACAGAATGCTGTAGATAAGCCCCCGATGTTACCTGAAAGAGGAGAAAAAGACGTTAGATTATACTCACCCAGGGGCGGTCCCGCTGCTGGTCCGGTCGGATGGGCGTCTCCGGTCCGCTGCGGCGCCTCCCATCTTCTTTCCATGACGTCCTCTTCTGATCTTCAGCCACGGCTCCGGCGCACTTTGTCTGCCCTGTTGAGGGCAGAGCAAAGTACTGCAGTGCGCAGGCACCGGGCCTGTCTGACCTTTCCGGTGCCTGCGCACTGCAGTACTTTGTTCTGCCCTCAACAGGGCAGACAAAGTACGGCTGCGCCGGAGCCGTGGCTGAAGATCAGAAGAGGACGTCATGGAATGAAGATGGGAGGCTCCGCAGCGGACCAGAGACACCCATCCGACCGGACCAGCAGCGGGACCGCCCCTGGGTGAGTATAATCTAACGTCTTTTTCTCCTCTTTCAGGTAACATCGGGGGCTTATCAACAGCATTACAGAATGCTGTAGATAAGCCCCTGATGCCGGTGGGCTTACCTCACCCGCGATTTTCGGGGTGACAGATTCCCTTTAAGGACCAGGAGATTTTTCAGTTTTTCGCTTTTGTTTTTTCCAGAGCCAAAACATTTTTACTTTTCCAATAAGCTAAATGAGGACTTTTTTTTTTTGTCAGGACGAGTTGTAGTTTTGAATGACAGCATCCATTTTATCATACAATGTTCTGGAAAAACAGGAAAAATTCCAAGTGTGAAAAATTTATGAAAAAAAAAAAACAATTTAAACAATTCAGACATTGTTTTTGAGCTTTTGTTTTAACGGCGATCATGGTTGTATAAAAATGACCTATTATTCTTCAGGTCACTACGATTACGTCGATATGTCTGTGCTTTACAGTTTTGTTGGGTTTGTTTTGCACACATTGTCATCGCTGACCCCATTGGGACTCAATCTAAATTCCCCATCAGTATGTCTTTGGAATGTGGGAGAAAACCGGAGAACCCAGAGGAAACCCACACAAACACGGGTGAGAACATACAAACTCTTTGCAGATGTTGTCCTTGGTGAGATTTGAACCCAGGACTCCAGCGCTGCAAGACAGCAGTGCTAACCACTGAGCCACCGTGCTGCCCTGCCAGCACCGTCTGTGATTGCTGACCAATGATGTCTTCCACTGAATAGAACTGGGACAAGTCCACCGATGCTGCAGGCCATGGTAATACATTTAGACCACAGAGACTGTTCACAGTGGGATGAGCAATATGTATTATGTTGAAAAACAGCTTCTGGGACACTTTGGAGAAATGGCCATATTGCTAGTTTTATAACCAAATGAATGGAACGCCGAGCGTTTAGTGTACGACCGTAAATTATGCCACCCCACACTATAATTCCAGGAGTATGACGTTCCCTCATAAAGGCCTATTCGGTCTCCAGACCACTCTTAAGCTATCATTGCAACCAACATGTAACTAGGACTCATCGCCTTAGGTTTGGTATGTGATGTGACCCTACGAGAGTCGAAACGTTATGTTCTTGTCGTTTCATCATTTTCTCTATCCCTGCACCAATTCCTTATTCATGAATTGTGTTATTGCTGCATCAATATCTGTACAATAAAGTCCTCACAAGCATCTTTCAAGAGTGTGCGGTGACTGAACATTACTCTACTACGGGGATTGCCATCCCAGTTCACCAGCACCTCGGATCTCAGCAAGAGTGCTCGCCACACTACCATCCAATTTTACTTGCTGTACAGAAGGGATCACTACATCCAATTCTTCTAACCGGATGAGCCATCTGTGGCAGAGGTTCTCCTCTGTGCCGTCATTCGATTTCATCGTCGTTCTTCCAACTATTGCGTCATGCATTTTGCATTGTGCTGAGATATTGGCCTACGTGCGTAGAGATATGCCAGAGTGATAAACCAAGGTCCCTCAGTTCTATTTGGTCTTCGAAGTTTGCAAAAAGCAGAGATAACTGGCATGTTGACAAACAGGAGGCACTGTACAATCATCCAACAAGACTTGATCAGATTTTTATTTCTTCTTGTGGCTATAAAAAAAAAAAAAGCATTTGATCTGGCTTTTATGGGCCTCCTATATGCCACAGATTGGAGCTGAACAAAATTTATTGGGTATTTTAAATTTTTGTGGAAATTCAAAAACTGAAAAGTGGGGCATGCGATATTATTCGGCCCCTTTACTTTCAGTGCAGCAAACTCCCTTCAGAAGTTCATTGTGGATCTCTGAATGATCCAATGTTGTCCCAAATGCCTAATGATAAAGATAATCCACCTGTATGTAATCAAGTCTCCGTATAAATGCACATGCTCAGTAATAGTCTCAGGGTTCTGTTTGAAGCAAAAAGAGCATCATGAAGACCCAGGAACACAACAGGCAGGTCCGTGATACTGTTGTGGAGAAGTTTAATGCTGGATTTGGATACAAAATGATTTCCAAAACTTTAAACATCCCAAAGGAGCACTGTGCAAGCAATCATTGAAATGGAAGGAGTATCATACCACTGCAAATCTACCAAGACCCGGCCGTCCCTCTAAACTTTCATCTCAAACAAGGAAAAGACTGATCAGAGATGCAGACAAGAGGCCCATGATCACTCTGGATGAACTACAGAGCTCTACAGCTGAGGTGGGACAGTCTGTCCATAGGACAACAATCAATCGTACACTGCACAAATCTGGCCTTTATGGAAGAGTGGCAAGAAGAAAGCTATTTCTCAAAGATATCCATAAAAATGTATAACGTCTGCAACAAGCCACCTGGGACACCAAACATGTGGAAGAAGGTGCTCTGGTCAGATGAAGCCAAAATCGAACATGCCAAACGATATGTTTGGCATAAAGGCAACACAGCTCATCACCCTGAACACACCATCCCCACTGTCAAACATGGTGGTGGCAGCATCATGGTTTGGGCCTGCTTTTTTTCAGCAGGGACAGGGAAGATGGTTAAAATTGATGGGAAGATGGATGGAGCCAAATACAGGACTATTCTTGAAGAAAACCTGTTGGAGTCTGCAAAAGACCTGACACTGGGACGGAGATTTGTCTTCCAACAAGACAATGATCCCAAACAAAAGCAAAATCTACAATGGAATGGTTCATAAATAAACGTATCCAGATGTTAGAATGGCCAAGTCAAAGTCCAGACCTAAATCCAGTGGAGAATTTGTGGAAATAGCCGAAAACTGCTGTTCACAAACGATCTCCATCACACCTCACTGAGCTCGAGCTGTTTGCCAAGGAAGAATGGGCAAGAATTTCAGTCTCTTTCTATGTACAAAACTGATAGAGACATACCCCAAGCGACTTGCAGCTGTAATCGCAGCAAAAGGTGGCGCAACAAAGTATTAAGTTAAAGGGGCTGAATAATATTGCACGCCCAACTTTTCAGTTTTTGAATTTCCACAAAAATTTAAAAATAACCAATAAATTTCGTTCAACTTCACAATTGTGTTCCACTTGTTGTTGATTCTTCACCAAAAATTTACATTTGGTATCTTTAGGTTTGAAGCATGATATGTGGGAAAAGGTGGAAAAGTTCCAGGGGGCCGAATACTTTCACAAGGCACTGTACATCCTTGAAAATGTGATGACTTGCAGATCTTGAAGACACCTGTTATTTCCTCAAGTTGCAGAATCTTACAGCTTGTCCGTCTTGGTGTTGCAATGTCAATATTGAGGAGAGTATATAGAAAAGAAGCCATAGGAAGAATATAGTTATCATAGCTTCTAGCTCCTAAAGCGACATATGTGGAATAAGGTCTTCCAGAAATGATGGCTTGCATTCTGCATCTTACTGGGCATATTCCTACAGCAAATAATCATTGTTCTTAATAAAAATACATTTTATTGCAGTTAGATGCAATGCCTTTACAAAACGGACAGATCATATGACATTAACAGTCTTACCAGTCATTACCCAATGTTTTTGTTATTGTCACAATACCGATATGCACTTATGTTACTGATATTACTGCCTATGATTGTTAGATTACATGTACAAGACAATGACCAATTACTTTCTCCCTCAGTCCATGGGGATGCTGGCAATAAATAGGTCAATGTACTGTTATATTTTTAATTATTTTACCTCTTTTGCAGCTCCTAATTGTGTGAAAATAACAGGAGAACATCCCTAGCTTTCCTTATAAGAGATCCTAAATAAAAATGGAAAGATGAGACAAAGAACTTTATGAATCTCCCTTGGATAATATCACTGTAAGAATGTGTTGTACAACTCAGCATCATGATGCTTTCAAAGTGACAGGTGTGAAGTTCTTCAGGACGATGTGAATCCTGGGAATTGCTTCTCGCCTTTTATTAGCTATACATATATAACCCAGGATATAAGATCTGATATAAATCCTTCTTAAAGGAGGAGTGTATAGAGACCTTACATCCAGAACTACCTACAGTGCTTACCTATCTCGCTGATATAGGCAGCCTTGAGGCCAAGAATTATTTCTGTGCATGGAAGAGACAGCATACACTATCCTGTATGGCACAAACTTTTGCATTTTTAGGTAAAGCAGCGCCCTCTAGTGATTATCAAGACAGGAGCAGTTCTAGACATTTTTATGTTAGGACTAAGCAGTAAGGGCAGCTCTATCATGTCCATGCTAAGAATTACAAATTTGCTATAATATACCATCAATTTACAAGTGCATGTGTCTGTTTGCCATTCTGTACCATATATAGACAAGTATTTCGTAATACCCCAAAAACGGAAATTTTTGGGCTGAGGTTTATGTGGCAACCAAATCACATATAACTTCCATTTAGAATATATAGTGCTGTTGTACAAACTATGGTAGATTCATAGTTTACTTATCCTGAGCTAAGGGTCTCAATACTAGAGCCGCAGAAGGTTCGCCAGCTGTTCAGTGGAACAAATACAACTATGAAGGAAAGGGAATTTCCACATTTGCTTCCACATGCTCAGTTTGGTCTGTATTAATAGTGTTTTCCCAGCCCTCTGGCAGCTGGACCACTAATGGAGCACAGTCCAGAGGCTCCTCTTCAAAGTCCCACTGAAACCTCTTGGTGAGATGGTCACGGAAGCGGAGAGCTTTCTTCCTCAGGTCTTTATTTGTGGATGGGGTACACAGAAATGAGAAGAGAACCTGTGGAGTGAGATAGAAGCAGAGACTGTACAATTTGGGTCTTTAGAAAGTGCAGTCTTAGATTCAGTGAGGTCTGACCACAACAAGCCCTACTAATATTACCGTATATACTCGTGTATAAGGCGACCCAAGTATAAGTCGAGGAACCTAATTTTTGCCACAAAAAACTGGGAAAAACTTATTGACTTGAGTATAAGCCAGGTCTGCATCGTCCTCTCATCCCTTCTCTTTAGCAGCGGGCACAGGCTTTAGCCACAGCAGCTAGCTCCTGCCTCCTGTGACCCGCTGCTCCGCCTGTCCCCAGACATCTTCTGTGACATGGACTGGTGTATAAACAGAGGGAGGCGTTTTCAGTACAAAACAAGTGTGCTGAAACACTCCGCTTACACACGAGTATATACGGTATATCACATAGGTGTTATATATTCATGTTGCTCATGGGGAGAACACGTTCCCATTATAGTTTAGGGAGCTAGTCTCATGATCATGTTTTTTTTGTGGCCCGACTGTCAGTGTAAAAAATAAATAAATAAATATTATGGAGCTGTGCGTTTTTGATCTGATTCTCGGATCAAACTCACCCATTCAAATCAACATGTGCCTTCTGTGTGTCATCCAAGTTCTGTCTGCTTACTACTGTTTAATGGGTGGTGAAAGCTTGGATATTTTTTGCATTCGAGAAAAGAAACAGATGATAAAAATCAGACAGGCTGACACTGATGAAACTGTGATCCAGCACTGTTATTTATTTTTGTTTGACCAAGTATGAGAAAAAAATGGAGCGCTAACTAAGGAGCACGGATTCACGCTGGATTACTGGCATAGTTACACAAGCCAACAGAAACGGTAGGGGGTTGTCCAGGCCAATTACACAACTGGGGAGGCAGAGTAAAATGCTGAAACCTAACATTGTGTAATGTACGCACTATTCGAATTCCACTCTGTTGAATACACCCGGTAGTCGTCATGTGACCACTCATAAGTGATTTGCATACATCATATGGGAAAGGACCCCTTGCGTTTCGCCACAGGAGGTTGCTTGCTCAGGAGACACCTTCTGTGGTGATACACATAGGGTCTTTTCCATATAATTCTTCTCTGAACCAATTTACCTGGCGACTGACTATGCACATGGCCCTTTATAGCACATATGTATTACTTATTTTCCTTTATATATTCTTTTGATACTGAATTATTCATTGTTTGTACCCTTCTTTGCTGAATGCTATTGGACATCACTTTATGGGTATTGTCCATTCAAACTAATCTCAGATTTCCATGACATTACATGGCCCGTTATATGGGTTGTATTCCCTTTGCCAAATTTTGGATAGGAAACAGGTTCTGCCGTGATGGTGCAATTTTAAATGTTTTTATTTCTCTTGTCCAAGTTTCTGTGTTGGTTATTAAATAAATATTTACACTGATCAAATTTAGGAAGTGCAGCCAATCGTTTGAACAGGTCTTTCCTCTTATTTTTTTAAATTGCATTTGTCTTAGGCCGGGTTCACATTAGCGTTCGGGGGCTTTGCGGAGGGCTGCATACGTCCTCCGCTAAGCCCCGCCTACTTCTGAATGCGTCCTGCGTACATATCTTTAACACTGGCTATACAGGATGTGCAGATGTATGCGGATGCGTTGTTTTGACGCGCCCACCGACCGCACCGGAATGCAACAAGTTGCGTTTTGTGCAGACGGCGGGGGCATCAAAACAACGCATCCGCATATTAAAGATAGGTACGCAGGACGCATGCAGAAGTATGTGGAAGTAGGCAGGGCTTAGCGGAGGAAGTATGCAGCCCCCGAATGCTGGGTTAGTACTCCATAAATACACAGGTGGTGCCTGCTCTACTCTTTTTTTTTTTTTGTAGTGGAAGAAAAAGTTGTCAGCACAACACTGCAAGTACGCAAATGCAGAGTGGTCGCATGATGACCCCTGGGAATGTGAAACAGGAGAATCTGAATAGTGAGAACATTATACAATGTTCTGATTCGGTATAGTACTCTCCTCCCTGCATAGTTTTATACTTGGCCCAGATAATCCCATTAATATAATTGCTCTGTCCTCAAACAGCAACAGTGAGGCCGGCGTCACACTGGCGTATTGCATACGATGCGATATGCTAATGACACTCGGCTCCTGCTCGCAGTGTCATGCGTCTGTGCTCCGATTCTCTCGCACAGGGAGGATCGGAGCACAGTTGCGGAGGAGGAAATGAATTTCTCCATCTCCTCCATTGCTGGGGTCCGCTTATAACGCACATCACTCGGATGATATCTGAATGATGTGCGCTGTCTCACTCGCACCCATAGGCTTATATGGGTGCGAGTGAGCCGAGAGTTTTCCTCGGTCCGAGACAATCGCAGCATGCTGTGATTGTCTCGGACCGAGGAAAACGGCCGACAAAAAGTCGGCTGCTGGGAGCTGCCCCATAGCTTAACATTGGTCCGAGTGCAATGCGATTTTTTATCGCATAGCACTCAGCCGTTTAAAACGCCAGTGTGAAGCCGGCCTGACTTTAATGCCGGCAAAAACAATGTGATCACTTGAAAGGAGGACAGCGGCATGTTTCCTTGGGCCTATAATTGGTAATGAGCGATCTTATGTATGCTCGTTCAACAATTATTTGCTCACGTAAGACTCTTAAAGGGGTTATATCATGAACAAAGTTCATTTTAATCAATAGATCTTGGAATAACAATTCCACAATTGGATGTGTAAAAAAAAAAAAAAACTGTGTACTGTGTAATGGCCGTGTCTGACCGTGCAGGAACATGGTCTGACCATATCACAGCTCCTGGGCAGGGGAGGTTGCACAAGAGTACAGTATACATATACCTCTGTTGAAAAAGCAAACAAAAATGCTTGTCGGGGCTACCCACCGGGCACTTTATTGTTATTGCTTTTCAATTTGCTACCTGCTTTCAGTAACAACATTTAGAGAACAAACAAGTGAGGCATGACCTCAGCACAAGCACTTTATTACTCCCTACCATTAGGGTTTTTTTTTTTTAGTGATTTACTCATCCATATGGAAATTCACTCTTTACAAACTAGTCTATTCTTCTATTCTATTATTGAAATAATGTACCGTTATTGATAAGCTCTGTGCCCAGTTCCTTTAAGGTACCTTCACACAACGATTTCGTTAACGATATCGTTGCAACGTCACGCTTTTTGTGACGTAGCAACGATCCCGCTAACGATCTCGTTATGTGTGACAGCGACCAACAATCAGGCCCCTGCTGGGAGATCGTTGGTCGTTGGGGAATGATCAGGACCTTTTTTTGGTCGCTGATCACCCGCTGTCATCGGTGGATCGGCGTGTGTGACGCCGACCAGCGATGTGTTCACTTGTAACCAGGGTAAACATCGGGTTACTAAGTGCAGGGCCGCGCTTAGTAACCCGATATTTATCCTGGTTACCATTGTAAAGAAAAAAAAAAAAAAACAAAAAAAACAAAACACACTACATACTCACATTCCGGTATCTGTCACGTCCCCCACCGTCAGCTTCACTGCATTGACTGTCAGCGCCGGCCGTAAAGCAGAGCACAGCGGTGACGTCACCGCTGTGCTCTGCTTTACGGCCGGCAATGACACAGTCAGTGCGGGAAGCTGCCGGCAGGGGACGTGACAGACATCGGAATGTGAGTATGTACTGTTTTTTGTTTTTTTTTACTTTTACAATGGTAACCAGGATAAATATCGGGTTACTAAGCGCGGCCCTGCACTTAGTAACCCGATGTTTACCCTGGTTACCCGGGGACTTCGGCATCGTTGAAGACAGTTTCAACGATGCCGAAGTCGTTCCCCTGATCGTTAGTCGCTGGAGAGAGCTGTCTGTGTGACAGCTCCCCAGCAACCACACAACGACTTACCAACGATCACGGCCAGGTCGTATCGCTGGTTGTGATCGTTGGTAAGTCGTTTAGTGTAACGGTACCTTTATTCCCAGGGTGCTTTTGAATTGTTTGTCTACCTCTTATCACCAACCTTTATGTATGTAATTTACCTATGTATTATCAATAAAGTATAGTTATTTTATATACTGGTGAAGTCAGCACTCCAATTCTTTTCATTGGCTATATCTACTTGGAATTTCTTCTATCAATGTATCCACTATAGGTAGATCTGATAGGGAAACAGTGATGCCAATAACAGTATCCTATCTAACTATCAGTGTTCTTGTGAACCTTTAAACAAATAGATCCTTTAATAAGGATCTGTGGTATGATCAGACTATGTTCTTGCATGGTCAGACACAGCCATTACAAAGCACACAGCAGGAACACATTTATAAGATTATCTCAGCACAGGGACATTTTTTAAAAAACACATCCAATTGTGGAAATTATTATTGTTCCAAGATGTATTGATCAAACTCAACTTTAAAATTAAGTTTGTTTGTGGGAAAACCCCTTTAAGAGTTGAGGAGCTTTCCTTAAAATGGAGGATTACAGAAAACAGTCTAAACATATTTTCACAATGATAGTTATTGCCAGCAACACAAAAAAGGAAAGTGCACGGCTCACGGGATTAATTTACCTGCAAAGTGCTTGTCAGGAAGTTGTTTTGAGAGACAATGTCTATGAAGAAGTCTGTAGGAACCTGTGCCAGCTGGTGATACAGGACAGAGATGACCTCACTGTACAGATCTGGGTGCTGCATGGAGAACGTCTCTGCACGGCACACAAGATTCACCAGATTCTCCCACTGTTCAAATCCCTCATAGACGTTACCCAGAAGGAAACACACAAAGGAAAACTGCAGCTCAGCTGAAATGGAATAAACGGTACACAAAAATATTAGTGTCAAAATTATAATTACCATCGTGAAAGTGTAACCATCGTATTAATTATTTCATAAATCAATAGTACACATGAAAAAAGCTCTTATCAGATATAGATAAGATTCTATGTAGCAGTCACCATCATCTATATAGATAGGAGGAGGGTGGAGCTCTGACTTTAGACTCTCCTCCTCCCCCCATCTACATAGAACTGTATCCATAACAGCCGCCATCTATCTCAGTAATGGGAAAGTCTCTTCACTGAATACACATTTTACCCATGGCTTGAGAATGTTGAGAATGACCGATTTTGTCAGAGAAAGAAGCAGATTTCTCTGATAAAGATATATTACAAAGTTGCTTATTTCCATTTGTACTGTTGCTCTATGAAATAAAAAGTAAAACAACGGTTAACCTTTAACCCCTTTGCCCCCAAGGGTGGTTTGCATTATAATGACCGGGCCAATTTTTACAATTCTGACCACTGTCCCTTTATGAGGTTATAACTGTGGAACGCTTGAACGGATCCTGAGGATTCTGACATTTTTTTCTCGTGACATATTGTGCTTCATGTTAGTGGTAAAATTTCCTTGACATTACTTGAGTTTGTGAAAAAAAACGGAAATTTGGCGAAAATTTTGAAAATGACGCAATTTTCCTACTTTGAATTTTTATGCCCTTAAATCACAGAACTATATCACACAAAATACTTAATAAGTAACATTTCCCACATGTCTACTTTACATCAGCACAATTTTGGAACCAACGTTTTTTTTGTTTGTTAGGGAGTTATAAGGGTTAAAAATTGACCGGCAATTTCTCATTTTTACAACACTTTTTTTTTTTTTTTTGGGGGGGGGGGAGGGACCAGATCACATTTGAAGTCATTTTGAGGGGTCTATATGATAGAAAATACCCAAGTGTGACACCATTCTAAAAACTGCCCCCCTCAAGGTGCTCAAAACCACATTCAAGAAGTTTATTAACCCTTCAGGTGTTTTACAGGAATTTATGGAATGTTTAAAAAAAAAACAAAAAAAAAAAACACGAACATTTAACTTTTTTCACAAAAAATTTACTTCTGATCCAATTTGTTTTGTTTTACCAAATTGGACCCTAGAAGTTGTTGTACAATTTGTCCTGAGCACACTGATACCACATATGTGGGGGTAAACCACTGGGTGCATGGCAGAGCTCGGAAGGGAAGGAGGACCATTTGACTTTTCAATGCAAAAATAGTTGGAATTGAGATAGGACACCATGTCGCGTTCGGAGAGCCCCTGATGTGCCTAAACAGTGAAACACCTCCCCCCCCCAAAAGAGACACCATTATGGAAAAAGACCTGATAAGGAACTTATATAGATGAGCACTTTGAACCCCCAAGTGTTTCACAGAAGTTTATAATATAGAGCCGTGAAAATGAAACTTTTTTTTTTTTTTTTCTCTCCACAAAAATTATTTTCTAGCCCCCAGTTTTGTATTTTCCCCATGGGTAACAGGAGAAATTGGACCACAAAAGTGGTTGTCCAATTTGTCTGGAGTACGCTGATACCCCATATGTGGGAGAAAACTACTGTTTGGGCGCATGGCAGAGCCCGGAAGGGAAGAAGTGGCGTTTTGGAATGCAGACTTTGATGGAATGGTCTGCGGGCATCACGTTGCATTTGCAGAGCCCCTGATGTACCTAAACAGTAGAAACCCCTCACAAGTGACCCTTATATTTGAAACTAGACCCCCTAAGGAACTTATCTAGATTGTGGTGATCACTTTGAACCCCCAAGTGTTTCACTAAAGTTTATAATGCACAGCCGTGAAACAAAAAACAAAAAAAAAAAAAAAATCTTTTTTTTTCCACAAATAGGGATTTTTGTGTACTCACCGTAAAATCCTTTTCTCCGAGCCATTCATTGGGGGACACAGACCATGGGTGTATGCCGCTGCCACCAGGAGGCTGACACTAAGTAACACAAAGAAAGTTAGCTCCTCCCCTGCAGTATACACCCTACTGCTGGCCCCCAGCTAACCAGTTCGGTGCAAAAGCAGTAGGAGATCAATAGCAACATATAAACATATAGCATGTCACATTATATAAGAGAGTATAAAAAATATCAAAAGATAAGAACAAAGCATAAGCTAAGGGTGGGAGCTGTGTCCCCCAATGAATGGCTCGGAGAAAAGGATTTTACGGTGAGTACACAAAAATCCCTATTTCTCCTTCGCCTCATTGGGGGACACAGACCATGGGACGTCCCAAAGCAGTCCCTGGGTGGGGACATCATAAGATCAGGCCGTGTAACCGCTACTTACAAGTGCACCACCGCGGCCTGCAAGGTCCGCCTGCCCCGACTCACATCTGTGGAAGTATGTGAATAAAAGTGCTTCAAGAATGTATGCGGACTGGAGGAGTTCACAAGCTTGCGGTCGTGCTTGCCGAAGTCTGGAACCTAGAGCCCTCAGACAGGGAGATAGGCTGACATCTAGCTCGGAAGGACTCCTGGATGGAAAAAACAATCCACCAGGCTAACCTGGCCGAAGAAACGGCTAGACCCTTCCTGCGACTGTCAGGAAGCCTACTTACCATCGAGAAAGCCAAGTAAAGCGTCCAACCCTTGGCAGGACGCCATTCTCGATACGTACCCACTCGAAGCACTCACTCCTTCCAGGTTATAGAGGATCCCTTCCGAGGTGTGTGGATCGGAGCCGAAAGAGATGAGAGAACAATTCCCCTGCAACAGTGGGAATACAATACCACCTTGGCAATGAGGGAAGGGGATGTCCAGAGGGCAACCCTGCCTTGAGGTAATAAGGAAAAAAAAGACAAAGAACAGAACGTCGAGTTCCGAAGACTCATCAGGAGTACAAGAACGCAAAGAAAGAAGGGAAGAGACCTTCCCTGATAGTGAAGGCTGTCCGGGTCCAAAAAAGGAGTCCACTGTAAAATGCCGAGGATCATTAGGGTCCCACGGATCTAACGGTACGCGGTAGGGAAGAACTACAGGTTAAGGCTCCCTGCAAGAAAGTCCATCTTCCCAGATTTGTCGCAATAAGACGGAAAACTAGAAGAACAGCAAGCGAGAAAACCCTGACATGGTCAGTGCGGTTCTCCCGGGATCCCTGGAGCCCTTCCTGCTTCCGAAGAGATCTCAGAAGAAGTAGAAGAGGAGTTATAGAAATTGGTCCCATGGAAGAGCAGAGCATGCACTGCGATGGTCTTGAAAGTCAAGGCCAAACCATGAACCGGAGCACATAGGCGTTCAGCTTGGACGCCATCTGACCTACATCTGGAGAAGTCTAGTGAAGGCAGATCCGATGGAAGACTTCCGAATGAAGTTCCCACTCACTAGAGGAGGAACCCTGACGGCTGAACATGTGTGCTGCCCAGAGCACTACTCCAGGGATACGTACTGTTGAGATCCCCGAATGAAAGATCTCGGCTTGTCAGAGAGAGAGAGGTGCCTGGGCCATGGTGCTTGACTGTGGGTAAACCGAAGACCCGCCTAAAGTCAGTGGGCCTGCTGCAGGATTAGACGTACCGTTCAGAACTCCAGGGAAAAGATCGGAAGAAGACTGGCCTTGGAATTCCCCAATGACCATTGGACCAGGAAAAGGCTCTGGGAGAGGAAGGAGCTCAGAGAATACTCTTTGAAAGCCTGATAGATCTGCAGAAAAAAAAAGGCGCAGCGAAGGAAACTGCTTCCATTGTCGTCCTTTTCCTCAGAACCCTCCTAGCGAATTGAATGAATGGAGGGAATGAGATATGAAGTGCGCAAGCTCTCTGTTGAAGAACCACGAGCTTGACTCGAGAGAGAAAAAAACATCCTGCTGGGCAGGATCATCCTGAAAAAAGGATCTGCTGAACTGGGAAAGAGGAAAAGAAACTTGTCTAAGTTTAGCTGCTAGCCCAGAGAAAGGGTATTGCAAGAGATATAGACGACTCAGCGTAGTCCTAGAAGAGCAGCTACAAAGTCGACCAAAAAGAGCAGGACGACCATGCTTCTATGATGCAAGAAGTACACGACAACCGATATGACCCTTGCGACCACACTGGTGTGGTAGCCAGGCCGGAGGACAAGGTCGTGACTAGAAAATGCTGTTTGCAAACGGAAAGGAAGAAATTTACTTTCACTGGGGATAGAACCCATGTTTCCCACTCAATAGTCAAAGAGCTTAACCACTCAGCCATCAGCTGACCTTGAAGAGATTGTTGTAGCGGGGTGAAATAGGCATGTGAGGGTAAGACTCCCGAATGACTAAGGATGCCAGAAAAAACCACCTCTTTCCGATGAAGTAATGGCTGAGCGGAGAAACTCCATCGGAAAAAAGGGGAGGACCTTGACAAAGGTTGTTAGAAGTTTGAAGTCCAGGAATGGTGACACTTTACATTCCCTCCATTTTGGAACCAAGATCCCTAGATCTAGACTATCCTGGACAATGCTTCCACTGCTGGTTGGGTCTGAAGAGGAGATACGATCCCTGCTAGTCTCCCGCTCAGAAAATTAGATTGGCCAGCTATACTGTTGAAAACAAAGTAGCTAAGGTCTCTGACCAGGAGACCATTGGTCAAGCCACCCATGTGGTGGCTCAGGAAGGGAAAAGCGCTGGACCGAAACCACAAGACGGAACGAGCTAGGTTTGCTATCCGACCGTCTGTGGTAAATGATACATCGGGCAGGAATACCAGTAGGTATACCACAAGAAATACAACCCGGATAGTCTGCCAAGAGACAGAATACGGGACTGCGACCAGCAGGTCTCTAGCCATCGACGTGCAGAGTAGAAAAAAAAGGAACCCTCAATCCACCGTCCTCTTAACAGGGGCGTGGAGAGGAATCGTCCGCTTTCTTGCATCATCCGCTAAATAGTGATGATACAAAGGGAGGGGTGCTTGGACGCCAAAAATGTGTGCCTCCGTACATCCTCAGAGTAGAAGTCCCCGAGTGGACAGGGCAGATGTCTGGCAATAGGCCTAAATGCAGAAGAGGATACACGGAGGCGACAATCCATATGCTCGTCTGTTGAAGGTGTGGGCGGAAATCGGAGCCCCTTAAAGGACCCGTTGCGGCATCCAGCTTAGAGGAGAGAGGGGAGAGGGGAGAGGGAGAGAGAGAGACCCTCTTTCTCAGAAGCTCTGGCAAATCAAGGCAATATCCGATCCATATTTCGCATTGTTCTCAACCAAACATGGGGGAGAGATCAGGAAAAGAAAACTTCCATTTTATAGAACCTGTACGTTATTCAAGGATACTTGCGGCCCCTGCTAGCCGGCGACACCTAATGTAGAAGAGGGAGCATGTTGAGTGCTCCAGAGTTCAGTTAGGGAGACCAGTTTAGGATTGCTGATGTGCTCTTAGGGCCAGTCAATACTGGTCATGCGCCTTTAAGACCAGGGAATACTGGTCCTGTGCCTTTAAGAGGAGGACATACTGTTCATGTGCGTCATGTGCCATCAAGAACTAAGGCCTGCTGGTCATGTGCCTTTAAGAAACAGGACGTACTTGACATGCACCTTTAAGTCCAAGACATACTGGTCATGAGCCCTTAAAACCCAGGGCCTACTGGTCATTTGCGTTTAAGACCAGGGCATACTGGACATGTGCCTTTAAGACCAGGGCATACTGGTCATGTGCCTTTAAGACCAGGGCATACTGGTCATGTGCCTTTAAGTCCAGGGTATAATGGTCACGTGTCTCTAAGACCAGGGCATACTGGTCGAGTACCTTTAAAAGCAGGAGAGTAGAAGTCCCCGTGTACTGGTCACCTTTAAAAACCACGGCATGCTGGACAAAACGCCTTAAGACCAGGGCATACTGGTCATGTGCCTTTAAGACCAGAGCATACTGGTCATGAGCGTACTGGTCATGGGAGATTAAGACCAGGGCATACTGGTCACTAGCGTTTAAGACCGAAGAGTACTGGTCACGTGCCTTTAAGACCAGGGCATACTGGTCATGAGTCATTAAGACCAGGAAATACTGGTAACGTGTTTTGAAGGCCAGGGCATACTAGTCACGTGCCCTTAAGGCCAGGGCATACTTGTCATGTGTGGTCATGTGCCTTTAAGACCGGGAATGCTGGTCATGCTCCTTTAAGACCAGGAATGCTGGACAAGACCGGGTCATCTTTTAAAAGGATAATGCCAGAGATGGAATCCCAGGAGGGGAACTAGGTACTCTGGGAGGAGCCGGGATAGGCGCAGCGAAGGCTCCTGAGCTCAATTGATTAAGCACTATGAGAAAAGTGACCGGCTCCGCTGGTAATGTGCCCCTTTTACACTAGGGAACTCTTAAGACCAGGGAATCTGGTGAAGGGTTTATGAGAAAAACCATGGAAAAAGACTGGGGATGCACCTATAAGCCCAGCGACTACTGGGCATGAGACAAGCCCAGCGGCTACTGGGCCAGAGACCTAAAGACCAGGGGACCTGAGCCCCAGAGAATGCGGGTCCCAAGTATTTAAAACCGTGATGTTATTCCCTTTATGCTGCCGGACGTGCGGAATTGCGGGGGAGGGGAGCGATTCACCTTACCGGGATTCTGAGTCCCCCGTCTGGAATAGCGCTGACTTCAGCGCTGAAAACCACCGGCAGCAGCCCCTTCCAGAAGAACTAGGGGCCGGAAACTCCGCAGCCCCTTCCTGAGGTCAGGGAGAAGATGGCCGCCGAGATCTCGTCCTGCACGAGAAGCGCCAGAATAGGGGGCGGAGCCGCTAGAGTGAAGCCGGCGGGGGGCGGGGCTTCCCGGAATGCGGCCTAAACAGGGCCGAAGCCGGGGACTAAATTTATAGAGTCGGCCGGCGCGCACCCGCGGACTGAAGGGAAAAGGGACCGCGAAGCTCTGTGGGGACCCTGCCGCTATGGAGCCCACCTATGACCGCCAAAAGTCAATTATTAACGTGCACTTACCCCGTACAGGTAGGAGCTGTGCCCGGGAAGATAGGATGGTGTAGGGTTGGGGAGCCTCCATCCACCATACCTGCAGAAGAGGGGTGGAGAGGAACCGTCTGCCTCCTTCCATCATCCGCTTTTTCAGTGGTGATGCAGTGGGGGCTGCTCGGACGCCACGCTGGAAGGTGCCTCTGTACAGCCGAGGGTAAAACCTGGTGGACAGGGCTGAATGTCCGGCAATAGGCCTGGCTGCAGAAGAGGATGCTGAAGGTGAAACTCCAGTGCTCGTCTGATAAGGGAGGGGGGAGATCGGTGCCCATGAAGAGGCCCGTCGCCCCTAAAATCAGCTCAGGCAGTGGCTTCCCACGTCGCAGGAGAGGATACGGAGAGGTGAAACTCCCGTGCTCGCCTGTTGTTGGTTCGGGGGAGATCGGACCATGAAAGAATCCGTCGCCCCCTTCGTCCGTTGTAAAAGGTAAAAAGGTAAAATCTTTGGGTCTGAATAGCAGACCCGTCCGTGTGCCTCCTACGGACACTAAGCAAGAACTGGTTAGCTGGGGGCCAGCAGGAGGGTGTATACTGCAGGGGAGGAGCTAACTTTCTTTGTGTTACTTAGTGTCAGCCTCCTGGTGGCAGCAGCATACACCCATGGTCTGTGTCCCCCAATGAGGCGAAGGAGAAAAATGATTTTTTAGCCCCCAGTTTTGTATTTTCCCATGGGTAACAGGAGAAATTGGACCACAAAAGTTGTTGTCCAATTTGTCCTGAGTATGCCGATACCCCATATGTGGGGGTAAACCACTGTTTGGGTGCATGGCAGAGCTTGGAAAGGAAGGAGCACTGTTTTACTTTTTCAACGCAGAATTGTATGGATTGAGATCGGACGTCATGTTGCGTTTGCAGTGCCCCCGGTGTGCCTAAACAGTGGAAACCTCCCAATTCTAACTACAACCCTAACCCCAACACACCCCTAAGCCTAATCCCAACCCTAACCATACCCCTAACACCGACACACCCCTAACCCAACCGTAAACGTAATCCAAAGCCTAACCCCAACCCTAACCTTAATGGGAAAATGGAAATAAATACATGTTATTTTATTTTATTATTTTTCCCTAACTAAGGCGGTGATAATGGGGAGTTTTATTTACTAGTTATAGCGGGTTTTTATGATTGGCAGCTGTCACACACTAAAAGACGCTTTTTATTGCAAAAAATATTTTTTGCGTTACCACATCCTGAGAGCTATAATTTTTCCATATTTTGGTCCACAGAGTCATGTGAGGTCTTGTTTTTTGCAGGACGAGTTGTCGTTTTTATTAGTATCATTTTTGGGCACATGACATTTTTTGATCGCTTTTTATTCTGATTTTTGTTAGCCAGAATGATAAAAAACCAGTAATTCGTAAATTTCTTTGGGGGGGGGGGGGGAGAGGGGGCACATTTATACCGTTCTGCGTTTGGTAAAATTGATAAAGAAGTTTTATTCTTTGGGTCAGTACGATTACAGTGATACATTTATATAATTTTTTAATGTTTTGGCGCTTTTATACAATAACTATTTTATAGAAAAAAATTTTGCATCGCTTTATTCTGAGGGATATAACTTTATTTTCTCGCTGATGACGCCGTATGGTGGCTCGTTTTTTTGTGGGACAAGATGACGTTTTCGGCGGTACAATATTTATTTATATCCGTCTTTTTGATCGCGTGTTATTCCACTTTTTGTTAGGCGGTACGATAAGAAAGCGTTTTTTGCCTAATTTTTTTTTTTACGGTGTTCATTGAAGGGGTTAACTAGTGGGACAGTTTTATAGGTCGGGTCATTACGGATGTGGCGATACTAAATATGTGTACTTTTATTGGAACAATATTTTACACATGTAAATATTTTTTTTTTTTACTTTGTCCCAGTGTGGGACATCATGGTAAAGTGTCAGATCTCTGATCTGACACTTTGCAATGCACTGTGTCAGATCAGCGATCTGACAGGCACTGCAGGAGGCTTGCCGGTGCCTGTTCTGAGCAGGCGCTTGCAAGCCACCTCCATGCAGGACCCGGAAGGAGCCCCGCGGCCATCTTGGATCCGGTGCCTGCAGGGAGGAGAACGGAGGAGAATGGAGGAGACGCTCGGAGCAACACGATCACATCGCTTTGCTCTGAGGGTCTCAGGGAAGTACGCAGGGAGCCCCCTCCCTGCGCGATGCTTCCCTATGTCGCCGGAACACTGCGATCATCTTTGATCGCAGTGTTCCGGGGGTTAACGTGCCAGGAGTGGTCCGTGACTGCTCCTGGCACGCAGTGCTGAATGTCAGCTGACACCCGGCCGCGCTCCCCCGGTGAGCACGGCTGATCGTGTTAGACGTACTATCCCGTCGGTGGTCATACGGGCCCATACCACCATTATCATTGCAAGTATGTAAGGAATGTAAAGGACACCTGGTCTGCTGGTACCCAATACATTCGTAATGGAGAGAACTGGACACCCGTAACAATTTTTAGTGGCTGGATCGCTATTTTTCACTTACCTAGGATCGCCAGTGGATCCCCTGAATAGTTGATGTTGATCAGTTCTCCAAGTGCAAAAGACGAATCCATGCTGTGCTGTGTAATCTCAGCAGGGGTGGCATTCTTTGGGTACATTTTCTCTGGTAACTGGCTGAATCGGATTTCTGTTCCCTCTTTCTGCTTCATTTGGGGAAGCCTGGACAAACCTTCCTTATAATTCTGGCAGACAGTGTCATACCTGAGCAAAGAAGGAAAAATGTAACCACATACAAGTTCAACATGGGCTCAGTATGTAGATGTTATAACTGTTAGCATCAGGTATGGAATGTTTTTATTTACTTTCACCTTAACCCCTTAAGGACTAAGCCACTTTGTAGGTTAATGACCGAGCCTCATTTTCCAAATCTGACAAGTGTCACTATGAGAACTTGTAATAACTCTGGAACGCTTTAACATATCCCACTGATTTGGAGACATGTTTTTGTAACATTGTACTTCATGTTAGCGTTAAAGTTTGGTCGATATTTGTGCTTAGTTATGAAGATATTGAACATGTCAATTTTCAAACTTTACATTTTTTATGCCCTTAAAATAAGAGATATTTCACAAAATAGTTAATAACATTTCCCACATGTCTACTTTACATCTGCAGCATTTTTTTAAACCTGTTAGGAAGTTAGTAGGGTTAAACAAAATTAAGCAATTTCTCATTAACCCCTTCCCGACCTGTGACACAGCGTATGCGTCATGAAAGTCGGTGCCAATCCGACCTGTGACGCATATGCTGCGTCACAGAAAGATCGCGTCCCTGCAGGCCGGGTGAAAGGGTTAACTCCAATTTCACCCGGCCTGCAGGGACAGGGGGAGTGGTAGTTTAGCCCAGGGGGGTGGCTTCAACCCCCCCGTGGCTACGATCGCTCTGATTGGCTGTTGAAAGTGAAACTGCCAATCAGAGCGATTTGTAATATTTCACCTAAAAAACTGGTGAAATATTACAATCCAGCCATGGCCGATGCTGCAATATCATCGGCCATGGCTGGAAACACTGATGTGCCCCCACCCCACCGATCGCCCCCCCCCGCCCCCCGATCTGTGGTCCGCTCCCCTCCGTCCTGTGCTCCGCTCCCCCGTCCTCCTGTCCGCTCCCCCCGTGCTCCAATCACACCCCCCGTGCTCCAATCAAACCCCCCCGCACTCCGATCACCCCCCCCCGCACAGCGATCCCCCCCGTGCTCCGATTCCCCCCCGTGCTCCGATCCATCCCCCTGCACAGCGATCCCCCACCCCGTGCTCCAATCCACCCCCCCGTGTTCCGATCCACCCCCCCATGCTCCGATCCACCACCCCCCCTGTGCTCCGACGCTCCCCCCGTGCCCTGATCTCCCCCCCCCCCCTTATACTTACCTCCCGGGATCCGTCCGTCTTCTTTCCTGGGCGCCGCCATCTTCCAAAATGGCGGGCGCATGTGCAGTGCACCCGCCGAATCTGCCGGCCGGCAGATTCGTTCCAAAGTGAGTTTTGATCACTGAGATATAACCTCTCAGTGATCAAAATAAAAAAAAATAAAAAATAGTAAATGACCCCCCCCCCCCCCCCTTTGTCACCCCCATAGGTAGGGACAACAAAAAAAATAAAGAATTTTTATTTTTTTTTTACACTAAGGTTAGAATAGGGGTAGGGTTAGGGGTAGGGTTAGGGCTAGGATTAGGGGTAGGGTTTCGGTATGTGCACACGTATTCTGTTCCTCTGCGGATTTGACAAATCCGCAGTGCTAAACCGCTGTGGATTTATCGCGGATTTACCTGCGGTTTTACAACTGCGATTTTCTATTGGAGCAGTTGTAAAACCGCTGCGGAATCCGCAGAAATAAGTGACATGCTGTGGAATGTAAACCGCTGCTTCCGTGCAGTTTTTCCGCAGCATGTGTACAGCGATTTTTGTTTCCCATAGGTTTACATTGAACTGTAAACTCATGGGAAACTGCTGCGGATCTGCAGCGTTTTCCGCAGCGTGTGCACATACCTTTAGAATTAGGCTATGTGCACACGGTGCGGATTTGGCTGCGGATCCGCAGCGGATTGGCCGCTGCGGATTCACAGCAGTGTTCCATCAGGTTTACAGTACCATGTAAACCTATGGAAAACTAAATACGCTGTGCCCATGGTGCGGAAAATACCGCGTGGAAACGCTGTGTTGCATTTTCCGCAGCATGTCAATTCTTTGTGCGGATTCCGCAGCGTTTTACACCTGTTCCTCAATAGGAATCCACAGGTGAAATCCGCACAAAAAACACTGGAAATCCACGGTAAATCCGCAGGTAAAACGCAGTGCCCTTTACCCGCGGATTTTTCAAAAATGATGCTGAAAAATCTCACACGAATCCGCAACGTGGGCACATAGCCTTAGGGTTAGGGTTGGAATTAGGGTTGTGGTTAGGGGTGTGATTAGGGTTATGGCTACAGTTGGGATTAGGGTTAGGGGTGTGTTGGGGTTAGTGTTGGAGTTAGAATTGAGGGGTTTCCACTGTTTAGGCACATCAGGGGTCTCCAAACGCAACATGGCGCCACCATTGATTCCAGCCAATCTTGTATTCATAAAGT
The DNA here is from genome assembly GCF_032444005.1 of Ranitomeya imitator. Lineage (NCBI taxonomy): Eukaryota > Metazoa > Chordata > Amphibia > Anura > Dendrobatidae > Ranitomeya > Ranitomeya imitator. The sequence continues at coordinate 588,573,215 of NC_091283.1, forward strand.
CAAATGGTGCTCCCTCAATTCCGGGCCCCAACGTGCGCCCAAACAGTGGTTTACCCCCACATATGGGGTACCAGCATACTCCGGACAAACTGCGCAACAATTACTGGGGTCCAATTTCTCCTGTTACCCTTGTGAAAATAAAAAAAATGCTTGCTAAAACATCATTTTTGAGGAAAGAAAAATTATTTTTTATTTTCACGGCTCTGCGTTGTAAACGTCTGTGAAGCACTTGGGGGTTCAAAGTGCTCACCACATATCTAGATAAGTTCCTTGCGGGGTCTAGTTTATAAAATGGGGTCACTTGTGGGGGGGTTTCTACTGTTTAGGCACACCAGGGGCTCTGCAAACGCAACGTGACGTCCGCAGACCATTCCATCAAAGTCTGCATTTCAAAAGTCACTACTTCCCTTCGGAGCCCCGACGTGTGCCCAAACAGTGGTTTACCCCCACACATGGGGTATCGGCGTACTCAGGAGAAACTGGACAACAACTTTTGGGGTCAAATTTCTCCTGTTACCCTTGGGAAAATAAAAAATAGCGGGCTAAAAAATCATTTTTGAGAAAAGAATTTTTTTTTTAAATTTTCATGGCTCTGCGTTATAAACTTCTGTGAAGCACTTGAGGGTTCAAAGTGCTGACCACACATCTAGATTAGTTCCTTTGGGGGTCTAGTTTCCAAAATGGGGTCATTTGTGGGGGATCTCCAATGTTTAGGCACACAGGGGCTCTCCAAACGCGACATGGTGTCCGCTAATGATTGGAGCTAAATTTCCATTTAAAAAGCCAAATGGCGTGCCTTCCCTTCTGAGCCCTGCCGTGCGCCCAAACAGTGGTTTACCCCCACATATGGGGTATCTGCGTACTCAGGACAAACTGGACAACAACATTTGTGGTCCAATTTCTCCTATTACCATTGGCAAAATAGGAAATTCCAGGCTAAAAAATCATTTTTGAGAAAAGAAAAATTATTTTTTATTTTCATGGCTCTGCATTATAAACTTCTGTGAAGCACCTGGGGGTTTAAGTGCTCAGTATGCATCTAGATAAGTTCCTTGGGGGGTCTAGTTTCCAAAATGGGGTCACTTGTGGGGGAGCTCCAATGCATAGGCACACAGGGGCTCTCCAAACGCGACATGGTGTCCGCTAACAATTGGAGCTAATTTTCCATTCAAAAAGTCAAAAGGCGCGCCTTCCCTTCCGAGCCCTGCCGTGTGCCCAAACAGTGGTTTACCCCCACATATGAGGTATCGGCGTACTCGGGAGAAATTGCTCAACAAATTTTAGGATCCATTTTATCCTATTGCCCATGTGAAAATGAAAAAATTGAGGCGAAAAGAAATTTTTTGTGAAAAAAAAAGTACTTTTTCATTTTTACGGATCAATTTGTGAAGCACCTGGGGGTTTAAAGGGCTCACTATGCATCTAGATAAGTTCCTTGGGGCGTCTAGTTTCCAAAATGGGGTCACTTGTGGGGGAGCTCCAATTTTTAGGCACACGGGGGCTCTCCAAACGTGACATGGTGTCCGCTAAAGAGTGCAGCCAATTTTTCATTCAAAAAGTCAAATGGCGCTCCTTCCCTTCCAAGCCCTGCGCCCAAACAGTGGTTTACCCCCACATATGAGGTATCAGCGTACTCAGGACAAATTGGACAACAACTTTCGTGGTTCAGTTTCTCCTTTTACCATTGGGAAAATAAAAAAATTGTTGCTGAAAAATCATTTTTGTGACTAAAAAGTTAAATGTTCATTTTTTCCTTCCATTTTGCTTCTGCTGCTGTGAAGCACCTGAAGGGTTAATAAACTTCTTGAATGTGGTTTTGAGCACCTTGAGGGGTGCAGTTTTTAGAATGGTGTCACTTTTGGGTATTTTCAGCCATATAGACCCCTCAAACTGACTTCAAATGTGAGGTGGTCCCTAAAAAAAATGGTTTTGTAAATTTCGTTGTAAAAATGAGAAATCGCTGGTCAAATTTTAACCCTTATAACTTCCTAGCAAAAAAAAATTTTGTTTCCAAAATTGTGCTGATGTAAAGTAGACATGTGGGAAATGTTATTTACTAACTATTTTGTGTCACATAACTCTCTGGTTTAACAGAATAAAAATTCAAAATGTGAAAATTGCGAAATTTTCAAAATTTTCGCCAAATTTCCGTTTTTATCACAAATAAACACAGAATTTATTGACCTAAATTTACCACTAACATGAAGCCCAATATGTCACGAAAAAACAATCTCAGAACCGCTAGGATCCATTGAAGCGTTCCTGAGTTATTACCTCATAAAGGGACACTGGTCAGAATTGCAAAAAACGGCAAGGTCTTTAAGGTCAAAATAGGCTGGGTCATGAAGGGGTTAAACCAACAAAAAAAAAAAAAAAAACTATTTTTTTTTAGGGACCACATCACATTTGAAGTGACTGAGGGGCTACATGACAGAAAATACTTAACAGTGGGGGGGCGTGGCCTGACTTCTGATGGTGCAGGTTGCATAGTGTGGGAGCTCCATTCCCAGGACTCATAAAGCGGCACACAGCAGTGCACAGACGGCGCTTTCTCCTCCAGAACTCCCCACTCCTGCTCCTTACCGTTCGGTGAGTGTATGGGGAAATCTAAAGCCGGCGCAGGGGACCCTTCCAGGCGCATTGTGGACTTCTTTGCAGCCACCCCTCAGCAGCCTCAGAGGCCCAAGATGGCGCCGCTTTCTCCTAGATCCTCCAGAGCTGCACGCCGAGGCTCTCAGTCTTCTGCCTCAAGCACAGCAGCGGCTGATCTCTCAGAGGCTCCAGTTACAGCAGCGCTGCTCAGAGACATGCTTGGTGACCTCCGTACCTCCCTGCAGGAGGATATGCGTTCCATGATGGCAGAGCTCAGGGGGGAGGTGGAGGAGCTGGGAGGCCGCACGGATCATCTTGAAAATAAAATGTCTGAACTGGTAGCTTCTCACAATGATTTGTGGGAAGCTCATGATAACCTGCAGCTGCTTGTTACCAAAACTCATGCTAAAACTCTGGATTTGGAAGACAGATCCAGGAGAAATAATGTGAAACTAAGAGGCATTGCTGAATCAATTGGGGCTGATGATCTCAGAGCCTTTCTACAAGACTTTATCACATCTATTCTCCCACTTTATTCCAAAGATGACGTTGTGATCGACCGTATTCATCGGATCCCTAAACCCTCAGGCCTTGACCCTGCGGTACCCAGAGATGTACTAGCTCGCATCCATTTTTTTGTTATGAAGGAGGAATTTCTGCAAGCACTAAGATCGAAGCCGTCGCTACCTGAACGATTTGCTACCATTGCAGTTTTCCCTGATCTGTCTCCAGGAACTCTAGCCCTCCGCAGGGCTTTTGCACCATACACCTCAATCCTGAGGGAAAAGGTTATATTATACCGCTGGGGTTTCCCCACCAAACTTTGCATTCGTAAAGACGGTTCATTTACCACGTGCCTATCCCCGTCGCAAGCAGCCAAGACCCTGTCCCAATGGGGTTTTGACCCTCCTGTGCCTACTCCTGCCTCTGCTTCCACCAAACCTGGAGGATCTGGTCCCTGGAGACGCCGTATTACCCCCGACTGGAAGGTCGCCTGAAGTGTCTATTTTAACCATTTCCTGGCTGGAAGAATTTATTTTTTCCTTTTTCCCGCTCAGTTCTAGTTCTCCTTTTCTTTTTTCTCTTCTTTTTTTTTGCTTGCTGAGTTTTTTGCTGAGGCTGGTTCCTGGCAGGACTCCGCTCAGCATATTGCCCCATTGGTGAACTGTTTTCTATTTTCACCTCAGACTCAGGATTTCCCTGGATGTTCCCTTGTTTAAATGTTTGGATTTTGTATGTTTGTTTTTCCCTTCTCCTCCTTCCCTCCCTCTCCCCCCTCCTTTCCCTCTTCCCCCCCCCTCGTCGCAGATGGAGTTTGCGAGGTATCCCACGACATGTTCATGCTTTTTTTGTGGGTAATAGGTTTGCGTATCTTCTTCAGCAAATTGTGTAACATATTACAATGAGTGTTTCTTTATATTCTATTAATGTTAACGGCCTCAACTCCCCTGGTAAGAGATCGATTGTCTGGCGTCAGCTCGCTAAATCCAAACACGATATTATATGCTTACAGGAGACTCATTTACTAGAACGGGACAATATAAGAATGTATTCAAATCTATACCCCCACCAATTTTTTGCGAATGGGAAGACCAAAAAGGCTGGGGTGGCAATTTTTTTTAGCAAGGCTAACTCTTTCCAGCTAATTAGTTCTACAGCCGACCCCGCGGGCAGATACATTATAATTTTATGTTTAATCAACAATACCCCTTACACCATTGCCTCTGTGTATGGCCCAAATTTTGGTCAGGTTAAATTTCTAAATAATTTATTTCAAATCTTAGGTAATTATCAGCATGGTCATAAATTAGTTGCCGGAGACTTCAACATTCCAGTATCCAAGAATCTGGACTGTTCATCGTCGGCCGTGGCCAGGGGTGATGCGGCCCAGCTGATTAGCTCCTACAATTTACACGATATCTGGAGATATCTCCATTGTAATGAGAGAGACTACACATTTTGGTCCCCTCGTCATGGTTCTTACAGTAGAATTGATTATATTTTAGTAGATGATGTCGCTCTCCCTCACTGCATGTCTGCAAATATAGGTAATATCACTTGGTCTGATCATGCTCCTGTGTCAGTCTCCCTAGAAGACCCTCTTGCAATCAGACCCCCTTCACACTGGCGCCTTAATGACCACCTTCTCTCTGAGCAAGCGAACTCTACACTAATTGAAAACTCTTTGCAGGAATTCTTTGCCTTTAATGACTCGGCGGATGTGCGTGAGGACTCCCTCTGGTTCGCTCACAAGGCAGTGGCTCGTGGCCTTTTCATTAAGATGGCTGCGACAGCTAAACGCAAGTATAACTTAAATCTTCAATCTGCCTTGGCTGAAGTGGCCCGGCTGGAGTCTTGCCACAAAGCCTGCCCCTCCCCTCAATTATTTTCCAATCTTTCTGATGCACGCCTGCGCCTTCGCCAGCTCCTCCTCCATAGAGCAGAAAATTCGCTCAGGAAATCGAAAGCCAAATTCTACTCCATGGGTGACAGGGCAGGCGCCTTACTAGCTAAACGCGTTAAAAAAAAAAAGAAGCCCAAACCAAAATTGCTTATCTTCTTAAGTCAGATGGTTCTCGGATTTACAACCCAATCCATATCGCTGAAGAATTTGCCTCATACTACTCCTCATTATATAACCTAGATTCTGACGTAAATACTCCTCAACCTTCTCAGGACTCAATTAACGCTTTTTTGAATAAAGCGAATCTCCCCACTGTTAATCCGGAGCAGTTGTCGCTCCTTAACGGCCCTATAGAAGCAACTGAAATCTCCCAAATAATCAGAGAGGCCAAAAAACGCTCTGCCCCGGGTCCAGATGGCTTTTCCTTCTCATACTACTCTCATTTTCTCACTATCCTCTCTCCTTTTCTCATTCGTTTATTTAACTACTGGCGCTCTAGGGGTACTATTGAGAGAGAGGGTCTGGAGGCTTGTATTTCGACACTTCCTAAACCTGGGAAACCTATGACCTCTCCTGGCAATTTTCGTCCCATCGCCCTTCTAAATTGCGATGTAAAAATATATGCTAAGGTCTGGGCCAATAGGTTATTATCGGTGCTCCCATCCTTGGTTCACTCAGACCAGGTTGGGTTTGTCCCGGGTAGGCAAACTAGAGATGGTACGAGACGCTTGATCGACCTGCTGGATGTGGTGGAAAGGCGGAGCCTCCCCAGTGTGTTCCTATCTCTCGACGCGGAAAAGGCGTTCGATCGGGTGCACTGGGGCTATATAGCATCTACTTTGCACAAATTTGGTCTTACTGGCCAGATTTTTTCAGCTATTATGGCTTTGTACTCCAATCCTTGTGCCTCAGTTCGCTCAGACGGCTTTAAATCCCGTATATTTTCTATTTCAAATGGGACCCGGCAGGGTTGCCCCCTCTCCCCCATCATCTTTGCTTTAGTCATGGAGCCCCTGGTGGCTGCGGTGAGGCAATGCCCTGACATTAGGGGGGTAATGGTGGGAAGTCAGGAACACAAAATTGGCCTCTACGCCGACGATGTGGTGTTGTCTTGCTCTGCTCCTCTACAGTCACTATCTGCAGTGTCTTCCATTCTTACCCAATTTACTGAAGCCTCCTATTATAAGCTAAATCTGTCCAAGTCCACAATTTTTCCTCTATTTATCTCTTCCTCTCTCCAACTTCAAATCCAAAATATTTACCCTTTTATATGGTCTCCGCTCGGATTCACTTATCTAGGTATTCAAATTACCCATATTAAAAACATTGTTCGCCTTAACTGTGATTCAACCCTCCACGAAATTAAAAAAAGAAATTGACCAGCTTGCCTGCTCTCATCTATCCTGGATGGCTAGGATACAAACGTCTAAGATGTTAATTCTCCCTAAACTTATATATCTTTTTAGATGCCTCCCCTTCGCTATCCCCTCTAAGTACCTCTCTGCTTTTCAAGCAATTATTGACCGTTTTATTTGGAATAACAAGCCACATAGAATAAAACGCTCCCTAATGTCTCTCCCATATGCCAGGGGAGGTCTTGGTGCCCCTAATATCCACCTTTACCACAAAGCTGCTCTCCTAGACCCCCTTAAGATTTGGTGGGAGGGGAACTCCTCCCTCCAGTATTGAGTCGTGCTTTGCCCCTAGGGGTTCCCTCAAACTTTTGCTGGAGATCTGTTTGCTCCAGCCGCCCAGTCGGAGCTCCCCTCTTAAAACAATTTGCTCCGCCACTAAGGTTTGGACAGGTCTCTGCCCTACTTACCTCCCTTTTATATTTGACTACGTCTCTATTCAAGCATTAGAATACGTAATAGATGGTTTGTCTCTCTCTGCCTGGGGGGACTGCGGAATACACCGAGTGAATGATCTCTATAATGAGTCGGGCCTAAGATCATTTGCGGACCTCACTGCTCGCTATAACTTGCCTCCTAGGGCTTTTTTTCAGTATTTCCAAATTCGTAGCCTCCTTAAACATTGTAACTCCTTCGGTGTGGCCGTGTCCCCCCTGGGTATGGAGACCCCAATCCACAGATTTTTCAGACCAAACACGTGGATTGATCATGGCATTTCCATCATTTATAAATCCCTCCTCTCCCATGATTTCTCTGAGAGACTCCCATTTATGTCCACTTGGGAGGGTGCCCTTGCATTCGAGGCTTCCCCGGAGGATTGGAGCATGGCTATGCTGCATCCTTCCAAATTCTCTTCGTGTCTTGGTCACCTCGAACAAAGCAAAAAAATTCAGCTCCTATGGTACTTCACTCCTGTTAAATTAGCTAAATTTTATCCCTCCTCTTCCCCATTATGCTGGAAAAATTGTGGTGTTTCTGGTTCGCTGGCTCATGTATGGTGGAGTTGCCCTAGTGTGCAAATATTTTGGCGACAGGTTGAAGCGATTCTTTCAGAGGTGACCCATCTTCCTATCAACCTAACTGGCCCTCTAGCAGTATTGGGTATATCTCTCTTGGACTTCCCATCTTCCCTTCAACCCATTATTTCTAAAATTCTTGTGGCGGCCCGACAATGTATTGCAAAGCACTGGAAATCTTCTAATATTCCCTCCAGACCTGAATTGATATCCAAAATTAATCTGCACTTTAGTTATGAGTCGATTACTGCGGACTGTCTTGCAAAAAAGAACAAGGTCCTTACGTGGTGGGACCCTTGGGTCTCCTCACCCTTTATTTCCTCGCCTGACCACCATCCCCCTTCTTCTGCCAGCTGACTCAATTGTTTGATATCATAGCTATGTATGCACCCATGTATTGTAATTTTTTTTGTTTCATTCTTGATCGTGGATTTTTACATTTATGTCTGCCTCTTCCCCTCCCCCTTCCTCCCCCTTTTTCCTTTCCTTGTTGCATTTTAATTGTACTCTGTTTTCTCAATAAAAATTGAATGGTTAAAAAAAAAAGAAAATACTTAACAGTGAAGCCATTTTGACCCCTCAAAGTGCTCAAAACCACATTCAAAAAGTTTATTAACCCTTCAGGTGCTTCAAAGGAATGTGCAAGGACAAAATTAACATTTTACTTTTTTTCCCCCAAAAAAAGTTACTTTAGTGCCAATTTTTTTTTTTACTTTCAAGACCGTAACAGGAGGAAAAAAAAAAAAAAAACCTAAAAAAAAAAAATTGTTGCGTAATTTCTCCCGACAATGTCGATGCCCCATATGTGAGGGAAAACTTCTGTTTGGGCGCATGGCAGGGCTTAGAAGGGAAGAAGCACACTGACTTAATTAACACAAAATTGGCAGGAAATCAAGAACGAGCGCTATGTACAGTTAGGAGAGACCCTGATGTGCTTAAGGGGAATCTGTCAGCATAATGATACCTTAGTATTTTTCAGTTTTGAGTTAATGATATGCTTGTGCTTTGTAGCAGGCCTCTTGGGGGGGGGTCTTCCCGTGGTACTCTGCTTAGGTATTCACCAGTATGGCTTATGACCAGGGCTGTGAAGTCGGAGTCATGGAAATTGCGGAGTCGGAGGTTTGACTTACCAACTCCACAGCCCTGCTTATGACACTAGGTCACTCATCCCTCGGTGACCTGCCCCCTAGTTTACATAATGAATATTATACAGTAAATTAAAAAAAAATCCCCTTCCGCAGGCAGGCCACAGCAGCAGCGCCTGCACTGCACCATGATCGCATCCATTTTGTGCATGTAATTATTCTTTTTGAAATCAATAAATTCCTAAAAAAAAAAAAAAATCAGTCTAAAAATGGCACCGATCGCGCCTGCGCAGTAGCAGCTATTGATGATCGGATAGCTGCTAGTGCGCAGGTGGCGCCATCTGGGTAGAGAAACACGGGTATTACATACCTGGTAATGTGTTTTTTCATGAGACATGACGGCACCACGAGAGAGGGGATCAGCCCATCAAGGACAGGAAACCTTCAAGATAAAAGGGGCGGCTCCTCTCTCCACATCAGTTGTTTTACAGAGTACGAGAGGAACTCCGCTGGTTAGTGTACACATAAATAATACATCCTATACAGTTCTATTCACCGATACCCCAGGGAGTGTATAATACAAATAATGCTAATAATGCACCCAACTAATGACGTGATCAAAAGGGTGGGAATATAAGGGTGCCGTCATGTCTCATGAAAAAAAACACATTACCAGGTATGTAATACCCGTGTTTTTCCATCATACATGACGGCACCACGAGAGAGTTACAGAGATTTGTATTCTCTTTAGGGAGGGATCACTGCTTGTAACACTCTTCTCCCAAATGTGAGATCAGAGGTAGCAGATAGGCCTAGCCTATAAGGTTTTAAAAACGTAGACGGAGAGGACCAAGTGGCCGCCTTACAGATTTGGTCGATGGTAGCATCAGCTCTCTCCGCCCATGGTGTCGCCATGGCCCTCGTGCAGTGGGCTTTCAGACCCTGTGGAACAACCCTGCCTGCACTACTATATGCTAGAATAATGGCCGCTCTCACCCATCTAGCTATAGTCTGTTTTGAGGCTTTAAGGCCCTTCCTTGACCCCCTGGAACGAAACAAATAAAGCCCTCTGTTTCCTCCAGGATTTTGTACTCTCTAGATACTGTAGGATACATCTCCTGACGTCTAAGCAATGGAGTCTCTCCTCTTTCTGGTTAATAATCTTTATTTTTTAATAATCTTTATTTTTATATAGCGCTAACATATTCCGCAGCGCTTTACATTTTTTCACACTCTTTCTGGTTACTAGGATTGGAACAGAAGGAGGGTAGGGTTATATCCTGAGCTCTATGAAATCTCGATACCACTTTGGGGAGATATGCCGGATCTAATTTTAATACAACCCTATCATCCAAAATTTGTGTGTAAGGGGGGGTCAGCTGACAACGCGTGTAAATCCCCCACCCTACGGGCCGATGTAAGTGCCACTAACAAAGCTGTTTTTAATGTTAGTATTTTATCTGAAGCTGTATCTAATGGCTCAAAGGGGCTTTCTGTCAGAGCTGTTAACACTAGATTTTGATCCCATGGTGGAGGAGTAGGAGAAGGAACAGAGTCAGCTCTACTACAGGCTCGGATAAACCTCACCACCCACCTATTACTTGCCAGGTCACAGTTGAACAGGGCTGCTAAGGCTGAAATGTGTACTTTGAGGGTACTAACAGCTAACCCCAGATCTAAGCCCTTCTGCAGGAACTCCAGTATTGCCACTATCGGGACCTCCCCTTCCCGCATTGGCCCTGAGCTGGACAGGAATTTCTTCCATATCCTCCCATAGATCTTGGTCGTTACTGGTTTTCTGCTGCTGAGCAAGGTGGATATTAACCCAGCTGAGAACCCCTCCTTCTCTAGTAACGACCGCTCAAATGCCAGGCTGTCAAATGAAGTCCGGAGTTCTGCGGGTGGTTGAAGGGACCCCGAGTTAGAAGGTCCTGGTCTTCCGGGAGAACCCACGGGTCCGTCACTGACATCACTCTCAGCCAGTAAAACCACGGTCTTTTCGGCCAGAAGGGAGCGATCATAATTACTCTGGCCTTGTCTTCCCTGATCTTCCTCAGAACTGCTGGGATTAGACATATCAGGCATACAGGAGTCCTGACGTCCATTCTACGCTGAAGGCGTCTACTGCCAACGGCCTGTCTGTAGGGTTCAGGGAGCAGAACTTTTGGACTTTCTTGTTGACTTTTGAGGCAAAGAGGTCCACCCTGGGTTTTCCCCACATGTGCACTATCCGTTGAAAAACGGACTTTTTTAGGGACCATTCCCCTTGCCTCAAGTGGTTCCTGCTTAGAAAGTCTGCCTTTATGTTGTCCACACCTCGGATATGCAGGGCCGATAATGACAGGAAGTGCCTTTCGGCTAGAGACATGAGTCTTGTGGTTATGTGCATCAGTGCCCGAGAGCGGGTGCCTCCCTGGTGGTTCACGTATGCGACCGCTGTTCGGTTGTCCGATAGGACTCTCACATGATGCCCTGCCAAGTGCGGAAGTAATCTCTCTAGCGCCCTTTCTATTGCTAGGAGCTCCCACTCGTTTGAGGATAGATCTTTCTCCTCTTGAGCCCAGGGGTCTTGGACCCATAGTGTGTCTGAGTGAGCTCCCCATCCCCATGGACTGGCGTTCGTTGTGATTATCATGGAGGCTCTGAATGTCCAGGGAACTCCTCTGGGGGATGACTATCTGTAACCACCATCTGAGAGATTGGAGCACAGAGAGTGGGAGAGTGAGCTTCTGCTCTAACTGTCCCTGAAGTTCTCGGTCGTTCTGCAGCACACACCATTGCAGTTCTCTTGCATGGAACTGGGCCCATTTTACTGCCGGTATGCAGGAGGTTAGGGACCCCAACACCGACATGGCCCTTCTTAAAGTCATCACCGTTTTTTTTAATGTGGCCATAATCATCTGTTTGATTTTTCCTTTTTCTTCTGGGAGGCGACACTCCTGTGCCACGGAGTCTACCGTTATCCCCAGGAAATTCTGGATCATTGCCGGCTCTAGCTTGGACTTCTTGAGATTTAGTTGCCATCCCAGTGTCTGAAGAGTGTCCATCACTATCCTGACCTGCTCCTGACAGTGAGAAAAGTTCTTTCCCACCATCAGGAAGTCGTCCAAGTAGGGAATTATTAGAGTGTCTTTTTCCCTGAGATGTGCTGTGACCTCTGCAATCAGCTTCGTAAATACGCGTGGGGCGGTTGCTATCCCAAAGGGCAGAGCCCTGTACTGGAAGTGACGCAGCTGGGACCCCATCTGAACTGCCACTCTGAGGAACTGACGATCTTGTTGTCTGATTGGGACATGATAATAAGCGTCCTTGAGGTCGAGGACAGACATGTAGCACTGGGGATAGAGAAGTTTCACCGCCGATTTTATGGTTTCCATCTTGAATGATGGTACTACAAGAAATTTGTTGAGGCCTTTTAGATTTATAATTGTCCTCCAAGAGTTGTCCGGTTTTTTAATGAGAAAAAGAGGGGAATAAAATCCCTCCCTCCTTTCCTCTATAGGAACTTCCTCTAAGACGTGCTTGTCTAGGAGTGATGTTACTTCCCCCTCCAGACTGTCTTGCTTTTCTTGGGAGGACTGTACCGGGGTCTGCATATATCTTCTTGGAGGCCAGTGGTGAAATTTTAGCTTTAGGCCTGATCCTACGATCTGCCGGATCCATATGCTGGAGGGGATCCTCTCCCAGGCTGGAAGGAAGTGAGAGAGCCTCCCTCCCACTTGAGAAGGACCGTCACTGGGAGGGTTTTTTGGTGTCTCTGGGGGACTTGCCGAAATAGAAGCCCTTTCCTCCCCTGGGTCGCTAGTCCAGGTTGCTCCTGTCCCGGTCTCTGTATTGCTGCCTTCGGAACTTTTGGCCTCTCCGAAAGGGCTGAAATGGCTGTCTTGGAAAGTTCTTATTATTATCACCGGCTTTCTCCAATACCTCGTCTAATGCCAGTCCGAACAGGAAGTTTCCCTCACAAGGCAAAGAACAAAGCTTCATTTTTGCCTGAGTGTCCCCCGGCCAGCATTTAAGCCATACGGCACGGCGTCCAGTGTTAGCTAACGCTGCTGATTTTGCTGCCAGCCTAGCAGAGTCTGCAGATGCTTCAGCCAGAAACATAGCCGCTGCCCTCATGGTTGGAAGTGACTCTAGAATAGCTTCCCTGGGAACTTTTTGCTCCACCTGTTCCTCCAGGTTGTCTATCCAGATTTTAATGGGATCTGGCGACAAGTGGCTGCGATAGCTGGCCTTAGTGCTCCCGCTGAGGCTTCCCAAGCTGTCTTCAGGGAACTGTCTACCTTCCTGTCCAGAGGTTCTTTTAGAGAACCTAGGTCCTCGAACGGCAGGGAGGACTTCCTGGCCACTTTTGAGACCGCCACACCGATTTTTGGGGCTCTGTCCCAAGAGGAGGATGCTTCCTCTTCAAAGGGATACCTTCTTTTTAGGGAGGTAGTTATTTGGGACCTTTTTTCTGGCTTTTGCCATTCCCTTTTAATCAGTTCTTGTATTTGATCGTTAACAGGGAATGACCTCCGTTTTTTCTTTTGTAGGCCACTGAACATGAGTTCTTGGGCTGTCTATTTGGCCTTCTCATCTACCAGCCCCATGGTAGAGCGAACGGCTTTAATAAGTTTATCTGTAGCCTCAGCTGGAAAAGTGTCTTCCTCCTCCGAGCTACTATCAGAACAGCGGGCCGTATCTGAATCCTGCTCTGACCCCGAGGAATCCCTTTGGGATGCTATAGAGGGGCTGGATCTGTCCCTAGATCTGAAATCTGTGTCAGCTGTCTGTAATGCTCTTACGGACTTAGAGACTTCAGACTGAATCAGAGATCTTAAACTGTCCGTAAAGGAGGGTGTTTCCTCCGCCACAGTCTGGTTAATACAGTCCTGACACAGTCTTTTACCCCAAGATGATATTAAAGGCTTTTTACATAAGGGACATTCTCTATTTTTTGTCTTCGTCTTATACTTTTTGGGGACCTTCTATACTCCACCCCGCAATGTATGTAAGAAAAGAGGGGAGAGAGGAGATAAGAGAAAAGAACACAGACATTAGCGTGCTGGACTTTCTCGTAGTTCACTCACCACTCGGACGTTTTCAAAGTACGGGTACCGGATCCGGAGGTTGGCTGGTTTTCTCCGTGACTCCCAATGAGACTAGGGACCCCTCCTTGGTATGCCGTATACTGTCCGAGTGGCTTCTGCTGCTGCCATGGCGGGTCTGGCTCTTTTCGCTTGAGCGAGACCGCCTCTCCTGCACCTCTTGCTGTGGCATCAAATGCTCTGGCGAGAAACTCTCCATTATACACACCAGCACACAAGAGTAGTCACCTTCAACCTGGCCTGGTTTTAGTGACACAGGGCAGCACTTCTAGCTCGTTTAAATAGATTCACTTTTTTTTTTTTTTAAAGAATCACCTGGTTGATCCTGCCTTACTGGTCGCTTCAGTGATCAGGTGTATGAACACACCTGTCATGAATGATTAGCTGGCTGATCGTGCCTGCACCACTTCCGGTGCTCCTATATGCAATTAATCACCTGGTTGATCCTGCCATTGCTAGCGCAACGCCTGCGCTGTAAAAAACATGCCAGAGCGCGTACCCGGCAACCACATCCGGTGCGCGCTATCAGATCCACAATGTATACCTGGTTGATCCTGCCGTCAGGCTCTGAGTGCGCACCCGGACCTTACTTCCGGTGCGCGCTCCTTAATCAACTACACCACCTGGTTGATCCTGTCCATCTAAATCCACCGATGGCCTGTGCGCACACCCGGACTTACTTCCGGTGCGTGCTGCTGAATTGTGCTCCAGGCGTGCATCCGGTTACCACTTCCGGTGCGCGCCGCCTTTTTTGGTCCCCCTGCGCCATGCTCCTGCACGAGGGTTCCCGTTGCTGACGCCGGCTTCAGCGCCTATGCGCGCTTTACCTCCAGGCGCGCACCCGGCCTTTGCTTGCGGTGCGCGCCGAAGAATCTGTCCCCTTCCCTGCTGCATGGTTCCGTGTGCACATACCTCTCTTCCCGGATACCTGGTGCCGGCTGGAGGGAGGCTTCCGGGAGTGTCCACGCCACAGCGTTGCCTCAGGTACCGTCAGGGAGGAGGGGGAAGGGGGGAGACCTGCACTCGACAGGGAGGACCCCAATACCTCCGAGGAGCTTACCTCGCCCGGGCACCGATGTGCCTCACGGGCTGCATGGCCACCTCTGGTCAACAGGGGGGTACCATAGAAAGTGACCCCCGTGGACAGGCAGGATTCCTACTCGACAGGGGGGGGGGGAGCGCACCTGCGGCCCCCGTGGAGTATCTTCACCCGGGCGTTCGCCTCGCGGGCTGTGGCCATGCTTCGCTCAGGGGGGGCATGGTATACATTGACCCCCGAGGCGACTACGGGTACCTGGTGACGGGTGCAGCAGACAGCGTCCGCCCAAATCCACCCGACCCGGGCCCCGGCATCCTCTTCTGTCTTCAGACGACTTCCATCTTGAGGGTTCCCCGTCAAGGACAGGAAACCAACTGATGTGGAGAGAGGAGCCGCCCCTTTTATCTTGAAGGTTTCCTGTCCTTGATGGGCGGATCCCCTCTCGTGGTGCCGTCATGTATGATGGAAAAAAAAAAAAAGCCTCTTCCAAGATGGCGACACCGGCACCTGCGCAGTGAAAACTAAAAATTACTTTTTTCCCTAAGGCGACATTCACACTAGCGGTTTTCAATACGTCGCAATGCGTCGTTTAGGGGAAAAAACGCATCCTGCAAAGTTGTTTGCAGGATGCGTTTTTGCCCCATAGAGTAACATTAGCGACTCATTGCAACGTATTGACACACATCGCAACCGTCATGCGACGGTTGCGCCGTGTTGTGGCGGACAGCCGGGAGCGAAAAACTTTTTTGCTGCCGACGGACCGCTTTTTCCGACCGTGCATGTGCGGCCGGAACTCCGCCCCCACCTCCCAATGGGGCAGCAGATGCGCCGGAGAAATGCATCCGCTGCCTCCGTTGTGCAGCGCATCCAACGCTAGCGTCAGAATCTCGGCCTGACGCATTGCGACAGGCCAAATCCGACGCTAGTGTGAAAGTAACCTAATTTTATTTTCACAAAGGTAACAGGAGAAAATGGGCCTCAAAATTTGTTACGCAATGTCTCCTCAGTACGGAAGTGCCCCACATGTGGTCAAAAACTACTTTTTAGGCACAGTAGAAAACAGATTTGCCTGGAATGGTTTGCGGTACCATGTCATATTAGCAGAGCCTCTGGAGGTGCCAGGACAGCAGTACTCACAGTTTATAAATCAGACCTCGTAATAAAATATTTCACAAAATTTTATACCATTGAGCGGTGAAGAAAAAAAAAAAATTACATTTTTAAACAACTATAATTTTGTTCTAGTCTTAGGTAAAAATGACAACAATTTGTTAACCCATTATGGATTTTTCAGAAAAGGGCGTCCCAATATTCAATTAAAAATGACAATGACATGATTTCCTATTTTGAAAAGATTCGTTTTACAGAACACAAAAAAGTGGACCGAATTATAAAATCTTAGTTGCTAGAAGCAAAAGATTAGGCGTCCCAAAAAAAAGGACATTGGTAGATAATGCGTTAAACAATTTGTGGTGAATGAGGCAATACCCCACATGTGGCTGTAGAGTACTGTTTGGCCACACAGTGAGATGACTCCAGAGGGAAGAAATGCCATTTGACACCTGGAGCACAAATTTTCATAGAATAGTTTGCAGGCTCCCTATACAAAGCCCCTAAGTGCCAGAAGATAAGAATCCCGTTCAATTGATGTCTATTTGGAAATTACACCCCTCAGGGAATTTATCTACAGGTGTAGCGATGATTTTGACTCCATCGGCATTTTCCAGAAATGGATGTCGCTAAATGGAAATTTGAGATTGTAGTGCCTGTACATTTTGTCCAGCTCTTGTTTCCAGAGACACACATACACCGCAAATTTAAGTGGGCTTTCCTTGCTACAGTAACGCCAAAGATGAGGACGCTAACTGCAGTTTAGACACACTGAGGAGCTCTGGCGGAGGGGAGCATTTGGATTTGGTAGAGCCGATTTTGCTTGATTTCTTTTGGTGAGAGCCACGTCCTTATCAAGAACTACCAGTAGTGCTAGTGCTACCAGTAATGCGGACACCCCCTATATTTTTGAGTTGAAGCTTCTATTCGTGGCATATTGGATCACATTTATCATGTTCTCCATTCTGAGCACTTACATCAGGGTTTCCATCTAAATCTACAAAATAAGTTTCATTTTCACGGCTCAAAGTTATAAAATTCTGTGACACCTGTGGGTTCAAGGTGCTCACCACACCTCAACATAAGTTCTTTGACAGGTGGAGTTTTCAAAATGGGTTCACTTGTTGGGGGTTTGCACTGTTTAGGCACATCAAGGGCTCTGCAAACACAACATGTTGTTAGCCGTCTATTCCAGCCAACTTTGTGTTCCAAAAGTCAAATGGCGCTCATTCCCTTTCGAGCCCAGCCATGCCCCAAAACGGTAGTTTGCCTCCACATATGGGGTATCTGTGTACTCAGGAGAAATTGCACAACGAATTGTACTGTCCATTTTCTAATGTTGTGAAAATGCAACATGTGAGGCTAAATCAACATTTTTTGTTGGAAAAAGTAACAGTGTAATTTTTTACTCCGATGTAGCTTTAATTCCTGTGAAGCAGAAAAACTTCTTGAATGTGGTTTTGAGCACTTTTAGGAGTGCAGTTTTTAGAATGATGTCACTTTCGGACATTTTCTGTCATATATACCCTCAAAGTCACCTCAAAATGTGATGTGGTCCCTAAAAAAAAAAAAAAAAAATGGTTTTGTATATTTTGTTGGAAAATTGATAAATTTCTTATCAACTTTTAACCCTTCCAATTTCCTAGCAAAAAAAAAAAAATTATGTAAAGTAGACGTGGAAAATGTTACTTATTAACGATGTTGTGTGATATATCTTTCTGGTTTAAGGGCAAAAAATTAAAAGCTTGAACATTTTCAAAATTTTTGCCAAAATTTCAATATTTTCACAAAAACGCAAAAAATAATTGGCCTAAATTTATCACGAACATGAAGTACAAAAACAATCTCAAAATCACTGGAATATAATAGAGGGTTCCAGAGTGGTTATCTCATAAGTTGACAATGGTTTGAATTGTAAAATTTGGTCTGGTCTGGAAGGTGAAAACAGGCTCGGTGGTGAAGGGGCTAAGTTGAAATGGTAGCAGATGATGTTATGGTACTGTCCCACACTGAATGGGTATAATGATGATGCTTACGCCAGAATGTATGCATGTAAAGAATGAGAAAACTAAAATAAAACGAACATCAACATGGAAAACATCAACAGAAACAAAGCTGCATAATATTCTTTTTTATGTCTACCTGGGTAAGTTATGTTTGGCTCGGTCTTCTGTGCGGGTCATTTCCTCCATAGGTAAGACTTCTGGAAATGAGCAAATGGTCCCACAGACTGGCTGTAGCTTCAACATTGCTTCTTTAGATATGTGGTTGGTGAGTGACACCCAGCGACGGAGACTTTCATATGGGTAGGGCCCCAAAGATGGGTCCAAAGACGTCAACTGTTTCCGTAAATTTTCAGCTTCTTCCTGGGAAGCAGCAACCATTTCTTCTTCCAGAGAGTCCCAGTGCAGGAGGCGGATTTCCTTCTGCTCCAAGTGGAAAAAAATGCCTGAGCGTGGACCAGTTTCACCAGAAGCCCCACCAATTCTTTTCGAGCTGTAGTGAATAAAGTGAATCCCTGGTGGCACCATCTTCACACCTTTGAATCGAGGGCCCACTTGCCAACTGTTTGAATCTATCCCAAACTCAGACCCCTCTGGGACTCCGAAGATGACAATTGTTGCTCCTTCAAAGAACAGCTGACGTGCCAAATCTGGATCCATTTCTGCAGATGAGCTTGCAAAATCTCCGCAAAAAAAAAAAAATCATAATGGAGTCAGGCTTAATCACTGTCTTACAGATTGAAAGGATACTAACACATTCATTGGCATTTTTTTTTTTTTTTTTACTTAAAGAGGACATTACACCAAATTGTTCATGTTGAACTCTACACAATATTTACTAGTGGCTGCAGAGTGAATGAAACCAATTTATTTTTATTTTTTTAACTCTGCCTCTCCATTGGAATCAAAATATTTGGCACCTAATGAATTAATTTTTGTTAAGTCCAAGAGAGTGTTAAGCGCGATTGTGTTTTCCCTGGGGGCTATCGTGCGGTTGTTATGATACGTAAACCCTGCACCCAATCAGCACCGCTTTCACTGTCCCTGCCGTCGGAAATGTTGAACATCAACAGCAAGTCAGGGCTGCAGCTGCTCTCGGAGAGACATTTTCTGCAGCATGTGCACAGCGGTTTTGCATTTCCCATTCATTAACATTGTGTGCACTCTGCACTGCGGATTTGAGGCAATTCCGCAGGTCCAAAAACGCTGCGGAAACACAAAAAAACGCAACGTGTGCACATAGCCTTATTCTGATGGCAAAGCCGCTGAGGTTTTTCTTGGAAAATCACTGCAGGAAAAAGCTGAACGGCTTTATGGGTGGTTTTGCAGTGAATTTCTGTGGTGTCAGCCATCTGGGGTTTTTTTTGCCTGTGCTTCCAAATATGTAGAGCGGGCTGCTTTAAGTACTACTACTTTAATCCACTTCACCACTGATCTGTGTGCATGGAAGGGCTGTATATTATTTAGCCCATTCCCAACACACGACGTATAGTTATGTTTATTTAATTGTAAAGTGCTGCAGAATATGTTGGCGTTATATAAA
This sequence comes from Ranitomeya imitator, assembly GCF_032444005.1. Classification (NCBI taxonomy): domain Eukaryota; kingdom Metazoa; phylum Chordata; class Amphibia; order Anura; family Dendrobatidae; genus Ranitomeya; species Ranitomeya imitator. The sequence continues at coordinate 588,592,509 of NC_091283.1, forward strand.
TAAAAATTATTATTATAAAATTATTATCTGTTATGTCATATCCCTGACTTTGATGCAGGCACGCAAGCTGAGCCTGAATCTTTCCCGGCAGATGATGGTTGAATTATTCAGCTATTGTCTGCCTCTAACAGTCTATGTGGAGTGAAGCACCACCTTCGGCTGTTAAATACCGCTGTTTAATGCATGTTGGCAGGGATGCGCATCATTCCATGGTTCCATCGGCGCACCTGTGATGTGATCGCAGGGCGCCGATGGGTTGTCATGACCCCAGTGCCTGTCATTACGGTATTCCTGTGAGAGCCAAACTAAGGCCGGCGTTCATAGATCGTGATTTTCACTATTCATAGCAGTGCTGATATACTGCTACATATAGCAAAAGTGATCAGACGATCACAAATTCAAGTCCCCTAAGGTGACTAACGAATACCGTAAATGTCTGCCTGAACTCATTAAATATACCCTCTTTTGCACATGCACTTTATAATTGATGATTTGGTCTGTTTATCAATACAAGCACTCAAACTATGATGAACTGAACTATTTATTATTTTTCAATACATCATCATTGCCCTAGCTACAGATGTATAACAGGGTCCCAAGTTGTACGAGTCCCTCCATTTGAGGCATCCTTTTATTTAAAAAATGGTTTGTGTGCAATAATTGTTATAATAAAGATTGTTAATTCATTTTCTACATTATTGTTCTTTTGTGCTTTTTCTGGTCACCTTATATCACTCCCCACGTGGAGCGACTTGGTGTCTTGGAGGGGTTTCTAAAAGGGAAATGAGCGAAAATGTCTTGACAGATAACAAAATATTTGGAATTGAGAGTCCTCAGTGGTTGTTATCTTTCAATGGCTAACTGAAAAGATGGTAACAAATTGCAAGCTTTCGGGACTACTAGGGTCTCTTCATCAGGCATGGGCTATGTGCACACGTTGTGGAATGGTGTGCGGATTTTTCCGAACTGTTTTTGCAAATTCTGCAGGTAAACCACACTGCGGATTACCCGCAGTTTTTGTGTGGATTCCACCTGCGGCTTTACACATGTGGATTCCTATTGAGGAGCAGGTGTAAACCGCTGCGGAATCCGCACAAAGAATTGACATTCTGCGGAAAAAACAATGCTGTATTTTTTTTCTGCAGCATGTGCACTGCGTATTGTTTTCCATACGATTACATGGTACTGTACAATGCATGGAAAACTGCTGCGGATCCGCAGTGTCAAATCCGCAACATGTGCACATACCCTCAGACTAATACAACATCTGAAGAATCACATATTTAGGCTAGGTTCCCATTGCGTTAATGGGACCGCGCTAACGGATAGCGTTGCACGGCGAAATTAACGCCGTACAACGCGTCCGTTAGCGCGCCCATTAAGAGCAATGGGGACGCGCATCACTAGCGCTAGCGATGTGCCGGTGTTTTGTGGCGCGCCTCGGACGCTGCTTGCAGCGTCCGAGGTCCGTTCCCCGCTCTGGCAGATCTGCGCTAGCGGGGACGTTTAACGCGACCCCTTGAAAAACATTGCGCTAGCGCTGGGCGCTAAACGGATTGCTGTAACGCAATCTGAACCTAGCCTTATACACAGCACAGAACTGTCAATATGGGAGAGTGATAAGTGATAAACAGTTGTGTCCATAAATATTGGAACAGTTCCTAGATGAGGAGTGAATGTTTTGATGTGCTCTGGTTGGGGTCTAGTTCTGTTAATTTTTTGTAGGAAAGAAGTAGTCAGATTGTCAGCGCTTAGGTTGGTGACGGGGTGGGTCTGTACTTTAGAGCTCAGGAGAGAGTGGAAGGTTTCAAAGAGTTCTTTTCTGCTGAAAGTGATTTTCTCCACAGGTTTATGACTCCCTCAGTGACCTGACCCCTATATTACACATTGCATATGTTATCGTTTGAAATAAAAAAAAAAAATTAATAATTACATTCATCATGTAGCATGATCGTACCTATTACATTGATATTTTTATTTAGTGATATAGTTTGCTTGAGAGCTAATGCGCATACTGGGTATCATTTTAATCAGTAAAATAGCGCCAACCTGGCAGTGCCTGTAGTTTCCTGAGCAACTAAATTGCATTAAACAGCATGAAAACAAGCAAGTTTGCAAATTACTTGCTTTTTCTATCCTCTGTCATTCTCCTGCAATGAGAGCTTTTATCTTACGTAGTTTACTGCACATTTCCTTGGAGCTGTATCACTAGTGCCTGCCTTAGTCCCAGCTGAGTTTAAGCAGTAGTTACACTGCAGGAGAGGGATTAATGCTTAACATATGATAGAGCTATATAACGGAAGCATAATAAATGAAACATACCAGTCTCCTCTCTCCAGCAGATAGACTCACCACTGGTATAAATCTTACAAAGTCACAAGCTGCTCTCACTCTCCAGTGCCCTGTTAGCTCCATCTATAAATACAGCACTAGCAGTGAAGTCTCCAGAAGAACCCATGGATGGCTGAATGTGTTACAGCAAAACTTGTGCTGGGCTTTATAGTTCTACTTATACTACAGCTCTGCTGTCACCAGAACTGTCACTCAAGGAGGAGAAGAGCCCTTCCTGCCAGACAGAAAGGTGTGTGCTGCTCAAGAGAAAGAAAATAACCCTTTAATGGGTGCAGCTCTGCCAGTGTGAATGCCGCCTTACAGCTGGGGACCCAGGCAGCACCCTATTATCCTATAAAGTGGGGCTCTTACTACCTGGTGAGGATCCACAGAATAATAAGGACTGCAATCAAGCACTTGCTCAGCATTTTACTTGCAGCATTATCGGCGCTTTACGGTCACCCCTGTATAGATTTGGTAAATGCTAGAGTGTATGGGCTCCTTCCAGGTGTGACGTCATTTCCGGGGGCGTGTCCTATCGGGAGGGGGCGTGTTTTTAGTCACATCATGAAGGCGGCAAAGCAAAGCAGCAGGATTATAGCTTGTGGACGCCACATGGAGGTTAGTGGTTTCAGGGTGAAAAAATGCTACTTGCTGCTCGCTATTGGGGGGAGGCCCTGTGGTGGGCGACCTGCTTGTCTGTGTGGGGGGCACCGCTGCTGCTGTGGGGGACCCCTGTGGTGGGCTTTTTTTGGGGGGCACCGCTGCTGCCGGCTGTTGTGGGGGACCCCCGTGGTGGGCTTTTTGAGGGGGCACCGCTGCTGCTGGCTGTTGTGGGGGACCCCCGTGGTGGGCTTTGTGGGGGGGGGGGCACCGCTGCTGCTGTGGGGGACCCCCGTGGTGGGCTTTGTGGGGGGGGGGTACTGCTGCTGCTGTGGGGGACCCCCGTGGTGGGCTTTGTGGGGGACCCCCGTGGTGGGCTTTGTGGGGGACCCCCATGGTGGGCATTGTGGGGGACCCCCGTGGTGGGCATTGTGGGGGGGGCACCGCTGCTGCTGTGGGGGACCCCTGTGGTGGGCTTTGTGGGGGGGGGCACCGCTGCTGCTGTGGGGGACCCCCGTGGTGGGCTTTGTGGGGGGGGTACTGCTGCTGCTGTGGGGGACCCCCTTGGTGGGCTTTGTGGGGGGGGGCACCGCTACTGCTGTGGGGGACCCCTGTGGTGGGCTTTGTGGGGGGGGTACTGCTGCTGCTGTGGGGGACCCCCGTGGTGGGGCACCGCTGCTGCTGTGGGGGACCCCTGTGGTGGGCTTTGTGGGGGGGCACCGCTGCTGCTGTGGGGGACCCCCGTGGTGGGCTTTGTGAGGGGCACCGCTGCTGCCGGCTGTTGTGGGGGACCCCCGTGGTGGGCTTTGTGGGGGGGCACCGCTGCTGCTGTGGGGAACCCCCGTGGTGGGCTTTGTGGGTGGGCACCGCTGCTGCTGTGGGGGACCCCTGTGGTGGGCTTTGTGGGGGGGCACCGCTGCTGCCGGCTGTTGTGGGGGACCCCCGTGGTGGGCTTTGTGGGGGGGGGGCACCGCTGCTGCTGTGGGGGACCCCCGTGGTGGGCTTTGTGGGGGGGCACCGCTGCTGCTGTGGGGGACCCCCGTGGTGGGGCACCGCTGCTGCTGTGGGGGACCCCTGTGGTGGGCTTTGTGGGGGGGCACCGCTGCTGCTGTGGGGGACCCCCGTGGTGGGCTTTGTGAGGGGCACCGCTGCTGCCGGCTGTTGTGGGGGACCCCCGTGGTGGGCTTTGTGGGGGGGCACCGCTGCTGCTGTGGGGAACCCCCGTGGTGGGCTTTGTGGGTGGGCACCGCTGCTGCTGTGGGGGACCCCTGTGGTGGGCTTTGTGGGGGGGCACCGCTGCTGCCGGCTGTTGTGGGGGACCCCCGTGGTGGGCTTTGTGGGGGGGGGGCACCGCTGCTGCTGTGGGGGACCCCCGTGGTGGGCTTTGTGGGGGGGCACCGCTGCTGCTGTGGGGGACCCCCGTGGTGGGCTTTGTGGGGGGGCACCGCTGCTGCTGTGGGGGACCCCTGTGGTGGGCTTTGTGGGGGGGGCACCGCTGCTGCTGGCTGTTGTGGGGGACCCCCGTGGTGGGCTTTGTGGGGGGGCACCGCTGCTGCTGTGGGGGACCCCTGTGGTGGGCTTTGTGGGGGGGCACCGCTGCTGCCGGCTGTTGTGGGGGACCCCCTGTGGTGGGCTTTTTTTGGGGGGGCACCGCTGCTGCCGGCTGTTGTGGGGGACCCCAGTTGTGGGCTTTTTTTGGGGGGGCACCGCTGCTGCCGGCTGTTGTGGGGGACCCCAGTGGTGGGCTTTTTTTGGGGGGCACCGCTGCTGCTGGCTGTTGTGGGGGACCCCAGTTGTGGGCTTTTTTGGGGGGCACCGCTGCTGCCGGCTGTTGTGGGCTTTTTTGGGGGGGCACCGCTGCTGCTGGCTGTTGTGGGGGACCCCAGTGGTGGGCTTTTTTTGGGGGGCACCGCTGCTGCCGGCTGTTGTGGGGGACCCCCGTGGTGGGCTTTTTTTGGGGGGGCACCGCTGCTGTCTGCTGTTGTGGGGGACCCCCGTGGTGGGCTGTTGTGGGGGAACCCTGTGGTGGGCTGTTGTGGGGGACCTGCTGCTGCTGCTGGCTATTGTGGGGGGATCCCTGTGGTGGGATTTTGGGGGGGCACCTGCTGGCTGTTGGGGGGGCCCCCTGTGGTGGGGTTTGGAGGTGACCTGCTTATGGGGTGGACCCCTTTTAGTGGGGGAGACCTGTGGTGGGGTTTGAGGGTGACATGCTTGTGGTTCGGTTTGGGGGGGCGTGACCTGTCTATTGGGGGGTACCCCTGTGGTGGGATTTGAGGGCTCTGCTTGTGGGATGTGGGGGGAGACCTGCTGCAGGCTATTGGGGGACCCCTGTGGTGGTGACCTGCCTGTGGTGGGACGTGGGGAGGCGACCTGCCTGTGGTGGGACGTGGGGAGGCGACCTGCCTGTTGTGGGACGTGGGGAGGCGACCTGCCTGTGGTGGGACGTGGGGAGGCGACCTGCCTGTGGTGGGACGTGGGGAGGCGACCTGCCGCTTACGGAGGGATCCCCTTTATTGGGGGCGACCTGCTTATGGGTTGGGTTTGGGGGGCTGATGAGGGCTTAGGCTGGGTGGAGTGGACGTCCGATAAGAGTTTAGGCTGGGTCGGGGGTGGACGTCCGATGGGGGGTTTGTGCTGGGTGGGGTGTCCGCGTCTGATGGGGGTGTGTGCTGGATGGGGGGGTCCACGTCCTGTGGGGGTTTGGCCGTCCGGTGGGGGTTTATTAATGGGTGGGCGTGGTGTACGATGGGAGTAATACTTGGAGGAGGGGTGGACGTCCAATGGGGGTTTATGCTGGGGGGTTAAGCTGGGGTGGCATCCGATTGGGGGGGGTGTCTGATGGGATTTATGGTTGGGGGCAGGGGGCGTCATATGGGGATTTACGCTTGTGGGAGGGAATGTCTGGTGGGCTTTGGGTTTATCCTGTGGCGTCCGCTGGTTAATGTGAGGTGGAGGTTTCTGACTGGGGGAGCGAGGTTATGCTGTGTAGCCTTCTGGTTGATGTGGGGGAGCTAATGCTTCATTGGGGTACACACAAAAAAATGGGTGTATGCTGCTTATGCTATGCAAAAAATTTTTTTTAGGTATTTCCTGTAGAGGAGGCTACACCACCAACTAGCACGAAGCTAATCCGTTTTAACTTAATGTCAGTAGGAGGAAGACATGGGTCTGGACCGCCCAGCCCAGTTTAGGCCTTAGGTTTTGGGAGGTTTTTTTATTAACGATTTTTCTTTTTAATTTTTTTTTTCTTCCCAGATATGGCTTTTGAGGGCGACAGTGGAATTGTCACTCTAATCTCCCACCTAGAATTGTCACTACCATATCATCTGTGGTCTACGAGGCAAGGCCCTAACACATCAAGAGTGTTTGGGGTTCCCCGGAGGACCGTTCATGCCACGAATCGCCCTACCCTCTCGCCTCTCTGCGTCCAGGTTATTCCATGCCCATCTTCATCATCGCTCTGCGAAAAAGGATTTGTGATCTTAAGGACTGGTATATCCTACGAGGCAGTAAGGGGGCTACTTTAAAAAAAAAAAAAAAAAAAAAAACACAGGACAAATATGTCCTAGTATTCCCCTGAGCAATGTGGACGTCTCCTGAGGAAACCTTCCTATTCATGCAGCCTCCACGTTTTCCAGAGGCTCCTGTGACCTTGCTCTTAAAATATCCAGGCTTTGGTCTAGGCCTTCTCTGGTGGCCGGTCCACACCGCCAGCGCCCTGAACAATCATGCATGCCAACTTTCTAGTGCGTCCTACTCTGCGCCTATCAGTTTAAGAGTACTTTGCTTCTGCAACAGAGGACTAAAGTCTGCCTCCCAAGAGATCTGTTCAAATTTGGTTGTTTTGGAAATGTTCTGTCCAAAAAAAAAAAAAACGAAAAAAAGGAAAAGACGAGACCTTCCTTTAGGCCAGCTCCCTCCTGGCATCCATGAACCCACCAGCACTGGTCTGCTAGGCCTGGATCTAGCAGACTCTCTTCGACATGATGGGGCATTCCCACCTTGGATGTTTCTCAGGATCGGCTGCCGTGTCCTTCACAATTCAAGGCCGGTATTATGATCTCTGGTCCGGGACACCGAAACCTCAGACACCGGAGGCAGGCCTGAGGGGGGGGGGGCTTCAGAGCCGCATACCCTACCGACAGTCCTGCCCGCATGCACCAACAGCATATTACATTTTTACAATACTTTAGAAATGCATAAAATGAAAGCAAAGGCATAAAATCAAACAAGGAAAGGCATAAAGTTTTTCTATGCAAAAAAAGGCAGTTTTATAAAATTAGAAATATTTCTATATCTAATGTTAAAATGATATTTATCCAGTATTTCTATAAGTAAAAGTCTGAGATTTCTGTGAGAAATGGTAATTGTTTACCTCTTAAACCAGTTCTGAATGTAAATAAAACATTGCTCTGATTAAGTCTCCACATTGTATTTGTCTTTCATTTCATGCGTAGGGCAGGACAAGCCCATGATGTATCTGTGTACAGGTAGGTTCACATTGCGTTAATGGGTTAACGCTAACGGACTGCGTTGCACGGCGAAAATGTCGAAATTAACGCCGTGCAACGGGTCCGTTAGCGCACCCATTGACAGCAATGTTACTTTTAGCTGAAGAGCATCACTAGCGCATGCCATTTTCGGCATGCGCTAGCGATGTGCCGTTCTTTTGTGACGAACCTCGAACGCTGCTTGCAGCGTCCGAGGTGCGTCCAAGGCCCGTTCCTCGCTACCGCAGATCGGGGATCTGCGCTAGCGGGGAGGGTGAACGCCGACCCTCTAGAAACATTGCGTTAGCGCAATCCGCTAGCGCTATGCGCTTAACGGATTGCACTAACGCAATGTGAACCTAGCGTAAAACGTAAGGTGCTATAATAACAGCCTTGGGCTGGTTTCACACCAGCATTCGGCAGGGCTGCGATTGGCAGCCTTCTTCCTCCATTAAGCCCCGCCCAATGCCGCACCTCTTCCTTCAGTTCCGCATCTGCATGCGTCCTGCATACCCTATCTTTAACATTGGGTACGCAGGCCAAGCGGATGCCTCTGCATGCGTTGTTTTAACGCTGCGCCGACCGCAACAAAATGCAACATGTTGCGTTCGACGCAGTTCAGCGCATCGTCAAAACGACACGTGCCTGTGTACCCAATGTTAAAGATAGGGGATGCATGCAGACGTAGGCGGAGCTGAAAGAAGAGGTGTAGCAGTGGGTGGGGCTTAACGGAGGAAGAAGGCTGCCAAACTGGTGTGAAACCAGTCTTAGACAGGTAAACCACTTTTGAAACAATGTTCACTTGTACAAGCATTTAACCCCTCAGTGATGGGGCCAATTTTTTAAAATCTGACCAGTGTCACTTTATGTAGTAATAACTCTGGAATGCTTCAACATATTCCATTGATTTTGAGGTTGTTTTTTTTCCTGACATATTAGACTTTATGATAATGGTAAACTTGGGCTAATGATAAACTTGGCTTAATATGTTTTGCTTTATTTTGTAAAAATATCAGAAATTTTAAAAAATAGAAATTTTCAAATTTTGAATGATTTTCCCTTTAAGGCCGGAGTCACACTAGAGAGGAATACGGACGAGTGCTATGCGAGAAAAAAAAAAATTGCATAGCACTCGGACCAATGTTAATCTGTTGGGCAGCTCCCATCACTTTTTTTCTTTTTTTTCACGGCCGTATTATATGTGCGAGTGAAATTGCACTATGCTGCGATTTGCACCGTATATCAGCCGAGAATCCCCAATGAAAGTCTGTTTATGCAAGAAAAACTCATACCACACGGGCCATCAGTGTGACTAGCGAGAAATACGCAACGGTGTCCTTTTAAAGGCTTGCAATTCAGGTGCAGTGTACAGTAAAATCACACTGACAGCTTACAATATTTACAAATAGTTAATTTGTCGGCTTCTGTCAAATCATTGCAGGATAGGAGACATGGTTTACATACAGTAAACCATTGCAGAACGGTTAGATTTAGATAGGTCAGTGACTAATACGGTTAGTAGTATGTGTGCGTGTGTAAAATTTGGGACCTGTATGTATTTAATAAAAATGTTCTCACTGAAAAAACTGGCGTGGGCTCCCACACAATTTTCTGTGCCACAGAGGGAAAGTCAGTGACTGAGGACAGATATTATAGCCTAGAGAGGGACCATGGTTATTGCCACCCCAGAAAAGGTGCATCTGTAAGATGCGCCAATTCTGGCACTCAGCCTCTGTTCTCATTGCCCTGTAGCGGTGGCATATCGGGTAATAAGGGGTTAATGTCACCTTTGTATTGTAAGGTGACAGTAGGCCAGCTTACTAATGGAGAGGTGTCTGATAGATGCCTCTCCATTACTAACCTGTGGGCTTGATGTTACTTGACAATAAAATGGTGACATCAACCCCACAAATCTGAGCCCCACTGCTACAGGGCAAGTGAGAAGAGCGAGGCTAAGTACCAGAATTGGCAGATCTATAAGATGCGCCATTTCTGGGATGGCTGAGAGCTGATGGTTTTTAGCCTCTGGGGCTGCCAATATCCATGGCCTCTTCACAGACTATTAATATCAGCCTACAGCTTTTATAGGGGAACTCCATGTCAATATTTTGTGTCCCACTGTAAAATAGCCAGTAAAGGCTAAGCAAACAGCTGTGAGCTGATATTAATAGCCTGGGAACCTTTATGGTTATTGGCTCCTTTCCAGAATATTAACATCAGCTGTCAGCTTTCCCTCTGCTGGTTATGAAAATTATGCCGTGCTAGATATAGACACTGACATTCACAGTAGCGCGTCCGCCCCGATGCTCTTTTCTGACTCCTTTCTCAGGCCCCCAAAAAAGTGTTAACTAAGTACCCTTTATTTTCTTGCACTGTAGCCGTTCACTTACTACAGGGTATTCAATCATTGTTTCTGCCCCCCCCACATAAAGTACGACCACTATCTATATGCCTTTATATACAGCATTCTAGAATGCTGTGTATATATAGTAGGCCCACTGCCTGTATACCCTTATATACAGCATTTTATAAAGCACAGCCACTATCTGTATGCCCTTAAGACTTGCCTAGCCCCATACAATGGGCTTTGCTAGTCTTAATCCGGGGCCTTCTCCTCTTCTATCACCATCCTTCTTTCTTTGAGTCGATGACGCGTCCTATGTCATCCACACGGTGTCTTCCATTGTGCTCCTGTGCATCGCACTTCTTTCTGCCCATTGCAGTACTTTGCTTTGTGCTCGGCCGAGAAGTGTTCCTGCACAGAAGCGTGATGAGGGAGGTTGTGTGGATGATGTAGAACACATCATCCACGGGAAGGACTGTGCCGGATGAAGACCAGCGCCAAACATAACACCGGACCGCCCCGTAGGTGAGTATAAGAAGTTATTTACATTATGCACATTGGCTTAGGGACATACCGTATATACTCGAGTAGAAAAAGACCACCCCTTCCACCCCCTAATTTTGCCACAAAAAAATGGGAAAACTTAAAGGGAACCTGTCACCCCGTTTTTTGAGATTGAGCTATAAATACTGTTAAATAGGGCCTGCGCTGTGTGTTCCTATAGTGTATGTAGTGTACCCCGATTCCCTATGTATGCTGAGAAATAACTTACCAAAGTCGCCGTTTTCGCCTGTCAATCAGGCTGGTCAGGTCGGGAGGGCGTGGTGACATCGCTGGTTCTTCCTCAGCTTTACGTTGGTGGCGTAGTGGTGAAGACACAGCGCGCGATCTGCGCTGTCATCCCTTTCGTCGGTGGGGGCGGCCATCTTCCTGGGGCCGCGCGTGCGCAGATCGAGTTTGCATCTCGGCTTTGGGAAAATGGCCGCCGCGATCTCTAATGCGCACGCGCGGCATCCCGCGGCCATTTTCCTGAAGCCCCGTGCAGCAGAGCACTCGATCTGCGCACGCGCGGCCCCAGGAAGATGGCCGCCCCCACCGATGCAAGGGATTACAGCGCAGATCGCGCGCTGCTTGTTCACCACTACGCCACTACGCCACCAACGTAAAGCTGAGGAAGAACCACCGATGTCACCACGCCCTCCCGACCTGACCAGCCTGATTGACAGGCGAAAACGGCGACTTTGGTAAGTTATTTCTCAGCATACATGGGGAATCGGGGTACACTACATACACTATAGGAACACACAGCGCAGGCCCTATTTAACAGTATTTATAGCTCAATCTCAAAAAACGGGGTGACAGGTTCCCTTTAATGACTCGAGTATAAGCCTTAGGGTGGAAAATGCTGCAGCTACTGGTAAATGTCAAAAATAAAAATAGATACCAATAAAAGTAAAATTAATTGAGACATCAGTAGGTTAAGTGTTTTTGAATATCCATATTGAATGAGGAGCCCCATAAAATGCTCCATAAAGTTTATGATGGCCCCATAAGATGCTCCATATTAAAATATGCCCCATATAATGCTGCACAAATGTTAAAGGGACTCTGTCACCTGAATTTGGCGGGACTGGTTTTGGGTCATATGGGCGGAGTTTTCGGGTGTTTGATTCACCCTTTCCTTACCCGCTGGCTGCATGCTGGCTGCAATATTGGATTGAAGTTCATTCTCTGTCCTCCATAGTACACGCCTGCGCAAAGCAATCTTGCCTTGTGCAGGCGTGTACTATGGAGGACATAGAATGAACTTCAATCCAATATTGCAGCCAGCATGCAGCCAGCTGGTAAGGAAAGGGTGAATCAAACACCCGAAAACTCCGCCCATATGACCCAAAACCAGTCCCGCCAAATTCAGGTGACAGGTTCCCTTTAATAATGGCCCCATAAGATGCTTCATAGAAACTTTTGCCCCATACAATGCTGCATAAAGGTTGATGGCACCATAAGATGCTCCATAGATTTTACTCCATAGATTATGCCCCATGAGATGCTCCACACATTATGCCCCATTTGCTGTTGCTGCGAATAAAATAAAAAAAAACAAAAAACACATACTCGCCTCTCTTCGCTCAGGCCCCCGGCACTTTCCACTGCTGCGCGCTGCTCTGTCTTCCATCCTCTGCACTGACTGTTCAGGCAGAGGGCGGCGCGCACACTAACTACGTCATCGTGCCCTCTGACCTAAACAGGCACAGCCAGAGGACAGAGCGGCCCGCAGCGGTGGAAAGGGGAGAGGTGAATATCGCGCAATGCTCACCTCCCCCGTCATACTCACCTGCTCCCGACGCGGTCCCTGGCAGCTTCTCACTGTCAGATGGTCTCCGGGAGTCGGCAGCGTCTTCCTATGTTCAGCTGTCACGAACAGCTCATTAAAGTAATGAATATGCATCCATATTCATTAATGAGCGGTTCCACGTGACCGTTGAACAAAGGAAGAGCTGCCCGGAGACCATGGGACATGCAGGGACCGCGCCGGGAGCAGGTGAGCATGTGACAGCCGCCGCTCCCCCGCCGACAATGACTTGAGTATAAGCTGAGAGGGTCACTTTCAGCCCAAAAAAGTGGGCTGAAAATCTCGGCTTATACTCGAGTATATACGGTATGTACGGTACAGCACTGTAGAAGGGTGTGTATAAGGGCATATAGGTTCTGGTGGTACTATATATGGGGAAAACCTGGTGACAGGTTCCCTTTAAGAAACCTATGGAACTAGGTAAAAAATAGCATTTTTTGGATGATGAAAAACATGTAATTTAAATATTGATGAAGGCTTAGCTGCAGGTGGTCTGTGTCTCTTCATAAGTTTAAGGCCGGGGTCACACTAGCGTAGAATACGGACGAGCGCTATGTGAGAAAACATTGCATGGCACTCGGACCAGTGTTAATCTATGGGGCAGATAACATCTGTGATTATTTTTTCATGCCGAATCGGCATACGAGAACAATCGCAGCATATATACCTGACAGGGGCCCATACATTCCGATATCATCAGTAATATATACCTGACAGGGGCCCATACATTCTGATATCATCAGTAATATATGGAAACAGGAACACATGGGCCACTTGCACAGTGAACAAGTCTGTATGATCATGTTCACACACCACCAAGAAACCTGAAGACACAAAAGAGAATAGTAAAACCAAAAACACTCAGTTTGAAAAAATGTTGCAATAATCCGCAAGTGCTAGTAAAAGATGTAAAAAACAGGGTATTTGGTTGATCATTTTTTGCAAAAAATGTATACTAAGCTGCTCTACCAATCTTCACGGTATACCCTTATCAGAGCAGTCCTAACTAATGTATGCAATCCCTATCTGATGTATTTAAATACCTGATCATCTGTATATAACCTGTGTGAACAGGGTTCAGAGAGGAAAAATCCATGTGTGCATACAGGGTAGAACAGCTTTTGTGCAGATAGCCCAAGAGGAGTGGTGGAACTCCCCAGTCTTGTAGACACAAGAGAACAATTATGGAAACAGGAACACATGGGCTACTTGCACAGTGAACAAGTCTGTATGATCATGTTCACACACCACCAAGAAACTTGCGGATTACTGCAACATTTTTTCAAACTGAGTGTTTTTGGTTTTACTATTCTCTTTTGTGTCTTCAGGTTTCTTGGTGGTGTGTGAACATGATCATACAGACTTGTTCACTGTGCAAGTAGCCCATGTGTTCCTGTTTCCATAATTGTTCTCTTGTGTCAACAAGACTGGGGAGTTCCACCACTCCTCTTGGGCTATCTGCACAAAAGCTGTTCTACCCTGTATGCACACATGGATTTTTCCTCTCTGAACCCTGTTCACACAGGTTATATACAGATGATCAGGTTTTTAAATACATCAGATAGGGATTGCATACATTAGTTAGGACTGCTCTGATAAGGGTATACCGTGAAGATTGGTAGAGCAGCTTAGTATACATTTTTTGCAAAAAACGTATCAACCAAATACCCTGTTTTTTACATCTTTTACTAGCACTTGCGGATTACTGCAACATTTTTTCAAACTGAGTGTTTTTGGTTTTACTATTCTCTTTTGTGTCTTCACATCAGTAATATATACCTGACAGGGGCCCATACATTCTGATATCATCACTAATATACACCTGACAGGGGCCCGTACATTCTGATATCAGTAATATATACCTGACAGGGGCCCATACATTCTGATATCATCAGTAATATATACCTGACAGGGGCCCATACATTCTGATATCATCAGTAATATATACCTGACAGTGGCCCATACATTCTGATATCATCATTAATATATACCTGATAGGGGCCCATACATTCTGATATCATCAATAATATATACCTGACAGGGGCCCATACATTCTGATATCATCACTAATATATACCTGACAGGGGCCCATACATTCTGATATCATCAGTAATATATACCTGACAGGGGCCCATACATTCTGATATCATCACTAATATATACCTGACAGGGGCCCATACATTCTGATATCATCACTAATATATACCTGACAGGGGCCCATACATTCTGATATCATCACTAATATATACCTGACAGGGGCCCATACATTCTGATATCACTAATATATACTTGACAGGAGCCCATACATTCTGATATCAATAATAATATATACCTGACAGGGGCCCATACATTCTGATATCATCAATAATATATACCTGACAGGAGCCCATACAGTCTGTATCTACAATAATATATACCTGACAGGAGCCCGTACAGTCTATATCTACAATAATATATACCTGACAGGAGCCCGTACAGTCTGTATCTACAATAATATATACCTGACAGGAGCCCGTACAGTCTGTATCTACAATAATATATACCTGACAGGAGCCCGTACAGTCTATACGGGGATGGGAGAACTACAATACCCAGATAGATTAGCGAAATTAGGATTATTTAGTCTAGAAAAAAGACGACTGAGGGGCGATCTAATAACCATGTATAAGTATATAAGGGGACAATACAAATATCTCGCTGAGGATCTGTTTATACCAAGGAAGGTGACGGGCACAAGGGGGCATTCTTTGCGTCTGGAGGAGAGAAGGTTTTTCGACCAACATAGAAGAGGATTCTTTACTGTTAGGGCAGAGAGAATCTGGAATTGCTTGCCTGAGGAGGTGGTGATGGCGAACTCAGTCGAGGGGTTCAAGAGAGGCCTGGATGTCTTCCTGGAGCAGAACAATATTGTAACATACAATTATTAGGTTCTGTAGAAGGACGTAGATCTGGGGATTTATTATGATGGAATATAGGCTGAACTGGATGGACAAATGTCTTTTTTCGGCCTTACTAACTATGTTACTATGTTACTATATCTACAATAATATATACCTGACAGGAGCCCGTACAGTCTGTATCTACAATAATATATACCTGACAGGAGCCCGTACAGTCTGTATCTACAATAATATATACCTGACAGGAGCCCGTACAGTCTGTATCTACAATAATATATACCTGACAGGAGCCCGTACAGTCTGTATCTACAATAATATATACCTGACAGGAGCCCGTACAGTCTGTATCTACCATACTATAGACCTGACAGGAGCCCGTACAGTCTGTATCTACAATAATATATACCTGACAGGAGCCCGTACAGTCTAGTGTCTTCACCAGTGAGCTGACTAGACTGTATGGGCTGCAGTCAGGACCTGGCAGGAGCCCATATATTCTGCTGGTTTTAATAATTTATACCTTGAAGGAGCACATACATTCTAGTGTCATGTATAGGCTGCAGTCAGGGCCAGGCAGCAGCCCATAAAGTCTGCTATCTTCAAGAATATATACCTGACTGCAGCCCATACACTCTAGCATCTTCAGTAGTGAGCCAGCTACACTGTATGGGCTGCAGTCAGGACCTGGAAGGAGCCCATACAGTTTAGCATCTTCAGTACTGAGCCGGCTAGAGTGTATGGGCTGCAGTCAGGACCTGGAAGGAGCCCATACAATCTAGGCTCAACCGTATAGATTTGGTGGTGTCCGCGGCTACTGATGTCTGACCGCCATTTCCCCTTAATACAGACCTAATATAATTAGGGTAGCCCCTATTAACCCCCTGCTCCGCTATACTCCGCAGACACCAGCGCTTTATAGCGCACACAGCTGAACGGTAACTTTACTTACACACACCGCTCACCTGCGAGCCGGAAACGGAAGTTGGTGGCGGTGCACACCGCAACTATCTCCCCCAGGAAACGAGCGCTGGGATATTAGTTCCTTGCATATTTCCTTTCTGCCATCATGTCAGAGCATCAGTGCTCAGGACGGAGGACGTTTCCCTGTTTCCCGCGCTTTATAGTCAGCTGAGCCTGCCGGTAGTAGCAGCCGGCCCCCGCCGCAGTATGGCTGCATCTGCTTACTGTATGAGAAAGCACTTGTTAAGTAGATATGTCTCTGATATGGGAACATCTGCGTTGCGCAAGCTCCATAGTGTGAAGCCTGAAACTGACCAACGCGCAGCTGTTTTCCGGCATGCAATTATGTCAGTGGTGAAACTATCCTCCTCCTGAGGTAACTCCCTCGTTATTAGGGTGAGGGGGCGCTTATAAGAGATGGAGAACCTGCAGGCCCCTTACAATGTGCTGCCCATGTACTTTGTTATACACAGTCCTGATGGATGGCGGTGCTGCCATAGTCCCAGTGCAGGTTAGAACATGAGGTAATCATTGCTGCTATAGGCCCCCACAGTGTATTGGCACAGGCATACTAGCCATATATAGACACCAGGTTATTTCAGCCAGCTTTAGATAATTTTGCAACAGACATGTATTATTATTTATTTATATAGCACCATTAATTCCATGGTGCTGTACATGTGAAAAAGGGGTTACATACATACAGCGTTATAGATATTGTTAAAGGGACTCTGTCACTTGAATTTGGAGGGAACAATTTTTAGCCATAGGGGCAGGGTTTTCGGGTGTTTGATTCACCCTTTCCTTACCCGCTGGCTGCAATATTGGATTGAAGTTCATTCTCTGTCGTCCGTAGTACATGCCTGCACAAGGCAATCTTGCCTTGCACAGGCGTGTACTATGGAGGACAGAGAATGAACTGCATCTCTCTGGAGGTGGTCTGAGGATTGTCCTTGACTGATCTCACCATCCTTCTTTGCCTTTCCGATGTTTTTCTTGGCCTGCCACTTCTGGCCTTAACAAGAACTGTACCTGTGTTCTTCCATTTCCTTACTATGTTCCTCACAGTGGAAATTGACAGGTTAAATCTCTGAGACAGCTTTTTGTATCCTTCCCCTGAACAACTATGTTGAATAATCAGTGGCGTAAGAAGGGGGGTGCGGGGGGGGCGGTCCGCCCCGGGCGGCACAATGCGGGGGACGGCCGGCGCTGCAGGAGAAGAAGAAAAAAAAAAGACGCCCCTTTAAATCTTCGGGCGGCGCCGTCCGCCGCCACGACCAGGGCCAGCTCCCCCCATCCCCGGGCCCCGCCCCCCGCTCTAATACCTCTCCTGGTTCCTGCGGCTTCAGCGTCCTCTGACTCTGCGACGTCTCAGAGCAGAGGGCGCGATGACGTCACTACTGTGCGCGCCGCTCAGCCTCTCTGTCCTGAGCGTTGCAGAGCCGGAGAGACGCTGACTGGCTGCACTGGACCTGCGCTAGGAACGGGAGAGGTGAGGATTTTACTTTTTTTTTTTTTTCTTTATGTCTGACTGTCTGGGGGCAATGCTGGAGACCATGGGGCAGATTGCTGGACACACCGGGGCAATACTGGAGACCATGGGGCAGAATGCTGGACACACTGGGGCAATACAGGAGACCATGGGGCAGATTGCTGGACACACTGGGGCAATACAGGAGACTATGGGGCAGATTGCTGGACACACTGGGGCAATACTGGAGACCATGGGGCAGATTTCTGGACACACTGGGGCAATACTGGAGACCATGGGGCAGATTGCTGGACACACTGGGGCAATACAGGAGACCATGGGGCAGAATGCTGGACACACTGGGGCAATACAGGAGACCATGGGGCAGATTGCTGGACACACTGGGGCAATACAGGAGACTATGGGGCAGATTACTGGACACACTGGGGCAATACTGGAGACCATGGGGCAGAATGCTGGACACACTGGGGCAATACTGGAGACCATGGGGCAGAATGCTGGACACACTGGGGCAATACAGGAGATTATGGGGCAGATTGCTGGACACACTGAATACTGGAGACCATGGGGCAGATTTCAGGACACATTGAGGCAATGCTGGAGACCCTGGGGCAGACTTCTGGACATACTGGGGCAATACTGGAGACCATGGGGCAGATTGCTGGACACACCGGGGCAATACTGGAGACCATGGGGCAGATTGCTGGACACACCGGGGCAATACTGGAGACCATGGGGCAGAATGCTGGACACACTGGGGCAATACAGCAGACCATGGGGCAGATTGCTGGACACACCGGGGCAATACTGGAGACCATGGGGCAGAATGCTGGACACACTGGGGCAAAACAGGAGACCTTTGGCAGATTGCTGGACACACTGGGGCAATACTGGAGACCCTGGGGCAGATTTCTGGACACATTGAGGCAATGCTGGAGACCCTGGGGCAGACTTCTGGACACACTGGGGCAATGCTGGACACTGGGGCAGATTGCTGGACAACATGGGGGTAATATGCTGGACACACTGGGGGCAGGACTTGAGGCATGGGCAGAATGTAGATACGGGGCATGATTGGAGACACGGGGCAGGATTGGATCATGGGGCAGGACGGATACGATGGAGGCTGGTGGGGCAGGATGGGGAGATCATATGGGGTAGAATGGATACTCATGAGGGCAGGATGCGAGAACATATGGCTGGAGCCAGGAATGAGATAAACGGGGCCAGGGTGGGGAATAGTGTTACCATAGGGGATAATTAAGGGATATTTTTACTGCAGTGATGTATTTATTTTATTTTTTGAGTATACTGTTTTAAATGGGGGGGCGGTCCTGTTACTGTGCAGAGTGACACTATATCACCTTTTTTTCTTCATGTGGTGTAATGTAGAAGTTGTGAAAAATTAAGTAATGTGTTCTGCAAGCGGAGCTCGAGATAACTGCGTTATTTCCTGCAGAAACGAGTCCTGGCTGGAAGGAATGATGGCGGTCTGTGCTGGATGAAAGATGAAGGACGTCACCTAGAGACGTCACTGGTGAGTCAGTGTTACCTATACACTGAGACTATACACTGTATACTATATAGAGGTCCTGTGTATAATACCACCAGCGATCTCTGTATTACCTCTACACAGACACTGCATACTAAGTACAGATCTCCTGTGAATACTGGCACTTATGGTGATAGTATTGTGGTTTTTTTTTTTTTATTACTGATCAGTATTGTAGTATTCAGTCACTATGTGGTGGTAATATGTGGTCTGGAAATGGTGTTGTGGTATTTGTCCCTTGTATGTAGTATTATTCGGTCACTATGTGGCCTGGTCATGATGTGGTGGTATTAAGTCACAGGTTTGGCATGTGGGGGTGACACCATTAGGCCCAGTTTAAGTTCTACAAAACAGGAAAACCATTTTTGGTAACCTTTGTGTGTATTGAGCGGGGGGGGGGGGGGGGGCGCCAAACTCGGGAACAGCCCCGGGCGGCAAAAGCTCTAGCTACGCCTCTGTGAATAATCTTTGTTTTCAGATCACTAGACAGTTGTTTTGAGGAGCCCATAATGCCACTCTTCAGAGGAGATTCAAACAGGAGTACAACTTGCAAGTGGCCACTTTAAGTAGCTTTTCTCATGATTGCATACACCTGGCTATGAAGTTCAAAGCTCAATGAGGTTAGAAAACCAAAAAGAAGTGCTTAAGTCAGTAAAAAGTAGGTAGGAGTATTTAAACCAAGAAAATGCTGAAAGTAGGAAGGCACTAAGGCGGCTTAAAGACAGGCAATTCACTCCTAGGCGTGGGATTCTATTTAGGACAAATGCGGCACAAAACCAAAGCAGCGGTTTATGGGTGGTGCTCAACCACAAGGTATTTGATAACAATCCACATGAAGAAAAAATGAAAGTGGCACTCACCCCGATGTTGCTGAACAATAGTGTCCTTTATTCAGAAGAACGAGTGGACAAACATGAAATGGAGAGGCGGCTGGTAGAAGTTCAGGGTGCGGGAGGAAAGAAGGGGACGACGGCCGTTTCGCGCTTATGCGCTTCTACAGGTCCAGCCGTTATAAACTAAAAGAGCCACCTTGTGCAGCAGTGATGCTGCATTCTAACAAGGTGGCTCTTTTAGTTTTGTGTTCAGGTATTACTAAAATAAAGCGCTTTGTGTTATGCATTATGCACAGTGCGGGGCTGGGATTCCTGGGCATGCGCACTGCGCTTGTCAGACGCTCCCCCAGGTTCCCCGCCTTCCAGCGTTGGTCTGTGCAGAAATCTGCCCAAGAATCCCAGCCCCGGCCTGTGCATAATGCATAACACAGTGTGGGGCGGGGATTCAGTAACAGGGCGGCCGCACTGCCCACACAGTCGCAGTCAGGAACACGGCATCTGAGCGATGACTGCCAATGAACACTGCGCCTGCCCCAGGCAGGCACGCACAGCGCAGGCGCCGGATTTCAGAAGAAAACAGCACGCGGTGGGCGGCGACCATCGCCCCAGAAGAGATGAGTGACGGCAGTTGGGCGCTTCACAGAGGAGGCTTCAGACCCGCCTCCATGGACAAAGACAGGTATTTTTGCAAAGTTTCAAAGCGCTTTATTTTAGTAATACCTGAACACAAAACTAAAAGAGCCACCTTGTTAGAATGCAGCATTACTGCTGCACAAGGTGGCTCTTTTAGTTTATAACGGCTGGAGGGGGGTGACAGTGGCCCTTTAATGTTTTATAAAAATTGTCTTTTTTGCAACAGATATATATATAATATATTGTAGCGTGACTAAGGGTCGTATAGTTGACAGGTGGTATGTGTCACAGAGATGGCTTGTCTTTGTGATGTAACCCAGAGTGTTTTCTTTAATGCACATAAGCACTAAGGGATTGTTTGGTATACTTGGGTCGGGGTTGTCGGTAGCTGTGAGAGATGGGAGGGTCTGGCTACCCATATATCTCACCCCTGGGTAGGGGCATTGCCTTACCTCTATATGTGTTTGAGGACCTGCAGTGATGTCACGACCACGTGACTAATTATGTGATGGGTTCCTGGGTGTGGTTATAGCTATATAATGTAGGCTACTGCTTAACACAGGACCTGTATGTGGGGAGGTGGAAGCCTCCAGTGTGTGTTGAAGCTCCAGGCCTGAGCCTGAAGCACTGGTCTCTTAGACCTTCTTTTGCCTGAGGTAAAGGCTGTTTGTTTTTCTATTTTGGTTTGTGAAGCAATAAACCCTGTGAACGTTTAAAGGAAAGTGCCTCCTGATTGCCACCCGCTGCACCTGCAATTGGTGCTAGACGTGCGGGCAGCGTTCCCAGCAGAGACGTAAGACTGTTACTGCATGTCCTGGGTCAAGTCTTTAGCAAGCCAGCAAGCATTGCCGGAAAAAATGGAGGAGCTGCTGAAACACTTGGTCCAGTCGCAGTCACAGCAGCAAGAGACCAAAAGGCTGTCGTTGCAGCAGATACAACAGAGCCAGCAGGAGCAACGGCAGCAGATGCAGCCTCTGGCAACCGCCATCCAGGGCAGGATGAGTGCCCCAACCCCAGGTCTGGATGATGACACCCGAGTCCAGAAGGCGGCAAGACGAAGCAATAAACCCTGTGAACTTTTAAAGGAACGTGCCTCCTGATTGCCACCCGCTGCGCCTGCGTGAGTACACGCCACGCCTCCTGAAGAAGATCGGCGAAACGCGCGTTGAGGCGGCAGGCTGGGGTCTGGCTTCCACACACTTGTATAGGTAATCTATGAAAGTGTACTATCTTTATTGAACAGCCTATTGGTGTTATAGCGTTATCCCTAGACACAGCACTTGCTGTAACTTGCTACATTTTGCACTATGTCACTTTATGTCTATGGACTTACGTGGACTTACGCTGATTCTACTAGGCTAATTGAGATTTCTATATATTTGTGCTGCTTAATATATGCCTATTACTACATTATGGTATCTACTGGTAATTTTTTCAGGTACTTTTTACCCTGATTTGGCTATTTATTGATCGTGTCTATACCATTATGTTATACATTGTGATATGTGGATAGCTATTGCCCCAGTTGTGAATTCTGTGGCCAAGCTCCCTCCTGTGGTCGAGAGTGGTACTTCGGCTGGTTCTGTCTATGAGCTTCCTTTGGTGGATGAGAGTGGTACTGCGGCTTCTGAGTTTCCTTCCTCAGGTGATGAGGTTAAGTCGTTAGGTGCTGCTCTATTTAACTCCACCTGGTGCTTTGATCCTGGCCTCCAGTCAATGTTCTGGTATTGGTCTTGCTTCCTCCTGGATCGTTCCTGTGGCCTGTCTATCCTGCATAAGCTAAGTTTTGCTTGTGTTATTTTTGCTTGCTATTTTTTCTGTCCAGCTAGCTTTATTGGTTTTTCTTGCTTGCTGGAAGCTCTGAGACGCAGAGGGAGCACCTCCGTACCGTTAGTCGGTGCGGAGGGTCTTTTTGCCCCTCTGCGTGGTTGTTTGTAGGTTTTTGTGTTGACCGCAAAGCTATCTTTCCTATCCTCGGTCTATTCAGTAAGTCGGGCCTCACTTTGCTAAATCTATTTCATCTCTGTGTTTGTATTTTCATCTTACTCACAGTCATTATATGTGGGGGGCTGCCTTTTCCTTTGGGGAATTTCTCTGAGGCAAGGTAGGCTTATTTTTCTATCTTCAGGGCTAGTTAGTTTCTCAGGCTGTGCCGAGTTGCATAGGGAGCGTTAGGCGCAATCCACGGCTACCTCTAGTGTGGTGTGTTAGGATTAGGGATTGCGGTCAGCAGAGTTCCCACGTCTCAGAGCTCGTCCTTTGTTTTTGGTAATTGTCAGGTCACTTTGTGTGCTCTGAACTTCAATGTCCATTGTGGTTCTGAATTACCTGTTCATAACAGTACTGGAGGCCCAAAGTACTAATGCTTCTCAATAGAGGGAAAAGAGAAGTTCTGAGACCATTTTTTTTTCTTTGCACTGTGTTCTGTCTTTCTTTTCCCCTTTACATCAGGGTGGTTCAGAACACAGGTGTGGACATGGACATTCAAGGTCTGTTCTCTTTGATGGATAATCTCGCTATAAATGTACAGAATATTCAAGATTTAGTGGTTCAGAATCCTATGTTAGAACCTAAGATTCCTATTCCTGAGTTATTTTCTGGAGATAGAGCAAAGTTTTTGAATTTTAAAAATAATTGTAAACTATTTCTGGCTTTGAAACCCCGCTCCTCTGGTGACCCAGTACAACAAGTTAAGATCATTATTTCTTTATTACGTGGCGACCCTCAAGACTGGGCATTTTCCCTTGCGCCAGGAGATCCTGCATTATGTAATATTGATGCGTTTTTTCTGGCGCTCGGATTGCTGTACGACGAACCTAATTCAGTGGATCAGGCAGAGAAAAATTTGCTGGCTCTGTGTCAGGGTCAGGATGAGATAGAGATTTATTGTCAGAAGTTTAGAAAGTGGTCCGTGCTCACTCAATGGAATGAATGTGCGCTGGCAGCTATTTTCAGAAACGGTCTCTCTGAAGCCCTTAAGGATGTCATGGTGGGATTTCCTATGCCTGCTGGTCTGAATGAGTCTATGTCTTTGGCCATTCAGATCGGTCGACGCCTGCGCGAGCGTAAATCTGTGCACCATTTGGCGGTATTATCTGAGCATGAACCTGAGCCTATGCAGTGCGATAGGACTTTGACCAGAGCTGAAAGGCAAGAACACAGACGTCAGAATGGGCTGTGTTTCTACTGTGGTGATTCCACTCATGCTATCTCCGATTGTCCTAAGCGCACTAAGCGGTTCGCTAGGTCTGCCGCCATTGGTACGGTACAGTCGAAATTTCTTTTGTCCGTTACTTTGATCTGCTCTTTGTCTTCCTATTCTGTCATGGCATTTGTGGATTCAGGCGCTGCCCTGAATTTGATGGACTTGGAGTTTGCTAGGCGCTGTGGGTTTGTCTTGGAGCCCTTGCAGTGTCCTATTCCATTGAGAGGAATTGATGCTACGCCTTTGGCCAAGAATAAGCCTCAGTATTGGACCCAGCTGACCATGTGCATGGCTCCTGCGCACCAGGAGGATATTCGCTTTCTGGTGTTGCATAATCTGCATGATGTGGTCGTGTTGGGGTTGCCATGGCTACAAGTCCATAACCCAATATTAGATTGAAAATCAATGTCTGTGTCCAGCTGGGGTTGCAGGGGGTACATGGTGATGTTCCATCTCTGTCCATCTCATCATCCACCCCTTCTGAGGTCCCAGAGTTCTTGTCTGATTACCGGGATGTATTCGATGAGCCCAAGTCCAATGCCCTACCTCCGCATAGGGATTGTGATTGTGCTATCGATTTGATTCCTGGTAGTAAGTTTCCTAAGGGTCGACTGTTTAATTTATCTGTACCTGAGCACACCGCTATGCGGAGTTACGTGAAGGAGTCTTTGGAGAAGGGTCATATTCGCCCGTCATCGTCGCTGTTAAAAATCGTTATTGCGCAAAAATATCTAATCTAGACTTAACCAGGTGCGTTATTCTTAAAAGAAAAATGTCATGATATTCTGACGAAAGTATAGTGGTTTATTGAGTTATCCACCATCGCAGCAAAAACATAAAAGGTAGATGAAACAATTACAAACAGAGTGTCCATGTGTAAATATCAGCGCTTCTCCTGTTACTCATCTTTCCAGGGTCCTGAATGGTAGAAGTCATCTGTCTGTGTGAAAGTCTGAAGTCATCATGGCATGGAGTAGCTAACAGCTGTTGTTCCTCGTGTCTTGTCCCATGTCCATGGAGAATGATGGTGAAGGAAGGGAGGTGACCGTCCCACGTGACAAAAGCCCCCCACCCCCTCCTAAGAGACGTTTATATATGCTCAACACTGATCATGTGTCTTCTGTATATGGCGTTAACTTATACTCTGAGCTACATACACAGAAATAGCTTTGGATAATGTCAGCAAGAAACCATGTGCTCGGTACAGAATAAAAATAAGAATAATTAATATTTAACAGTCGCCATTGGGAGCAGGGTTCTTTTTTGTGGCCAAGAAGGATGGTTCGCTGAGACCTTGTATTGATTACCGCCTTCTAAATAAAATTACGGTCAAATTTCAGTACCCCTTGCCGCTGCTGTCTGATTTGTTTGCTCGGATTAAGGGGGCTAGTTGGTTCCCCAAGATAGATCTTCGTGGTGCGTATAATCTTGTGCGTATCAAACGGGGCGATGAATGGAAAACAGCATTTAATACGCCCGAAGGCCATTTTGAGTACCTGGTTATGCCATTCGGACTTTCTAATGCTCCATCAGTGTTTCAGTCCTTTATGCATGACATCTTCCGAGAGTACCTGGATAAATTCCTGATTGTATACTTGGATGATATTTTGGTCTTCTCGGATGATTGGGAGTCTCATGTGAAGCAGGTCAGAATGGTGTTTCAGGTCCTGCGTGCTAATTCTTTGTTTGTGAAGGGGTCAAAGTGTCTCTTTGGTGTTCAGAAGATTTCATTTTTGGGGTTCATTTTTTCTCCTTCTACTATCGAGATGGACCCTGTTAAAGTTCAGGCCATTTATGATTGGACTCAGCCAACATCTCTGAAGAGTCTGCAGAAGTTCTTGGGCTTTGCTAATTTTTATCGTCGCTTCATCGCTAATTTTTCTAGCATTGCTAAACCGTTGACTGATTTAACCAAGAAGGGTGCTGATGTGGTCAATTGGTCTTCTGCTGCTGTGGAAGCTTTTCAGGAGTTGAAGCGTCGTTTTTCTTCTGCCCCTGTGTTGTGCCAACCAGATGTTTCGCTTCCGTTCCAGGTCGAGGTTGATGCTTCCGAAATTGGAGCAGGGGCTGTTTTGTCGCAGAGAAGTTCTGATTGCTCGGTGATGAAACCATGCGCCTTCTTTTCCAGGAAATTTTCGCCTGCTGAGCGAAATTATGATGTTGGCAATCGAGAGTTGCTAGCCATGAAGTGGGCATTCGAGGAGTGGCGTCATTGGCTTGAAGGAGCTAAGCATCGCGTGGTGGTCTTGACTGATCACAAAAACTTGACTTATCTCAAGTCTGCCAAACGGTTGAATCCTAGACAGGCTCGTTGGTCGCTGTTTTTCTCCCGTTTTGACTTTGTGGTTTCGTACCTTCCGGGCTCTAAAAATGTGAAGGCGGATGCCCTGTCTAGGAGTTTTGTGCCCGATTCTCCGGGTTTGTCTGAGCCGGCGGGTATTCTCAAAGACGGGGTAATTTTGTCTGCCATCTCCCCTCATTTGCGGACGGGTGCTGCAAAAATTTCAGGCTAATAGACCTGACCGTTGCCCAGCGGAGAAGCTGTTTGTCCCTGATAGGTGGATGAATAAAGTTATCTCTGAGGTTCATTGTTCGGTGTTGGCTGGTCATCCTGGAATCTTTGGTACTAGAGATTTGGTGGCTAGATCCTTTTGGTGGCCGTCTCTGTCGCGGGATGTGCGTTCTTTTGTGCAGTCCTGTGGGATTTGTGCTCGGGCTAAGCCCTGCTGTTCTCGTGCCAGTGGGTTGCTTTTGCCCTTGCCGGTCCCGAAGAGGCCTTGGACACATATCTCTATGGATTTTATTTCGGATCTCCCCGTCTCTCAAAGAATGTCGGTCATTTGGGTGGTGTGTGATCGCTTCTCTAAGATGGTCCATTTGGTGCCCTTGTCTAAATTGCCTTCCTCCTCTGATTTGGTGCCGTTGTTTTTCCAGCATGTGGTTCATTTACATGGCATTCCAGAGAACATCGTTTCTGACAGAGGTTCCCAGTTTGTTTCAAGGTTTTGGCGATCCTTTTGTGCTAGGATGGGCATTGATTTGTCTTTTTCCTCGGCTTTCCATCCTCAGACAAATGGCCAAACCGAACGAACCAATCAGACCTTGGAAACATATCTGAGATGTTTTGTTTCTGCTGATCAGGATGATTGGGTGTCCTTTTTGCCGTTGGCTGAGTTCGCCCTTAATAATCGGGCCAGCTCGGCTACTTTGGTTTTGCCGTTTTTCTGCAATTCTGGGTTCCACCCTCGTTTCTCTTCAGGGCAGGTTGAGTCTTCGGACTGTCCTGGTGTGGATACTGTGGTGGATAGGTTGCAGCAGATTTGGACTCATGTAGTGGACAATCTGACTTTGTCCCAGGAGAAGGCTCAACGTTTCGCTAACCGCAGGCGCTGTGTGGGTCCCCGACTTCGTGTTGGGGATTTGGTTTGGTTGTCATCTCGTTATATTCCTATGAAGGTTTCCTATCCTAAATTTAAGCCTCGTTTCATTGGTCCATATAGGATTTCTGAGGTTCTTAATCCTGTGTCTTTTCGTTTGACTCTTCCAGCTTCTTTTTCCATCCATAACGTGTTCCATAGGTCATTGTTGCGGAGATACGTGGCACCTGTGGTTCCATCTATTGATCCTCCTGCTCCGGTTTTGGTTGAAGGGGAATTGGAGTATATAGTGGAGAAGATTTTGGATTCTCGTGTTTCGAGACGGAAACTCCAGTATCTGGTTAAGTGGAAAGGTTATGGTCAGGAAGATAATTCCTGGGTCTTTGCCTCTAATGTCCATGCTGCCGATCTGGTTCGTGCCTTTCATGTGGCTCATCCTGGTCGGCCTGGGGGCTCTGGTGAGGGTTCGGTGACCCCTCCTCAAGGGGGGGGTACTGTTGTGAATTCTGTGGCCAAGCTCCCTCCTGTGGTCGAGAGTGGTACTTCGGCTGGTTCTGTCTATGAGCTTCCTTTGGTGGATGAGAGTGGTACTGCGGCTTCTGAGTTTCCTTCCTCAGGTGATGAGGTTAAGTCGTTAGTTGCTGCTTTATTTAACTCCACCTGGTGCTTTGATCCTGGCCTCCAGTCAATGTTCTGGTATTGGTCTTGCTTCCTCCTGGATCGTTCCTGTGGCCTGTCTATCCTGCATAAGCTAAGTTTTGTTTGTGTTATTTTTGCTTGCTATTTTTTCTGTCCAGCTAGCTTTATTGGTTTTTCTTGCTTGCTGGAAGCTCTTAGACGCAGAGGGAGCACCTCCGTACCGTTAGTCGGTGCGGAGGGTCTTTTTGCCCCTCTGCGTGGTTGTTTGTAGGTTTTTGTGTTGACCGCAAAGCTATCTTTCATATCCTCGGTCTATTCAGTAAGTCGGGCCTCGCTTTGCTAAATCTATTTCATCTCTGTGTTTGTATTTTCATCTTACTCACAGTCATTATATGTGGGGGGCTGCCTTTTCCTTTGGGGAATTTCTCTGAGGCAAGGTAGGCTTATTTTTCTATCTTCAGGGCTAGTTAGTTTCTCAGGCTGTGCCGAGTTGCATAGGGAGCGTTAGGCGCAATCCACGGCTACCTCTAGTGCGGTGTGTTAGGATTAGGGATTGCGGTCAGCAGAGTTCCCACGTCTCAGAGCTCGTCCTTTGTTTTTGGTAATTGTCAGGTCACTTTGTGTGCTCTGAACTTCAATGTCCATTGTGGTTCTGAATTACCTGTTCATAACATGCCCCCACCCTGCATGACTAGCTCTACCTTGCTATATTTATGTATATTTTATGTCGAAATAAATTTATATCTTTTGTATAAACACTCTTTTTGGGTTTTTTTTTCATTAATTGAAAATCCCCTTGTGTAGTATATGTCCTGGGTCAAGTCTTTAGCAAACCAGCAAGCATTGCCGGAAAAAATGGAGGAGCTGCTGAAACACTTGGTCCAGTCGCAGTCACAGCAGCAAGAGACCAAAAGGCTGTCGTTGCAGCAGATACAACAGAGCCAGCAAGAGCAACGGCAGCAGATGCAGCCTCTGGCAACCGCCATCCAGGGCAGGATGAGTGCGCCAACCCCAGGTCTGGATGATGACACCCGAGTCCAGAAGGCGGCAAGACGAAGCAATAAACCCTGTGAACTTTTAAAGGAACGTGCCTCCTGATTGCCACCCGCTGCGCCTGCGCGAGTACAACCCCTACAAAATATATATATATATATATATACTGTATATATAGCATTACAGAATGCTGTAGATAAGCCCCTGATGACTGTGGCCGCAATTTATATATGAAATAAGAGGTGACGGATTCCCTTTAACTTCCCAGCCACACCCTTGAGGTGGAGATATGGTGCGTAGGTGTCCTGCCCATCTCCCACCTACTCATCTAACAAACCAGGTCTTTTCTCGTGGCTGATTAACTCATACAGCACACTACATGCTGGAGAGAAACATATGGGTTTTTTAGATCACGGAAGAAAGCAATCTTCGTCAGGCATATCTCCCCTCTCATACAGTGCCAGTGACCCTGTCAGTATATATACAGTGCCTTGCAAAAATATTTGTCTCCCTGGAACTTTTCAACCTTTTCCCACATATTATGCTTCAAACATGAAGATACCAAATGTAAATTTTTGGTGAAGAATCAACAAGTGGACCACAATTGTGAAGTTGAACGAAATGTATTGGTTGTTTTAAATTTTTGTTGAAATTCAAAAACTGAAAAGTGGTGTGTGCCATATTATTCGGCCCCTTTACTTTCAGTGCAGCATACTCACTCCAGAAGTTCATTGTGGATCCCTGAATGATCCAATGTTGTCCTAAATGCCTAATGATGATAAATATAATCCACATGTGTGTAATCAAGTCTCTGTATAAAGGCACCTGCTCTGTGATAGTCTCGGGGTTCTGTTTGATCACAGAGAGCATCATGAAGACCAAGAAACACAACAGGCAGGTCTGTGATACTGTTGTTGAGAAGTTTAAAGCTGGATTTGGATACAAAATTATTTCCAAAACTTTAAACATACCAAGGAGCACTGTGCAAGTGATCATATTGAAATGGAAGGAGTATCATACCACTGCAAATCTACCAAGACCCGGCCATCCCTCTAAACTTTCATCTCAAACAAGGAGAAGAAGGATCAGAGATGCAGCCAAGAGGCCCATGATCACTCTGGATGAACTACAGAGATCTACAGCTGAGGTGGGACAGTCTGTCCATAGGACAACAATCAGTCGTACACTGCACAAATCTGGCCTTTATGGAAGAGTGGCAAGAAGAGCGCCATTTCTCAAAGATTTCCATAAAAAGTGTTGTTTAAAGTTTGCAACAAGCCACCTGGGAGACACAACAAACATATGGAAGAAGGTGCTCTGGTCAGATGAAATCAAAATCGAACTTTTTGGCAACAATGCCAAACGATATGTTTGGCGTAAAGGCAACACAGCTCATCACCCTGAACACACCATCTCCACTGTCAAACATGGTGGTGGCAGCATCATGGCTTGGGTCTGATTTTCTTCAGCAGGGACAGGGAAGATGGTTAAAATTGATGGGAAGATGGATGGAGCCAAATACAGCACCATTCTTGAAGAAAACCTGTTGGAGTCTGCAAAAGACCTGAGACTGGGATGGAGATTTGTTTGACAATGATCCCAAACATAAAGCAAAATCTACAATAGAATGGGTCACAAATAAATGTGTTAGAATGGCCAAGTCAAAGTCCAGACCTCAATCCAATTGAGAATCTGTGGAATGAGCTGAAAACTGCTGTTCACAAACGATCTCCATCAAACCTCACTGAGCTCGAGCTGTTTGCCAAGGAAGAATGGGCAAGAATTTCAGTCTCTTGATGTACAAAACTTATAGAGACATACCCCAAGCGACTTACAGCTGTAATCGCAGCAAAAGGTGGCGCAACAAAGTATTAAGTTAAAGGGGCCGAATAATATTGCACGTCCCACTTTTCAGTTTTTTAATTTCTACAAAAATTCTAAATAACCAATAAATTTCGTTCAACTTCACAATTGTGTCCCACTAAAATTTACATTTGGTATCTTTATATTTGAAGCATGATATGTGGGAAAAGGTTGAAAAGTTCCAGGGAGCCAAATACTTTTGCAAGAAACTGTATATAGCGTTATCCTTAATAAATCGCCTTACTTTATATCGTTTCATTGTAAACTTTTCACAAACAGTATCTCTTTGTGTAATTCTAGCAATACTGAATTATCACATCCAACATGCAGGACAGGACGAGTTCAAACTGTTCTCTTAGTTGCAGTTTTAATAAAACTAAGCCAAAGTGGATTCTAAAGAAAAAGTAAGGTAGGCATAAGTGAAATAGGAATGGAAAATAAAAAGGAGGGAGTTTGGTTGAAGTCACCTATCAATCAAAGTAAGATGAGCAGGGAAAAACCAGCGGGGAGCATCATACTGGATACTTTCTGGTGCCTACTTTTTTTCTTTTTTCTTTTTAAACCATGTTTTTAATGAAACCCTCAACCATTTGGAGTAAAACAATTTTTTTTTTTCGTAATGCGGGGGCCTGCTTGTATTTCCTGATAGAATCAATGCAAATTGTCCTATTCCTCTCTGAAGAGACAATTTACATATTTCCCAGAGGAGCATTGCGGCTTTAAGTCTTCTCACCTCGACATGCTTAACACGTCACTCTCCTCAAGGAGAAACAATACTTCTTGGAAGCCGGTCAGGCGCCTCTCACTCGGCCAAACCAGATCTCCACTTTGCACTGATGAGGGGCAGTACCCCGAAACACAATGTCTGCAAATTGAGATTCTGGTTTTGCTTTTGTCCAAAGTAATCTGACAAGGCTCGTTAAAGGGTTGACATTGAGTGTTAGGATTGCTACTTCCAATAGGTGGCACTAGAGTCCTCTCCCTCTCTGAAGAGACAATTTGCATATTTCTCAGAGGGGCATTGCAGCTTTAAGTCTCTTCACCTCGACATGCTTAACATGTCACTCTCCGCAAGGAGAAACAATACTTCTTGGATCCCATGATAGAATCAAAAAAGAAAAGCTACCTGGGAAAATAAAGTAAAGCTAGCCCGATCAAATAAATCAATATTATTTTATTATTGAAGACACTACATGACAAATGGAATAAAAAACATGCAAGATAATGTGAAAAATAACATTTAAATAAAAGGAGATGCAAAGAAGTATCAGCAGCATGGTATGTGTAAAGTGCTGGGTCTAAATAAACATAAGTATATAAAGTTCAAGTGCACAAAAAATTACTAATGCAAAAATGATAATAGTCATGAGAAGGATATACTAAGATATGTAAGTGTAAGATATGGAAAAATGGTGTCTATTTAATATCCTTTTGATATCTGATGGAATTCTCTATCATAGGCAATTTGGCCCAGAAATACTTGCTCCAAACTCAGCCCCCACCTTTGGCATTCATTCCCCCAGACCAATGTTTGTTTTAAATAGCTCTAGCAAACAGACCTTTGTAGCTCTCTCCAGGGGGGGGGCAAAAGGCATAGACCCTGTGGTTCCATCAATTATCACAGGGGTTTGAACTTTTGTGCAGAACTGGCTCTTTTGTTTGACTCAGGCTGACATGTAGCACCACAGATCCCACGCTAAACCAGCACAAGGCTCTGTGATATTGAAACTAGAAATTGACCTATAATGAAAAATGCAATATCTCTGAGCCTAGCCGAGCACATAATCGGAATCTGCATTCCTTTCCCCACAAGGCCATCCCATACAGCCACCTCTAAAACTCTGCGTTATTGAGATATAAACCATATCTACCAGGAATTAAATACGGTAGCCATATTTAGTCTCTGCGCAGCTAAAATCCAGCAAAACCCAGTGGTGCCACTGCCGTTCCATTCAGAGCTTTGGGCAGGAAGTTGTGGACCTCCACGATTCCGGCTGGAAAACCGTACACTCAGATATGGGAGGAGAGAGACTGCACAGCGTAGGGGTTGGCACAGCATGTGGGAGGGAGCAGCCTAGGGGATAATATGCAGCTCCTAATTTTGGACTCAGTTATTCTACTGGCAGGAGGCCCATTACTTGACGTTGCCAGGGAATCACATAACAAAGATTTGGACTTGTGATCCATCAGCGCCTCGCTGTGGTCACATGCTTCATAACACGGTAATTGCAGTCTATCTATCCCTACCCTTGTACTACACACCCGACTGTATACTCGCATATCTGTTCTAGTAAATTTATACCTGGTATATTTCTAGTGCGCCTTTTGGTGATTAAATATAAAATTAATCTTGTGCTGCTCTTTTATCTCGATTCATGAATCCCCACATCCGCATGCTCAGTTGGTTATTATACGCTACGCGGGTTGGTTTCTGACTCGATATAAGCCTGCTGTCAGACGGAGCTTATATCGAATGAGGAACTGGTGGCAGCATACAGTACTGTGTTAGTAAGGAGCCCTGACAGTGACTTCCAGGAGGTACATATATATATAATATATATCCCTAGCCTGGAATGGTGATGTATATCCCCCCTCACTGGGAGCGCTGCAATAACTATTGCCTAAAAGGGAAGCCTCTCCAGCGACCATTTGCCCTCGGTGCAGTTCCCTGATTGACCTGGGGTGAGTGGTGGTACCAGAGAGCCGATCCCTGCTGGGTCATTCTCTCCCCTCCCCGGAGGTGAGTGAAGTCACACACCCCTTCCCCTGTGCAATCCATTACAGTAAGTAGTGGCAGGAAAAGGTATAATACCTGAGCACATGGAAAGGGGGAATTACTAACCCAAGTTCATGCTTGAGATGCGTCCTTGTCGCCCTGCATTCCAATGTGCCTTTTCACTTTGGACTTCTTCAGGGAGTCTGTTGACAGGTTATCTTTAAATCCACATGGTAAATGCACTCTGGCACTAGTTTATGGATTAGAAAAGCTGATCTGCAATACTCGGCTGTCACACATTGAACAGAAATGTGCTGTCCAGATTTGGTGAACGTTTACTTCCAGCCAACAGAGCTAATAACTGCAGGGTCACCCAACCACTCTCATTAAGTGTATTGGATCCCCCACAAGCACTCAATAATTGTACTAACACTATAGTGTACTTGGCAGGATAACATACTGTGTATTTACAGTGAGCATAAGGGTTAATAAAGACACATCCTCTACACAGGATTTCCTTGACTGTTTCATAAAATTCATAAAACTTTATTTTTTTATATGGCTTTTTCCCCCATTGGATTGGATAAGGGGAATCATGACATAATGCAGTTTTCCATATAAGCTGTTATAGGAAGTGTTTCTATACATGTCTTTGTGATATGTGAATAGCGTGGATCTCGGATGAGCATTTGATTCTTTTCTTATATTGTAAGGTGACTGTTCAAGTGGGAAAACTGCATATACAAGCCATCCAATTATATCTACACAAGCCAGACTTGCTATCTGCAAACAGCATGTCAAGTAGTTCTTAGCTTTCGCTTTAGACCACTGCAGCAGAAGTGCTGCATCTTGCTGAATAGAAATACAGATGTCAGATAATGTCAAAGCAAATTTAATGACCTGTTAAGAAGTATTTCACATTTTAAAAGAAAAAAATCTCCAGTATATATTGACTTGATTTGTCCTGTTCTGACAGTTTGCTACTGATTCTTTTAATTCCTTTCTTCGTTACCGTATATTTGACAATTAATATGGCCACCATAATACACTCTATAAACAAACATTTAGGGACACACCTCTTAATCATTGAATATAGTTTTTTTTTTATTGAGTCCCATTGTCATAGATGTATAAAATACAGTTTTTAGCCATGCAGTATGTCTTTCCTAATAATTGTGAAAAAATGGTCATTTTAAAGAGCTCACTGTCATACTGTAATGGGAAGCCACTGATGTAACAAGTGAGTTTGTTCTCTAAGTACTCCGTGATCAACTCTGAGTGTTACTATTGAAAAATTGAACTGTTTAGCAACACAGCAGCTCAGCCAGAAAGTGGTTAAACACATGTAGTACAGTATATCACAAAAGTGAGTACATCCCTAACATTTTTGTAAATATTTTGTCTTTTCATGGGTCAACACTAAAGATATGACACTTTTTTATAATGTAGTCAGTGTACAGCTTGTGTAATAGTGTAAATTTGATACCCTCTAAATAACTCAACACACAGCCATTATTGTCTAAACCGCTGGTAAAAAAAAAAAAAAAAGAGTACACCCCTAAGTGAAAATGACCAAATTGTGTCCAAAGTGTCAATAGTTTGTGTGGCCACCATTATTTTCAAGCACTGCCCTAACTTTCTTGGACATGGAGTTCACTAGAGCTTCAGGCTATGTGCACACGTTCAGGATTTTCTGCAGAATTTTCCTGAACAAAACCGGACTTTTTCTGCAGGAAATCCGCATGTGTTTTTTTTGCGCTTGCTTTGACGCATTTTTTTGTGCTTTTTTGCGTGTTTTTTTCCGGAGCTTCCCAATGCATTAAATAACAGGAAAAACGTGAAAAATCTGCACAATTAATGAACATGCTGCGTTTTACCGCGATGCGTTTTTTTTCATGGAAAAAACACATCATGTGCACAAAAATTGCAGAATGCATTAAAAATGATGGGATGCTTATGTATGCGTTTTTTTAAGCGTTTTACCGCGGAAAGCGGCTGAAAAAACACAAAAAATCCTGAACGTGTGCACATAGCCTCACAGCTTGTTACTGGAATCCTCTTCCACTCCTCCATGACAACATCACGATCACGAAGCTCGGATGTTAGAGACCTTGCACTCCTCCACCATCTGTTTGAGGATGCTCCACAGATGCTCAATGGGGTTGAAGTCTGGATACATGCTTGGCCAGTTCAGCACCCTCAGTTTCTTCAGCAAGGCAGTGGTCATCCTGAAGGTGTTTGAGTCATTATCATGTTGGAATACTGCCCTGTGTCCAGTTTCTGAAGTGAAGGGATCATGCTCTGCTTCAGTACATGTTGGCATTCATGGTTTCCTCATTGAACTGTAGCTCCCCACAGCTGGCAGCACTCATGCAGCCCCAAAGCATCACACTCCCACCACCATGCTTAACTGTAGGCAAGACACACTTGTCTTTGTACTCCTCACCTGGTTGCCTCCACACACGCTTGACATCATCTAAACCAAATAAATTTATCTTGGTCTCATCAGACCATAGGATATTGTTCCAGTAATCCATGTCCTTTGTCTTCATGTCTTCAGCAACTGTTTTCTTGCTTTCTTGTGCATCATCTTTAGAAAAGTCTTCGTTCTCGGACCACAGCCATGCAGACCAATTTGATGCAGTGTGTGTTGTATTGTCTGGGCTGTTATGACCTGGTGGTTAGGAGCACCCGGAATGACCTGATAGTTAAACCTCATACAGGACGAGCTCTGGGATGTGGGAGCTCTGCTGACCGCAAGCCCTAATCCTATCACACACACTAGAAATAGCCGTGGAGCGCTCCTGACCAGACCTAGGCGCCTCGTCACAGCCTAAGAACTATCTAGCCCTAGAGATGGAAAATAAAGCCTACCTTGCCTCAGAGAAATTCCCCAAAGGTAAAGGAAGCCTCCCACATATATTGACTGTGAGTAAGATGAAAGTCACAAACGCAGAAATGAAACAGGGTTCAGCAAAGGGGAGGCCAGACTTACTAAATAGACAGAGGATAGGAGAGGTAACTTTGCGATCAGCACAAAATCCTACAAAAGACCACGCAGAGTGTGCAAAAAAGACCTCCGCACCGACTCACGGTGCGGCGGGGCCACTCTGCATCCCAGAGCTTCCAGCTAGCAAGACAAAATAATGATAACCAGCTGGACAAGAAAACAATAAAACAAATAATGACTATCAGGAACTTAGCTTCTGCAGGAGAAGGCAGGTCACCAGAGAGATCCAGGAGCGAACTGAACAAATGCAAAAACATTGACAGCTGGCATGGAGTAACGATCTGAGAGGAGTTAAATAGAGCAGCCAACCAAAGGATAAACCACGTCACCTGTGTAAGGAACCTCAGAAGCCGCAGCTTCACTCATAGTCACCAGAGGGAGCCCATAGACAGAACTCGCCGAAGTACCATTCATGACCACAGGAGGGAGCTCGACAACAGAATTCACAACACTGGGCACTGACAGGCTGACTCACCACCCATTTAACCCCTGCAGCAATATTAACAGCACTTATACGTCTATTTTGAAAAGACAACCTCTGGATATGACACTGAGCAAGTGCACTCAGCTTCTTTGGTTGACCATGGCGAGGCCTGTTCTGAGTGGAACCTGTTTTGTTACACCCCTGTATGGTCTTGGCCACCCTGCTGCAGGTCAGTTACAGAGTGTTGGCAATCTTCTTGTAGCTTAGGCCATCTTTGTGTAGAGCAAAAATTCTATTTTTCAGATCCTCAGAGCATTCTTTGCCATGAGGTGCCATCTTGAACTTCCAGTGATCAGTATGAGAGAGTGTGAGAGGTGTACTCACTTTTGTGCTATACTGTAAAGTTACTGTGCACAATGTATGGCTAAATAGAGATGTAAAGGGGACAATAAATTACAAAAAAATAAAGTGTGTAGAGAACTAAAGCAAGAGTATTGTGACGAGGCATTTTAAAAACAAAGAAAAAATAAATTGAGTTAAAAAAAATAAGGGAGCAAAGATTGAGAAAGAGAGGCTCATTACCAAAGAATGCAAAATATGCCACAGTTGTGTTTAGTATGTTAGTCCTTTCAACAACTCTGTGGTGGTGTGCTGTTTGTCACATAGACATATTAGTTGCAGAAGAGCTTGTTGCCACTTCATCAAGGCAGTGCTTCCAGCTTGTGAGTTGACCAATATGGACAATAATTTGGAAATAGAAGATGAGGGGGCACAGGAACTGGTGTAGGAGGTGGGGGAAACCCTGATGGACCTAGGAACCACAACTTTAGTTGTTAGTAGCACATGTACTGTCACAGGGTCCAACTCTTCTCCGGCCTCCACAACGTTCACGTAGTGTGCTGTCAGGTAAATGTAGTGTCCCTGGTCACAAGCACTTGTCCACATGTCGGTCGTTATTGGACCTTCTCAGAAACTGCGTTGGTCAGGGAACGTGTGATGTTATGGGATACGTGCTTGTATAAAGCGGGGATGGCACAACTGTAGAAATAATGGCGGCTGGTGACCGAGTACTGATGGAATAGCCATCCTCCAATGGCTCTGTAAACTGTTGGCCTCTGTTCGCACAGCATGCATTTTGTAGCACTGGGCAGCCCCCCTTTACGTGCGTTACTAATAGGCTGTAAGCCAGATGCTCTGCATTGCCTGTGTGAATAATGCCACATACAGACTATTATCTCTTCTCTTTTTGTGCACTAATACCAAACAGCCAACACTGGATTGAAAGTGGTTGTTTCATCGGTATTTTTTTGCACCTGTGTGCTTGCCATCATTAATCGGGTCTGCTGCACCCTGCTAGTGCATTTGGTTGGAGGCTTCAGCAGGTAAACATCTCTGCTTTTTTCTCTGTGTCTTTTTTCAATTTTTTGGAGGATTTCAAAGTCCTCTTTTTGTGTCGGGCTATTGACCAAGTACCGAGGGACAGCCGCCGCCATGAGGTTGTGGAATACCTAAGTGCTGCCTCGGGGTAACTCTCGACTCTGCCCTGTATTTCAAACCGCAAATCCAAACTCTTGCCACCTCCTGTCGCCTCCAACTCAAAAATATTGCCAGAATCTGTTCCTTCCTCAGCCCACAATCTACCAAAACTCTTGTGCATGCCCTCATCATCTCCCGCCTCGACTACTGCAACACCCTCCTCTGTGGCCTCCCTGCTAACTTTCTTGCACCACTCCAGTATGTCTTCAACTCTACTGCCCGGCTAATCCACCTCTCTCCTCGCTACTCCCCTGCTTCTCCCCTCTGCAAATCCCTCCACTTGGCTCCCAATTCCCCAACGAATCCAGTTCAAACTACTAACACTGGTCTACAAAGCCATCCACAACCTGTCCCCTCCCTATATCTCTGAACTAATCTCCCAATATCTTCCCTCACATAATCTCCGATCCTCCCAAGACCTCCTACTCTCCTCCATACTTATTCATTCCTCACACAACCGCCTCCAATATTTCTTCCGAATATCCCCCATCCTCTGGAATTCCATGCCTCAACACGTCCGACTATCCACCACCTTCGGATCCTTCAGACGGAACCTGAAAATCCATCTCTTCAAGAACGCCTACAGCCTGCAATAACCATTCCGCCGCCTCTCCATCGCCAGAGCCGCCGCCTCTCCATCGCTGCCGCCTCGCCCCTACCTTCTGCCTCTTCCCCACTATCCCATAGAATGTAAGTCCGCAAGGACAGGGTCCTCTCCCCTCTGTACCAGTCTGTCACTGTAAACTTGTTTACTGTAAACGATATCTATAACTCTTTATGTAAACCCTTTCTCATGTACAGCACCATGGAATTAATGGTGCTATATAAATAAATAATAAGTGTCCACAAGATTAAACGGTGGCATTTCCAGGGCAAGTAGTCTAGAAATGTGGCCGTTTAGTGTTTGGGCATTTGGGTGGGTGGCTGCATATTTCTGGTTGTGTTGCAATGCCTGAGGTAGCGACAGCTGAATGCTGCGCTATGACAAGAAAGTGGACGTGGTTGATGATAGTCATTACAAATGTGCAATGACAGGTGCAGGGTGGGAGGTATCTGCATCCTCGATAGGGGATTGGCAAGCACATAGCACAGTGGAAAAGGCAGTGGTGTCACCTGCAGACACTGACTGTGGACAATAGAAAGAATTGGAGTCAACTGGACTGGATTTTGCTTTTATTTTTATTTTTCAAAAGAAAATATAGTGCATACAAAAGAAACATTTACATTGTCGACATGACCCAGTCAACGTGTTTCAACTGCACTAAGCAGTCTTACTCATGACTCATGAGTAAGACTGCTTAGTGCAGTTGAAACGCGTCGACTGGGTCATGTCGACATGTGAATTTTTCTTTTATATGCACTACATTATTGAGCATGACTCCAAAATTTTTTTATTTTCCTTGATGTGAGGCCGGTGTCTGAGCCCCAGATGCATGAGCATAGAGCTACAAGGTGAGCTGGAATCAAGTTTCCATAACTGATTGTTGACCCAGGGGTTTGGCCCACCTAGTCGAGTGGATGACGTGCCTGAGCATGCTGTTGGTGGCCCTCCAGTACTGGCCAGGCCCCTGCTGATCTTAGTACAGTACAGATTCTT
This sequence comes from Ranitomeya imitator, assembly GCF_032444005.1. Classification (NCBI taxonomy): domain Eukaryota; kingdom Metazoa; phylum Chordata; class Amphibia; order Anura; family Dendrobatidae; genus Ranitomeya; species Ranitomeya imitator. Next base: position 588,632,360 of record NC_091283.1, read on the forward strand.
GTCAGCACATTCTAAGAAAAACACCAACTGGGGAACACTTCATCCTTGGCCTGGGACCTTGCCGTGTGTAAGTGCTCTGGGGAACAGTTGGAAACCCCACTGCCTCCTATTGTGCTGCGGATCCCTCTACCTCTATGCTGCTGGGCTCGCTTTGCATGCAACTTTACCAGGTTGGGTGAATGGCATCATCATCCACCACCATGTCTTCCATTTCCGCCTCCTGATTTGTTGAAATCATCATTTATCTCTTAAGACACTAATTATCGATTGTGGATGCTCAAATATTTGGGCTTCACTACACACCATCTCCTCATGTCCCTCTTGAAACGTGCAGTGCAAGAATCAATAAATTGAAAAGTAAAGAGCTCCTCGGAGTGTCCGAGTGTGGAATCATTTGTCTCCTGGGACTCGCCAAGGTGGCAGGAAGAAGGATCAGGGTGAGGATTATGTCGTCTAGGCCTGTGGCTAGTGAGACTGGACCATGTGGAAGACAGGGTGGTGCTGGAAAACATACTGGAAGCATTATCTGCCATCCAAGTGATTGCAAAGTTGCAGCTTCTAGAGTGTTGCCCTGTGCCCCACCCCTGCAAAGTGGAGCATGAAGCTAGGTCTTGTGGGTGAGCGTGTTTCTTCCACAGCAGGCACAGTTTCAGCTGACCCATGGTTTCAGCCTCTGCGTGCACCATCAGCAGCACGTCCACTTCCCTGTTCCTTACCCTACGCCTTGCACATATTAAAGTAGGTATGCAGCTAAGAGTGGTATTGACCCCTTCACCTCCGGAGCTTTTTTCGTTTTCGTTTTTCTCTCCCCTCCTTCCCAGAGCCATAACTTTTTTTATTTTTCCGTCAATATGGCCATATGAGGGCTTATTTTTTGCGGGACGAGATGTACTTTTGAACGACATCATTGGTTTTACCATGCCGTGTAACAGAAAACGGGAAAAAAATTCCAAGTGTGATGAAATTGCAAAAAAAGTGCAATATCACACTTGTTTTTTGTTTGGCTTTTTTGCTAGGTTCACCAAATGCTAAAACTGACCTGACTATATGATTCTCCAGGTCATTACGAGTTCATAGACACCTAACATGTCTAGGTTATTTTTTATCTAAGTGGTGAAAAAAAATTCCAAAGTTTGCTTAAAAAAAAATTAAAAAAAATTGCGTGATTTTCTGGTACCCGTAGCGTCTCCAATTTTCATGATCTGGGGTCAGGTGAGCGCTTATTTTTTGTGTGCCGAGCTGATGTGTTTAATACCATTTTGGTGCAGATACGTTCTTTTGATCGCCCGTTATTGCATTTTAATGCAATGTTGCGGCGACCAAAAAAAACGTAATTTTGGCATTTTGATTTTTTTTTTCGCTACGCCATTTAGCGATCAGGTTAATCCTTTGTTTTTATTGATAGATCGGGCAATTCTGAACGCGGCAATACCAAATATGTGTATTTTTTTTTTTTATTGTTTTATTTTGATTGGGGCAAAAGGAGGGTGATTTGAACTTTTATATATTTTTTATATTTTTAAACACTTTTTTTTTTTTATTTTGGTATGCTTCAATAGCCTCCATAGGAGGCTAGAAGCATGCACTACACGATCGGCTCTGCTACATAGAGGTGAAGTACAGATCACCTCTATGTAGCAGAAAGGCAGGTGTACTTTGAACGCCGACCACAGGGTGGCGATCAAAGCAATCGACCATCAACAACCATAGAGGTCTCAAGGAGACCTCTGGTTGTTATGGCAATGCACTGCCATTGGGTGCTGGGTCAGCGGTTTGAGCACTCCCGGCCGCACGGCCGGGAGCGCTAAATGCCGCTGTCAGCGCTTGATGGCGGCATTTAACTAGTTAATGGACGTGAGCGGATCGCGATTCTGCTCTCGCTCATTGCGCGCACATGTCAGCTGTACAAAACAGATGACATGTCGCGGCTTTGAGGTGGGCTCACCGCCGGAGCCCACCTCAAAGCGGGGGATCTGCCAGCTGACGGAATAGTACGTCAGCTGGCAGAAAGGGGTTAATAAAATAAAATAGATGATGATAGCCCTGATAAGGAGTTTTGGTTTTAGGTTTCTCCAGGAAGGATTTTAAGGCTACAAACCATGACTATAAGCCTGAAATGCACTACTATCCCTTCTGCAGTAGCTATCCCTACACCAAATACAGCTAAAAGCAGTATTTATATTGAATAGAATAGATGGAGCCCTGAAAAGGAGTATTTGGTTATAGGTTTCTGCAGGAACGACTGTAAGTCGATATAAACCCTGACTGTAGGCCTGCAATGCAAACTTTCCCTAGATATCCTTACACTAAGTACAGCTAGCTAGCAGCGGTAATTATATTGAATAGAATACATATAGCCCTAATAAGGACTGTTTGGTTATAGGTTTCAACCAGAAGGACTGTTGGGTAATATAAACTCTGACTAAAGAACTGTAATGTACTACTAACTATTCTCCAGCAGCTTTCCCTACACTAACTATAGCTAACCGTGGTATTTATATTGAATAGAATGGATGTCGTTGTGATAAGGACTATTTGGTTATAGGTTTCAGCAGGAAAGATGGATGGGCAATATAAACCCTGACTATAGGTCTGTAATTGTCTGTAATGCAAGCTTTCCCTTCTCCAGCAGCTATCCCTACTGTGTTTCTGGGATACAGTGTGGCGAGCATCACGTTACTGGGTCTTATATAAACCCTATGACATGACTCGCATGGCCAATTAACATCATGCCAGTAGCCAGCATGGCTACGGCATTATTGTGATTGGCAGACAATCCCCGCATGTTTGGTGGCTGAAAAACAGCCACAAAAGATGTGGGGCGGGGACTCGAGCATGGCACTCGTTGTGCAATCAAGCAGTGCCGAGCATGCTCGATCATCACTGGTTCCTACATAAAATGAGAACATTTGGACTAGTGAAAAATATGTGTAACTGGGTTAACAAATTGTAGAAGGCATAGAATTTTAATATTTGCAGATCTATGAAAATAATTTTATGCCCAAAAAAGACAAAAGTATTTTAAGTGTTACCTTTATTGGCTATCACTTAGCCAGTTGTTAACCCAGTTACACATATTTTCTCCCAGGTGCCATTATTCTCATTTTATGTACCAACCTTTGATGTGGCACGGTATCAAACACTTTTCAAAAGTCCATATAGACAACATCCACAGCATTACCCTGGCCCAGTCTGGAACTTCTCTCCTCATAGAAGCTCATCAAATTAGTTTGACAGGACCAATCACTCGTAAACCTAGGTTTATATTTGGTTATGAGGTTATTCTTATTGAGATACTCTAGGAAGCATCTGTATTTTACCCACAGTAGAGGTTAAGCTTACTGGTCTATAATTTCCTAGTTCAGTTTTTGTCCCCTTTTTGAATATTGCCACCACATTTGCTATACACCAGTCCTGTGGTACAGACACTGTTGTGATATCCTTGAATATTAGAAATGGTAGTCTGTATCTCTGTACTTAATTCCTGCAATACTTTGGGGTATACACCATCCAGGTACGGGAGTTTGTCTACTTTAGTATTTTTGAGGCAACGTTGTACTTGCTGCTGGGTTAAGCTGATGACATTTAATTTAGAATTTCTAGCATCCTTAATCATGTAATTTTTCATGGGATTTTCTTGTTTAAATACTGTAGAGAAAAAGTCATTTAGTAGATTGGCTTTCCCTCATCCTCTACCACCATTTCACCCAGACTATTTTTGAGGGGGCCAACACTATGTTTTTGCGCTTATTACGGTTTATGTAGTTGAAGGATATTTTTGGATTGTTTTTTACTTTTTTCAATGAGTCTCTCTGTCTTTGCTAATTACTTTGTGGGGGCACCACAGAACATGAACAATTGGGATCCAACCCTGACCTCAGAAAACAAATCTGCACAAAAACAAGAAAAAGCAGAGGCCATACAAAAAGGGGATCACCAAACCGCATGGATTTGTACAAAAAAACAACACCGCTTTATTAAGGTGCAAATACAGGACAGATCATTTTAAAAAAACATCTAAAAACACTTAGAACAATGCCTATAATATGGCAAGTGCCTGTACACAAGGTGAAAGGGGGAAAACAGGAACACATACAGATATATATCTCAGTGACCTATATGGACAGCATATTAATAAAGTGCAAACAACATGATAACACAAATAAGGCCTAAATAGCTAATAGAGCTGCACATGAAAAAATATACTGTGGTACAGGAAATGTGCTAAAATATGCAACATATGACAGTACTAAACATGGGATCCTGAGATCACTAGTAAGGCCCCATAGATAGATGGCACGTAACGTAGTACACAAATAAACAACACTATCTGAGTATATAAACTGCTAAGATATACAAAATGTGCTGAAGGCATACAGAGTGCCGACATGGGATCCTGAACTCAGTGGTAAGGCCCTATAGATATATGGCACATAATGCAGTAGGGTATTCGCTTTCTCTTTGTGCCTGTAGGTGTTATCTTAGGGCTTTTTGCCCGGAGGTGTTATGGGGTTTTTTTGCTTATAATGCATATTTAGGTACATGGTTTACTGATGGTACTATACTGCTACTTGCTTATTTTTAGGTGTGCATTACTGAGTACCATGGGACATAGGGCCTCTATGCTTGTTCTACTTTATACACCCTTTATGTATAGTTGGATTCATTCTCCTGTTTGAATTTAGGTACTGTTACCAGTGTGTGCGTACTGCATTATGTGCCATATATCTATAGGGCCTTACCACTGAGTTCAGGATCCCATGTCGGCACTCTGTATGCCTTCAGCACATTTTGTATATCTTAGCAGTTTATATACTCAGATAGTGTTGTTTATTTGTGTACTACGTTACGTGCCATCTATCTATGGGGCCTTACTAGTGATCTCAGGATCCCATGTTTAGTACTGTCATATGTTGCATATTTTAGCACATTTCCTGTACCACAGTATATTTTTTCATGTGCAGCTCTATTAGCTATTTAGGCCTTATTTCTGTTATCATGTTTTTTGCACTTTATTAATATGCTGTCCATATAGGTCACTGAGATATATATCTGTATGTGTTCCTGTTTTCCCCCTTTCACCTTGTGTACAGGCACTTGCCATATTATAGGCATTGTTCTAAGTGTTTTTAGATGTTTTTAAAATGATCTGTCCTGTATTTGCACCTTAATAAAGCTGTGTTGTTTTTTGTACAAATCCATGCTGTTTGGTGATCCCCTTTTTGTATGGCCTCTGCTTTTCTTGTTTTTGTCTCTCTGTCTTTGCTACATTCATTTGCTTTTTACACAATACATTTTTTTCCTCTATAATTATTTCATACCTCCTCACCTCTTGCTTTACTTCCCTAAACACTTTCATTCTGTCATTTACAGGTCTGTTTAGCCATAGTGGTTTTCTCCCATTTCTAGCTTGTTTACTCCCATAGGGGGTATATTGGGCACAGGTCCTATTCAAGATGCTAATAAGTGTCCAATTTGCTTTGTGTGCTTTATTTTCAAGGACATTGTCTCAGCTTATGGCACTAACATGATCTCTCAACTGTTTGAAATTTGCCTTCTTGAAGTTTAGTGTCCCTTTAGCCACTCTACTATATATCTTATTAACCCCTTTAGCCCCCAAGCCTGTTTTCTCCTTCATAAACAGACCAAATTTTAAAATTATTACCAGTGTCACTTTATGTGGTAATAACTTTGGAACGCTTCAACGGATCCCACTGAGATTGTTTTTTCGTGACATATTGTACTTCATGATAGTGGTAACATTTATTTGATATGACTTACGTTTATTTGTGAAAAAACTGAAAATTTCAAAAGTTTTGCAGTTTTTAAACTTTCATTTTTATGCTCTTAAATCAGAGAGTTTTGTCACACAAAATAGTTAATAAAGAACATTTCCCACATGTCTACTTTACATCAGCACAATTTTTGAAACATAATTTTTTTGGTTCTGAAGTTATAAGGGTGAAAAGTTGACCAGCGATTTCTCATTTTTCCAACAAAATTTACAAAACCATTTTTTTAGGGACCACATTACATTTGAATTGACTTTGAGGGGTCTATATGACAGAAAATACCCAAAAGTGACACCAATCTAAAAACTGCGCCCCTCACGGAGCTCAAAACCACATTCAAGAAGTTTATTAACCCAACAGGTGCCTCCCAGGAATTTTTTGAATTTGGAAGGAAAAAAATAACATTTACCTTTTTGTCACAAATTTTACTTTAGACCCCAATTCATTTTATTTGTTTCAAGGGTAACAAGAAAAAAGGACCCCAAAATTTGTTGTACAGTTTATCCTGAGCATGCCGATACCCCATATGTGGGGGAAATCTACAGGGTGGGCCATTTATATGGATACACCTAAATAGAATGGGAATGGTTGGTGATATCAACTTCCTGTTTGTTTCACATTAGTATATTGGAGGGGGAAAACTTTTCAAGATGGGTTGTGACCATGGTGGCCATTTTGAAGTTGGCCATTTTGGATCCAACTTTATTTTTTCCAGTGGGAATAGGGTCATGTGACAAATCAATCTTATTGAGAATTTCACAAGAAAAAGAATGGTGTGATTAGTTTTAACATAACTTTATTCTTTCATGAGTTATTTACAAGTTGCTATCAGTGTGTCAAGAGTAGGAGAAGAGGGTTGCATTGAAAATCCAACACAATGGGCAGCACTTTGAACACATTTTATAAGTGGTCATAAACTTGTAAATAACTCATGAAAGAATAAAGTTACATTAAAACCAATCACACCATTGTTTTTCTTGTGAAATAAGTTTGATGTGTCACATGACCCTCTTCCCATTGGAAAAAATAAAGTTGGATCCAAAGTGGCCGACTTCAAAATGGCCGCCATGGTCACCACCCATCTTGAAAAGTTTTTCCCCTCCCAATATACTAATGTGCCACAAACAGAAAGTTGATATCACCAACCATTCCCATTTTATTTAGGTGTATCCATATAAATAGCCCACCCTGTACTGTTTGGGCACACGGCAGGGTTCGGAAGGGAAGGCACGCCATTTGACTTTTTGAATGTACAATTTGCTGGAATAATTATGGGACGCCATGTGTTGTGAATTCTGTGGCAGAGCTCCCTCCTGTGGTCACAAGTGGTACTTCGGCTGATTCTCTCTGGGAGCTTCCGTTTGTGGAGGAAAGTGGTACTGCGGCTTCTGAGTTTCCTCCCTCAGGTGATCTGGTGAGGTCGTTAGGTGCTTCTCTACTTAACTCCACCTAATGCTTTGATCCATGCTTCCTGTCAATGTTCCAGTGTTGGACTTGTTTTTCCCTGGATCATTCCTGTGGCCTGCTGCTCTGCATAGCTAAGTTCTTCTTTGCTATTTGTTTGCTATTTTTTCTGTCCAGCTTGTCTAATTGTTTTGCTGGAAGCTCTGGGACGCAAAGAGTGTACCTCCGTGCCGTTAGTTCGGTACGGAGGGTCTTTTTGCCCCCTTTGCGTGGTTTTATTTAGGGTTTTGTGTAGACCGCAAAGTTATCTTTCCTATCCTCGCTCTGTTAAGAAAGTCGGGCCTCACTTTGCTGAATCTATTTCATCCCTGCAGACTGTGAGCCCTCGCGGGCAGGGTCCTCCCTCCTTATGTACTCGTGTGCCTTGTTATCTGCTCATGTTTAATGTATTTGTCTATATTTGCCCCGTATTCACATGTAAAGCGCCATGGAATAAATGGCGCTATAAAAATGTATAATAATAATAATAATCCCTACGTTTGTCTTTTCATCTTAACTCACAGTCATTATATGTGGGGGGCTGCCTTTTCCTTTGGGGTATTTCTCTGAGGCAAGGTAGGCTTATTTTCTATCTTCAGGCTAGTTAGTTTCTCAGGCTGTGCCGAGTTGCATAGGCAGAGTTAGGCGCAATCCACGGCTGCCTCTAGTGTTGTTTGGAGAGGATTAGGGATTGCGGTCTGCAGAGTTCCCACGTCTCAGAGCTCGTTCTATTATTTTGGGTTATTGTCAGATCACTGTATGTGCTCTGACCGCTATGTCCATTGTGATACTGAATTGCCTATCACAACAGTACAGGAAGCCAAAAGTGCTAATGATTCTCAATAGAGGGAAAAAAGAAGTTCTGAGACCATTTTTTTTTCTTTGCACTGTGTTTTGCCTTTTTTTTCCCCTAGACATTTGGGTGGTTCAGGACACAGGTGTAGCAATGGACATTAAAGGTCTGTCTTCATGTGTGGATCAGCTCACGGCAAGAGTTCAAAATATTCAAGATTTTGTGGTTCAGAATTCTTTGTTAGAACCGAGAATTCCTATTCCAGATTTGTTTTTTGTAGATAGAACTAAATTTCTGAGTTTCAAAAATAATTGTAAACTATTTCTGGCTTTGAAACCTCGCTCCTCTGGTGACCCAGTTCAACAGGTTAGGATCGTCATTTCTTTTTTGCGTGGCGACCCTCAGGACTGGGCATTTTCTCTTGCGTCAGGAGATCCTGCATTAAGTAATATCGATGCGTTTTTCCTGGCGCTTGGATTGCTGTACGATGAGCCTAATTCAGTGGATCAGGCAGAAAAAAATTTGCTGGCTCTTTGTCAGGCTCAGGATGAGATAGAGGTATATTGCCAGAAATTTAGAAAGTGGTCCGTGCTCACTCAATGGAATGAATCTGCGCTGGCAGCTATATTCAGAAAGGGTCTCTCTGAAGCCCTTAAGGATGTCATGGTGGGATTTCATATGCCTGCTGGTTTGAATGAGTCTATGTCTTTGGCCATTCAGATCGGTCGACGCTTGCGTGAGCGTAAATCTGTGCACTATTTGGCGGTATTACCTGAGATTAAACCTGAGCCTATGCAGTGCGATAGGACTATGACCAGAGTTGAACGGCAAGAACACAGACGTCTGAATGGGCTGTGTTTCTACTGTGGTGATTCCACTCATGCTATCTCTGATTGTCCTAAGCGCACTAAGCGGTTCGCTAGGTCTGCCACCATTGGTACAGTACAGTCAAAATTTCTTCTGTCCGTTACCTTGATCTGCTCTTTGTCATCGTATTCTGTCATGGCGTTTGTGGATTCAGGCGCTGCCCTGAATTTGATGGACTTGGAATATGCTAAGCGTTGTGGGTTTTTCTTGGAGCCCTTGCAGTGTCCTATTCCATTGAGAGGAATTGATGCTACGCCTTTGGCCAAGAATAAGCCTCAATACTGGACCCAGCTGACAATGTGCATGGCTCCTGCACATCAGGAGGTTATTCACTTTCTGGTGTTGCATAATCTGCATGATGTGGTCGTGTTGGGGTTGCCATGGCTACAAGCCCATAATCCAGTATTGGATTGGAAATCCATGTCGGTGTCCAGCTGGGGTTGTCAGGGGGTACATGGTGATGTTCCATTTCTGTCAATTTCGTCATCCACCCCTTCTGAGGTTCCAGAGTTCTTGTCTGATTACCAGGATGTATTTGATGAGCCCAAGTCCGATGCCCTACCTCCGCATAGGGATTGTGATTGTGCTATCAATTTGATTCCTGGTAGTAAATTCCCAAAAGGTCGACTGTTTAATTTATCCGTGCCTGAGCACACCGCTATGCGCAGTTATGTGAAGGAATCCCTGGAGAAGGGGCATATTCGCCCGTCATCGTCGCCATTAGGAGCAGGATTCTTTTTTGTAGCCAAGAAGGATGGTTCGCTGAGACCTTGTATAGATTACCGCCTTCTTAATAAGATCACTGTTAAATTTCAGTACCCCTTGCCATTGTTATCTGATTTGTTTGCTCGGATTAAGGGGGCTAGTTGGTTCACCAAGATAGATCTTCGTGGTGCGTATAATCTGGTGCGAATCAGGCGAGGCGATGAATGGAAAACTGCATTTAATACGCCCGAGGGTCATTTTGAGTATCTAGTGATGCCATTCGGACTTGCCAATGCTCCATCAGTGTTTCAGTCCTTTATGCATGACATCTTCCGAGAGTACCTGGATAAATTCCTGATTGTGTACTTGGATGACATTTTGATCTTCTCGGATGATTGGGAGTCTCATGTGAAGCAGGTCAGAACAGTTTTTCAGGTCCTGCGTGCTAATTCTTTGTTTGTGAAGGGATCAAAGTGTCTCTTTGGTGTGCAGAAGGTTTCATTTTTGGGGTTCATCTTTTCCCCTTCTACTATCGAGATGGATCCTGTTAAGGTCCAAACCATCCATGATTGGACTCAGCCGACATCTCTGAAAAGTCTGCAAAAGTTCCTGGGCTTTGCTAATTTTTATCGTCGCTTCATCTGCAATTTTTCTAGTATTGCCAAACCATTGACTGATTTGACCAAGAAGGGTGCTGATTTGGTCAATTGGTCTTCTGCTGCTGTGGAAGCTTTTCAAGAGTTGAAGCGTCGTTTTTCTTCTGCCCCTGTGTTGTGTCAACCAGATGTTTCTCTTCCGTTCCAGGTCGAGGTTGATGCTTCTGAGATTGGAGCAGGGGCTGTTTTGTCGCAGAGAGGTTCTGATTGCTCAGTGATGAAACCATGCGCTTTTTTTTCCAGGAAGTTTTCACCTGCTGAGCGAAATTATGATGTGAGCAACCGAGAGTTGCTGGCCATGAAGTGGGCATTCGAGGAGTGGCGTCATTGGCTTGAAGGAGCTAAGCATCGCGTGGTGGTATTGACTGATCATAAGAACTTGACTTATCTCGAGTCTGCTAAGCGTTTGAATCCTAGACAGGCTCGTTGGTCGCTGTTTTTTGCCCGTTTTGACTTTGTGATTTCGTACCTTCCGGGCTCTAAAAATGTGAAGGCAGATGCTCTGTCTAGGAGTTTTGTGCCCGACTCTCCGGGTTTATCTGAGCCGGCGGGTATCCTCAAGGAAGGAGTAATTGTGTCTGCCATCTCCCCTGATTTGCGGCGGGTGCTGCAAAAATTTCAGGCTAATAAACCTGATCGTTGTCCAGCGGAGAAACTGTTTGTCCCTGATAGGTGGACGAATAAAGTTATCTCTGAGGTTCATTGTTCGGTGTTGGCTGGTCATCCTGGAATCTTTGGTACCAGAGAGTTAGTGGCTAGATCCTTTTGGTGGCCATCTCTGTCGCGGGATGTGCGTACTTTTGTGCAGTCCTGTGGGATTTGTGCTCGGGCTAAGCCCTGCTGTTCTCGTGCCAGTGGGTTGCTTTTGCCCTTGCCGGTCCCGAAGAGGCCTTGGACACATATCTCTATGGATTTTATTTCAGATCTTCCCGTTTCTCAAAAGATGTCAGTCATTTGGGTGGTCTGTGATCGCTTTTCTAAGATGGTCCATCTGGTACCCTTGTCTAAGTTGCCTTCCTCCTCTGATTTGGTGCCATTGTTCTTCCAGCATGTAGTTCGTTTGCATGGCATTCCAGAGAATATCGTTTCTGACAGAGGTTTCCAGTTTGTTTCGAGGTTTTGACGAGCCTTTTGTTGTAGGATGGGCATTGACTTGTCTTTTTCCTCGGCTTTCCATCCTCAGACTAATGGCCAGACCGAACGAACCAATCAGACCTTGGAAACCTATCTGAGATGCTTTGTTTCTGCCGATCAGGATGACAATTTGACCTTGTCCCAGGAGAAGGCTCAACGTTTCGCTAATCACAGACGCCGTGTGGGTCCCCGACTTCGTTTTGGGGATCTGGTTTGGTTATCTTCTCGTCATATTCCTATGAAGGTTTCCTCTCCTAAGTTTAAACCTCGTTTCATTGGTCCGTATAGGATTTCTGAGGTTCTTAATCCTGTGTCTTTTCGTCTGACCCTCCCAGATTCTTTTTCCATACATAACGTATTCCATAGGTCATTGTTGCGGAGATACGTGGCACCTATGGTTCCATCTGTTGACCCTCCTGCCCCGGTTTTGGTGGAGGGGGAATTGGAGTATATTGTGGAGAAGATTTTGGATTCTCGTGTTTCTAGACGGAAACTCCAGTATCTGGTTAAATGGAAGGGTTATGCTCAGGAAGATAATTCCTGGGTTTTTGCCTCTGATGTCCATGCTCCCGATCTTGTTCGTGCCTTTCATGTGGCTCATCTTGGTCGGCCTGGGGGCTCTGGTGAGGGTTCGGTGACCCCTCCTCAAGGGGGGGGGTACTGTTGTGAATTCTGTGGCAGAGCTCCCTCCTGTGGTCACAAGTGGTACTTCGGCTGATTCTCTCTGGGAGCTTCCGTTTGTGAAGGAAAGTGGTACTGCGGCTTCTGAGTTTCCTCCCTCAGGTGATCTGGTGAGGTCGTTAGGTGCTTCTCTACTTAACTCCACCTAATGCTTTGATCCATGCTTCCTGTCAATGTTCCAGTGTTGGACATGTTTTTCCCTGGATCATTCCTGTGGCCTGCTGCTCTGCATAGCTAAGTTCTTCTTTGCTATTTGTTTGCTATTTTTTCTGTCCAGCTTGTCTAATTGTTTTGCTGGAAGCTCTGGGACGCAAAGAGTGTACCTCCGTGCCGTTTGTTTGGTACGGAGGGTCTTTTTGCCCCCTTTGCGTGGTTTTATTTAGGGTTTTGTGTAGACCGCAAAGTTATCTTTCCTATCCTCGCTCTGTTAAGAAAGTCGGGCCTCACTTTGCTGAATCTATTTCATCCCTACGTTTGTCTTTTCATCTTAACTCACAGTCATTATATGTGGGGGGCTGCCTTTTCCTTTGGGGTATTTCTCTGAGGCAAGGTAGGCTTATTTTCTATCTTCAGGCTAGTTAATTTCTCAGGCTGTGCCGAGTTGCATAGGCAGAGTTAGGCGCAATCCACGGCTGCCTCTAGTGTTGTTTGGAGAGGATTAGGGATTGCGGTCTGCAGAGTTCCCACGTCTCAGAGCTCGTTCTATTATTCTGGGTTATTGTCAGATCACTGTATGTGCTCTGACCGCTATGTCCATTGTGATACTGAATTGCCTATCACAACAGCCATGTCACGTTTGGAGAGCCCCTGATATGCCTAAACAGTGGAAACTGCCCACAGGCGACATTATTTTGGAAACTGGACCCCCTCATGGAAGTTATGTGAATATGTGGTGAGCATCTTGAACCTGCAGGTGCTTCACAGAAGTTTGTAATATTGAGCCGTGAAAATTAAAAAAAAAACGCATTTTTCAAACAAAAATGTTTTTAACCCCAATTTTTTTATTTTCACAAGGAGTAAATGGAATGCAAAATTTGTTGTGCAAATTCTCCCGAGTCTGCAGATACCCCATATGTGGGGATAAACTACAGTTTGGGGGCACGGCAGGGCTCAGAAAAGAAAGAGTAACGATTTGGAATGCAGACTGTGAAGGAATGGTCTGCTGATGTCGTGTTTGGATAGTCCCTGATGTGCCTAAATAGTGGAAAATCCCTCACAAGTGAAAACTAGACCCCTCAAGGATTTATCTAGATGTGTGGTGAGCACTTTGAACGTACGGGTACTTTAAAAAATTTTACAACGTTAATCTGTAAAAATTAAATAATATATATTTTTCCCACAAAAATGTTATTTTAGACCCCAATTTTTTCACAAGCATAGCAGGAGAAAATGGACCCCAAAATTTGTTGTGCAATTTCTCCTGAGTATGCTGATAACCCATATGTGGTCAAAAACTACTTTTGAGGCACACTGCAAAGCTCAGAAGGAAAGAAGTGTAATATTGGAGTTCAGATTTTGCTGGACTGGTTTGAGAGTGCCATGTCACACTGACACAGCCCCTGAGGTGCCAAAACAGCAGAACCCTCCATAAGAGACCCCATTTTACAAACTACACCGCATGTCGGTTACATAATTTTATACCATTGGGCAGTGATGAGAAAAATAGTTACATTTTTATCTCCCAAACTCCAAAGACATACTAATAGGGAATTTAGAATGTGATTCCCAATGGGGAAAGTGATGATGTCTATAAGGCTCCGTGGAATTAATGGCGCTGTATAAGTGAGTAAAATGAATATACTGTGAAGTCTGAACTAGGAAGGGTAATGCTATGGTTTTTGTTCTTCAAGGGAAATCTTTGACAATTGTATGGAGGTCTCAAGCCAGGCCCTCTTGTCCAATACCAGTGTCTAACCTCAAATTTGCAAAAATTCCCACAAGCACTCTAAAAATTTTGTAGAAAGTTTTCCCATAAGAGAGTAAACCCTTATAACTGCAAGGAGCAAACAAACTCCATATTAACTCCTATGGATTTAAAATGGAATGCCATAAAAGCTCCCTTAGGTGTAATGTGGAAGTGTCCATACTTTTGACCAAATAGTGTAGATCCTAAAAATTATTTCACTCTGCTTTTCTTGCTTTCTTAACGGGAACTTGTCATTTTGACTTGCAGTCTGATCTGCAGGATGCATACCATGAAGCAAGAGGAGCTGACCAGATTGATATAAAGGTTTGGAAAGTTAGGAAATTGTAAAGTATAACATGTATATTATTCATTACATTCATTTTCATTTTAGCCTCATGAGTTAAGCGGGTAGTGTTAGAAATGATTGACTGATATCTCTTCTTGTACTATTACTCAAGGAGGCTAGAAGTCATTGAGTAGGAATGCCTACTAGACTCCTAAACTCAGACCGAACAGAGGTAATAAATGTATAGTCATGCTGTAACTACATACAGTGGGGAAAAAAAGTATTTGATACACAACCGATTTTGCAAACATTCCCACCTACAAATAATTAAGAGGTCTGTATTTTTTATCGTAGGTACACTTCAACTGTGAGAGAATCTAACAATAAAAAACTGGAAATCACATTGTATGATTTTTAAATAATTAAATAGCATTTTATTGCATGAAATAAGTATTTGATCACCTACCAACCAGCAAGATTTGTGGCTCTCACAGACTTGTTAGTTTTTCTTTAAGGAGCCCTCCTAGTCTGCGGTCATTACCTGTATTAATTGTACCTGTTTTAACTTGTTACCTGTATAAAAGACACCTGTCCACACAATCCATCACACTCCAACCTCTCCACCATGGCCAAGACCAAAAAGCTGTCTAGGGACACCAGGGACAAAATAGTAGACCTGCACAATGTTGTGATGGGCTACGGGACAATAGGCAAGCAACTTGGTGAGAAGGCAGTAATTGTTGGCACACTTATTAGAAAATGGAAGCAACACAAGATGTGTTGTGAATTCTGTGGCAGAGTTCACTCCTGTGGTCACAAGTGGTACTTCGGCTGATTCTCTCTGGGATCTTCCGTTTGTGGAGGAAAGTGGTACTGCAGCTTCTGAGTTTCCTCCCTCAGGTGATCTGGTGAGCTCGTTAGCTTCTTCTCTACTTAACTCCACCTGATGCTTTGATCTATGCTTCCTGTCAATGTTTCAGTGTGGGACTTGTTTTTTCCCTGGATCATTCCTGTGGCCTGCTGCTCTGCAAAGCTAAGTTTTGCTTATGTTATTTTGTTGCTATTTTTCTGTCCAGCTTGCTTTATTGGTTTTTCTCGCCTGCTGGAAGCTCTGAGACGCAGAGGGACCACCTCCGTACCGTTAGTCGGTGCGGAGGGTCTTTTTGTCCCCTCTGCGTGGTTTTTTATAGGTTTTTGTGCTGACCGCAAAGTTATCTTCCCTATCCTCGTTCTGTTCAGCTAGTCGGGCCTCACTTTGCTAAATCTGTTTCATCTCTATGTTTGTGTTTTCATCTTACTCACAGTCATTATATGTGGGGGGCTGCCTTTTCTTTTGGGGAATTTCTCTGAGGCAAGGTAGGCTGATTTTTCTATCTTCAGGATTAGCTAGTTTCTCAGGCTGTGACGAGGCGCCTAGGTTCTGGTCAGGAGCGCTCCACGGCTACCTTTAGTGTGGTTTGATAGGCTTAGGGATTGCGGTCTGCAGAGTTCCCACGTCTCAGAGCTCGTTCTATTATTTTGGGTTATTGTCAGTTCACTGTGTGTGCTCTGACCTCCATGTCCATTGTGATTCTGAATTGCCTTTCATAACAAAGATGACTGTCAATTTTCCTCTGTCTGGGGCTCCATGCAAGATCTTGCCTCATGAGGTAAGAATGCTTCTGAGAAAGGTCAGGAACCAGCCCAGAACTACATGGGAGGACCTGGTCAATGACCTGAAGAGAGCTGGGACCACAGTCTCAAATACTGCCTTTAGTAACACATTACGCCGTCATGGGTTAAAATCCTTCAGGGCACGCAAGGTTCCCCTGCTCATGCTAGGACATGTCCAGCTCCATTTGAAGGTTTCCAATTACCATCTGGATGATCTAGAGGAGACACAGGAGAATGTCATGTGGTCAGATGAGACCAAAATAGAACTTTTTGGTATCAACTCCACTAGCTGTGTTTGGAGGCAGAAGAAGGATGAGTACAACCCCAAAAACATCGTCCCAGTCGTGAAGCATGGTGGGGGAAACATCATACTTTGGGGGTACTTTTCTGCAAAGGGGAAAGGACGACTGCACTGTAACTGGGAGGATGGATGGGATCATGTATTGCGAGATTTTGGCCAACAACCTCCTTTCATCAGTAAGAGCATTAAAGATGGCTGGTGGCTGTCTTCCAACATGACAATGACCCGAAACGCACCATGTTTCATCAGATTGCACTAGAACCAATATTATGCAATGGTTCAGTGCAGATCTGCAATTTTTTTCAGACTGAATCGGTCTTTTATAAAAAAAAATTGCAGCATGCTGCAAATGCCTCCGGAATTCGGATCACGTGCACCCATACAAGTCTGTGGGTGTGTGTGAAACTGTGACCCCGGCCTTATACATATTAGTAATACAGAGAGATCTCAACATCGACTAACATGTGTAAACCCCTTTAAAAACAATACAGTATATAAAATGCAGTACTATCTCATCCTATTATTATAGTGGTACAGCATTGGACATGTTTGGTCCTTTTGCACTATGCAGAATTTTTGTATCAGTGATTGTGTTTACAATGTTGTATATTATATACCCAAATTAGGGCACACCAGAGATTCCAGGGACAGCCACCGAGGAGCGGGAGCGCCATTGTCGAACTCCTTTAGGGTGCCACCCTCCGCTGATAGGTAGAGTCTCAGAATCAGGTTTCCTAGTAGAGAGAGATAGCATATCTTGGTATAATATCAGTGATTTCTACAGTGTGTTATTTTGTTTGTTTGTCAATTACTGGACGGTAGTCCATTTTAAGTATATCTAATAAAGTATTCCTGACCCCGGCTTTACTCATTTTAGTCAGGGTGCTAGAGACTTAGATCATGGGCGGAAAAGCATTTAGCTACTGACATTTGAAATCAGATAGACAAGCACTTTTAAAACCACGATGAGGACTCAACATTAAGCTCTGGGTTGAGCAAAGTGAACACAAGTGGCTGAACACATGTAAATGATTACGTTTCATTTGGTCAACTTTATTGTGCTTAACGTGTGTTACCAACCAATATTCCCTTTGTTTCCTGCCTTGTATCGAGAAGGTAAACACCAGAAATAAGGGGTGATGTTCTTTGGTCTAGAAGGCTCCTACCTTTTGAGAGAGCCTGAAGAAGAAAATATGACTGCTGTAAGGCAATTGATGGAAAGTGCTGAATATTTTTTTATTTTTGCGATGTCATGTTGTGGTGTGGGTTATACCAGAAATATTCTTCTCTCCATGGAGATTTTTTTCAATTAAATTACTTTCATTGTTCTTTCCATGATTGAATACTTTCCTACTGAGCATAAACTGGCTTGTAAATTGGTCTCCCATGAAACTGGTTTTTGCGTTTGTTAGAGATTATATAAGAAGAAGGGACTGAAGGATAGTATTTTCTGTGCAGAAAAAAATGGAGAAACAAATATTAAAAGGGTTCTGTCAGCAGTCTGGACCCTGCCAAATTGCCAACAGCGCTAGATAGGAGACTTGTTCAGCTTATTAAACATTCCTTTCGGTATTATTATAGCAGCGGCATAAACGAGAAACCCTAGTTTTAATCAAGTACTCGTCTCCTTCAATTGTCCAGAAGGTTGTCCCTAATTCTTAAGTGCAGTTGTCTCTATGGAACAATTGCTCCTTACTGCTGTTATTCACCTGTTTTGGCTCAGATGCCAGCTCTTTTTTTCTTCCCCTGGAGCGAATTCCTTTTCTATAACATCATGCTAGGTTTCTGTTGTGACACGGCAACTAACTTTGACATCATCACACAAGGCCTTTTAAGACCAACTCAGACAGCTATATTCTGTCTGAGTATTCAGTAAACTTTGCATTTAGTTATACAGGTACTTATTGAGTTTGTCTCATCATCCATTTTTCTCTCTGGCTAAAGAAGTAGTTTATCATCTTTCTGTATTCACTTTTAGGCTCAGACCTGTGGTTAACCATCTGTTTGTTGTAAGCATAACAAACTCTTCTCTGCCATACTGGCACTGTTCACTCTACAACACTGCTGCAACCATCTGTAATCATCTCTACAAGCAAGTATCCAATTTGACTGTTCATAACATCTGCCTGCGTTTAAACATTTGTTTGCTGATTGCCTACATGTTTGCCATTCACTTTCTTCTGATAGCATACAACTCTATCATTAACTATTTCTGGACTGACTGTCTACAGTTCCTGTGTATATCCACACTCCTAGCCTTATGTCTTCTGGTATTTCCTGCTTCACTTGTCTTCCTGATTTCCTACATATACTGCAGTCCTAGTCCTTACTGAGTCATTTGTCATCCAGCATGTACAACCCACTGTTCCAGCGTCTTCAGTCCATGCTGCTGTATTGCTCATCTTGACCTACAGCTTAGAGAATTGCGCTCACATGGTGAGCCTATAAGGCTGCCATCACACGCTCAGTATTTGGTCAGTATTTTACATCAGTATTTGTAAGCCAAAACCAGGAGTGGGTGATAACCGCAGAAGTGGTGCATATGTTTCTATTATGCTTTTCCTCTATTTGTTCCACTCCTGGTTTTGGCTTACAAATACTGATGTAAAATACTGACCAAATACTGATAGTGTGACGGCAGCCTTACAGCTTCCCCCTGTTCTTGAGTGACAGCTGTAGCATCCAAATAAGAACCCGCTAAGTAATTTTAACGTAAAAAATATGTTTGTAATGCTTTTTCTTGGTGGAATTTTTTCTGTTTCTTATCTTAACCCCTTTGCAGGAGGTGCATTTGTGCCCAGAGCAGTTCTATTACGGCACCGCAATTGCGCGGCCTCACGCTGAGCGCAGCGGCAATCACATGCGGGTGTCGGCTGTGACAGCTGACACCTCACAGCAACGCTTGCGATCGTTGCTAGCACCGATCATGGGCATTTAACCCCTCTGATGCCACTGTCAGTAGTGACAGTGGCATAGAGAAGCATCCCTGCGCGCTTCCCTCAACACAACGCGATGCGATCGTTTTGTTCTGATGGTCTCCATGGAGACCCCTGGCACCAAGATGGCTGTTGGGTTCTTCCGGGTCCTGCAGGGAGGTGGCTTGTGAGCACCTGCTGAGAGCAGGTATTGGCATGCCTCCTTCCCTACCTGTCAGATCCTGATCTGACACTTTGCTGTGCAAAGAATCAGATCAGCAATGTAATATAGTAATGTCCCATAGTGAGACAATGTAATAAAGCTAAAAAAAATATTATAATGTGTAAAAAAATATATATATTTTTTTTAAAAATCCCCATATAAATAAAATAAATATTTTTCCAATAAATACATTTATTTATGTAAACAAAAAAACCCATAAAAGTACACATATTTGGTATCGCCGGATCTGTAACGACCCGCTATATAAAACTGTCCCACTAGTTAACCCCTTCAGTGAACACCAGAAAAAAAGGCTAAAAACAATGCTTTATCATCATACCGCCGAACAAAAAGTGCAATAAAGCATGATCAAAAAGACGGATGTAAATAAAATGGTACCGCTGAAAACGTCATCTTGTACCGCAAAAAACAAGCCCCCATATATATTTATAGCTCTCAGAATAAAGTGATGCAAAAATAATTATTTTTTTCTATAAAAGTTTTTATTGCGTAAAAGCGCCAAAACATAAAAAAAGATATAAATGAGGTATTGCTGTAATCGTACTGACCTGAAGAATTAAGCTGTCTTACTAATTTTACCACATGCGGAACGGTATTAAAAAAAAAAAAAAAAAAAAAAGCTATTCCTGAATTGCTCGTTTTTGTTCAGTCTGTCTCCCAAAAATCAGAATAAAAAGCGATCAAAAAATGTCATGTGCCCGAAAATGGTACCAATAAAATCGCCAGCTCGTCCTGCAAGAAGAAGCCCTTATATGACTCTGTTGGCCGAAATATGAAAAAATTATAGCTCTCAAAATTTGGTTGATGCAAAAACTAGTTTTCGCAATAAAAAGAGTATTTTAGTGTGTGACAGCAGCCAAACATAAAAACCCCATTTACAGTTACGTCCATATATATTTGGACAGAGACAACAATTTTCTAATTTTGGTTATAGACATTACCACAATGAATTTTAAACAAAACAATTCAGATGCAGTTGAAGTTCAGGCTTTCAGCTTTCATTTGAGGGTATCCACATTAAAATTGGATGAAGGGTTTAGGAGATTCAGCTCCTTAACATGTGCCACCCTGTTTTTTAAAGGGACCAAAACTAATTGGACAGATTAAATAATTTTTAATAAAATGTTCATTCTTAGTACTTGGTTGAAAACCCTTTGTTGGCAATGACTGCCTGAAGTCTTGAACTCATGGACATCACCAGACGCTCTGTTTCCTCCTTTTTGATGCTCTGCCAGGCCTTCACTGCGGTGGTTTTCAGTTTCTGTTTGTTTGTGGGCCTTTCTGTCTGAAGTTTAGTCTTTAACAAGTGAAATGCATGCTCAATTGGGTTGAGATCAGGTGACTGACTTGGCCATTCTAGAATATTCCACTTCTTTGCTTTAATAAACTCCTGGTTGCTTTGGCTTTATGTTTTGGGTCATTGTCCATCTGTAGTATGAAACGATGACCAATCAGTTTTGCTGCATTTGGCTGGATCTGACCACACAGTATGGCTCTGAATACCTCAGAATTCATTTGGCTGCTTCTGTCCTGTGTCACATCATCAATAAATACTAGTAACCCAGTGCCACTGGCAGCCATGCATGCCCGCGCCATCACACTGCCTCCACCGTGTTTTACAGATGATGTGGTATGGTTTGGATCATGAGCTGTACCACGCCTTCGCCATACTTTTCTCTTTCCATCATTCTGGTAGAGGTTGATCTTGGTTTCATCTGTCCAAAGAATGTTCTTCCAGAACTGTGCTGGCTTTTTTAGATGTTTTTTAGCAAAGTCCAGTCTAGCCTTTTTATTCTTGATGCTTATGAGTGGCTTGCACCCCGCAGTGAACCCTCTGTATTTACTTTCATGCAGTCTTCTCTTTATGGTAGATTTGGATATTGATACGCCTACCTCCTGGAGAGTGTTGTTCACTTGGTTGGCTGTTGTGAAGGGGTTTCTCTTCACCATGGAGATTATTCTGCGATCATCCTCCACTGTTGTCTTCCGTGGGCGCCCAGGTCTTTTTGCATTGATGAGTTCACCAGTACTTTCTTTCTTTTTCTTTCTTTCTTTCTTTCTTTCTTTCTCAGGATGTACCAAACTATAGATTTTTCCACTCCTAATATTGTAGCAATTTCTCGAATGGGTTTTTTCTGTTTTCGCAGTTTAAGGATGGCTTGTTTCACCTGCATGGAGAGCTCCTTTGACCACATGTTTACTTCACAGCAAAACCTTCCAAATGCAAGCACTACACCTCAAATCAACTCCAGGCCTTTTATCTGCTTAATTGAGAATAGCATAACAAAGGGATTCCCCACACCTGTCCATGAAATAGCCTTGGAGTCAATTGTCCAATTACTTTTGGGCCCTTTAAAAACAGGGTGGCACATGTTAAGGAGCTGAAACTCCTAAACCCTTCATCCAATTTTAATATGGATACCCACAAATGAAAGATGAAAGTCTGAACTTCAACTGCATCTGAATTTTTTTTTTTAAATTCATTGTGGTAATGTTTATAACTAAAATTAGAAAAATGTTGTCTCTGTCCAAATATATATGGATGTAACTGTAAATCTAGTATCGCTATAATTGCACCGACCCGAAGAATAAAGTCATCTAATCACTTATACCGCACGAGGAACGGCATAAAAAATAAATAAAAACAATTCTTCACATGCTGTTGATTTTTTTCATTCTGCCTTCCAAAGATCACATTAAGGCTCAGCGCACATTTAGCCTGCGCTCTGCATAGAACCAGGGTTTCCATGTAAATCTCTGAAATACATGATTCAGACAGAACCTCTGGTGGAAGATTCCCTATAATGAGGCAGATGGAGGCACTGTGGACGCTGTCTGACCTGTAATCCGGCTGTGTTCATCTTTTTTAGGATTGCATAAAAGTGCCGTTGGCCACAGTTTTGTGCACTACTGAAAAGGACACTGCTGAACAGAGGCCAGACGGAGTCAAGAATAACTCTGCTGCCTCATAGTCAATGGATCTCTGGGGGGTATCATCTGAATCATGTCACTCAGAGATTTTAGATGGAAGCCCCAAAGTAAGTGCTCAGCATAGAGCGCCAGATAACTGTGATCCCAAACGTTATGTAAAATGTTTCCAATAAAAGCTCCCACTCAATCCACAAAAAAAAGCAAGTCCCCACTCAGATCTGTCATCTGTTAATGGAAATATAGGGGGATTCCACGTTTCTGGTAGCACAAAGGCTCTGGAAAAGCAAAATGGCTCCTCACCCTCCAAAAGAAATTCAGCAAATTCTCCGCTCCCAATTGCCCCCCTCCCTTCTGAGCCCCAGTGTGCCTAATCCACAGGTTTGGCATTTCTGTAGTGATGAGAGCCCACCTAATTTACAGGTGCGTATCTCCAGCATGAGCTGGGCATAATGCACTGGTCACTACAGCGTACTGGTCACTACAGCATACTGGTCACTACATCGGCAGATTGCAATTTTGAGGCACATCAGGGGCTCTTCAAATGCGACATGGCGTCCGCTAATTATTCCATCAAATTTTGCATTCAAAAAGTCAAATGGCGCTCCTTCCCTTACAAGCCCTGCTGTGCGCCCAAACAGTGATTTTTCCCCCACATATGGGGTATCGGCATACTCAGGAGAAATTGCACAACAAATTGTATGCAGCAATTTCTCCTGTTACCATTATGAAAATGCAAAATATGGAGCTAAAATAGATTTGAGAAAAAAATTTTTTTTTATTTCCACATCTCCATGCTATAAACTTCTGTGAAGCACCTGTGGGTTCAAGGTGCTCAATACACATCTAGATAAGTTCCATAAGGGGTTTGGTTTCCAAAATGGTGTCACTTGTGGGGGGTTTCCACTGTCTAGGCACATCACGGGCTTGCCAAACGCAACGTGGCAACCGCTAATTATTCCAACATATTTTACATTCAAAAAGTGAAATGGCACTCCTTCCCTTCCGAGCACCCAAACAGTAGATTTCCTCTACATATGGGGTATCGGCGTACTCAAGAGAAATTGCCCAAGAAAATATATAGTCCTCAAAAATAAGTCATGCCTAGGTAAGGCAGCTTTACAAAGAATAAATACATCCAAGAAGAGAAGAAAAAAGCTATTGCCTTAAAAATATCAACAATTTTATTTCAATCAAATTAAACAAGTAAAATGTAGCGAATAAATAGCAAAAAGTTAAAAAATGTGCAGACACAAAGTGCAAAATGTAATCAGTCCAGTCTGTGCAGTAATAGCGCCGAGGCTTATACAATAAATAAATAATAGCATGCAGGTATATGAAAAATCAGTATGCAAAAAAGGTATATAAGGGAAAAAAGTGAAAATCTCTTATATGACAGGCGAAAAAAGCCAAAGTAGTCAAAAACTGCGGTAGTGTAGTGCTGTAGTGCACTGAGCCTAAATAGCAAGGAAAGGCTAGTACGAAAAGAGTGCTGTGCCATATGTAGCAATTAGATGTCTAAGTAAGGGGTGCAGCCTAATGTGGCAGTAAAAAAAGTAACTCAGCCCAAATAGATGAAAGCAGTCATAAATAACCCACTAAATGTAACGCCCAATGGCGAAGGCACATTACCTTTCAGGCATGGACCGATTCCCCGACGTGCGTTTCGCGTGCAGCTTTTTCGAGGGGTGGCTCAGTGCACTACAGCACTACACTACCGCATTTTTTTACTTTTTGCTATTTATTCGCTACATTTTACTTGTTTAATTTGATTGAAATAAGCTTTTTTCTTCTCTTCTTGGATGTATAAAATATATAGTCCATTTTCTCCTGTTACCCTTGCAAAAGTAAAAAAAATTAGGTCTAAAGGAAAATTTTTGTGAAAGAAAAGTAAATGTTTATTTTTTCCTTCTACATTCCAAACATTCCTGTGAAGCACGTGAAAGGTTAAAAAAAACTTCTTGAATGTGGTTTTGAGCACCTTGAGGGGTACAGTTTTTAGAATAGTGTCATTTGGGGGTATTTTCTGTCATATAGGCCCCTCAAAGTGTTTCATAAAGAAATGCAAGTCATATCGAAGAAATTTTAACGCTATCATAAACTACAATATGTCACAAGGAAACAGTTTCATAATCACTGGGATCCTTTGAAGTGTTCCAGAGCCATTACCTTATAAAGTGATAGTGATCAGAATTGTAAAAATTGGCCCGGTCAGAAAGGTGAAAACAAGCTTCGTCTCAAAGGGGTTAATGTGTAGCCGACATACACCTGGTATCATCTATTGTCTCACATAGCTTCTCTGTAGCAGGCTATAATAAATTTTCTTGTATTTGCTATGTTTTCACTAGAGTGGCTATAAATGTCAGTTATTTTTACGAGTAGGGAAAGCCCAACTGTATCTCATTGTCTGCCTTCAGATTGGCTTTTATGTGAAAAATAATCTACTATTTTTTAACTGATAAGTATTATGTTTATATTGGACAACCTCTTCTCAATTGTTATATTCCCCCATGTAAAATGAACAGTCTAAACTCACCTCCACTGCCATTGCCGTTCCAGTGTTTATTATGTCATGTAAGCCTTGCAGCTTATCAGCGCCGGTTAACTCTCACTTCCTTTTGACAAAACACCCAGAAGAAGTTAGAGCTGCTGCTGATTTCTGTCTGCCGTCAAATGTCTGAAAGAAGTGAAAGGGAAGCAGCCGCTGCTTGGCTGCAGGGCTTGAGTGACATAACAACGTCACGCAAGCCCCAGGAGACCAGGCGAACAGAAAGCTGGTAAGGCATGGTTTGGCCACAGCAGAGGCAGCCGGTCGTTTCTGACTTCAGTTACGTTAGACGCTGCCGGCCTGCCCTCTGTTCCTAAGCTGCCGGTGTTCCCCGTGTCCTTGCAGCACATTATATGTAGCAGTTGAGGGCCCAAAAGTAATGAGGTGCAAGCGTGCACTCACCCATTCGTCATCCAACTTTCCATTCCTCCATCTGACCCCTCATTCGCCCAACCACTGGCCCACCCACCTGCTACTGTTCTTGTGCCCCCCTCCCCTGCTCATGCAGTGTGAGGTTTTTCATCAAAGTTTTTATTCTCTTAATATATTGCAGTCATAATATTATATAGCACTATGTTCTTACAATTGCTCATATTGCCCTTCTGCCCAGCTTTTTCTTCTCTTTTTTTTCTGCTCTATGTAGAAACGGGAAGTCTTTTATCCCTGCATTTATCATTCCCCTCTTTAGCTGATCTCTCCTTCCCCTGCCAGAGATTTTTGCAGTGACTGATGTGATATACAGGATAAATTGACCTTGTGTTTTTACATAGAGCTTAGAAGGATTCAGCTAGTCAGATGTTAATCACATGATGTCATAGACTTAATGGAAAAGAGAAGAATTAGCTGAGAAGAAAGGCAAAATGAGCAATTGTAAGTACATAGTGCTATATAATATGCTAATTGCAATATATTAATATAAACATTTTGATAGGAGTGCTTCTAAGCAAAAGAATATACAGTCTCCCATTGGTTTTGCCTGATCTAAATGTCCATAACTTAACTATTAGTGGTATAGGTCATAAAAGCTAAATCCGTAGTGGCTCAAAACAGAGACACCCCCTCACCATCCATAGGACCTTAGCTCCTTTTTAATTGTGAAATATTGTTAAATGGGACAGCTTGTGTCAATAGAAAAAAATATATACATAAATATAATGAAGGTTGATTAGGACCTTACATGTTTTCTGCATCCCATCGGTGCTAGATGAGAGCTATGCCATGATTTATAGTGAATAATGAGATCAAGACCATCCTTTTTTTTTAAAGCCATTATATTGCTGAAATGATCTGTGCTTTTCAAAGTGCCAAGATCTGCTTTCATTAAGACATCATAAAATCCTGAGACAGGGCTCGCAATAGTCTTGAGTTTATTTCCCAGTGGATAATCCGGTGACGTTGTGTGTATAAATACTACCTAGGAACACTGGGGTCTGAATCTGACCAGAACAACAACCGCATGAAGCATGGAAGTTTTCCCTTGGTGTCCTTGGCCTATTCACACATTGTGGTCATTATGTAATTTGTATGCTCTATTATGGTAGCCCCATCTGGGTGCGCAGTTCTCGGGACATAGAAGGAGCTTCGTCCTGCAGGATGGGCATGGCATGTCTCGCCTTTCGCTGCCTCCTTGCTCTTCTCTACTCCCACTGTTTATCTCAATTCTAATATTATTACACATCCCCTTGAAATGATTGATACTCAGAATAAGGAAGAAGTCACATGTCACACTGACTTTGTTTTTATTGGCTATAGAGCAGTGATCACGGTGCACAGGGAGGAGGAGGGACTGGGGAGAGCACAGCATTGCAGTGGATCAGGCCTCCCCCTGTGCGACGTTAAAACCTTTTAACACATATGGCTCAGCCTTTCCCCCCCAACTAGCTAGGACATCTGACTCCACAGCCGGCAACCAATGGGTTAATTGTGCAGCAAGTCCTACTAGCGAGGTCCAAAGAGCAAGAGTCTAATAAGAGTATTTGCAAAATTTCAGTCGCCTTTCATTTCCATATTACTAGCTGTGCCGAACAGAAAATCATACTAAACGGGACCAGGGTCAAACATTGTATTATCAGAACAGACTCCACTGCTGCAATTCTATCTAATGTGACAATTCCACTGCAGATTATCAGAACAGAATCGTACAGCGCTAAGTATCTAGATGAGAGATTTCCTGGCTGAAGTATATCAGGTTTCTAATGCGTATAACAAATGATGAGTTTATGAAGAATTATTAACCCCATTGTTGCTGGAGCACCCTGAAGAATGTTGAGGGATTCCCTTCAGTGAAATCTTCAATATTACAAAGCACAAATTTCCTAACTGCGCAGATCAGATTGACTCTGCAGATGCCGCATGCATTCTAGTCACGCATTGCTAGGCATGCTTCTCAGAAGAGGAGCTGTCGTAGAGCGGATGCACAAGAAGGAAGTGTCCCATAGTCATCTTCACAAGAGATGGTACTCTGCTCCCAGGAAGGTGACAAGTCTTTCATTGTCAGGGAATGCTGTCAGCATGGTTTCAGAGGCCTCCTGCCGATTTTGAGGCTTTGCAGCTGGCATGAGCTGTAGGTTTAGGGAAGGGAGGACAGTCTTTATTTTATGAGACAGGGGTAGAGAAAGGGAGATTGAAGGGAGGATTCACATCCAAAATCCAAGGTCAAGATTGCTAGAGAATGGAAAAAAAAATATATTGTTAATATAAATGATTTTCATGCATCTTAGCCACTGCTCTGTAAAATGTAGGGCGTTCTACCTGCTGTTTCTCGCTAGGCTCCTCAGGAGAAGGTTCTGTTTCACAGTATACCACCGCCTTGGTGACCAACATATCTGGGTGTTGCAGCTTTGCCTCTTTAATAGCCATGGCTAGGGCCTAGAATCAAACAGGTTTAGGATAATGTGGTTCGGTTGATATTTTGTTTAGGATTGCTTCAAATACCGTACATTTTTGTTCGGTGTGTTAAATGCTTTTTAAAAAGTAACAACAGTTTTCTTGGTGGTGATTTTTATTTTGCTACATTTCGAAAGTGCATTTTTTTTCTGACACTTTCTGAGTTCTACGGAAAAGCTACATAGATGGCGTGAGCCACTGAGCTCATTCACTGGCTGCAATAATGTTGACATGATGTCGTCACTGCAGTCATACAATAGAGACTGGTTGGTAGAAGAGGCACAACGCTGGCCCTAAGCAGGGTAAGTAAAGCATAGTTTGTTTTGTTACACACAACGAAAGCTAAGTGCATACTTTTCTATAGTTCTTACATACCAGTTGGCTATCACTCCTGAAGAACTTTTTAAATAGGGAAAAGTGTTGAGTTTTTTGACACTGGATCTGGTTATATAGAGTAAACCTCCCTTGGGACAAGGTTGACTATTTATTTGGCACTGATTTCATTATCTCCTTTGATAGAGGTCGGTCTATGATATTATTTGTAAGTTTCTGATATTGGATCTGATTGTACAATATATATCGCCCATGATAGAAGTTTGTCATGTGTGACACTATACAGTTTACTGATAACAGTTGGTCACTTCAATAATTTGTGCTTAAATTACTATATAGTTACTCTGGACTAGTCCATTGGTTGTATTTGATATTGATCAGTGACATAAGGCTATATCTAACCTATGCAAGTAGAGACTTTGGATACAGAATATTCCAACAGTTTTATGGCTCCATTTTGATTTACCTACCGGTAAGTACAGACTATTGGATACATACTAGTCCATGTGATTATAGTTTAAATAGGATGCAATAGGGGATTATCAAGGTCAGCCATCACTGAGCAGGGGCACCACATGATTTAGAGTGAAATCCTCAGTGGCCAGGCAGGTTAGCATTAGGGATACGATAGGGTGTACCACAGGTCTACATAATCCTACTATCTGGTATAATCCCCTTTGGCATCCATTTCACTCTGTCTTATATGTGTGTTTACCTATATTTAGAATGTATTTTATGTCATTGATTAAACTAGACTTTTTAGAGATTTAATATTAAAATGTATTTTTTAATTGGTACATTTTTTTGGTGAGCCATTATTGTCGAATATGTACTTTACATCTATACATTTTATGTCTCTTTGTTTTGTAAAACCTAACTTGGCCTGGGGAAAAAAATGACTGTTAAAGCGCCACTCAGGCATTTTGTTTTTTTCTTTGTAAGCCCCCTGCCCCCAGTCATATACTCACACTCCGGCGGCGGCCTTGTTTTTAGGCACCACACAGGTCCCGCAGCGCCATCTTATGATCGTAGCTTTTGACTGTCAGTAAATCAGAAGTTACGTCAAAAGAGCTCAATGCAAGACTTGTATTGAAAAGTGACTTCCGCGTCACTCCATGAAACACTGGAGCTGCCGGCAGGTCACTTTTCAAAGGAGACAGACTGGAGCGAAGCTGGAAAAGGATGAAGGCGGTGGCAGGTGAGTATGAGACAAGGGGCAGGAGACTTGGGATCACACATGCGAGAAACGCATCCGTGTCTCGCATGTGAAATCCAAGCTCTGGCGCCGGCACTCCAGAGTGGAGCGTGTGGCCGCATAGCAACACATGGAGCCGCACGCTCCGCTCTGGAGTGCCGGCGCCAGAGCTTGGATTTCACATGCGAGACACGGACGTGTTTCTCGCATGTGTGATCCCGGCCTTATACTTACCCACTGCTGTCTTCACCTTTTTTCAGCACCACTCAGAAGTTACATCACAAGCTCTCCATGTATGAGGCTTTCATAGACTTGTATTGAGTTGTGACCTCCGGCTTGCCCAGCAAACACTGCAGCGATTCAGCAGGTCACAAACTGCTGGAGACCTCCAGGAGCGGGGATAATAGAAGGTGAAGACGGCAGCGGGTAAATGTAAAACTAAGGGCAGGGACCTTACATTAGAAGCATCACTCCAGCGCTGCAATAAAAACAACACAAAAAAAAACAAAACACTGGAGTGGTGCTAAAGGGGTTTCCTCTTTCAGCAATATGTCATTGTCTCTATTTTATAAATAAAGGAAAGGCTGCAGACCAGTTACTGTATCTATGATCTAGTTAAAGTACCTATTCCCATTAATGAACATTTAGTTGAAATGTCGTTCACATAAAAGCTGTCTTTACCAACCCCTTGATATACAAGCAAGAAGGGCAAAAAGTCATTAATTTTAACACAAATAAGGCTTGTGCAAAAATTAGCTTTTAACTCTGAAATTGTTATTTGCCCCACTGAGTCCCGCTTTAAGGAGGTAAGTACTGAAGTACTGCTGTAACATTGCTGTACTCTGAGCGGTCACATACTGCAGCATTACCTGTTCTTGATCCACATCTTCATCTCCAGTAATAATTATTCTCTTCTCTATCCTTGTTTCTGAAAATCCACCTTTTACTGTCTGCTTGGGCATATTGGACAAAGAAATTAGTGAAATCAGCTATACCAAAAGAACAAGGTAAGCACAGCGATATAATAGGTTAACGATATTAATTTTCCACATAATTAATTTATTCACTGTATTCCACATATACAACATACGTTCTCCTAGTTATGTACATATCAGAGAGACTCGCCCTACTCTATACAGGAAAACCTAGTATTAAAGTACAATGGGGCTTGATATGATCAATAGCATTAAGCATTTTCTATGTAGAATTCGGAACTCTGTGAATTTTACCTAAATAAGAATTGTTAAAGGTCACCCCAAATGTGTGATCATCTAAACTGTCTGTGGCCAAGCTTTATAGGAAACTACAATAAAGTGAATAAGTTAGCTATATTTTAAAGAACCGTATATAGCGCAGTTTAAGGGTTTTTTCTGTATGCTGTAAACTGCAGAACACTTGACATATACCAGACAGAGGCCAAAAGGACACTTTTTTACCCGCCGCCTAGTCTTAGTAGGGCTTTTCTGATTTAGGACTGACTAGGGCCTAAGAAACAACACCTGTTTTGTATTCGCTTAGGTATCTACCCATTGCAGGCTGTTCTAATCTACCTGTTATGCCCAGCTACTGTTTCAGCAATTTGGTTCTAAAATATTCTAAATGATTAGTGATCTATGTTCATCAGTCCCAGAAACTAGTCAGGACTAGTAAAAAAAATAAATAATGACAAAGAATAGCAAAAACATTAATCGCCTAATAAATCTGCCAATTTAAGAGTATTAAAAAAATGTGCATAATTTTAGCATGTATTGGCTGAAATGTCCTCACCTTTGTCACATGGGTAGTTGTAGATGATGACAATGTTTCTGCTGTGCCGTGAGTAATATTTGCAGTATGGGAAACCTAAGGAACAAATGTACTTGGTAACAGTTTTTAATCTAACATGAACATCCTAGTGATACTGCGCTTTCTTGTATAACTTACATGTTGGGTACGAGCCACATCGGCTTGTAGAGGGTGGACGCTCTCACCAGATGCTACAGCTTTTGTCAGATCTCCTCCTCCAAGGTCTGTCCTGTTCTCCTCAGCCTGTCAAGGTGCAACAACAATCACTAGCCATATCTTACCGGATGTTTTCTTTATTCCGAGCAGTTTAGGAGTCATGGCTATAGAAAAAATTCTTGAAGTTTTAAAGATGTTATCAGTCTCTAGATGCCATCGGTCTATTGTAGTTCAAAAGCAATTGCATAAATATTACCACCATCCGTACAGAGAGTGGCATACCCTAAAGGTGCCTTCACACTGACCAATTTCACAACGATATCGCTCGCGATCCGTGACGTTGCAGCGTCCTGGATAGCAATATCGTTGTGTTTGACACGCAGCAGCGATCAGGATCCCGCTGTGCAATCGTTGGTCGGAGCATAAAGTCCAGAACTTTATTTCGTCGCTGGATCACCCGCAGACATCGCTGAATCGGCGTGTGTGACGCCGATTCAGCGATGTCTTCA
This sequence comes from Ranitomeya imitator, assembly GCF_032444005.1. Taxonomy (NCBI): domain Eukaryota; kingdom Metazoa; phylum Chordata; class Amphibia; order Anura; family Dendrobatidae; genus Ranitomeya; species Ranitomeya imitator. Next base: position 588,664,076 of record NC_091283.1, read on the forward strand.
CTGGTAACCAGGGTAAACATCGGGTTACTAAGCGCAGGGCCGCGCTTAGTAACCCGATGTTTACCCTGGTTACCAGTGTAAATGTAAAAAAACCAAACACTTCATACTTACATACCGGTGTCTATAGCGTCCCTCGGCGTTCTGCTTCCCTGCACTGTCAGCGCCGGCCAGCCGTAAAGTAGATTACAGCGGTGACGTCACCGCTGTGCTTTACGGCCAGCCGGCGCTCACAGTCAGTACAGGAAAACACAGCGACGGGGGACAGACACCGGAATGTAAGTATGTAGTGTTTGGGTTTTATTACATTAGCACTGGTAACCAGGGTAAACATCGGGTTACTAAGCGCGGCCCTGCGCTTAGTAACCCGATGTTTACCCTGGTTACCAGGGGACTTCGCATAGTTGGTCGCTGGAGAGCTGTCCCCACCGTTCTGCTGCCTTTTCTCTTCTGCACATTTTTTTGCAGTGTTTTTTTACAATAGGTTTCTATGGGCAACCTAAAAAATACCTATAAAAACATAGTCATGCTTTTAAGTGATGAATCTTAGCGTTTCTACACTTCTTAAAAATCTGCACCAAAAATGCATAAAAAAGAATATAATTTATCAAAAACGCAGCAAAAAAATCCAACAGTCGTAGCAGATTGCTAGGGTGTATTTTGGTATGAACACCGACAGAAAAAAAAGGCAATGTAAAAAAGCAGAGTTTTTGCAATTGGGAACATGGTGGGAGGAGGTTAAGAACTGCTGGCACCTGGTCACCACAGGTCATACCGTAATTACTTTCTATCACCTATAAAATATCAGACTTTTAATAGGTGCTGGAGGCTTGGGAGGTTGTTAAAAAGGCAAAATAACATATACTGTGTGTGGTTCTACCCAAACCAGTTGTAGTCTACCAAGTCTCAACCATGTTACTTCCAACAGAATGGGCCTACTCCATCACACGTATTGATGCTCTTCCCAGAGACAGTGTTACACAGAGGAGTAAACCCTATATAATAAAATATTGAGAAATAGAGGAACAATGGGCATGTCATTCACTATTTTTCTTATGAGTGTGGCACTATCCTTGGGCTTGAATGGGAAAGTTATCTGTGCAGGTTTTCCACCCATCGAACACTGAAATAGGGTCAATTTGAACTCTGGAATATCCCTTCTGTGCTCCATAGTGGACACCAAGACTACAAATGATCTTCTAACCAACAATGGTACAGTGCATATCACATTTGGATAGCTTATAAAACACTGTAATTATTTACTCTTAAAAATAATAATATTTTTAATTTCTATAGCACCAGCATATTCTGTAGCACTTTCTATTTAATCAGCATTATATTGGAAAGATCTTTGTCTTATCATCAGGAGATTAACACTGGAGGACTAGTTGTTTCATGCTATGTAGTCCTCCATATTATTGAGTTTTGTATAACCCCAACCCCACTACTGTTTGACAGCTTTCTGTGTACCCTGTGCATAGGCAGAATGCTGTCAATCACTGGTGTGAGTGAGAACTTAGAGAACTGATAGATGTGCAACAGAGAAAACTGTGATATCAAAATGACAGCATGCAGAGTAGTAAGAGACACATCGCTAGAATCAGGACCCTATCTCATTGTGCTCTCAGATTACATAGCAAAAACCTGGTGATAGATTGTCTTTAAATTAGGCTCCTTCATTTTAAAATTGTTACCTGAGTGGTTTGTACCGTAGAAATCTGTGTTTGCGTAATAGTTTCTCCATCTGTTCTGCCGACTGCATCCATACTAGTGATGACCTCGTTCTGCACTGTCTTCAGGTGTGACTATGTGACAAAAGAATAAGGTTACTGGATTTAGACAACTAACAAACATAATAAATAGCTTATGAATACGTGTGATCTAAATAAAAATTGAAAAAAACATGCACAGGATGGGTAGATGATGTTTAATAAAATGATTTACATTAACATGCTAGAAAATCTATTGATGTCATTGGTCAGCACAGATGACATCGTCGACATTACTAAACTGAACAGACGGATGCTTTCAGCATGCACATGGTGGTATCATAGTACAATGACATGCAATTTCTAGTAACAAGCTGGGAATACTAAACACAACAAGGATGGATGATGGATGTAGAGACGTACATAAATGTTGACATGTTTGGCCACATCATGCATTTCCAGCACCTTCGATGCATTTTAATGTTTTTGAGATGTACTGCAAACCTGGGCAGCCAATTTTAGATGCCTCAGGTTAAGTATTTATTGGTAGAACTGACAACATGGACAAGGGTATGTCTGGAAACTCCATGCTGTAACTTTGTACCTCCGTTGTCTCCTCCTCTGACTTGTCTCCATCATGTACTTCCTGGAATGCAGTTGCAAGGTTGTCCATTGCGCCTCCATCACCTTGGTCTCTATGCAACTCTGGCAGGCTACGTCTGAAATCCTCAAAGCCTACATTCGAGTGGTAATCTCCAATGACTGTGAAGTCCACCTCCGCCTCAAGACTGGATGTAGAACTGACGGTAATGCTTGAGCACTTCCTCTCAATGCTCAGTTGGTTGTCTTTGAGGAGCCCTGCACTTTGCTCCTCTTCTACTGATGGACGTCCTTCATCTGCTTCCCTGCTGCTCATTCTCTAAAGGGATTCAAAAAGCCATGATGGCGAAAGGTCTCAGTGCGACATTACTCAAAGATGAGGAGAGTGGCATGGTGAGTTCAGATGGACTTGTGATCATGCCTTTTCATAAAAATGGAAAATCTATGCACAAGACTATTAACATACCATTTTTATAAATTGGTAACCCTTGCAATAGGTATCATATGTAATTTACAATGTAAATAAAATTCAAATCCTACTGCTCCTCCTATGTGAAAATGTTTTGTTCATCAGTGGAAAATAGCAGTTCAGTGTTAGTTGAGGTTATCAAGCATTTTTAGGCTTTGTATATAACACCAGACTCTCATTAGACCCCTGTAAATGTAGTTCTACACCACTGTAACATTATGAAGAAATATTAAATATGTCAGTAAAACTACACTAAAACTGAATATTATGCAGATATAGAATATATTTGTATGTTGTGTTACAACGTTTAACATTTATATATAACAATATATATTTTTTGTATTTTCATAGACCATATTTTGCTTGATATAAACCAAAGGTCACATTTATTCTGCAGCCCCCTGGGTGTACAATAACTAACAAAATGCAAGCAGAATCAGGGCAGGCCATAGCCCTGACCTGAAAAAGGACAATCCCGGATTTTCTATAACCCTGGTCCGGCAGGGAGACCTCTCTGAGAGCTGACGGGATGTCCCTTTCCTCCCAAGATGTTGACTCAAGTGGTTGACTCTAGAGCAGGAGAGAAGGGTTAGAGTGAAGAATTTTCAAGGGGCAGGGAGCAAGACCTGCAGCACAATGCATGAGACTGATGCTGGGCAGCGCAGCATCAAAGCGAGGCTCGAATGGACGCTGATTCACTAAGTTGTATTAAATTGTTACCAAGGGGCCCTATTGGATGTGCATTCTGTTTTTGTATATATACAGTATGAAAAAAGGAAGCGAAACAGTAACTAAAAGGGAATATAGGGAAAAGTCTGATGAATGTAGAAATAAAACAAACAGGTCAGAAGTAATGATGAGCGAGTGTGCCCCTTACTCGATATTTCCGAGCATGCTCGGGTGATCTCCGAGTATCTTGGGCGTGCTCGTAGATTGTTTGTGTCCCTGCAGCTGCATGATGTGCGGCTGCTAGACAGCCTGAATACATGTGGGGGTTTCCTAACAAACAGGCAATCCCTGCATGTTCAGGTTGTCTAACAGCTGCCATGCAGCTGTGGTGACACAAACATAATCTACGAGCACGCCCAAGATACTCGGAGATCACCCGATCATGCTCGGAAATCTCGAGTAACAAGCACACTCGCCCATCACTAGTCAGAAGCCTATAGACATCTCAGTGTGGATAGGTTGGTTCAGATTGTAGAAACGCTTTAAGAATACATTTCGTCGTCTTCCTAGACTTAATACAGCTCAGTGAATCAGTGTCCAGATGCATAGCACAAAAGCAAGAAAACAGCAGCCTCAGTGCAGTGAGTGGGGAGGAGGTGGGATGGAGATTACTAACTCCTTCTTATCCATGAAGGCGCAAATCGCAAGGCGTTTCAATCCAGTTATGCATTTAATGTGGGACATGAACTGCAGGGTACCTGCCAAGCATTGATTTTCCCAGACGACTAAGAAAATTACTGCAGGAGCCAATAAACCACTGTCATGTCATTGAAAGCGCCTGATTCCTGGAGTGGGGAAGATGTATTTTAGTGATGTTACCAGATTAGTTAAGAAGAGGATGTAGCTTCACCTCTCTTCATCTTTCCAACAGCTCTCCTTCCCGTCTCCTCTTTTGCTTCCATGCTTTTCAGACTGATATTTGGGGACGGGGTATTCTAAGCCAGATGGTACTCCAGCCAGAAGCAGATGGTAGGAGAGTATTGGCACAGACAGGCAGACAGATCCCATTATGACACCATGCCCCTTCGGATACACAAACAGGAACCTGGCGTGCTAGCCAAACCACAACACTCCAATGCCAAGCAGGTTTGGTGCCTCCATCCCTCCCCCCTACAAACATGCTACTGATGAGGATTTAGCACAGTTACCGCTGCATCGGTGAGTGTTATTTCACAGCCTGAGTCTGGAGATGAAAGGTCTCCAGGAGTGTCTGTTGTGGATTCAGCAGGACTGGCATTTCCTTCTTGATAAGGACCAGCATGGTGCCTAGGATTTGATTGAACAAGAATTTGCTCACTTTGATTGCTGACTGCAGCTGCCTCTTGATGACCCCGTTCTCTGGGAAGGCTCACTGGCAGTGGTATGATGGTTGGTAGCATAAAGTGAAGCACTGGTGGACCCCAATCTTCCAAAGGTAAATCTTCTGTGCCCCTCTCAGCTGTCATCTGTACACTTGAAGACAAAGGCTCATTCGGACATTTTGATTCCAAAACCTCTTCTGTGTTTTCTCTACCTGTTGCACAGCCATCTTCAATAATTTCTTCAGGATGATCATCTGGCATTAGGATATCAGTCGTGACATATTCCCTTAATGTTTCATCATGTTGACTCTCCCTTCTACCATTAAATACAGATTGCATTTGCTCATGACGATGCTGAAATGATGTAAACATGTCCATTTCCTCTGTATTTTCTGATTTCTTGGGTTGCTGGTACCCAGAACTCTCACACCATATTAACGTTTTTTGTTGGTCTTCCCAGTGAACATCATTGTTCCACTCGCCTTCTGTTTCATCAGCGCTGTCATCAGCTTCTTCTTCGTCACATAAAATAACACGCCTGCTCTCTCCAATTTCCACAATTGTCCTGCTCATATCATGAGACCTTTCTGATGATCCAGAAGCTAGCAATCCCCTCTCTGTCCACTTTATAGAGGGATCTTCTCCATCTACTTCTTCTCCCCTACTCCAGACTTGGCCTTGTTTTACATTGTCCATCTTTATAGCCCATTCTCTGCTATCATCTGCAGGAGCACCATCTGGTGCTGTCCTGGCTTTACTTTCCACTGTGTCCCATTCTCCAGTTACCATTACAAGACGCTGTTCCCTTTGGGTTAACCTGATTCTTCTCTCCACTCCCTTTACCACTGGTACTGCTTTGTCTGTCTCGGCCCCTTTCTCCTTGTGAGGGTCCTCAGTTTCTCTTTCCACCCTATCCATTGGAAGTTGGAAGTGTTCTTCCATGTCGGGGGTCAAATCCTGCCCACTGATGTGGACAGTTTGAGATTTTGGCACCTCTTCAAAGGACGTATTAAAGTTTTCTGTACTCCTTTCTATAAAAACCCAATGCTCCATGCCCTGTACAGTAATCAGAGCAAGATGGGTTAGCTGCTAATGCACAGTGACACTAAAAATGTCCATTATATTATAAGATAACATTTGTTTCTCTCAAAAGGACACGTGTAAACATTGTTGACAAATGAACATTATTGAAGTTTGTGATCATATAAAATTAGACATTTACACACAAAACACAGCCCTGTTATATGTGCAAGGGTGTTGAAAACAATACAACAATAACTAGTAATGAGATAAGTTCCTGTAGCTGCTATGAGCAGTGAGTCAATCAAACTTTCAGGGAATGTGCTCCTCAAATTGATCAGTTGAACAAAAGTGTTATATGGGCTTGCACAGAAAAAACTACCTGTGCTTGTAGTATGAATATAGCTGAAGAACATAACTTCAGAAACAGTCCTCTAGGAGATGAATAACATGAGAAGTAGATTTCAACACAGAATTAAATTCCTTAATGAAACACAATGTCTTATGTCACAAAATTCAGACTGATAAATGTAATTTCTTCTGGAAGTACTTAATAGTAACACAATGCTATCAAAAGGCACGAGAGCTGACTAGAAGCTAATATATAATTATATAATTCATTGTTCTCCCAGGATAAAAACATTTCGCAGGCTATAAAAAATCCTGGCAGCTTATTGCATCACAAAATAATGACTAGCTTTAAAGCCTTCACTGCTTCATTCGCACCTTCCATGTAATGCCACAGTGATCTTTGTTAACAATGCTGCATTGATGATGTGCCATACCAAAACAGGTCTCATCACTTGCCACTGGGATCACAACATACATACTGACATCGCCACTAAGGCCAATGATTGGCTCATTAGTGATGAGTGAATCAAAGTCCGGTGCTATGTTATACATGCATAACACTGCAACAATGATGTTGTTCTGGGCATACAAATCAGAAGTGGTGTCAGGTATTCCAACAGGTAGGAGGCAGTTTGTAAGGTTCCCAAAAAGTGGCCATCGGCCACTGATGCAGCCGATGTAGCAGAGACCAGTGAATCCTACTCATCTCTAGGAATAATATATTGGTACACCATTTCAACATTGCAGTGATGTAAACAGGAGAGTATAAGTCTAGTAGCACTGAAGTAGCTTTTGGTTTAAGAGAAAATTAAAGCCAAAAACATTAACAAAATACTCAATTCTTCTCACTTTTTATGTAATACCTAAGTGTTACATATTTAAAAACTGCATGTGTGAATCTAGGCTTTTTAAGATAAGCCCTTGTGAGCCCTGGTGGATGCACAAACTATTTTTTTTATATATTTTGCTATTTTAAAATATTGGCATACACTATGGGTCAAAATTTGGACACAGCTGTTCGTCCTATGGTTTTCCATAAGCATGAAGGCACACAAACAAGGTGTAAAGAAACATATGTGACATAACCTAGAATGTGTCAAACCTTAGATTCCTCAAAGTACCCCCTTTACTCTGATGACATCTTTACACACCCTTGGCATTCTCTTATGTGGCTTTAACAGGTAGTCATTTGAAATTAGGTTCCAAGAAGTATGCATTTTCAAGAGTTCATTTGTGGAATCACCAGCCTTCACAAAGTGTTTGCGACCATAAACTGTGTTTTGCAGAGGCATTGTTGGCACACAGTTCCATACGGTGCTGAGTCGGGGTCCACAACTGTTCTAAGGCAGAATATGGCAAGAACCACTCAACTAAGTAAAGAGAAAGAACAATCCATCTTTACTTTAAGACATGAAGGTCAGTCAATCTAGAAAATTGCTAGGACCTTGAATGCATCCTCAAGTGCAGTCATGAAAACAATCAATAATGAAAGTGGCTCTCTTGAGAACCGTCCCAGGAAAAGAAGACCTAGAATTACATGTGCTGCAGAGGATAAGTTAATAAGATTTATCAGCCTCAGAAATCCCAAATTGACAGCAACTCTGATCACAGTCCTCATTAATAATGCAAAGGAATCGAATAGCAGATACATATCAACATTAATTGTCAGGCTGAGTTTGCAAGAAGCAGGCATTATTGTTGAATTGCTGATAAGAAGCCACTAGTGAGGACAGCAAACAAGAATTTGTATTGCAAGAGGACTAAGACCCAAAATGCTCCTCCAGCCTATATAATGGCTATGTGACCAAGCGGCTGAGGAATGGAGTGCTGCATCAGATGAGATGAACTCCAAAATCACTCGACCTAAGCCCAATTGAAATGGTTTGAGATGAGTTGGACCACATAATGAAGGCAAAGCTGCCAAAAAGTGCACAGCACATATGGGAAATCCTTCAAGACTGTTGGAAAGCCATTCCAGGTGACTACCTGAAAAAACTGCTTGAGAGAATGCCAGGGGGTAAAAAAGGTTTACAACATATTCTGGTATGTTTGACACATGTTTCTTTACTGCTTGTTTCCATATGTGTCCCCTTCTGGTTTAGCTTCATTCACGTGGAATATATAATGTTCACATCCCAATCAGAACAGGAAAAAATATTGCAAATTTTTGATTAATACTGAACATCAAAATCAGATCATTGATAACAAATACTAATAGAGATCCTTTAATAATGTTTTGGAAAAACTATCAAACTATCAAAACCAGATTGTTTTGTGTGTCTTAAGTTTAAAACTATACATGTTTCATTTAGATTGTCATTTAGATTGTCCTCTACTTTATCATTGACCTTTAGGGTAGGTCATCAATATCTGATTGGTCGGGGTCGGACACCCGTCACTCTCACCAATCAGCTGTTTTCAGTGTCAGATGCCTCTGGCCGGAAGTGCTCAATTGCGGAGCTGCTCCCTATTCAAATCAATAGGAGGCGGATGTGCAGTACCCGATTGCGACAAATATCAGAAAACGGGGCAGCTCCGCAATTGAGCACTTCTGGTAGCAGCCGACACTGAGTACATCTGATCGGCTGGGGTACCAGGTGTCAGATCCTGACTGATCAGACATTGATGACCTATTCCAAGGATAGGCCATCAATGATAAAGAAGTGGACAACCTCTTTAAAATAAAAGATGGGACTAATCTTCTAACTTAAAACACTGTCTTTGATGAAATAAAATAATATTTTTCCTTGCTTGTATTTGAATGGGTCTTTTGTGTATTTAACCTCATATCTGAGTCATGTTTTTTATGCATATATTACAGTGATTTAGTGGTACGCTATGCCGCTCCATCATCCACATGTAAAAAAAAACATGAATATATGAACAACACCGAAACGGGAAAAAAATTATAAACATTAGAGCTTCTACTTCTTTGTAAATACATATGCACATCATAAATATTTAGCAACCCTCAATATGTTTATGTTATATTGGCCTTTTAAACATCAATACCTTCAGATTATCTGTCACCTGTTGAGTATGATGGATGTCATCACTCCGTGATGCCTACTAAGTGTTAAATAGGAAATGATGTGTCTGGGGGCCACTTATCTTTTTTTTTCCTATGGCAATAAACTAAACATATTTTTAGTCAACTGTCAACAAGTATGTAAAGCAGTCATTCTCAACCAGGGTTCCTTGTGTTATTAACCTGGAATATGGTCAGGGGTTTGCTGGAACACAGTAATAAATCACTACTACAGAAAAGAGGGAAACGGTCTACAAATCTGAATATAGTGCTTGACTAGAATTATTGAATGTTTTACCTTTCCCTACATGAGTCTCTTTGGGGTAGGAATGAGGATAAGGGAACCCTGGAAGTTTAGTAATTTTTCAGTGTTTCCCCCATTCTGTTATGATTGGGATTTAATACTCTGAAGTGATGACCAGTTTAACCAAAAATTGCTGTTACAAAAGAATACATACAATACATAATGAGGAACACATAGTCTAAAATGATCAAGTATGAAATTTTAGATTTGGATCGTAGTGAAAGATGTGTAACAGCTGCGCATAATAATGCAAAACAAATCTGTATACAAATGAAAGAATTCTGTTTTTTCAGAGATTTCAGATCCTGGTAAACTGGTCAATTTCTAGATCGAAGAAATCTTTATAACATATTAATCAAAGTAAATAATATACAAAGTAAGGTGAGGCACCTCGGGAGATGAAGCCAAGCTTTTTTGGGTGAAAACATCTGAATCCTGGGCAGCAGCGGTATCATGCTCATCCTCCTCTCTTTTGCCAATTTCTTCTGTGTCCTGTTGAACACCATAAAAAGGAAAATTAAGACACATTACAGCAAGTGGAGGAACTTATCGTCTCATAAGATGAGATGTGGACCCTAAATACAGGGTTATATGCCGTGGACACCTGCATATTTTTTTTTTTAATTATATTTTTTTATTTATATATTGGTCAATTCCAAAAATCACAGTTCTTCAAAATATTCTCCAAAATATTGTCTTTCTTTAGTTATGGGAGCACTATAATAATAACTGGTGGTTATCATGCAACCCATCATCAGACTATCTTGGAATATTTCAGAATATGATAATCATATCTCAGTAAGCATCTGCAAACTGCAATTTGTTGTCTTGCTGATTGTTCTGGCTATAAAATGGTGATGTGCCTGTAACACGTTGATGGGTATTCCACGCATTAGTGCTTTTACTACTTTCTATGTAAATACATACTAAATGATTCTGGACGTCACATATCCCTGTACTGCATTTGTTCTGCACTAAACACTATAAATATTTACACACTCCAATGCATTCTGAACAGTCGGGTGCCAGCTTGCTCAAAATTCAGGGGTAAACTAAATGTTGTGGCATCCAGACAATGCTCAAGAACCACTGGACAGAAGAAACCCACAACCTATAATAAGACAAAAAAAGTCAAATTATGGTCTTTGCATATGTATATAAATCTTTGATATAGATTTTGACCTTTCTCACTTTGCTACACAAATATTGGTGCAGATGTAAACTTTATGCAGAAAGTATTCACAATATTTGGAAGAAATGTATCAGAACAAATGAATAGCCAGTTAACCAGTTCATGAGGGCATTCTTTAAAACAGCGTAGATGTTGCATGTTGGCATTTTGCATTATTTTAGTGTTACTTTATAAAGTGTGGAATCCATAATGATTTACAAAATTCTGTATTAAAGTTGTGAAATAAAATATAAAAAATTATGTCTAAAAATAACATATAAAAGTCACAAATGTTTGTACAATAAGTACGATTTTGCAGAAAAAAATTGTGACTTGTCTTTATGATTCTCACCCTTAGTGTATAACGTATATCTGATATATACAATTGTATACTAAGTGTATCTAACAGTACTAGATGTACTGTATATAAGTATGCTGGGCATCTAAAAGTGCAATTGAGGTATAGAAATAAGTGCCCTTTTGACGTCTATTGTTAAAAAGTACACCCTATATTGAAAAGCAGTTTTAAATAGTTATGCTCATGTCCACTGCCCAAATGCCTAAAATAGACATATGGTGTATACAGTGATTGTACACATTACCACTCATAGTGCAAACCTACCATAACCATGTTTACAGGGGTTCTCTAGTCTCAGAAAAGCCAGAAGCCAGGCGAGACAAATCGGCATATGACCGCAAGTATGGGAATCGCACACATGTGCTCACTTAATTGCCCACCCGCATATAGAATACAGTGGAATCTTGGCAGTTTCAGATCCAGCGCCCCAAAAGACTTTTAAATAAATTACAAATTTAAAAAATCATAATTGCTGTTACTAGCCCCACCCCCGTTAAACTGTGTCAAATATATAAAAATAATTTTTATGGAATGGAGTAAAATTTTAACATGTATTTCAGTGGCCTTGTGATCATAAAAAAGTAGAAAAATAAAAAGAAAGGTTGAAAATATCAAAATTAGATTATATACAGTACAGACCAAAAGTTTGAACACACCTTCTCATTTAAAGATTTTTCTGTATTTTCATGAATCTGAAAATTGTACATTCACACTGAAGGCATCAAAACTATGAATTAACACATGTGGAATGATATACTTAATTTCAGTAGTTTCACACTTTTTTGTTATGTCTTATATTCTAGGTTCTTCAAAGTAGCCACCTTTTGCTTTGATGACTGCTTTGCACACTCTTGGCATTCTCTTGATGAGCTTCAAGAGGTACTCACCGGGAATGGTTTTCACTTCACAGGTGTGCCCTGTCGGTTTTAATAAGTGGGATTTCTTGCCTTATAAATGGGGTTGGGACCATCAGTTGTGTTGTGCAGAAGTCTGGTGGATACACAGCTGATAGTCCTACTGAATAGACTGTTAAGATGTGTATTATGGCAAGAAAAAAGCAGCTTAGTAAGGAAAAAACGAGTGGCCATCATTACTTTAAGAAATGAAGGTCAGTCAGTCTGAAAAATTGGGAAAACTTTGAAAGTGTCCCCAAGTGCAGTTGGAAAAACCATCACGCGCTACAAAGAAACTGACTCACATGAGGACCGCCCCAGGAAAGGAAGATCAAGAGTCACCTCTGCTTCTGAGGATAAGTTTATCCGAGTCACCAGCCTCAGAAATCGCAGGTTAACAGCAGCTCAGATTAGAGACCAGGTCAATGCCACACAGTTCTAGCAGCAGACACATCTCTACAACAACTGCTAAGAGGAGACTTTGTGCAGCATGCCTTCATGGTAAAATAGCTGCTAGGAAACCACTGCTAAGGACAGGCAACAAGCAGAAGAGACTTGTTTGGGCTAAAGAACACAAGGAATGGACATTAGACCAGTGGAAATCTGTGCTTTGGTCTGATGAGTCCAAATTTGAGATCTTTGGTTCCAACCACCGTGTCTTTGTGCGACGCAGAAAAGGTGAACGGATGGACTCTACATGCCTGGTTCCCACCGTGAAGCATGGAGGATCAGGTGTGATGGTCTGGGGGTGCTTTACTGGTGACACTGTTGGGGATTTATTCAAAATTGAAGGCATACCGAACCAGCATGGCTACTACAGCATCTTGCAGCGGCATGCTATTCCATCCGGTTGGACCATCATTTATTTTTCAACAGGACAATGACTGTTATGTTTGCTAATGACAGGTGTTATGAAGGCAATCCAGAAACACAGTGTGCTTAGCGATCAGAGCGCACACAGTGATCTGACAAATACCCAAAAATACAAGAACGAGCTCTGAGACGTGGAAACTCTGTAGACTGCACACCTGATCCTATCCTAAACACAACTAAAAGCGGCTGTGGATTGCGCCTAACAACTACCTAGGCAACTCGGCACAGCCTAAGAAACTAGCTAGCCTGAAGATAGAAAAATAGGCCTGACTTGCCCCAGAGAAATTCCCCAAAGGAAAAGGCAGCCCCCCACATATAATGACTGTGAGTAAGATGAAAAGACAAAACGTAGGGATGAAATAGATTCAGCAAAGTGGGGCCCGATATTCTAGGACAGAGCGAGGACAGTAAAGCGAACTTTGCAGTCTACAAAAAACCCTAAAGCAAAACCACGCAAAGGGGGCAAAAAAAACCCACCGTGCCGAACTAACGGCACGGCGGTACACCCTTTGCGTCTCAGAGCTTCCAGCAAAACAAAAGACAAGCTGGACAGAAAAAAAGCAACAAAAAAGCAAAAAGCACTTAGCTATACAGAGCAGCAGGTCACAGGAACAATCAGGAGAAGCTCAGATCCAACACTGAAACATTGACAAGGAGCAAGGATAGCAGCATCAGGCGGAGTTAAGTAATGAAGCAGTTAACGAGCTCACCAGAACACCTGAGGGAGGAAGCTCAGAAGCTGCAGTACCACTTGTGACCACAGGAGTGAATTCAGCCACAGAATTCACAACAGTACCCCCCCCTTGAGGAGGGGTCACCGAACCCTCACCAGAGCCCCCAGGCCGACCAGGATGAGCCGCATGAAAGGCACGAACAAGATCGGAAGCATGAACATCAGAGGCAAAAACCCAGGAATTATCTTCCTGAGCATAACCCTTCCATTTAACCAGATACTGGAGTTTCCGTCTAGAAACACGAGAATCCAAAATCTTCTCCACAATATACTCCAATTCCCCCTCCACCAAAACCGGGGCAGGAGGCTCAACAGATGGAACCATAGGTGCCACGTATCTCCGCAACAACGACCTATGGAATACATTATGTATGGAAAAGGAGTCTGGGAGGGTCAAACGAAAAGACACAGGATTGAGAACCTCAGAAATCCTATACGGACCAATAAAACGAGGTTTAAATTTAGGAGAGGAAACCTTCATAGGAATATGACGAGAAGATAACCAAACCAGATCCCCAACACGAAGTCGGGGACCCACATGGCGTCTGCGATTAGCGAAAAGTTGAGCTTTCTCCTGGGACAAGATCAAATTGTCCACTACCTGAGTCCAGATCTGCTGCAACCTATCCACCACAGAATCCACACCAGGACAGTCCGAAGACTCAACCTGTCCTGAAGAGAAACGAGGATGGAACCCAGAATTGCAAAAAAATGGAGAAACCAAGGTAGCCGAGCTGGCCCGATTATTAAGGGCGAACTCAGCCAACGGCAAAAAGGACACCCAATCATCCTGGTCTGCAGAAACAAAACATCTCAGATATGTTTCCAAGGTCTGATTGGTTCGTTCGGTCTGGCCATTAGTCTGAGGATGGAAAGCCGAGGAAAAGGATAGGTCAATGCCCATCCTACCACAAAAGGCTCGCCAAAACCTTGAAACAAACTGGGAACCTCTGTCAGAAACAATATTCTCAGGAATGCCATGCAACCGAACCACATGCTGAAAGAACAAAGGTACCAAATCAGAGGAGGAAGGCAATTTAGCCAAGGGCACCAGATGGACCATTTTAGAAAAGCGATCACAGACCACCCAAATGACTGACATCTTTTGAGAAACGGGAAGGTCAGAAATGAAATTCATCGAAATATGTGTCCAAGGCCTCTTTGGGACCGGCAAGGGCAAAAGCAACCCACTGGCACGAGAACAGCAGGGCTTAGCCCTAGCACAAATCCCACAGGACTGCACAAAAGTACGTACATCCCGTGACAGAGATGGCCACCAGAAGGATCTAGCCACTAACTCTCTGGTACCAAAGATTCCAGGATGACCAGCCAACACCGAACAATGAAGTTCAGAGATAAGTTTATTAGTCCACCTATCAGGGACGAACAGTTTCTCTGCTGGACAACGATCAGGTTTATTCGCCTGAAATTTTTGCAGCACCCGCCGCAAATCAGGGGAGATGGCAGACACAATGACTCCTTCCTTGAGGATATCCGCTGGCTCAGATAAACCCGGAGAGTCGGGCACAAAACTCCTAGACAGAGCATCCGCCTTCACATTTTTAGAGCCCGGAAGGTACGAAATCACAAAGTCGAAGCGGGCAAAAAATAACGACCAACGGGCCTGTCTAGGATTCAAGCGCTTGGCAGACTCGAGATAAGTCAAGTTCTTATGATCAGTCAATACCACCACGCGATGCTTAGCTCCTTCAAGCCAATGACGCCACTCCTCGAATGCCCACTTCATGGCCAGCAACTCTCGATTGCCCACATCATAATTACGCTCAGCGGGCGAAAACTTCCTGGAAAAGAAAGCACATGGTTTCATCACTGAGCAATCAGAACCTCTCTGTGACAAAACCGCCCCTGCTCCAATCTCAGAAGCATCAACCTCGACCTGGAACGGAAGAGAAACATCTGGCTGACACAACACAGGGGCAGAACAAAAACGACGCTTCAACTCCTGAAAAGCTTCCACAGCAGCAGAAGACCAATTAACCAAATCAGCACCCTTCTTGGTCAAATCGGTCAATGGTTTGGCAATGCTAGAAAAATTACAGATGAAGCGACGATAAAAATTAGCAAAGCCCAGGAACTTTTGCAGACTTTTCAGAGATGTCGGCTGAATCCAATCCTGGATGGCTTGGACCTTAACTGGATCCATCTCGATAGTAGAAGGGGTAAAGATGAACCCCAAAAATGAAACTTTCTGCACACCGAAGAGACACTTTGATCCCTTCACAAACAAAGAGTTAGCACGCAGGACCTGAAAAACCATTCTGACCTGCTTCACATGAGACTCCCAATCATCTGAGAAGATCAAAATGTCATTCAAGTAAACAATCAGGAATTTATCCAGATACTCACGGAAGATGTCATGCATAAAAGACTGAAACACAGATGGAGCATTGGCAAGTCCGAACGGCATCACTAGATACTCAAAATGACCATCGGGCGTATTGAATGCAGTTTTCCATTCATCTCCTTGCCTGATTCTCACCAGATTATACGCACCACGAAGATCTATCTTAGTGAACCAACTAGCCCCCTTAATCCGAGCAAACAAGTCAGATAACAATGGCAAGGGATACTGAAATTTAACAGTGATCTTATTAAGAAGGCGGTAATCAATACACGGTCTCAGCGAACCATCCTTCTTGGCTACAAAGAAGAACCCTGCTCCCAGTGGTGATGACGATGGGCGAATATGTCCCTTCTCCAGGGATTCCTTCACATAACTGCGCATAGCGGCGTGTTCGGGCACGGATAAATTAAATAATCGACCTTTAGGGAATTTACTACCAGGAATCAAATTGATAGCACAATCACAATCCCTATGCGGAGGTAGAGCATCGGACTTGGGCTCTTCAAATACATCCTGATAATCAGACAAGAACTCTGGGACCTCAGAAGGGGTGGATGACGAAATCAACAAAAATGGAACATCACCATGTACCCCCTGACAACCCCAGCTGGATACCGACATGGAATTCCAATCCAATACTGGATTATGGGTTTGTAGCCATGGCAACCCCAACACGACCACATCATGCAGATTATGCAACACCAGAAAGCGAATAACTTCCTGATGTGCAGGAGCCATGCACATGGTCAGCTGGGCCCAGTATTGAGGTTTATTCTTGGCCAAAGGTGTAGCATCAATTCCTCTCAATGGAATAGGACACCGCAAAGGCTCCAAGAAAAACCCACAACGTTTAGCATAATCCAAATCCATCAGATTCAGGGCAGCGCCCGAATCCACAAACGCCATGACAGAAAACGACGACAAAGAGCATATCAAGGTAATGGACAGAAGGAATTTGGACTGTACAGTACCAATGACGGCAGACCTAGCGGGCAATCGCTTAGTGCGCTTAGGACAATCAGAAATAGCATGAGTGGAATCACCACAGTAGAAACACAGACCATTCAGACGTCTGTATTCCTGCCGTTCAACTCTAGTCATAGTCCTATCGCACTGCATAGGCTCAGGTTTAACCTCAGGCAGTACCGCCAAATGGTGCACAGATTTACGCTCGCGCAAGCGTCGACCGATCTGAATGGCCAAAGACAAAGACTCATTCAAACCAGCAGGCATAGGAAATCCCACCATGACATCCTTAAGAGCCTCAGAGAGACCCTTTCTGAACAAAGCTGCCAGCGCAGATTCATTCCACTGAGTGAGTACTGACCATTTCCTAAATTTCTGACAATATACTTCTATATCATCCTGACCCTGGCACAAAGCCAGCAAATTTTTCTCAGCCTGATCCACTGAATTAGGCTCATCGTACAGCAATCCGAGCGCCAGGAAAAACACATCGACACTACTCAATGCAGGGTCTCCGGCGCAAGAGAAAATGCCCAGTCTTGAGGGTCGCCGCGCAAAAAAGAAATAATAATCAAAACCTGTTGAATAGGATTACCAGAAGAATGAGGTTTCAAGGCCAGAAATAGCTTACAATTATTTTTGAAACTTAGAAACTTAGTTCTATCTCCAAAAAACAAATCAGGAATAGGAATTCTTGGTTCTAACATAGATTTCTGATCAATAGTATCTTGAATTTTTTGTACATTTATAACGAGATTATCCATTGAAGAGCACAGACCCTGAATATCCATGTCCACACCTGTGTCCAGAATCACCCAAATGTCTAGGGGAAAAAAAAAAAATGAACACAGAGCAGAAAAAAAAAAAAAATGATGTCAGAACTTTTTCTTTCCCTCTATTGAGAATCATTAGTTAGGGCTCCTTGTACTGTTATGTTTGCTAATGACAGGTGTTATGAAGGCAATCCAGAAACACAGTGTGTTTAGCGATCAGAGCGCACACAGTGATCTGACAAATACCCAAAAATACAAGAACGAGCTCTGAGACGTGGAAACTCTGTAGACTGCACACCTGATCCTATCCTAAACACAACTAAAAGCGGCTGTGGATTGCGCCTAACAACTACCTAGGCAACTCGGCACAGCCTAAGAAACTAGCTAGCCTGAAGATAGAAAAATAGGCCTGACTTGCCCCAGAGAAATTCCCCAAAGGAAAAGGCAGCCCCCCACATATAATGACTGTGAGTAAGATGAAAAGACAAAACGTAGGGATGAAATAGATTCAGCAAAGTGGGGCCCGATATTCTAGGACAGAGCGAGAACAGTAAAGCGAACTTTGCAGTCTACAAAAAACCCTAAAGCAAAACCACGCAAAGGGGGCAAAAAAAACCCACCGTGCCGAACTAACGGCACGGCGGTACACCCTTTGCGTCTCAGAGCTTCCAGCAAAACAAAAGACAAGCTGGACAGAAAAAAAGCAACAAAAAAGCAAAAAGCACTTAGCTATACAGAGCAGCAGGTCACAGGAACAATCAGGAGAAGCTCAGATCCAACACTGAAACATTGACAAGGAGCAAGGATAGCAGCATCAGGCGGAGTTAAGTAATGAAGCAGTTAACGAGCTCACCAGAACACCTGAGGGAGGAAGCTCAGAAGCTGCAGTACCACTTGTGACCACAGGAGTGAATTCAGCCACAGAATTCACAACAAATGACCCCATACACACCCCCAGGCTGTGTAAGAGCTATTTGACCAGGAAGGAGAGTGATGGGGTGCTACGCCAGATGACCTGGCCTCCACAGTCACCAGACCTGAACCCAATAGAGAAGGTTTGGGGTGAGCTGGACCGCATAGTGAAGGCAAAAGGGCCAACAAGTGCTAAGCATCTCTGGGAACTCCTTCAAGACTGTTGGAAGACCATTCCCGGTGACTACCTCTTGAAGCTCATCAAGAGAATGCCAAGAGTATGCAAAGCAGTAATCAAAGCAAAAGGTGGCTACTTTGAAGAACCTAAACAATTTTCATGGGCATGAAAATACAGGAAGATCTTTAAATGAGAAGGTGTGTCCAAACTTTTGATCTGCAATATGTATATATATATATATATATATATATATATATATACACATGGTCTGCTCTTGAACTAGTTAACCAGAGTAATAGTGTTCTTGTACTTGCACTTATAATTAGCCAGGAAAGAGGCATTGAAGGTTACAGAATGGAACATTATGACAGGAGAAAGATCTGAGCAACAGACTGTTAAGTTATGGTGCCATATGTTAATAAGAGCTGAAAAATATAGAACATGCCATCTTAAAAAATAAAGAAGGCTGAGATGGTTGCAGGGGAAAAAAATACATTTCGACTGCTTTAGGCCAATCAAAATGTGGTGAGCTGCAGCCGAGGCCTCCAATAAAGCTCCAGCCCCTAGGTAAACGCTTTGATAAATCTCTGGGGAGACTAAGAGAAGTAGAAATCTGATCAAGCTGAATTAAGATGTTCCAGACAGAACCTTCAGAAGAAAACTCTCTATGGGGTTCTGGATTAATGAAGCGATTGCCACGCTATATCTACGTGGAAGGATGACTGCAACGTTATTAAAATTCTCTACATGATCACGGACAAATTCTGGCCTCCTTAGACATCAAAGGAAAAACAAAATAATATCTATTCACTACAGCTTGATTATGTCACTGATAAAACGCTAGGACGAACTAAATCCATTTAGATACCATTAGTTATATCTACCGTATTTGAAAATCCCACTTGAGATCCATCTTTTCCATTAAATGTTAGATCATCAGATGCCATTTTGCAATAGGGTGTATATTTTTATTCTCATATACAGAATAGCAGGAATCGAGAATGTTTTAGTAGGAATTATACAGGCAAGACCACTAAAAAATACCGTAGGTAGCATTAGGGCCTGGTGTACAGCATGACAGAGTAAA
Source organism: Ranitomeya imitator (assembly GCF_032444005.1). NCBI lineage: Eukaryota > Metazoa > Chordata > Amphibia > Anura > Dendrobatidae > Ranitomeya > Ranitomeya imitator. The sequence goes on from NC_091283.1 coordinate 588,683,893, forward strand.
AGGTAAGCCAAGGTCCTGTGCACAGTGACAGAAGGGAGAAGGATTCATTCTATAGCAGTGTGTGGTTGAGAGGATAACAAAGAACTGCAGCACTTTAGTGCAATCATAGAATCTGTGTTTGACATGCGCTGGTTAACTGAGCAAACAATCAAAGTTTACAACTCATTCCAAAAGAATTACCATTTTATTACAATGTCACCTTTATGATGGATTTTATTTTCTGCAGTCTGCATTTTGAATTGATAGTATAACAGTAAACATCAGATTATTGTCAGTTCAACCTTTTCTTGTAAGGAGTCCCAATTTCCCCCCAGTGACAGATGCTAAATTGAGATTCTGGTTTGGCTATTATCCTAGTCATGTGACAAGGCTCGGTAAAGGGTCGACATTGACTGTTAGGATTGCTACTTCCAATAGGTGGCACTAGAGTTCTAGTTCTCTTCCTCTCTGAAGAGACAATTTGCATATTTCCCAGAGAAGCATTGCGGCTTTAAGTCTCCTCACCTCGACATGCTTATCATGTCACACTCCGCAAGGAGAAACGATACTTCTTGGATCCCGGTCAGACGCCTCTCAATCAGCCAAACCAGATCTCCACTTTGCACTGACGAGGGGCAGTACCCCGAAACACAGTGTCTGCAAATTGAGATTCTGGTTTGGCTATTATCCTAAGTCATGTGACAAGGCTCGGTAAAGGGTCGACATTGATTGTTAGGGTTGCTACTTCCAATAGGTGGCACTAGAGTTCTAGTCCTCTTCCTCTCTGAAGAGACAATTTGTGTACTCAGGGAAGGTAAGCCTCTAGGAATCTGGCATCAGAGGATTCTCCTCTCTACTCAGTCAGGACATACGGCATGCTCGGCCACTTTGAGTGGGCATGTATGGGGTGGTTAGCAAGAATATTTGGCAGCCAAGCAAACATTTGCCCAATAGAAATCTAGTCCCCGATTTATCAAAGCAATAATGCCAGAATTTTGATGTAAATTGCTTTGAAAAGTCACAAAATTTTTATGCAACTCAGAGTTGCGCAACAATTTTGCAACCTCTGGCATTTTCACGCCAGTTTCTCTCGGCTCTGCCAAAATAGGTAGAGCTGGGACGGGACAGAGATACATCAGGGGTGTGATCCTATAGCTCACCTATTTCATGACAAGCTGTGACGTTTCCTAGAGTTTCAGAGACTGGAGTAAGATTTTTTTGGTATATGCCTCTAAATGAATCAAGAGCATCTGACATCAACACACCCTCTCATCAAAGAAAATCACTGGTCTTGTTTTTCATAATGTCATCTCCAAAATGGGATTGTACTAGCTGCTATGATGTTCTGTCGCTCTCAGGAGCATTGGACTTACCCCTCTCCCAATGCTGTTCCTTCTTTAATGAGCTAGTAAAAGGCTCTTATTAGTTTCCAGAGTAAGCTCGACGTGTTATTATAGCCTTAAAGAGAGTATTACAGTCCAAACTGAAAGTACAAAATAAGCACGTAACCTTATAGTGGATGATAGAGAAGAGCGAACATCGTCGGTTCCCTCCTTATTCGGCACACTATGGCACTTCCCGAAGAAGCTGCATCGGGAATCCAGATACCTGTAGCGCTCCCGATGATCAGGTGTCCGGCACCACAGCTGCATGTGTCGCGATTGTGTGACACTCACAACACATGCATGTAGAGCCTGTTATGACTGTCACAATGCCGCGACACATGCAGCTCCGGAGCCGAACAGCTGATCGTCTGGAGCTCTCCAGGTATCCAGGTTCCCGATGCATTCTTTGGTAAGCACTATAGCTTGCCGAATAAGGAGGGAGCCGACGATGTTCACTCATCTCTAATGGATACAACCCCATTGTTCTAGTCACTGTCTCTGTCCTGCAGAAACTGAAGCTTGACCAAACATACTAATTAGAGAGCTTAGTGCACCCTGGGTGTTGCCAAGAAGCTCAGTGCACTGTTCCACCCATTGGTTTTGCATTACCCTCCTCCCTCATTGGTGATTGACAGCAGTCAGTCAAGCCAGCGCTGTCCATTACAACAGAGGAAAAACCAAGCGGAGCAGTGCCATGAGCATCTTTGCCACCTCTAGGGTGTTTCTACTGTTGCAATCATGATGATTTTTTTAAACATTTTTGTGTTGAAAGTAAAATTTTACACTGAAGTGCTGCTCTCAATCAAGCACTGCAGTGGAGCAGTAGAAATATATAATCTGTTACTTTACGTCTTATGATTCCTCTTAATGGGTCTACAATTGACATTGACTTTCATGCTTCCAGTTGTCACTTTTCTGAGAGTAGGAAAGAAAGTGATCCAGCTCCCGGTACGTTATGGATAAAATCGAAGATTTATTCTTGTTCATTTAAAAGAAGATATCCAAAAACATTTACCAAAAATATTGGAGAAAGGGGGAAAACATGGGAGAAAAAACAGTCACCAGACGAGTTTCGAACAGTCCACGGTCTTAGACTTGGTGTGAAGGAAACATGGGAGGAAAAACATATAATCACCGGACGCGTTTTGAACAGGACATGTTCTTAGACTTGGTGTGAAGGACACATCGGAGGAAAAACATATAATCACCAGACTAATTTCAAATAGAACATGTTCCTAGACTTAGTGTGAAGGAAACATGGGAGGAAAAACATATAATCACCAGACGCATTTCGAACAGGACATGTTCTTAGACTTAGTGTGAATTACCAAGTCTAAGAACATGTCCTTTTTGAAACACGTCTGGTGACTATATGTTTTTCCTCCCTTGTTTCCCCCTTTTCTCCAAATCTTTTTGGTAAATGTTTTTGGATATCTTCTTTCAAATGAACAAGAATAAATCTTCGATTTTATCCATAACGTACCGGGAGCTGGATCTCTTTCTTTCCTGCATCTAGTTGAGCGCTCGCAGCGGCGCTGATCATGGACTCCCGGACCTGCTGCAGCTGGTGGAGGGTGAGCTGATTTATTGCCTTGCATCTACTTTTCTGAGAGTGCAGAGATCCTGAAACATTAAAGACAGTGCAATAGCCAGCCATTGAGTGAAAGTGTGAAAAGGTGTCGAAATAATTTTGTGAATTGAAACAAGTACCAACCATAAAAAAGTACGCCAATCACCAACTATGCTATCCAGGCTCTGAACAGTCAGATTTTTATCAGATTAATATATTTTGACACCTCAGATAAAATAATTTATTATGAAAAAAAAGTGATGGAACAGAATGAGTTTCTACCTGTTGGTTGTTATCAAGCTTGTAGGTATGCCTGCTACTCCGACATCTAGTATCACTTTCATTAGCCCTGAAATCTACTATGCATTGAATAAAAATTACACATAAAGACCACATATAAATTACCTATCTACTTTTGGCCAGCTCAAAAACTCTACACATATCCCTAAAGTCTGAGAGTGGATTTATAGCTCACCAAGAGTTCTGTAAATGCCCGAGTTATGGCTCAACTCCGAAAAGGACTGCACAATGGGTAACACTCTGAGCGTTCCTTTAAACGGGGATCCATTACTGACCTCATGTTTAGAGGAAGACGATGTAGGCGAGGAGGGCAGCCTCTTTTCCCGCCCACGCTCTCTGTGGACTAGTTTGCTGTTGGGTTGTTTTAGAGTTCTCTTCAGCTCGTTAATGCTAGCCTGGTGCTTCAGTAGGACATCCTGGGACTTGTCCAGGAACTAAGAAAGGGATAAACAAAAAGGTGTCAGTGCTCAACTCCTAACCCCTTCACTCCACCACATGCTGTAGACCTCTGGCAGTGAAGGGGTTCCTATATTTAAAAGAAATAAAAAAAAAATAACTTGTGATTTATAACATGGCCATGAAGGATGCAGAGTTTCAGCAGACATGTCCACCACGGATCTTCTAAACTGATAATGTTTTATTAAAATGGGGAAATAAATGTAGGAAAGATGCAGGGTGGGTAGGAAATAAAGACAGACGGTGACTTAGAGAGCATTTGTGGCGTGCCTCTATTCTCTTGACTTGACCAGACTTGGCAACTCTGTGATCTATCAAAATTATCTAGTTTCTAGGGGCACTAATATTCAATTTAGGGGCCGACATTCAAGTTTAATTGTCACTTGCTGAACAAAAAATTAGAGAATACCCCAGAATACTCCAGAATCAGAGAATACGTATATATGTCCAGAGTTACTAATAAAAAGACAATGACGTTATTTAAAAAAAAAGGATTTGTAGATTTATAAATCAGTAGACTTTATACATGTAAAAAAATTAAGATCTAAAGTATAAACTGTACACATTTCTACATAGGGTTTTTTTTAGACCCGATAAGGCTATGTAATCCTTGAGTTCAGTAAGAGAATGAGAGAGCTGATATTAAGGTGTATTCATGAGCTAAACTCAATCTGTGTCAACCCACCCAGTCTGACTTGCAATTGCGACTTGTACTGAGCAATGTGAGAGCAGCAGCAGGGAAGAGGGACACTGAGGAGCTGTCATGTCAATCAGGATAGGTGGAAATAACTTGAATTTAGCTTAGTAGTACACTTGCCTCTCTCTTTTCCTAGGCTAATCAAATGCTTATTTTAATATCAAGGATTATACAACCACTCTGACATGGATCAATGTCTTCAGGTCTGAGATTCATTTAATAATGAATGCAATTACCACCACGGTTTATGGCAAAAAGTGATAGTGTCTTCAGAAATTAATCTACTTATGCCAATAATATCTTGTCACTATCCCTTCTATATCTTGCTCTATTTTGGCACTTTTCAGAATATCCTTTGTTGTGAATTACCTTTGCAACATTCCCATAATTTTCTTTAGCATGCATAAGCTCTTCAGCAATAGTCTGTGTGGCCAGATTCTTTTACAATGTCCTGTTCTGTGAACAGACTCTTCCGAGATCCTTTTAAAGGGGTATTCCCATCTGGAACATTTATGGCATATCTACAAAAGATGCTATAAATGTTTGATAGATGCAGCTGTGAGCACTGGGATCCGGATCTCTCTTGGTAATGGAGCCCAGGAATGGAAAGATGGACACACATGCACAGCTATGGCAACTACTCCATTTCTGACAGTGGACAACAGGCTCCTGTTCTCAAAGTATTCTATATTTTTAGCATATTATGTCGATATGCCATGAACGTCCCAGATGTTACAACCTTGTGTGGATATGCTCTAACACAATATTCTAAATGTTATTTCTTGTTGTGTAGATTGTGGTTTATTTGCGATTCCTCAAATGTTCCTTTCAGTACCTGAAAGACACAGTCTTTAAAGGGAACCTGCCACCATGAGCATTCAGTCCAGTCTGCAGGCATCATGTTATAGAGCATAAGAAGATGAGCAGATATATAGTTTTGTGAGAAAAGATGCTGTATAACTTGTATTTTGATCATTTAGTCCTCTGCTCTGTCTGGGATTTTCGGTCCAGTGGGCGGTCCTATCAGTGACTGACAGCCATTTCTGTATGCGCTCCATTACAAAGAAAGCTGTCAGTTACTGATAGAACCGCCCACTGGACTGAAATCCCAGACAGAGCAGAGGATTAAATGATCAAAATACAAGTTATACTGAGTCTTTTCTCACAAAACTATATATCTGCTCATCTTCTTACTTTCTAAATCATGGTGCCTGCAGACTGGCCTGAATGCTCATGGTGGCAGGTTCCCTTTAAGTATGTTTTCCATTTTCTGTTCTAGAGTCTGGGTTAAAATTAGGTTCATATACCTAAATTCAAAAGTGCAATGTAAAGGACTGTAAATTCATCTGTCAGGTATACAACTTTTTCCCGACACTAGACTCCAAAAATTAAAACAGAATTGTCCGCAGTCATTATGACTGTTCTCTAGGACTATGCTATTTTTATTTTTTATTACTGTGTAGTATAATAAAATATACACGTGTGCACACCCATAGATATACTTTCCAGAATAAACTGAGGACCAATAATCTATTACATTAGTCACCAAAGGGCTGATTTAATGCATTTAGAAAAGGGTTAATAGGTGAATAGGATGTAGGATAGATTTTAGGATAGGCTGATGGGATCCACAGTGACAAAAGTACTAAGGTACATCAGGGAATAGATGGGTACTAGCCGGATGCTAGGTTTAGGGAAGGTAAATGGGAACTAGGGTAGGTAAATGGATGTTTGGTTACAGGTGGGTACCTCCTTGTGCCGGGGCGTGCTTTCTTGCTCCGACTGGTAGCAATAGGCAAGAAACAGAAGCAAGCAAGTGTGAGAAACACAGCTGCACATACAGACATACACGGATTCACAAGAGTATAGATAAGCAACAACAAAACATCTAGATCTGTGTTTTACTTGTGGACATAAAATGACATAAATCATATACTCATATCTGAAAATATGCAGCGAGGTAAGTGCACATAAGAATACAAAAGCCTATAAACACACAAGATGCATAAAATACAAAATAAAATACAAAATGCACATGAAATTTCAAGAAACACATGGACAAAATCAAATGGCTTAGGGTGCTTTTAGACTGCGTTTAGGCTCCCGTTCAGTGGTTCCCGTTGGGGCTTATGCCCGAAACCCCCGCAAAACGGGATTCGGGCGTATGTGCCGACGAGGCCGTAGACTATAATGGTGCCGATAGAGTGAACATGCGCTCTGCGGTGTACTATTTTCAGCCGTGTACGCCTACTGGAGGTGGGCACTCAGATGTAGTAGACTGCGTCTGGGTGTCCGTCTCCAGTAGGTGCATATTCCTGAAAATGATGTATGGCAGAGCACATGTTCACTCTGTTAGCACCATAATAGTCTATGGCTCCGTCAGCACATACACACGAATCCCGTTTTACGGGGGATTCAAGCGTAAGCCCCAGCGGGAGCCACTGAACGGGAGCCTAAATGCAGAGGGAAAGCCCCCTTAAAGGGAACCTGTCACCTTGTACATGCAGTACGATATAGAGAATGAGAGACTGAGCAGAATAACATATTAGTTTGTTGGAAAAGATTCAGTATAACTTGTATTTTATTAATTAAAATCCTTGGTATTTGTATGTATTTGAGTCCAGTGGGCGGCCCTACTAGTGATTAACCGTGATCTCTGCATGCACAGTCATACTGGGAAGACTGAATAGGACCGCCCAATGGACTCATACATACAAATACCAGAGATTTTAAGTAATACAAATTATACTGAATCTATTCCCATACAAATGCAATTGATCTGCTCCTCATGCTCTATAACATCCTGCCTGGATGACAGGTTCCCTTAAATACACTTACTGCATAACATCTGTCATTTTCTCTATGCGCAAATCAGAAGCAACCACACAGATTAGCCCAGATACAAGTTGTGCCCGTGCACCATTTCCTTTGGGGCATGGAAGGTTAGGCTTGGGTCCCCGCTACCAAAGAAATAATGTCCTTCATTCTAGTTACATATAGTGAATTGGTTTGGTGGTCCATGCATCTTCATGGTGGGAGGTTTTCTATTGTTTGTGAATATATGTGTAGCAGGCATGAGAACGGTGTCTGCAAGCTACCAATGCTATGGCTGTGCCGTTCTGGTCTTCTCTGCTAGCAGAACTCAAGTTTCGCAGTAAGTGTGGGAATCTTGCTCTGAGGTTTATACGCTTGTGTTCTGAAGTGTTCTGCAGGGAACTTTAGCAACCTGTAAAACCCAATTTGGATTGGAATAGAAGCGTTGGAAATAAAAAAGTCAGTAAATGAATAAATAAGGATTTATTGAGTCTGTATTTTTACAGTTGTGCATTATAGCGTGGTCTTTTTACTGCCTTTACAGTACATTGGATTGTGTGTGGGCAAAGCAAAAATAAAAGACGGCACCCCCTATTACTATGGTATTTCATATCCAAATAATGTAGATGCCAGAAAAATGTTCTCACTTGTCTGTTGGAGATTTGCTTTTACAACTTTCTGAGAGCTAAGCATAATCTTCACCACACCACATGATATGTTACATATTGTACTCTGCATGTTAAAGGCTCTGATATTTAAAGGGGTTGTGCCAAGATTGGAAGTTATCCACTGCCCAAGATAGCCAGCTGATCTTCAGCAGCCCCATTAAGAATGAATGAAGCAGATGTGCACACGGTCGACCAAGACTCCATTCATATTGCGTTCCTCAGAGCCCAAATTCTTGGGATCAGGGATCGGTGGAGGATTCCAACAGTTGGGCCTGCAACAATTTGGAAATGACCCCCTATCCAATGGATAGGGAATAATTTCCAAACTTGATAAAACCCCAACTTTGTCTATTTTATCATCCAAAAGAACCAAGCAAATGCCAAAATGATTATTTCTCACTGTACTGAACGGAATATTTAGTCAGAGATAAATAAGGAAACTTATGTATGGCTTCACACCAGGTCACTGTCTGAAAAATAAGTTAGAAATTTTGTTGCACACCATATTTAGAGCCATGATTGGTTTGACACATTTATTATTCCAAAAATTGGCCAAATCTTAATTTTCTGGGATTGTTGCACCAAATTTATGAGGAGGGGTGCTTTTTACTCTAGTGCAAAAACAGTCCTATGCTGGGTTTAGAAATGCCAGTTTAAGTACATTTTCCTGCAGTCTTTTTGCAGTGTGACAGCTCCATTGACCATGGCATTTCACGGGACTACATTGTGTTGTATATGCATGAAACCTGTAGGATATATTCATATGTAAAGGATACAATATGGATGGTCCTCTCAGATATTCCACCTTACTCGCTGATCATGAAGATGCCCTAGCAGGCATCTATAAACATCACGTCATTGGCACCGCTCACCTCCTGACACGGAAGTGAGCGGCACCTGACAATCCCTTTAATACACCATTCTTTTTTAGTTCACTCGTGGCTTAAAGGGAATCATAGGAATTCCAATTCTTACAACCTACATGCCTATATAGACTGCTTAGGAAGGATGATCCTACTATCAGATTCCCTTTAAGGGGAACCTGTCACCCCCAAAATCAAAGGTGAGCTAAGCCCACCGGCATCAGGGGCTTATCTACAGCATTCTGGAATGCTGTAGATAAGCCCCCGATGTATCCTGAAAGATGAGAAAAGAGGTTAGATTATACTCACCCGGGGTGGTCCCGCTGCGGTCCGGGTCCGATGGGTGTCGTGGTCCGGTCTGGGGCCTCCCATCTTCTTACGATGATGTCCTCTTCTTGTATTCAAGCTGCGGCTCTTGCGCAGGCGTACTTTATCTTTCCTGTTGAGGGCAGAGCAAAGTACTGCAGTGCGCAGGTGCCGGGAAAGGTCAGAGAGGCCCAGCGCCTGCACACTGCAGTACTTTGCTCTGCCCTCAACAGGGCAGACAAAGTACGCCGGAGCCGCAGCGTGAAGACAAGAAGAGGACGTCATCCTATGAAGATAGGAGGCCCCGGACCGCGACGCCTGACCGCCCGCCCGCCCAGGTGAGTATAATCTAACCTCTTGTTCTCATCTTTCAGGTTACATCGGAGGCTTATCTACAGCATTCCAGAATGCTGTAGATAAGCCCCTGATGCCGGTGGGCTTAGCTCACCTTCGATTTTGGGCGTGACAGGTTCCCTTTTAAGCTCACAAAACTGGACCCAAACTGCATAAATGATCCAGACATGAACTCTTCATACAACTTTTTTTTTTTGCAAAAACTATCAAACATGTCAAGGTTGTTATATTGTGCTACTGATGATATTGACCTTGAAGGAAGTCTTGTCATGCCCCAAAAGTAGCCTTAGGCCTTAATCACACGTTTCTATAGGATCGCTATTTGTAAGCCAAAATCAGGATAGGGGGAACAACTATATGGCCATATTCACATGTTCAGTATCTGGTGAGTTTTTTACCTCTGTATCTGTAAGTGAAAACCAGGAGTGGAACAATCAGAGGAAAAGTATAATAGCCACATATGCACCACTTCTGCATTTATCACCCACTCCTGGTTTTGGCTTACAGTTACTGAGGTAAAATACTGAGGTAAAATACTGAAAGTGTGAATGTGACCTATATGAAAGAATCTGATTAAATCTGTTCTGTGTTTTGGAGCCACTTCCGGTTAGCTTACATCTACTGATGCAAAATACTGACATGTGAATGAGGCCTGAAAGTGACAAATGCAATCTAGTTTTCTGCTTGATTGTAATGTAAGCTAGCAATTCTGTTACTGCATTGAAAGAAGCTTTATGACATTTATTAGTCACAACAAATAAGAAAATGTAACTATTGGACACACTCGCAGTTGACAAGGAGCTTTCCGCTACAAAACAAGCATTTGTTACTAATTAACTTCATTCATGTACAAGTGATGTTGCAAGCACTGCTTCATATCTGAATATTAATTACACATATATTTTTTTCTACTGTAGTACTGTGTCATCATTTTAATTTAATTTATAGTATAATGGTTATGCCGCATTGATTTAATAATCACTCTAAACATCCCCTTGTGTCTCATTAGGACAATCACTATGCCTATAATGTTTAGGGGAGATGGATATCCAGGATCCTTCTTGGTAAGTCAGAAAGTGGAGAGCCTCTGCAAAAATCAGCTACCGCTCTGGAAGAATCCGCAGCGCATTGTATGGTGGCCTACTCATTAAAATAGACCGCATGTATTACTACTACATTTTTCCGAAAGCGGCCACTGCAGGAGATGACAATATATCACAGTGAGATTCAACTGCCAGATTAAGACCGCATTCGAAATTTTTTTCTTTTTTGTTCATACGAGAAAAACGGATCTTTTTTCGTCAGTGTGCTGGTTCCAATTTTCAACAATTTTTGGTCTAAGTGTTAGTTTTTACAATCAGTGGTGGCATCTGTTTTCTCTTATCTAATATATAATTGCCTAGAATACTACTTCCTGCAATTTGTGCCAACTTCCGTGGCTTTGTCCGGAGCTAATGTCCGGAGCTAATGTCCGGTGCTAATGTCCGGAGATTAATTGCCTAGAATACTACTTCCTGCAATTTGTGCCAACTTCCGTGGCTTTGTCCGGAGCTAATGTCCGGAGCTAATGTCCGGAGCTAATGTGCGGAGATAATGTCCGGAGCTAATGTCCGGAGCTAATGTCCGGAGATAAGTGACGTCAACAGTGTCCAGTGTCTGATTGGTTGCCGCCTGCTGCGAGCGACCAATCAGAAACGTGCCGTACTGTGACACACTCCGCCCGCCATTTTGGTGTGATTTTTGAATTTTTACCTCACAGCAAGTTTCTACTGCGTGGAGGCGGGCCCAGTGACGTTGCTCTTCAAGCTCCTGCCGAATTTCGTCAAAAAAATGATAATACCATTTACCAAAACTATATATATTTAGTTGTGAAGTGGTTCAGTGACATTTTCACACCAATTTTGAACTTTTGTTTGGTGTTTTCTCCATATACTGCCTATTATTTTGTCCAGTGTCTGATTGGTTGCCGCCTGCTGCGAGCGACCAATCAGAAACGTGCCGTACTGTGACACACTCCGCCCGCCATTTTGGTGTGATTTTTGAATTTTTACCTCACAGCAAGTTTCTACTGCGTGGAGGCGGGCCCAGTGACGTTGCTCTTCAAGCTCCTGCCGAATTTCGTCAAAAAAATGATAATACCATTTACCAAAACTATATATATTTAGTTGTGAAGTGGTTCAGTGACATTTTCACACCAATTTTGAACTTTTGTTTGGTGTATACTGCCATATACTGCCTATTATTTTTGTTCTTTCTTACTATTATTTATTAATTGTATTATTCTTACATTTGAATACATAAAGTATATATGGATTCTAGACTCCCGATTCTTTAGAATCGGGCTGCCATCTAGTAAAGAAAAATAAACATTTCTAAGCTTCTCCTACCTATTAGACAGTGAAATCCAAAGAGTAATAAGATGTCACCTGGATGGCATCTGTCTGCTGTACTTTTTTTATCCAATGACGTCAATGTGAAATTTTGATCCGCAAACCAGATCAAAATTGGACAATTCACTGTTGTTATTTGAAGACCATCAGTGCATGTGAAAATATAGAATATAATGGGTACATGTTCTCTCAGTGAAAAATAAGACTAGAACACGTATAACAGAGACCTACGAGACATCTGAAAAAAATCTTTATGACAGTGAGGGTGATCAATAGGTGGAACAGGTGGCCAAGAGAGGTAGTGAGTTTTCCTTCAACGGAAGTCTTCAAACAGAGGCTGGACAGACATCTGTCAGAGACGGTGTAGTGAATCCTGGATTGAGCAGGTGGTTGGACATGATGACTCTTGAGGTCCCTTCTAACTCTAACATACTATAATATCTATATACTGTGTTTCATGAGCGTTACATATAAATGCGAATGTTGCACCACTCAATGTATTCCTGAAAATTGGAGCTGTTTATCTACCATGTGTATAAAGCTTTAATTCACCAGTTCTTAAGGTACCTTCACACATAACGATATTGTTAACGATATCGTTGCTATTTGTGACGTAGCAACGATATCGTTAATGAAATCGTTATGTGTGACAGCGACCAACGATCAGGCCCCTGCTGGGAGATCGTTGGTCGCTGAACAAAGTCCAGAACTTTATTTCGTCGCTGGACTCCCTGGAGACATCGCTGGATCGGCGTGTGTGACACCGATCCAGCGATGTCTTTACTGGTAACCAGGGTAAACATCGGGTAACTAAGCGCAGGGCCACGCTTAGTAACCCGATGTTTACCCTGGTTACCATGCTAAAAGTAAAAAAAAACAAACACTAGATACTTACCTACCGCTGTCTGTCCTCCAGCGCTGTGCTCTGCTCTCCTCCTGTACTGGCTGTGAGCCGGAAAGCAGAGCGGTGACGTCACCGCTCTGCTTTCCGGCTCCCAGCCAGTACAGGAGGAGAGCAGAGAAGCAGAGCGCAGCGCTGGAGGACAGACAGCGGTAGGTAAGTATCTAGTGTTTTTTTTTACTTTTAGGATGGTAACCAGGGTAAACATCGGGTTACTAAGCGCGGCCCTGCGCTTAGTTACCCGATGTTTACCCTGGTTACCGGCATCGTTGGTCGCTGGAGAGCGGTCTGTGTGACAGCTCTCCAGCGACCAAACAGCGACGCTGCAGCGATCCGGATCGTTGTCGGTATCGCTGCAGCGTCGCTTAATGTGAAGGGGCCTTTACATTGCTAAAAGTTGCAATCATTGTTTTGATCTTTTCTAAGATAATCATTATCTCAAAGGGCTAGCTAATAATTTAATTTACAAATTGGAAAACCTTTTTTTCTGGAATCAGAACTACATTGTACACACTTCAGTATTATTACACAATTATCTGTCCATTAGAAACAACCTACAACTCACCTTCAGCTCCTTGATTTTGGTTGGAGTTGTCACTTCCTCCCCTTCTTCCTCTTCCTCGTGGTGAGATGGTTCATGGTTTTTCTCTGGTGTAGACTCATGGTTTTCATTGACTGCAGCCTGTTTAGAAAATCCTGAAAACAGCAATGAGTTATGTCAATAATAGGGGGCAAAATTAATTTAAAGGGGTCATCCACCCAGTATTTTTTTCTTGCTTAAATGCAAATTATTGAAATCAAATTTGCAATTTCATTAAAAATGTTGCATCATTTTTCATCAGTTGCCTCTGTGTTTCACTGTTGATGCTGGCTGAATAATAAATTAACTGAGAATCCATCAGTAAACTCGCTATGATGGTCTAACAAAGAGTTTTTAAGTGTTTCCTCTGTCTTTTCTTCTGCTCCTCTCAGCTGATTTATGATATGACCACAAACCACATCAACATTGAATGTGTAGGAACACAAAGAGCCTGCAAAAGCCAAATGGAGCAACACGTTTAGTCAAACCCAATAGCAAAAAATAATTTTTAGTGGCAAATACATCCATTTAAGTAAAAAAGAAATCCCAAAGGTGTACAACTCCTTTAAGTTTTAATATGTAACCTGTTGACTATTAAGGGTATGGGAATATGATGTTTTTTACATGGTTTTTAAAGTGGGTAAAGCCCTCACTAGGATCTATTCATTACATTCTCTCTCTATACAGAGACTGTTCCACGATTAGTTTCCTTAAAGGGAATCTGTCAGCAGGTATTTGATATGTAAGCTGAAGACAGCATGAGGCAGGGGTTAAAATACAGATTTCTGGGATGCCTAAAGGTACTGTCACACTAGACGATATCGCTAGCGATCCGTGACGTTGCAGCGTCCTCGCTAGCGATATCGTCCAGTGTGACAGGCAGCAACGATCAGGCCCCTGCTGGGGGATCGCTGGTCGGGGAAGAAAGTCCAGAACTTTATTTGGTCGCTGGACTCCCTGTAGACATCGCTGAATCGGCGTGTGTGACACCGATTCAGCGATGTCTTTGCTGGTAACCAGGGTAAACATCGGGTAACTAAGCGCAGGGCCGCGCTTAGTAACCCGATGTTTACCCTGGTTACCATCCTAAAAGTAAAAAAACAAACACTACATACTTACCTACCGCTCTCTGTCCTCCAGCGCTGTGCTTCTCTGCACTCCTCCTGTACTGGCTGTGAGCGTCGGTCAGCCGGAAAGCAGAGCGGTGATGTCACCGCTCTGCTTTCTGGCTGCCCGGCGCTCACAGCCAGACCAGAGAAGCAGAGCGCCGAGGACAGACAGCGGAAGGTAAGTATGTAGCGTTTGTTTTTTTACTTTTTAGGATGGTAACCAGGGTAAACATCGGGTTACTAAGCGCGGCCCTGCGCTTAGTTACCCGATGTTTACCCTGGTTACCGGGGACCTCGGGATCGTTGGTCGCTGGAGAGCTGTCTGTGTGACAGCTCTCCAGCGACCAAACAGCGACGCTGCAGCGATCCGGATCGTTGTCGGTATCGCTGCAGCGTCGCTATGTGTGACGGTACCTTTACTTATCAAGCTCCGATGTTTTGTTTGCTTACAACGATTGTTTTAGCATCAGGAGTTAATCAATGCTGGGACAAAGCAGCACGAGCCTCCTGGTCTGACACGCCCCCTTTTGTGATAATTACCTCACTGTCTATGAACATGGTATATACAATGCCTGGTGTGGGCGGGGGCAGCTTACTCAGCTCCGCTGAATTACTAAATCTAAAAGCTCTGATTGTGTCAGAACGGCTGCACCCAGTAAACTAAGTGATACATCGTTGGATTCAGCTTCTCTTTGCCTACATCAAGCTGCTCTCAGATAAGGTAGCACAAATCTGTTGACAGATTCCCTTTAAGCCTTTGGACCTATACTCACCTCCTTCATGACTCTGAGACAGTGTGTACCGTTTGCTGGCGGACCGCTTGAAGTTAGGGGCAGGCCTATCTATCAAAGCGCTTGCTTGCTGCGTCTGGGCTTGTGTTCGTCCACTGTATCTGAATTTTGAGCCCATCACTAGGAAACCTTTAGGGGCAGGTTCTGGGGACACCAGTCTGGAATATGAAACGAAAGGTTTTAACGTTTCTTCTTTGCACACAGCACAGAGTGTTTATACAAAAATATTTTCCGCCTGCTGTGTTATTATAGACGTGGCCTGCTCACAGAAAACATTGTCATTCTTCTCCAGCCTACTCTGACCCTACACATGGCGCTGTCACTGCAGTGCCATCATGATCTGCATATTAACTCAGCTGTCATGTGTTGGGATGAGATATGCCAACCCTCTTGTCCTGAACATGAACAAGATGTAACCTGCATATTAATGCTCTGAGCTGCATTCATTATTAGAACCATTTTACAGAATAAGTAGTCTTGTGAAAAACGTGCTCTGGAAGGAGAACAATTCTATTTTTTTATGAAACTCATTATTTTAGTTGTTTAGTGAATTGTTGTTAGTTTCTGGTCGGCTTAAAGGGGGTTGGAGAAAAAAGCCTAAAGGCAGAAAAGGGAATAAAATACCAAATCAACCATTACTTACTGGACATTACTAGTTGATTCAATACCATTGCTGCCAGTCTCTTTATACTTCCCTGCAGAGGTCACATGCCATATACTGTATATCCATGTGACTACTGCTTTATTGGCCTCAGTGGTCTTGTGCCGTTCACCTCACTGTCACAGCGGACGCCAGTAACTGGCAGCAGTGGTCACATAATGGCGTATATAATTCTGATAGAAAAGTAATTTGTGGGGAGCAGTGGTGTTATAGTGGAAGGGGATTCCTCAGGTAAGTCATGGCTATTTGCCTTATGTAGTAAATGGCATAAAATAAACCAAGTACTTTAAATCGTAAAACAAAACATTAAACCGTCATACACTTTATATAAAATCTCTGCTGATTTTGGTTGAATCGGTCAACTCTCCCCAACAGATGATGCTGGCGATGATAAGTGGTTTGACTTTAATGGACGATCATTTTGTTCTGCAGAGAGATAAACGGCTGCTGGATGCGTCTGCCAGCAACTTCCGGTACTCCACTACCCGCCCAGAGGACCCATGAATGCTCAGCACAGAGATAGATTTTTGCCAAAAGGTATCTAATGTTTTTTGATCCTGACTTCACTAGATGTGACCATGGTGGTACAATACAATGGTGTATTTTGCACCAATAAAATTAGAGAAAGTATTCGGGATGCATTTTCTCCTCTTAATTAAATCCCGTGCATTTGGAACGGATTGGTTCAATTTCTTTTTAAGCATCATGTGAACACGTCATAACTTTTTTTTTTTTTACTTTGGATTAATGACCCCAGATGAAGATGTTGGCGAAACCGGCATTTGTTCGGGTGGGTGTTTAAGAGGTCCGCCTACAATTATTTATTCTTTTAATTATCTTGAACATTGGTATTCTTATGTTTTGTATTATCTGGGGTAATGTTTTATATATATAACTACATACTTTTTTTTTCCTGTGCTGAACACATCCGATGATTCAATGTTGAACTAAGAAATTCTTCCTTAAACATTTAGGTGTCCTGCATTGGTTTTTGTTTTATTGCATGTTTTTTTTTTTTTTTTTAATAATTGCTATATATGTGATTGTTTTGTACCATGAGCTCTTTTCTCCTGACATCTGCATGTTGTTGTTTGCTTCTAAACCGATTTGTATTTTTTTAAGGTTCTTGGTATATTCCAAAAAAGAGCTATTTAATTCTTTATGTGAGCTAATATCTTTCTATGTGTTAATTGGTGTTTACTTGGATAAAAAAGTCTAAAAGTACAATTACAGCTTGCCAATGACTATGCCCACTTCTCTCAGCTGATATTCTCTATTGTTATTTTTACAGAAAAACAGAGAATATTCAGCTAGTGTTTGTTGGGATTTAGGGAGGCTCTGATACCATCAGTTGGCCTTCATTCTGTCAGGTTTCATTTGGTGGATGTGACATCATAGTTTGCTACGCTATTCTATCTAGTAAAAATGGAGACCTGAAGGATACTCTCAGTCATTGGGATCTGTCATAGCTTTTGCTTCAATTTGTAATACAATACAAATACAAACTAATGACAATAACCCTCCGCCCCATGATGGAGATTGAAATACTAACCTGAAAAACGTGTGATGTTCTATGCAGACTTTCCAAAGCCGCTTGGCCGCTCTGTGATTAGGTAGTTTGAATCCGATCGTGCTTTCAAACTGCTCATACTACAACAGATAATAAGGAAAAGATAATACTCTAAACAAATAAGAAAACCTCCAGATGAAAGTTGTAGAAATGTTGACACCAATCCTAGATACAACATTCCTCTCCTTTCCTGTGTCTCTCTATAACACTTGTCGGGTCACTTACCTCCCCTGGTCGGATCTTAATGTAAAAGTTGCTTCTTTTGTAAGAAATCTTTAAGATTTTAGGCCATGCAAACCGGTTTATTCGCAACCTGTCTCTGTAGATCAGGAGCCCATTTGCACAAACTCCCAGCATTATATCTATACCTTCAGAGTCCTACAGAGACAAGGAAAAAAACAAGTCAGGATTAGATACATAGGACAACTTGAGCTATTACTAGCCACAAAGAGGTTGCAGTAACATCCTCCATAATCCTCCAATTCCGAACCTCCTACTTCCATCTCCAAGACTTTTCTTGTACTGCACCATTTTTCTGCAATGCACTACTGAAAACAATCAGTTTAGTTCCCAATATCCATAGTTTTAAGAGTGCGCTGATATTTGTAGACTGGCTCATCACATCACCTGATTAATCTAACTGTTCTCAGTTCTCACTTTCTACATTTTTCACAGAATTTGGTCCTTTCTATCTGTTCCCACACCCTCCCAAGCACATAGTAGCACTTTTTATCTGAACACATACAGATATTGGCTGATGACTGGTTCATGCAGATTTAAATTAATGCTTTTATTTCTTATAAAGTTGGCAGGATAGCCGACTACAAGCACTTTTGACCTTGTCTTACTCATTTTCCTTCATACAGTGGCTTGTGAAAGTATTCACACACACCCATCCCCTTTGGCATTTTTTTCTGTTTTCGTGTCTACCTCATAACCTGGAATGCCACTTTTTTATGGCTAGCACCAGTTCCTGTAACGAACATGCCTACAACTGGTTTTCCTTTTATTGTGAAGCAAACAACAAATAGAACAAAATTACTGAAAACGTCAGAGTGCATAACTATTCACCCCTCCCCCACCCAGAGTCAGTACTTTGTAGTGCCTCCTTTTTTCGTTAATTACAGCTGCAAGTCGCTTTGGATAAGTCGCTATGAGCTTTCCACATCTTGCCACTGAGATTTTTGTAAATTGTAAAACTGCTCCAGCTCCTTCAAGTTAGATGGTTTCCTCTAGTGAACAGCAAACTTCAAGTCTGAATACAGATTCTCAATTGGATTAAGGTCTGGGCTTTGACTAGGCCACTCCAAAACATTTACACGATACCCCTAAAACCACTCGAGTATTGCTTTAGCAGTATGCTTTGGGCCATTGTCTTGTTGGAAGGTGAACCTCCGTCCCAGTCTCAAGTCACTGACAGACTGAAACAGGTTTTGCTGAAGAATCTCACTATGTTTCGCACCATCCATGTTCTCCTCAACTCAGGCCATTTTTCCTGTCCTTTTTGCCGAAAAACATCCTTACAGCATGATGCTGCCACCACCATATTTCACTGTGGGGATGGGGTTCTTGGGGTGATGAACTGTGTTGGATTGATGCTAGACACAACATTTACTTTGGTGGCCAAAAAGTTCAATTTTGGTCTTATCTGACCACAGAACCTTCCTCAATACATTTGTGGAGTCCTCTTTTGTCAAACTGAAAACAAGCCTTACATTTTTTGTGCGTAAGTAAAGGCTTTTTTTCTGCCATCTGTTTAGCCCTCTCTTGGCAGGTTTGTTGTGGCACCATGTTCTTTCGATTTGATAATGGATTTGATGGTGCTCCTGGGAATCATCAGAGATTATTTTGTTTTTAATAACCCAGCCCTGACTTGTATGTACTTCTCAACAACTTTGTCCCTGACTTGATTGGAGATCTTCATGGTGTTTGGTTAGTGGTACCTCTTGCTTAATGGTGTTGCAGCTTCTGTGGCCTTTCAGAAAAGGTGTGTATATACTGACAGACTATGTGACACTTAGATTGCACACAGGTGAACTTCCTATCACTAAGCTTGTGACTTATGAAGGTAATTGCTTGCACCAGAAATTTTAAGGGGCGTCATAGCAAAAGGGCTGAATACAAATGCACATACCAAATTTGTTATTGATCCCATAAATTTAATGTATGCCAATATTTTTCTCACTTCACCAACTTAGACTATTTAGTGCTGATGCAGCACGCACAAATCGGATTATAAAAATATTTAAACACAGGTGGTAATGTAACAAAATAGGTAAAAAGCCAAGGGGTGTCTAAAATACCTTTCCAAGCCACTGCAGATATAAGCTCTTGTGCGCAGCACCTCATTCCTATGTTTCCTATATCTTTTTTCAAAAACATCGCCATTCTTGTCCATAACTGTGCAGCTCAGCACTATTCACTTGAGGTGAATTAGCTGCCCAGATATTCCCCACAAACATTGTCATTATTGCTAGAGAACAAATAGACCTTTTTTTCTAATTTAAGACAACCCTCTCAAAAGCAAATGCTTAATTAATCCATTTCTATATTGTTATTATCAAAATGAACTCTGGTGAAGGAACTGGTTCGGGTGATTCAGATGTAATTTGTCAGCTCCTAAGCTAGTAGTCTAAGCTGTTGTAAATCTGCAATTTTATCTTCCTGTCTTCTCATGAAATAACAAAGGAGGAATTGCTGAGATATCTTTTGCTCAAATGCTCCGCCTACTATTAGGGCGCAGTCAGATGGCCGTATAAACCAGAGCGAGATCAGAACGCAGTGCTAGGACTGGCCGATAGCTGTCCCGACCCTAGCGTGACAACGCATGAGGTTTAACAATGATAAATGTAAGGTTATACACATGGGAAGAAGAAATCAATATCACCATTACACACTGAATGGGAAACCACTGGGTAAATCTGACAGGGAGAAGGACTTGGGGATCCTAGTTAATGATAAACTTACCTGGAGCAGCCAGTGCCAGGCAGCAGCTGCCAAGGCAAACAGGATCATGGGGTGCATTAAAAGAGGTCTGGATACACATGATGAGAGCATTATACTGCCTCTGTACAAATCCCTAGTTAGACCGCACATGGAGTACTGTGTCCAGTTTTGGGCACCGGTGCTCAGGAAGGATATAATGGAACTAGAGAGAGTACAAAGGAGGGCAACAAAATTAATAAAGGGGATGGGAGAACTACAATACCCAGATAGATTAGCGAAATTAGGATTATTTAGTCTAGTAAAAAGACGACTGAGGGGCGATCTAATAACCATGTATAAGTATATAAGGGGACAATACAAATATCTCGCTGAGGATCTGTTTATACCAAGGAAGGTGACGGGCACAAGGGGGCATTCTTTGCGTCTGGAGGAGAGAAGGTTTTTCCACCAACATAGAAGAGGATTCTTTACTGTTAGGGCAGTGAGAATCTGGAATTGCTTGCCTGAGGAGGTGGTGATGGCGAACTCAGTCGAGGGGTTCAAGAGAGGCCTGGATGTCTTCCTGGAGCAGAACAATATTGTATCATACAATTAGGTTCTGTAGAAGGACGTAGATCTGGGGATTTATTATGATGGAATAAAGGCTGAACTGGATGGACAAATGTCTTTTTTCGGCCTTACTAACTTACTATGTTACAACATTATATATTTCAAGATATAAAGAGACCAGTAGCGCTTCTAACCTCAAAAAACCCGCAGCAAGTAATGATACAAATCCACCCTTTTGTATCGAAGTCTATAAAAGTGATAAATAATATTATATTATTATTTTTACCCAGCACAGGTATAATATTATTTAACATTATATATTTCCATGCAGCTGTCATGCTCGATTTGGGAGAGTTGACTGCCAATCCATGCACTGCGTTCCCATCTTGCTCCAATTTATATGACCGTCTGACGGCACCCTTAGAGGAATTGTCATTTAAGCAGTAGTTTCCTCTTAAACCAAATCTCATTTGCAGGCCTTTCTTACAATTCTTGAATTTATGAGTATGAAAAAGGATCATTCAAAACCACCTGACTGGGTATTGAGCTTTGTGTCCCATTACCTTGGCATGGTGAAGATCGACTCCATACATTGACAGCTTCTTGGCATTTTCTAGAAAATGAATTTCGGCCTCAGCAGGAGTCATTCCTCTGGTTAGAGATATACAAATATGAAAATAAATAAATGTGGAATACAGCTTAAACCCAAACATATAGCAAAAGCAAATACACGTAGAGTTGTAATGGAAGCTATGTACACTGAACAAAAATATATACTCAACATTTTTGTTTTTGCTCCCATTTTTCATGAGCTGAACTCAGAGATATAAGACTTTTTCAATGTGCACAAAAGTCCTTTTGCCCTCAAAAATAGTTCACAGATGTGTCTACATCTGTGTTAGTGAGCAGTTCTCATTTGCCGAGATAATCTATCCACTTCACAGGTGTGGCATATCCAGATGCTGATTATTTAGCATGATTATTGCCGGTGTGTCTTAGGCTGTTGGAGAGGTGTTCTCCTCACGGAAGAATCCCGGTTTTCACTGTACAGGGCAGATGGCAGACTACTTGTACTACTTGTATGGTTTTGTGTGGGTGAGCGGTTTGATGATGTCAACGTTGTGAATCGAGTGGCCCATGGTGGCGGTGAAGTTATGGTATGGTCTAGGGTATGTTATGGATAACAAGCACAGGTGCATATTATTAATGCCATTTTGAATGAACAGAGATATCATGACGAGATCCTGAGGCCCATTGTTGTGCCATTCATTCACAACCATCACCTCATGTTGCCGCACGATAATGCACATTCCCATGTTGCAAGGATCTGTACACAACTCCTGGAAGCTGAAAACATCCCAGTTCTTGCATGGCCGGCATACTCTACGGATATTTCACCAATTGACCATGTTTAGGATGCTCTGAATCTGCATATACGACAGTTCAAGTTCCTGCCAATATCAGACAACTTTGCACAGCCATTGAAGAGGAGTGGACCAAAATTGCACAGCCTACAATGAACAACCATGTCAACTTTATGTGAAGTATATGTGTTGCACTGCGTGAGGTAAATGGTGGTCACACCAGATACTGACTGGTTTTCTGATCACCCCAATATTGTACAACTGCACATTTTAGAGTGACCTTTTATTGTGTGCACGCCTGTGCAATAATCTTGTCTTATCAGCATCTGGATATGCCACACTCGTGAGGTGGATGGATTGTCTCGGCAAAGGAGAAGAGCTCACGAACACAGAGCTAGACTATTTTGTGAACAATATTTCAGAGAAAAAGGGCCTTTTGGGTACATTGAAAAAGTCTTAGATCTTTGAGTTCACCTCACGAAAAATGGCAGCAATAACAAAAGTGTTGCGTTTATATTTTTGTTCAGTATACATAGGGTGGTGTCAGATAAACTAGTTTTTCCATGTAGATAATCGCAGTCTTCTGAATCCTTAGTAGTGACACAGGACAAACAATGGTAAGCAGTGTTCCCCTATCACATGATACAACATCTGCAGGGGTAAGGTACAGAACTTCCGACCTCACTGCCACATAGAGAATGTTCATTGTTTCTGAAAGGGCCTTAGCTTCTCTGCATCCGTCTCACCTGCCAAGGCAGGACTAGCATTGCTTTTTCTGTCCTCACTCTAGTGTTACAGACTGGAGGTATTTTTTATCCCGCTTTGGCCCTAGGGTGAAAGTGTGGGATGCGTGTATCGATAAGTGCCGCAAGTACTAGCAAAGAAAGTGGGTTACACTTGCAGAACATTGTAAGCAGATCTGAGCATCTATGAAAAATATGCAACAGCTTCATATTTCACTCATAGACCGCAACCAACATTACTATCTTAGGATATGATCTGATCTGAAACCCCTTTGAAAAAACATCCAGAAAATGCTCAAATGAACGAACCCATGCATTTCTATATAAAAAGCAACTGGCTGTCCATATGTTCAGTCTCTTGAGTGTTTTAACTGCTTCAGGTTTCCAAAGACACTAATTGGTTAAAAGAAGCTGCTCAACACTTTAAAATGCAAGTCAATCTGAAGGCTCAAAAGATGCCCGGCTGCCTATCTGAATGTTTTGCCAGAATTTTTGCTCAAAAAACCACTCGTGGTTTCTTCATTATTGAATGGAGTTCAAAACACATCCAGAAAATGATAATATAAAAGATGCCACACAAATAGCAGGAAAAACGCTAAAACAAAACCTACTGGCGAACAAAGAATATGAAAAAGTGCCCAGGAAACTACTTCAAAAGATGCCAAAAAATGCTTCATGAAAAAAAAATGCTGGTGATTCCTTAAGTATCAGTCTAAAAAAAGGAATCATATGCACATACTCAGAGGGTCCTTACACCTTTCAGCTGATTTTTATTAAATATCACACCAATGTCTTGTAGCATTCCTAATTTATTACTTGTCTTATATTCTTCACCTGCATTCACATTTATGCAGCCTTCAGAGCAGAACTCTCCCTGCCACCAGATTGATATGATGATTTGCATTTCAGGAAGCATGGTCCGATCATTCATGACATGTGGTGCACCACATAGCTTTGCAGGAGCTCAGGTAAACTAATAGGAATTTGCTCATCAAATATGTCAGAATTGTGAATGCAGCTCTTGAGTACCTAACTCAGGACCAGTACAATACAAGACATTAACTCAGCCCTTATTATTATTAAGTTCTATCTATATATAAACTGTGATTGAGTTCAATATTAATTATTTAAACAGTCAACCTGGATGCTATTAGCTTTATACCTCATCTATATGCTGTTACCTGTATGTCTTGTGCAGCTCCATTACTCTTTCTTCCAGCTCTCTCGTCTGATTAGGGGAGAATCGAAGTTCACTCACATAATTCCCATGATGTTCTTCGGGGTCATAGTCACCAAGTTCAGCTTGTACAGTATAAGAGCCCAGTAGGGCATGAGTAACAAAAGAGCAGGGTAGGCGGCCACTGATGATGTCCGCACGTAACTGTAGGCACAGATAATACCTGCCAAAAATTATGAAAATAAACTGAAATAGAAGATTTGAGTTTGGACAAAGCTGAGTAATGAAAGCCCTTATTTAAAGAGAACCTCTCACCAGTTTTTGCTCTTATTATACTCTCGATGCCTCCATGAGTATTGCATTTTTGATTTTTTTTTATATTTTTTGTATTTTTTGTATTTCAGACATACAGTTCGATACATATGGGCCTTTTTATTTATTGCACCCAATATTCTATTTTTTATTGTATTTACCAAGGGCACATTTTATGCATTTCATTGCCTATTTGATGCACTAATTAAAAAGGCCGATATCTTTGGAACCATATTCCATATTTAAAAACCAAAAAAACAGAATCTACACTGACGTAGCGGGAAAAGGAAAAAAGAGATAAAGTGGTCAATACTGACCTCAAGACAGGTCCTCCTTAAGAATAAACATGATTGTCACTACTTATTAGAATATAGCAGACTTCATTTTTTTTAAAGATGCATCCAGTATTACTATGTGAGTAGTTTAATAACAGAAGTGTTGTATTTTATTTTGTATTTTCTTTGCTAAGACATCAATTCCTTAATATCTTTTAATTTTTTTGAACGCACCATGCAAACAAAATTAAAGAGGCACAACAAAAAATGTATGAATAGGGGAAGTATTTTCACACCACTGCGTATAGGAAATCTATCATATTGAAAATTCAGCCCAATCTAAAAGCCGCATGATACAGAGCTGGAGAAGCTAAGAAGATTGATAAATGATTTTGTGGGAAAAGTTTCATTGGAACTTGTAGTTTATTAAATTATATCCATGCTCAATATGGAGTTTTTCGTTTTACAATGTGTCCAAAAATATATTGGGTGTCCATGATTTTTTTCAAAGCTGTCCAAAAAAAAAAATAAAGTTTCCAGCTCTGGTGTACGGCCCCATTTCCCTCTGTGTTGGTATCTCTAACACTGAGAGAAAATAGCTTTTACAGACTTGTAACATTTTTGCGAAGCTAGATAAAGTACTTACAGACACTCTGCAACTCCCTAACAGTTGGTCAGATCTGTTTTCTCTGTGTAAGACATGTAACGACAGACAACCCTGCTCTACTCACTGATCTCACTGCCAGCAACTACTGTGATTACAGGTGGGGGAGGGGAGTAGAGCTGAGCTGTGTGCCATTACAAACACTTCTTGCAGCTCTATTTTTTATGGCAGTCAGTGAGTGGGGAGAAAGAGTAAAGCAGAGCTGTTTGCATCTGTAGCTCTCATTTCACAACACTGTTAACTCTGCTCTACTCTTCCACTCCCAAAGATGAATCTTTACTAACGCCCCATTTGGTTTTCTCCAGATTAGAATCTAAACTATAAAAGCTATTATCTACACAATGGAGATAACAAGTTAGATTTTATGTTTTATGTGTCAGCTCTGCAGCCACTGCTTCATGATGTAGCCAGTTTTGCATGCTAAAACGGGAGAAATGTCCTTTTTTTAATGAATAAAATACAAGTGCTACTAAATATTTTCTCACTAAATTATATATTAATCTCTGTGGCTTTTTTCCTACTTTCTGCCATGCTGCCTGCAGATAAGACAGTATTTTCAATGTTTCAGGTTCATTTTAAGCCACCTTCGGAGTTTGTCCCTGCTTTGGTTATGTTTCTGTGGCTAGCGTTACTCATTTTCTATACAATTGTAGAGTAGAATTTATTATGTGTCTAACATTTCTTAAATTAGAGAGGATTTATCACTTATTCAAAAAAGTAGGTAAATACATTTTTCCCTAGAGCTCCTCTGATTCTGCCACTTTTTTCCATTTTCAGCTGCGTCACTTCATTTCAGAGACATTTACAGTTGTTGATTTTGGAGTGCAGTATGTGAAATCTCTTCTTGCAGACCAAGTAGGAGTTTATTCAGCCTTTTCTGGAGGTGTGCACTTTCATCACTCCCAGTTGCTGCCATTCACAAATCGGCAGTTGATCTAGCAGATTTAGATACTGCTAAGCTGTAATAAGCAGTATCTGGGAGTGAAGGGTAAAAGCACTACACTTTAAATGGTGAAGAAACACTCAGATGAACAGCTAGAAGAGATTTCACATACTAGGCTTCACAAGCATCAAAAATGAATATCTCTGCAATGGAGTGACGTAGCACAAAATGGAAAAGAGAGTCAAAATTATGGAAACTCGATTTTTGAACAAGTTATGGGTTGTCACGTACAGTGTAGGAAAGACTAAGTAAAACACGAAGGGATGAGGGGAAGGGAGTCCAACACTAGGAAAGGGAGGAGTGGAGACCGCTAGGTAGATCTAAAGTCACGCTGTCTGCCAAAAACGTCCCTATATAGGTTTTGCACCTATCACTGAGCAGGAAACTACCTGACTCTGGCGATAATCCCTACTTAAGGAATGACGGGTTGTGCACTAGTCGATCCCCACTATCACTAAAGACAATTGGGATAGACGAACAAGGGGAACACTTATCTTGAGTAGAAGGGTTAAGAAGGTGTCTACAAGGCCAAACGCAGAGACCTTCTGCAGATAGATGCAGTGTGACTGTCTGTAGCCTCTGACACACCCATTACATGGGTCCTCTATAAAGAAGATCTGTCAGCTATCCTGACATGCCTATTTTTATAAATCCTTATATTCTCCATGAAATAACAATTCCGGGGCATCTCTTTTCCTAACTCTGCATTGTGATGTTTCTCTGTTATATAGAGTACTAAGAAAAAATGCTCCAGAGTTTACTAAAAGGGACATGTCACATGAGCAGACGGGTCCTATAATATAAGTATCTAATGATAAAGAAATATTTGTACATTACTGTGCATGTAAAACTAAATGGTTGCACTAAATGGTTTAAGCCACCCATGTTGTCACATTATGTGGCAGAGAAACCCAAACGAACCCACACCTCCTCCTTCACCTCCATTATATGAGAAAGATGGCTGAACCCTCAGTCCTGGCTAGGTTCTCCAAACCCATAAGAATAGCATCCGGAACTGTGCCTCTCTATGGGTTTCAAAGCAGGCACAGTAGCTGTTTCTAGGCTACATATGTTCTTGAAGGCAGATACACAGATGGAGAGATTGTGCTCCCTGCAAAAAATATCGATTTGCTTTTATGTTTTCCTACCAGTTTAAGATAAAATAGCATTTTTTTTCCAATTGACAGGCATGGGCACACATTTTGCAGTAATCTATAATATGATCACATAAACTAGCACTGTGATATGCCCAGCTAGTTGCAAAGTAAATGCTAAAATGGATGTGTCAGAGCACAAAAGCAAGCGAGGGTGTGTGAGGTCATTCGTGTATCCTAGCAACAGTTGTACACGCCGTCAAATTCACAATCAAAACGCAAGTTCTTATTCCATCAAATTTTATGTTCCTATGATTGAATCCCAATATTGTAAAGCTGTGTCATACCCCCCATTATAAGATGTTACATACATTATATGGATAAAAGTATTGGGACACAAGTCTTATTCATTCAATTCAGGTTATTTATTCAGTCCCACTGCCACAGGTGTAAAATCCTGCCCCCCGGAATGCAATCTGCCATTACTAACATTTGTGAAAGAATGGCTCATTCTAAAGAGACAACTGACACCAGTGTGGTCCTGTAATAGGACGCCACCATTGTAACAGGTCAGTTCATGACATTTATTCCCTCCTAAATGTTCCAACTGTGGATGATGCTATTGAAAAGTGGAAGAGTTTAGGAACCATAGCACCTCGGCCATGAAGTGTCAGACCACGTAAAATTACTAAGTGGGGTCACTGACTCCCGAGACTCATAGTGCATAAAAGTCGCCAACGCTCTGCTGACTCGATAGCTGCTGGTTCCAAACTTCTCTAGCGCTAAAGGGAACCTGTCAGTCAGTTCATGCTGCCCAAACCACAGGCTGCATTAATCAAAGGATGGTTGCACAATTGCAGCCAGGTATATATTTTTTCCAAAACGCTCTGGAGCTTCACAGAAAGCGAACTTGAAAGATCTGGCCGAAGGGGCAACGTCGGACTATTGTTGCCACTGACTGTGATCCCATTCCAGGTGATTGACAGGTCTCTCCCATAGCAAGAGGCCTGTCAATCACCTTGAGCAGCGCTGTAGTAGTATTAGTCGTTGGATGGGTCTTCTAACTATATTTTCATCGAAATGCCAGATCGTTTCAGAGAAAAATACTCCTGGCTGCAATTGTGCAAACATGGATGAAATGCATGACAGGTTTCCTTTAACGTCAGGACAAAAACTCTACTCTACGAGCTTCATGGCATGAGTTTATATGACCAAGCAGCCACATGCCAGTCTTACATCACCAAGAACAATGCCAAGCATCAGATGGAGAGCTGTAAAGTACATCACCACTGGACTCTAAAGTAGTGGGAACATTCTGTGACATGATGAATCACACTTCTCTGTCTGGCAGTAGGATGGACGAGTCTAGGTTTGGTGAAAGCCAGAAGACCATTGACTGCCTGACTGCATTGTGCCAGCTGTATATTTGTATGGAGGAGTGATAATGCTAAGAGGTTGTTTTTCAGGAGTTGGCCTTGGCCCATTAGATCCATTCAAGGGAAATGTTAATGTTTCAGCATTGCCAAGACGTTTTGGACAATTGTAGTTTCCATCTTTATGGGAGAAGTTTGGTGAAGGCCCTGTTTAGCATGAATGTTAGGGGAGTTTGGTCTAAACACTTGACTAGCCACATTGAGCCCTGACCTCAACCCCATCAAACACCTTCATGATGAACTAGAATGGAGATTGTAACCAAGCCCTCTCATCCAACATTAGTGTCCCACGGCTCTTCTGGACAAATGGGCAAAAATTCCCACAGACACAGTCCAAAATCTAAAACCTTTCCCAAAGACCAGAGACTGTTATAGCTGCAAAATGGGGACCAACTTGTTATTACTCTATAAGGATTTAAGGTGGGGTGTTATAATAGCTCCTACGGGTGTAATGTGCAGGTGTCCCAATACTTTGTACATATATTGTACGTTTTCTATACAGACATAACTATACAATCCAATATACAATATTTTCCCAGCCCAGTAATATTATTATGGATGCCTATGTATTTGGGGTAAGGGTTGCCATCCATTAATATATGTTTTTCTGCTCTGCTCTTTATTATTTGATTTCTAGTGTGAAGCCTTTGCCTGGTATACCTCTGAATATTTATGCAGCACTTTGCCATGTTATGGTTTATAGCCTCAACGCTCCTAGACACCACAGGTGTTTAGTGTAGTCAATAAAGCGGAATCCCTGGTGTTGCTAAGCAACCTTCTTTCTATTGGATATGCTCTTTACCAGCAAAATAGAACTCATGAATCTAAATGAGGAATTCACGAACCTGAATCATCTCAGATTCACTCCTCTTTGATTTGTAGGTCATTGATTGGCCACCAGTTTATCTAACAACCGCAGCATTCAATGAGGCATACAGCTTATTGAACACTATTACATCAGTTATGATTAGTAATGTTACCGTATTTAACTTGGACATGGTGACATTTTCAGTGACACTATTCTACTATAGGTCACTAAAACATTCCCTTTAAACGTCTGTCCAACCTGACATGATCATCCTTTGACTGTAATAGAGACTATAAGGGTATATACACACGCAGTGGAAACAATGCAGATTTTCTGTCCATATTTGCAGGTGAAAAAGCCAGAGAATATTACTGTAGAAGCATGGTGAATTTCAGCTATGCATAATAACGCATTAGTTGATATCCACATCAAAATATACATGTGAAACACATGGAAAATCCCCACTGAAAGATATGTATTCCATTGATTACAGTAGGTACCATTTTCTCCCAAAAATGTCCCCTTAGAATGAAAAATAACTCATCTATTCTTTCACAGTCATTGCCACAATCTTAAAGATGCCGCCTGTACCAGCATTAGTAAATGCCTCATACCTTGTGATGTCTTCTGTGAGTTGAGCCGGATCAGGAGGATAAAACTTCACTGTGAAACCAAATGTCCAGGGAGCACCTGAAGACAGAGGTAGAGCTGGTTAGATATGTGGACAAACATGGCACAAGGACAATGAATATTAAGATTAGAGAGAGGTGTATGGATAGAATAGATATAATCATTATATAGTAGAAAACAATAACATAAGGCCGGATTCACGTCATGTTTTAGCTTGGTC
Source organism: Ranitomeya imitator (assembly GCF_032444005.1). Classification (NCBI taxonomy): domain Eukaryota; kingdom Metazoa; phylum Chordata; class Amphibia; order Anura; family Dendrobatidae; genus Ranitomeya; species Ranitomeya imitator. The sequence continues at coordinate 588,714,445 of NC_091283.1, forward strand.
GGGGTGTCCACCTGAAGCCCTGAAAAGCAAGACTCAAGAATGAGGCTGTTGACTTAAATGAAGCTAATGGAATCACGTTGTGCTCTGTCTGACCTGGTTGACTGCGCTTTTGTGCCCTTACCAAAAACAGACAATGCCAAAAATGAGGTCGGACAGAGCACAAAGTGACTCCCCATTTTTCAGGGCTTCAGACAGAAACCCAACGAAGCCACTGACGTGTCTAAGGCTACGTTCACATTAGCGTTTTGCGTGTTTGCGTCGGGCGACGCAGCGGCGACGCATGCGTTTTTTTTGCCGCAAGCGTCGGGCGCAGAAAACGCAACAAGTTGCATTTTTCTCACATCCAAATTTCGGCAAAAAACGATGCATGCGTCGCAAAACGCAGCGTTTTTGCGTGCGTTTTGGTGCGTTTTTATTTGCGTTGTGCGTTGCGTCGCCGACGCAGCGGCGCACAACACAAATGTGAACGTAGCCTAAAACGTGAAGAAAAGGCAATGTCAAGCATGAGTTTCACCACTCACTTCTGATCTGTTTTTTTATTTCCTTGGAAGGATCCAGCCAATTCTGTAAAACCAAAGCGTCAAAGTTAGAACCAAGAAATCACACCGCTGTCTGGTGTTACTGGTGAAACCAAACAATCACTTCTAGAGGGACCCAGCCATATTCTAGTACATGTCCATACAGATGTGGTCAGACAATTCAATAATCCTGTTTATTGCTACTTATAATAGCACAATGCTGATAACTGCTCAACATCAAAATTACTGGGGTGCACAGTTCTAAAAGATCCCTTTTTTCACCAACATTAAATTAATCAAACTACTTAGCCATTTTCCCAGTGATTAGTAGGAAACCCAACTGCAAATGTTTATTTATCTTGTTGCACAAACACAGGTCATATAAAATATTACATACAGTTTCCACTTAAAGGGTTATTCCCATCTGCACTGATGGGTTTAATTGGATATTGCATGCAAATACAAGAAATGTTGTCATTTACACATTATTAAACCTTTGCATTGTTCCCTTGATATTGTAAATAATTTTGCTTTTGTATTGTTTGCTGCCCTAGGGAACGACCACTGATGCTGTCAAACAGTGGTGGCCTAACATGCGCAGTTCTCACAAGCTCTCTTTAACAGAGCTTGTAATTGATGCTCTAAAGCAGGCCGAGATATATGTAGCCAGATTCTTGCTAGCTTCAATGCCAATATGTCTCCTTGCTGCAGATGTAAAGCGGCTCCATATGGCAGCATCAGGAGTGCACGATTTGGGCCGAAGTTGCAATGATGCTTCTGTCCAAACTCTCAATCAATGCAGAGCCCCTGCCCCTCCCCAGCAATCAGGGGGTCAACTGGCTGGGGAGCAGTACACTGCTGATTTGAGTACATGGGAATGATCCTTTAAATCAAGCTAATGTATCTATACAACAGGTTCTTTATCTAGAGAGATTAGTGCTCTTTATAGCCATTTTATGATCTTCTTAATAGATGAGGGCCCGTAATGGCAGATTCCCTCCTCTCTATTATTTCAGAATTCCATAATAGAGGATGCGAAAGTAGGTTTTCTAAACTGAACAACCCCTTTAGGAAGGTGAAAAGGAAACAAGCTGTTAGCTTGGATACAGTCTTGACGGATGACTAATTGGCAGCAAATATATGAGGCCACTGGTCGGCCCAGAGAATAATAATATTGTAGGATGGCCAGATGTTAAGTGCATCCTGTCATTCGACAAGCACACCATTTGGTGGAAACAACCCAAACACGTCTCATGAGAGCAATGTATTGGCCACAGTGGGAGGACCTCTGCATCCACTGTAATGTTACTACAATATGTGCTGCTTCTCAGCCCTAGTCTATGATGCATCTTTTTAAAGGCAACTTTGAAAATGTTTATTATTATTTTTTAAACTCCATTCTGGAGGCATAGGAACATGTACAAGCTGTCCTCAGCTAGTTTTATTTGGAGGCATTAAAAATGGAAAGTATGGATAGCAGTATAATTTATGAAGTAGGAGGATGAATTATCGTATTGCACTCACATCAGACGAGATCCCAATATCATCAGTGGATTGTTGAAGCATTACCTTCTGACTGTCAGAATCACAGAATGTAAGACCAAAGTAATCTTTCTCCAACAGGTTGAGGTGTTCACATACTGTATCAAATAGGACCTGCCCCCTAGCATGTTTCTGAAACACAAGAAGCCACCAGACAAAAGAGCTCTCACGTTATCGATCGGAGACGTAAGTGATAAATTCTCTTCCATTCTGACACTTATTTTTTACCTCCACTTCACATTCATAATGGGAAGAGTCCAGGAGTGTCACCCTACAAACGGCACTCTTGGGTTTTCTAGATGTTTTCTGTGGCGATCGCTGATTGTGAGATGGCGTCGTTCTGTCTTGTGCGACCTCAAGTCTCTCTTCACTCTACAGGTTACAATAATGAGTGTCCAGTTACCAGTTAGAATCTCAGTCAAAATGTATTAACAGAAGGTGAAGCCAATAGATCAGCATGTACTGTTATTTATATAGTTTTGTATTCATATATACCAAATATATAGAATGGTTTTCTTAAATCTCAATCAAAATGAAAACAGAAGGTGAAGCCAATAGATCAGCATGTACTGTTGTTTATATAGTTTTGTATTAGTATATACCAAATATATAGAAGGGTTTTCTCAAATCTCAATCAAAATGTAAAAACAGAAGGTGAAGCCAATAGATCAGCATGTACTGTTATTTATATAGTTTTATATTAGTATATACCAAATATATAGAAGGGTTTTCTCAAATCTCAATCAAAATGTAAAAACAGAAGGTGAAGCCAATAGATCAGCATGTACTGTTATTTATATAGTTTTATATTAGTATATACCAAATATATAGAAGGGTTTTCTCAAATCTCAATCAAAATGTAAAAACAGAAGGTGAAGCCAATAGATCAGCATGTACTGTTATTTATATAGTTTTATAATAGTATATACCAAATATATAGAAGGGTTTTCTCCTCATGTTAAATAGGCATAATTGTACTGCATGTAAAACTTCACAATTTACCTTTTAGAAATTGTTTACTGCTCATTGCTTAGGCAACTGTCCACCTCTGCAGTCTATCAGAGGTGGCCACATGACTGGTGCTCATAGAGATTATCGCACATTGTCTAATTGGGACCACCTGTTTGTTTGGTATTTTCCTTATTGGTCGAATTAGCAAAAATGTCAAAACAATATCAATTGTTTACTTATTTATTTTTTTACAACATGAATGATGACATTCGGTTTTCAATTTATTCATGCTTTTCGAGAAGGAATAACAGAGGAACCACAGGAAAGATACCCCAGAATTATTTTTTTAGCCATCGAATGGTAGTAGGATCTTCTGTAAAATATAATTGAATACTTACTTCCACATGTCTCCTTGAATTCTCATTGACTCCTGTCCGGTCTACATTGTTGGCAGGGGTTTGTGGGGTGTCAGGTGGGAGCAGCGCAGGATTATGTACTCCATCCTGGGCATGACCATCGGCACCAGGATTGAATTCAGTTTCAGCCCCCACCTCTGTGGTCATTATGACTCCTCAGGCTGTTGTAGGCTGCAAGAAAGGAGAAAGGGATAAATTATCTACACACAGACTAGTAATATGGGAGACAAGCATTAAATGTTTGCTGTGTACTGACGGGCATTGGACATTAGTGGACACGTTTCCTATAAAATGCATTATGAAAATTAAACGCAAACATTTAGGTTCATCACTGCCTAAATCTTCACTGACGCAGGGTCATAGCTGTTATACGGGTAATGGAACTGTAACATTGGTGCACAATATCCATTACATTACACCTTTCAGCTGCTGCAGAAATCATTTTTAATAAAATACTACATGCTAACATCAGCCCTTCCCGATTCACTTCAAACCATAGTGCAATCTTCCATTTAGCACTGTAAGACTCATGCTGGTGTGGTAGTTGGAGGCAGGTATATCTCGCCCAGGTGTTTGTCCTATGTGAATTAGGCCACTCAGTATATTCAGGGTGCTAATGGGTTAATGATTGCAGGAATAAAAGATGACCAGCTGGGGGTTTCCAGCGTCTGCCTGGGGCACACAGATTGCCTGCCTGTGTGAGACAAACGTGAGTGAAGAGCTGTGCTCAAGATCTGTGTGATGTTAGCTGGGTGGGAGAAGCCCCCCCAGTTGTTGAGATAGCAACGTATTTGTTTAGATAGTGCCGGACAGGCTAGGATTTATTTTTATGTTTTGTTTTGTTCATGTTGCTTTCACGTTAATAATCTGACCTGAGGTCAGCCTGCTCAGAAACCTGCTGTACGCCTCAGATTCAATGCACAAACCACGTGACCTTTGACCCCAGCAAAGGCGATCCCAGAGTGTTTTGTCACAGCACCAGCCACATTATGCCACCGACACACATATATCTACAGTGTGACCAGTGCTAGTCACAATGTGCTCCCTATAGTGTGCTAGCCACTGACCATAGCCACAGTTCGACCATCCATATTGTGCCAGGTAGTGTGCACCCAGATACATCGCTAGCCACAGTGCACCCCTAAGCCATTCTGCCACAGTATGCCTTTCCCTGCCAGTCACAATGCCCCCAGTGTGTGCCACAACCACACTGAATACCCCACTCCTCTATAGTATCTAGATGTTACAGTCCTCCTCTTTCCAGCTTGTTACATGTGACTGGCCTGTTGGCAATCAATCACATGTGAATCCCTTTTCCGGAAAGAGACATCTGAATGTCGCCTATGGAATGATGATCATCTTTGGATAATCATTAATATAATAATGCATAATTATACCACTATTTTTCAGGCATGACAATTACATACTGCTTCTGTATCATGTATAAACCCAGCAATGTCTGATCCTTTCCTGATAATTTACAGTCAGGAGATCACTGGTGATTATATAGATACTAGCAGTGTCTGGTGGACAAGATAAAGATCCCCAATTCACATCAGGACTACAAGATAGCAGGTACTTTCAGCTGCATCACTTCTAATGTGGTGTACCTAATTATTTGTACTAAATGTCCAACTGGGGGTCTGTATGTGGGGGAGACAGGGGAAAAGCTTAGAACAAGAATGAATTCTCACCGCCACACAATAAGAGAAAAAAGAAAGGATCTACCTGTGGCAATACATTTCTGTCTCTCAAATCATAACATTATGGACATGAAATTACTTGTGTTAAAAGATAGCTTCAAATCTCAGAGAGACAGAAGATTATGGGAATATAAACTGATGATGACCTTTGACAGTCTCACTGCAGGAATGAATGTGTCGCACGGATTTATGTCTTTTTACATCAACTAAGGAACTTGCCCCTCAGACTATGAGGGGTCATCACAACAGAACCAGACCCCAATCAGAGGACAATAAAACAATCCATATCTAAGAACTGGCCCAATATTTATGGACATAACTGTTTATCACTCATGGTAATTCTGCTTCATGTCACCTGTCTTATCCATGGTTTTTCCTTTTTTTTCTGTGCTATGCTGTGCATAAATACGTGATTCCTCAGAATTTCTTTTAGTCTTTGCCTGATGAAGAGACCTGTGTAGTCTTGAAAGCTTGCAATTTGTTACTATCTTTTCAGTTAGCCATTAAAAGGTATCAACCACTGAGGACTCTCAATTCTAAATATTTTTGATCCTGTCCTTCTAATCCATAGTCAGGAAATCACTGGATATTATATAGATCCCAGCAATGTCTGACCCTGTCCTGATAATTTACAGTCAGATCACAGGACATTATGTAGATCCCAGCAGTGTCTGATCCTATTTGATAATGCACATTCAAGTGGTCACTGGACTTTATAAAGAAACCAGCAGTGTCTGATCCTGTCCTGATTATCTACAGACAGGCGAGCACTGGTTATTGTACAGATCCCACCAATATCGGATCCTGTCCTGGTAATCTACAGTCAAGAGATCACTGGACATTATATAGATTACAACAATATCTGATACAGTTGTGGCCAAAAGTATTGACACCCCTGCAATTCTGTCAGAAAATACTCAGTTTCTTCCTGAAAATGACTGCAATCACAAATTCTTTGGTATTATTATCTTCATTTAATTTGTCTTAAATGAAAAAACACAAAAGAGAATGAAGCAAAAAGCAAAACATTGATCATTTGGGCCAGACAAAAGTATTGGCACCCTCAGCCTAATACTTGGTTGCACAACCTTTTGCCAAAATAACTGCGACAAACCGCTTCCGGTAACCATCAATGAGTTTCTTACAATGCTCTGCTGGAATTTTAGACCTTTCTTCTTTGGCAAACTGCTCCAGGTCCCTGATATTTGAAGGGTGCCTTCTCCAAACTGCCATTTTCAGATCTCTTCACAGGTGTTCTATGGGATTCAGGTCTGGACTCATTGCTGGCCACGTTAGAAGTCTCCAGTGCTTTCTCTCAAACCATTTTCTAGTGCTTTTTGAAGTGTGCTTTGGGTCATTGTCCAGCTGGAAGACCCATGATCTCTGAGGGAGACCCAGCTTTCTCACACTGGGCCCTACATTATGCTGCAAAATTTGTTGGTAGTCTTCAGACTTCATAATGCCATGCATACGGTCAAGCAGTCCAGTGCCAGAGGCAGCAAAGCAACCCCAAAACATCAGAGAACCTCCGCCATGTTTGACTGTAGGGACCGTGTTCTTTTCTTTGAATGCCTCTTTTTTTTCTCCTGTAAACTCTATGTTGATGCTTTTGCCCAAAAAGCTCTACTTTTGTCTCATCGGACCAGAGAACATTCTTCCAAAACGTTTTAGACTTTTTCAGGTAAGTTTTGGCAAACTCCAGCCTGGCTTTTTTATGTCTCGGGGTAAGAAGTGGGGTCTTCCTGGGTCTCCTACCATACAGTCCCTTTTCATTCAGACGCCGACAGATAGTACGGGTTGACACTGTTGTACCCTCGGACTGCAGGGCAGCTTGAACTTGTTTGGATGTTAGTCGAGGTTCTTTATCCAACATCCGCACAATCTTGCGTTGAAATCTCTTGTCAATTTTTCTTTTCTGTCCACATCTAGCTAGGTTAGCCACAGTGCCATGGGCTTTAAACTTCTTGATGATACTTCGCACAGTAGACACAGGAACATTCAGGTCTTTGGAGATGGACTTGAGATTGCTCATGCTTCCTCACAATTTGGTTTCTCAAGTCCTCAGACAGTTCTTTGGTCTTCTTTCTTTTCTCCATGCTCAATGTGGTACACACAAGGACACAGGACAGAGGTTGAGTCAACTTTAATCCATGTCAACTGGCTGCAAGTGTGATTTAGTTATTGCCAAAACCTGTTACGTGCCACAGGTAAGTTACAGGTGCTGTTAATTGCACAAATTAGAGAAGCCTCACATGATTTTTCGAACAGTGTCAATACTTTTGTCCACCCCTTTTTAATGTTTGGTGTGGAATTATATCCAATTTGGCTTTAGGACAATTCTTTTTGTGTTTTTTCATTTAAGGCAAATTAAATGAAGATAATAATGACAAAGATTTTGTGTTTGCAGTCATTTTCAGGAAGAAACTGAGTATTATCTGACAGAATTGCAGGGGTGTCAATACTTTTGGCCACAACTGTATCAGATATTGCTGTGATCTATATAATGGCCACAACTGTATGTTTCTAATAATCTACAGACAGGCGATCACTGGTCATTGTATAGATCCCAGCAATATCTCATACTGTTCTGGTAATCTACAGACAGGCAATCACTGGTCATTGTATAGATCCCAGCAATATCTGATCCTGTCCTGGTAATCTACAGTCAAAAGATCACTGGACATCTACTATATAATGATCTAAGGGTCACTTCCGTCTTTCTGTCTGTCCTTCTGTCTGTCACGGATATTCATTGGCCGCGGCCTCTGTCTGTCATGGAATCCAAGTCACTGATTGGTCTCGCCAGCTGCCTGTCATGGTTGCCTTGACCAATCAGCGATGGCCACAGTCCACTTAGTCCCTCCCTACTGCCCTGCAGTCAGCGCCTGGCGCCCACTCCATACTCCCCGCAGTCACCGCTCACACACGGCTAATGCCAGAGGTAACGGACCGCGTTATGCTGCGGGTAACTCACTCCGTTACCGCCGCTATTAACCCTGTGTGACCAAGTTTTTACTATTGATGCTCCCAATATACTCACCTTTCGCGACGCTCCGGTTCCAGTGCCAAGAATGGTATGGGACAAGGACCTGCCATGATGTCACGGTCATGTGACCGCGACGTCAACACAGGCCCTGCGCGAGAAGGACCTGCCATGATGTCAAGGTCATGTGACCGCGACGTCATCACAGGTCCTGTGCGCCTGCGCAAGAAAGACCTGCCATGACGTCACGGTCATGTGACCGCAACGTCATCAGAGGTCCTGCGCGCCTGTGCTAGAAAGACCTGCCATGACGTCACGGTCATGTGACCGAACTACAATGGGCACTCGGAAGGTGTGTATATGTTTAATTTTTATTTTTTAACCTGTGACATACGTGGCTGGGCAATATACTACGTAGCTTGGCAATATACTACGTGACTGGGCAATATACTACGTGGCTCTGTGCTGTGTACTACGTCACTGGGCAATATACTACGTGCCTGGGCAATATACTACGCCACTGGGCAATATACTACGCGACTGGGCAATATACTACGTGACTGGGCAATACACTACTTGACTGGGCAATATACTACGTGACTGGGCAATATACTACGTGGCTGGGCAATATACTACGTGGCTGGGCAATATACTACGTGGCTGGGCAATATACTACGTGGGCTACGCAATGTACTACGTGGACATGCATATTCTAGAATACCCGATGCGTTAGAATCGGGCCACCATCTAGTTATATAGATCACAGCAATATATCATACTGTTCTGGTTCTGGTAATCTACAGACAGGCGATCGCTGGTCATTGTATAGATCCCAGCAATATCTGATCCTGTCCTAATAATCCACAGTCAGGAGATCAGTGGACATTATATAGATCCTAGCAGTGTCTGATTCTGTCCTGATAATTTACAGGCTGGAGATCACTGGTGATTAAACAAATCCTAGCAGTGTCTGATCCTGTCTTTATAATCCATAGTCAGGAGATCACTGGACATTCTATATATCCCAGCAGAGTCTGATCCCTTCCTGATAATCCACAGTCAGGAGATCACTGGACATTATATAGATCCCAGCAGAGTCTGATCCCTTCCTGATACTCCAGTCAGGAGATCACTGGATATTATATACAAACATCCACTAGAACATACATAAAAATTCCTAATTTTATGATCACTTTTTATATTCTGTAGTCCTGATGTCACATATATAAATTGTTCTTATATTCAGTATTGCCGCTGTCATTTAATAAATAAGTATTCTTGTTATATGCCAAGGATTGGATAAGAAAACCACTGCTCTGCTTTTCATCAGTATTTCATACCTTGCTCTTTGCTGTCTATTACTCCAGATTGGCATAGAAAAAAATATCTTTACTACACCCACACAGATGTCTTTTCATGGCTGTTTGGGGGTGTGAAAGAACAAGAGCACCCCCTCCCCTCGCTTACCCATCCATATTAATGCATGCTGCAGGGAGAGCGTCACAGGCTGTAATGCTGACACCTCCTATACAATATATACTGTATATAAGCCTTCCGACCCCCTCCGCACATCAGTTATCCCACCTTCCCTACTGCTGTTCCTCTCAATCTGTGTCTGTTTTCATCATCTGCAAACCCACCCTTCTTCCTTCATCGTCCTTCTAATCACTCAGCCAGTTCTTTTTCCATGACTTTTTTTCTCTAAGGAATAATGGCATTTTGTGCCAAGGAGGGTGTGAGGTGAGACAGTGGTCATTCATCACCACCAACCCTAAATGCAGTGTGAGGCGGTTAGTTATGGACTATGACAAATCCTCCTTCCTCTGCACATGTAATGATGCCAGCCTTGGGGAAAGAAAAATTAGCACCAGTGCAAAAGCTTAACACTATCCGTCCCAACCATTCTATATTCAGTATTTTTATTGAAAAAATGTGTTATGTAATTTTAGGAAAAATAAAAGTGCTGCTCTTCCAGAGGCATCTGCTGCTGAAACACTCTCTCCTAAACTGTCAGTGCCGAGCAGGTGCACTAATCCAGATTCTCGACACCTTACAAAACCGGTGTAAAATGTCTGTCAAGTGCAAAGAAGCAGAAATAAGGTCAAGAAATCCAAGTCTCTGTTTGCACAGATAGCACAGAATGCGTTGTATATTCATTCCATGTCCCCAATAGTTTTTCCTGGCAGTCCATAGAGATAAGCAGCCACTTCTTTCCCGGTTGCCTATATTGCACCAACACATTCTGCATATTCTGCTGCACTGCTGCATCACAGATATCAACAGTCACACCAGCCCCTATCTCAGACATAACAGGGCCGACTTCATAGGAAGCCAAATCAACCAATCAGTGTGCTTTAATTGTATGAAAGGAACCCACGCAAACACAGTGGGAACAAACACTGATCAGACATAACATTACAGCCACTGAGAGGTGAAGGGAATAACACTGATTAACTCGTTACAATGGCAACACCAAAGGTTTGGGACATACACTCCTCAACATTGAAATTGCAACACCAAGAAGAAAAAGTCGTGGAATTAGGGAAACCACAGGATGGATAGTCATATTAGGCTACTTTCACACTTCCGTCAGTACGGGGTCGTCGCCATGCGTCGGCCTGACGTACCGACGGACGTTGTGAAATAAATGAACAACGGGGGCAGCGGATGCAGTTTTTCAACGCATCCGCTGCCCCATTGTAATGTCCGGGGAGGATGGGGCGGAGTTCCGGCCGCGCATGCGCGGTCAGAAATGGCGGACACGTCGCACAAAAAAAGTTACATGGAACTTTTTTTGTGCCGACAGTATGCCAAAACCCGACGCATCCGTCGCACGACGGATGCGACATGTGGCCATACATCGCAATGCGTCGCTAATGCATGTCTATGGAGAAAAAACGCATCCTGCTGGCAACTTTGCAGGATGCGTTTTTTCTCCAAAACGACGCATTGCGACGGACGTCACACGACGCTAGTGTGAAAGTAGCCTAAATGAAATGTAAATGATAAAAAAAATTGAAAGAAACGTTTCAAAATATCTTGCTTTATTCAGTATCGAGTATGAGAGCTACAAGCAGAAATCCCCACATTTACACACCTTGGCTGCTATCAGTGAAGTTATTAATGGTTGTCGGAGGCATGTTCTACCATGCTGAATACACTTAGTCCTGAAAATCATCAAGATCCGCTGCTAGCAGCTCCATTTGCAATTGAAAAACGATTACATCCCAGATGGGGGACAAGTCCACACTTGCTGAAGACCATGGTAGCACGTTTAGGCCACAAAGGCTGCTCATTGTAGCACAAGCAATATATGGTCTGGTGTTGCGTTGAAAAACAGCTTCTGGGACACTTTGGCAAAATGGCGGTACCACTGGTTTTACCACGGAATCAATGGAATGTCAAGCTGTTAGTGTAGCTGGAATAAAGAGTAGAGGGGTCTGGCCACACCATAATCACAAGAAAACAACCAGTGTGACCTTCTCTCCCTCATGGAGATTTCTTCATAGCCTTCCCCACGTGGTCTAGTCAGATTTGAAGAATGGTGCTTAGTAATTAATTTTGTACTTCAAGGGAAATTAGACATGACTTACCAAGCCTAAAGCATCAAAAAGTGTCTACGAAATCATCAGAAGATGTTTGCATGGCATTGGTCTGCGAGTCAGATGTCCAGCTGTAGGTGTTCCATTAACCTTGTGCCACCACTCTCAAAGGCTATCATGATGTTGATCAAGAGGGCAATGGAGGCCGAATCGAGGTCTGTCATTTTGTCGATGAGTTATGCTTTTGCCATGGACACAATGATAGCAGGAGATTGGTCTTCAGACCACGTGGGCAACACCATGAAGAGACATTCACAAAGGAACATGAAAGTGTCTCAGTAGTGTATTTCTATGTGTGGTGCTCATACTTGATAATGAATAACTTCCATTTTTTCATCATTTGCATATAATTAACATGTCTGTCAGTACAATGATTTTCACAATTTCACAACTTTTCATTGTTGAGACTGCAGCCTTCTGTACCTGTGTGTGCCATGTATTGCTCATATTTATTGTACTTGTCTATGTATGCCCCTTTTTTCACATGTAAAGCGCCATGGAATAAATGGCGCTATAAAAATGAATAATAATAATCTTTATCTTTTATATAGCGCTAACATATTCTGCAGCGCTTTACAGGTTGCATACATTATCGTCGCTGTCCCCATTGGAGCTCACAATCTAATTTCCCTATCAGTATGTCTTTGGAATGTGGGAGGAAACCGGAGTACCCGGAGGAAACCCACGCAAACACAGAGAGAACATACAAACTCTTTGCAGATGTTGTCCTTAGTGGGGCTTGAACCCAGGACTCCAGCGCTGCAAGGCTGCTGTGCTATCCACTGCACCACCATGCTGCCCTTTTAACGTTGAGTATATTGTTCTGGAAGTATGAGAATTGCACGGTGATGTTTTAGAAGCTAGAAAATGGGCACTTCTAAGGATCTTAGTCAATGACCAAATTATGATGGCTAGTCAATTGAATCTAAGAATCTCTAAAACAGCAAGTCTTGTGGTATGCTTCCAGTATGCAGTGGTTAGTAGTACCCAGGGCCTGATTTAAGAGGTGGGTGGCCCGGGGCCCATTTTGGAGGGAGGCCCATTTTTCAAGGTGTTGCAATATGTAATGCAAAAACACAAAATGAAAACGAACCCAAGTTTATTTACAAAAATCATTTACGCAAAGTAATTCAGGTAAAATCATTCATATTTTACAATCCAGGTACTTTCCTTGATTTTCGTGCTGCAAAATCACTAATTATGTTACTAAAGTCCAATTCACGCAGTATATCTGACTCGATGCTCATGATAGCCAAATTTACAAGTTGTTCCTGCTTCATGGATGTCCTTAATCGGTTTTCAACTAATTTGAGTTTTGAGAAGGAACGCTCACCACTGCAGTTTGTTGCCAATCCATCAAAATTAGATATATCCTTAGAGCTATCTCAGTAGTCTCAACACAGACAGACACACACACAGGCAGACAGACAGAGATCATACTCCCCCACCGCGACACTGTGAAGACTGAACCACTTCACCTCTGGATCTTCAGTGACTGAAAAATCTGTATAAACGTACCTGTGTGATATTTTTTAATAATAATAAATAATAATAATCTTTATTTTTATATAGTGCTAACATATTCCGCAGTGCTTTACAGTTTGCACACATTATCATCGCTGTCCCCGATGGGTCTCACTATCTACATTCCCTATAAGTATGTCTTTGGAATGTGGGAGGAAACCGGAGAACCCGGAGGAAACCCACGCAAACACAGGGAGAACATACAAACTCCTTGCAGATGTTGTCCTTGATGGAATTCGAATCCAGGACTACAGCACTGCAAGGTTGCAGTGCTAACCACTGAGCCACCGTGCTCAGTGGTTAGCACTGCACTGTGATTTTTTATTATCAGTAGGAATAAAAGGCCGCTATGCCTAGTGTCTACTGGGCATTCCCTAAAGGTACCTTCACACTGAACGATATCGCTAGCGATCCGTGACGTTGCAGCGTCCTGGCTAGCGATATCGTTCAGTTTGACACGCAGCAACGATCTGGATCCTGCTGTGATGTCGTTGGTCGCTGCAGAAAGTCCAGAACTTTATTTCGTTGCTGGACTCCCTGCAGACATCGCTGAATCGGCGTGTGTGACGCCGATTCAGCGATGTCTTCACTGGTAACCAGGGTAAACATCGGGTTACTAAGCGCAGGGCCGCACTTAGTAACCCGATGTTAACCCTGGTTACCAGCGTTAAAGTTAAAAAAACAAACACTACATACTTACATTCCGCTGTCTGTCCTCGGTGCTGTGCTTCTCTGCACTGGCTGTGAGCGCCGGCCAGCCGTAAAGCAGAGCGGTAACGTCACCGCTCTGCTTTCCGGCCGCTGTGCTCACAGTCAGTGCAGGAAAGCAGAGCGCCGGGGACAGACAGCGGAATGTAAGTATGTAGTGTTTGTTTTTTTTAACTTTAACACTGGTAACCAGGGTAAACATCGGGTTACTAAGCGCGGCCCTGCGCTTAGTAACCCGATGTTTACCCTGGTTACCGGCATCGTTGGTCGCTGGAGAGCTGTCTGTGTGACAGCTCTCCAGCGACCAAACAGCGACGCTGCAGCGATCGACATCATTGTCGGTATCGCTGCAGCGTCGCTCAGTGTGAAGGTACCTTAAGAGTGAAATGTTTGGAGCACTCCCATCTATTTGAGTGACAGCTGTATCTGGCAGATGACTACAGCTGTCACTCAAGAGGCAAACGGAGGGATTGTGGGATTATTTACTGCTGAAAGTCCTGGATACTTCCCTGCTAGGGAAAGTCCATTCAATACTTGGCATAACAGTAGTTGCCAGAGAAGCCTCTTTTGCTTGCTAAGTACATCCACATTGGTATATTTAACCCCTTAATCCCATTGGACGTACTATCCCATCAAGGTGACCTGGGACTTAATTCCCAGTGACGGGATAGTACATCCAGTGCGATCAGCTGCGCTCACGGGGGGAGCGCGGCCAGGTGTCAGCTTACTATGGCAGCTGACATCCGGCACTATGTGCACATTAACCCCCGGCACACTGCGATCAAACATGATCGCAGTGTTCCGGCGGTATAGGGAAGCATCGCGCAGGGAGGGAGCTCCCTGCGGGCTTCCCTGAGACCCCCGGAGCAACGCGATGTGATCGCGTTGCTCGAGGGTCTCTTAGCTCCTCCTCCCTGCAACAGGCCCGGATCCAAAATGGCAGCGGGGCTGCATCCGGGTCCTGCAGGGAGGTGGCTTCACAGCGCCTGCTCAGAGCAGGCGCCAGGAAGCCTCCAGGAGTGCACGACAGATCTGACACAGTGCTCAGCGATCTTACACTATAACATGATTTCCCCCCCCCCCCCCCTCCGGGCAATGTTATAGTGTAAAAAAAAAAATATTCACATGTGTAAAAAAAATAAAAATCCTAAATATATATATATATATATATATATATATATATATATATATATATATATATATATACAGTACAGACCAAAAGTTTGGACACATCTTCTCATACAAAGATTTTTCTGTATTTTCATGACTATGAAATTGTAAATTCACACTGAAGGCATCAAAACTATGAATTAACACATGTGTAATTATATACTTAACAAAAAAGTGTGAAACAACTGAAAATATGTCTTATATTCTAGGTTCTTCAAAGTAGCCACCTTTTGCTTTGATTACTGCTTTGCACACTCTTGGCATTCTCTTGATGAGCTTCAAGAGGTAGTCACTGGGAATGGTTTTCAATTCACAGGTGTGCCCTGTCAGGTTTAATAAGTGGGATTTCTTGCCTTATAAATGGGGTTGGGACCATCAGTTGTGTTGTGCAGAAGTCTGGTGGATACACAGCTGATAGTCCTACTGAATAGACTGTTAGAATTTGTATTATGGCAATACAAATGCAGCTAAGTAAAGAAAAATGTGTGGCCATCATTACTTTAAGAAATGAAGGTCAGTCAGTGTGAAAAATTGGGAAAACTTTGAAAGTATCCCCAAGCGCAGTTGGAAAAACCATCAAGCGCTACAAAGAAATTGGCTCACATGAGGACCGCCCCAGCAAAGAAGACCAAGAGTCACCTCTCCTTCTGAGGATAAGTTTATCCAAGTCACCAGCCTCAGAAATCACAGGTTAACAGCAGCTCAGATTAGAGACCAGGTCAATGCCACACAGAGTTCTAGCAGCAGACACATCTCTACAACAACTGTTAAGAGGAGACTTTGTGCAGCAGGCCTTCATGGTAAAATAGCTGCTAGGAAACCACTGCTAAGGACAGGCAACAAGCAGAAGAGACTTGTTTGGGCTAAAGAACACAAGGAATGGACATTAGACCAGTGGAAGTCTGTGTTTTGGTCTGATGAGTCCAAATTTGAGATATTTGGTTCCAACCATTGTGTCTTTGTGCAACGCAGAAAAGGTGAACGGATGGACTCTACATGCCTAGTTCCCACCGTGAAGCATGGAGGAGGAGGTGTGATGGTGTGGGGGTGCTTTGCTGGTGACACTGTTGGGGATTTATTCAAAATTGAAGGCATACTGAACCAGCATGGATACCACAGCATCTTGCAGCGGCATGCTATTCCATCCAGTTTGCGTTTAGTTGGACCATCATTTATTTTTCAACAGGACAATGACCTCAAACACACGTCCAGGCTGTGTAAGGGCTATTTGACCAAGAATGAGTGTGATGGGGTGCTACGCCAGATCTGAACCCAATCGAGATGATTTGGGGTGAGCTGGACCGCAGAATGAAGGCAAAAGGGCCAACAAGTGCTAAGCATCTCTGGGAACTCGTTCAAGACTGTTGGAAGACCATTTCTGGGGACTACCTCTTGAAGCTCATCAAGAGAATGCCAAGAGTGTGCAAAGCATTCATCAAAGCAAAAGGTGGTTACTTTGAAGAACCTAGAATATAAGACATATTTTCAGTTGTTTCACACTTTTTTGTTAAGTATATAATTCCACATGTGTTATTTCTTAGTTTTGATGCCTTCAGTGTGAATTTACAATTTTCATAGTCATGAAAATACAGAAAAAATGTTAAATGAGAAGGTGTGTCCAAACTTTTGGTCTGTACTGTATATATATATATATATTGTAGCATGGCTAAAAGTTGTGTAGTCGACGGGAGATATGTGTCACATAGGTGGCTTGTTGCTGTAACATAACCCTGCCTATCTATGTGTGTTGCAGGACCTGTGGTGGTGTCATAACCACATGTCTAGTCATGCGATGGGTTCCTGAATGTGGTTAGTCCTATGAAAGAAGGGCTAAAGTTTAACACAGCAGATATGTGTGGAGGTGGAACCCTCCTGAGTGTGTTAGGGCTCCAGGACTGAGCCTGAAAGACTGGACACTTGTTCTCTTCACGGAGCCAAAGGCTATTTGTTTTCTGTTATTTTTACCAAATGGTTTATGATGCAATAAACCTTTGTGAACTTTTAAAGGAATGTGCCTCTTGAGTGTCAGCCGTCACACCTGAGTGAGTGAAATCCCTACAATACATTTCTTTATTTAAATTAAAAAAAAACAAAAGTACACATATTTAGTATCGCCGCGTTGGTAGCGACCCGACCTATGAAATTGTCCCATTAGTTAACCCCTTCAGTGAACACCGTAAAAAAAAAAAAAAAAAAAAACGAGGCAAAAAACAACGCTTTACTATCATACCGCCAAACAAAAAGTTGAATAACACGCGATCAAAAAGATGGATAGAAATAACCATGGTACCGCTGAAAACGTCATCTTGTCCTGCAAAAAACGAGCCGCCATACAGCATCATCAAAGAAAAAATAAAAAAGTTATACTCCTCAGAATAAAGCGCTGCAAAAATAATTATTTTTTCTATAAAATAGTTTTTAACGTATAACAGTGCCAAAACATGAAAAAATGATATAAATGAGGTATCACTGTAATCGTACTGACCCGAAGAATAAAACTGCTTTATCCATTTTACCAAACGTGGAACGGTATAAACGCCTCCCCCAAAAGAAATTCATGCATAGCTGGTTTTTGGTCATTCTGCCTCCCAAAAATCGGAATAAAAAGCGATCAAAAAATATCACGTGCCCGAAAATGTTACCAATAAAAACGTCAACTCGTCCCGCAAAAAGCAAGACCTCACATGACTCTGTGGACCCAAATATGGAAAAATTATAGCTCTCAAAATGTGGTAACGCAAAAAATATTTTTTGCAATAAAAAGCGTCTTTCAGTGTGTGATGGCTGCTAATCATAAAAATCCACTAAAAAACCCGCTATAAAAGTAAATCAAACCTCCCTTCATCACCCCCTTAGTTAGGGAAAAATTTAAAAAATGTATTTATTTCCATTTTCCCGTTAGGGCTAGGGTTAGGGCTAAGGTTAGGGTTGGGGCTAGGGTTACGGCTACAGTTAGAGTTGGGGCTAAAGTTAGGGTTAGGGTTGGGGCTAAAGTTAGGGTTTGGATTATATTTACGGTTGGGAATAGGGTTGGGGTTAGGGGTGTGTCAGGGTTAGGGGTGTGGTTAGGGTTACCATTGGGATAAGGGTTAGGGGTGTGTTTGGATTAGGGTTTCAGTTATAATTGGGGGGTTTCCACTGTTTAGGCACATCAGGGGCTCTCCAAACGTGACATGGCGTCCGATCTCAAGTCCAGCCAATTCTGCGTTGAAAAAGTAAAACAGTGCTCCTTCTCTTCCAAGCTCTCCCGTGCGCCCAAACATGGGTTTACCCCAAAATATGGGGTATCAGCGTACTCAGGACACATTTGTCAACAACTTTTGGGGTCCAATTTCTCCTGTTAGCCTTAGGAAAATACAAAACTAGGGCTAAAAATTAATTTTTGAGGAAAAAAAAAGATTTTTTATTTTCACGGCTCTGCGTTATAAACTGTAGTGAAACACTTGGGTGTTCAAAGTTCTCACAACACATCTAGATAAGTTCCTTGAGGGGTCTAGTTTCCAATATAGGGTCACTTGTTGGGGGTTTCTACTGTTTAGGTACATTAGGAGCTCTGCAAACACAATGTGACGCCTGCAGACCAATCATCTAAGTCTGCATTCCAAATGGTGCTCCTTCCGTTCCGAGCCCTCCCATGCGCCCAAACGGTGGTTCCCCCCACATATGGGGTATCAGCGTACTTAGGACAAATTGGACAACAACTTTTGGGTCCAATTTCTCCTGTTATCCTTGGGAAAATAAAAAATTGGGGACGAAAAGATCATTTTTGTGAAAAAATATGATTTTTTATTTTTACGGCTCTGCATTAAAAACTTCTGTGAATCGCTTAATGGGTCAAAGTGCTCACCACACATCTAGATAAGTTCCTTAGGGGGTCTACTTTCCAAAATGGTGTCACTTGTGGGGGGTTTCAGTGTTTAGGCACATCAGGGGCTCTCCAAACGCAACATGGCGTCCCATCTCAATTCCAGTCAATTTTGCATTGAAAAGTCAAACGGCGCTCCTTCCCTTCCAGGCTCTCCCATGCGCCCAAACAGTGGTTTACCCCCACATGTGGGGTATCAGCGTACTCAGGACAAATTGTACAACAACTTTTGGGGTCCATTTTCTCCTGGTACCCTTGGTAAAATAAAACAAATTGGGGCTGAAGTAAATTTTTTGTGAAAAAAAGTTAAATGTTCATTTTTATTTAAACATTCCAAAAATTCCTGTGAAACACCTGAAGGGTTAATAAACTTCTTGAATGTGGTTTTGAGCACCTTGAGGGTTGCAGTTTTTAGAATGGTGTCACACTTGGTTATTTTCTATCATATAGACCCCTCAAAATGACTTCAAATGAGATGTGGTCCTTAAAAAAAATGGTGTTGTAAAAATGAGAAATTGCTGGACAACTTTTAACCCTTATAACTCCCTAACAAAAGAAATGTTGTTTCCAAAATTGTGCTGATGTAACCGCGACGTCATTGAAGGTCCTTCACTCACTGCATTCTTAGGAACAGAGGCAGATGCTAACAGCGCTGTGAGCCAGGGGCCGTCCAAGGGTGAGTATATCCATGTTTTTTATTTTTATTCTTTATTTTTTACATGAATATGGATCCCAGGGCCTGAAGGAGAGTCTCCTCTCCTCCAGACCCTGGAAACCACACGCCGACATCCAGGATCGTTCCCTGCATTCGCCGTACCCGGCGTATAATACAACCCCCGACTTTTGGGATAATTTTTAGGGGTAAAAAAGTCGTCTTATATGCCGGAAAATACGGTATATATCTTTATATTTCATAGAGGGTTCAATTGTCGGATTTTGTAAAATCATTGCAGAACCCGACAGGATATGAGACATGGTTTACATACAGTAAACCATTGCAGAACAGCGGGTCAGGTGGGGAGTCTGCGCATGCTCAGTGACGTCAGCGGTAGTTGGCCTCGCCTGACCTGAGGTGAACTTGACAGCGTGGGAAAATTATCAGAAACTTTCCCACGCTACAGAGATCATGTCTGGTGAGGCGGGGAGGCTGCGCAGGCCGCTTTTGATTCATTCCTCCGTGGTTTACAGCCCGGCCAGTAGCATTAGCACCGCTCCGGGTTGTAAACTATTTAAACTCTTGAGATGGATTTACAGCGTGAGACTTAACTGTACGGTGGACAGGTATGGGATATTGTTGTTTTTTTATTTTGGAATCTTTTACAGGAGAACGAGGGCTTCACTTGGATTGAGAGTGCAATAAAGATGTTAAAACCTGTGTGTTTAATTATTTCATTAAAAGACTTTATTCTTAATGTGTGTGTGTAATTTTAACCCTTTCAAACTATTGGATTAATAATGGATAGGTGTCTTATTGACAACTCCCCATTATTAACCAGGCTGAATGTCACCTTACAATAGCAAGGTGACATTAACCCCTTATTACCCCATATGCCTATGCTACAGGGCAGTGGGAAGAAGGAGGCTAAGTGCCTGAATAGGCGCATCTTCCTGGGGGCAGATGTTTTTAGCTGGGGGGGGGGCAATAACCATTGTCCCTCTCTGGGCTATTAATATCTGCCCTCAGTCACTAGCTTTCACTCTCTGGGGGAGAAAATTGCGCGGGAGCCCACACCAGTTTTTCCATGAATTAATCCTTTAATTTAACACCTACAGCTCCCAAATTTTACACACACACTACTAACTTTATTAGGGAGGGATATATAAAAATATAACGAATATGCAATGGTTTACTGTATGTAAACCAGGTCTCATCCTGTCGGGTTCGGTAATGATCTAGCCAAAGCCGACAAATATATATACACTATATATATGTTTTCACAAATATTTGAGCCCATGAATCCATTATATGTCCATTTTACAAGCCGGCGAGAAAATCTCACCATACGGATGTCACACTGATGCTTAGATGCGAGAAAATCACATCCTCGCACTGCACACGGATGACATACGGATCACTGTTCAGGGAACAATTCTGCGATTCTCGTCCGTGTAAAACGGACCAAATTTTTGTTTTATACGTTGTGTGTGACGCTGGCCTAAGAGAAACTACCACAATCCCTCACACTTAAAATCTGTGCCACTGACCCTCATCCCCCTGCTTCCTCTCTCTGGAGCATTTTGGAATGCCCGCTCCATCTGCAACAAGCTCCATGTGATCCACGATCTCTTTACTTCCCGCAGCCTTTCCTTACTGGCCCTCACT
This sequence comes from Ranitomeya imitator, assembly GCF_032444005.1. Classification (NCBI taxonomy): domain Eukaryota; kingdom Metazoa; phylum Chordata; class Amphibia; order Anura; family Dendrobatidae; genus Ranitomeya; species Ranitomeya imitator. The sequence continues at coordinate 588,735,750 of NC_091283.1, forward strand.
GAGACCTGGCTGATGCCCGATGACACGGCCTCCCCTGTGGCACTGAGTTACGGTGGCCTCCAATTTACCCACAATCCTCGCTCTGGCAACAGTCATGGCAGAGGAGTGGATTTCCTTCTTTCTATAAACTACTCCTTCAACCCTATCCAACCCCCACCCTCTCTTATTCTCCCTTCTTTTGAGGTTCACTTTGTCCGCATCTACTCTCCCTCTAATCTCCAAATGGCTGTCATATACCGACCACCGGGCTCAGCCACTGCCTTCATTGACCAATTCTCCACCTGGCTTCTTCACTTTCTCTCTGCTGACATCCCCACCATCTTCATGGATGACTTTAATATCCCTACTGACACTGGCCAGCCAGCAGCCTCCAAACTCCTGTCCCTTACTTCATCCTTTGGACTTACTCAGTGGTCCTCCACAGCCACCCACACAGACGGACATACACTAGACCTCATCTTCACCCACCTCTGTTCCTTACTTAATCTCACAACCTCTCCCTTCCCCCTATCTGACCACCCTCTACTACCTTCTCATCCTTGTCCTCCTCACCTGCCCTGTTGTGACCTGGTGGTCAGGACAATAATGGACCTGGTGGTTAAGAGCACACGGAATGACCTGATAGTTACTGATAATAAGGACGAGCTCTGGGACGTGGGAACTCTGCTGACCGCAATCCCTAATCCTATCACACACACTAGAAATAGCCGTGGATTGCTCCTAACGCTCCCTATGCAACTCGGCACAGCCTAAGGAACTAGCTAGCCCTGAAGATAGAAAAATAAAGCTTACCTTGCCTCAGAGAAATTCCCCAAAGGAAAAGGCAGCCCCCCACATATAATGACTGTGAGTAAGATGAAAATACAAACACAGAGATGAAATAGATTTAGCAAAGTGAGGCCCGACTTACTGAACAGACTGAGGATAGGAAAGGTTGCTTTGCGGTCAGCGCAAAAACCTACAAAAAGACCACGCAGAGGGCGCAAAAAGACCCTCCGCACCGACTCACGGTGCGGAGGCGCTCCCTCTGCGTCCCAGAGCTTCCAGCAAGCAAGACAACAATAAAAATAGCAAGCTGGACAGAAAAATAGCAAACCAAAGAAAAACAAGCAGGAACTTAACTTCTGCTGGGAAGACAGGTCACAAGAACGATCCAGGAGTGAACTAGACCAATACTGGAACATTGACAGGTGGCATGGAGCAAAGATCCAAGTGGAGCTAAATAGAGCAGCCAGCTAACGAATTAACCTCGTCACCTGTGGAAGGAAACTCAGAAACACCCACCAGAGGAAGTCCATGGACAGAACCAGCCGAAGTACCATTCATGACCACAGGAGGGAGCCCGACAACAGAATTCACAACAGTACCCCCCCCCCAATGAGGAGGGGTCACCGAACCCTCACCAGAGCCCCCATGCCGACCAGGATGAGCCAAATGAAAGTCACGAACTAGATCGGCAGCATGAACATCAGAGGCAAAAACCCAGGAATTATCTTCCTGACCATAACCCTTCCACATGACCAGGTACTGGAGTTTCCGTCTCGAAATACGAGAATCCAAAATCTTCACCACATACTCCAACTCCCCCTCAACCAACACCGGGGCAGGAGGATCAACGGATGGAACCACAGGCGCCACGTATCTCCGCAACAACGACCTATGGAACACATTATGGATGGCAAAAGAACCAGGAAGGGCCAAACGAAATGACACAGGAATGATAACCTCAGAAATCTTATACGGACCAATGAAACGAGGCTTAAACTTAGGAGAGGAAACCTTCATAGGAACATAACGAGACGACAACCAAACCAAATCCCCAACACGAAGTCGGGGACCCACACAGCGCCGGCGGTTAGCGAAACGTTGAGCCTTCTCCTGGGACAATGTCAAATTGTCCACCACATGAGTCCAAATCTGCTGCAACCTATCCACCACAGTATCTACACCAGGACAGTCCGAAGACTCAACCTGCCCTGAAGAGAAACGAGGATGGAAACCAGAATTGCAGAAAAACGGCGAAACCAAAGTAGCCGAGCTGGCCCGATTATTAAGGGCGAACTCAGCCAACGGCAAAAAGGACACCCAATCATCCTGATCAGCAGAAACAAAGCATCTCAGATATGTTTCCAAAGTTTGATTAGTTCGTTCGGTTTGGCCATTTGTCTGAGGATGGAAAGCCGAGGAAAAAGACAAATCAATGCCCATCCTAGCACAAAAGGATCGCCAAAACCTCGAAACAAACTGGGAACCTCCGTCAGAAACGATGTTCTCCGGGATACCATGTAAACGAACCACATGCTGGAAAAATAATGGCACCAAATCAGAGGAGGAAGGCAATTTAGACAAAGGTACCAAATTGACCATCTTAGAAAAGCGATCACAAACCACCCAAATGACCGACATCTTTTGAGAGACGGGGAGATCCTAAATAAAATCCATAGAAAAATGGGTCCAGGGCCTCTTCGGGACCGGCAAGGGCAAAAGCAACCCACTGGCACGAGAACAGCAGGGCTTAGCCCGAGCACAAGTCCCACAAGACTGCACAAAAGAACGCACATCCCGTGACAAAGACGGCCACCAAAAGGATCTAGCCACCAAATCTCTGGTACCAAAGATTCCAGGATGCCCAGCCAACACTGAACAATGAATCTCAGAGATAACTCTACTAGTCCATCTATCAGGGACAAACAGTTTCTCCGCTGGGCAACGGTCAGGTCTATCAGCCTGAAATTTTTGCAGCACCCGCAGCAAATCAGGGGAGATGGCAGACAAAATTACCCCCTCTTTGAGAATACCCGCCGGCTCAGGAACACCCGGAGAGTCAGGCACAAAACTCCTTGACAGGGCATCAGCCTTCACATTCTTAGAGCCCGGAAGGTACGAAACCACAAAATCAAAACGGGAGAAAAATAACGACCATCGAGCCTGTCTCGGATTCAACCGTTTGGCAGACTCAAGATAAGTCAAATTCTTGTGATCTGTCAAGACCACCACGCGATGCTTGGCTCCTTCAAGCCAATGACGCCACTCCTCGAATGCCCACTTCATGGCCAACAACTCTCGATTACCAACATAACAATTACGCTCAGCAGGCGAAAACTTTCTAGAAAAGAAAGCACATGGCTTCATCACCGAGCCATCAGAACTTCTTTGCGACAAAACAGCCCCTGCTCCAATCTCAGAAGCATCAACCTCAACCTGAAACGGGAGCGAAACATCTGGCTGGCACAACACAGGGGCAGAAGAAAAACGACGCTTCAACTCCTGAAAAGCCTCTACAGCTGCAGAAGACCAATTGACCACATCAGCACCCTTCTTGGTCAAATCAGTCAACGGTTTAGCAACACTAGAAAAATTAGTGATGAAGCGCCAATAAAAATTAGCAAAGCCCAGGAACTTTTGCAGGCTCTTTACAGATGTCGGCTGAGTCCAATCGTAAATGGCCTGGACTTTAACAGGGTCCATCTCGATAGTAGAAGGGGAAAAAATGAACCCCAAAAATGAAACCTTCTGAACTCCAAAGAGACACTTTGACCCCTTCACAAACAAGGAATTTGCACGAAGGACCTGGAACACCATTCTGACTTGCTTCACATGAGACTCCCAATCATCCGAAAAGACCAAAATATCATCCAAATACACAATCAGGAATTTATCCAGGTACTCTCGGAAGATGTCATGCATAAAGGACTGAAATACTGATGGAGCATTGGAAAGCCCGAATGGCATAACCAGGTACTCAAAATGGCCCTCGGGCATATTAAATGCTGTTTTCCATTCATCGCCTTGTTTAACACGCACAAGATTATACGCCCCTCGAAGATCTATCTTGGTGAACCAACTAGCCTCTTTAATATGAGCAAACAAATCAGACAGCAACGGCAAAGGATACTGAAATTTGACTGTAATTTTATTAAGAAGGCGGTAATCAATACAAGGTCTCAAAGAACCATCCTTCTTGGCCACAAAAAAGAACCCTGCTCCTAACGGTGATGACGACGGGCGAATATGGCCTTTCTCCAAGGATTCCTTTATATAACTCCGCATAGCGGCGTGTTCTGGCACAGATAAATTGAACAATCGGCCCTTAGGAAACTTACTACCAGGAATCAAATTAATTGCACAATCGCAATCCCTATGAGGAGGTAGGGCACTGGCTTTGGGCTCATCAAATACATCCCGGTAATCCGACAAAAACTCTGGAACTTCAGAAGGAGTGGAAGACGAAATAGACAAAAATGGAACATCACCATGTACCCCCTGGCAACCCCAGCTGGACACAGACATAGATTTCCAGTCCAATACTGGATTATGAACCTGTAGCCATGGCAACCCCAAAACGACCACATCATGCAGATTATGCAACACCAGAAAGCGGATATCCTCCTGATGTGCAGGAGCCATGCACATGGTCAATTGGGTCCAGTACTGAGGCTTATTCTTGGCCAAAGGCGTAGCATCAATTCCTCTCAATGGAATAGGATACTGCAAGGGCTCCAAGAAAATACCACAGCGCCTAGCATACTCCAAGTCCATCAAATTCAGGGCAGCGCCTGAATCCACAAATGCCATAACAGAATAGGATGACAAAGAGCAAATCAGAGTAACAGACAATAGAAATTTAGACTGTACCGTACCAATGGTGGCAGACCTAGCGAACCGCTTAGTGCGCTTAGGACAATCGGAGATAGCATGAGTGGAATCACCACAGTAATAACATAGCCCATTCCGACGTCTGTGTTCTTGCCGTTCAGCTCTGGTCAAAGTCCTATCACATTGCATAGGCTCAGGCCCATGCTCAGATAGTACCGCCAAATGGTGCACAGCTTTATGCTCACGCAAGCGTCGATCGATCTGAATGGCCAAAGACATAGACTCATTCAGACCAGCAGGTATAGGAAATCCCACCATGACATCCTTAAGGGCTTCAGAGAGACCCTTTCTGAAGATTGCTGCCAGGGCACATTCATTCCACTGAGTGAGCACAGACCACTTTCTAAACTTCTGACAATATATCTCTGCTTCATCCTGACCCTGACACAGAGCCAGCAAGATTTTCTCTGCCTGATCCACTGAATTAGGTTCGTCATAAAGCAATCCAAGCGCCAGGAAAAACGCATCAACATCACGCAATGCTGGATCTCCTGGCGCAAGGGAAAATGCCCAGTCTTGAGGGTCACCACGTAACAGAGAAATAATGATCTTTACGTGTTGAACAGGGTCACCTGAGGAGCGAGGTTTCAAGGCAAGAAACAATTTACAATTATTTTTGAAATTCAAGAACTTAGATCTATCACCAAAAAACAAATCAGGAATTGGAATCCTAGGCTCTGACATCGGATTCTGAACCACAAAATCTTGAATGTTTTGTACCCTTGTAGTGAGATTATCCATCCAAGAGGACAGACCTTGAATGTCCATGTTTACACCTGTGTCCTGAACCACCCAGAGGTAAAGGGGAAAAGAGAGACAAAACACACTGCAAAGAAAAAAAAATGGTCTCAGAACTTCTCTTATCCCTCTATTGAGATGCATTAGTACTTTGGGCCACCTGTACTGTTGTGACCTGGTGGTCAGGACAATAATGGACCTGGTGGTTAAGAGCACACGGAATGACCTGATAGTTACTGATAATAAGGACGAGCTCTGGGACGTGGGAACTCTGCTGACCGCAATCCCTAATCCTATCACACACACTAGAAATAGCCGTGGATTGCTCCTAACGCTCCCTATGCAACTCGGCACAGCCTAAGGAACTAGCTAGCCCTGAAGATAGAAAAATAAAGCTTACCTTGCCTCAGAGAAATTCCCCAAAGGAAAAGGCAGCCCCCCACATATAATGACTGTGAGTAAGATGAAAATACAAACACAGAGATGAAATAGATTTAGCAAAGTGAGGCCCGACTTACTGAACAGACTGAGGATAGGAAAGGTTGCTTTGCGGTCAGCGCAAAAACCTACAAAAAGACCACGCAGAGGGCGCAAAAAGACCCTCCGCACCGACTCACGGTGCGGAGGCGCTCCCTCTGCGTCCCAGAGCTTCCAGCAAGCAAGACAACAATAAAAATAGCAAGCTGGACAGAAAAATAGCAAACCAAAGAAAAACAAGCAGGAACTTAACTTCTGCTGGGAAGACAGGTCACAAGAACGATCCAGGAGTGAACTAGACCAATACTGGAACATTGACAGGTGGCATGGAGCAAAGATCCAAGTGGAGCTAAATAGAGCAGCCAGCTAACGAATTAACCTCGTCACCTGTGGAAGGAAACTCAGAAACACCCACCAGAGGAAGTCCATGGACAGAACCAGCCGAAGTACCATTCATGACCACAGGAGGGAGCCCGACAACAGAATTCACAACACTGCCCCCCATGTCCAGCCACTGGCACATCCTCGCAGAAACCTTGCACACCTAGACATTCACAGACTCTCAGACTCTCTTCTACATCTGTCCTCCATATCTTCACTCCACGACACAGACAGCGCCACCGCTTTCTATAATGCCACCCTCATATCAGCCATAGACTCAGTCACCCCACTCATGCATGGCAAAGTGTACGAATCAATAGGAAACCCTGGCACAACAATCTCACCAAAAAACTTCGACAAGCATCCAGGGTTGCAGAGCGGCGTTGGAAGAAAACACGCCTGCCAGATGACTTCACTGCTTTCAAACAAGCTACACTTGCCTTCAAATTAGCCCTCACCTCTGCTAAACAGACTTATTTCACAAAACCTTGTATCTTCATTATCCTACAACCCAAAACAACTGTTCAGCACATTTAACTCTCTCCTCCACCCACCACTGCCACCTCCAACTCCCCTCATCTCTTCCGAGGACTTTGCCACCTACTTCAAAAGTAAGATAGACCAAACAAGGCAAACCTTTACTCTTCCACCACCCCAACTACTCCATATGCCCGACCTCTGCCCTTCCCTAATAACCTCCCTCTCCAACATCACTGAAGGAGAGCTTACTCACCTCCTTTCCAAATCACACCTCACCACCTGTGCACTTGACCACATCCCTTCCCACCTTCCCAACCTCACTAACATGCTCATTCCAGCCCTAACCTATCTCTTCAACCTATCGCTATCTTCTGGTATCTTCCCCTCTGCCTTCAAACACGCCACCATCACACCCATCCGCAGAAAAGCAAACCTTGACCCAACTGCTATGCCCAGCTATCGCCCCATATCACTGCTCCCATTTACTTCAAAACTCCTTGAGCAGCATGTCCATGCTCAACTTTCCTCCCACCTCTCATCTAACTCTCTCCTTAACAACCTCCAATCTGGCTTCCACCCCCATCACTCCACCGAAACTGCCCTGACCAAAATTACTAATGACTTACTCCCAGCCTAAGCCAACAGACAGTTCGCCATCCTTCTCCTTCTCGACCTGTCCTCTGCCTTCGACACAGTTGACCACTGTCTACTGCTACAGATTCTTGCTTCCCTTGGCATCAAAGACCTTGCCATGTCCTGGATTGCCTCATACCTTTCCGACCGCACGTTTAGCGTTTCCCACTCCCACACTATCTCCTCATCCTGTCTTCTCTCTGTTGGTGTCCCTCAGGGTTCTGTCCTGGGGCTCCTACTTTTTTCCATGTATACCCTTGGCCTAGGACAACTCAGAAAGTCCTATGGCTTCCAGTACCACCTGTATGCGGACATCACTCAGATCTACCTCTCTGGCCCAGATGTCACCTCCCTGCTGTCCAGAATCCCGAAGTGTCTATCAGCCATATCCTCCTTCTTCACCTCTCGCTTCCTAAAACTCAATGTAGACAAATCCGACCTCATCATCTTTCCTCCATCTCGCGTATCTTCCCTAACCGATCTATCTATTATGGTAAACGGCATCACGCTCTCTCCTGCACCTGTAATTCGCTGCCTCGGTGTAACTCTCAACTCTGCCCTGTCCTTCAAACCGCACATCCAAACTCTTGCCACCTCCTGTCGCCTCCAGCTCAAAAATATTGACAGAATCTGTCCCTTCCTCAGTTCTCAATCTAGTAAAACTCTTGTGCATGCCTTTATCATCTCCCGCCTCGATTACTGCAACACCCTCCTCTGTAGCCTCCCCGCTAGCTCTCTTGCACCACTCCAGTCTGTCCTCAACTCTGCTGCCTGGCTAATCCACTTCTCTCCTCGCTACTCCCTTGTTTCTCCCCTCTGCAAATCCCTCCACTGGCTCCCAATTCCCCAACAAATCCAGTTCAAACTACTACCACTGATCTACAAAGACATCCACAACCTGTCCCCTCCCTATAGCTCTGAACTAATCTCCCAATATCTTCCCTCATGTAATATTTGATCCTCCCAAGACCTCCTACTCTCCTCCACACTTATTCGTTCCTCACACAACCGCCTGCAAGATTTCTCCCGAATATCCTCCTTCCACTGGAATTCCACGCCTCAACACGTCCAATTATCCACCACCCTCGGATCCTTCAGACAGAACCTGAAAAGTCATCTCTTCAGAAAAGCCTACAGCCTGCAATAACCATTCTGCCTCCTCACCACCACCAGAGCTGCTGCACCCCGACCTTCTGTCTCATCCCCGTTATCCCGTAGAATGTATGTTCACAAGGACAGGGTCCTCTCCCCTCTGTACCAGTCTGTCATTGTAAATTTGTTTACTGTAAACGATATCTATAACTCTGTATGTAACCCCTTTCTCATGTACAGCACCATGAAATTAATGGTGCTATATAAATAAATAATAATCATGTTGATGGCTGCATGCAAATGTAATCTCAGGATGCACTATGGGTTATGTAATGCTGAAAAGTCTTGGGTCTTGGCATTCATATGGAAGCTACTTTGACTCCCAACACCTACCTAAAATTAAAGGGACACTGTCACCTGAATTTGGAGGGAACAATCTTCAGCCATGGAGGCGGGATTTTTGGGTGTTTGATTCACCCTTTCCTTACCCGCTGTCTGCATGCTGGCTGCAATATTGGATTGAAGTTCATTCTCTGTCCTCCGTAGTACATGCCTGCACAAGGCAATCTTGCCTTGCGCAGGCGTGTACTATGGAGGACAGAGAATGAACTTCAATCCAATATTGCAGCCAGCATGCAGACAGCGGGTAAGGAAAGGGTGAATCAAACACCCAAAAACCCCGCCTCCATGGCTGAAGATTGTTCCCTCCAAATTCAGGTGACAGTGTCCCTTTAAGTATACTCTTTCAGCAACAGGATAATGTGTCTTGACATGCTGAAAAAATTGTTAAAGGTTTGACATGGCCCCTAAATTCTCCAGATCTCAAATGTCTTGTGGAGTCCAAGCCTTGACTGGTCAGAGCTGTTTTGATGGCACATGGTGGAACCTACAGAATGTGAGGCTCAAAGATTTAATATTATGGCTGACGTATGCTTATGTTGTGACTGTGAGTAACAATGTTACCCTTGATTAGATTCTAAAGCAGAGCCCTGGTGCCGCAGGGCAACTGTGCTAGCGACTAGTCACCATGTATCTGCTGAAGAACTCTAGAGAGGGGCAAAAGCACAGTAGGGCAGAACACCACTGAAGAGGTGGTTGCGCTCATCTGGTGGTGTTGTGAGAAGGCACAACACCTGTTAAACCTGAATATCTGCTGCTGCAGCCCTGTTGCTGGAGAAGGTATCTTCCATATGTGTATTTACCAGAATGGAGAGAATCATGTTAGGCATTAGACGGGCTATGCTGTGGGAAATGAGAAGCCTTGGTGCTTCAGATAGGTTTTTATTAGCACCAACACGTTTCGGTGCTGGATCGGTGCCTTTCTCAAGTTGATAACAACAAATGACCATGTCTCTGGTGACTCTTGGAACATCAAAAACTGACAACTAATCATTCAGGGTACACTTATACCCCCAGGTCTATGAGAGTGGCAATTCATAACACAAACTGAATTTCACATACAAATGCCATTTAGAAAAGGGTTAACCCACTGCATTTCATTCTGAACATACAGATCGTGTCACTAATCAGTTTTGATCACTAATCTGAGTATTAGAAACTTCATAAAGAATCTCATCTTGCATTATTACAATGTTCACAGCACAGCAGATACCAGAGCCAATTGTCATAGCAACAGCAACAAAATATGCAAGAAAAATGCTTATATTCGAAACATTAACTTGTTAAATGCTATATTTAGCTCTTTAGATAATAGACTACAGAGATATTTTCAAAGTACGGTACCTTAATTAATTTATAGGACATTTCAAAATATATACATAATGAGGACAATATGTAAAAAGATTACTAAACAATTATCCCACTAACTACATAATTCACTTACAGGATTAGTTATAAATGTATGATTGCAGGTAGCCTGACTGCTGGGACCCCCACTGATATCAAGAATGGGGGACCCGAAGTTATCTATGTCAGTCCCATGGAAGTGAATTGAACAGTAGTTGAGCATGCACAAGGTTCTTTGAAACTTCCATTCTTCATATCGGTAGTGGTCCCAGCATTCAGATCCCCTGAGATCATACATTTATCAACTATCTTGTAGGTTTGCAATAAATGTATTTGCAGAAACAACCTCTCTAAGTTGCTCATACACATTTATTAGCTGTTGTCAGCTATTTCTTTCGACTGTGCCATATATATGCATACTCAGATGGGCTTGCGTGTGGATTACATAGTGAGAGGCGAATATGCCACTTCAGGACACCTTTGACAGCAGCTTATCTCCATGGGAACAATGATTGGGCATGTTTAAACTTGACGAGTCTAATTCTTCTTTAACCCAAAAGAAAGAAGAATTGCGACTGTCCCATACACGTGATATAGTTGTCAACTCCTAACAAAATCAGTGACTTTAACTACATTTCCTCGCATGTACAAGGTCAACTTTCAATCAAATGACTGCCATATTGTTAAGCCATTAGTATTAATAAAGTGTGACCATAAGCGTGCCCCAGGATCTGTTTTATATAATATTATGCAGCATTATACTTTCATATCTTGGGCCCAATTCAAGAAATTATTTTTAACAGAACATGTGTATGTCATCTTTCCATGTGAATAAAATCAATAAGAAAATCCCTGAAGAAGCTAACTTAGGTGAAACTTGAGTTGGCTAATAATGTTATTGATGTGGTGTGCTCATTTTTATCCATTATTTGAGACATTATTCCATTGGTGTTGTCTGTAAAATTAGGGAAAGGTTGTAACCAATCACCTACTGAAAATGTATGGCTCCTCTATGGAGATGTAATACATTTGTGTGTCCCACTAACCTCACTGTACATATACAGTTGTGGTGGGTGGAACTTCCTGCACAGTGCCGTAAACACACAGTGCGGGGATAACACAGGCTCAAAAGTACCAGCACTATTAGCAGTGAGAGTCAGCTGTAACATACAACTTGATCTCTACCACTGACATGATCAATAGCTCACTCTGGCAACCAGTCACGCTCTAATTACGTGAAGGTTTCTATAGAGGCATAAAGCTGGCAGGCATAATACACTGCACTCCTTATACTCGGGGATGCTGTTTTATAAAAGAAAAAAAATAGAGAAAATCATTCAAAAATACAGAACCATAAATAATATACCACTTAAATGCAATGCTCAATAATATTAAGTGGGTTTTCCCACGCCTTCATGGCTGAAATGTGCTATACAAAATGAAATAGTACATGCTCAACCTTGGATCCCCATCTGCTCCTCCTTCCTGCTTTCTTCTCCACCTACTCTGGCCAGATCAGTGCCGAATGGTGTTGGTGATGTGTTTGACACAAGTGCAGCCACTGATTGGCTGCAGCGATCACGTGCCGTCCATGAGGAGCAGCGGGGGATCAATGGATGAGTATATGCTATCTCTGCACACTCGGGCCACACGTTTACTGGTACCACAACATTTCACTCATTCTTTTATCAACGGCCTTCACTGTCTCAATATTGTCTCACTTTAATTAGACAGCTACATAAAATCAATTCTAGGAGAGGTAGTTTATGCCAACGATAAATATTTCCTCACTGTGTTAATTACATTTAAATGTGTGTGTTATTGGCTGACATTAAATTGAATTGGGGCTTTTTTTTTCTTGGAGGGCAATATAGAGAATTTAATGTATTCTGTATCAGCGTCAATTTTTTAACATGTGATGTGACTGATAGTCAGCCGTTTTAATAATAATTGTATGAAAGCCGACATCATAAATTGGATTTTCGTTTTTTTGCCACGTTGATTGATTATCATAGTAGTGATAAATATTTATTGGTCAGGAAAGTGTTAAAAGATAAATGCATAATCTTATCTGGAAGAATACAGGCCACTTGTTTTTATATTTTTTTCTGGGTTTATACATGCAAATTACTTTCCTAAAATTGTATTCTACCTCGTGTCATTTGAGGGCTATATAGACTTGTTAAGCAAAACTGAAGTCGCTAGCTCCATTGCAGGTTCACTGGTGCGATGCCATCAATTACTATATAATCAGAATTTAATTTTTCAGGGATTTTTTTACGAAGTTATTTTTGGAGATTTGGGCACATATTTTTAATTGTTTTTTTTTTTGCTTGCCTTTAGCAAAGCATCTAAAATTGGCAGCTTCCCTGTGATGACGACTAATAACATTCACATTTTACCAGTGCTGAACCTGTACATTGGTAACCCTTGTCTCTTTCCAGGTGAGCCAAAAACTATGGCAGGGAAGGTCAATGTCTTTATTATATTGGCAGCAATCTATATCTATTATTGTAAAACCCCTCCCCCACATAAGACTGTGATCATGATTTATTAGGACAATTTACAAGGGTTGCCTCATCAGGGCAACCCCTTTCCACCTCTCCATATGATCTATTAGGGCGTAGAGACATTATTGAAGGGTGTTCTCTGCTCAGGACCACCAATAAGCCACAGCTTAGAGAAATGATAACTGTACATCACAGATTATATTAATTGTAACAAGAATTTGTGAGGCTTAATTTCTTCTGAAATGTAAAACTACTGATTACTTCTCCAGTGATACCCCCAATCTCTGGTGGACTAGTCACTACATGTAGTACATGGATGACCATTCATCTGAACAGCTGACATGTAATGCTACATTCCCCTTGCAATGGTTGCTACAGGACAAGTTTCGCTAAACTAAGCTTCAATCAGTGAAAACAGCTGATCTTTACCAACGGGTTTGCCTTCGTGAGATAACTTGTTTAATAGCATTAAGTTATCTCCTAAACTCCTTTTACTATAATGAGAGATGGTTTAATAGTTGTTATTATATTGAATATAATTAATTACATTTTAAAACTCTACTCTACACCAAGATGAATGTACATTTCACTCCTACTACACTACAAAAGGACAAACACCAACTCTTTTACCCATATGTGCAGCATCTGCCAAGAAACGCCCATCCTGCATTATCTGATGATGATCACTGATACCACATACTTATGAGTTCACAATCACAATGACTTTTGTTCCACAAACACTTCAGCTTTCTTCTAGTCCAGGGTTGGAATGGAAACTTGATTCTAAATTATTCTGCACATGACCGCTGATCAACAAGATATTAGCAAAATTGATTTCCGGGCAAGAATTGATCTCTTTACTATTTACTATATATTTACTACTCATTTCCCAGGATGACATGATCTGCCAGACCAAATTGAATGGGTCCATGCTCCCTTCAAATCCGCACATTAAAAACATAACACTAATGAATAATAACTAATAAATTATTTATTGCTAGGATTTGGAGACCAGCTTCTTAAACATTCAGTCCAGAGAGACTCATGGCATTTATCTTTCTAGCCGTTCTGCACTTTATGGTGTGACAATGTCATACAGGACACAAAACCTACTAGAAGCAAAATGAACATAAACCCTGCTGTAACTAAATAAGTAAAAAGCAAAAGTGCATTTAAATAACACAGGGTTCTTAGTAACAGAACACTGTTTTTCAATCAAAAATAGCATAAAAGCCTTCCCACCAACAGCAAGGTGACCCTGATTGGGACGGTCCTACAATATCTAATATTAAAAACCTTACCATGTGTCAGAATTAACCTCAATGTGTGAATAAAGGCAGACAAAGAACAGGGTCCTGAACTGTGGACACGAGCATAAGGAAGCTTTTAAATGTAATATCCAGCTCAAGGAAGTTTGAGGCCAACTGTGACACATGGTAAGGTTTTTAATATTAGCGTAGGACCGTCCCAATCAGGGTCACCTTGCCAATGGTGGGATGGCTTTTAGGCTATTTTTGATTGAAAATACACTGTTATGCTACTTAGAACCCGGTGTTATTTAAATGCACTTTTGCTTTTTACTTATTCAGTTACAGCAGGGTTTATGTTTATTTTGTTTCTTGTAGGTTTTGTATGCTTCATGGCCAATGTTAACATGCGTTTATGTGCTGCATGTATACCAACTTAAACCAAGCTAAATTTTTGTGTTTTTTAGGGTGCAAGATCAGTGGGTTTTGGTGAAGCCCAAAACAAATGTTTACAGTAATAGGGAGTCTACAAGGCTCCCCAATTCCCTTAGTGTAATTACAAATTTAGCAGAGCTATGCTGTACAATCTTTTGTTGTTTGCTTTTGTCAGTCGCATGGATGTTGAAATCTTGGCGCAAGCAAAACCACCGATTCATTTAAAATCAGGAAGAACAGAAAGCTTGTGACCCCTATTCCAGTGACCAATGGAAACCCTATAATCAGACATCTTATAGATAGTTAATAAATGTTCTTTGTGGAGAAAAAAACCAAAAACTTAAGTGTTTTTCTATTTTCAAAAATTGACAGCTACCCAGAGTGTAGGTAATGTGAGCCTAATCAGTTGGGGTCATAATCACGTTAAGGTCAGGTGCAGATGAACGTTTTCTCTCCATCCAAAAAAAATTGGTCCGATTATACTAATCAGGCTCTGATCAGAGTGGGATTAGTTTTTCCCCATTCTGTCAGTTCGTGAAAATCGGACTGCACTAGGATGCCTTCCAAGTGTGATCTGATTTTTTTCACAGACCCATGGACATGAATGGGGCGAGTGCCAATGCATTCTCAGAGGCAAATTGTGTATGCTGCGATTTTATTCCCCAGACCACTCACTTCAAAGGAAAAATCAGACATGGGCACAGCCCTAGAGAATATCATGGGTACGAGTGCTATCCGTTAAACCCACAGATAGCACTCATCCCATTAAAAAGATAATCTGCACCTGTATTTACAGAGATGAATGAAACAACTGTATGCATGTGTGAACATGACTCCATTCACTGTCATTGGGACTGACAAGGGTAACTGAGCACTGAAATTGGCTAGAAATTCAATGGTGCTGCAGTGCACATGCCTGACAATGGCTCCATGACTCTGGGGTCCCGAAAGTCCGTTCTGATGATCAGTGAAAGTCCCAGGAGTTGGACCCTACCAATCTGACACATTACTCATTCTGCTTTGGTCATGGAAATACCCTTCCAAAGAGGAAGTCTGTTCATGGAAACCATTTTTCAAATATACTGTTGGGTTATTCTTGGTAAGTACAGGGCTCCCTTTCAGAATCCTCAACTACTAGCCATAGCGGAGACTAGCTAGACATTCTCTTACTCTGAAGGACCTGTCATGTCCCTACTTTAAAGCAACAGCCCAGTGATTTCAATGGACACCACCACGTAATATTTCTATCTGCTTTGGTAGCACTGCATGGGAACTGAAAAACTTTTGCCAGGTTCCCCCAAAGATTTCAGCTAACTGCTAGAGGAAAGCTGAATGCCAACCTACATGGTTGTCTTTGCAAGTTCATACTGGTTGCTGAAATCACAATGTAATTGCTTGTGTCATCTTTATATTAGTGCATATGAGCAATCATGTTGGAAGCAATATAATTCTGAGTTGCGTTACATGATTTTGTTTTCCAAAATTATGGTTACAGTAGCAGAAAGCACTTTTACCAGTGTTTGACATTAGGTCCATAAAACTGGTGGTTTATGTAACCATTGGCTACATAACAATTGTTCTAAACACAGGTATTTCCATAAATGTGGCAAGAATCGTAAAAGCAAATACAGGAAGTCAGCTGAAGAACAAGACAGAGACATAGATCTTGTGATAAGTCTAATGCATGAAATAACATCTTAGACACTCATCATATATAATGATAGTAGTGGCGATGATAAAAGAGTAAAGTTAAGGACGCTTTCATGATTTTCTTAGCGCATGACCGATCAAAGCACATTCACTTTTATATCAATGAATATACCTTATTGTTAGGAAAATGCCAAACATAAGATTGCAGCAAAGGGATTTTTTTCTAATACCATGGTCCAGGTTTTCAGATTTAAAGGTATGATTTAATAATTGAGTAACAGATTGTGGATTGTCCTTATTATTGCTTCTCCATAAAAATGACATGATACGGATACCTCATACCCACAGATATCCATACAACTTCAACTGATGTTGAACGACAGCTATTGTACCTGACTTCCCCATACATATCCATACTTGTGTTGGCTGAGTGTGCCCATGTTTTCAGTGGTGAGATGGAAATAAACAATTTGTGGATTATCTCCCCTGAGAACAAAAGGATCAGACATTGAAATATTGAGATATTGCGCATGCGCTGAAGGTTGTATTTACAGAAAAATATCGTATCTATGGTATATATCTTAATATTAGACCAAAAGTCACCGTCACCATATATCCCAATAGATAATTCCATTAAATACTAAAACTAGTCACACAGCTTCTGAAATATCCAGGCAGCAGACATTACACAGCTGACATCAACTCCAAAACCATTACCCCAGTTGCCACCGCACCAGGGCAATTGGGAAGAGCCGTGACTAAGCACCTGAATTGCCCCATTTCTGGAACAGAGGAGGACTGGTGTTATTAGTCTGGGAAGGGGCCAATATCCATGGCTCATTCCCAGCCTTTTAATATCAGCCAACAGCTGGCAGCTGTCTGCTGAGTCTTTGCTGGTTATTAGAAATAGAGGAGACCCCACATCATTTTTATTTGTGAGTGTCCCTCATTTTAATAACCAGTAAAGGCTAGACAGACAGCTGTGAGCTGTTGTAAATGGAAAATACATGGATATTGACCCCTTCCCAGAATAATAACACCAGTTCATAGCTGTCTGCTTTCCCTTAGATGGTTATTAAAAATAACTAGGACCCCAAACCATTTTTTAAAATTGAAATTATTTGTTTAATAGGTTTCATAATGCTTAACACCCTTTAGTGCCACATATATCTCTGTATGGAAGATTGCTTTGTTAGTTTGTAAACTAGCTTTCACTGTGCTAACTGAAACTTCACTGTCACTCATTAGTATTTGACACCCTGACTGCTCAGTACTCTGGTGACAACCTATGACAGCTTCCAAGTTCTTCCATGATCATAGCAGATAAGTGTTCTTTTAACTTTAATCTTGTCAACTATGCTTCTAACTGTATCTCTAGGAACATTCAAAACCTTTGCTGTATTTCTGTATTCTTTTCCTTTTTTGTACAAGGAATTATCTTAGTGGCATTTTTAGTTAAATGTGGAGAAAACACGTCTCATAGCAGTTGTGTAGAACTATTAAAAGTGTACTTGATTCATTAGTTTATTGCAAACAGCAGAACATTTGTAAATTTTGCTAATAAACCTAATTTACAATGGGGATTGAATCATTTTGATTGCAACTACATATACTTCTGCCAGTTATAAGAATTGTTGGCAATGACGAACATCATGAACCAAGGTTTGAAGATGCTTCTATTGAACCACAAATAATAAAGCCTCTATTTTAAAGAAATAAAACACAATGGTGATGACACCAGAGTTGTTGAGGCGCAGATATCACAACCATTCAACTACAGGCCAATATTCCAAACTCCTAGAACCTTCTGAGAACTATAAAGATCTTATGCAGTACTCCACGCAGCCTTGAGCTGACCTTTTACAATGCAGTCACTGACAGATGGAGGTTTTAATGGTTAATATGTCTTCCTGCATTACATTGTCACCTAACTGGCTCTGCAAGGTAAAATGATGAGACTGTTGTTATTCTTTCAGGGACACAACTGTGATTTTAACACTCACTGATCTAAGGTATCAGCTCCCCCCCACAAAAAACTAAAATATACAAATATATTACACTAGATGGTGGCCCGATTCTAACGCATCGGGTATTCTAGAATATGCATGTCCACGTAGTATATTGCCCAGCCACGTAGTATATTGCTCAGCCACGTAGTATATTGCCCAGCCACGTAGTATATTGCCCAGTCATGTAGTATATTGCCAGTCACGTAGTATATTGCCCAGTGACGTAGTATACAACACAGAGCCACGTAGTATATTGCCCAGCCACGTAGTATATTGCCCAGCCACGTAGTATATTGCCCAGCCACGTAGTATATTGCCCAGTCATGTAGTATATTGCCAGTCACGTAGTATATTGCCCAGTGACGTAGTATACAACACAGAGCCACGTAGTATATTGCCCAGCCACGTAGTATATTGCCCAGCCACGTAGTATATTGCCCAGCCACGTAGTATATTGCGCAGCCATGTAGTATATTGGCCAGCCACGTAGTATATTGCCCAGTGACGTATATTGCCCAGCGACGTAGTATATTGCCCAGCTACGTAGTATACATCACAGAGCCACGTAGTATATTGCCCAGCCACGTAGTATATTGCCCACTCACGCAGTATATTGCCCAGTGATGTAGTATATTGCCCAGCCACGTAGTATATTGCCCAGTGACGTAGTATACAACACAGAGCCACGTAGTATATTGCACAGCGACGTAGTATATTGCACAGTGACATAGTATACAGCACAGAGCCACCTAGTATATTGCCCAGCCACGTAGTATATTGCCCAGTGACGTAGTATATTGCCCCGCCACGTAGTATATTGCCCAGCTACGTAGTATGCAGCACAGAGCCACGTAGTATATTGCACAGCGACGTAGTATATTGCACAACGACGTAGTATACAGCACAGAGCCACGTTTTATATTGCCCAGCCACGTACTATATTGCCCAGTCACGTACTATATTGCCCAGTGACGTAGTATATTGCCCAGTGATGTAGTATATTGCCCAGCCACGTATTATATTGCCCAGCCACGTAGTATATTGCCCAGCCACGTAGTATATTGCCCAGCCACGTAGTATATTGCCCAGCCACGTAGTATATTGGCCAGCCACGTAGTATATTGGCCAGCCACGTAGTATATTGCCCAGTGACGTATATTGCCCAGCGACGTAGTATATTGCCCAGCTACGTAGTATACAGCACAGAGCCACGTAGTATATTGCCCAGCCACGTAGTATATTGCCCAGTGACGTAGTATACAGCACAGAGCCACGTAGTATATTGCACAGCGACATATTGCACAGTGACATAGTATACAGCACAGAGCCACCTAGTATATTGCCCAGCCACGTAGTATATTGCCCAGTGACGTAGTATATTGCCCCGCCACGTAGTATATTGCCCAGCTACGTAGTATGCAGCACAGAGCCACGTAGTATATTGCACAGCGACGTAGTATATTGCACAGCGACGTAGTATACAGCACAGAGCCACGTTTTATATGGCCCAGCCACGTACTATATTGCCAAGTCACGTACTATATTGCCCAGTGACGTAGTATATTGCCCAGTGATGTAGTATATTGCCCAGCCACGTAGTATATTGCCCAATGACGTAGTATATTGCACAGTGACATAGTATACAGCACAGAGCCACCTAGTATATTGCCCAGCCACGTAGTATATTGCCCAGTGACGTAGTATATTGCCCCGCCACGTAGTATATTGCCCAGCTACGTAGTATGCAGCACAGAGCCACGTAGTATATTGCACAGCGACGTAGTATATTGCACAGCGACGTAGCATACAGCACAGAGCCACGTTTTATATTGCCCAGCCACATACTATATTGCCCAGTCACGTACTATATTGCCCAGTGATGTAGTATATTGCCCAGTGATGTAGTATATTGCCCAGCCACGTAGTATATTGCCCAGTGACGTAGTATACAGCACAGAGCCACGTAGTATATTGCACAGCGACGTAGTATATTGCACAGCGACGTAGTATACAGCACAGAGCCACGTTTTATATTGCCCAGTCACGTACTATATTGCCCAGTGACGTAGTATATTGCACAGTGACATAGTATACAGCACAGAGCCACGTAGTATATTGCCCAGCCACGTAGTATATTGCCCAGTCACGTAGTATATTGCCCAGTCACGTAGTATATTGCACAGCGACGTAGTATATTGCACAGTGACGTAGTATACAGCTCAGAGCCACATAGTATATTGCCCAGTCACGTTGTATATTGCACAGCGACGTAGTATATTGCCCAATGACATAGTATATTGCACAGTGATGTAGTATACAGCACAGAGCCACGTAGTATATTGCACAGCCACGTAGTATATTGCACAGTGACGTAGTATACAGCACAGAGCCACGTAGTATATTGCCCAGCCATGTAGTATATTGCCCAGTCACGTAGTATATTGCCCAGTGACGTAGTGTATTGCACAGCCACGTAGTATACAGCACAGCCGCGTAGTATATTGCCCAGCCACGTAGTATATTACCCAGCCACGTAGTACAGGTCCTTCTCAAAAAATTAGCATATAGTGTTAAATTTCATTATTTACCATAATGTAATGATTACAATTAAACTTTCATATATTATAGATTCATTATCCACCAACTGAAATTTGTCAGGTCTTTTATTGTTTTAATACTGATGATTTTGGCATACAACTCCTGATAACCCAAAAAACCTGTCTCAATAAATTAGCATATTTCACCCATCCAATCAAATAAAAGTGTTTTTTAATAACAAACAAAAAAACCAACAAATAATAATGTTCAGTTATGCACTCAATACTTGGTCGGGAATCCTTTGGCAGAAATGACTGCTTCAATGCGGCGTGGCATGGAGGCAATCAGCCTGTGACACTGCTGAGATGTTATGGAGGCCCAGGATGCTTCAATAGCGGCCTTAAGCTCATCCAGAGTGTTGGGTCTTGCGTCTCTCAACTTTCTCTTCACAATATCCCACAGATTCTCTATGGGGTTCAGGTCAGGAGAGTTGGCAGGCCAATTGAGCACAGTAATACCATGGTCAGTAAACCATTTACCAGTGGTTTTGGCACTGTGAGCAGGTGCCAGGTCGTGCTGAAAAATGAAATCTTCATCTCCATAAAGCATTTCAGCCGATGGAAGCATGAAGTGCTCCAAAATCTCCTGATAGCTAGCTGCATTGACCCTGCCCTTGATGAAACACAGTGGACCAACACCAGCAGCTGACATGGCACCCCACACCATCACTGACTGTGGGTACTTGACACTGGACTTCAGGCATTTTGGCATTTCCTTCTCCCCAGTCTTCCTCCAGACTCTGGCACCTTGATTTCCGAATGACATGCAAAATTTGCTTTCATCAGAAAAAAGTACTTGGGACCACTTAGCAACAGTCCAGTGCTGCTTCTCTGTAGCTCAAAAGTGGCTTTACCTGGGGAATGCGGCACCTGTAGCCCATTTCCTGCACACGCCTGTGCACGGTGGCTCTGGATGTTTCCACACCAGACTCAGTCCACTGCTTCCTCAGGTTCCCCAAGGTCTGGAATCGGTCCTTCTCCACAATCTTCCTCAGGGTCCGGTCTCCTCTTCTCGTTGTACAGCGTTTTCTGCCACATTGTTTCCTTCCAACAGACTTACCATTGAGGTGCCTTGATACAGCACTCTGGGAACAGCCTATTTGTTGAGAAATTTCTTTCTGGGTCTTACCCTCTTGCTTGAGGGTGTCAATGATGGCCTTCTTGACATCTGTCAGGTCGCTAGTCTTAGGGTACCGTCACCCAGTGGCATTTTGATCGCTACGACGGCACGATTTGTGACGTTCCAGCGATATATCCGTGACGTTCCAGCGATCTCGCCGTGTCTGACACGCTCCTGCGATCAGGGACCCCGCTGAGAATTGTACGTCGTAGCAGATCGTTTGAAACTTTCTTTCGTCGTCTAGTGTCCCGCTGTGGCGGCATGATCGCATGGTGTAACAAAGGTGTGCACGATATTGTATACGATGTGCGCATAATAACCAATGGCTTCTACATCGCACATACGTCATGAAATTATCGCTCCAGCGTCGTACATTGCAAAGTGTGACAGCAGTCTACGACGCTGGAGCGATATAGTTACGATGCTGGAGCGTCACGGATCGTGCCGTCGTAGCGATCAAAATGCCACTGTGTGACGGTACCCTTACCCATGATGGGGGTTTTGAGTAATGAACCAGGTAGGGAGTTTATAAAAGCCTCAGGTATCTTTTGCATGTGTTTAGAGTTAATTAGTTGATTCAGAAGATTAGGGTAATAGGTCGTTTAGAGAACCTTTTCTTGATATGCTAATTTATTGAGACAGGTTTTTTGGGTTATCAGGAGTTGTATGCCAAAATCATCAGTATTAAAACAATAAAAGACCTGACAAATTTCAGTTGGTGGATAATGAATCTATAATATATGAAAGTTTAATTGTAATCATTACATTATGGTAAATAATGAAATTTAACACTATATGCTAATTTTTTGAGAAGGACCTGTATATTGCCCAGTCACGTAGTATATTGCACAGCGACGTAGTATATTGCCCAGTGACGCAGCATATTGCACAGTGACGTAGTATACAGCACAGAGCCACGTAGTATATTGCCCAGCCACGTAGTATATTGCACAGCGACGTAGTATATTGCCCAGTGATGCAGTATACAGCACAGAGCCACGTAATATATTGCCCAGCCACGTAATATATTGCCCAGCCACGTAGTATATTGCCCAGCCACGTAGTATATTGCCCAGTGTCGTAGTATATTGCCCAGCCACGTAGTATATTGTCCAGCTACGCAGTATACAGCACAGAGCCACGTAGTATATTGCACAGTGATGTAGTATATTGCCCAGCCACGTAGTATATTGCCCAGCCACGTATGTCACAGGTTAAAAGATAAAAAATAAACATATTCACCTTCGGATCCGAGGGCTTATTGTAGTTGTAACATACCTTCGGATCTGGCGCAGGCGATGAGCGCGCGGCTGCCACCATCTTCCGTTCCCAGGATGCATTGCGAAATTACCCAGATGACTTAGCGGTCTCGTGAGGCCGCTAAGTCTTCTGGATAATTTCGCAATGCATCGCCGGGAACGGAAGATGGTGGCCGTCGCGAGCGGCTCGGCGGACAACGGAGGGTGAGTATAGCAGGTTTTTTAATTATTTTTAACATTAGCTTTTTTACTATTGATGCTGCACGGAGTGCGTTACCTGCGGCATAACGTGGTCCGTTACCGCCGGCATTAACCCTGTGTTAGCGGTGGCTTGAGGGGAGTATGCGGGCGCCGGGCAGTGACTGCGGGGAGTAAGGAGCGGCCATTTTCTTCCGGACTGTGCTCGTCGCTGATTGGTCGTGGCTTTTTTTTCCGCGACCAATCAGCGACTTGGATTTCCTTGACAGACAGAGGCCGCGACCAATGAATATCCGTGACAGACAGACAGACAGAAAGACAGACGGAAGTGACCCATAGACAATTATATAGTAGATTATCAAATAAATAAAAAATTATCGTCATAGTAATTGGGCACACCGGCTATTGTTTACATTGAATAACGAGCATGTCACATATACAATTATCAAAAAGACTGACCAGCACCTGCAAAAAGAACAAGACAAATGTGAACAAGCGCAAGCTGAGACGACCAAGTCAATATAGCTAAGAAAAAACAGCTGTACTCGGAAATGTTACAATATGTAGACATTGAATATATGAAATTGGAACTGAATTACTGCTATAGAAACTTCATTAAAAATGAAGGTACCGTATTTAGCGCACAAGTTGGCCAATTCGTGAGAGCCTAACAGCCAGCGACAAGTCGTACCCCTTTTTTGGGACCCTAAACCTAATATGATGCCTCTCCCAGGCTATAAGCCTACAATTTTATGGGCAGGCATGGCCAGTCGCTGGCTGTTCTGCTCTGACGAATTGACCAATTTGTGCACCAAGTACCTTCATTTTTAATGTATTTTCTATAGCAGTAATACAGTTCCATTTTCATATATTCAATGTTTACATATTATAGCGTTACAGAGTGCAGCTGTTTTTCTTAGGTTTACTGTCACATATACAGTTCGTTGTCACAACACAATTGTTAAAATTAAAATAAGTGGAAAATTCCCATAAAGGGTGCTTTTCACTTTTAGAAAAGTATGCCCAAACATTTCCTGTAATCTAAAATAACAAAATTAGATAGCACTCACCCGCCCCGAGTCGAGCGCTGTCCCTCCACCTCTGCTCTAAGGGTACCGTCACACAGTGCAATTTTCATCGCTACGACGGTACGATCCGTGACGCTCCAGCGTCGTAACAATATTGCTCCAGCGTCGTAGACTGCTGTCACACTTTGCAATCTACGACGCTGGAGCGATAATTTCATGACGTATGTGCGATGTAGAAGCCGTTGGTTACTATGCGCACATCGTATACGATATATGTTACACCATGCAATCATGCCGCCACAGCGGGACACTAGACGACGAAAGAAAGTTTCAAACGATCTGCTACGACGTACGATTCTCAGCGGGGTCCCTGATCGCAGGAGCGTGTCAGACACTGCGATATCGTAACTATATCGCTCGAACGTCACGAATCGTGCCGTCGTAGCGATCAAAATTGCACTGTGTGACGGTACCCTAAGTGTTTTGGCTGCAGGTGTGACATCGCATGAACAGCTCATGTAACCATTGCAACCAATCACCTAGCTGAGTGCCTCGATATATGTACGAGCCAATGAGTTTAGTGATTGGCTGCAGCGGTGATGTGAGCTGACGATGTTATGTCACACCTGCGGCCAAAACACTGAGACAGGAGGAGTAGCGAAGAGCTAGTGCTGGGCTGGGGAGGATGAGCTCTATCTGCTTTTGTTATTTTACATGACCGTAAACGTTTGTAGTCAATATTTTTAATGGTGGAAAACCCATTTAAGCACGAAACTTCCAATCAAGAGATCATAGAGTAAAAACACATATTTGGCTTTATTCACATGGCAGAAGCTGATAGTAGGGGGCTGCATTGGAACGCACAGAGCTACAGGCACCCCAGGTGACATAGTGCTAGGTGTGATGCTATTTTCCAAGGCTTGTCTAGAAGCAATGCTTTTAGGTGAGATGTGCCTATGTGTTACCAATCCTAAGGTGCATACTACTTTTTTTTTCATAAGTACTAAGGTAGTGCTCTATTTTTGAGGATCCTCAGGGGCAGGGAAGCTCATACACAGCCTTAGGCAGCTAAATAGCATTAACATTTCCTGCAGTATTAATTTTCTATAGATCACTGACTTCAAGAGTGATTTGGATTATTAATAATTGAACATAATGTAATTTTCTAATTCATTAGCCCCTAGACCTTCAAACCATGTGTGATTTATTGTAATAAATTTTATTGTATTCTCAATCAATATTCTGGAAGGTTTGCTTGGAACAAAGCAGTGTAAGCCAAGGGACTCTGCTGTGTTGTTCACTGTTTCACATACCTCATCATTTTTATAATTGCATGTCACCAACTAAATGCTATTTACATTTTATTACATGCAATGGTAGAATAATAGATACATTGTAAGAAGCAGCAGGAGGATGTGGCATTAGGGTTAGGGTTAAAGTCTATGAGGCTGTTCACGTGTCCATGTTTTTTTTATGGAACGTGTCCGTGCAAAGCTCACAGGACATGTTTTTTGGTGCTGTTTTTGATGTGTTCTTTTTCAACGTGGTTTTTGATGTATTTTTAATTATAATATGGGGTGGAGAAACAGGGTGAGTTTTTTTTTGAGTTTCTGCTGCAAAAACTTTGCCAAAAAATAAAACAACAAAAAGAAACGTGTGTTTTGCTGGAATTTAATCATAGAAAACACACTAAAGAATGACGACTATTTTTTTTAAACTCACATTAAAAATGCACTTGACAAAGAAAATGTGAAAATGTGAGTATTATAGGTGCATTTTCTCATTCAAACGAATGAGAATCTTGTTGCAAGCAGATGCAAAGTGTTTTTATGTGGATTTTAATACAGAATCCGCACCAAAAATCAAGTAAAAAATAAAAGACTCCGGGCCTTATGCATCAAAGCTTTCATGCCAGAATGCTATCATAAAAGCTTTGAAAAGTCACAAGATTGAGGTGCAACTAGGACTTGCGTTTAAATTTTGCGACCTTTTGCATCTTCATTAGTGATGATTAGTAATGGACGAACCCGAACAGTAAAGTTCGGGATCCATACCGAACACCTACTGTTCAGGCACGGACCCCGAACACGGTCTTCTCCAGGAAGTCTGTGTTACTGTTTGGGTTCGGCAGTCCAGACATCGGGTGTTTCCCACGCTGTCATCTGCATGACAGCGTGAAAAACACCAGCGGCTCTGATCATTACTGCCGGTCAGAGAGCTGCAGTTCATCTGACAGCTAGCAGCTGTGACTGCAGTTCACCATAAGAAATGTATCATTGTGAACTCACTGAGCTCAGCGCTGCACAGTGAGACTTTTTGTCACGACGCTAGCGGTGATCTCACTGAGGTCACCGTAATTCATCGGCCCGCCTCACAGCAAAGTGAGCTGGGCCTGTAGCCTCAATGACCTGCGGTAACATAACGTCATCGTTAGTCACTGACACATTAACTCCACAAATATGAACCCCACTTGCCACCGCCACAGGGCAAGTGGGAAAAGCCAAGCAAATCGCCAGAATTGGTGCATATAATAGATGCATCTTTTCTGGGGCGGCTGCGGGCTGCTATTTTTAGGCTGGAGGGGTCATTATCCATGGACCCTTGCCAGCCTGAGAATACCAGCCCCAATCTGTCTGCTTTAGCTTGGCTGGTTGTCAAAAATGGTCTTTTTTAATTAAATAAAACAAAAATGGCATGGGGACCCTTCTGATCTTCATAACCAACCATGATAAAACTTACAGTTGATGGTTGCAGCCCGCAGCTTTCAGATTTACCATGCTGGTTATCAAAAATAGAAAGACCCCACGTCTTTTTTTTTTATTTATAGTGCAGGTGCCAACTGATGAATACTCCCATCAGCCGCGGGTGCTCTCGCTGTTATTATCGGCAGCAGGCGCATTCTGATAGGAGTAGTACTCTCGCATCAGCTGACGCCTTTGTGACTGGAGGTAACGTTTTTACTGCCGGTCACAGCTGATGGCTCATGATGTCATCTGACAGCGTGGGAACTGCAGCTCTCTGACCGATAATAATCTTACTGCCGATCAGAGCCAGAGTTTGTTGCGCTGTCATGCAGATGACAGTGTGGTAAACAATAGATGTTTGGGCCCAACATTCATCTGAATGGGGTCTGGGATCGGGTACTGTTCTGGTACCAGAACCGAACTCTTTTTAACCCCTTAGTGACCACACCAATTTTTAAATTCTGACCAATGTCACTTTATGTGGTGATAACTCTGGAATGCTTTAACAAACCCCAGTGATTTTCAGACTGTTTTTCATGGCACACTAAAATTTATGATAATGGCAAATTTAGGTTGATATGTTTTGTGTTTATTTATAAAAAAAATCAGAAATTTGACAAAAATGTAAAAAAAAATT
Source organism: Ranitomeya imitator (assembly GCF_032444005.1). Classification (NCBI taxonomy): domain Eukaryota; kingdom Metazoa; phylum Chordata; class Amphibia; order Anura; family Dendrobatidae; genus Ranitomeya; species Ranitomeya imitator. The sequence goes on from NC_091283.1 coordinate 588,763,387, forward strand.
GCAATATTCAAACTTTGAATGATTATCCCTTTAATCCAGATAGTCATACCACAGAAAAACATTAATAAATAACATTTACCACGTTTGCCTTACATCAGCACCATTTTTAAAATGTTATTTTATTTTGTTAGTCTTTTAGAAGGTTTAAAAATGTAGCAGTCATTTTTCATTTTCAAGAAAATTTACTAAATTTATTTTTTCGAGTGACCTATCCAGGTTTGAAGTGACTTTGCAAGTCCTATATATTGAAAAACCCTAAAAGTGATACAATTTTTAAAAAAGCACCCTGCAACATATTGAAAACTGCTGTCAGGTAGTTTATTAACACTTCAGGTGATTTTCAGGAATTAATGCAAAGTGGCATAGCAGGAATGAAAAAATGTTTTTATACCAACTAAATTTCGCTAACTTCCGAAACGGCCACTACAGCTGGGAGACTCTAAGGCTGGATTCACATTTGCATTGGGCAGAGCTGCGGAGGGTGCGTAGTTCCTCCTTAAGCTCCGCCGATTGCCGCAGCTCCTCCATTCAGCACCGCCTACGTTGGCATGCTTCCTGCGTACCTATCTTTAACATTGGGTACGCAGGCCATGCGAATGTATGCGGATGCCTCCGCATGTGTCGTTTTTACGCTGCGCCGAACTGCGTCGAACACATGTTGCATTTTGTTGCAGTCGGCGCAGCATCAAAACGACGCATGTGGAGGCATCCGCATACATTCGCATGGCCTGCGTACCCAATGTTAAAGATAGGTATGCAGGATGCATGACGACATAAGCCGAGCTGAATGGAAGAGGCGTGGCAGTGGGCAGGGCTTAACGGAGGAACTACACAGCCCTCCGCAGCTCTGCCCAACGCAAGTGTGAAACCAGCCTAAGGCATCTATTTCGCCATGAATTGCCATAGCAAACATTAGGACCACACAATCATGATCTCAAGGTGTTGATTAGATTAAAGCAGAAGCTCCCACTATCTATGAATCATTTATTTGATGTAGTCACTTTTGACAGCAGCAACTAAAGGTACCGTTACACTAAACAACTTACCAACGATCACGACCAGCGATACGACCTCGCCGCGATGGTTGGTAAGTCGTTGTGTGGTCGCTGGGGAGCTGTCACGCAGACAGCTCTCTCCAGTGACCAACGATCAGGGGAACGACTTCGGCATCGTTGAAACTGTCTTCAACGATGCCGAAGTCCCCGGGTAACCAGGGTAAACATCAGGTTACTAAATGCAGGGCCGCGCTTAGTAACCCGATATTTACCCTGGTTACCATTGTAAAAATAAAAAAACAAAAACAGTACATACTCACATTCTGATGTCTGTCATGTCCCCCCCCCCGTCAGCTTCCCGCACTGACTGTGTCAGCGCCGGCAGTAAAGCAGATGCCAATACTGATCGTGGCTGATGCACCAAGTTGTCAGCTATAGTGGACAGCTGACAGTTGTTGGATTAGAGGTGAAACGTTCTACCGAAACCCTGTTTATTAGGCAATCCCTGCAAGTGTTGTGGCATATTTTATGAGCACGCCGAAGTCACTCAGTACCAGAGCATGCTCGGATAACAACTTATGCTTATGCTCTAATAGTGGTGCACAGGGCCGCCATCAGGGCAATAAAATATTGTTTGTTCTGGCGCATGGGGCCCGGTGGGTAGAGGGGGCCCGCAACGGGCCCCGTCTCTTCTGCTCACCAGGCCCGGGCCCCAGCAGCAGGCGGCTCCTATCGTGAACCTGCGTCTGAGACGCAGGTTCAGTTTGCCTTCCGGGCCCATGTGGGCAAGGCAATGGTTAAAGCCGCCAGCCAATCGGAGGCTGGCAGCTGACGTCAGGGCGCATCGCCGGCATATGACGTCATTGTCATTCGCCGGCGAGTGTGTGCTGAAATGCCGGGAGGGATCTTCTCTTCGCCGCAGGAGCACGGCCAGGTAAGAAGAAAGTTTTTTTTTTGAATTATTATTTTAATTGAAAGCGGCAATGTTTCAGGATAGAGACACAAGAATGAGAGCAGGATTGGAGACCCGGGGGCAGAATGCAGACACAGGGGCAGAATGGAGACAAAGGGGCAGAATTGCAGACACGGAGGCAGAATGGAGACAAGGGGGCAGAATGGAGACATGAGGGGCAGAATGGAGACATGAGGGGCAGAATGGAGACACGAGGGGCAGAATGCAGACACTGGAGCAGAATGCAGACAGTGGGGCAGAATGCAGACAGTGGGGCAGAATGCAGACACTGGGGCAGAATGGAGACAGTGGGGCAGAATGGAGACAGTGGGGCAAAATGGAGACATGAGGGGCAGAATGCAGACACTGGGGCAGAATGCAGACAGTGGGGAAGAATGGAGACAGTGGGGAAGAATGGAGACAGTGGGGCAGAATGGAGACAGTGGGGCAGAATGGAGACACTGGGGCAGAATGGAGACACTGGGGCAGAATAGAGACACTGGGGCAGAATGGAGACACTGGGGCAGAATGGAGACATGGGGCAGAATGAAAACACTGGGGCAGAATGGAGACACTGGGGCAGAATGGAGACACTGGGGCAGAATGGAGACACGGGGCAGAATGGAGACATGGGGCAGAATGGAGACACGGGGCAGAATGGAGACACGGGGCAGATTGGAGACACGGGGCAGATTGGAGACACGGGGCAGAATGGAGACAGATCGGGCAGGAATATTGGGCAGGATGGAGACAGATGGGGCAGGATCATGGGACAGATGGGGCAGGATGGAGACAGATGGTGTAGGATGGAGACAGATGGGGCAGGATCATGGGACAGGTGGGGCAGGATCATTGGACAGATGGGGCAGGATCATGGGGCGGGATAAGGAGATGATATGGGGCAGGATGGGCCATCACATGGGGGCAGGATAGAACATATAGCTGGAGCCAGGAATGAGACACACGGGGGCCAGGATGGGGAATATTGTTACCATAAGGGCTAATTAAGGGATATTATTACTGCAGTAATGTATTTATTTTATTTTTTGAGGATACCATTTTAAATGGGGGTGGGGCGATCCTGTTACTTTGCAGACCAACACTGTCGCTTTTTTTCTTCATCTGTTGAAGTTTAGAATTTGGGAAAAAAATAAGTAATGTGTTCTGCAAGCGGTGCTCTAGATAACTGTTATTTCCTGCAGAGACGAGCCCTGGCTGGATGAAGTGACGGTGGTCTGTGCTGGATGAATATTAAAAGCAAAGATGAAGGACTTCACCTAGAGACGTCATTGGTGAGTCAGTGTGTTAGCTGTACACTGATGTTATACACTGAATACTATATACAGTGGTCCTGTGTACAATGTCACCAGTGATCACTGAATTACTTTTACATTATACACTATATACAGAGCACCAGTGTATAATGTCACTGGTGATCACTGTATTACCTGTACACAGACACTGCATACTAAGTACAGATCTCCTGTGAATACTGGCACTTATGGTGATATTAATATTGTGTTTTTTTTTATTACTGATCAGTATTGTAGTATTCAGTCACTATGTGGTGGTAATATGTTGTCCGGCCATGGTGTGGCGGTATTTGTTCCTTACATGTGCTATTATTTGGTCACTATGTGGTGGTAATATGTGATGGTAATATGTGGTCTGGTCATGGTGCGGTGGTATTTGTCCCCTGTATGTGGTATTGGTCATTTTAAAAATTGAAAAATAAATAAAAATATACCTAAATTGTATTGGATACTTTAACAAATGTTTAATACGTTAAGAGTAGGGTAGGGCCCGACCCTGTCATGATGGCGACTTTAAAAATCTTTTGACTCTGGACAGTTCAAGGGGTGGAGGCGGGGCTGGGGTGGAGCCTAGGCGGAGTCTCAAGCGGGCCCCGAAAGTTTTGCCAGTATGGGGCCCCGAAATTCCTAGTGTCAGCCCTGGTGGTGCAGATTGCTCATCTATCACATAATTAAGGTCCCCCGTGTGTTTCGCATTTTTCCTGTCTCACTTTCTCAGGGGGTCATTCCTCACTATTTTCAAAATCTTTTCTTGCTGTCAGTGAGTGCGAACCTTCTAGTTAACAGTCAGAGGCTGAAAACTTGTTCTAGCCAAGTTTCAGTTGTGTGCGCTGATATATTTCATCAGTTAAACTTTTGGACGTAAGCAATAATGTTTCTATTCAGTGACCACAAGTAGAATATTGAGATCTTTTTAAAATTGAAACCCAAAGTGATTCATATCCCCATCACACAAACTTTCCAATATTTCTTTTATATTATGTTCATTATAGAAGATATATACAGGTAAAAGCTCATACAATAAGCCATCCACTTGCATTATTACTGCAATATTAGATCTAGGCAGCTCTGATAGGCTAACACGGGAACTGGTTATTTAGCACCATAAATAAATTATGAGTGTCAGGCCGGTCATTAGTAACACGTATTATTGCTAATAAATTCCACCTAAGGTAAAAAGTAAAAGCTAAGAAAGAAAAACACTGGTGATTTCAAATGAAGGGATTAAGGGATCACCTAAAACAATAGGGCGGGTATTAAAGTAGACGTTATGCCATCGGTTACATTGGAATTAATGCAATAATTAGGCTATAGAAGACACTCAGAAATGTCAATGTAAATGTTGTGGGGTGGTACTCACAGCTCCCGTACTCCACAGGGCTCGTCTCAGGGGCTGCAGGAAAACAACAAGAAATCATTAGCTACCGGTTAACATTCCTCTGTTAATGTAAAGCAACAATCTGTACAAGAACTGCCCATACCATTACAGATAGGTCATGACTTCACAGGAGGCTCAATGTGAGGGATCAGATCATAATAAGGGCGAACTGGACCATTGGCAATGAAGGGGTAAGCCCTAGCAATAGGCAGCAAAGCAGTGGGAGTGTACAGGAACTAGAGAGTGATCCTCAAACAGGTTCTGGAGGGCGGTGCTGCAGACAGTATGAAATCAGCACCACCTGCACTTGCCGAAATATTACCTGTGGAACAACTCCACCCCCAGAGCGACCTTCACATACCTGTGACACACACACACACAGCCTCACATCAATACTTCACCTTCATAGCTACTCTCAGTTTAGAACAACGTAACATGACCAGATCTAAAGTAAGTACTGATCCTGAGTGTATAGACACAGCGTTCCCTTATTGTCAGTGCCATGGTGTATAATACTGGTAATCCGGATGGTTCAGGCGGAACGTCATATACCAAGTATTGGGCACCTGTGCAGCTTCACTGCCCAAACATGAACTGAAAGTTCCCTAAATGTCTGAAAAGTGGACACTGCAAATAACGTGCAGCTGACTCATGTGACACGTATGTTTTTGAGATACATGCTTTGGTACCTCATCTGTTTATGTTTTTTAAGGGATTGTCCTCTTTGGATAGTACCCCTTTGTCAAAATAGACTCCTGACAATAAATTGTTCACAAGGTGTTTTGCTCCTCACCGAGATCAGCTATAATCTGTAGGTGAACCCAGTAACAACTGGTCACTTTCCTCGCAGGGAAAGAGAAGCATAAGATCTGGCTTATGGATGGGGATCTTGACTAGAATATGGGGGTCTTCTGGTCAAGATCCCCATCCATAAGCCAGATCATGATTTTAGCCTCATGCTTCTATTTCCGTCTTTCCCTCATTATTAATCCTACGAATTCCTTAATAGTATGTCTGAAAGTAAGTGTTCTAAACAAGATAAAGGGCAGCATAATCATTAGTGCTATATTTATACATTATCATTAACCATTTCAAGATTGGGCCATCTTCCCACAGTTATGACCTAGAACATTTTCGTTTTTTTTTGTTTTCAAACATGAAGTGTTAAGAGCCCTAACATTTTTCCTCATTTGGATATCAACTAATTTTTGCATCTTTATTATTTTATAGGTGGGCCTATTTCTACAGTATGTGTGTGTGTGTGTGTGTGTGTGTGAGAGAGAGAGAGAGAGAGAGAGATAGAGAGAATGTATATATACAGGGAAGGAAATAATTATTTGATCCCTTGCTGATTTTATAAGTTTGCCCACTGTCAAATGCATGTAAAGAAGCTGCGGAGACACCATCACGTGTTTCTCGACGCAAGCAGTTTTACTAGGCACTGCTCCTAATAGCCAGATTCCTACTCCACACTGATGAGGGGCAAACACCCCGAAACAGCTGTCTGTGGATGGATACCATGCTTGGCATAGGTGGCTTTCCTTCATAGGATGCTGCCCTTCCCGTGGTTGTTCCTTCCCGGGGAAAGGCCTGGCTATTCACTGCTTGCGTCGAGAAACATGTGATGGTGTCTCCGCAGCTTCTTTACATGCATCTGCATATTTCCCATAAGGGATGGTGGCAGTGTTCTGGAATCACTGCGTTGAGAAACACGTGATGGTGTCTCCGCAGTGTTAGATGTTTTGGTCTCCCTGAGGCCAATCATCTGTGCCTTTATAGCCTTTTTACTAGGCACTGCTCCTAATAGCCAGATTCCTACTCCACACTGATGAGGGGCAAACACCCCGAAACAGCTGTCTGTGGATGGATACCATGCTTGGCATAGGTGGCTTTCCTTCATAGGATGCTGCCCTTCCCGTGGTTGTTCCTTCCCGGGGAAAGGCCTGGCTATTCACTGCTTGCGTCGAGAAACACGTGATGGTGTCTCCGCAGCTTCTTTACATGCATCTGCATATTTCCCATAAGGGATGGAGGCAGTGTTCTGGAATCACTGCGTTGAGAAACACGTGATGGTGTCTCCGCAGTGTTGGATGTTTTGGTCTCCTCGAGGCCAATCATCTGTGCCTTTATAGCCTTTTTACTAGGCACTGCTCCTAATAACCAGATTCCTACTCCACACTGATGAGGGGCAAACACCCCGAAACAGCTGTCTGTGGATGGATACCATGCTTGGCATAGGTGGCTTTCCTTCATAGGATGCTGCCCTTCCCGTGGTTGTTCCTTCCCGGGGAAAGGCCTGGCTATTCACTGCTTGCGTCGAGAAACACGTGATGGTGTCTCCGCAGCTTCTTTACATGCATCTGCATATTTCCCATAAGGGATGGGGGCAGTGTTCTGGAATCACTGTGTTGAGAAACACGTGATGGTGTCTCCGCAGTGTTGGATGTTTTGGTCTCCCCGAGGCCAATCATCTGTGCCTTTGTAGCCTTTTTACTAGGCACTGCTCCTAATAGCCAGATTCCTACTCCACACTGATGAGGGGCAAACACCCCGAAACAGCTGTCTGTGGATGGATACCATGCTTGGCATAGGTGGCTTTCCTTCATAGGATGCTGCCCTTCCCGTGGTTGTTCCTTCCCGGGGAAAGGCCAGGCTATTCACTGCTTGCGTCGAAAAACACGTGATGGTGTCTCCGCAGCTTCTTTACATGCATCTGCATATTTCCCATAAGGGATGGGGGCAGTGTTCTGGAATCACTGCGTTGAGAAACACGTGATGGTGTCTCCGCAGTGTTGGATGTTTTGGTCTCCCTGAGGCCAATCATCTGTGCCTTTATAGCCTTTTTACTAGGCACTGCTCCTAATAGCCAGATTCCTACTCCACACTGATGAGGGGCAAACACCCCGAAACAGCTGTCTGTGGATGGATACCATGCTTGGCATAGGTGGCTTTCCTTCATAGGATGCTGCCCTTCCCGTGGTTGTTCCTTCCCGGGGAAAGGCCTGGCTATTCACTGCTTGCGTCGAGAAACACGTGATGGTGTCTCCGCAGCTTCTTTACATGCATCTGCATATTTCCCATAAGGGATGGGGGCAGTGTTCTGGAATCACTGCGTTGAGAAACACGTGATGGTGTCTCCGCAGTGTTGGATGTTTTGGTCTCCCCGAGGCCAATCATCTGTGCCTTTATAGCCTTTTTACTAGGCACTGCTCCTAATAGCCAGATTCCTACTCCACACTGATGAGGGGCAAACACCCCGAAACAGCTGTCTGTGGATGGATACCATGCTTGGCATAGGTGGCTTTCCTTCATAGGATGCTGCCCTTCCCGTGGTTGTTCCTTCCCGGGGAAAAGCCTGGCTATTCACTGCTTGCGTCGAGAAACACGTGATGGTGTCTCCGCAGCTTCTTTACATGCATCTGCATATTTCCCATAAGGGATGGGGGCAGTGTTCTGGAATCACTGCGTTGAGAAACACGTGATGTTGTCTCCGCAGTGTTGGATGTTTTGGGCTCCCCAAGGCCAATCATCTGTGCCTTTATTGCCCACTGTCAAAGACATGAACAGTCTATAAGTTTAAGGGTAGGGTAATTTTGACATTGAGAGATAGAATATCAAAAATAAAATCCAGAAAATCATATTGTATAAATTATATAAATTTATTTGCATTTTGCAGTGAGAAATAAGTATTTGATCCCCTAACAGCCATTAGGAGTTCTGGTTCCTACAGACCAGTTAGACGCTCCTAATCAACTCGTTACCTGCATTAAAGACAGCTGTCTTAGATAGTCACCTTTATAAAAGACTTCTGTCCACAGATTCTATTAATCAGTCAGACTCTAACCCATACAACATGGGCAAGACCAAAGAGCTTTATAATGATGTCAGGGACAAGATCATAGACCTGCACAAAGCTGGAATGGTCTACAAAACCATAAGTAAGACGCTGGGTGGGAAGGAGACAACTGTTGGTGCAATAGTAAGAAAAAGGAAGAATTACAAAATGACTGTCAATCGACATCGATCTGGGGCACCATGGAAAATCTCACCTCGTAGGGTATCCTTGATCATGAAGAAGATGAGAGATCAGCCTAAAACAACACAGGGGGAACTTGTTAATGATCTCAAGGCAGCTGGGACCACGGTCACCAAGAAAACCATTGGTAACACATGCCATAAAGGTTTAAAATCCTGCAGTACCTGCAAGGTCCCACTGCTCAAGAAGGCACATGTGCAGGCCCGTCTGAAGTTTGCCAACAAACACCTAGATGATTCTGTGAGTGATTGGGAGAATGTGCTGTGGTCAGATGAGACAAAAATTGATGTATTTGGCATTAACTCAACTCGCCTTTTTGGAGGAAGAGAAATGCTGCCTATGACCCAAAGAACATCGTCCCCACTGTCAAGCATAGAGGTGGAAACATTATGTTTTGGGGCTGTTTCTCTGCTAAGGGCACAGGACTACTTCACAGCATCAATGGGAGAATGGAGGGAGCCATGTAAAATCCTGAGTGACAACCTCCTTCCCTCCGCCGGGACATTAAAAATGGGTCGTGGCTGCGTCTTCCAGCAAGACAATGACCCAAAACATACAGCCAAGGCAACAAAGGAGTGGCTCAAAAAGAAGCACATTAAGGTCATGGAGTGGCCTAGCCAGTCTCCAGACCTTAATTCCATAGAAAACTTATGGAGGGAGTTGAAGCTCCGATTTGCCAAACGACAGCCTCAAAATCTTAATGATTTAGAGATAATCTGCAAAGAGGACTGGACCACAATTTCTCCTGACATGTGCGCAAATCATCAACTACAAAAAATGTCTGACTGCTGTGCTTGCCAACAAGGGTTTTGCCACCAAGTATGAAGTCTTGTTTCCAGAGGGACCAAATACATATTTCTCACTGCAAAATGCAAATACATTTCTAGAATTTATACAATGTGATTTTCTGGATTTTATTTTTGACATTCTATCTCTCAATGTTAAAATTAACCAACCTTTAAAATTATAGACTGTTCATATCTTTTTCAGTGGGAGAACTTCCAAAATCAGCAAGGGATTAAGTAATTATTTCCTTCACTATATATATTGTGGTATGGCGGGTGGTCATGTGGTTAATGGGCGATATGTATCACAGAGGTGGGTGACCCTGTGATGGAAGCCTGGGCTTGTTTTGCTCAGCAGGTCTACTGAGGGTTCCTATAAATTGAGAAGGCTTCCAGGTGACTTGGAGAGATGGGTGGGTCCAGTTACCTACATACCCCACCCAAGGGTGTGTGTCTGAACACCCAAGATGGAGTCTGTGTGTTTGTGCACGTGCAGTGCTGGGTAGGCTGAGCCAGAGAGAACGCCTCTGAGGATAAGAGGTATTCGGGAACCTGTGCGGTCATCACGGATGGTTAACGGACACTAATCTATTTTAGGCACACCAAGGATCAGTGATAACTGTGGGTACTGTAGAGCCGAACGGTGGTCGGACGGTGCACGGGGTGCTGCATGTTACCAAGTACCTGAGATTCGGTTTATGCTGTGTATTAATAAACCAAATGGATTTTTGTTTCAACTCTGAGCATCCCAGCGTATGCCTCAACGACCGGCCAAGTGAGTACTCCCCATCCACAGATAGTGGAGAAATACTACAATATATGCAATTGAAACCAGACGTTTACATACACTATATAATTGCCAGCCTAAGAACACCAACTGTGAAAAACAGGGATGGCAGTATCATGTTGTTTGGTTGTTTTGCTGCAGGAGGGACTGGTGCACTTCACAAAATAGATGGCATCATGAGAAAAGATTATGTGGCAATATTGAAGCAACATCTCAAGACATCAGCCAGGAAGTTAAAGCTTGGGCTGAAATGGGTCTTCCAAATGGACAATGACCCGAAGTATACTGCCAAAATGACAGCAAAGTGGCTTAACCCCTTTACCCTCAAGGGTGGTTTGCATGTTAATGACCAGGCAATTTTTACAATTCGGACCACTGTCCCTTTATGAGGTTATAACTCTGGAACGCTTCAACGGATCCCGGTGATTCTGACATTGTTTTCGCGTAACATATTGTACTGTACTTCATGATAGTGGTAAAATTTATTTGCTATGACTTGCATTTATTTGTAAAAAAAAAGGACATTTTTCTAAAATTTCGCAATTTTCTAACTTTGAATTTTCATGCCCTTGAATAACACAGATATATCACACAAAACACTTAATAAGTAACATTTCCCACATGTCTACTTTACATCAGCGCAATTTTGGAACCAACATTTTTTTGGTTGGGGAGTTATAAGGGTTAAAATTTGACCAACGATTTCTCATTTTTACAACACCATTATTTTTTAGGGACCGCATCACATTTGAAGTCACTTCAAGGGGTCTATGTGATAGAAAATACCCAAAAGTGACACCATTCTAAAAACTGCAACCCTCAAGGTGCGCAAAACCACATTCAAGTCATGTCGCGTTTGGAGAGCCCCTGATGTGCCTAAACAGTGGAAACCCCCACAAGTAACACCATGTTGGAAACTAGACCCCCAAAGGAACTTATCTAGATGTGTGGTGAGAACTTGTTATTCTGACTCATGGATATGTAGAACGTAGTGGTGCCTGGATAGACCCTTCTTTTTAGGCGCTTCCGTATTCACCTGTACTCACGTTCATACCGATTAATCAGACAGCTTAACTCAGCCACGATCCCATGTAAGAAGACTCCAGGAAAAGAGGGTTGCTTTAACTGAAATTCTTGTATTATGATGAAAGTAGCAGGTAAAAAGGAATATTCAACAGAGTAGGATGCATACAGATGAAGGAATGATAACAAAATGGAGAATAAGGGCGTGAACAAACATACATCACAAGACTACAGTGAGAGAGTTGGGACAAAATACAGGGAAAGGCAAACTTCTGCCTAGAAAGAAGGAACGAACACAAGCAATGCAAATATTAAATGATTTCTCAAGTCGTGAGACATGACACTTGTTACCCCCAGGTGTTTCACTAAAGTTTATAACGCCCGGGCGTGAAAATAAAATAATCATATTTTTTCCACAAACATAGCAACATAGTTATTAAGGTTGAAGGAAGACTTTAAGTCCATCTAGTTCAACCCATAGCCTAACCTAACATGCCCTAACATGTTGATCCAGAGGAAGGCAATAAAAAACCATGTGACAAAGAGTAAGCTCCACATTGGGGAAAAAAAAATCCTTCCTGACTCCACATACGGCAATCAGACTAGTTCCCTGGATCAACACCCTATCAAGGAATCTAGTATATATAACCTGTAACACTATACTTCTCAAGAAAGGCATCCAGTCCCCTTAAATGTAAGTAATGAATCACTCATTACAACATCATACGGCAGAGAGATCCATAGTCTCACTGCTCTTACAGTAAAGAATCCGCGTCTGTTATTATGCTTAAACCTTCTTTCCTCCAGACGTAGAGGATGCCCCCTGTCCCTGTTTCAGGTCTAGGATTAAAAAGGTCATCAGAAAGGTCTTTGTACTGTCCCCTCATATATTTATACATTAACATAAGATCACCCCTTAAGGTACCTTCACACTAAACGATATCGCTAGCGATCCGTGACGTTGCAGCGTCCTCGCTAGCGATATCGTTTAGTTTGACACGCAGCAGCGATCAGAATCCTGCTGTGATGTCGCTGGTCGGGGCTAGAGGGCCAGACCTTTCTTTGGTCGCTGGATCTCCCGCTGACATCGCTGAATCGGCGTGTGTGACACCGATTCAGCGATGTCTTCGCTGGTAACCAGGGTAAACATCGGGTTACTAAGCGCAGGGCCGCGCTTAGTAACCCGATGTTTACCCTGGATACCATCCTAAAAGTTAAAAAAACAAACGCTTCATACTTACCTACCGCTGTCTGTCCCTCGGCGCTGTGCATTCCTGCACTCACTGTGAGCACAGCGGCCGGAAAGCAGAGCAGTGATGTCACCGCTCTGCTTTCCGGCTGCCCGGCGCTCACAGCCAGAGCAGAGAAGCCCAGCGCCGGGGACAGACAGCAGTAGGTAAGTATGAAGCGTTTGTTTTTTCTACTTTTAGGATGGTATCCAGGGTAAACATCGGGTTACTAAGCGCGGCCCTGCACTTAGTAACCTGATGTTTACCCTGGTTACCGGCATCGTTGGTCGCTGGAGAGCGGTCTGTGTGACAGCTCTCCAGCGACCAAACAGCGACGCTGCAGCGATCTGGATCGTTGTCTGGATCGCTGCAGCGTCGTTTAGTGTGAAGGTACCTTTAGCCTTTGTTTTTCCAAACTAAATAGCCCCAAGTGTAATAACCTATGCATCCCATTATTTTATTTGCCTTTGTAGCAGCTGCCTGACACTGGCCACTAAATGTGAGTTTGTCATCCACCCATACTCCCAGGTCTTTTTCATTGACAGTTTTGCCCAGAGTTTTAGAACTAAGCACATAGGTATACATCTTATTACTTCTACCCAAGTGCATGACCTTACATTTATCCCCATTAAAGCTCATTTGCCATTTATCAGCCCAAGCTTCAAGTTTACATAAATCATCCTGTAATATAAAATTGTCCTCCTCTGTATTGATTACCCTGCAGAGTTTAGTGTCATCTGCAAATATTGAAATTCTACTCTGTATGCCCCCTACAAGATCATTAATAAATATGTTAAAAAGAAGAGGGCCCAATACTGACCCCTGTGGTACCCCACTGCTAACCGCAACCCAGTCCGAGTGTGCTCCATTAATAACCACCCTTTGTTTCCTATCCCTGAGCCAGCTCTTAACCCACTTACACATATTTTCCCCGATCCCTATTATTCTCATTTTATGTATCAAGCTTTTGTGTGGCACTGTATCAAAAGCTTTTGAAAAGTCCATATACACTACGCCCACTGGGTTCCCTTGGTCCAGTCCGGAACATACCTCTTCATAGAAATTGATCAGATTTGTCTGACAGTAACTGTCCCTAGTAAACCAATGTTGGTATTGGGTCATGAGGTTATTCCTCTTCAGATACTCCAGTATAGCATCCCTTAGAATGCCCTCCAGGATTTTACCCACAGTAGAGGTTAAGCTTACTGGCCGATAATTTACGAGTTCAGTTTTTGTCTCCTTTTTGAATATTGGCACCACATTTGCTATACGCCAGTCCTGTGGTACAGACCCTGTTATTATGGAGTCTTTAACCCCTTTCTGTCATTTGACGTACTATTCCGTCCATGTGGGGTGGGCCTTACTTCCCAAGGATGGAATAGTACGTCCAGCGTGATCGGCCGCGCTTACGGGGGGAGAGCGGCCGATCGCAGCTGGGTGTCAGCTGCCTATCGCAGCTGACATCCGGCGCTATGTGCCAGGAGCGGTCACGGACCGCCCCCGGCACACCATGATCATGTTTGCCGGCGGTATAGGGAAGCGTCGCGCAGGGAGGGGGCTCCCTGCGGGCTTCCCTGAGACCCCGCAGCAACGCGATATGATCGCGTTGCTGCGAGGGTCTCTTACCTCCTTCCTCGCTGCAGGCCCCGTATCCAAGATGGATCCGGGTCCTGCAGGGAGGGAGGTGGCTTACCAAGTGCCTGCTCAGAGCAGGCGCTTGGTAAGCCTGCAGTGCTCTAAGTCAGATCGCTGATCTGACAGAGTGCTGTGCAATCTGTCAGATCAATGATCTGTGATGTCCCCCCCTGGAACAAAGTAAAAAAGTTTTTAAAAAAATTTCTACATGTGTAAAAAAAAAAAAAAAATTCCGAAATAAAGAAAAAAATATATTATTCGCATAAATACATTTCTTTATCTAAATAAAAAAAAACAATAAAAGTACACATATTTAGTATCGCCGCGTCCGTTACGACCCAACCTATAAAATTGTCCCACTAGTTAACCCCTTCAGTAAACACCGTAAGAAAGAAAAAAAAAAAAACGAGGCAAAAAACAACGCTTTATTATCATACCGCCAAACAAATAGTGGAATAACACGCGATCAAAAAGACACATATAAATAACCATGGCACCGCTGAAAACGGCATCTTGTCCCGCAAAAAACGAGCTGCCATACAGCATCATCAGCAAAAAAATAAAAAAGTTATAGTCCTCAGAATAAAGCGATGCAAAAATAATTATTTTTTCTATAAAATAGTTTTTATTGTATAAAAGCGCCAAAACATATAAAAAGATATAAATGAGGTATCGCTGTAATCGTACTGACCCGAAGAATAAAACTGCTTTATCAATTTTACCAAACGCGGAACGGTATAAACGCCTCCCCCAAAAGAAATTCATGAATAGCTGGTTTTTGGTCATTCTGCCTCACAAAAATCCGAATAAAAAGCGATCAAAAAATGTCATGTGCCCAAAAATGTTACCAATAAAAACGTCAACTCGTCCCGCAAAAAACCAGACCTCAGATGACTCTGTGGACTAAAATATGGAAAAATTATAGCTCTCAAAATGTGGTAATGCAAAAAATATTTTTTTGCAAAAAAAGCGTTTTTCAGTGTGTGACGGCTGCCAATCATAAAAATCCGCTAAAAAACCCGCTATAAAAGTAAATCAAACCCCCCTTCATCACCCCCTTAGTTAGGGAAAAATTTAAAAAATGTATTTATTTCCATTTTCCCATTAGGGCTAGGGTTAGGGTTAGGGCCAGGGTTAGGGCTAGTGTTAGGGTTGGGGCTAGGGTTAAGGCTACAGTGTTGTGAATTCTGTGGCTGAGTTCACTTCTGTGGTCACAAGTGGTATTGCAGTCTCTGGGCTTCCTCCCTCAGGTGTTTTGGTGAGCTCGTTGGCTGCCTTGCTATTTAGCTCCACCTGAGTCTGTCTTCCTTGCTCCTTGTCAATGTTCCAGTGTTGGATCTGAGCTACTGCATCTTTCTTTGGGCCTGCTGCTCTGCTAGATAAGTGCTTCTAGTTTGTTTTCTGTTTTTTCTGTCCAGCTTGCTATTATCTTTTGCTGGAAGCTCTGAGAAGCAAAGGGGTGCACCGCCGTGCTGTTAGTTCGGCACGGTGGGTCTTTTTGCCCCTTTGCGTGGTTTTCGTTTTAGGGTTTTTTGTAGACTGCATAGTTCTCTTGCTATCCTCGCTCTGTCTAGAATATCGGGCCTCACTTTGCTGAATCTATTTCATTCCTACGTTTGTCTTTTCATCTTGCTAACAGTCATTATATGTGGGGGGCTGCCTATTCCTTTGGGGTATTTCTCTGAGGTAAGTCAGGCTTGTATTTCTATCTTCAGGCTAGTCAGCTCCTCAGGCAGTGCCGAGTTGCATAGGTAGTGATAGGCGCAATCCACTGCTGCTTATAGTTGTGTGAGGATAGTTCAGGTACTGCAGTCTACAGAGATTCCACGTCTCAGAGCTCGTCCTATTGTTTTTGGTTATTGCCAGATCTCTGTATGTGCGCTGATTACTGCACGCTGTGTTGCCTGATTGCCAGCCATAACAGTACAAGGAGCCACACCAATGATTCCCAATAGAGGGAAAAAAGAAATCCTGACATCATTTTTTTTTCTTAGCTCTGTCTTCAGTCTTTTTTTTCCCCTAGACATTAGAGTGCTTCAGGACACAGCTGTGGACATGGATATTCAGGCTCTGTGCTCCTCAATGGATAATCTCGTTGTAAATGTACAAAAGATTCAAGATACTATTGATCAGAAATCGATGCTAGAACCAAGAATTCCGATTCCTGATTTGTTTTTTTGGTGACAGAACTAAGTTCCTGAGCTTCAGAAATAATTGTAAGCTATTTTTGGCCTTAAAACCTCATTCTTCTGGTAATCCTATTCAACAGGTTTTGATTATTATTTCTTTTTTGCGCGGCGACCCACAGGACTGGGCGTTTTCTCTTGCACCAGGAGATTCTGCATTGAGTAATGTTGATGCATTTTTCCAGGCGCTGGGATTGCTTTACGATGAGCCTAATTCAGTGGATCAGGCTGAGAAAAATCTGCTGGCTTTATGCCAGGGTCAGGATGATGTAGAAGTATATTGTCAGAAATTTAGGAAGTGGTCAGTACTCACTCTGTGGAATGAATCTGCACTAGCGGCTTTGTTCAGAAAGGGTCTCTCTGAAGCTCTTAAGGATGTAATGGTGGGATTTCCTATGCCTGCTGGTTTGAATGAGTCTATGTCCTTGGCCATTCAGATCGGTCGTCGCTTGCGCGAGCGTAAATCTGTGCACCATTTGGCGGTATTGTCTGAGAGTAAACCTAAGCCTATGCAGTGCGACAGGACTATGACTAAAGTAGAACGGCAAGAACACAGACGTCTGAACAGACTGTGTTTCTATTGTGGTGATTCTACTCATGCTATTTCTAATTGTCCTAAACGCACTAGGCGGTTCGATAGCTCTGCCGTTATTGGTACTGTACAGTCCAAATTCCTTTTGTCCATTACCTTAATGTGCTCTTTGTCATCGTATTCTGTCATGGCGTTTGTGGATTCAGGCGCTGCCCTGAATCTGATGGATTTGGATTATGCTAAACGTTGTGGATTTTTCTTGGAGCCTTTGCGGTGTCCTATTCCGTTGAGAGGAATTGATGCTACACCTTTGGCCAAGAATAAGCCTCAGTACTGGGCCCAGCTGACCATGTGCATGGCTCCTGCACATCAGGAAGTTATTCGCTTTCTGGTACTGCATAATTTGCATGATGTGGTCGTGTTGGGGTTGCCATGGCTACAAACCCATAATCCAGTATTGGATTGGAACTCTATGTCGGTAACCAGCTGGGGTTGTCAGGGAGTACATGGTGATGTTCCATTTTTGTCTATTTCGTCATCCATTCCTTCTGACATCCCAGAGTTCTTGTCGGACTTTCAGGATGTATTTGAAGAGTCCAAGTCTGATGCCCTACCTCCGCATAGGAATTGTGATTGTGCTATTGATTTGATTCCTGGTAGTAAATTCCCTAAGGGTCGTTTATTTAATTTGTCCGTACCTGAGCACACCGCTATGCGCAGTTATGTGAAGGAGTCCCTGGAGAAGGGACATATTCGCCCATCGTCGTCACCATTGGGAGCAGGGTTCTTTTTTGTAGCCAAGAAGGATGGTTCGCTAAGACCGTGTATTGATTACCGCCTTCTTAATAAGATCACTGTTAAGTTTCAGTATCCCTTGCCATTGATTTCTGACTTGTTTGCTCGGATTAAGGGGGCTAGTTGGTTTACTAAGATTGATCTTCGTGGTGCGTATAATCTGGTGAGAATCAGGCAGGGAGATGAATGGAAAACGGCATTTAATACGCCCGAGGGTCATTTTGAGTATCTGGTGATGCCGTTCGGACTTGCCAATGCTCCATCTGTTTTTCAGTCTTTTATGCATGACATTTTCCGTGTGTATCTGGATAAATTCTTGATTGTTTACTTGGATGACATTTTGATCTTCTCAGATGATTGGGAGTCTCATGTGAAGCAAGTCAGAATGGTTTTCCAGGTACTGCGTGCTAATTCCTTGTTCGTGAAGGGATCAAAGTGTCTCTTCGGTGTGCAGAAAGTTTCATTTTTGGGGTTCATCTTTTCCCCTTCTACTATCGAGATGGATCCGGTTAAGGTTCAGGCCATCCAGGATTGGACTCAGCCGACATCTCTAAAAAGTCTGCAGAAATTCCTGGGCTTTGCTAATTTTTATCGTCGCTTCATCTGTAATTTTTCTAGCATTGCCAGACCATTGACCGATTTGACCAAGAAGGGTGCTGATTTGGTTAATTGGTCTTCTGCTGCCATGGAAGCTTTTCAGGAGTTGAAGCGTCGTTTTTGCTGTGCCCCTGTGTTGTGTCAACCTGATGTTTCTCTTCCGTTCCAGGTCGAGGTTGATGCTTCTGAGATTGGTGCAGGGGCGGTTTTGTCACAGAGAGGTTCTGGTTGCTCAGTGTTCAAACCATGTGCTTTCTTTTCCAGGAAATTTTCTGCTGCTGAGCGTAATTATGATGTGGGCAACCGAGAGTTGCTGGCCATGAAGTGGGCATTCGAGGAGTGGCGTCATTGGCTTGAGGGTGCTAAGCATCGCGTGGTGGTTTTGACTGATCATAAGAACCTTACTTATCTTGAGTCTGCCAAGCGCTTGAATCCTAGACAGGCCCGTTGGTCGTTATTTTTTGCTCGTTTTGATTTTGTGATTTCATACCTTCCGGGCTCTAAAAATGTGAAGGCGGATGCTCTGTCTAGGAGTTTTGTGCCCGACTCTCCGGGGTTATCTGAGCCGGCGAGTATCCTCAAGGAAGGAGTCATTGTGTCTGCCATCTCCCCTGATTTGCGGAGAGTGTTGCAGAAATTTCAGGCTAATAAACCTGATCGTTGTCCGGCCGAGAAACTGTTCGTCCCTGATAGGTGGACTAGTAAAGTTATCTCTGAACTTCATTGTTCGGTGCTGGCCGGTCATCCAGGAATCTTTGGTACCAGGGAGTTGGTTGCTAGATCCTTCTGGTGGCCGTCTCTGTCACGGGATGTGCGTGCTTTTGTGCAGTCCTGTGGAATTTGTGCTAGGGCTAAGCCCTGCTCTTCACGTGCCAGTGGGTTGCTTTTGCCCTTGCCGGTCCCGAAGAGGCCTTGGACACATATTTCGATGGATTTCATTTCTGACCTTCCCGTTTCTCAAAAAATGTCGGTCATTTGGGTGGTCTGTGATCGCTTTTCTAAAATGGTCCATCTGGTGCCCTTGGTTAAATTGCCTTCCTCCTCTGATTTGGTGCCTTTGTTCTTCCAGCATGTGGTTCGTTTACATGGCATTCCTGAGAATATTGTTTCTGACAGAGGTTCCCAGTTTGTCTCGAGGTTCTGGCGAGCCTTTTGTGGTAGGATGGGCATTGACCTATCTTTCTCCTCGGCCTTCCATCCTCAGACTAATGGCCAGACCGAACGAACCAATCAGACCTTGGAAACATATCTGAGATGTTTTGTTTCCGCTGACCAGGATGATTGGGTGTCATTTTTGCCGTTGGCTGAGTTCGCCCTTAATAATCGGGCCAGCTCGGCTACCTTGGTCTCTCCATTTTTCTGCAATTCTGGGTTCCATCCTCGTTTCTCTTCAGGACAGGTTGAGTCTTCGGACTGTCCTGGTGTGGATTCTGTGGTGGACAGGTTGCAGCAGATCTGGACTCAGGTAGTGGACAATTTGACCTTGTCCCAGGAGAAGGCTCAGCTTTTCGCTAATCGCAGACGCCGTGTGGGACCCCGACTTCGTGTTGGGGATCTGGTTTGGTTATCTTCTCGTCATATTCCTATGAAGGTTTCCTCTCCTAAATTTAAACCTTGTTTTATTGGTCCGTATAGGATTTCTGAGATTCTCAATCCGGTGTCTTTTCGTCTGACCCTCCCAGACTCCTTTTCCATACATAATGTATTCCATAGGTCGTTGTTGAGGAGATACGTGGCACCTATGGTTCCATCTGTGGAGCCTCCTGCCCCTGTTTTGGTAGAGGGGGAATTGGAGTATATTGTGGAGAAGATTTTGGATTCTCGTGTCTCTAGACGGAAACTCCAGTATCTGGTCAAATGGAAGGGTTATGCTCAGGAAGATAATTCCTGGGTTTTTGCCTCTGATGTCCATGCCCCAGATCTTGTTCGTGCCTTTCATGTGGCTCATCCTGGTCGGCCTGGGGGTTCTGGTGAGGGTTCAGTGACCCCTCCTCAAGGGGGGGGTACTGTTGTGAATTCTGTGGCTGAGTTCACTTCTGTGGTCACAAGTGGTATTGCAGTCTCTGGGCTTCCTCCCTCAGGTGTTTTGGTGAGCTCGTTGGCTGCCTTGCTATTTAGCTCCACCTGAGTCTGTCTTCCTTGCTCCTTGTCAATGTTCCAGTGTTGGATCTGAGCTACTGCATCTTTCTTTGGGCCTGCTGCTCTGCTAGATAAGTGCTTCTAGTTTGTTTTCTGTTTTTTCTGTCCAGCTTGCTATTATCTTTTGCTGGAAGCTCTGAGAAGCAAAGGGGTGCACCGCCGTGCTGTTAGTTCGGCACGGTGGGTCTTTTGCCCCTATGCGTGGTTTTCGTTTTAGGGTTTTTTGTAGACTGCATAGTTCTCTTGCTATCCTCGCTCTGTCTAGAATATCGGGCCTCACTTTGCTGAATCTATTTCATTCCTACGTTTGTCTTTTCATCTTGCTAACAGTCATTATATGTGGGGGGCTGCCTATTCCTTTGGGGTATTTCTCTGAGGTAAGTCAGGCTTGTATTTCTATCTTCAGGCTAGTCAGCTCCTCAGGCAGTGCCGAGTTGCATAGGTAGTGATAGGCGCAATCCACTGCTGCTTATAGTTGTGTGAGGATAGTTCAGGTACTGCAGTCTACAGAGATTCCACGTCTCAGAGCTCGTCCTATTGTTTTTGGTTATTGCCAGATCTCTGTATGTGCGCTGATTACTGCACACTGTGTTGCCTGATTGCCAGCCATAACACTACAGTTAGGGTTGGGGCTAAAGTTAGGGTTAGGATTACATTTATGGTTGGCAATATGGTTTGGATTAGGGTTAGGGGTGTGTTTGGATTAGGGTTTCAGTTATAATTGGGGGGTTTCCACTGTTTAGGCACATCAGGGGCTCTCCGAACACGACATGCCGTCCGATCTCAATTCCAGCCAATTCTGCGTTGAAACAGTAAAACAGTGCTCCTTCCCTTCCGAGCATTCCCGTGTGCCCAAACAGGGGTTTACCCCAACATATGGGGTATCAGTGTACTCAGGACAAATTTGACAACAACTCTTGGGGTCCAATTTCTCCTGTTACCCTTGGGAAAATACAAAACTGGGGGCTAAAAAATAATTTTTGTGGGAAAAAAAAGGATTTTTAATTTTCACGGCTCTGTGTTATAAACTGTAGTGAAACACTTGTGGGCTCAAAGTTCTCACATAAGTTCCTTGGGGGGTCTAGTTTCCAATATGGGGTCACTTGTGGGGGGTTTCTACTGTTTAGGTACATTAGGGGCTCTGCAAATGCAATGTGACGCCTGCAGACCAATCCATCTAAGTCTGCATTCCAAATGATGCTCCTTCCTTTTCGAGCTCTGCCATGCGCTCAAACGGTGGTTCCCCCCCACATATCGGGTATCAGCGTACTGAGGACAAATTGGACAACAATATTTAGGGTCCAATTTCTCCTGTTACACTTGGAAAAATACAAAACTGGGGGCTAAAAAATAATTTTTGTTGAAAAAAAAATATTTTTTATTTGCACGTCTCTGCGTTATAAACTGTAGTGAAACACTTGGGGATTCAAAGCTCTCAAAACACATCTAGATGAGTTTCTTAGGGGGTCTACTTTCCAAAATGGTGTCACTTGTGGGGGGTTTCTACTGTTTAGGTACATTAGGGGCTCTGCAAACGCAATGTGATGCCTGCAGACCATTCCATCTAAGTCTGCATTCCAAATGGCGCTCCTTCCCTTCCGAGCCCTCCCATGCGCCCAAACGGTGGTTTCCCTCCACATATGGGGTATCAGTGCACTCAGGACAAATTGGACAACAACTTTTGCGGTCCAATTTCTCCTGTTACCCTCGGGAAAATACAAAACTGGGGGCTAAAAAATAATTTTTGTGGGAAAAAATTTTTGTTTTATTTTTACGGCTCTGCATTATAAACTTCTGTGAAGCCCTTGGTGGGTCAAAGTGCTCACCACACATCTAGATAAGTTCCTTAGGGGGTCTACTTTCCAAAACTGTGTCACTTGTGGGGGGTTTCAATGTTTAGGGACATCAGTGGCTCTCCAAACGCAACATGGCATCCCATCTCAATTGATGTCAATTTTGCATTGAAAAGTCAAATGGCGCTCCTTCGCTTCCGAGCTCTGTCATGCGCCCAAACAGTAGTTTACCCCCACGTATGGGGTATCGGCGTACTCAGGACAAATTGTACAACAACTTTTGGGGTCCATTTTTTCCAGTTACCCTTGTTAAAATAAAACAATTTGGAGCTGAATAAAATTTTTTGTGAAAAAAAGTAAAATGTTCATTTTTATTTAAACATTCCAAAAATTCCTGTGAAACACCTGAAGGGTTAATAAACTTTTTGAATGTGGTTTTGAGCACCTTGAGGGGTGCAGTTTTTAGAATGGTGTCACACTTGGGTATTTTCTATCATATAGACACCTCAAAATAACTTCAAATGAGATGTGGTCCCTAAAAAAAATGGTGTTGTAAAAATGAGAAATTGCTGGTCAACTTTTAACCCTTATAACGCCCTAACAAAAAAAACAAAATTGTGATGTAAAGTAGACATGTGGGAAATGTTACTTATTAAGTATTTTGCGTGACATATCTCTGTGATTTAATTGCATAAAAATTCAAAGTTGGAAAATTTCAAAATTTTCGCCAAATTCCCGTTTTTTCACAAATAAACACAGATAATATCAAAGAAATTTTACCACTATCAAGAAGTACGGTATGTCACGAGAAAACAGTGTCTGAATCACTGGGATCCGTTGAAGCGTTCCAGAGTTATAACCTCATAAAGGGACAGTGGTCAGAATTGTAAAAATTGGCCTGGTCATTAACGTGCAAACCACCCTTGGGGGTAAAGGGGTTAAAGATTAAAAATAATGGTCTATCAATGACTGTACTTAATTCCTGCAGTACTCGGGGGTTTATCCCATCCAGGCCCGGAGATTTGTCAATTTTAGTGATATTTAGACTCCGACGTACTTCCTGCTGGGTTAAGCAGGTGACACTTAATGGGGATTTTTTGTTATCACTGATCATATTGTCTGCCATGGGATTTTCTTGTGTAAATACTGATGAAAAAAAGTCATTTAGCATATTGGCTTTTTCTTCATCCTCATCCACCATTTCACCCAGACTATTTTTAAGGGGGCCAACACTATCATTTTTAGTTTCTTACTATTTACGTAGTTAAAGAATATTTTGGGATTATTTTTACTCTCTCTGGCAATGAGTCTCTCTGTCTCAATCTTTGCAGCCTTGATTTGCTTTTTACAGGATTTATTTAATTTTCTCTATTTATTTAATGCCTCCTCAATACCTACTTCCTTTAATTCTCTAAATGCTTTCTTTTTGTCCCTTATTGGGTCCCTTACAGCTCTATTTAGCCATATTGGTTTCCTCCTATTTCTAGTATGTTTATTCCCATACGGTATATACTGTGCACAGGTCCTATCCAGGATGCTAACAAATGTCTCCCATTTTCTTTGTGTATTTTAATGTCTCAGGATATCGTCCCAGTTAATTGCACCAAGATCATCTCTCATCCGATGGAAATTTGCCCTCCTGAAGTTTTGTGTACTTTTAATCCCTCTAGTACACATCTTACTTAAGTATTTCCAAAATACGGGCCATAAATCATAAGCTCATCCACAGAAATATAAGCATTAAACCAAACGAAAAAAGTGGGCTTTAGAGCATTTCTTGAAAATATATCTAGAATTTTTATTGAGAAAATTCAAATAGCACAGCAATATTACCATAAAAACAACTATATGCAGAGAAAATCAGGGTGTAATGACATCAAGGTGCCACATCCACAAGGCAGTTGGTCATGTTTGTCTAAAAAAGGAATAATACAAATATGCACGTACACTCCCAGAACAGATATCCACGTATAGAATATACCACTAAATCATGTGGTAGTGACCGTCGGTAGTTCCTATTCAAAGATTCATACATAGACCCAAGTTATAAAATAACTGTATAATTCAGGTAAGCATACGGGTCAGAGTGATAAAGGGAGAATAATACCAAAAGTCAATGATCACATATTATCAAATTAGGCCAATACTGAAGAGATTGTACCAAAACATCAATCCATAGATGACACACAGTTTGTTATATCAAACATAATAAAGGGAAAAGGATACCCATAATGAACCAACCTGAATGCGTGGCGTGGAAAAGCGAACTATGGAGGACAGAGGTTCTTTTGGCCCGGGACATATTAAAACTATTGCAGGTCCTGCCTCACGTGTTAGTTAACCGCCCCCACCTCTCATGGGCATCAGTACATATTGGTCATCCTGGACTATGCCACATGCTACACTGAGGCAATTTCCCTGAGAAACTCCTCTGCAAAGAGTATAGCCCGCGAATTGTTACATGTGTTTTCCCAGACAGGTTTACCGAAGGAGATCCTGACCGATCAGGAAACACCTTTTATGAGTAAGGTGATGAGAAAATTATGCAAGGTCCTGCAAATCTCCCAGTTGAAAACTTTAGTGTTCCATCCTCAGACAGATTGCCTTGTCAAAGGTTTAATAAAACACTGAAGAGCATGCTGAGGAAAACCATAGAAGAAGACAGTAGAGACTGGGACTGTCTCTTAGGCTAGGTTCCCATTGCGTTAGGGCAATCCGTTAAGCGCATAGCGCTAGCAGATTGCGCTAACGCAATGCTTCTATAGGGTCGGCGTTCTCCCTCCCCACTAGCGCAGATCCCCGTTCTGAGCTAGTGAGGAACGGGCCTTCGACGCACCACAGACGCTGCAAGCAGCGTCCGAGGTCCGTCACAAAAGAACGGCACATCGCTAGCGCGTGCCGAAAATGGCATGCGCTAGCGATGCGCTTCAGCAAAAAATAACATTGCTGTCAATGGGTGCGCTAATGGACCCGTTGCACTGTGTTAATTGTGACATTTCTGCTGTGCAACGCAGTCCGTTAGCGTGCACAAATTAACGCAATGGGAACCTAGCCTTACCGTATCTGTTGCTCTCCATCCGTGAGGTTCCACGGGCCTCTACGGTGTTCTCACTATTTGAACTTTTGTATGTCCGACATCAGCGAGGTCTCCTGGATATAGCCAAGGAAACATGGGAAGCCGAATTCACGCCCCAAATAAGCATCATTGAGCACGTGGCACTGATGCAGCAGAGGATTGCAAAGGTGATGCCCATTGTAAAATGACATCTCCTCCAGGCACAAGAAGCTCTGGCCAGGGTCTATAAAGGTCAACCAGAATGAGGCAGTTCCATCCGAGAGACAGAGCCCTTGTGCTAATTCCTACAGTGGAGAGCAAGTTCTTGGCCAAATGGTAAGGGCCATATGAGGTGGTGAAGAAGATTGTTCACGTAAACTATAAGATTCATCAACCCGTAAGACGGAAACAATATCAGATCTACCATATCAACCTCATCAAGCCATGGCAAGACAGAGGGCCAGCTGAAACTCCGTGCTTTGCTGGGCATGTCAGAAAGCGAAGTGGGAGGTGCTGCCATAGCGGAGATGCTGACGAAAGCCCAGAAACAGCAGTGCCGGGAGTTGCTCCAGAGGAACAGAGACCTGTTCTCAGAATTACCAGGGTGCACAAGGGTCGTAGAACTCAAAGTCCTGACGGAGCCACATGTGCGTGTAAATGTAAAGCCCTATCGAATTCCGGAGACCCGTCGAGAAGTGACCTCTAAGGAGGTGGAGCGTATGTCTCAGGGTCATGAGGAGTCCAAGAGCATTTGGTAATGCCCAATTGTCCTGGTCCCAAAGCCCGATGGTGAATGGAGGTTCTGCAACGACTATTGGAAGGTGAATGAGGTCTCCCAAGTTCGACGTAGTAGATAGGAGGTATGTGTCACAGAGATGACAGCTTTCTGTGATGTAACTCGGAGTATTTTCTCTAGTGCATGTAAACACTAAGAGGTTCGTTTGGTGCACTTGGGACCGGGTCACCGGTAGTTATGAAAGATGGGCAGGTCTGGCTACCCATATACCTCACCTCTGGGTGTGGTTACAGCCTATATAATGGAGGCACATGGTCAGTGTGTTGGGGGGGTGAAGGCCTCCTGTGTGTTTGGCTCCAGACCGAGCCTGAGTACTGGGCACTACCCCAGCCTGTGTGCCAACAGGCCTGGCGGAGCAGAGCCCTGCTATAGACATTTTGTATTTTGTTTGCCTGATATAAAAACTGTTTGTGTTTTTCTTTTTTGCTTCTGGGGTTTATGAAGCAATAAACCCACGTGAACTTTTAAAGGAACGAGCCTTCTGTTTTCCTCCTGTCGCACCCAAGTGAGTAGAACCTCTACAATATATTTTTTTATAGCTGTTAAAAATATGAATAAAAAAAAGTCTGTGTCTCTCTTTCAACATTTTTAAGTTCAATTTTAGGACGTTTCACACTGGTAACACCCCCTTTTTTATAATAATCTCTGGAGACAGATTCTCATACAGATCTCTGTCCGGTCCATAGTCCTGAAAAGCTCATTTACATAAAAGAAAAACATGGATTTCGTCTAGAATAACACGTCAGATCGCACTTATCAAGGTATCATTTTATTCAGCTTCCTATTATCTGCTTGCTCATATAGATGACTTAGGAGGGTTAATCCTACTGATAGATTGCCTTTAACCCCTTCATGACCATGGGATTTTTCGTTTTTCCGTGTTCGTCTTTCACTCCCCTCCTTCCCAGAGCCATAACTTTTTTATTTTTCCGTCAATTTGGCCATGTGAGGGCTTATTGTTTGCGAGACGAGTTGTACTTTTGAACGACATCATTGGTTTTACCATGTCGTGTACTAGAAAACGGGAAAAAAATTCCAAGTGCGGTGAAATTGCAAAAAAGTGCAATCCCACACTTGATTTTTGCTTGGCTTTTTTGCTAGGTTCACTAAATGCTAAAACTGACCTGCCATTATGATTCTCCAGGTCATTACGAGTTCATAGACACCTAACATGACTAGGTTATTTTTTACCTAAGTGGTGAAAAAAAATTCCAAACTTTGCTAAAACAAAAAAAAAAAAAAAAAAATTGCGCCATTTTCTGATATTCGTAGCGTCTCCATTTTTCATGATCTGGGGTCGGTTGAGGGCTTATTTTTTGCGTGCCGAGCTGGCGTTTTTAATGATTCCAATTCGGTGCAGATACGTGCTTTTGATCGCCCGTTATTGCATTTTAATGCAATGTAGCGGCGATCAAAAAAATGTAGTTCTGGCGTTTCGATTTTTTTCTCGTTACGCCATTTAGCGATCAGGTTAATGCTTTTTTTTTATTGATAGATCGGGCGATTCTGAACATGGCGATACCAAATAGGTGTAGATTCGATTTTTTTTTTATTGATTTATTTTGATTGGGGCGAAAGGGGGGTGATGTAAACTTTTATATTTTTTTTATTTTTTCCACATTTTTTTTAACTTTTTTTTTAACTTTTGCCATGCTTCAATAGCCTCCATGGGAGGCTAGAAGCAGGCACAGCACGATCGCCTCTGCTACATAGCAGCGATCTGCTGTTCACTGCTATGTAGTAGAAAATCAGGAGTGCTGTGAGCGCCGACCACAGGGTGGCGCTCACAGCTACCGGCGATCAGTAACCATAGAGGTCTCAAGGACCTCTATGGTTACAATGGAGACGCATCGCCGACCCCCGATCATGTGACGGAGGTCGGCGATGACGTCATTTCCGGCCTCGCGGCCGGATGCGGTAGTTAAATGCCGCTGTCTGCGTTTGACAGCGGCATTTAACTAGTTAATAGCGGCGGGTGAATCGCGATTTCACCGGCCGCTATTGCAGGCAAATGTCAGCTGTTCAAAACAGCTGACATGTCCCGGCTTTGATGCGGGCTCACCGCGGAGCCCTGCATCAAATCAGGGGAGCTGACATCGGACGTACTATACCGTCTGATGTCAGTAAGGGGTTAATGTAACACAAAAAATTTGGCCCCTGCCACAACAGATATTTTCTTACAGGGAGACTTTGGTATACACAAGTGTTTCCAATAATAACACAGATCTGAAGGGGTAAAATTGTTTGAAAACTAAGATGTGATTGTTTTATACTTTTAATTGCTGAACTCAGTAGAAATCTAAAAACAAAATTCCATCATGTACAGTTTTTCCACACACAGTAACTCCATAGGCTTTTTTTTGCACCATACTTTGACCCCTTTGCGTGACCTTTGGTGGTTGATTTTTCTCAAGACGATGCTCTAGTTTATTGATGTAATGTTCCTGGGCTAATTGAAACATTTACCTTTGAGTACAATGTGAGCAAGTGGAGACTCTATTGATTCATCTAAAAAAGTCTGTTAATGTATGCTTGTATGTAAGTATGCTTCAGAGCCTGTGGGGCATTCTGTGCGCTTGAAGGAAAGCTATGAGAATTTAGACTTTATTCTCAAGAAACTTGACTCCGTGGATCAAGGATGATCAATATATAGTGATCTGAAAGCTCTCTCTTTGGTCCTTGAGCAGCTAGGAGGATATACAAATTACCCATGCTTTTTGAGTGAATTGGACAGACAGGACAGGACTCAGTAATGGAACCAAAAAAGTTGACCAACGAGAACAGAGAGAGAAGAGATGAGTCGGATGTGATTCTCCCCACACCGCCCCTGGAGATTGATAAGTCTCTGCCATGTGTGTACTTGTCAATCACGGGGCATGGAAAAGCCATATCGGACTCATCTCATGTCTCCCTGTCGGATCATTTAACTGTTTTCTCTGAAATGCAGAGGGAAAAACATATTTGGCAGCCATTGTGCACAGTCAGGTTCTGATTCATGCTGTCCACAGTTTAGGCAGCTTGAATAAAGTGACAGGTTCCATTTAAGAGCCTCCATTTGGCACGTAAGCTCCATTCACCTCCGAATTATTTGTTTTGGCACACATTCTTCATTCATCCTGGAACTAGGGTGTACGCTGTGACTCGCTCAGGCTGAAATCCCTTAATTTGTGGCATGAAATGACTTATTAGATTAAGCTATTTCATACAATGGTTTCCATCTCCCACCATCAGGAGGTATACATCAGGTAATCACTATTAAAAAAGAAGAGGATCCATTTAGAGGTCAAGTTCTCTTAAACCTTCTAGAGAACTGACAGTAATGATGTGTAGGTATGAACTAGCCCTAAGGCATCCATACATAGAGGGATGTAATAGACACATGAGGTAATGTCAGCTGCTCAATGATCTTGTGAAGAATCTCATAAATGACTATACAATAGAGATATGGCATAGTCTTATGTAGAAACTGCAGCAATAAGTTCTGTTGCCATCAGTTGGCATTGATTTCTTTGGCTATTAGATAAATCGACACTTTCTTAAGTGTGCAGTGGATTTGCATTGAAATCTGCTCTGGATTTGCAGTTTATGAAAATTCACATGTGAGCCTACCCTAAAAGTCATTTTTTAACCATAGCGGTATAATGAATATAAAGTTCAGTTTTCATGTAAAGCAACACTGCAAGCCTGCCAATAACGGCTGGTCTGTGTATTTCTATCTTTGAGTTGCGGTAATTTTACACTACAGACAGGATAAGACCTTGACTTGGTTTGACGTCGCCTGGCTAGAAAGATAAAAAGAGGATTGCAGCCGAAAGCAATAAAAATATGAGCAACAGATTCAGCTGCACACAATTAAGGAATGATTCCACATAGAGAATACCTTGCAGATTTTCCATTATGCACCATTATGGACATCTGAATGATGCCTAAGCTGCAGATTTTACCTTTTGCGTCTTTTTTCATACGCATTCCGCCTGGAATAGTGCCCCCATAAGATGATCATAATGCACAGCAAAGTAAAAACGACATTGCTGTGCACATGTTCCACCTTATATCACGTCTTTTAATCGTTTGAGGGTTCAGAAACCCTGAACCAGTTAAAAAATGAAATGCTCATTCTTCTTGAAAATATAGATGAAAACTCTGGGAGTGAAGCCACAGTAAGAACAAATGCAAAACCGCAAGAAAAACCAGAATAACAGTTGGCGTTTTCCTGAAGTAGCTTCGCCTGGGAAAAGTTCTTGGTTAAGCTATCGCCTAAAAGACACTGTGTGCACATACAATAGCCTTGGTGAGTTTTATTCTGCAGTGGTTTTCTGCCAAAAAAAATATGGTCAAAATTTGGGAGAAGTAAATGAGGAGCACAAAATTTTATAAGTAACGTCACTTTCTGGTGTTGAATTGCTTAATTGTTTTTGAGGTTTCGGAATTAGGTTAAGGCTACGTGCCAGAAAAAGTTCACAGACAATGTATTAGCCTTATTTGTAATTGCAGCACAACTATGTAAGTACAATTCTAGTTTGATAAGGCTATCCTAAGGGTATTAAGGGTATCCATGTCTAAACGTGTTCTTCTTAACAATTGTAAATCTGTGCTGTACAGGAACATATTAAAGCGAACCTTAATGGTGAAAGGTATGTGAGAGCCTGTAAGGTAAAGGTCATAGCATCACGTCAACTGCTGGGTACTGCAGATCAGCTCCTGGAAACAGTTAAGTGGTGGTGGTGCCAGGTGTCAGATGCCAATACCGATATGATTACTAATGACTTAAATTAAAACGACCTATCACCAGTCTAGAGAGGCTGTACTGGGCCCCCGGCCATCAAGGGAGGCCGACATGACGAGGTGACGTGGGAATATAGGGAGCTGGCAGGGGTAGGATCTAGTTTATGGGGTTAATGGTATGGAAATGGGAGAAGCGGAGTTTAGGTCTTGGGAGTAGGAGGGGTCAGAGGTGGGGTTAGGGGGACCATATAAAAAGGGGCGGCCATGTTAGAGATGCAAGCATTTTAGGTACTCACCAGCCAAGATAAGAAGCTACAGGGTACCTGTCGCAGGGATGGACATGGAGGCCTTGCTGCAACAACTGAGGGATGCAGCAGGCACTCAGGACACAGGTTGGCTGCAGGCTTCAGTCAATGGCTTGCTTCAGGGGACAGTGACTGGAGCTCCCAACGTTCCATCAGCTGGCCACGGAGGTCTAGGCTTCCGGTGCGCTTAAGTCCAGAAGTCACTCCCCAGGTCCGGCACCGTATTAGGAGCCTGTTGTGAGTTCTGTTTTTGGGCTCCCTCTGGTGGTTACTGATGGTACTGGGTGACTTGTCTTTCCTGGGTCTCTGGGTTCCACCTGTTCCATCAGGATATGGGAGTTTCCTATTTAACCTGGCTTTGCTGGCATTTCCTCGCCGGTTATCAATGTATCCAGTGTGTCTTGTTACCTCTGCTCCCTGCTCCTAGAACCTTCTGGTCAAGCTAAGTTTGGATTTTCCTGTTTTGGTGTTTTGCTTTATTTGGTTTTTTAGTCCAGCCTGCAGTTATGTGATTCTTTGCTGCTGGTTGCTCTAGTGGGCTGAAATTGCTCCTCATGTACCATGAGTTGGCACATGAGTTCAAGTAATTTCAGGAGGGTTTTTTGAAGGGTTTTTCGCTGACCGCGCAGTTCACTTTTGTATCCTCTGCTATCTAGCTTTAGCGGGCCTCATTTTGCTGAAACTGTTTTCATACTGCGTATGTGCTTTCCTCTCATTTCACCGTCATTATATGTGGGGGGCTGCTATTTCTGTGGGGTATTTCTCTGGAGGCAAGAGAGGTCTGTGTTTCTTCTAATAGGGGAAGTTAGATCTTCGGCTGGAGCGAGACGTCTAGGATCATCGTAGGCACGTTCCTCGGCTACTTTTATTTGTGTGTTAGGTTCAGGGTCGCGGTCAGCTCAGGTTCCATCGCCCTAGAGCTTGTTTGTATCTGTGCTTGTCCTTTAGTGATCCCCTGCCATTGGGATCATGACAGTATAACCGGCCCACAAAGTGTTAATTGTATTGGCTGAAGCAGGAGGATAAGTAGTCTGAGGAATTTTTTTTTTTTTTTTCTCTTTCCCTCAGAGTTTGCTGCCTAGCCTTATTGCAGCCTGGCTACTTCCTCCTCCTCTTAATCTTTGAATGGCTCTGATCCCAACTGTTTATCATGGACGTCCAGAGTTTGGCTTCCAGCCTGAATAATCTTGCCGCTAAGGTTCAAAATATACAGGATTTTGTTGTACATGCTCCTATGTCTGAACCTAGAATTCCTGTCCCAGAGTTTTTTTCTGGAGATAGATCTCGTTTTCTGAATTTTAGGAACAATTGCAAGTTGTTTCTTTCTTTGAAATCTCGCTCCTCTGGAGACCCTGCTCAGCAAGTCAAGATTATTATATCTTTTCTGCGGGGTGACCCTCAGGATTGGGCATTTGCATTGGCACCAGGGGACCCTGCGTTGCTTAATGCGGATGCGTTTTTTCTGGCATTGGGTTTGCTCTATGAGGAACCTAACCAAGAGATTCAGGCTGAAAAAGCTTTGTTGGCCCTCTCTCAGGGGCAAGATGAAGCAGAAATTTATTGTCAAAAATTTCGGAAGTGGTCGGTGCTTACTCAGTGGAATGAGTGCGCCCTGGCTGCAAAGTTCAGAGATGGCCTTTCAGAGGCCATTAAAGATGTTATGGTGGGGTTCCCTGCGCCTACTGGTCTGAATGAGTCTATGACTATGGCTATTCAGATTGATCGGCGTTTACGGGAGCGCAAACCTGTGCATCATTTGGCGGTGTCGTCTGAACCGTCACCTGAGATAATGCAATGTGATAGAATTCAGTCCAGAAGTGAACGGCAAAATTATAGGCGGAAAAAAAGGTTGTGCTTTTATTGTGGTGATTCAGCTCATGTTATATCAGCATGCTCTAAACGCACAAAAAAGGTTGATAAGTCTGTTGCCATTAGTACTTTACAGTCTAAGTTCATTCTGTCTGTGACTCTGATTTGTTCATTATCATCCATTTCCGTCGATGCCTATGTGGATTCAGGCGCTGCCCTGAGTCTTATGGATTGGTCATTTGCCAATCGCTGTGGGTTTAGTCTGGAGCCTCTGGAAGTCCCTATTCCTTTGAAGGGAATTGACTCTACACCTTTGGCTATGAATAAACCTCAGTACTGGACACAAGTGACCATGCGTATGACTCCTGTTCATCAGGAGGTGATTCGCTTCCTGGTACTGTATAATTTGCATGATGTCCTAGTGCTTGGTCTGCCATGGTTACAAACTCATAATCCAGTCCTTGACTGGAAATCGATGTCTGTGTTAAGCTGGGGTTGTCAGGGGGTTCATGATGATGCACCTCCGATTTCTATCGCTTCATCTACTCCTTCTGAGATTCCTGTGTTTTTGTCTGACTATCGGGATGTTTTTGAGGAGCCTAAGCTCAGTTCGCTTCCTCCTCACAGGGATTGCGATTGTGCTATAAATTTAATTCCAGGCAGTAAATTTCCTAAAGGTCGTTTGTTCAATCTGTCAGTGCCAGAGCATACTGCTATGCGGGATTATGTTAAGGAGTCCTTGGAAAAGGGACATATCCGTCCATCTTTGTCCCCTTTGGGAGCAGGTTTTTTTTTTTAGTGGCCAAAAAAGATGGTTCCTTGAGGCCTTGTATAGATTATCGTCTTTTGAATAAGATTACCGTAAAATATCAGTATCCTTTGCCATTGTTGACTGATTTGTTTGCTCGCATTAAGGGGGCTAAATGGTTCACTAAGATTGAACTTCGGGGTGCGTATAATCTTATACGAATAAAGCAAGGTGATGAGTGGAAAACCGCATTTAATACGCCTGAGGGCCATTTTGAGTATTTGGTAATGCCTTTCGGACTTTCTAATGCTCCTTCAGTCTTCCAGTCCTTTATGCACGATATTTTCCGTGAATATCTGGATAAATTTATGATTGTGTATTTGGATGATATTTTGGTTTTTTCTGATGACTGGGAGTCTCATGTTCAGCAGGTCAGGAAGGTGTTTCAGGTCCTGCGGGCCAATTCCTTGTTTGTAAAAGGCTCAAAGTGTCTCTTTGGAGTCCAGAAGATTTCTTTCTTGGGGTATATTTTTTCCCCTTCTACTATTGAGATGGATCCCGTCAAGGTTCAGGCTATTTGTGACTGGACGCAGCCTACATCTCTTAAGAGTCTACAGAAGTTCTTGGGCTTTGCTAATTTCTATCGTCGTTTTATAACTAATTTTTCTAGTGTTGTTAAGCCTTTGACGGATTTGACTAAGAAGGGTGCTGATGTTGCTGATTGGTCTCCTGCGGCTGTGGAGGCCTTTCAGGAACTTAAGCGCCGGTTTTCTTCTGCTCCTGTGTTGCGTCAGCCAGATGTTTCGCTCCCTTTTCAGGTTGAGGTTGATGCTTCCGAGATTGGAGCGGGGGCGGTTTTGTCACAGAGAAGCTCCGATGTCTCAGTGATGAAGCCATGCGCGTTTTTTTCTAGAAAGTTTTCGCCGGCTGAGCGGAATTATGATGTTGGTAATCGGGAACTTTTGGCCATGAAGTGGGCATTTGAGGAGTGGCGTCATTGGCTAGAGGGTGCTAGACATCGTGTGGTGGTCTTGACTGATCACAAAAATTTGATTTACCTTGAGTCTGCCAGGCGTCTGAATCCTAGACAGGCTCGTTGGTCACTGTTTTTCTCTCGTTTCAATTTTGTGGTTTCATACCTGCCAGGTTCAAAGAATGTGAAGGCGGATGCTCTTTCTAGGAGTTTTGTGCCTGACTCCCTTGGAAATTCTGAGCCCTCTGGTATCCTTAGGGATGGGGTGATTTTGTCTGCTGTCTCCCCAGACTTGCGACGTGCTTTGCAGGAGTTTCAGGCGGGTAAACCTGATCGTTGTCCGCCTGAGAGACTGTTTGTTCCGGATAATTCGACCAGTAGAGTCATCTCCGAGGTCCATTCTTCTGCGTTGGCAGGTCATCCTGGAATATTTGGTACTAGAGACTTGGTGGCCAGGTCTTTTTGGTGGCCTTCCTTGTCGAGGGATGTGCGTTCTTTTGTGCAGTCTTGTGAGGTTTGTGCTCGGGCTAAGCCTTGCTGTTCTCGGGCCAGTGGATTGTTGTCACCTTTGCCTATTCCGAAGAGGCCTTGGACGCACATTTCCATGGACTTTATTTCGGATCTCCCTGTCTCTCAAAAAATGTCCGTCATCTGGGTTGTGTGTGATCGCTTTTCTAAAATGGTTCATCTGGTACCCTTGCCTAAGTTACCTTCCTCCTCTGAGTTGGTCCCTCTGTTTTTTCAGAATGTGGTTCGTTTGCATGGGATTCCTGAGAACATCGTTTCTGACAGGGGATCCCAGTTTGTGTCTAGATTTTGGCGGACGTTCTGTGCTAAGATGGGCATTGATTTGTCCTTTTCGTCTGCATTCCATCCTCAGACGAATGGCCAGACTGAACGAACTAATCAGACCTTGGAAACTTATTTAAGGTGTTTTGTTTCTGCTGATCAGGATGACTGGGTTACCTTTTTGCCGCTGGCCGAGTTTGCCCTTAATAATCGGGCTAGTTCTGCTACCTTGGTTTCTCCTTTCTTTTGTAATTCGGGGTTTCATCCTCGTTTTTCCTCTGGTCAGGTGGAACCTTCTGATTGTCCTGGAGTGGACATGGTGGTGGATAGGTTGCATCGGATTTGGAGTCATGTGGTGGACAATTTGAAGTTGTCCCAGGAGAAGGCTCAGCAGTTTGCTAATCGCCGTCGCCGCGTGGGTCCTCGACTTCTTGTTGGGGACTTGGTGTGGTTGTCTTCTCGTTTTGTTCCTATGAAGGTCTCTTCTCCTAAGTTCAAGCCTCGGTTCATCGGTCCCTATAGGATCTTGGAAATTCTTAACCCTGTGTCGTTTCGTTTGGATCTCCCGGCATCGTTTGCTATTCATAATGTGTTCCATCGGTCGTTGTTGCGGAAGTATGAGGTACCTGTTGTTCCTTCGCTTGAGCCTCCTGCTCCAGTGCTGGTGGAGGGAGAATTGGAGTATGTTGTGGAGAAGATCTTGGATTCTCGTGTTTCCAGACGGAAACTCCAGTATTTGGTCAAGTGGAAGGGTTATGGTCAGGAGGATAATTCTTGGGTGGTTGCCTCGGATGTTCATGCTGATGATTTGGTTCGCGCTTTTCATAGGGCTCATCCTGGTCGCCCTGGTGGTTCTCGTGAGGGTTCGGTGACCCCTCCTCAAGGGGGGGGTACTGTTGTGAGTTCTGTTTTTGGGCTCCCTCTGGTGGTTACTGATGGTACTGGGTGACTTGTCTTTCCTGGGTCTCTGGGTTCCACCTGTTCCATCAGGATATGGGAGTTTCCTATTTAACCTGGCTTTGCTGGCATTTCCTCGCCGGTTATCAATGTATCCAGTGTGTCTTGTTACCTCTGCTCCCTGCTCCTAGAACCTTCTGGTCAAGCTAAGTTTGGATTTTCCTGTTTTGGTGTTTTGCTTTATTTGGTTTTTTAGTCCAGCCTGCAGTTATGTGATTCTTTGCTGCTGGTTGCTCTAGTGGGCTGAAATTGCTCCTCATGTACCATGAGTTGGCACATGAGTTCAAGTAATTTCAGGAGGGTTTTTTGAAGGGTTTTTCGCTGACCGCGCAGTTCACTTTTGTATCCTCTGCTATCTAGCTTTAGCGGGCCTCATTTTGCTGAAACTGTTTTCATACTGCGTATGTGCTTTCCTCTCATTTCACCGTCATTATATGTGGGGGGCTGCTATTTCTGTGGGGTATTTCTCTGGAGGCAAGAGAGGTCTGTGTTTCTTCTAATAGGGGAAGTTAGATCTTCGGCTGGAGCGAGACGTCTAGGATCATCGTAGGCACGTTCCCCGGCTACTTTTATTTGTGTGTTAGGTTCAGGGTCGCGGTCAGCTCAGGTTCCATCGCCCTAGAGCTTGTTTGTATCTGTGCTTGTCCTTTAGTGATCCCCTGCCATTGGGATCATGACAGGAGCCCCTTCGGGAACCCTCCGGCTAGTGACGGAGATGGGAGGAATCCAACTGGGAGGTGGGGCCTGCATCAGGAGTCGGCCTCCCTCGCATCAGATACAGCGCATCACAGGCTGTCGGGACCTGGAACGGCGGGCGCCTGGGTGGCAGCAGGGCCTGCTCATCGGAGTGGACCCCGGGAATCGAGGAGCGGGGGCCCTGCGGGTCGGCCCCTTGGCACCGGGAGCACAGAGGGCGGCAGCTGGCTGGCCATGTTACAAGCGTGTTGCGGTTGGAAGCGCGGGACAAGCTTGGGCATCACACTGCATGACTGATGGAGGGGGCGGCGCACATGACAGCTGGAGAAGGCGGCCAGCAGTTGGCTGCCTCAGGCAGCAGTTCAACAGCTTCATTCCTGGATACAGGGGATGTATCTCAGGGCAGGCAGCAGGATACCAGCAGAACAACCAGCGCAACAACAGCTCCGTGGTTCTCAGCACAGGTAGCCAGCACAGCTTCAGAGGGGGGTTGGCGGCCTGGGAGGCAGGGAGACCCGGGAGCTGCCGAAGCAACAGTGGACCAGCTCAGAATGGGAGCAGCGCATCCACGTCAGGATTCGGGATGTTCGGCTGCTGGGTTCACAGTGCCCAGGCAGCCAGGTGAGATTGCCCAATTCTTTACATTTAACCCTTGCTTAGCTTCCCTGAGTGTAGGGATCGGGAGATGTTTTCTGGGGTTGTTAGCGGGGGTATGGGGTTTATACTGCATGGCCTTAGGGATTTAGCTAGATTTTGGGGGTACGGTGGGGTACAAGGGGGGTATCTACGTCAGCCACATGGTAAGGGAATTCTGGGTTGTCTACGGGGCTGGGGGGGATCGCTGGGAGCCGGGGGGAGGTTTGGTAAATTTTGGTCAGGGGACAAGTGTGTCAGTTTCGTCAATGGGTGGCGGCGGGGCATCTGTGAGTGGCGACTTGGAAAGCACGGGTCAAAGCATGGGGGCTGGTGGGGAAAAGTAGAAGGAGGATGCGATACGTTTGGACGATACTGCTAAGGGCAAGATGTATGGGTGCTCTGAGGGACCACTTGGGCTCATTTGAAACAAGAAGTGAAGGAAAAGATATGGAAGGGGGAATATGTTGATATATTTTCCTTATTGCCATTGGAGCGTTTTAATCTCGATAGGCTGAGGAGAGAAGATTCAAAAAAAGGAAGATGAAGAAAAGAGTAGGTATCGATTAATTCCTAGAACCTTCTCTAACTGGTTGCAGGCGTTTGCCATTTTAGCAAGTGTGATTGGGGAAAAGGCGCTCAAGAATAGTTCGGGTCTTTTTTGCTATATGGACGTGATAGGTGAAGCTTATCGGGTTTGCGGTGGTCAGGGTTGGCTGAGATATGACGAGCAGTTCCTTCAGCGTAAAGCGGTTCCGCCTAGTATTCAGTGGGACCATAAGGATATAGCCTTGAGGATGAGGGTGATGGCTCCGTCTAGGGTGGGTCAGAGTGGTCAGCCTTTGCAAGGGGGCATCGGGAGTTCAGGACTGTCAGGACATTAGGTGGCAATGCAGAGGGGACTGTGTTTTTCATTCAATGAAGGGACCTGAAGATTTGGGATCAAATGTAAATTCAAGCATGAATGTTCAGCATGTGCGGGCACACATGGTTCAGCAAAATGTCTCAAAGGGAACAGACAAAGAGGGGGAGACACAGGGACATCTGGAAGCGATGGTGAGATACCTAAATAGGTACCCTGAAACGTCAGCGGCAGTTTTGTTGAGGGATGTTTATGGGGAAGGTTTTAAGATAAGATTACATTTGTTGAGCAAGAAGTTTGGTTATAAAAAAGAATCTAAAGTCGGCACTGCAGTTTCCGGAAGTGGTTTCTGAGAAGTTACAAAAAGAGGTTGCTTTGGGTAGGATGGCGGGTCCTTTTTACAACGGCTCCCCTCAGTAATTTGAGGGTATCACCGCTTGGGGTGGTTCCAAAGAAAGAGACCAATAAATTTAGGCTTATTCACCATTTGTCGGGATCGATCCTCAATTGTGTTCGATTCAGCGATGGATTAGGTTTGGTTATGCGGAAAAGGGACGTGCCTGGCAAAGACGGACATAGAAGCTGCATTTCGCTTGTTACCAGTGCACCCCAATAGCATACATTTGTTAAGCTGTTTTTGGGATGGGGTTTTTTTTGTTGATCGTTGCCTGCTTTCGTGCGCGTATTTCGAGACGTTTAGTACATTTTTAGAATGGGTCGTTAAGGATGTGTCGGGCTTGAATTCTTTTCAGATTGTTCAATTTTATTGCGCACAATGGAGAAAGTGGCAAAAAGATTTGGGGTTCCGCTAACAGCCGAGAAGACAGTTGAGCCGGTAACTTCGCTGAGTTTTTTAGGTATAGAGATTGACCCTGTGGCGATGGAATGTAGACTGCCTGAAGAAAAACTGACTGCTTTACGGGAGGAGGTTAAAAAAGCATGCAGCTCACGGAAGATAACTTTGCACGATCTGCAATCGTTGTTGGGTAAGCTGAATTTTGCTTGCAGGATTATGCCGAAGGGGCATGCTTTTTGTTGGTGTTATCCCTGGAGACGGCGGAGGTGAAATCCCCCTTGCATTTTATCAGATTAAAAAAGAAACTGAAGGAGGATTTGAAGGTGTGGGCACTTTTTCTGGAGGATTAGAACGGCAAATCCATTTGGATTCAGCCAGTTCAGAGTGTGGACGATTTGGGTTTCTTTACCAAGGTGGACGAAAACCATGGTTTCGATTTGTACTTTCAAGGTGACTGGTTAGTGGCGGAGTGGCCGTGTGCATGGCTTGAACAAGGATTGTTGTCAAATCAGATTTTGCTTCAGTTATTCCCAAGGGTCGTGGCATTATCGGTGTGGGGAGGAATGGTAAAAATAAGAAAATTTCCTTTCCGGCGGTTGGGAGAACACTGCAGCATTTGGTTTTTCTGTGCCTGATGTTTAATTTATGGATTGTGGCCGAGGTTGGGGCAGGTGTGATTAATTCTGTTGCTGATGATCTTTTTCATTCACAGTGGGATCAGTTGTGGGAGTCTGGACCTCATACGGAGTCAGTGGGCCTGGATTGTCCAGCGGAATTGTGGAATCTGCCATTCGAGCCATGAAGGAATTCTTTTCTAAGTCATTGTCTGACATGTCTTGGAAACAATATGGTCAGGCTTGGCATACATGGCAGGCTTGGAGGGCGTTGTTAGAGGTTGGAATGGAGGATGAGAGCAGGCTATTGTTGCTTGTGGGTCATTGTTAGGCAGGCTGGTCGGTGTCCAAGGTGAGTAAGTTTTTGGCGGGATTATCCTTTGGTTTTAAGGTGAGAGGGATTAGGGACAAGACAAAATCGTTTTTGGTGCTTCACGTAGTTAGGGGCTGAAAAAAGGGTGGAAGTCGATGGATGGCAGGCAACCGGTCTCTTACGAGGTGTTATTAGATGGGGGTTTGTTCTTCAGATTGAGAGGTGGACTTGCTTCGTGCAGCTTTTGCGTAGCTTTTTTGGGGCTTTTCATTTGGGTGAGTTGGTCAGCCCCTCCAGGGTTAAAGGGAACCTGTCACCTGAATTTGGCGGGACCAGTTTTTGGTCATATGGGCGGAGTTTTCGGATGTTTGATTCACCCTTTCCTTACCCGCTGGCTGCATGCTGGCCGCAATATTGGATTGAAGTTCATTCTATGTCCTCCGTAGTACACGCCAAAAACTGGTCCCGCCAAATTCAGGTGACAGGTTCCCTTTAAGAAGAGAAGTTTGTTGTGGGAAGATGTGGATGTTGCTGAGGATAGGGTGGCAATTTT
The DNA here is from genome assembly GCF_032444005.1 of Ranitomeya imitator. Lineage (NCBI taxonomy): Eukaryota > Metazoa > Chordata > Amphibia > Anura > Dendrobatidae > Ranitomeya > Ranitomeya imitator. The sequence goes on from NC_091283.1 coordinate 588,804,186, forward strand.
CATTCGCTCTTCGAAGACGGATGTGACGGGTAAGGGATGTAAAGTAGTGTTGTTTGGTGTTCAAGGGTCTCCTTTATGTCCTGTGGTTTGTGTGAATAATTTCATGAAACGGGGTGGTGTATTGGATGAACCATTGTTGGGTCCATGCGGATGGCTCTTTTTTGTCACGCTTCCAATTTATTTCGATTTTCAGATTTGTTTGGAATTGTGGGATCCTGGCATGCATAGCAGGGTCTTACAATACTCCATGGCCCCCATTGCTGCGAAAGCGCAAGATCTCATGTTTTGAACTATATCAGCACTTCCGCGTTATTTACTCTGCTCTAATGAGGCTACCAATTGGTAACATCATAGGAAAGGATAAAGCAGCACTGTTTTAGCTCACAGCACAAGATCTCGCAATATCACACTAGATCTCGTGCTTTTACAGATACAGTATAAATTTATTCCACAACCTGGAAATGTGGACCCAACTTATGCTAGATAGTCAGGTTCTTTAGCATTTTTGACAGCTTTTTTGTGACTTTTTTGGTAAAATCATCAGTCTGGGGCTACCCAACTTTTTTTTTTAAATAAAGTGGGTAGCCACAGCCCGGTGATAGGTACTCTTAGGGCTGCATCATCAATATCATATGACTGAACAATCCCTTTAAATATCTATGTCATGATACGTATTCATGTCCAGAGCCTTGGCATTGGTTTGGAAAGCTGTGGGTAGATTTGGATAAATTAGGGGTTGAAGGACCATTGCAGCCAAACTGCAAAGTCCATGATTCAGTTTAGCTACCCCTTATTTGCTATTGCGCCTCATGAAAAGTCATACAGGGATTTAGGAGGCTTAGGTCCATGGTACTCTATTGCAGGACTCATGCACTGAAAAGCTCCTTTAGCTGCCCCTGTAACTTTGGAATTGACAAGGTGGGAAAAAATAGTCACTATTTTATTAGGGAATTTGATTCTCAAGTGACCACATTGTTTCTACTACGTCAGTTCTGCAGGTCCAGGGTCACTTAAAGAACACAGGTGCTTCTCACAAAGTTAGAATATCATCAAAAAGTTAATTTACTTCAGTTCTTCAATGCAAAAAGTGAAACTCATATATTATATAGAGTCATTGCAAACAGAGTGATCTATTTCAAGTGTTTATTTCTGTTAATGTTGATGATTATGGCTTAAAGTCAATGAAAACCCAAAAGTCATTATCTCAGTAAATTAGAATAATTAACAAAAAACACCTGCAAAAGCTTCCTAAGCATTTAAAAAGGTCCCTTAGTCTGTTTCAGTAGCTCCACAATCATGGGGAAGACTGCTGACTTCACAGAAGTCCAGAGGGCAGTCATTGACACACCCCACAAGAGGGTAAGCCACAAAAGGTCACTGCTGAAGAAAACGGCTGTTCACAGAGTGCTGTATCCAAGCATATTAATGGAAAGTTGAGTGGCAGGAAAAATTGTGGTAGAAAAAGGTGCACAAGCAACCGCAATAACGGCAGCCTTGAAATGATTAAGAAAAGGCCATTCAAAAATTTCGGGGAGATTCACACAGAATGGACTGCTGCTGGAGTCATGGTTTCAAGAGCCACCACACAGACGTATCCAGGACATGGGCTACAAGTGTCGCATTCCTTGTGTCAAGCCACTCATGACCAATATACAACGCTAGAAGCATCTTACCTGGGCCAAGTAGAAAAAGAACTGGACTGTTGCTCAGTGGTCCAAGGTGTGGTTTTCAGATGAAAGAGTGGAGAGGACATAATCCAAGCTGCTTGTGGTCTAGTGTGAAGCTTCCACAATCAGTGATGGTTTGGGGAGCGATGTTATCTGCTGGTGTAGGGCCACTGTGTTTTATCAATACCAAGTCAGCACAGCCGTCTACCAGGAAATTTTAGAGCACTTCATGCTTCCCTCTGCCTACAAGCTTTTTGGAGATGGAAATGTAATTCTCCAGCAAGACTTGGCACCTGTCCACACTGCCAAAAGTACCAATACCTGGTTTAAAAACAACAGTATCACTGTGCTTGATTGGACAGCAAACTCGCCTGACCTTAACCCAATAGAGAATCAATGGGGTATTGTCAAGAAGAAGATGAGACACCAGACCCAACAATGCAGACGAGCTGAAGACAGCTATCAAAGCAACCTGTGCTACCATAACACCTCAGCAGTGCCACAGGATGATCGCCTCCAAGCCACGCCGCATTGATGCGGTAATTGATGCAAAAAGAGCCCCGACCAAGTATTGAGTGCATTTACTAACCGTACTTTTCAGTAGGCCAACATTTCAGATTTTAAAATAATTTTTAAAGCTGGTGTTATAAAGTATTCTAATTTACTGAGATAATGACTTTTGGGTTTTCATTGGTTGTAAGCCATAATCATCAACATTAACAGAAATAAACAATTGAAATAGATCACTCTGTTTGTAATGACTCTATATGAGTTTCACTTCTTGTATTGAAGAACTGAAATAAATTAACTTTTTGATAATATTCTAATTTAGTGAGAAGGACCTGTAAGTGCCCAAAAGAACAACCATCAGCTTGTAAACAAAATTATACAAATACACGCACATAAAATACTGCATATAAGATGTGTATGCATGACTGCGTTATCATATACACACAGGAGATATCATCAATAAGGTCAAATTCTTTTGTTGGGAATCAACTTATAAAAAAGCCAAGGTTTTAACAACCGTAATTACTTTTTATGCGATTAATGTAGAAAAAAGTGATTGCCAAGTGTTAGCCTATATACATCACATGTACTATATCTATCTTCCACTGACAGATTACTATTTTGTAATTCTGTAAATTTTTGCACAAACATTTCTATGTAAAACCAAATAAAAGATATAGGAAAACATCAGCATCTGCAATTTTGCTGATGTATGCAAGTCTAACGTGAGGATCCTTTGCCAAAAATAATTATGACAGTACTGCATAGATAGCAAAAAATGAATTGCTTAGAATATGGACATGAAATTAGTATGACACAGATTATTTCTGTTATCACAGTATCATGAAATGGAGACATGTTATACCATGGCATCTATACAATGTCATAAGGGTTTAGAGTCTTTAGAAAGATTATGCAAAGAGTTTTCCCTATCCAGCTCACAAAAACTGAATTTTGTAGCGTGAGAGCTATGACTGGCTTCCTGCTGAAAAGGACAATTGCTATCTACAGGATAAGTTGCTGTTAGGTTTAATGTGGAAAAAAGGTGGGTGCATTGTGATTCAAATTTTTAAATGTCTTTTAAAACCTTTTTTTCCTATTTTTTACACTAAATTTTAGTTTAAGAGACTTGAACTTGTGATCATTTGATTGCTTAAACTATATGTTATGTATAAAATGCAGTCTCCTATAAAACTTAGCCTTTGAAAGACCGACCTATTTAAAAGCGGCATTTAATGCAGATTGTCAGTAACATCTAAATGGTTAACAGAAGCAACTGGAGCTCAGCTCCTCTCGCTACTATTAGAGACAGGTGCCAGCTATTTAGTACAGCCAGCATCTCCTCTGTCACTTCCATACTTTCAGATCCCAGACTACTAACATAAAAGTTTTGATGAAAGTTTCATAACTTTCCATGTTGGGCAAAATTATATAGTGGGTAAAATAAGTATTTGATACACTGCCAATTTTGCAAGTTTTCCCACCTACAAAGAATGGAGAGTTCTGTAATTTTTCTAGTAGGTACACTTCAACTATGAGGGACAGAATCTTAAAATAAAACCAGAAAATCACATTGTATGATTTTTACATAATTAATTTGCATTTTAGTGCATGCATGAAATAAGTATTTGATCACCCATCAACCAGCAAGAAGTGCACCTACGATAAGAATTACATATCCTTCCACTCTTTCTAGGTGGGAAAGCTTGCAAAATCAGCAGTGCATGAAATACTTATTTTACCACTGTCCATATTATATATATATATATATATATATATATATATATATATATATGTATATATATATATATATATATATATATATATATATACACAATTGTCTAAGGGTCACTTCCGTCTTTATGTTTATCCTTCTGTCTGTCTTTTTGCCATGGATATTCATTGGTCGCGGCCTCTGTCTGTCATGGAATCCAAGTCGCTGATTGGTCGTGGCAAAACAGCCGCGACCAATCAGCGACGGCCACAGTCCGGCGGCAACATGGCCGCTCCTTCCTCCCCGCAGTCAGTGCCTGCTCCGTAATCCCCTCCTGTCAGCGCTCACACAGGGTTAATGGCAGCATTGACCGCAGTGTAACGCACTCGGTTAACGCTCCTATTGTGTGACCAGTTTTTACTATTGATGCGGCCTATGAAGCATCAATAGTAAAAAGATCTAATGCTAAAAATAATAAAAAAAATAAAAAATAGTTATATACTCACCTCTCCTTTCCCGCTCCTCGCGACGCCCCGGTGACCACTCCATGCATTGCGGTCTCGCGAGATGATGTAGCGGTCTCGCGAGACCGCTATGTCATCATCTCGCGAGACCACAATGCACTCTTCAGACTGGAGCGCGCGAGGAGCGTCGGTAACCGCTTCGATCCAGGGGCAAACGGAGGGTGAGTATATAACTATTTTTTATTTTAATTCTTTTTTTTAACAGGGATATGGTGCCCACATTGCTATATACTGCGTGGGCTGTGCAATATATTACATCAGCTGGGCAACATACTACGTGGGCTGTGCAATGTAGTGCGCGGGCTGTGCAATATACTACGTGGGCTGTGCACTACAGTATGCGGGCTGTGCAATATAGTACGCGGGCTGTGCAATATAGTACACGGGCTGTGCAATGTACTACGCGGGCTGTGCAATACACTATGCGGGCTGTGCAATATACTAGGTGACTGGGCAATATACGTGACTGGGAAATATACTACGTGGCTGGGCAATATACTATGTGGCTTGGCAATATACTATGTGACTGGGCAATATACTACGTGACTGGGCAATATACTACGTGACTGGGCAATATACTACGTGACTGGGCAATATACTACGTGGGCTGTGCAATATACTATGTGGCTGGGCAATATACTACGTGACTGGGCAATATAGTACGTGACAGGGCAATATACTATGTGGCTGGGCAATATACTACGTGGCTGGGCAATATACTATGTGGCTGGGCAATATACTACGTGACTGGGCAATATACTACGTGGGCTGTGCAATATACTACGTGGACATGCATATTCTAGAATACCTGATGCATTAAAATTGGGCCACCATCTAGTATATATATATATATATATATATATATATATATATATATATACAGTACAGACCAAAAGTTTGGACACGCCTTCTCATCTAAAGATTTTCCTGTATTTTCATGATTATGAAAATTGTAAATTCACACTGAAGGCATCAAAACTATGAATTAAAGGGAACCTGTCACCTTAATTTGGCGGGCTCTGTTAACGGTCCGATGGGCGGTGTTTTCTGTTCTTTCATGCACCCCTTCCTTTCCCGCTGGCCGCAATATTGTCTTGAATTTGATTAGGTTTCCTCCGTAGTACATGCGTGTGCAATGCCATCTCACCTTGCGCATGCGCAGTATGCTTTGCCCAACTGCGGGCAAAGCCGAAAAGCATTAGTGTGCAGGCGCACTATGTCCCGGAAGTATTTCACTGTGTTCTGGGACGTAGTGCGCTGGCGCATGCGCACTAATGCTTTTTGGCTTTGCCCGCAGTTGGGCAAAGCATACTGCACGTGCGCAAGGCGAGATTGCATTGCGCATGCGTGTACTACGGAGGAAACCTAATATATATATATTGAAGGGGCTATTTTATATACTGGCAAAAATGCTAGATAAACAAGTCCAGCACAAAGCAGTATTTTGTCCAGTAAAATACAGACCCATACCAGAAGTCATTGGTATCTGTCATGTCAGGGTTCTGACATTAATTATCTTTATTTTTTCTATGACAGAGCACAACAAAGGAATAACAAGGGCAGATGTGAAAAAAATCCTACAAGTTTAGGGGTTTCCAAAATGTCTGCTACATCACCTCTATCAATTCTGTTTCCGGACATGTGCCTCCAAGACATGGCATGCAAACATAAGATTATTATCAGAAATGTAGTGTGAGACGATAATAATATGCAAGGAGCTTCAGGTTGCTCTACAGGTTCTTCAGCAAACACAAGCTTTCCATTGAGTTTAAAGGTACTTTCACACTGAGCAACTTTAGAACGATAACGATAGCGATCCGTGACGTTGCAGCGTCCTGGATAGCGATATCGTTGTGCTTGACACGCAGCAGCGATCAGGATCCTGCTGTGAGATCGCTAGTCGGAGCTAGAAGGCCAGCACCTTATTTCGTCGCTGGATCACCCGCTGACATCGCTGAATCGGCGTGTGTGACGCCGATCCAGGGATGTCATCACTTGTAACCAGGGTAAACATCGGGTTACTAAGTGCAGGGCCGCGCTTAGTAATCCAATATTTACCCTGGTTACCATTGTAAATGTAAAAAAAAAAACACTACATACTTACTTTCCGGTGTCTGTCGCGTCCCCCAGCGTCAGCTTCCCTGCACTGTGTCAGCGCCGGCTGGCCGTAAAGCAGAGCACAGCGGTGACGTCACCGCTCTGCTTTACGGCCGGCGCTTACACAGTGCAGGGAATCTGACGCCGGGGGACGCGACAGACACCGGAATGTAAGTATGTAGTGTTTTTTTTTTACATTTACAATGGTAACCAGGGTAATCATCGGGTTACTAAGCGCGGCCCTGCGCTTAGTAACCCGATGTTTACCCTGGTTACCCGGGGACTTCGGCATCGTTGGTCGCTGGAGAGCTGTCTGTGTGACAGCTCTCCAGCGACCACACAACGACTAAACAGCGATGCTGCAGCGATCAGCATCGTTGTCTATATCGCTGCAGCGTCGCTTAATGTGACGGTAACTTAAGGCACATGCTCAATCTGTGCTTCAAATGGAAAATATCTTGTGTTCATATACAAATTAGCTAAAAATTGGAGTAGTATTCAATTCACAATCGTATGTACAACATAGTGATTCCATGGTTAATACTGCTGACTTGCAGCATTGGATTCCTTAACAGATATTTCACCAGTGGTACATAGAGAGGAGTTTGCATGTTCTCCTTATTCACCAACCTTAGAATTGTCAAGGATCCTCATGCAAAGCCAGAATTCTTGTCAACATTGACCGCTGACCACCCTACTAAACTGTTTGCACTCTCTAGCACTAAATTTTACTACCAGAGATTACTAGCATGTTAGCGTCCTCTGGTTGGTAGCTTCCATTGCACCTACTAGAAAACATTTCAAATTCTGGAAGAAATGAAGGCTAGACGCTGGCCATATTTATGGTGACACTCTGTCTGGCACTATTGTGGATAAAATGTAGAAACATGAGGTCCAGTTTGTGAAGGTGTTTTGACAGTTTTCTAACATAAAACAACTTCAAATTTTGCAAAATTTTTGCACAACACAAAGTTGCCCAAAAATTTTGAAACTTTTGTCTTTTCTATGCCACTTTTGTCCAGCTCTGCCAAAATCGCGGACCAGGAACCGGATGGTACATGGCAAAGCCCCCCCTGAGAAATTCACGTAAACTTGTGGCATAAATAACTGGAGAAACATCTCTGATGGAGGCGCAACGGAAGTACACGTAATGTAATAATGAATTTGGCACTTTTTACTCTGGCATGCCCATCACTACATCTAGCATGCACAACACGAGTCTTAATGAATCGGGCACGTGGTCTTTATTTAGGGATACACCATTGTGTCAAAGATGGTAAGTTGCTCCCCCCACATTAAAAAAATGAACTGGCTAATTGGCTGATTTCATTGATGCTATAGTATATCATTACCATACAACATTTCAAATTTCAAAATGGACAACCGGTACAAAAGAGACAAAGTATGTGGAATAGTCTGCAGCCACGAAAGGTGCTGCAGCAAATTGTAATTATATAGTATTATATATATACACACACACTGCTCAAAAAAAATAAAGGGAACACTTAAACAACAGAATATAACTCCAAGTAAATGAAACTCCTGTGAAATCAAACTGTCCACTTAGGAAGCAACACTGTTTGACAATCAATTTCACATGCTGTTGTGCAAATGGAATAGACAACAGATGGAAATTATTGCCAATCATCAAGACACCCTCAATAAAGGAGTGGTTCTGCAGGTGGGGACCACAGACCACATCTCAGTACCAATGCTTTCTGGCTGATGTTTGATCACTTTTGAATGTTGGTTGTGCTTTCACACTCGTGGTAGCATGAGACGGACTCTACAACCCACACAAGTGGCTCAGTTAGTGCAGCTTATCCAGGATGGCACATCAATGCGAGCTGTGGCAAGGAGGTTAGCTGTGTCTGTCAGCGTAGTGTCCAGAGGCTGGAGGTGCTACCAGGAGGCAGGCCAGTACACCAGGAGACGTGGAGGGGGCCGTAAGAGGGCAACAACCCAGCAACAGGACTGCTACCTCAGCCTTTGTGCAAGGAGGAACAGGAGGAGCACTGCCAGTGCCCTGTAAAATTACCTCCAGCAGGCCACAAATGTGCATGTGTCTGCACAAGCGGTTAGAAACCGACTCCATGAGGATGGTCTGAGTGCCCGACGTCCACAGATGGGGGTTGTGCTCACAGCCCAACACAATGCAAGATGCTTGGCATTTGCCACAGAATATCAGGATTGGCAAATTTGCCACTGGCACCCTGTGCTCTTCACAGATGATAGCAGGTTCATACTGAGCACATGTGACAGACGTGACAGAGTCTGGAGACACTGTGGAGAGCGATCTGCTGCCTGCAACATCATTTAGCTTGACCGGTTTGGCAGTGGGTCAGTAATGGTGTGGGGTGGCATTTCTTTGGAGGGCCGCACAGCCCTCCAGGTGCTCGCCAGAGGTAGCCTGACTGCCATTAGGTACAGAGATGAGATCCTCAGACCCCTTGTGAGAATATATGCTGATGCGGTTGGCCCTGGGTTCCTCCTAATGCAGGACAATGCCAAGCCTCATGTGGCTATAGTGTGTCAGCAGTTCCTGCAAGATGAAGGCATTGAAGCTATGGACTGGCCCGCCCGTTGTCCAGACCTGAATCCGATTGAACACATCTGGGACATCATGTCTCGCACTATCCACCAACGTCACGTTGCACCACAGACTGTCCAGGAGTTGGCAGATGCTTTAGTCCAGGTCTGGGAAGAGATCCCTCAGGAGACCATCCGCCGCCTCATCAGGAACAGGCCCAGGCGTTGTAGGGAAGTCATGCAGGCATGTGGAGGCCACACACAATACGGAGCATCATTTTGACTTGTTTTAAGGACATTGCATTCCACTTTAATTTTGTGTGTGACTCCAAATCCAGGCCTCCATTGGTTAATAAATTTGATTTCCATTGATGATTTTTGTGTGATATTGTTGTCAGCATATTCAACTATGTACAGAACAAAGTATTCAATGAGAATATTTCATTCATTCAGATCTAGGATGTGTTATTTCAGTGTTCCCCCTTTTTTTGATCAATATATATATATATATATCTACTATATAATTGTCTAAGGGTCACTTCCGTCTTTCTGTCTGTCTGTCTTTCTGTCTGTCTGTAACGGAAATCCCAAGTCGCTGATTGGTCGCGGCAAAACAGCCGCGACCAATCAACGACGGTCACAGTCCGGCAGCAAAATGGCCGCTCCTTACTCCCCGCAGTCAGTGCCCGCTCCGTACTCCCCTCCAGTCAGCGCTCACACAGGGTTAATGGCAGCGCTAACGGACCGCGTTATGCAGCAGTGTAACGCACTCCATTAACGCTGCTATTAACCCTGTGTGACCAACTTTTTACTATTGATGATGCGTATGTTACAAATAATAATAATAAAAAAAAATCGTTATATACACACCATCCGTCGGCCCCTTGGATCCAGAACAGGCCTTTCCAGCTCCTCGCGGTGATCACACTCCGGTGATCAGTCCATGCATTGTGATCTCGCGAGATGATGACGTAGAGGTCTCGCGAGACCGCTACGTCATCATCTCACGAGACCGCAATGCACTCTTCAGACCAGAGCGCGCGAGGAGCGTCGGTAACCGCTTCGATCCGGGGGCCAACAGAAGGTGAGTATATAACTTTTTTTTTATTTTAATTCTTTTTTAACAGGGATATGATGTCCACAATGCTAAATACTATGTGGGCTGTGCAATATACTACGTGGGCTGGGCAATATACTACGTGGGCTAGGCAATACACTACGTGGGCTGTGCTATATACTACGTGGCTGTGCAATACACTACGTGGGCTGGGCAATATACTACATGGGCTGGGCAATATACTAAGTGGGCTGGGCAATATACTACATGGGCTGGGCAATATACTATGTGGGCTGTGCTATATACTACGTGGCTGTGCAATATACTACGTGGGCTGTGCTATATACAACGTGGGCTGTGCAATATACTACGTGGGCTGTGCAATATACTACGTGGGCTGTGCAATATACTACGTGGGCTATGCAATATACTACGTGGGCTGTGCAATATACTACGTGGGCTGTGCAATATACTACGTGGGCTGTGCAATATACTACGTGGCTGTGCAATATACTACGTGGGCTGTTATATACTACGTGGCTGTGCTATATACTACATGGCCGGCCACGAACAATCAGCGACAGGCGCAGTCCAGCCCCGAATTGGCGCGGGATTTGAACCACGCTTCGCTAGTTGGTCGCGGCCGGCCAAATCCTGTGTATTCAATGTATTCTAAAATCTTCATAAATAAACTACATACATATTCTAGAATACCCGATGCGTTAGAATCGTGCTACAATCTAGTATATATATATATATATATATATATATATAGTTCTCTTACTTGCTTTGTGCTTTGTTGGCTAATACAGCTTAGTCTGAGGCAGAACATATTATACCCATTCATCATATGTATTTATTTTGCTTTTGTTGTAATAAAAAAAATGTCAACACTAATTTCAAATTAGGTTTATTTGACAAATTTACAAACTTTCCACTGTTTTTCCTAAATAATCTAAATCCACCATCTTTATATTGTCATGAACAGAACTCCAGCAACCTGTTTAAAGGTCATGTTCACATGTGCAGTATTTGGTCAGTATTTTACCTCAGTATTTGTAAGCCAAAACCAGGAGTGGGTGATAAATAAAGGAGTGGTGACATGTTATTGAGGTAAAATACTGATCAAATACAGTACTGAATGTGTGGACAAGTGGCATAAAAGTTCAACTGTCTGCATGTCAAAGAACATACCCTTTATAATCCTGTGCCATAGCCTAACTCTGTTCTCGCATTCGCTGGGTCTCCTGTCTGTGGGTGACATCTTCTACATCAACAATTTCTGCAAATCATGTGCCTGCGCAGTAGGAAACAATAGCTGTCCAGGCACAAAAGACTCTGAGGATGACATCAACCATGGCAATTAAGACAAGATGGCACGCACTTAGGGCAGATTGGTTGCTGTGCACAGAACAGCGACTCCCTTTAGACAGCCCAGGGCCAATTAGCATATGGCATAGGAGGATTATAAAAGATATTTTCTTTGATACACAAGGGAGTTGGGTTCTTATTAAAAGACTAGATGGTGGCCCGATTCTAACGCATCGGATATTCTAGAATATGTATGTATATAGCAGCCACATAGTATATAGCAGAGGCCACAACATATTCTTGAATACCTGATGCATTAATACAGGCCACGCAGTATATAACAGTGGCCACGCAGTATATAACAGTGGCCACGCAGTATATAACACAGGCCAAGCAGTATATAACACAGCCCACGCAGTATATAACATTGCCCACATAGTATATAACACTGGCCACATAGTATATAGCAGCCATGCAGTATACAACGCAGCCCACGCAGTATATAACATTGCCCACATAGTATATAACACTGCCCACATAGTATATAGCAGCCACGTAGTATATAACGCAGCCCACGCAGTATATAACATTGCCCACATAGTATATAACACTGCCCACGTAGTACATAGCAGCCATGTAGTATATAACGCAGCCCACGCAGTATGTAACACAGCCCACGTAGTATATAGCAATGTGGGCACTATATGCGTTGTTAAAAAAGACTTAAAATAAAAAATAAACATATACTCACCTTCCGAAGGCCAATTGAAGTCCTGGCGCCTGTGTGCGGTGCACGCGGCAGCTTCCGGTCCCAGGGTTGGCACAGGACCTGTGATGACGTCACCGTCACATGACCGTGACATCATGGAAAGTCCTTCTCGCATAGCATCCTTGGCACCGGAACCTGCCGCTTGCACTGCCGAGGACAGCGCGCCACGTCGGAGGGTGAGAATAACCTTTTTTTTTATTATTATTATTTGTAACAATAGATCTTTTTACTATTGATGCTGCATACGCATCATCAATAGTAAAAAGTTGGTCACACAGGGTTAATAGCTGCGTTAATGGAGTGCGTTACACTGCGGCATAACGCGGTCCATTAACGCTGCCATTAACCCCGTGTGAGGGCTGACTGGCGGGGAGTATGAAGCGGGCACTGACTGCGGGGAGGAAGGAGCGGCCATTTTGCCGCCGGACTGTGCCCGTCGCTGATTGGTCGTGGCAATGGTCGTGGGCGTTTTGCCACGACCAATCAGCGACTTGGATTTCCATGACAGACAGAGGCCGCGACCAATGAATATCCGTGACAGACAGACGGAAGGTGACCCTTAGACAATTATATAGTAGATTGAAGGACTTAAAGTTGGTGTATTTATTTTATATAGTGAAAATTTGATGACATGTTCCTTTTAAATACAGTATATCAATACAATTAAATTTACAAGTCAATTCTCCAAAGATTTGATGAGAGCAGGCACTGAGTTTTTAGTTTGCACAGTAAGGCACAAACTAAACGCTTCAGGTCCTCATGCCAATATTTGAATTTTGTTCTGATCCGGTATGTCTGGATATGAAAGAATGATGAATACTGAAAAGAACACCCTGCCTACAGTGACGCACTGATTGGTGATGCCTAAAGTGAAGCATGGTGGTAGTTTTGTAATGACCACAGTAAAGCATTGCAATGGCTCAATGGTGTCTACACTAAAGCTTTGCGGGGACTCGGAGATGTCTACAGTCAAGCATTGCTATGGCTCCATAATACCTGCAGTGAGGTTTTGTAGTAGCTCGATCTTGGTTATGTCTACAGTGAAGCATTGTGGTGGCTTGGTGATGTCTAAGGTGAAAAATTGTGGTGGCTCGGTGATGTTCTGGGACAGCTTTGCTTCCTCTGGCACTGGAAACCTGCTGAGTGTAGAAGGCTAAATAGATTCTATCTAGCACCAAGAAATCCTAGGAGAAAACATCATGCAAAAGTGAGTAAAAGTGAAACTTTGAGTTCAATTTGGATAAATCACTTGTTATATTAGTTGTATTGAGCTACACTTACATTGTTCTTAATTGATGGATTTATTGCAAACAGCAGAAAGTTTGTACATTTTGCTAATAAACCTAATTTACATCGGGGGATGAATTTTTATTACAACTGTACAGTAATGCACACTATTAATAGAATATCACACTAGATGTCTGGTCATGGAAGTGGCCTTACTCTGTTGCATGTTAGTCTTCAAGAAAACAAAAGGCAAAATGACTCATTATAGGTCACTGTCTCTAAGAGCATAAGTACTAAATAGGAAACGTCTGAGAACTGTGCTTAAGCAGGCCTCATATTTGAGAACTAGCACAAGCAAAACGGGAGAAGTTGCCATGGCAACCAATGAGATCACTTTCTTGTATCTAAACTGTATGAACAAAATGACAGCTAGAGCATCACTGGTTGCTATGTCCACCAACGTCAACCTAGGAATGAGAAACGATAAGAGAAAGCTGCTTATGTACAACGAGAAAGGCATGATCCACCTAAAAGAGCTATCCTTTCTTTCCTAATCCCAACTGGACCGAACCTTCAAAAAAGAACTTTACACATTTACATAATTATTCATGTTATTTTCTTCTTAAAAAAAAACCCATTGAAGCCTTTATTTTAGAAAACCATCAGTGGTTCCCACTTTGAGATTGAATCCGGAGTAATGGAAAGTAGGCCTTTTTGGAGGGAGGGTGTGACTCTGCTACCAGTGAGGCTATTGTTCAGGGAGAAAATTGAATTGCATAACCCAGAAACCAATGGGCATTCTCACCATATATGTAACATAGACCTGCCTACACCGCCAGCAGAAGTCTGAGACAGAGGGGGAGATCCTAGGTAGCACAGTGGGGAAATGGTACCATCTAGATAGAAAATGGTTCCCACTTAGACCAGTTTTTGAGGTAGACTCTTCTAAAGATTAATAACTCTTATGGTAAAGAAGGTCGGTTTGTTCTGGAAATTGAATCTTTCTTTCTCCAAATGGAAGGGAGTCCCCCTTGTCTTTTGAGGGGGGTTTACACGAAAAGGCTTTTAAAGAGAACCTGTCACCCCCAAAATCGATGGTGAGGTAAGCTCACCGTCATCAGGGGCTTATCTACAGCATTCTGTAATGCTGTACATAAGCCGCCGATGTTACCTGAAAGAGGAGAAAAAGAGGTTAGATTATACTCACCCAGGGGCGGTCCCGCTGCGGTCCGGTCAAATGGGTGTCTCAGGTCCGCTCCGGCGCCTCCTATCTTTATTCCATGACGTCCTCTTCTGGTCTTCACGCCGCGGCTCCGGCGCAGGTGTACTTTGTCTGTCCTGTTGAGGGCAGAGCAAAGTACTACAGTGCGCAGGCGCCGGGCCTCTGTGACCTTTCCGGCGCCTGCGCACTGCAGTACTTTGCTCTGCCCTCAACAGGGCAGACAAAGTACGCCTGCGCCAGAGCCGCGGCGTGAAGACCAAAAGAGGACATCATGGAATGAAGATGGGAGGCGCTGTTCCGGACCTGAGAGACCCATTGGACCGGACCGCGCCTGGGTGAGTATAATCTAACCTCTTTTTCTCCTCTTTCAGGTAACATCGGCAGCTTATCTACAGCATTACAGAATGCTGTAGATAAGCCCCTGATGACAGTGAGCTTACCTCACCATCGATTTTGGGGGGTGACAGGTTCCCTTTAACCATACTTTTTCTATGTGCTATTTATGTACTTGTACAAGTTACTCATGCCCCCCTCACATTTTTCTACTCAAGACTAAATCAATGTTAGTCTTTCTCCATAACTAATGGCCCCTTCACATTAAGCGACGCTGCAGCGATACCGACAACGATCCGGATCGCTGCAGCGTCGCTGTTTGGTCGCTGGAGAGCTGTCACACAGACAGCTCTCCAGCGACCAACGATCCCGAAGTCCCCGGGTAACCAGGGTAAACATCGGGTTACTAAGCGCAGGGCCGCGCTTAGTAACCCGATGTTTACCCTGGTTACCAGCGTAAAAGTAAAAAAAAAAAACAAACACTACATACTTACCTACCGCTGTCTGTCCCCGGCGCTCTGCTTCTCTGCACTCCTCCTGCACTGGCTGTGAGCACAGCGGCCGGAAAGCAGAGCGGTGACGTCACCGCTCTGCTTTCCGGCTGACCGACGCTCACAGCCAGTACAGGAGGAGTGCAGAGCACAGCGCCGGGGACAGACAGCGGTAGGTAAGTATGTAGTGTTTTTTTTTTTTTACTTTTACGCTGGTAACCAGGGTAAACATCGGGTTACTAAGCGCGGCCCTGCGCTTAGTTACCCAATGTTTACCCTGGTTACCAGTGAAGACATCGCTGGATCGGTGTCACACACGCCGATCCAGCGATGTCCACGGGAGATCCAGCGACGAAATAAAGTTCTGGACTTTGTTCAGCGACCAACGATCTCCCAGCAGGGGCCTGATCGTTGGTCGCTGTCACACATAACGATTTCCTTAATGATATCGTTGCTACGTAACAAAAAGCAACGATATCGTTAACGATATCGTTATGTGTGAAGGTACCTTAAGGTCCTCCATGGCCTTTATCAGTTTTGTGGCTCTTTTTTTGTACCTTTTCTAGCTCCAGGACACACTTCCTATGAACTGGAATCCAGAACTGAACTGCATATTCCAGATGAGGTTTTACTAATGCTTTGTAAAGTGCTAGCAATACTTCCCTGCCCTGCGAGTTTATACCTCTTTTATTACATTACAATGTCCTGCTGGCATTACAAGCTGATTGACATTGCTTGCTGTTAGTTTGTGATCTACAGGAAGACCCAGATGCTTCTCTACAAGTGACTCTCCTAGTTTTACTCCCCCTAGTACACATGATGCTCTCATACCACTAGTGACCACATGCGTAACTTTACATTTCTCCACACTGAACTTCATGTGTCAAGTGGATAAGTAGATGTCCAAACACTCAATTTATCAAAATCAGGAAGATCTTCCATAGACTGCACTATAATATATAGTTTGGTGTGGTCTTCAAAATTAGAAACAACAATTTTAATCCCATCCCATTAATAAATAAGTTGAATAATAGCAGAACCATCACTGAATCTTGGGGGTACACCACTTACAACCAAGAAGCATTCAGAGAAGCAGTCATTCAGCACAACTCTCTTGGTGCAGTCTTTGAGACAGTTTTCAAATTTAAATATATATTTATATAGACACATGTGGCCACACAAGCCATTCCTATAGAACAGATTGCTCATAGATGGGTATACAAGTAAGGCTGGGGGCACACTTGCGAGTGCAATGCGAGAAACTCTCACGAGTCTCTCGCATCAATACCTGGCACTGCCGCCGGCACTCGGGACCGGAGTGTTCAGCTGCATAGAAATACATGCAGCCGCACACTCCGGTCCAGAGTGCCGGCATCAGTGTCGGGTATTGATGCGAGAGACTCGTGCGAGTGTCTCGCATTGCACTCGCAAGTGTGACCCCGGCCTAAAGGTGCTTTCTCATTGCCTTTAGGCACTCATTCAGTGGCTCACTTTGGGGCCTACGTCCAACCCCCACACAAAATGGGATTCGGGCGTATGCACCATCTGAGCTATAGACTATAATGGTGCAGATAGAGCAAACGCGCGCTCTGCTGTGCTTCCTTTTCGGGCATGTACACCTACTGGAGGCGGACACCCAGATATAGTAGACTGCTCTCTGCCTGTCTAGACTTCTGCAATCTTCCTCTATCACTGACTCCACACTTGCTCACTTTGCTATGTCAGTGAGGACCAGACAAAGAGGTCAAATCAGGATTAAGGGAATAAGAAAATTACGTAACTGCCTATACACTGTCTGATTATCTAAAATTCTGCCCTTACTAGGGCTGATTATTGTTTTTTTTTTTCCTTTTTATGAATACTTCCTCACAGAGTTAGATTAGTGCCAGTAGAACCCTACATAGAAAACAAATACTTGGCCCCAGGATGCCAATTCAATATCACCGTGCTAGACAGATAAAGCCTAATTGTTAATTAGTTATATTTCTTTTTGCAACCACATGCAAAGTTGATTGCAAAAAAAAAACATTATAATTTATCCAGAGAAGTTAAGATAAACGTAATTTATTTTCTTAGCCTTTACCATGCACAGAAGAAACTCAAACGACAACTTTGTCTCTGTTACATCTGTATGTTACAGGGACAAATAATGGCGATATTTGATGATACAAGGTATACTGTGTCAGTGACAAGCCAGCATAAGCACAGACTGCTCTTACAGGAGGTGACTGACCGAGAGAACATGTATTTATACTAAAAGTATGCAAAGTTTACAGGCTATAAAAGCGACAGACGGAGCACTTGCTGCCTATTATACAGTCACACAATGTACTGCACACATCATGGGGGTATTTAATGTCGTGTACCATGTGTGCAAATACTGCTGTTTATAATGCAGGTAAATACACTAATATATGTATTTTGTAAATTTTGCAACGGGTTCTCAGCACAAGTTACCAAGTTACACCCCTCACACACTGGTCTGTGTATTATATTGATAAATAGGCTTTACAATTGATACCATGCCTAGAAATACACATATACCTCTACACATACTACATAGACAATGCTAAACACACATACCCACACATCGCACTGTTTATTACATGGATACACACAGTGCACTGTATACAAGACGGATAAATAACACGGCTTACAATACAGATACACAGAGAGTACTGTGCAACATAAATACTAACATTGCTCCCAAGAATGAAGTGACCCAGTCATGACCGGGTCCTTGTGCGTGAAGTTGAAGTTAGCTTAGTAAATGTTTGACACAACTTTTGTAACCTCAATGAAAAGCCCTAGTAAATGTCACCACATTCCAATAACGCAGAAAACTGAGGAATGTCATATGACATGTCAGATGGTATAGTAAAATGGAAATTTCCAGAAGCTATTGCTAATCCATAAGGTGCCAATACACATTAGACTAATGTTGTCTAAACCTGCCTATCTCAACTGATTCCGCTGACAGTTTAATGGTGGCCCCCAATTCTTCCCTGACAGATGATTTGCTGAAAAAGATAAGCTTCCGGCATGTCTGATTTCGAACTGCAGATCCTTTTGTTCTCTACGCCATCGCCTGATATGTCTGGCAGCGGCTCTCTCATAGGGAATGCAAGAGCGAGCGCTCCTGTGTATGGGAGAGTTGGGAAAGACAGCTGTCTGCTGATCTATAGGGTATGGGGGCATTAGAGTGGATTCAAATGCGTCAGATTTTTTTTGCAGAAGCTTTGGCACCTAAAAATCAATTCAATTCATTTGACAGGGGTTGTTTCATACAGAGGAACAGAACATTCAGACTGTTTGGCAAAACACAAAGAAATAAAAATCACAAAAACAAGGCTAAGCCGATGCGCTTCAGATCAAACCTTGGAGACAAGAAAGTCAGTCAAAAAAAAAAAATGGGGGTGATGAGGGGGGTCACTTAAATTTTGTGAGTGGTACTGTTGCCACTCAAGTAAACCAATCCATAAAAGCTCTCAGGTCAGCCTGCTGCTTCCAAACCTGGTCGTCCTGGAGTCTGGATACCGTAACAATGAAAACCAGCCAGAAGGAAAGAAACAAGGAGCGACAGCTGACAGATCTAAACAATTAATCCAACCAGATCCTGGCATATAATGGAATCCAGCACTTACTCGGTTGGGATAGGGAGAAATTTACCATAGACTCCCCCTCCTCCAGATGAACCTTTCAACCACATGTGATCAATGCTTTTCTGCAACGTAATAGAACACACACCCACGCGGTCAAAGCGATCCAAACGTCATTAAGGTGCATATGAACACATAAAACAATCCACGCGTTTTGATGATCATCCTGACGAAGGGAATCCCAAAACACGTAAATTGTTTGTAGCTATTAATGGTCGCTACTTTGAGGGGGGGAGGAGCAATATAGCACTATTTTTGAAGTGTTGATTAAGATCCGGATGTGGTTCGCAACACATTTTCAAAGCGAAATGTGACTCTCCAGGTAAGAAAGACTGAGGACCACTAGACTAGACTGTCATGAAGACAAACCCTAAGTAGCAGGCATTATTTTACTGTTCATCAGAATGGGAAGAAGGAAGACAGGACTTAAAGGTACAGTGTTATCATTAAATTAACTATTGTTTATTAAAGTTTTATGTTTAAATTATTTTTTTTTATTTTTAGTGATTCATTTGAATTTTTCTATCACTAAATTAAAAAAAAATAACAGCAACAACAAAAAATATGATGATTTTCTTTGGCTACTAATATTAAGCTTTCACCTACTGTTCTTTAAATATAACTTTTCAGCAATGATCTCATTATCACCACACAGCATTACAATGGCAGATAACACCTTTATGTACATACACAATAAATGGAAGTCACAATTCACCTCCTACCTCTCCCTGCACAATGACCTCCGCGCAGATCACAGAGCATGCCTGATCATATGCATGATCACAGAGCACAGGAAAGATCTCCTACAGAAGTCTGTGAGTTATCTCCTGTCCACTGCTTCCAATGTCCATGTGGCTGCTGAAATACATTTCTCTAAGCAGTGTCGGTCTGAGTTGGCAAAGGCCCACCAATAACATTGATTCTTGGGCCCACTGTTCAGCCACATGCAAAAAGAAGCTGACCTTATTACACAAATGTACTCTTGCTTGTATGTAATAATAATTTGGCTAGCTTGTTTATTGAAGGAATAGATTATACCTTTTTCTGCAAATTATGAATCAAGTGTAATAGCACTACTCATTAGCATTCCAACACAGGGGTCTACTGGAGGATTCGCCTGTTCTCTTGTGGGCCAATCTGAGCCTGTCTCTAAGGCTGGGGTCACACTTGCAACTGCAATGCAAGAAACTCACGCAAGTCTCTCGCCTCAATACCCGGCAGTACCGTCGGGACCGGAGCGTGCGGCTGCATGTATTTCTATGCAGCTGAACGCTCCGGTCCAAACCACTGCCGTGGTTACTGCCAGTACCGGGTATCGAGGCGAGAGACTCACGCGAGTTTCTCGCATTGCAGTTGCAAGTGGGACACCGGCCTTAAAGGTACCGTCACACTAAACGATATCGCTAGCGATCCGTGACGTTGCAGCGTCCTGGCTAGCGATATCGTCCAGTGTGACAGGCAGCAGCGATCAGGCCCCTGCTGTGATATCGCTGGTCGGGGCAGAAAGTCCAGAACTTTGTTTCGTCGCTGGATCTCCCGCTGACATCGCTGAATCGGTGTGTGTGACGCCGATTCAGCGATGTCTTCGCTGGTAACCAGGGTAAACATCGGGTTACTAAGCGCAGGGCCGCGCTTAGTAACCCGATGTTTACCCTGGTTACCATCGTTAAAGTAAAAAAAACAACCACTACATACTTACCTACCGCTGTCTGTCCCCGGCGCTGTGCTTCTCTGCTCTGGCTGTGAGCACCGGGCAGCCGGAAAGCAGAGCAGTGACGTCACCGCTGTGCTTTCCGGCTGCCCGGCGCTCACAGCCAGAGCAGAGAAGCAGAGCGCCGGGGACAGACAGCGAAGGTATGTATGTAGTGGTTGTTTTTTTTACTTTTAGGATGGTAACCAGGGTAAACATCGGGTTACTAAGCGCGGCCCTGCGCTTAGTAACCCGATGTTTACCCTGGTTACCGGCATCGTTGGTCGCTGGAGAGCTGTCTGTGTGACAGCTCTCCAGCGACCAAACAGCAACGCTGCAGCGATCCGGATCGTTGTCGGTATCGCTGCAGCGTCGCTTAGTGTGACGGTACCTTTAGGATGGGACTTAACAGTGCAGATGGCCACTCTGGCCTGTTACAGGTGGGTGGAAAGTTAGCGCACTATCAGGCCATACCCTTTATGTTTACATCAAGATAATCATGTACAAATAAAAAAATTTATGAAAAACTAAAAACAGATTGAAAAAATATATATATTCATCACTATCTGATTTTAATTATAAGAAAAGTTTTATATATAGTACAATGACTTTGTGTCACCCAATGTCCAAAAAACTTAGGATGGCAAGTCTGCAATAGGAAAAATAAGCTAACAGCAACAACAAGATCAATCATCAGAATATCTATCAATTTATATATTAAAGGGTCATTCCCATCATCAGAAATGGGTATTGCCACAGTGGTTAGAAATACAAGCAATTATGCAATTTACTGATTATTCAATTTTTCAGTTGTTCTTGAGATATTAACAGCATTTTCTTTTGTATACAGCTCATTGCCCTGGAGACCAACCACTAATTGCTTACTTTCCTGTTCTGGACATAATGTGGTCAGATTGGGCTGAGTACCCAGATCATATCATGCACGTACAAGATACATCCGTTGTGTAATGTAGATCGTGGAGAACATAGTAAAAGCGAGATTCTGTTTACTTAACACAGATATATGGCTTCTTACATAACAAAACGTCTGCAGGTCTAAACTCTTTACACACCCTGAGATGCCCCTTCAACGCCCTCACTACGCAGGTTCAAACACGAGCAGCACACCTGGTACCAACCATGGAGAAACACCTAAAAGCTGCTGTCAACAAAGTACACACCCTTCAACCAGTCCAGGGGTGGTTCCCTGAATTTCAGGTCTTTCCTTCTGGACCATTGAATTACCCTTCTTTATGCTTACTATAGAGGAAGAACATTCAATGAATAATTCACTTGCTGGGAATAGGAACTTCATGTATCATCTTCACCCCCTCACATTTATGAGCACATGTTGCTTTCCATACTACAGTACTATTCTGTATTTCCCACGTTGGACATTAGCAGATCGGCATACCAGTAATTTGTTTTTGGAGTGGTGATCTGAACTGCAGTTATTAGTAGAAAGAAATTTAGGAAACAACAGTTCTTAAAGGTGCTGTCTGGCCTTAGGCTACAAGTAGTCACTCTATGGAACTGCAGACTTGTGAATCCTCACATCACATGAACTATGCACTGAGGATTTGCCCGGGTCGGGAGCAGGCGGTCACATTCCAACTAGACTTGTCAGGCCTCGCTCAATACACTTCCTGTGAGCGAAGCAATGCCCATCTAGTCTGCATGTGACCGCATGTATGCAAATCACATACTTGAATACACGAGCCCGCCACTCCTGGCATCAGAGAATCCTCACAGAATGCAGTGCACATTGCAGTGAAGATTAAGAAGTCTGCAGTCATGTAGAGCAGGGGTCCCCAACTCCAGTCCTCAAGGCCCACCAACATGTCATGTTTTCAGGATTTCCTTAGTCTTGCCCAGGTAATAATTGCATCACCTGTGCAATGCAAAGGAAATCCTGAAAACATGACCTGTTGGTGGGCCTTGAGGACTGGAGTTGGGGACCCCTGATGTAGAGTACCTGCAAACTTGTCCCCTAAGTCCGGACAACCCGTTTAAATATGTGTTATGTCACTGTGCCATATATTTTAGCTGCTTTGTAAGTTTTTTGCTCTATTAAAGTACTTCTGCAGGCCATACACATTATTTTTTATTTATTATTATTATTTATTTATATGGCACCATTAATTCCATGGTGCTGTACATACAAATTACAGATATTGCTTACAGTAAGCAAACTAACAATTACAGACTGATGCAGAGGGGCGAAGACCCTGCCACATGCTAATTAAAGTGGTTATCCAGTACAGAAAACCCATTTTCACAAGCTCCACTAGGGAATTCTGAGTCCATACAGTAGGATCTTTTGTCCAAAGTGGATCCATTAGTAGATTTAATTATCCAAACTGTATACTTTATTAAATAGCTCTCCTAGACCTAATGTGGTTGGTGTATTTACTTTGAAAATCAATGTCAAAATGGCTGTATACTTCTGATATTACAATGAGCATTTTATGAGTCCAGCTTTAAAATGAAATAGCTCATGAGTCCAAGTGTATTCAGTGTCTGGCCACACAGCCTGACTGACCGCTGCAGCAGCCAAGAGGAGGGACACTCAGGTGCTGGTCACTTAGTCTAGGTTCACTTAGTCTAGGTGAGCAAGGAAGTGGAAAAACTTTCAGACAGCATTCTACAGCTATTCTAAGGGTACCGTCACACAGTGCCATTTCGATCGCTACGACGGTACGATTCGTGACGTTCCAGCGATATCGTTACGATATCGCTGTGTCTGACACGCAACAGCGATCAGGGATCCTGCTGAGAATCGTACGTCGTAGCAGATCGTTTGGAACTTTCTTTCGTCGCTGGATCTCCCGCTGTCATCACTGGATCGGTGTGTGTGACACCGATCTAGCGATGCGTTCGCTTATAACCAGGGTAAACATTGGGTTACTAAGCGCAGGGCCGCGCTTAGTAACCCGATGTTTACCTTGGTTACCAGCGTAAATGTAAAAAAAAACAAACAGTACATACTTACATTCCGGTGTCCGTCAGGTCCCTTGCCGTCTGCTTCCCGCACTCACTGACTGCCGGCCGTAAAGTGAAAGCAGAGCACAGCGGTGACGTCACCGCTGTGCTGTGCTTTCACTTTACGGCCGGCAGTCAGTGAGTGCGGGAAGCAGACGGCAAGGGACAGACACCGGAATGTAAGTATGAACTGTTTGTTTTTTTTTACGCTGGTAACCAGGGTAAACATCGGGTTACTAAGCGCGGTCCTGCGCTTAGTAACCCGATGTTTACCCTGGTTACCCGGGGACCTCGGCATCGTTGGTCGCTGGAGAGCTGTCTGTGTGACAGCTCCCCAGCGACCATACTACGATTTACCTACGATCACAGCCAGGTCGTATCGCTGGTCGTGATCGTAGGTAAATCGTATAGTGTGACGGTACCCTATATAAAAAACATTGATGTGAGCTGCCCCATAGATGAATACTGGTCCAAGTGCTATGCAATGTTTTATCGCATCGCACTCATCTATATTCATCGCTAGTGTGATACCGGCCTAAAACTAAATATTGCCTGATAAATACATGAAATTGAACATTACCTGACCAACCCAAGGGCCAACCAATGTGTGAAAGTAACCAGTGTCCGCCCTACAAAATACACTGCTTACGGTATGTCTTAGGTAAACTATTCAAGACCAACTCATTTCCCCCCGCTGTTGTTACATTTGTAATTACCGTATGTATTTTTTCATAAATTTTTCTTGTTCAGAATTGTCACTATTTTTTCAGACATAAAAATCTTTTTCCACTAAAGAATTTAATCAGTTTGTCCTTTTTTCCAAAAATGTTTTATGGTTTCACATAAGTTGTGTTGTTCATGCTTGCAAGGTGTAAGCGAAGCTAAACGTTGGGATCCTGAAAAACACAGCAAAAAAAAACAGCAAGAAAATCAGCAAAAAAAAAGCCAGTAAAACCTGCTTTTTGCCTGCGGATTTTTTATGGCCAAGAGATCAGGTTTTCTGGATGCAGAAAAAAAGCAATGTGTGAACATAGCCTTACACTTAGGCCTAAGAGTCTATTTAATAGTGTATACAGTTTGTATTGTGAAATATGGCAACAGATCTGCTCTAAAGGGGTTGTCCGGCACCTAAAATGTATTTTCTAAATATCTTTCCCTAACCACTTTTGTAATTAGCCTTATTACACAATACCCTACACTTTTTCCTATCTATCTAATCATTAAATGTGTTTGTTTTTGGCTCTGTGCACACGATACAGATTTTGCTGCGGATCCGCAGCTGTGGGTCCGCAGCAGTTTCCCATGAGTTTACAGTACAATGTAAACCTATGGGAAACCGAAAACGCTGTGCCCATGCTGAGGAAAAAAACTGCGTGGAAACGCAGCGGTTTACATTCCGCAGCATGTCAATTCTTTGTGCGGAATCCGCAGTGGTTTTACACCTGCTTCATAATAGAAAAACCGTAGTGGAATACGCAATAACTCCGCAGGAAAAACGCAGTGTTTTTGCCCTGCGGATTTATCAAATCCGCTGTGAAAAAATCTGCAGTGGACCATTCTACCTGTGCACATACCCTTCCTGTCCTTCCTGTGATGATTTGTTTGAGAGGAGTCTCAAACGCGATGCCACAGGAGGCTGGGACTGCACTTGCTCCCAGCAGTGTCCATCACTCCTCCTGGAACAGGACGTCATCAGGCGGCAGTGCTGCAGTTACTCACTAGTGAGATGTGAGTGCAGCGCTGGCACTCTGCTTCTATATCCGTCTCAGCTGGAGCATCTAACTGAAAGAAGACATTGTCAAGGGGCTGAGATATAAGCTTTGCGTGACACCAATGCCGTCCCACAGCTTTTAGCACTGTCCCCAAACAAACTGTCATCAGGGGCTCACTTGAACTGCAATAATGACTTGCACTGGTAACTGTACTGGCAGTATACTACCCATTTTGTATTTGGACAGCACACAGATGTTTGACCCCTTCATGCTTTTCTGTATTCTTCCACTTTCGTTTTTTTTCTCCCCGTATTCCAAAAGTGATAACTTTTGTATTTTTCGTCCCTATAACCATATGACTGCTTGGTTTTTGTGGGTCAAGTTTTTCTTTTGAATTAAACCATTCATTTTATCATGTGATGCACTGGAAAGTGGGAGAAAAATTCCAAGTGTGTTGAAATTACAAATAAAGTGCAATTCGACTATTGTTTTTTTTTTGTAAATTAACCTGGAATATTATTCTCCAGGTCAGTACAATTACACAGATAGCAAACATGTATCTGGCGCCACATTCTGCAGGAGGTAATTACAAATGTCTCTAATACCTTTTGTATTTTACTCTCTATCCTGTATGATGTTTATTACTGCAGACAGCCTTTAACCTTGTGTGCCAGAACCATACACATTATTTTGTCACTTGACTATATAACTTATTTACGTGTATAGGTCCTGGTAAAACACATTCCACACCAGCTGTTTTACCTTATTTATTTAGAGACTAGATGGTGGCCCAATTCTAACGCATGGGGTATTCTAGAATATGTATGTATGTATATAGCAGCCACATAGTATATAGCAAAGACCACGTAATATATAGGAGCCATGTAGTATATAGCAGACAAATACTACGTGGCCTGTGCTATATACTATGTGGCTGCTATAAACATACATACATATTGTCGAATACCCGATGCGTTAATACAGGCCACGCAGTACATAACAGTGGCCACGCAGTATATAACACAGCCCAAACAGTATATAACACTGCCCACACAGTATATAACACAGCCCAAACAGTATATAACACAGCCCACGCAGTATATAACACTGGCCACGTAATATATAGCACAGCCCATGCAGTTTATAACACAGCCCACATAGTATCTAACACTGGCCAGGTAGTATATAGCAGCCACGTGGTATATAACACAGCCCACGTAGTATATAACACTGCCCACGTAGTATATAGCAACTATGTAGTATATAACACAGCCCACGTAGTATATAACACAGCTCACGCAGTATATAGCAGCCACGCAGTATATAACATAGGCGACATAGTATATAATGCAGGCCACGCAGTATATAACACTGGCCACATAATATATAACACAGGCTACGCAGTATATAACACTGGCCACGTAATATATAGTACAGCCCACGCAGTATATAGCAGCCACGTAGTATATAACACTGCCCACGCAGTATATAGCAGCCACGTAGTATATAACACAGGCCAAGCAGTATATAACAGTGGCCACGTAATATATAGCACAGCCCACGCGGTACATAACACAGTCCACGCAGTATATAGCAGCCACGCGGTATATAACACAGCCTACGTAGTATACAGCAGTGTGGGCACCATATAACTGTTAAAAAAAATTAAAATTAAAAATAGTTACATACCCACCCGCCGGGATCCAGCGAAGCTGCCGCCATCTTCCGTTCCCAGGATGCATTGCGAAATTACCTAGATGACTTAGCAGTCTCGCAAGACCGCTAAGTCTTCTGGGTAATTTCGCAATGCATCTCTGGGAACGGAAGCTGGCGGCAGCCGCGCGCGCCTGGGCGGACTACGGAAGGTGGTGAGAATAGCAGGTTTTTGTTTTTTTATTATTTTTAAGAGTAGATCGTTTTACTATTGATGCTGCATAGGCAGCATCAATAGTAAAAAGTTGGGGACACACAGGGTTAATAGCAGCGCTAGCAGAGTGCGTTACCCGCGGCATAATGTGGTCCGTTAACGGTGGCATTAACCCTGTGTGAGTGCGGACTGGAGAGGAGTATAGAGCGGGCGCCGGGCACTGACTGCAGGGGAGTAGGGAGGGACTTATTCTCGGCCAGACTGTGCCCGTCGCTGATTGGTCTCGCCAGCTGCCTGTCCTGGCTGCCACGACCAATCAGCGACGCGGGATTTCCGTGACAGATGTTGCCGACAGACAGACAGAAGGACAGACAGAAAGACGGAAGTACACCTTAGACAATTATATAGTAGATTATGCAATCACCTGTAAATCTGCCATCCATTGGCTTCCCACTTTTTAGTTTTCATTTTTTAAATTTTATAATTTGCATGTTGTTATTGTCTAATAAATATTTACTCTTCCCCCATCTCACTCTACCCTTCCACCAGACCTATCCATCAATGTCAATGGCTGCTCACTTTCCCCAGTCCCACACGCCCGGTGCCTCGGGGTGATCCTCGACTCTGCCCTCTCTTTCAAGCCACATATCCAAGCCCTTGCCTCCTCCTGCCATCTCAAACTCAAAAATATTTCCCGGATCCGTGCTTTCCTTGACCGCGACACCGCTAAAACGCCAGTGCATGCCTTTATCATCTCCCGCCTCGACTACTGCAACCTCCTACTCTCTGGACTCCCCTCTAGCACTCTGGCACCGCTCCAATACATCCTACACTCTGCTGCCCGACTAATCTACCTGTCTCCCTGCTATTCCCCAGCCTCTCCCCTATGTCAAGCCCTTCACTGGCTTCCTATCGCCCAGAGACTCCAGTTCAAAACCCTCACAATGACATACAAAGCCATCCACAACCTTTCTCCTCCATACATCTGTGACATGGTCTCCCGGTACCTACCTACACGCAACCTGCGATCCTCTCAAGACCTCCTTCTCTACTCCCCTCTCATCTCTTCTTTCCACAACCGCATCCAAGACTTCTCCGGTGCTTGCCCCATACTCTGGAACTCTCTACCCCAACACATCAGACTCTCGCCTACCATAGAAACTTTCAAAAAGAACCTGAATACCCACCTCTTCCGACAAGCCTACAGCCTGCAGTGATCCTGAAGTTACTGAACCGCCGCGCAACCTGCCCTACCCTCTCCTAGTGTTTCATCACCCATCCCCTGCAGACTGTGAGCCCTCGCGGGCAGGCTCCTCCCTCCTTATGTACCCGTGTGCCTGTTATCTGCTCATGTTTAATGTATTTGTCTATATTTGCCTCGTATTCACATGTAAAGCACCATGGAATAAATGGCGCTATAAAAATGTATAATAATAATAATAATACCATGTTTCGTTTAGTACAATTTATTTTGCAGGATTATGTTCTCTTTGTGTACCGAACCCCATTTACTAATTTCATGTAAATATTTTTGGTAATATATTTTTTCCAATAATGTGTACTTGCCTTTTTGTCTGCTCCCTTCTGTTTCAGATACCAAACATGTATTTTTTTTATTTAAGTGGCGAAAACAAATTCAGAAATTTGAAAGAAAAAATTTTTTTGCTTATGTTGCCATTTTCCGAGACTCATACGGTTTTCATTTTTCAGGAATGGGGCTGTATGATGGCTTATTTTTGTGCCCTGACCTGATGTTTTTATTGATACTATTTGGGGGTAGATATGATGTTTTGATCTCCTCTTATTTAATTTTACTGCTATGTTGCAACGACAACAAAAACACGTTATGCTGTTTACCGCTTAGTTTATTTTATATTTCGTTAGACTTTTACAAACACAACAATGCCAAATGTCTATTTTTTATTGTTTTATTTTCAAAGGGGCAAATGGGGTGATATTTAAATTTTGTGTGTTTTTTTAACTTATTTTTCTCACTTTCTGTTGTATTTAAAAGTTCCCTTAGGAGACTTGAAGCTGCGACTGTCCGCTATACATAACAGTGCTTCTGCTGTGTATAGCAGAAATAACAATCTCCTATGAATGCCCGCCACGAGATGGCGTTCCACGAGGATGATAACAACAGGCACAGGGTCATCAGCAGTGCTGTCATGACAATCAATCGGCACCCCACGATCATGTGACAGGGATGCCGATGGGCTTCCAACCAGTGCGTGTTAAAGGTCGTGGACAGTGATTCACAGTGGGATTTAATTGGTTTACAGTCGCAAGTGGAGCTCCGGTACACCCACCCACATCTGTTAAAGGCACATTATGGCTGAGTAAATCAGCTGTTGTGTGATGGGAAGGACTCAGGTTCAGTGCGTGAGCCTACATCAAAGGCCGGTGTCACACTTGCAACTGCAATGCGAGAAACTCGCGCCTCAATACCTAGCACTGCCGCCGGCGGTTCGGACCGGAGCGCTCAGCTGCATAGAAATACATGCAGCCGCACGCTTTGGTCCCGAATGCCAGCGGCAGTGCCGGGTATTGAGGCGAGAGACTCGCGCGAGTTTCTTGCATTGCAGTTGCGAGCGTGACACCGGCCAAAGGCAGGAAAACGACCTTTGACGTAAATACATGTCAAAGATCGTGAAGGGGTTAATACGCTTGTCTGAAGGATGGAGCTTCTGCCAATGTTAAGATGTATTAAGATATTAACCACTTCACCACCTTGCGATGATTTTCCGTTTCTGCTTTTCGCTCCCCTTCTTCCCAGAGCCATAACTTTTTTTATTTTTCTGTCAATATGGCCATGTTAGGGCTTGTTTTTTTGTGGGACGAGTTGTACTTTTGAATTACACCACTGAATTTACCATATAGTGTACTGGAAAATGATTAAAAAAATTCCAAGTGGGGTGAAACGTTCACTACCATATTTACTAAATGCTAAAACTGGCCTGCCATTATGATTCTCCAGGTCATTACGAGTTTGCAGACACCAAACATGTGTAAGTTCTATTTTTATGTAAGTGGTGAAAACAAGTTCCGAGATTTGGGAAAAAAAAGTCTTTATTTTTCGTGATCTGGGGCTGTCTGTTAGGGGCACATGTCAGCTGATGAAATCAGCTATGGTGTGCCAGAAAGGATGCGAGCTTAGCGCCGAAGCCAGCATCAAACAGGGGGAAGCGACATATGATGTATCTATAGGTCGTAAAGGGGTTCAAAAAATTATCCACTACTTATCAATAATGACCTATCCCTGGGATAGGTCATCACTATATGGCTGTTCAGGGTCCAACACACTGCACCCCAGCCACCAGCAGGATATGCTCAATTGCGGAGCTGCCCTATTCTCTGATAGTGGCTGTGGCTGGGTACTGCCTCTGATCAGCCATTAATAACCTATCCCTAGGTTAGGTCATCAATGATAAAGTAGCGAAAAACCTCTGTAAGCCAATGTTATAACATCGCTTGTACTTGGAAATCCTAGGTACATGAAAAAACACAAAGAAACTAAGACTAAGATTCTTGTATCAGCTTCAATTATTATCATAGATATTGTGTATTTACCTAGGATTTGTCTCTTTTGAAATAGTGAAACAATTGCACACACATGAAATTTCAGCTCAAAGCTGCTCTAAAATGTATCCATGGGGCAGTTATGTTCTGCCAAGGGAATAATATGTTGATCCAACACCCTTGGCACAGATATCTGATTATTATGTTCTATAAATGATCAGTTTGAAATATGAAGAGAAACAGTCACCCAGCTTTCTCTCTATTTGTCTGCATCTTGGGTTGTGTTCACAATATATTTTTGCAGCTTTTTCTAATTTACATTATCACCGCTGTTCCAATCGGGGCTCACAATCTAATTTCTCTATGAGTATGTCTTTGGAATGTTGGACGAAATCTACACAAATATGGGGAGAATATACAAACTCCTTGGAGATGTTGTCCTTGGTGGGATTTGAACCCAGGACCCCAGAACCCCTTAAAGTGCTAAACGCTGAGTTACCATGCGCTGTTCTGCCCATCTATCGATATATCATCCATCTACTCCAAGCTTCCTCAAGGTAGGTCTAGGAGTTGGGGTTCCTCAGAAATGGAGAACATTTTTAAAGGTTCTCTTATGATAAATACAGTAGGTACTAGACTATGGGGTTATTCTTGACATGGCTAGATCCAGAACTGTCCCTGTATGGATATTTTAAAGAAGCACTCCCATCAAAGTTTTTTCCTCTTAATATATTGTAGTCATCATATTATATGGCACTGCGTACTTACAATTGCTCATTTTGCCTTTCTACCCAGCTAATTATTCTCTTTTCTCTACTTTATTTTAAAAAAGGAGGTATCTTGTCCCGGCAGAAATCATTCCCCTCTTCAATTACTGACCCAGCTGCTCTGCCCCTCGTCCCGCCACAGCCTTTTGCAGTGACTTATGACTGATACAGGGAAAATTGATCTCCTGTTTCTACATAGAACTTAGGAGGATTCAGCTAGACAGTTTTTAATCACGTGATGTCATAGACCTAATGGAAAACAGAATAATTAGCCTCGTAGAAAGGCAAGATGAGCAATTGTAAGTATATAGTGCTACAGTGGGGAAAAAAGTATTTAGTCAGCGAACAATTGTTCAAGTTCTGCCACTTAAAAAGATGAGAGAGGCCTGTAATTGAAATCATACGTAGACCACAACTATGAGAGTCAACATGAGAAAACAAATCCAGAAAATCACTTTGATTTGGCAAGATTTATTTTGCAAATTATGGTGGAAAATAAGTATTTGGTCACCTAAAAATATGCAAGATTTCTGGCTCTCACAGACTTATAACTTCTTCTTTAAGAAGCTCCTCTGTCCTCCACTCATTACCTGTAGTAATGGTACCTGTTTGAACTTGTTATCAGTATAAAAGACACCTGTCCATAACCTCAAACAGTCAAACTCCACTAGGGTGAAGATTAAAGAGCTGTCGAAGGAAACCAGGAACAAAATTGTAGCCCTGCACCATGTTGGGAAGACTGAATCTGCCTTAGGCAAGCAGCTTGGTGTGATGAAATCAACTGTGGGAGCAATGATAGGAAAATGGAAGACAAGCAAGACCACTGATAATCTCCCTCGATATGGGGCTCCACACAAGATCTCACCCCGTGGGGTCAAAAGGATCACAAGAACGGTGAGCAAAAATCCAAGAACCACACAGGGGGACCTAGTAAATGACCTGTATAGAGCTGGGACCACCGTAACAAAGGCTACCATCAGTAACACACTACACCTCCAGGGACTCAGATCCTGCAGTGCCAGACGTGTACCCCTGCTTAAGCCAGTACATTTCCAGGCCCGTCTGAAGTTTTCTAGGGAGCATTTGGATTATCCAGAGGAGT
Source organism: Ranitomeya imitator (assembly GCF_032444005.1). Classification (NCBI taxonomy): domain Eukaryota; kingdom Metazoa; phylum Chordata; class Amphibia; order Anura; family Dendrobatidae; genus Ranitomeya; species Ranitomeya imitator. The sequence continues at coordinate 588,836,935 of NC_091283.1, forward strand.
ATTGGGAGAATGACATATGGTCTGATGAAATCAAAGTAGAACTGTTTGGTAGAAACAAAACTCGTCGTATTTGAAGGAGAAAGAATGCTGAGTTGCATCCAAAGAACACCATACCTACTGTGAAGCATGGATGTGGCAACATCATGCTTTGGGGCTGTTTCTCTGCAAAGAGACAAGGATGACTGATCCGTGTACATGAACGAATCAATGGGGCCATGTATCGCGTGATTTTGTGTGCAAACCTCCTTCCATGGTCTTTCACCATGATAATGATCCCAAGCACACCACCAGGGCAATGAAGGAGTGGCTTCGTAAGAAGCACATGAAGGTCCTGGAGTGGCCTAGCCAGTCTCCAGATCTCAACCCCATAGAAAACCTTTGGAGGGAGTTGAAAGTCTGTGTTGCCCAGCGACAGGTCCAAAACATCACTGCTGTAGAGGAGATCTGCATAGAGGAATGGGCCAACATACCACCAACAGTGTGTGCCAACCTTGTGAAGACTTACACAAAATGTTTGACCACTGTCATTGCCAACAAAGGATATATAACAAAATATTGAGATGAACTTTTGTTAATGACTAAATACTCATTTTCCACCATAATTTTCTAAATAAATCCTGCCAAATCACACAAGGTGATTTTCTGGATTTGTTTTCTCACTTTGACTCTCATAGTTGTGGTCTACCTATGATGTCAATTGCAGGCCTCTCTCCTCTTTTTAAGTAGGAGAACTTGCACAATTGGTGGCTGACTAAATACTTTTTTCCCCACTGTATATAATATTATTGCAATATATTAAGAGGATAGAAATTTTGATGGGAGTGCTTCTTTAAGCAGCATACACTGTAATGCCTGAATAACTGTGCTATACATTGGCTAAAAAACTCTTGCAAAAAATAAAAATGCTATACGGTGCTGTTACTACTATACTGTGCAAAAAAAGTTTAATGTCCAGTGCATAAGTGACAGTGCCACAAAATGCTTAAGGTCACAAAACAGAAGTCAAATAATACCCACCTTTGGTATCTAAATAAGGCTACTTTCACACTAGCGTCGGTACGTACCGACGCATGCTGTGAAGTAAAATCACAACGGGGGCAGTGGATGCAGTTTTACAACGCATCCGCTGCCGCATTATAAGGTCCGGGGAGGGAGGGTGGAGTTCCGGCCGCGCATGCGCGGTCGGAAAAAGCGGACCCGACAGACAAAAAAACGTTGCAAGCAACGTTTTTTTGTCCCGACGGACTGCAATAACACGTCGCATCCGTCGCACGACGGATGCAACATGTGGCAATCCGTCGCTAATTAAAGTCTATGGAGAAAAAACTCATCCTGCAAGCAACTTTGCAGGATGCGTTTTTTCTTCAAAACGACGCATTGTGACGTGCGTGGAACGACGCTAGTGTGAAAGTAGCCTAACAGCTCCATACATAATCTAATAACTGTGTAATACCTAGCCTCAGGTTATGAGCCTTCGGTTGTCCACCTTCAGCAGGTGTGTCCGCCCTGTGCAACCACACAAATCACACACCCCAATTGCTTTTCCTGGCTTCTGAGTCATTAGCTTTTCGATAGAGAGGAATGTAACTACATAACAAAACAGAGAAGTCGATGATGGGAAGGTAGCAGTAACCAAAACAGCATAATTCTATTACTCACAGATAAATGAACATCTAATAAAAAGTAATTCACTGTTCTGAACAACTTTGAACAACATGATACACAAATAAATCTGTAAAGATTAGTATCTCTCCAGGAATATAAAAAAAGTCCTTAAAGCCAAGAACATACCCAGGAAACTATGAATAATATTTAGAGATATATGAAATTTCAAAATGGTTATACTGAAGAAGGGAGATTAGAGTTAGAAGATTCGACCAGGAATCATAGCCAGAGACGAGACTAGTCCAGCACCGTCCCTAGCCGGCTCTTTCCAGAGCTACTACCAGATGTCTCCCTATGTACACGTAAGGGACAGACCTATCAATCACCTGCAGCAGGGCTGGGAGAAGACTTTGTGGGCGGAGCTGGACTAATCTTGTCTCTGCCTATGGTTCCTGCCACCTGGATCTTCTAATTACCATATATTTTATCTGAAATTCATGCAGCCAGGCTACGATTTGCGCTGACAATGGATTGGGCAGCATGAATAAGCTGAGAGATTGCAAAATCTGGTGACAGGTCCCCTTTAAAACTCACCCTTCTCCTTTATTCTAATCACTTTCACCCCACAAAGCTAACATAACAATTCTTCCCAATCATGTACTTAGAGAACTTGACACGCCCTTGCTTAATATGCATTGTTAGAAAATTATGAGTAATGTGGTTGCCTGTTTTCAGAAAATTGAGCTCAACAGATCGTCCCCTCTTCATTGACAGAACTGCTGAGCCCAGTGATTGGCTGCAGTGCTGTTGCCTTCACCACTCCAGCCAAACAGCAGAGATTGGGGCAGAAGTGGACACACAGGGCTGGACTCGAGGATGGTAAAAAACTTGATATTTTACAATAAGCTGAACCTATAGAGAAACGTTTTCCGAAAAGGAACATCCGCTTTAATAGAAGAGAGTTCCATTGACTCTTATCCAATGACCAGAGTGGTGAGCAGATACAAAGAGTGTCTCTTGTTCTGGAGGACTTGTTCTGTCCTTCATTACACCAGTAACCGATGGGGCCGTGAAAAGATTGGACCACACTTGGATGCTTCTGATGAAGCCAGATGTGAAACGTGCATCAAGGGGCACTCAGTGACACATGAGACCTTGAATTCAGGATGTGTCTATGTGACTGTGATAACCATGCACTGTGCACTTTATCTCTTTTGATTACAAATAATTATACAGGTCATTGGTTACCTCAATGAATTATTCTTATAACATAGGTCTACTATTTACATATACCAGGCACCTTATATTTTCATATGGGCCCCTCCATAGATGATATCTATCTCATTTTACATATAGCATTGATTCCCTTTCTCTAAATGTACAATCTATGCACCATAGTAGCATTATTACAAAAATGTGCACCCCATAGGGGTGGAGCCGCATATTCATGACTGTAATGGGCGGCACCACGTGACCGCTCATACAGGAGAAGCTGCGGCGAGGACAGGACGCTGCGAGGGAGCCGGGTGAGCATTTTATTAACAGCGGGCGGGCGCACAGGGGGTGGAAGTGGGGTGGGGCCAGGGATCTTTATTTAAAACACGACAAAAAAAAAAAAGGGATTTTTCATATCTTCTTTCCAGCGAACGCTGCTGGAGAGAAGATATGAATGGCGGCTTCAGCACCAGATGCAGGGGACAGCGCTTATCTCTAGCGCTGTCTCCTGCACGCTCCGTGTGGTACCCAGTCGGCAGACGGATGGCCTACGTGAGCTCACGGACATACGGACACGGATAACTCCGGTACCGATTTTTTCGGTACCGGAATTATCTGGACGTGTGGGACAGGCCTTATACTTTTCCTCTAATTGTTCCACTCCTGGTTTTGGCTTACAAATACTGATGTAAAATACTGACCAAATACTGATAGTGTGACCACCTATTACTCGTAATGCCCATTTGGCTCTATAGTGTGAATCCAGGCTAATCGAGATCAGAACTCCAAAACTCAATTACATCACCAATGCCACCATATGCATTTTTTTTATAAACTGTGAAATAAGCTGTGATTTTCAATGACTTTTTTTTACTTTGTGATTTTTCAAAACATTTTTATGTGCGAGCATTGTTGGTCCCAGTGTTTTACTTTAAAAAGCATGAAAGAACACCAGAACACAAAGAACTGTGTTTTTTTTCTACAGGTGTCCACACCAAAATACAAAATAAAATTAGAGCAGATTGCTTTCTTTTTTTTTTTTTTGCTGCCCTTTTCCCATTAATTTTTTTATGTTGCATTTTTAATGCAGACTTAAGTAGAGTTTTTAAAATGCATTTTTTAGTGTAGCAACTGAAGTATAACAGGAATAAACGCACCAAAAATTCAACAGCATCTTTAAATACACAGTGCGTACGATTTGTCATAAAATCACATCCACTTTTCTTGATATGTTAAATGCTGCAGATTTTATAAAAAAAAAATAAAACATAAATCAAGGGGTTATGCCAAGTTAGATCATAGCATTTAATGCTCTGCCATTGTTTAATGATGCATACAGGGAAACATTAAAAAGAATTTTAAGGCAATTGTTTTAATCAGCTTGTTCTGCTGTATACCATGACCATTCTGTGCAGAATACTGACATAAACTGACAGTGTTGCTGCCAGAAGTAACATCATCCTGCTGTGACTGGGATGAACGATGTGCCATGTATTCCATAACACCCTCTGTTTCCTACCCACTAATATGCTTGCCAGAGACAAAGGAGGCCAACTGTGACCTGCGTTTGGTAGTACTCCTGCCCGCACAGCCGGGCCTGGTGGGATGATGGTGCTTCTTGCATGAGTATTCCATATTCTTAGTCATGATATGGATCTTTTTATTTTACACTTCCCTGTCCACTGCTATTGCTATGTTACCATATATTTACTACTACAATTAACTTCTGACAATCTTTTCAACCCCAATTATTTAACTCTTACGAAAAAAAAAGTATGTATGTAACAACAAATACTGGGTAGGTTGGTACACGCACAGAAAATGAAATGTGGCAGCAGGCATTAGCATAAATGTAGCAGGAATGGTTATTAAATTGGATTAGTAAAGCAGGTGTGCAAAACCAGACATGCACAGTTATGCCGGTTTCACACGTCAGTGGCTCCGGTACGTGAGGTGACAGTTTCCTCACGTACCGGAGACACTGACTCACGTAGACACATTGAAATCAATGTGTCTCTGCACATGTCAGCGTGTTTTGACAGACCGTGTGTCCGTGTGCAAAACACGGAGACATGTTAGTGTTCGTGGGAGCGCACGGATTACACGGACCCATTAAAGTCAATGGGTCCGTGTAAAACACGTACCGCACACGGACGCTGTCCATGTGCCATGCAGGAGACAGCGCTACAGTAAGCGCTGTCCCCCAGCGTGGTGCTGAAGCCGCCATTCATATCTTCTTTCCAGCAGTGTTCGCTGGAGAGAAGATATGAAAAATCCTTTTTTTTTTTCGTGTTTAAAATAAAGATCCCTATCCCCTCCCCCCTCCCACCCCCTGTGTGCCCGCCCGCTGTTAATAAAATATTCACCCGGCTCCCTCGCAGCGTCCTCTCAGTGCCAGCTTCTCCTTTATGAGCGGTCACGTGGTGCCGCCGATTACAGTCATGAATATGCAGCTCCACCTCCCATTATCTGGACGTGTGAGACTGGCCTTAAATGTCAACTTTTTGTCCACTTAAATTTCACAAAAGTCAGTAAAAATAAATGCTACAAGTGCTTCTCACAAAATTAGAATATCATCAAAAAGTTAATTTACTTCAGTTCTTCAACACAAAAAGTGAATCTCATATATTATATAGAGTCATTATATGTCATTCTAAATAGAATATACAGTTATATGAAAAAGTTTGGGCACCCCTATTAATCGTAAGCTTAATGTTTTATAAAAATAGTTTTTTTTTGCAACAGCTATTTCAGTTTCATATATCTAATAACTGTTGGACACAGTAATGTTTCTGCCTTGAAATGAGGTTTATTGTACTAACATAAAATGTGCAATCTGCATTCAAACAAAATTTGACAGGTGCATAAGTATGGGCACCCTTATCATTTTCTTGTTTTAAATACTCCTACCTACTTTTTACTGACTTACTAAAGCACTTTTTTTGGTTTTCTAACCTCATTGAGCTTTGAACTTCATAGTCAGGTGTATGCAATCACGAGAAAAGCTACTTAAAGTGGCCACTTGCAAGTTGTTCTCCTGTTTGAATCTCCTCTAAAGAGTGGCATCATGGGCTCCTCAAAACAACTGTGTAATGATCTGAAAATAAAGATTATTCAACATAGTTGTTCAGGGGAAGGATACAAAAAACTGTCTCCGAGATTTAACCTGTCAATTTCCACTGTGAGGAATATTGTAAGGAAATGGAAGAACACAGGTACAGTTCTTGTTAAGGCCAGAAGTGGCAGGCCATGAAAAACATCAGAAAGGCAGAGAAGAAGAATGGTGAGATCAGTCAAGGACAATCCTCAGACCACCTCCAGAGAGCTGCAGCATCAACTTGCTGCAGATGGTGTCATTGTGCATCGGTCAACTATACAAACGCACTTTGCACAAGGAGAAGCTGTATGGGAGAGTGATGCGAAAGAAGCCGTTTCTGCAAGCACGCCACAAACAGTGTCGGCTGAAGTATGCAAAAGCACATTTGGAGAAGCCAATTTCTTTTTGTAAGACGGTCATGTGGACTGATGAAACCAAGATTGAGTTGTTTGGTCATACAAAAAGGCGTTATGCATGGCGGACAAAAAACACAGCATTCCAAGAAAAACACTTGCTACCCACAGTAAAATTTGGTGGAGGGCCCATCATGCTTTGGGGCTGTGTGGCCAATGCCAGCACTGGGAATCTTGTTAAAGTTGAGGGACACATGGATTCCTCTCAGTATCAGCAGATTCTTGACAATAATGTTCATAAATCAGTGACAAAGTTGAAGTTACGCAGGGGATGGATCTTTCAGCAAGACAATGATCCAAAACACCGCTCCAAATCTACTCAGGCATTCATGCAGAGGAACAATTACACTGTTCTGGAATGGCCATCCCAGTCCCCAGACCTGAATATCATTGAACATCTCTGGGATCATTTGAAGAGGGCTGTCCATGCTCGGCGACCATCAAACTTAACTGAACTGGAATTGTTTTGTAAAGAGGAATGGTCAAAAATACCTTCATCCAGGATCCAGGAACTCATTGAAAGCTACAGGAAGCGACTAAAGTCAGTTATTTTTGCAAAAAGAGGATCTACTAAATATTAATGTCACTTTTCTGGTGGGGTGCCCATACTTATGCACCTGTCAAATTTTGTTTGAATGCAGATTGCACATTTTCTGTTAGTAAAATAAACCTCATTTCAAGGTAGAAACATTACTGTGTCCAACAGTTATTAGATATATGAAAGTGAAATAGCTGTTGCAAAAAAAACAATTTTTATAAAACATTAAGCTTAAGATTAATAGGGGCGCCCAAACTTTTTCATATAACTGTATGAGTTTCACTTTTTGTATTGAAGAACTGAAGTAAATTAACTTTTTGATGATATTTTAATTTAGTGAGAAGCACCTGTAGGTAGATACACGTCCAAATTCCAGAATCTGTAGCACAGCGGTATGCTAGACTGGTCTGGACTATACGGTATAAAATTGGAGAAGTAAAACAGATGAGTAAGAAAAAAAATTAGGTGTAACGCACACACTTTTTGTAAGGTTAAATTTATGCTTACATTTAAATTTTGGGATTTTGTGCAATTTTCTTTGACAAAAAAAAGAATTATTACTCTCTTCACAAAATGTATTGCACAAGAAATGCAAATACTCAGCACAGTTGCTTGTGACAAACAAGCCCACTTTCTCTGATTTACACTGATTTCAGATATTTTTAAAAAATATTGTGTTGCCTTCTGGTGCATTATGAATTTAAAAAAATAAATAATTGTAATTCAAATGCAACAGGATAGCAATCAACACTATGTCACTAATCAATCACAGTGATTCTGGCACTGCTGCTGGCAACTGTGCTATTTCTCCCCCCCCATCAATAATGGATTATTTGTAGACTAGTACACTCATATTTTTCACAGCTACAGTTGTACTCACTGTCTGTAGTATTTGTCTAATGTTTTAATGCTTTCTCTTCCTATCTCTATTGCTGAGCTGTGAGCGCTGATATTCTCTCACTATCCTAAATCCCCCATAAATGGCTGCTTCATTCCCTGTCTCAGCTTTTATACAGGCTATGACAGTCCCTGCTTGTTGGCTTCATTATACCAAGCAATGTGATAACTGCAAGACATTATATGGAGACCCACATGTTTGCACTTGAGGTCATGTAAGCCTTCTGTGGCTGATGAAATCGTCAAAGGTGGTGAGCATTTTTTTTATTTGTGTAAATCAAATAGTAATTTGTACGAATTCACTGAAATCTTTGAATTTCAGAAGATTTGACACAGATATGATTTGCATCAAATTTGGTAACTTCTAAAACTTCATATCGTATCATTCTATGGGTTGAGACATCTGATAAATGGAAATCTGTACCTAGGTGGTAAAATAGTACATGGTCACATGAACTGTTTTTACCATATGCAATGGCATGTCATGTAGAAGGTAGTAGAATACAAAAAGTACTGTAGGATAAAAATAATTTTTCTTTTAGAGGTCTGTAATCAGATCGCTATTCCTGGACCTGTGTGGGATGTCATATTTTAGTTTAGACAGAGTTTCTTGTTTGTTTTATGCTCTAAAACCATCAGGACTGAGGTAAACCTCACTTGCTTGCAGGGTGTGCTGGGACTTATGGTTCCCTGACGGTTGAGGAGTAACAGGTATGAGGGTAAATGATGAAAATATTAGGAAAATCTTTAACGGGATCTCTTATATGAACAATAACCCCTTATGATGTAGATCCCTGGACCATAAGCTGTGTGTGGGAGTACTAATTACCCCTCCAGGTAATGAAGCATTACAGGGCAGCTATTGAAATCAATGGCTTATCTGTTTAATGTAAAGATTAGCTGCGCCCTCTGAAAAATTATTTGCAGCAATATTATGTGTTTGCTAACACATTCAGTGGCATGTAAACATTTGGGCACCCCTGGTCAACATTACTGCTATTGTAAACAGTTAAGCAAGTTGAAGATGAAATGATCTCTAAAAGGTCTAAAGAAAAAGATGATACATTTACTTTGCATTTTAGAAAAAAATATATACACTGGTATTTTTTTCATTTTAATAATTACAAAAAGTAAATGGGCCAACGCAAAAGTTTGGGCACCCTTGGAGATTTGTGTGCTCAGATAAGTTAAACCAAGGTTTTAAACACTAATTAGCTTGTTAGGCTTATGGCTTGTTCACTATCATTGTTAGGAAAGGCCAGTAGATGCAAATTTCCCAGCTTTGTAAAAACCCAGCCTCCTCTAACCTTGTGCCAAAAAACAGCAGCTATGGGTTCTTCTAAGCAGCTGCCTAACACTATGAAAATGAAAATGGTGGAGGCCCACAAAGCAGGGTAGGCTATAAGAAGATAGAAAAGAGTTTTCAAGTTGCCCTTTTCTCAGTTTGAAATGTAATTAAGAAATGGCAGTTAACAGGAACAGTGGAGGTCAAGATAAGGTCTGGAAGACCAAGCAAAATTTCAGTAAGAGCTACTCGTAGGATTGCTGGAGAGGCAAATCAGAACCCCCGCTTGATTGCAAAAGACCTTCAGAAAAATTTAGCAGACTCTGGAGTTGGGGTACATTGTTCTACTGTTCAGAGACACCTGCACACATATATCAATAATTGAAAAGTCATCAGAAGAAAATCTCTCCTGTGTCCTCACCATAAAATGCAGCATCAGAAGTATGCAAAAGAACATCTAAAGCAAGCCTGATGCATCTTGGAAATAAGTCCTGTGTACTGATGACGTTAAAATCAAACTCTTTGGCTACAATGATGACAAGTATGAATGGAGAAAAAATGCAGAGAATTCCAGGAAAAGAACATCTCGCCAACCATTAAGCATGGGGATGGATCAATCAAGCTTTGTGGTTGTGATGAAGCCAATGACATGGTGAACATTTCACTGGTAGAGGGAAGATTCAATGAAATTTCAACAAATTCTTGATGCAAACATAACACCATCTGTAAAAAAGCTGAAGTTGAAAGGAGGATGGCTTTTACAAATGAATAGTGATCCTAAACACACGTCATCCATAATAGAGTAGCTCAAAAGGTGCAAGCTGAAGATTTTACAATGGCCCTCACAGTCCCCTGATCTGAACATCATTGAAAATCCGTGGCTAGACCTCAAAATAGCAGTGAATGCAAGACGACCCAGGAATCTCACAGAACTGGAAGAATTTTCCAAGGAAAAATGGATGAAAATCCCTGAAATAATAGTTGAAAGACGATTGGCTGAAAAAACCATTTACAAGCTGTGATACTTTCAAAAGGTGCTACCAGGTACTAACCATGCAGGGTGCCCATTGGCCCATTTAACTTTGTGTAATTTGTAAAATGTAAAAGATGAAAATATGTATATATATATATATATATATATATATATATATATATATATATATATATATATATTTATTTATTTTTTTATTAAAAAGGAAGTGTGCCATCTTTAACTTTAGCCCTTTCAGAGATCATTTCATATTCAAATTGCTTAATTGTTCACAATAACAGTAATTTTGACCAGGGGTGCCCAAACTTTTACATGCCACTGTATGCTTTATTAAAGGGGTTGTCTAGGTTTAGAACAAAAGTCTGCATTCAAGAATTACTCGGTATTCCTTTTGCTAATTGTTGGTCACGTGACCACATATATGCAATTTGCATACTTGCTGTCAAGTGCCAACTAGACTTATTAAGCTTCTCTCAATAGAAGTGAATTAAGAGAATCTGGATGATTCTAGCTGGCATGTGACCCCAAGTATGTAAATCACATATATGTCACATAGCCACCCACTCTCACAGGGGAATCATGACATTGTACGTATCTCACGCTATCACAAATCAGCATTCTGCAGTGACATACAGTGACTGCAGAGTTTTATCACTAGCCTGGACAACCCTTTTAAAGGGAACCTGTCACCTGAATTTGGCGGGATCGGTTTTTGGTCATATGGGCGGAGTTTTCGGGTGTTTGATTCACCCTTTCCTTACCCGCTGGCTGCATGCTGGCTGCAATATTGGATTGATGTTCATTCTCTGTCCTCCGTAGTACACGCCTGCACAAGGCAATCTTGCACCTTGCGCAGGCATGTACTACGGAGGACATAGAATGAACTTCAATCCAATTTTCCTGTGTACTATTGATTTATATAATAAAAATTAAACCAACAGTTATCCTTAAATGTTTTTCTGGAATTTTCTGTAGTTTTTGATTGCATTTTGTCCCCATTTTGAATGCATTCAGATGATACATTTAACTATTTTGCAATATGAAATCCAGTATATACAGTGGGTTTGGTTTTAGTGACCTTTTTAGGGTCAGAGGAGTCTTATCATTTTAAAACACAACATGCTCCAGGTATGGTATTTATTCTGGAGGTTTTCTTGTTTTTGAAAATATTTATCAATAAAAACACCATGAAAACCTCTACAAATTTGCATTAAAGGGTTATTACACCTACTATCTGTACGTAATGAGAACATTTAGTTTACCGATCCTCACCTAAAAAGGCCTAATGTGGCTGAATATGAGAACACACGTACGTCTGCAGCTCTTTCTAAATTATTTTTTGGGTGTTAAGGCCCCTACGTCAATACAAGCTGAGTTTGGTGGGTCCAGCTAACCAGCCGATCTGTTTGGATCTCCCAATTCTCCCCTGGCAGATGATGTGAAAGGACAGTAGGGATTTCAATGCCTGGTCCTTCAGCTTTTAAAAACCACCATAGGTCGCAATTGATTGCCAAAATGGAGTTTGCAATCCCATTCTTTCACAACAATTATGATCTTCTCTGCTGTCCACAGTTAATGTGTCTACAGTTGGAATACCTCGTTGATATCTAGTTTGAAGTTATTTTAGAGATTTTCCGAGTAAATTCTTTGACGGCATATTGAAAGGATATTCAATTATTGCCTGATAATGCATGATCCAACCACTCTTACCCCAGTTTGAGAGTACGGGTGCTTACACGTTGCCTTCTGGTACACGTTTGTTGGTCCAGTCAGGTGGTGCCAGAAGAGTGAACCTGCGCTCTGATGTGCATCACTTTCAGAAGTATGTGCCACCTGGAGACAGACACTCAGACACAGTCTACTACGTCTGGGTGTCCGCCTCCAGTAGAAGTACACTCCCAAAAATGATGCACGTCAGAGCGCACGTTCACTCTGCTGGCACCATTATAGTCTAAGGTCCCGTTGGCGCATATGCCTAAATCCCTTTTTTGCGGAGGCTCGGATGTAAACCCTTATGGGACCAATGAACGTGTGCCTGAACGCAATGTGAACACACCCTAAGAACTGAGTGATCCCATCTGCACATCCACTATCCATGCCAGGAACAGAAGACGTTGAGATTGGCAAAGTCTCATTAGTAGGACTCCCTCCAGGCAAACATTTAATGACCATCCTATCAATATATCATAAATGTTTATTACACGCCATGACAGGAGAATACTGAAGTCATTTATCACAGTCTTTATTTGTGTTGTGTTGTGTTTAAATATGCGTCAAAATACAATGAAAACCTCAGCAGCACAAAGTGCCCTGAAGGTAACCTGTCGTGTTGAAAATGGTATCTGATTTGCAGGTTCGAGGTCGTAGAGCAGGAGGAGCTGATCAGAGTGATATATATTATTGTGGGAAAAATTTCAGTAAAATTTGCATTTTACTAATTGAAATCACTGTATGTATATGAGTTCAGTGGGCGGTGCTAATAAGTGATTGACAGTTTTCCCAGTATGACTGTGCATGCAGAGATAGCTGTCAATCAGTAGTAGGGCCGCCCACTGGACTCGTATACATACAAATAACAGGGATTTCAATGAATAAAATACAAATTATACTGAATCTTTTCCAACAAACCTGTTTATTAATCTTCACAGCTTCTCCTACTTTATACCATGCTGTCGCCAGATCAGACTGCATGTATAATGTGACAGGTCCCCTTAAAACGCCCCAATGTACCACTGTAAGGCGACTGCAGGGGATTATAAATCTGGACAAGCGCAGAAGATGAATATTGTCCTAAACTGGAGATTTCTGCTTGGAACAAGCCATGTTTCCCCACGAGACAAGCAGTGGCAATAGCGTCTCCTAATCATGGTCTCGTGGACCACGGCTATGTCATGTGCATGGCCAACATATGTCACCACACTCAGTCATAATAGTTCTCAGATATAATATGCAATTGCTAGTTATGCAGCTGCCCAGAGCTGTTCTTTGCATGCATTTACACCAGGTTCTACTTGTTTTTCTTTCTGTGTTTCATTGTAGCTGGAAAGAATCTGTACTGTGATATCTGTACAAACACACAGAACACACAGACAGTGGAGCCGGCCCGTTTAACCCTTTCCACGCTCCTGACCCCGAGACGAATAGTCAGATGAGTAGTTTATCTTGTGCAAATGATCTTTTATTTGCACAGTGAAAAACTCTTTCGACCAAACACAGAGAGCCAGGATTGCAGATGACAAAGATGCCTTTCAGACATAACCCACCCCAATATAATAATCTACATGACTCCATCCCAGCTCCTGATCTGTTTGTTTTTTTTCCCGCCCTCTCAGGAGCGGTAATAATCACGCCTTTTGCTGTCAAACCAACTTAAAAATACCAATGGATTCTTTGTTTTGCTGGAGGGGATATTTAAATATGGCTGACGTCGTGTTTGGGCCTTGTGACCTCAGCTGCAGGCAGATACGCCTGCATAGCAGAGACGATCAAACAGCAGATGCTATATTAACCTCTGACAGTTCCAGAGTTATTCTAGCTGAGAAACCAATAGCTGCATGCTGGGTAATCATTGTACAAAGGAATCTAAGCACATTTGTGCGATTCAATTACTTTACACCCCTATACATTCTTCCCCGCTATCCACACAGTACTATAGGATTCATGCTGCTCACGGTTCGGGCGGTGTGAATCTGATGACAGGTTCCACAGATCATTATAAGATATCATTTTACATCATTGTCGTATTGTTACGATTATTAATATTATTGCAAAATTTTCAGCTAATGGAACTTCTCAAAAACAACGTAACGAGGGGGGGGGGGGGACCCATTATAGGAAGTCCCTATCATCATTTAGCTTGTGGAACGAAACTCCGTAAGTACCAACACCAACTAGGATAATTGAATGCCCAAGATCGTGTTCTCCACCCGAATGCCCTGAAAAATGTACTGAACAAGGATGCGGCCTATCGCTGCCCACTAGGTATCCAATAAAACGTTCTGCATCACTCCAAACCAGGCGGCCATAGATCTGTGGCTTCCTACAACCGAAGCTTAGGGAGATCTAGTTGTGCTTCCATCACCTAACTGAGCTGACAACCCAGTGGAACTAGGATCTCAGTCTAAGTTGGCTCTCATCTCGAAGGAGTGGAGTCTGGGGTATTGCAGGGGAAAGCAGAACCTGATCGCAACACACTTCTTCCACAGACTGATCAGGAGGGAACCCATAATGGTACTAAATCCTGGGATGAGTCCTTGTGACAGACACAAGGACAAAAACAATTGAAATAAATAGTCAAGGTGTTTACAGTGTAAATATTGATTGGACCTTTGCCTGGAAATATTAAAATCCCCCATTCTGGTCAAAAGCCCCAGAATAAGGGAAAGTGCTTAAAAAGAGAGAGAGAAGTGCATGCACATCTGCCATAAAACTCAGTTGGAGTTGACACCCATTTAGTTCAGGCACCCCAGGAGAGCCACTCCTGAGGCATTTCTGCACCTCAAGGTTTCAAACTTAACCTGACCTCATGGCTTCAATCATGGGGTCGGGGTCAACTGTCTGGATGTCTATATAGGCCACCAGGCGTCCAGGCGTACACCACGGACCTTCCACCCAGTGTGTGTATGGCTTTGCATCCGCAGGTAAGGCCAAACCCAATGAGACCAGTAAACACTGCATCTGATCTAACCCTAAAGGCCAAAAAGCCAAACAGAACTTTCTTGAATTGTACCCAACATACTTAGACTATTTTTGCATGGAAAAATAATAGGCCAGTTTCAAAGGAGCATATCTGCGACTATACTACAAATGCAAGTCCTAGCCCGACTCCAGGGCTAAAGACCTGAACTATCAGCTTCATAGAAATCTACTGACCTAAAGCTGAGACCACAGTTCCCACAATGCACTGCATGCTGTAGTCAGTATGTACATGACTCCTCCATCAAGCTCCTGACCAGAATGGAACAGAGTACAGTAAGGACACCACATGTGTGTAAAGTACACCCCTCCATCCAGAACCAGTCATAACTAGTGATGTCCTGTATACAGGGCTGGGACCATCAGCTCCTCAGTCATGTGACCCTATACAGGACGTGACTAGAGCAAGAAGAAGTGATGATGTCACAGCTCAGGTGGTACACGGCCAGAACAAGGCGCTTTTTGATACAAATCTATAAGAAAATTAATTTTTCCTAAGACTTAGAATAGGTGAGAATAAAAAAATGTGGAAACCCCTTTAAACATTGCATGAAGCCTAAGCTGCATAGACGTCCACTGATGTGAAGGTATGGCAGCGTTCTTTACAGACAGGAGCTGGTGGCAGCGGTATGTATCAGAGTGGAATTCCCAAATCGAGGGATCCTTCTATATCCGCTCAGATTTCCCTAAATCGCACAACACCCCCCATCCAAAAAATATATTTATACTATCAATAGCCATCTTAATTCATGCCATCAATCAGAATGGGCATCGATTGAAAAAATGTCAGAAAGTGGGAATATTGTATTACGGCAATCTATTTCACTGAATATCCAGTGTCTTTTATAATATTAAAATGGAATTATGACAAATTTAACATCAAGTAATTCAAATATAATACATTCATTTGAATAAAATATATAAAATATCATATTAAATATATGCAACTTAATGTAAACATTACTATAATTTATAATCATTTTCCAAGAAGGTTCTATGCAAATGACATAATCCTGATTTATTGGGCACTATAATTACTATTATTACCGAATAGTGGTGATCATATACAGAGTAAATGTTCTGGTGTTTTTTCATATACATTGATGATTTGTATTAATGTCCATGTTGATAATTACTGACTATAAATATGTGTATGTCCCTGATACATATGTCCTTGATATTAATATGGCATGGGTGCTCTACTATTAATGCAGAATAAATGGATTCATTGCAATAAGAAAGGACACAATTTATTAAGATATTATGACCGGATTGCGTTGTGCAAGGAAATTAGGTTGCATGTGTCACACCCTATGTGTACAAAGAATATCTCTCTCCTTCTCTCCAGATTGCACAGGGAGTGGTTGGGAGATTATATGTGTGTCTGTGTGCATGATGGCTGTGCGAGGCATGCACACAGGTGTGTGTTCATATACACCGTGTGTGTATGGGTGTGGAATTCTGCACACTGGAATGTGGAATCTAATGACTTTATAATGAAGGCGTGTGAACCGATCAATGGGCAGGAAGGCGATAGGCAAGGCATGAGTGGGCTTTCCGTGTAGATTTGTGTCATCGTACCTATTGTGCCTGCATATTCACCGTATAGGAAGGGTGTGTATGTACCTCCGCACATCGGTAGGTGTGTGATCACAGATCATCCCTACGCATTGTGTGGTTGTACAATGTATTAGTAAAAATGGCAGATTCCTAATGAAACAGCCAAGATTCTGCGAAGAGCAGTAAAGTGCCAGCAGGTATCCAGTAGGTGACATGGATGGTGTGGGATGACAGATTTCAGTGTGCAGGCACCGCAGCCACAGACAGATGTGTACTGGATTATCTGACGGCTGGTGATGTGCAGAATCCAGGGTGGTGGAGGGGTGGTGGTTAATGTGGCGATGGATCCAGCCGCTGCGTCCCCCCCATACAAACACTTTAGGATTATCGGTGTGTTAGAAATATCACAAAACGCCTACTTATCTGTACGAGGTTCGTAAACGTTCTAAAAATTATCGTTTACATTTTTCGATTAATTAATTAAAAAAAAAGTACTTTTATTCTGCATACAGCGGTTAATTATTATTACGGGAGTTCGCTAACGTTCACATTGGACCAACAACCGATCCGTAAAAAAAAAAAAGGGCCAGTCAGCAGGTAGGCCTGGGTTAAAGCTGCAAAATGACACATACTCTGCATGTGTGACAGCAGCTGATTAACCGCTTCCACCCCACAGAAAGCGCTGTCACTTACCTGTCAGCACAGAGAGAGAGGGCTATGGGTGGGTTTCCCTTCAGCGAGCCATAGATCTCTTCTAATACATCCTCCACATGCAGGGCAAAGCGAAATGGGCAATGGGAAGGTGGCAAATGGGAGCAGCGAAGAAAACCGTGACTGTGCCCACTATGCAGCCCAAATCCTCTCCCTTCAGAATGAATAAAGCAGCTAAAAATGCAGCACAGAGAGACACTGCAAAAGGTAGTGCTACCAGAAGAGGCTGGGCAGTGCAGGAAAACAAGGAGGCAGGAGCAGAGAGAGAGAAAGAGAAAGGAGAGAGGGAGGGTGAGAGAGAGGGAGGGAGAAGGGAGGCTGGGCACAGTACACACACATCCAGCCTCCACAGATAGAAAAAAGATTTTTCTGGTGTGAATGCTGGAGAGTAATATATATACATAATGCCCCACCTAGTGCATGTGCAGAGTCAGTGCCCTATCCAGAGCTGTGCTGCTGTCATGTCTGATGTCATGGACTGTCCCCTGCTGATTCATCCAGCTTCCCAACTGTATCCCGGCAGGCTGCAAGGGGTTAATGGCCTCATCTGGATTGCAGGGACTCGGAATGACTGCAATCAAGCTAATAGGCTCTGCAGCTGAACTGCTGGCATCCTCGTCCTGTCTATGGGCAACAACGATACAACTACTGTATATGTGTGCGTATGTGTAATATATATATATATGTATATATACATATACACATACACACACTGCTCAAAAAAATAAAGGGAGCACTAAAATCCCACATCCTAGATATCACTGAATGAACTATTCCAGTTGTAAATCTTTATTCATTACATAGTGGAATGTGTTGAGAACAATAAAACCTAAAAATTATCAACGTAAATCACAACAAACACCCCACGGAGGTCTGGAGTTGGAATGATGCTCAAAATCAAAGTGGAAAATGAAGTTACAGGCTGATCCAACTTCAATGGAAATGCCTCAAGACAAGGAAAAGATGCTCAGTAGTGTGTGTGGCCTCCACGTGCCTGTATGACCTCCCTACAACGCCTGGGCATGCTTCTGATGAGGCGGCGGATGGTCTCCTGAGGGATCTCCTTCCAGATCTGGGCTAAAGCATCCGCCAACTCCTGGACAGTCTGTGGTGCAACGTGACGTTGGTGGATGGTGCGAGACATGATGTCCCAGATGTGTTCAGTCAGATTCAAGTCTGGGGAACAGGCGGGCCAGTCCATAGCTTCAATGCCTTCATCTTGCAGGAACTGCTGACACACTCCAGCCACATGAGGTCTGGCATTGTCCTGCATTAGGAGGAACCCAGGGCCAACCGCACCAGCATATGGTCTCACACAAGGGGTCTGAGGATCTCATCTTGGTACCTAATGGCAGTCAGGCTACCTCTGGCGAGCACATGGAGGGCTGTGCAGCCCTCCAAAAAAATGTCACCCCACACCATTACTGACCCACTGCCAAACCGGTCATGCTGAAGGATGTTGAGAGCAGCAGAACGCTCTCCACAGCGTCCCCAGACTGTCACATCTGTCACATGTGCTCAGTGTGAACCTGCTTTCATCTGTGAAGAGCACAGGGCTCCAGTGGCGAATTTGCCAATCCAGAAAGGCCGTACTGGGGGGCCCACGGCACTTAAGGGGAGGCCACCATGACGGGGTTACGTGGGACCTGGGGAGCTGGAGCAGTTTAGAGGGGGTACAGTGGTAAGGGTTAACCGGAATTCGAGGGGTGGCTTAAGGGCATTTTTTGAATGAAGGGGGTGGAACTATGGGACTGCGGGGAGGGGGCACATAAAAAGGGGCATCCATTTTAGGTGCCTGCGTGACAAGTGAGGAATCTCCCACCCGCCCTCCCTTTTTTGGTTCGGGTAATGGGGGTGAAGTCGGCCCACGAGGGTTTTTTGGGTACGGTTTTAAGAGGCGCCTATATGTATTTGTTCTGTTCTGTGAATGCTGTTAGGGTATTGTCACGGCAGTTTGGCGGCGTGGAGGTCCTCGAAGTCGGTGGAAATGGTAAATGGTGGTTCAATGGAGGGGGGGGATCTTGAGAGATCCTGGACCCCCCATGAGAGAATTTAACAAGGCGTGGTACGGTTATCCCGCGTGAGGTGGATTTATGGGCCCCTGGCATGGGGGTGGGTTCGGTGGACCAGGATTGGTTGTTAGCTATCCCTGAGCTGGTGCTTTACGGCTGGGGGTAAGACTTATCCTGGGCTGAACATTGTGGAATTTTGGGATGCTGAGTTTTATAACTTTGGGGCTTCGAGGACCGCCCCTCATATTCTGGGTTGTTATAAAAGTTATGTTATCTTTTATTTTAATAAAATGGCTGCTGTGGCCAATTAAATCCAACATATGTCTCAGTCTGTTGTTTTGTGTACGATAGAAGTTTATTCTTTAGGTTGTTATGGGGCCTGTTTAAGGGGATTGGGGGAATTTTTTCCAGGTCACGGAACTCACGTATACCCTATGTTATGATGTTCTGTGGCAAATGCCAAGCGTCCTGCACGGTGTTGAACTGCTAGCACAACCCCCATCTGTGGACGTCGGGCTTATCCTCAAGGAGTCGGAATCTAACTGTGCAGATGCATGCACATTTGTGGCCTGCTGGAGGTCATTTTGCAGGGCTCTGGCAGTGCTCCTCCTGTTCCTCCTTGCACAAAGGCTGAGGTAGCAGTCCTGCTGCTGGGTTGTTGCCCTCCTACGGCCCCCTCCACATCTCCTGGTGTACTGGCCTGTCTCCTGGTAGCACCTCCAGCCTATGGACACTACGCTGACCGACACGGCAAACCTTCATGCCACAGCTCATATTGATGTGCCATCCTGGATGAGCTGCACTACCTGAGCCACTTGTGTGGGTTGTAGAGTCCGTCTCATGCTACCACGAGTGTGAAAGCACAACCAACATTCAAAAGTGACCAAAACATCAGCCAGAAAGCATTGGTACTGAGATGTGGTCTGTGGTCCCCACCTGCAGAACCACTCCTTTATTGAGTGTGTCTTGATAATTGCCAATAATTTCATCTGTTGTCTATTCCATTTGCACAGCATCATGTGAAATTGATTGTCAAACAGTGTTGCTTCCTAAGTGGACAGTTTGATTTCACAGAAGTTTGATTTAGTTGGAGTTATATTCTGTTGTTTAAGGGTTCCCTTTATTTGTTTGAGCAGTGTGTATATATATATATATATATATATATATATATACATATATATATATATACTAGATTGTGGCCCGATTCTAACACATCGGGTATTCTAGAATATGCATGTCCCCGTAGTATATGGACAATGATGATTCCACAATTCGCGGCAGACTGTGCCTGTCGCTGATTGGTCGAGGCAACCTTTATGACATCATCGTCGCCATGGCAACCATTATGACATCTACGTCGATACTATGCCCGTCGCTGAATCAGAAACGCGGGATGTCTACGTCCTTTATGACATCATCGTTGCTGTGCCCGTCGCTGATTGGTCGAGGCCTGGCGGCCTCGACCAATCAGACGCGGGATATCTACGTCCTTTATGACATGATCGTCGCTGTGCCCGTCGCTGATTGGTCGAGGCCTGGCGGCCTCGACCAATCAGAGACGCGGGATTTCTACGTCGATGCTGTGCCCGTCGCTGATTGGTCACCAATCAGAGAGGCGGGATTTCCAGGACAGACAGACAGACAGACAGACGGAAAAACCCTTAGGCAATTATATATATAGATATATATATCTATATATATATATATATATACAGTATATATATATATAAATTCCACTGGTCTCATATGATGCAATACCTCCCCAAATTCAATTCTAGTGTGCCTCATATTCAATTTTATCTAATAGTATCACTAATGGTCCAGAGGGTAAAGCAGAATATATAGGCTGGACGTGTTGGGTCAGCAGCCTGGAATGATTCATACTGGCTAATTTGACCTGTCGGGGTCATCTCATCTATATACACATGGACCAGTATAAAATGAACTGACCTCTTCCATCATTCTCATAGCATTTTCACAATAAAATATCAATAATCTTTTGGCATAGATTAACCAAACTTTCACGTCCCACTAGAGGGGGAGGGGGCTATTCTGTATACTGGACCGGTGCTGGCAGCAGCAGCATCACCTGGGGGGAGACATCCATACAAAAGGTTGTTCTCCACACTCAGAGCTACCAATGTCAGTAGGGAATTGGCCAGCTTTCACTGTACCGGACACATATTGTTGGATACCGGGCAAAGTATACAATCCTGGCAATGTGCAAAATGTAACTTTTGGCTTCCAAAGTGTTGAAATTGCCAATCAAATGTTTAAAAAAAATAAAGAGTTGATTTCATCCTCCCTGAGGACAACTGTCGAGCATTCTGACTGAATCACCCTTCCTTTTATAAATACGGAAATCTCTGACAGTACTGCATTCATTTCCTGCCTTGTGACTTTATCAGCAGGCTGTATTTCAAGGCTGTCTCTGTATATTGAGAGTATCCATGACATCTCTGCGTGACAGGGGCTTGCAAAAAAATTTTTCAGCAGTAATCTGAAAAATGTAGATGGGTAATACCATTCATTCAACAAAAATGTTGTAAATGAACTTTTATCCTTAGTACTATCACAGCTTATACATGGCAATTACATTAGAGGGGTATTAGCTCTTGCATATTTCTTATAAATATTACTTGCCTTCAAAATATTACTCACCTCTCCTGGTTACAGCACCATCAGTATTCATGGCCATGTACACAGTAAAAGTATCACATTTGGCCTGTGAATTTGGTTTTCTGCCACTTCCATTATGCACCATGCACATACAAGAATTTAACACAGCTGGATAATTTCATGACTTTTGGATATGGGACGGACCCCACTCCATCTTAAAACAACCATAGCTACAGTAAACCTAGGCACTGGAATAAATACACAAAACACATTATTCTGGTTGTCAAAATGGCCACAGCTTTATTTAAAGCATAGGATTAAAAAGATCACAATAGGAGTCAGGTGAAGTGCTAGTACATTGAGATTCACAAGTACTGTGATATCCCCAGCTGTCTGACATACAGCACCAGGACAGACAGCCATAAAGGGGCGGCATGCACTGGTGGCCATTCAAGCAGAGCCAGTAAACTTTCAGGGCCCCAATGACCCTATTATCTCGACTCCCATCAACCATACTTAATAAAGCCATCAACCAGTTCTACATGCTATGGAAAGACTGTGCATACAAGTAACAAAATTCCAGAGCTCCGACAAAATAATTTTATCAATGCAACTCTACCAAATTGTGATCGATAATATGGTAATTACGGCAAAAAACAGTTGCTAAACGTCTTGCAATGAGGATCCCGTAATGGGGAATTTGGAAAGTAAGTGTAACACCCCAGGTAACCGGTTGTTGCAGTGATGTTGCTGTTACGGAGAAGCGGGGTCAGTGGGTACTCTTGTCCGCTGGCCCAGCTGTCTTTAGCAAGACTGCATGGACCACGGCTCATACCACTGAACGCCCGCTCTATCTCCCAGTGGGCAATACACTACACAAACAACACAGGGTTAAGGTAAACCAGGGTGGCAATACTTTATTGAACCACAGCACACAATAGCAAACAGAGCATTCCCAACATGCCTGGAATTGTATGGGTACATGGGGGCATATAAAATATCACTGCGTCTCCACGTGTTTCCAGTATGACATGATGCCAGAGCTCCCAGGGTCGCTACTCCATCTGTGGATGAACGCACAGAGAAGGGGCAACGACAAGCATAGGGAGATGACCAAGAACTGTCCATAGAGTCCATACCAGGTCCAAAGCCAGTTGACATGATATCAGAGCTCCCAGGGTTGCTACTCCATCTGTGGATGAACGCACAGAGAAGGGGCAGCGACAAGCATAGGGAAATGACCAAGAACTGTCCATAGAGTCCAAACCAGGTCCAAAGCCAGTTGACATGATGTCAGAGCTCCCAGGGTCGCTACTCCATCTGTGGATGAACGCACAGAGAAGGGGCAGCGACAAGCATAGGGAGATGACCAAGAACTGTCCATAGAGTCCATACAAGGTCCAAAGCCAGTTGACATGATATCAGAGCTCCCAGGGTCGCTACTCCATCTGTGGATGAACGCACAGAGAAGGGGCAACGACAAGCATAGGGAGATGACCAAGAACTGTCCATAGAGTCCATACCAGGTCCAAAGCCAGTTGACATGATATCAGAGCTCCCAGGGTTGCTACTCCATCTGTGGATGAACGCACAGAGAAGGGGCAGCGACAAGCAT
Source organism: Ranitomeya imitator (assembly GCF_032444005.1). Lineage (NCBI taxonomy): Eukaryota > Metazoa > Chordata > Amphibia > Anura > Dendrobatidae > Ranitomeya > Ranitomeya imitator. Next base: position 588,860,188 of record NC_091283.1, read on the forward strand.
AGGGAAATGACCAAGAACTGTCCATAGAGTCCATACCAGGTCCAAAGCCAGTTGACATGATGTCAGAGCTCCCAGGGTCGCTACTCCATCTGTGGATGAACGCACAGAGAAGGGGCAGCGACAAGCATAGGGAGATGACCAAGAACTGTCCATAGAGTCCATACAAGGTCCAAAGCCAGTTGACATGATATCAGAGCTCCCAGGGTCGCTACTCCATCTGTGGATGAACGCACAGAGAAGGGGCAGCGACAAGCATAGGGAGATGACCAAGAACTGTCCATGGTGCAGAGATGGTCACTGGATCAGATCTGTGTCCTTCCAACCGGAGCCAAAAACTCTTAGGTTGTATCTTATAGAATCCTAGATCATTGTCCCTTGTGATGGTGCCATCATGAATTGGCTGCAGGCCTTTCTCTTGTCTCTTGGGTGGTTTGCAGAATGTCCGGCTGGTAGCTCTGTATTACTTCAGACTCTTAGGATGTGAACTCTGAGTCAATTTATACCCAAGGCATGTAAGCTATTTTTAGAATTACCCAGTGTCCTTTAGTTCAACATCAAGATATGGCAAACAATGGTGATGGGATTAAGTAGCACTATTAGCATATAAGCACACATCAATAAACAAAGCTTAACCCACTCAATGTACAGTCACTATTACAGACTTACACTGTATGTTAAATGGTATCAGTTTGCAAGTCTGTCTTCTTGAACCACCAGACATAAACACTTAAATGCACAAGCCAATATACAAATGAAAAGTCAGTTCTTATTGGTTTGCCAAAAGGTAGCTGTCTGGGTAATTAAGATACAATCTGGTTTTTTCACAGTTGCCATTCTTTCGGGGAGGGCGATATCATGCTTGGAGGCAAGGAGGATCCTCTTTACCAGGTAACGCACCCACATTCAGCATATTCCATATCCAGGTCAGAAGGGGGAGCTCAGGACCTGGATTCAAGGGAGCTTACCCAGCTTTAAGTGTTCTGGTCTGTAGGAGGAGTTAGTCAGTCTGTTGGAGGGAGAGGAGAGAGAAGGAAGTCTGGAACTGAGGGCAGACAGCGGAGCCGTGCAGCCAGGACTGAGCTGCAGCTCCAGGGAAAGGAAGTGAACCCGAGGGGTTGAAAGTGGTGGAGCTACTGAGGAAAGGAGCACAGAGAAGGAAATGGGCTCAGAGGGGAACTGTGACCGGGAACCCTCAGAGCCGAAGCACAGGAATCGGGCATCAGGAGCCTGAGGCTGTGTTGTACTCTAGGACACATAGCAGAACCGGAGGGTATAGGACTGTATGTTATTTGCCCACACCACGCCTGAAGGCAAAGCAGCACCTGAAGAGCCCCGGGTTGTGATAGAGACCCTATAAAATGTCTCAAGCTGCCCACCTTACAGGTACTTGTCTCAGGGCAGGAGGGAGAGGACTTTGCCAGCAGCTACAGGCAGCAGGGATCTCGCACACTAGCGCGAGTAGGAAGGCTTACGGACCTCACCTGGGAAAGGGATTCACTCTTGCCTCCAGGCCGGCCGGACCATACCATCACCTGTTCCTGGTACCCTGGACTGTGGACTACTACTGCCAGTAAACCAGGTAAAGACTTTACAACTTTGTGTTCTCCACTTATTTGCTGGCATACACCATCCTTGCCCATACACGTTGGGAGTCCTGGGGACCCCGGTTCACTTGTGGGAAGTGTCACCATCTTGCTGCAACATCACCCCAGAGGACCTCTTTAAGCAGTGTTGGTTCCCTCTGACTGAGAACCACAGGTGGCGTCACAAATAGACTTTATTCCAAAATACCCCTTAAAGACCTTTCCCCTTTTAAGCGAGCGCCCAGGGCCACGGACAGGGTCGCAGCCACCATGACATCCCCTTTAAGTGCGACCGGACCCGGTACCGAGTATCCCTATTGCCCTGGTGGGCAACTCATAAGCCATAATAAAGTGGGGAGCCACAATCTGAATACCTGTATAATGACATCTGTCATGCCTCAAAAAGTATTATAATGCATTGTAAGATTGTAGTAGCATCATACGTAGTGAAGAGGCAGTGACCGACAAAGTTCAAACACAAAAGTCTCTTTTAATGTGTTTCTTCACAGCATTAAAGTCCAATTCACATAAATGCTTATAACTTCAATGTATATTATCAGTATTCAGTTTACACCAGTTCATAGTAATACAAATCATATGGCTTTAGATTGCGGTCCCTAAACAGGCCAGACTTCGCTTGTCCAGTTTTCCCTGGGCGACCGCACGCCATATTACAGTCTCCATACACACAGCCTCATATGTTGCAGACACTACACACGCCAGCCCTCCTCTGACTTGTTCTCGTGGGCGTCCTGCATCGCTGTATCACAGTCTCTTTACTCACACAGTCGTACACAGACCAGGATATCCTCTGGATAGCAGCCGGGCACCATATCCACCTGTTTGCAATCGTTACACATGCTAGTCCTCTTTCGGGCACAGGACATCCACCTCCAGGCACAGGACTTGTCCACATCCGACTCCTGCGGGCACAGGACATCCACCTCCGGGCACAAGACTTGTCCACATCCGAGACCAGTACCATGGACGACTTGCATCACTGTATACGCTGCGGGTGCCAGGCTGTTCAGCTGCCCTAGGTGCTGGCTCTGCTGGCCTGTGCCTCCATGCACTCAGCCAGCACTCTGCAGGCCTCTGCTCTGCACACTTGCACACAACAGACTGACACTGACGTGCACCTCAGATACCTGACACACCCATACCCCTTACTGCAGGGCTTTTAAACACACAAACCTGTGGCCTTAAACCACATGGAAAACTCGGACCGGAAATCCGTGACTTTCATGCACACCTATGGACTTTATCTGTCTGCATGCACAACCTGGGGAGAACAAACAGCGCCCCCTAGCTGTATCAGAGGCCACAGCCTGACATATCCTCCCCCATTCATACCTGTGGGGTTGAACACTTGTCACCCCGTATGGTTGCGAGATAAGGCATCCGTATTACAATGTGACATCCCCGCCCAAAACAACATTTCCAGCTCCTCCTGCCAATACCTCTAGGGGGAGCCTATCGGGATTACTCTCTGACCCTAATTTGCTGACCCCTATGGCAGGTATCTCAACATTTTCAGGTTCTATGCCCAAAACAGTACATAAACACATTCTCTGCTGCAACGGCAGCGCCTCTAGCTGCTGCTGCCAGAACTGCAGCTCCTGCTACGCAGACTTCGTGGACCCACCAATCCACAGCAAATCTTCATAACCCCACAGAGTTACCGCCAGAAGCCTTCAATCTTCGTGGCCCCGCCGAGCCACAGCAAGCTGTCTTGAAAAAATCTTTCCAGCAGATTTTGCACAACACTATTCAGCACGCTTTGGGGTATGACTCAGTTCACACTGCCCGCATTCTCCACCATATGTAAGATTGTAGTAGCATCATACGTAGTGAAGAGGCAGTGACCCACAAAGTTCAAACACAAAAGTCTCTTATAATGTGTTTCTTCACAGCATTAAAGTCCAGTTCACATAAATGCTTATAACTTCAGTGTATATTTTCAGTATTCAGTTTACACGAGTTCATAGCAATACAAATCATATGGCTTTAGATTGCGGTCCCTAAACAGGCCAGACTTCGCTTGTCCAGTTTTTCCTGGGCGACCGCACACCATATTACAGTCTCCATAGGTCTCCATACACACAGCCTCAAGTTGCAGACACTACACACGCCAGCCCTCCTCTGACTAGTTCTCATTGGTGTCCTGCATCGCTGTATCACAGTCTCTTTACTCACACAGTCGTACACAGTCCAGGATATCCTCCGGATAGCAGCCTGACACCATATCCACCAGTTTGCAATCGTTACACATGCTAGTCCTCTTTCTGGCACAGGACATCCACCTCCGGGCACAGGACTTGTCCACATCTGAGACCAGTACCTTGGACGACTTGCATCACTGTATACGCTGCGGTTGCCAGGCTGTTCAGCTGCCCTGGGTGCTGGCTCTGCTGGCCTGTGCCTCCATGCACTCAGCCAGCACTCTGCAGGCCTCTGCTATGCACACCAGCACACACCAGACTGACACTGACGTGCACCTCACACACCTAACACACCTATACCCCTTACTGCAGGGCTTTTAAACACACACAAACCTGTGGCCTTCAGCCACATGGAAAACCCAGACCGGAAATCCGTGACTCTCATGCACACCTATGGACTTCATCCGTCTACATGCACAACAAGGGGAGAACAAACAGCGCCCCCTAGCTGTATCAGAGGCCACAGCCTCACAGCATGTATTGTAGCCAGCTCTAATGATTCACCAATTCACAGGTTTTTGGTTTTAGAAACCACCATTATGTACAGTAGCTGTGCTGTGCAGTAATAATGTCTTAAACTCACTTACTACTACTACTGTTGTGAATTCTGTGGCCAAGCTCCCTCCTGTGGTCGTGAGTGGTACTTCGGCTGGTTCTGTCTATGAGCTTCCTTTGGTGGATGAGAGTGGTACTGCGGCTTCTGAGTTTCCTTCCTCAGGTGATGAGGTTAAGTCGTTAGGTGCTGCTCTATTTAACTCCACCTAGTGCTTTGATCCTGGCCTCCCGTCAATGTTCTAGTATTGGTCTTGCTTTCTCCTGGATCGTTCCTGTGGCCTGTCTATCCTGCATAAGCTAAGTTTTGCTTGTGTTATTTTTGTTTGCTATTTTTTCTGTCCAGCTTGCTATATTGGTTTTTCTTGCTTGCTGGAAGCTCTGGGACGCAGAGGGAGCACCTCCGTACCGTTAGACGGTGCGGAGGGTCTTTTTGCCCCCTCTGCGTGGTTGTTTGTAGGGTTTTGTGTTGACCGCAAAGCAATCTTTCCTATCTTCGGTCTGTTCAGTAAGTTGGGCCTCACTTTGCTAAATCTATTTCATCTCTGCGTTTGTATTTTCATCTCAACTCACAGTCATTATATGTGGGGGGCTTCCTTTTCCTTTGGGGTATTTCTCTGAGGCAAGCTAGGCTTATTTTTCTTTCTTAGGGCTAGCTAGTTTCTCAGGCTGTGCTCGAGGCGCATAGGACTGGTCAGGAGCGCTCCACGGCTACCTCTAGTGTGGTTGAATAGGATTAGGGATTGCGGTCAGCAGAGTTCCCACGTCTCAGAGCTCGTCCTATGTTTTTGGTAATTGTCAGGTCACTTTGTGTGCTCTGAACTTCAAGGTCCATTGTGGTTCTGAATTACCTGTTCACAACAGTACTGGAGGCCCAAAGTACTAATGCTTCTCAATAGAGGGGAAAGAGAAGTTCTGAGACCATTTTTTTTTCTTTGCACTGTGTTCTGTCTTTCTTTTCCCCTTTACATCAGGGTGGTTCAGAACACAGGTGTGGACATGGACATTCAGGGTCTGTTCTCTTTGATGGATAATCTCGCTATAAATGTACAGAATATTCAAGATTTAGTGGTTCAGAATCCTATGTTAGAACCTAAAATTCCTATTCCTGAGTTATTTTCTGGAGATAGAGCTAAGTTTTTGAATTTTAAAAATAATTGTAAACTATTTCTGGCTTTGAAACCCCGCTCCTCTGGTGACCCAGTTCAACAAGTTAAGATCATTATTTCTTTATTACGTGGCGACCCTCAAGACTATGCATTTTCCCTTGCGCCAGGAGATCCTGCATTATGTAATATTGATGCGTTTTTTCTGGCGCTCGGATTGCTGTATGATGAACCTAATTCAGTGGATCAGGCAGAGAAAAAATTGCTGGCTCTGTGTCAGGGTCAGGATGAGATAGAGATTTATTGTCAGAAGTTTAGAAAGTGGTCCGTGCTCACTCAATGGAATGAATGTGCGCTGGCAGCTATTTTCAGAAAGGGTCTCTCTGAAGCCCTTAAGGATGTCATGGTGGGATTTCCTATGTCTGCTGGTCTGAATGAGTCTATGTCTTTGGCCATTCAGATCGGTCGACACTTGCGTGAGCGTAAATCTGTGCACCATTTGGCGGTATTATCTGAGCATAAACCTGAGCCTATACAGTGCGATAGGACTTTGACCAGAGCTGAACGGCAAGAACACAGACGTCAGAATGGGCTGTGTTTCTACTGTGGTGATTCCACTCATGCTATCTCCGATTGTCCTAAGCACACTAAGAGGTTCACTAGGTCTGCCACCATTGGTACCGTACAGTCGAAATTTCTTTTGTCCGTTACTTTGATCTGCTCTTTGTCTTCCTATTCTGTCATGGCATTTGTGGATTCAGGCGCTGCCCTGAATTTGATGGACTTGGAGTTTGCTAGGCGCTGTGGGTTTGTCTTGGAGCCCTTGCAGTGTCCTATTCCATTGAGAGGAATTGATGCTACGCCTTTGGCCAAGAATAAGCCTCAGTATTGGACCCAGCTGACCATGTGCATGGCACCTGCGCACCAGGAGGATATTCGCTTTCTGGTGTTGCATAATCTGCATGATGTGGTCGTGTTGGGGTTGCCATGGCTACAAGTCCATAACCCAGTATTAGATTGGAAATCAATGTCTGTGTCCAGCTGGGGGACATGGTGATGTTCCATTTCTGTCTATCTCATCATCCACCCCTTCTGAGGTCCCAGAGTTCTTGTCTGATTACCGGGATGTATTCGATGAGCCCAAGTCCAATGCCCTACCTCCGCATAGGGATTGTGATTGTGCTATCGATTTGATTCCTGGTAGTAAGTTTCCTAAGGGTCGACTGTTTAATTTATCTGTACCTGAGCACGCCGCTATGCGGAGTTACGTGAAGGAGTCTTTGGAGAAGGGTCATATTCGCCCGTCATCGTCGCCATTGGGAGCGGGGTTCTTTTTTGTGGCCAAGAAGGATGGTTCGCTGAGACCTTGTATTGATTACCGCCTTCTAAATAAAATTACGGTCAAATTTCAGTACCCCTTGCCGCTGCTGTCTGATTTGTTTGCTCGGATTAAGGGGGCTAGTTGGTTCACCAAGATAGATCTTCGTGGTGCATATAATCTTGTGCGTATTAAACGGGGCGATGAATGGAAAACAGCATTTAATACGCCCGAAGGCCATTTTAAAACCTAGTTATGCCATTCGGGCTTTCTAATGCTCCATCAGTGTTTCAGTCCTTTATGCATGACATCTTCCGAGAGTACCTGGATAAATTCCTGATTGTATACTTGGATATTTTGGTCTTCTCGGATGATTGGGAGTCTCAAGTGAAGCAGGTCAGAATGGTGTTCCAGGTCCTGCATGCTAATTCTTTGTTTATGAAGGGGTCAAAGTGTCTCCTTGGTGTTCAAAAGGTTTCATTTTTGGGGTTCATTTTTTCTCCTTCTACTATCGAGATGGACCCTGTTAAAGTTCAGGCCATTTATGATTGGACTCAGCCAACATCTCTGAAGAGTCTGCAGAAGTTCCTGGGCTTTGCTAATTTTTATCGTCGCTTCATCAATAATTTTTCTAGTATTGCTAAACCGTTGACTGATTTAACCAAGAAGGGTGCTGATGTGGTCAATTGGTCTTCTGCTGCTGTGGAAGCTTTTCAGGAGTTGAAGCGTCGTTTTTCTTCTGCCCCTGTGTTGTGCCAACCAGATGTTTCGCTTCCGTTCCAGGTCGAGGTTGATGCTTCTGAAATTGGAGCAGGGGCTGTTTTGTCGCAGAGAAGTTCTGATTGCTCGGTGATGAAACCATGCGCCTTCTTTTCCAGGAAATTTTCGCCTGCTGAGCGAAATTATGATGTTGGCAATCGAGAGTTGCTAGCCATGAAGTGGGCATTCGAGGAGTGGCGTCATTGGCTTGAAGGAGCTAAGCATCCAGTGGTGGTCTTCACTGATCACAAGAACTTGACATCTCGAGTCTGCCAAACGGTTGAATCCTAGACAGGCTCGTTGGTCGCTGTTTTTCTCCCGTTTTGACTTTGTGGTTTCGTACCTTCCGGGCTCTAAAAATGTGAAGGCGGATGCCCTGTCTAGGAGTTTTGTGCCCGATTCTCCGGGTTTGCCTGAGCCGGCGGGTGTTCTCAAAGAGGGGGTAATTTTGTCTGCCATCTCCCCTGATTTGCGGCGGGTGCTGCAAAAATTTCAGGCTAATAGACCTGACCGTTGCCCAGCGGAGAAACTGTTTGTCCCTGATAGGTGGACGAATAAAGTTATCTCTGAGGTTCATTGTTCGGTGTTGGATGGTCATCCTGGAATCTTTGGTACCAGAGATTTGGTAACTAGATTCTTTTGGTGGCCTATCAGCCTGAAATTCCCGAAGCACCCGCCGCAAATCAGGGGAGATGGCAGAAAGAATCACCCCTTCCTTAAGAATGCCAACCGGCTCAAAGACTCCAGGAGAATCAGGCGAAAAACTCATAGAGAGGGCATCAGCCTTAACATTCTTAGATCCCGGAAGATACGAGACCACAAAATCAAAACGGGAGAAAAACAGGGACCATCGAGCCTGTCTAGGATTCAGCCGCTTGGCCGACTCGAGGTAAATGAGATTCTTATGATCGCTCAGGACCACAACGCGGTGCTTAGCTCCCTCAAGCCAATGTCGCCACTCCTCAAACGCCCACTTCATAGCCAACAACTCCCGAGTGCCGACATCATAATTGCGTTCCGCAGGCGAAAACTTTCTGGAAAAAAAAGCATACATACATAGTAACATAGTAACATAGTTAGTAAGGCCGAAAAAAGACATTTGTCCATCCAGTTCAGCCTATATTCCATCATAATAAATCCCCAGATCTACGTCCTTCTACAGAACCTAATAATTGTATGATACAATATTGTTCTGCTCCAGGAAGACATCCAGGCCTCTCTTGAACCCCTCGACTGAGTTCGCCATCACCACCTCCTCAGGCAAGCAATTCCAGATTCTCACTGCCCTAACAGTAAAGAATCCTCTTCTATGTTGGTGGAAAAACCTTCTCTCCTCCAGACGCAAAGAATGCCCCCTTGTGCCCGTCACCTTCCTTGGTATAAACAGATCCTCAGCGAGATATTTGTATTGTCCCCTTATATACTTATACATGGTTATTAGATCGCCCCTCAGTCGTCTTTTTTCTAGACTAAATAATCCTAATTTCGCTAATCTATCTGGGTATTGTAGTTCTCCCATCCCCTTTATTAATTTTGTTGCCCTCCTTTGTACTCTCTCTAGTTCCATTATATCCTTCCTGAGCACCGGTGCCCATACCATCAGACTCCCTCTGAGACAAAACGGCCCCTGCACCAATCTCAGAAGCGTCGACCTCAACCTGAAAAGGAAGAGAAACATCCGGCTGACGCAACACAGGGGTAGAAGTAAATCGGCGTTTAGGCTCCTGAAAGGCCTCAACAGCCGCAGAGGACCAATTCTTCACATCAGCGCCTCTCTTCGTCAAATCAGTAAGGGGCTTAACCACACTGGAAAAGTTGGCAATGAAACGGCGATAGAAATTAGCAAAGCCCAAAAATTTTTGAAGGCCCTTCACAGATGTGGGTTGAATCCAGTCATGAATAGCTTGGACCTTAACAGGATTCATTTCTATAGACGAGGGAGAAAAAATAAAACCCAAAAAAAGAGACCTTCTGAACTCCGAATAGGCACTTAGACCCCTTCACAAACAAAGCATTATCACGAAGGATCTGGAACACCATCATGACCTGCTTCACATGAGACTCCCAATCATCGGAAAAAATCAGAATATCATCCAAATATACGACCATGAATTTATCAAGATAATTGCGGAAAATATCATGCATGAAAGACTGGAACACAGATGGAGCATTAGAGAGCCCAAATGGCATCACAAGGTATTCAAAATGACCTTCGGGCGTATTACATGCAGTTTTCCATTCGCCACCCTGTTTAATACGAACAAGATTATATGCCCCTCGGAGGTCAATCTTAGTAAACCAACTAGCCCCCTTAATCTGAGCAAACAAATCAGTAAGCAAAGGCAAGGGGTATTCGAATTTGACCGTGATCTTATTAAGGAGACGATAATCAATACAGGGTCTCAAGGAGCCATCCTTCTTGGCAACAAAAAAGAAACCCGCTCCCAATGGTGACGAAGACGGCCGAATATGCCCCTTCTCCAAAGATTCCTTAACATAACTCCGCATGGCGGCATGCTCTGGCACAGACAGATTGAAAAGTCGGCCCTTAGGGAACTTGCAACCAGGAATCAAGTTAATAGCACAATCACAGTCCCTGTGCGGTGGAAGGGAACTGGACTTGGGCTCATCAAATACATCCTGGAAATCCGACAAAAACTCAGGGACCTCAGAAGAGGGGGAAGAGGAAATTGACATCAAAGGAACGTCACTATGTACCCCTTGACAACCCCAACTAGTCACAGACATAGTTTTCCAATCCAGCACCGGATTATGTTCCTGTAACCATGGAAAACCCAGTACAACAACATCATGCAGGTTATGCAACACCAGAAAACGGCAATCTTCCTGATGTGCTGGAGCCATGTACATAGTCATCTGCGTCCAGTACTGAGGTTTATCCTTGGCCAAGGGTGTAGCATCAATACCCCTCAAAGGAATAGGGCTCTGCAAAAGCTGCAAGGAAAAACCACAGCGCCTGGCGAATTCCAAGTCCATTAAGTTCAGGGCAGCGCCTGAATCCACAAATGCCATGACAGAAAATGACGACAATGAGCAAATCAGGGTCACAGATAAGAGAAATTTAGGCTGTATAGTACTAATGGTAACAGACCTAGCGACTCTTAGTACGCTTAGGGCAATCAGAGATAACATGAGCAGGATCACCACAGTAAAAACACAGCCTATTCTGACGTCTGAATTGCTGCCGTTCTGTTCTAGTCAAAATCCTATCACGTTGCATAGGTTCAGGACTCTGCTCAGAGGACACTGCCATATGGTGCACAGCTCTGCGCTCGCGCAGACGCCGATCAATCTGAATGGCTAGAGACATAGATTCGCTCAAACCGGCAGGCGTAGGAAAGCCCACCATAACATCTTTAAGGGCTTCAGAAAGACCTTTTCTGAAAATAGCAGCCAGAGCCTCCTCATTCCATTTAGTGAGCACAGACCATTTTCAAAATTTCTGGCAGTATAGTTCTGCCGCCTCCTGACCTTGACACAAGGCCAACAGGGTTTTTTCTGCACGATCCACAGAATTAGGTTCGTCATACAATAAGCCAAGCGCTTGAAAAAATGCGTCTACATTCAATAATGCCGGATCCCCTGTTTCAAGAGAAAAAGCCCAGTCTTGAGGGTCACCACGCAGCAAGGATATGATGATTTTTACTTGCTGAAAGGGATCACCAGAAGAACGGGGTTTCAAAGCAAAAAACAATTTGCAGTTATTTTTAAAGTTCAAAAACTTGGATCTGTCCCCAAAAAACAAATCAGGAGTAGGAATTCTAGGCTCTAAAGCCGGAGTCAGGATAACATAATTTTGGATACTCTGTACTCTTGCAGCAAGTTGATCCACACGAGAAAACAAACCCTGAACATCCATGCCAGAGCATATATCCTGAACCACCCAGATATCAAGAGGAAAAAAGAGACAAACCAGAGCACAGAAAAAAAAATGGTTCAGAACTTTCTTTTCCTTCTTTTGAGATGCATTTAATTCATTTTTGGCCACTTGTACTGTTATGATACGGTGGTTTAGGAGCAACATGGAGCGAGCTCTGAAGAAAGTGGTAACTGTACTGACCGCAGTCCCTAAGCTCAACACAACACTAGAAGTAGCCTTGGGATGCTCCTAACTCTCCCTAGGCACCTCGTCACCGCCTAAGAGCTAACTACCCCTAAAGATAGAAGCAGGAAAACTATCTTGCCTCAGAGAAAATCCCCAAAGGATAGATTAGCCCCCCACAAATAATGACTGCAAGTGGAGAGGGAAAAGACATACACAGAATGAAACCAGGATGAGCACAGGAGGCCAGTCTAGCTTGATAGATAGGACAGGATGGAATACTGTGCGGTCAGTATAAAACACTACAAAAAATCCACGCAGAGTTTACTAAAAATCTCCATACCTAAAGGTGTGGAGGGTAAATCTGCTTCCTAGAGCTTCCAGCAAGACAGAATTAATTCATACTGATAACGCTGGACAAACATAGAAAGCACAGAACGGATAAGTCCACAATCAGTGTTCAGAAAAAAGCAAGCAAGACTTAGCTTTGCTGAACTGGTCAGGATAACAGGGAAATCCAAAGAGATGTAAATCCAACCAGGAACCATTTACAAGTGGCACTGGCTGAAGAAAGAGCCAGGCATAAATAGCCGAGCAGAAAAGACGATCAGTGAAAGCAGCTGCTGACAGCTAACTCCAAGGAGCAGCCATACCACTTGAAACCACAGGAGGGAGCCCAGGAGCAGAACTCACAAAAGTGCCACTTACAACCACCGGAGGGAGCCCAAGAACGGAATTCACAACAATATATGTACCCAATGCACTCTCCATAAAATAAAAAAATTGCTTTGAGGGCAGAGCAAAGTACTGTAATGCACAAGCGTGGCGAAAGGCAAAGAGCGACGGTGCATGCACACTATAAAACTTTGCTTCACTCTTGGCAGGGCAGAGAAGGGTGCCTGCCCAGGAGCGTGATGGAGAACACATCATCGAAAAGAAGCAAGAACAGAGGAGAAGCTGGATCAAGACCAGCGATGCCCATTGGACCAGACCGCCCCATAGGTGAGTATAATAAAAACTTTTTGCTTTGTGGCGAGCGCATTGTGGACATATATACAGCATTCTAGAAAACTGTCACATAGGGCTTACAGTTGCTGGCCCTACTTTATATGGGAAATATAGTCAGCACAGTATATACAGTACAGACCAAAAGTTTGGACACACCTTCTCATTTAAAGATTTTTCTGTATTTTCATGACTATGAAAAATGTACATTCACGCTGAAGGCATCAAAACATATGAATTAACACATGTGGAATTATATACTTAACAAAAAAGTGTGAAACAACTGAAAATATGTCTTATATTCTAGGTTCTTCAAAGTAGCCACCTTTTGCTTTGATGACTACTTTGCACACTCTTGGCATCCTCTTGATGAGCTTCAAGAGGTAGTCACTGGAAATTGTCTTCCAACAATCTTGAAGGAGTTCCCAGAGATGCTTAGCACTTGTTGGCCCTTTTGCCTTAACTCTGCGGTCCAGCTCACCCCAAACCATCTCGATTGGGTTCAGGTCTGGTGACTGTGGAGGCCAGGTCATCTGGCGTAGCACCCCATCAATCTCCTTCTTGGTCAAATAGCCCTTACACAGCCTGGAAGAGTGTTTGGGGTCATTGTCAACTAGAAGAAGAGGGGACGGGAAGAAAAACATTAGACTTGAACAAAGAAGATCCAGGAAAACATACTCAGAAGGGAGGTAAGAACATTTCTAAAACAATCCACAGCGAGGAGATTGGAACAAAACAAAATCCTCTAAACTGCATGCTCGCAAACGCCAGAAGCCTGACAAACAAGATGGAAGAACTAGAAGCAGAAATATCTACAGGTAACTTTGACATAGTGGGAATAACCGAGACATGGTTAGATGAAAGCTATGACTGGGCAGTTAACTTACAGGGCTACAGTCTGTTTAGAAAGGATCGTAAAAATCGGAGAGGAGGAGGGGTTTGTCTCTATGTAAAGTCTTGTCTGAAGTCCACTTTAAGGGAGGATATTAGCGAAGGAAATGAGGATGTCGAGTCCATATGGGTCGAAATTCATGGAGGGAAAAATGGTAACAAAATTCTCATTGGGGTCTGTTACAAACCCCCAAATATAACAGAAACCATGGAAAGTATACTTCTAAAGCAGATAGATGAAGCTGCAACCCATAATGAGGTCCTGGTTATGGGGGACTTTAACTACCCGGATATTAACTGGGAAACAGAAACCTGTGAAACCCATAAAGGCAACAGGTTTCTGCTAATAACCAAGAAAAATTATCTTTCACAATTGGTGCAGAATCCAACCAGAGGAGCAGCACTTTTAGACCTAATACTATCTAATAGACCTGACAGAATAACAAATCTGCAGGTGGTCGGGCATCTCGGAAATAGCGACCACAATATTGTACAGTTTCACCTGTCTTTCACTAGGGGGACTTGTCAGGGAGTCACAAAAACACTGAACTTTAGGAAGGCAAAGTTTGACCAGCTTAGAGATGCCCTTAATCTGGTAGACTGGGACAATATCCTCAGAAATAAGAATACAGATAATAAATGGGAAATGATTAAGAACATCCTAAATAGGCAGTGTAAGCGGTTTATACCTTGTGGGAATAAAAGGACTAGAAATAGGAAAAACCCAATGTGGCTAAACAAAGAAGTAAGACAGGCAATTAACAGTAAAAAGAAAGCATTTGCACTACTAAAGCAGGATGGCACCATTGAAGCTCTAAAAAACTATAGGGAGAAAAATACTTTATCTAAAAAACTAATTAAAGCTGCCAAAAAGGAAACAGAGAAGCACATTGCTAAGGAGAGTAAAACTAATCCCAAACTGTTCTTCAACTATATCAATAGTAAAAGAATAAAAACTGAAAATGTAGGCCCCTTAAAAAATAGTGAGGAAAGAATGGTTGTAGATGACGAGGAAAAAGCTAACATATTAAACACCTTCTTCTCCACGGTATTCACGGTGGAAAATGAAATGCTAGGTGAAATCCCAAGAAACAATGAAAACCCTATATTAAGGGTCACCAATCTAACCCAAGAAGAGGTGCGAAACCGGCTAAATAAGATTAAAATAGATAAATCTCCGGGTCCGGATGGCATACACCCACGAGTACTAAGAGAACTAAGTAATGTAATAGATAAACCATTATTTCTTATTTTTAGGGACTCTATAGCGACAGGGTCTGTTCCACAGGATTGGCGCATAGCAAATGTGGTGCCAATATTCAAAAAGGGCTCTAAAAGTGAACCTGGAAATTATAGGCCAGTAAGTCTAACCTCTATTGTTGGTAAAATATTTGAAGGGTTTCTGAGGGATGTTATTCTGGATTATCTCAATGAGAATAACTGTTTAACTCCATATCAGCATGGGTTTATGAGAAATCGCTCCTGTCAAACCAATCTAATCAGTTTTTATGAAGAGGTAAACTATAGGCTGGACCACGGTGAGTCATTGGACGTGGTATATCTCGATTTTTCCAAAGCGTTTGATACCGTGCCGCACAAGAGGTTGGTACACAAAATGAGAATGCTTGGTCTGGGGGAAATTGTGTGTAAATGGGATAGTAACTGGCTTAGTGATAGAAAGCAGAGGGTGGTTATAAATGGTATAGTCTCTAACTGGGTCGCTGTGACCAGTGGGGTACCGCAGGGGTCAGTATTGGGACCTGTTCTCTTCAACATATTCATTAATGATCTGGTAGAAGGTTTACACAGTAAAATATCGATATTTGCAGATGATACAAAACTATGTAAAGCAGTTAATACAAGAGAAGATAGTATTCTGCTACAGATGGATCTGGATAAGTTGGAAACTTGGGCTGAAAGGTGGCAGATGAGGTTTAACAATGATAAATGTAAGGTTATACACATGGGAAGAAGGAATCAATGTCACCATTACACACTGAATGGGAAACCACTGGGTAAATCTGACAGGGAGAAGGACTTGGGGATCCTAGTTAATGATAAACTTACCTGGAGCAGCCAGTGCCAGGCAGCAGCTGCCAAGGCAAACAGGATCATGGGGTGCATTAAAAGAGGTCTGGATACACATGATGAGAGCATTATACTGCCTCTGTACAAATCCCTAGTTAGACCGCACATGGAGTACTGTGTCCAGTTTTGGGCACCGGTGCTCAGGAAGGATATAATGGAACTAGAGAGAGTACAAAGGAGGGCAACAAAATTAATAAAGGGGATGGGAGAACTACAATACCCAGATAGATTAGCGAAATTAGGATTATTTAGTCTAGAAAAAAGACGACTGAGGGGCGATCTAATAACCATGTATAAGTATATAAGGGGACAATACAAATATCTCGCTGAGGATCTGTTTATACCAAGGAAGGTGATGGGCACAAGGGGGCATTCTTTGCGTCTGGAGGAGAGAAGGTTTTTCCACCAACATAGAAGAGGATTCTTTACTGTTAGGGCAGTGAGAAGCTGGAATTGCTTGCCTGAGGAGGTGGTGATGGCGAACTCAGTCGAGGGGTTCAAGAGAGGCCTGGATGTCTTCCTGGAGAAGAACAATATTGTATCATACAATTAGGTTCTGTAGAAGGACGTAGATCTGGGGATTTATTATGATGGAATATAGGCTGAACTGGATGGACAAATGTCTTTTTTCGGCCTTACTAACTATGTTACTATGTTACTATGTCCTGTTGAAAAATAAATGATGGTCCAACTAAATGCAAACCGGATGGAATAGCATGCCGCTGCAAGATGCTGTGGTAGCCATGCTGGTTCCAGTATGCCTTCAATTTTGAATAAATCCCCCACACCATCACACCTCCTCTTCCATGCTTCACGGTGCGAACCAGGCATGTAGAGTCCATCCGTTCATCTTTTCTGCGTCGCACAAAGACACGGTGTTTGGAACCAAAGATCTCAAATTTTGACTCATCAGACCAAAGCACACTTCCACTGGTCTAATGTCCATTTCTTGTGTTCTTTAGCCCAAACAAGTCTCTTCTGCTTGTTGCCTGTCCTTAGCAGTGGTTTCCTAGCAGCTATTTTACCATGAAGGCCTGCTGCACAAAGTCTCCTGTTAACAGTTGTTGTAGAGATGTGTCTGCTGCTAGAACTCTGTGTGGCATTGACCTGGTCTCTAATCTGAGCTGCTGTTAACCTGTGATTTCTGAGGCTGGTGACTCGGATAAACTTATCCTCAGAAGCAGAGGTGACTCTTGGTCTTCCTTTCCTGGGACGGTCCTCATATGAGCCAGTTTCTTTACTTAGCTGCTTTTTTCTTGCCATAATACAAATTCTAACAGTCTATTCAGTAGGACTATCAGCTGTGTATCCATCAGACTTCTGCACAGCACAAATGATGGTCCCAATGCCATTCATAAGGCAAGAAATCCCACTTATTAAACCTGACAGGGCACACCTGTGAAGTGAAAACCATTCCCGGTGACTACCTCTTAAAGCTCATCAAGAGAATGCTAAGAGTGTGCAAAGCAGTCATCAAAGCAAAAGGTGGCTGCTAACCTAGAATATAAGACATATTTTCTGTTGTTTTACACTTTTTTGTTCCACATGTGTTAATTCATAGTTTGAATGAGAAGGTGTGTCCAAGCTTTTGGTCTGTACTGTAGATATACAGTGGGGCAAAAAAGTATTTAGTCAGTCAGCAATAGTGCAAGTTGCACCACTTAAAAAGATGAGAAGCGTCTGTAATTTACATCATAGGTAGACATCAACTATGGGAGACAAACTGAGAAAAAAAAATCCAGAAAATCACATTGTCTGTTTTTTTAACATTTTATTTGCATATTATGGTGGGAAATAAGTATTTGGTCAGAAACAAAATTTCATCTCAATACTTTGTAATATATCCTTTGTTGGCAATGACAGAGGTCAAACGTTTTCTGTAAGTCTTCACAAGGTTGCCACACACTGTTGTTGGTATGTTGGCCCATTCCTCCATGCAGATCTCCTCTAGAGCAGTGATGTTTTTGGCTTTTCGCTTGGCAACACGGACTTTCAACTCCCTCCAAAGGTTTTCTATAGGGTTGAGATCTGGAGACTGGCTAGGTCACTCCAGGACCTTGAAATGCTTCTTACGCTTCGTAAGAAGCATTTCAAGGTCCTCCTTCGTTGCCCTGGTGGTGTGCTTTGGATCATTGTCATGTTGAAAGACCCAGCCACGTTTCATCTTCAATGCCCTTGCTGATGGAAGGAGGTTTGCACTCAAAATCTCACGATACATGGCCCCATTCATTCTTTCATGTACCCGGATCAGTCGTCCTGGCCCCTTTGCAGAGAAACAGCCCCAAAGCATGATGTTTCCACCACCATGCTTTACAGTAGGTATGGTGTTTGATGGATGCAACTCAGTATTCTTTTTCCTCCAAACACGACAAGTTGTGTTTCTACCAAACAGTTCCAGTTTGGTTTCATCAGACCATAGGACATTCTCCCCAAACTCCTCTGGATCATCCAAATGCTCTCTAGCAAACTTCAGACGGGCCCGGACATGTACTGGCTTAAGCAGTGGGACACGTCTGGCACTGCAGGATCTGAGTCCATGGTGGCGTAGTGTGTTACTTATGGTAGTCCTTGTTACATTGGTCCCAGCTCTCTGCAGTTCATTCACTAGGTCCCCCCGCGTGGTTCTGGGATTTTTACTCACCGTTCTTGTGATCATTCTGACCCCACGGGGTGGGATTTTGCGTGGAGCCCCAGATCGAGGGAGATTATCAGTGGTCTTGTATGTCTTCCATTTTCTAATTATTGCTCCCACTGTTGATTTCTTCACTCCAAGCTGGTTGGCTATTGCAGATTCAGTCTTCCCAGCCTGGTGCAGGGCTACAATTTTGTTTCTGGTGTCCTTTGACAGCTCTTTGGTCTTCACCATAGTGGAGTTTGGAGTCAGACTGTTTGAGGGTGTGCACAGGTGTCTTTTTATACTGATAACAAGTTTACAGGTGCCATTACTACAGGTAATGAGTGGAGGAAAGAGGAGGCTCTTAAAGAAGAAGTTACAGGTCTGTGAGAGCCAGAAATCTTGATTGTTTGTTTCTGACCAAATACTTATTTTCCACCATAATATGCAAAAAAAATGATAAAAAAACAGACAATGTGATTTTCTGGATTTTTTTTCTCAGTTTGTCTCCCATAGTTGAGGTCTACCTATCATGTAAATTACAGACGCCTCTCATCTTTTTAAGTGGTGGAACTTGCACTATTGCTGACTGACTAAATACTTTTTTGCCCCACTGTATATATCTATCTATATATATATATATATATATATGTATATATATATATATATATATATAGATAGATATATAGATATATATATATCTATACATATATATATATATATTAACCCCTTCAAGACCCAGCCTATTTTGACCTTAAAGACCTTGCCATTTTTTGCAATTCTGACCAGTGTCCCTTTATGAGGTAATAACTCGGGAACGCTTCAACGGATCCTAGCGATTCTAAGATTGTTTTCTCGTGACATATTGGGCTTCATGTTAGTGGTAAATTTAGGTCGATAATTTTTGCGTTTATGTGTGAAAAGATTGGAAATTTGGCGAAAATTTTGAAAATTTCGCAATTTTCAAATTTTGAATTTTTATTCTGATAAACCAGAGAGATATGTGACACAAAATAGTTAATAAATAACATTTCCCACATGTCTACTTTACATCAGCACAATTTTGGAAAAAAAAAAAATTTTTTCTAGGAAGTTATAAGGGTTAAAAGTTGATCAGCGATTTCTCATTTTTACAACAAAATTTACAAAACCATTTTTTTTAAGGACCACCTCACATTTGAAGCCAGTTTGAGGGGTCTATATGGCTGAATATACCCAAAAGTGACACCATTCTAAAAACTGCACCCCTCAAGGTGCTCAAAACCACATTCACGAAGTTTATTAACCCTTCAGGTGTTTCACAGCAGCAGAAGCAACATAGAAGGAAAAAATGAACATTTCACTTTTTAGTCACAAAAATGATCTTTTAGCAACATTTTTTTTATTTTCCCAAGGGTAAAAGGAGAAACTGGACCACAAAACTTGTTGTCCAATTTGTCCTGAGTACGCTGATACCCCATATATGGGGGGGAACCACTGTTTGGGCGCATGGCAGGGCTCGGAAGGGAAGGAGCGCTATTTGACTTTTTGAATGACAAAATTAGCTCCAATCTTTAGTGGACACCATGTCGCGTCTGGAGAGCCTCTGTGTGCCTAAACATTGGAGCACCCCCACAAGTGACCCCATTTTGGAAACTAGACCCCCCAAGGAACTTATCTAGATGCATAGTGAGCATTTTGTACCCCCAGGTGCTTCACAAATTGATCCGTAAAAATGAAAAAGTACATTTTTTTCACAAAAATTTTCTTTTAGCCTCAATTTTTTTCATTTTCACATGGGCAACAGGATAAAGTGGATCCTAAAATGTGTTGAGCAATTTCTCCTGAGTACACTGATACCTCATATGTGGGGGTAAACCACTGTTTGGGCGCACGGCAGAGCTCAGAAGGGAAGAAGCACCATTTGACTTTTTGAATGAAAAATTAGCTCCAATCTTTAGTGGACACCATGTCGCGTTTGGAGAGCCTCTGTGTGCCTAAACATTGGAGCACCCCCACAAGTGACCCCATTTTGGAAACTAGACCCCCCAAGGAACTTATCTAGATGCATAGTGAGCATTTTGTACCCCCAGGTGCTTCACAAATTGATCCGTAAAAATGAAAAAGTACTTTTTTTTCACAAAAATTTTCTTTTAGCCTCAATTTTTTTCATTTTCACATGGGCAACAGGAGAAAGTGGATCCTAAAATGTGTTGAGCAATTTCTCCTGAGTACACTGATACCTCATATGTGGGGGTAAACCACTGTTTGGGCGCACGGCAGAGCTCAGAAGGGAAGAAGCACCATTTGACTTTTTGAATGAAAAATTAGCTCCAATCTTTAGTGGACACCATGTCGCGTTTGGAGAGCCTCTGTGTGCCTAAACATTGGAGCACCCCCACAAGTGACCCCATTTTGGAAACTAGACCCCCCAAGGAACTTATCTAGATGCATAGTGAGCATTTTGTACCCCCAGGTGCTTCACAAATTGATCCGTAAAAATGAAAAAGTACTTTTTTTCACAAAAATTTTCTTTTAGCCTCAATTTTTTTCATTTTCACATGGGCAACAGGATAAAGTGGATCCTAAAATGTGTTGAGCAATTTCTCCTGAGTACACTGATACCTCATATGTGGGGGTAAACCACTGTTTGGGCGCACGGCAGAGCTCAGAAGGGAAGGAGCACCATTTGACTTTTTGAATGAAAAATTAGCTCCAATCTTTAGTGGACACCATGTCGCGTTTGGAGAGCCTCTGTGTGCCTAAACATTGGAGCACCCCCACAAGTGACCCCATTTTGGAAACTAGACCCCCCAAGGAACTTATCTAGATGCATAGTGAGCATTTTGTACCCCCAGGTACTTCACAAATTGATCCGTAAAAATGAAAAAGTACTTTTTTTTCACAAAAATTTTCTTTTAGCCTCAATTCTTTTCATTTTCACATGGGCAACAGGATAAAGTGGATCCTAAAATGTGTTGAGCAATTTCTCCTGAGTACACTGATACCTCATATGTGGGGGTAAACCACTGTTTGGGCGCACGGCAGAGCTCAGAAGGGAAGGAGCACCATTTGACTTTTTGAATGAAAAATTAGCTCCAATCTTTAGTGTACACCATGTCACGTTTGGAGAGCCTCTGTGTGCCTAAACATTGGAGCACCCCCACAAGTGACCCCATTTTGGAAACTAGACCCCCCAAGGAACATATTTAGATGCATAGTGAGCATTTTGTACCCCCAGGTGCTTCACAAATTGATCCGTAAAAATGAAAAAGTACTTTTTTTTCACAAAAATTTTCTTTTAGCCTCAATTTTTTTCATTTTCACATGGGCAACAGGATAAAGTGGATCCTAAAATGTGTTGAGCAATCTCTCCTGAGTACACTGATACCTCATATGTGGGGGTAAACCACTGTTTGGGCGCACGGCAGAGCTCAGAAGGGAAGGAGCACCATTTGACTTTTTGAATGAAAAATTAGCTCCAATCTTTAGTGTACACCATGTCGCGTTTGGAGAGCCTCTGTGTGCCTAAACATTGGAGCACCCCCACAAGTGACCCCATTTTGGAAACTAGACCCCCCAAGGAACTTATTTAGATGCATAGTGAGCATTTTGTACCCCCAGGTGCTTCACAAATTGATCCGTAAAAATGAAAAAGTACTTTTTTTTCACAAAAATTTTCTTTTAGCCTCAATTTTTTTCATTTTCACATGGGCAACAGGATAAAGTGGATCCTAAAATGTGTTGAGCAATTTCTCCTGAGTACACTGATACCTCATATGTGGGGGTAAACCACTGTTTGGGCGCACGGCAGAGCTCAGAAGGGAAGGAGCACCATTTGACTTTTTGAATGAAAAATTAGCTCCAATCTTTAGTGTACACCATGTCGCGTTTGGAGAGCCTCTGTGTGCCTAAACATTGGAGCACCCCCACAAGTGACCCCATTTTGGAAACTAGACCCCCCAAGGAACTTATCTAGATGCATAGTGAGCATTTTGTACCCCCAGGTGCTTCACAAATTGATCCGTAAAAATGAAAAAGTACTTTTTTTTCACAAAAATTTTCTTTTAGCCTCAATTTTTTTCATTTTCACATGGGCAACAGGATAAAGTGGATCCTAAAATGTGTTGAGCAATTTCTCCTGAGTACACTGATACCTCATATGTGGGGGTAAACCACTGTTTGGGCGCACAGCAGAGCTCAGAAGGGAAGGAGCGCCATTTGACTTTTTGACATACATAGTGTACATCAGGTTGGTGTGTGTGTGTTGTAGTGTACGTCAGGTTGGTGTGTGTGGTGTATACTGCACCACACACACCAACCTGATGTACACCACACCACACCACACACCAACCTGACATACACTACAACACACACACCAACCTGACGTAGGGTCAGGTTGGCGAGTGTGGAGTAGTGTACATCAGGGTGGTGTGTAGTGTACGTCAGGTTGGTGTGTGTGTGTTGGATACTACACCACACGCACCAACCTGACGTACACTACACCACGCACTAACCTGACATACATTACAACACACACACCAACCTGACGTAGGGTTAGGTTGGCGAGTGTGGAGTAGTGTACATCAGGTTGGTGTGTAGTGTACGTCGTGTACATCAGGATGTGTAGTGTACGTCAGGTTGGTGTGTGTGTGGTGTAGTATACACCACACACACACCAACCTGACGTACACCACAACACACAAACAACCGGACATACACTACAACACACACACCAACCTGACGTAGGGTCAGGTTGGCGAGTGTGGAGTAGTGTACATCAGGGTGGTGTGTAGTGTACGTCAGGTTGGTGTGTGTGTGTGTTGGATACTACACCACACGCACCAACCTGACGTACACTACACCACGCACTAACCTGACATACATTACAACACACACACCAACCTGACGTAGGGTTAGGTTGGCGAGTGTGGAGTAGTGTACATCAGGTTGGTGTGTAGTGTACGTCGTGTACATCAGGATGTGTAGTGTACGTCAGGTTGGTGTGTGTGTGGTGTAGTATACACCACACACACACCAACCTGACGTACACCACACCATACACCAACCGGACATACACTACAACACACACACCAACCTGACGTAGGGTCAGGTTGGCGAGTGTGGAGTAGTGTACATCAGGTTGGTGGGTAGTGTACATGTGGTGTAGTGTATGTCTGGTTGGTTGGTGTGTGTGTGGTGTATACTACACCACACACACCAACCTGACGTACACCACACCACACACCAACCTGACATACATTACAACACACACACCAACCTGACGTAGGGTCAGGTTGGCGAGTGTGGAGTAGTGCACATCAAGTTGGTGGGTACTGTACATGTGGTGTAGTGTACGTCCGGTTGGTGTGTGTGTGTGGTGTATATTACACCACACACCAACCTGACGTACACCACACCACACACCAACCTGACATACACTACACCACACATACCAACCTGACGTAGGGTCAGGTTGGTGTGTGTGGTGTAGTGTATGTCAGGTTGGTGTGTGGTGTAGTGTACGTCAGGTTGGTGTGTGTGGTGTATTGTGTATATCAGCCTGGTGTGGGTGAGTGCTGTAGTCGAATATCAGGATGTGGCTAGTCCACGGACGTGTGATGAATTCTGAAGCATTCATCCAAACACAGTCCAGGTTTGTCGGGACACGTTTCACATTGGAAACGAGTTTCCTTTCTTATCCCCCTTTTATAACATACCCGGCACCTTTTTCTTTTTTGCCCCTCACCGGGAAAATGTTGCCCTGGTACCATACGGGATCCTTGAGTTCCAGCAGTGCTGAGGCCCGCTCCTTCCTCGTCTCCAAACATCAGGGCCTTTATCACCGCCTCCTGGAACTGAAGGAAGGTGTTGTTGGTCTGGCCTGCACATCGTGATAGCACGTATGCGTTATACAGTGCCATTTGTACGATGTGCACAGCCAGTTTTTTATACCACACCTTTGTCTTCCGCATGGCACTATAGGGCTGGAGGACTTGATCAGAAAGATCAACTCCCCCCATGTGTTTGTTGTACCCCAGCGCACAGTCCGGTTTGTGGACCTGTGCTGTGGTACCTCGAACGGTGGTGGCCGTGGTGCCGGGACCATGGATTGTTGTCAAGAAAAAGACGTCCCTTTTGTCTTTGAACTTGACCACAAGCATGTTGCTACTACATTGGGCCCGGCTCTCACCCTTTGGGAGAACCTGCTCAATTAGTGACAAAGGGAGACCCCTCTGGTTTCTGCGCACGGTACCGCAAGCAACGGTAGCTCTGGCAGAGAGGGATTGAAAGAGTGGGACGCTTGTATAAAAGTTATCAACGTACAGATGGTAACCTTTATCAAGCAGTGGGTGGACCAAATCCCACACTATTTTCCCACTCACCCCCAGAGCAGGTGGACATTCTGGGGGCTGGATCCTGGTGTCCTTTCCTTGATAAACTCTAAAGCTGAGAGTGTACCCTGAGGTACTCTCGCAGATCTTATAGAGCTTAATCCCGTACCTCGCCCTTTTGCTGGGCAGGTACTGACGGAACTGAAGCCTCCCTTTGAAGTGGATGAGGGATTCATCCACACAAATTTCCCTTTGGGGAATGTACACTTCAGCAAACTTGTTGCTGAAGTGTTCGATGACCGGCCGAATTTTGAACAGTCTATCAAAATTCGGGTCATCGCGGGGAAGGATGTCCGTGTTGTCCCTAAAGTGGAGAAATTTATGAATCGCCTCAAAACGTTTGCGATTCATAACCATGCCAAATACTGGAGTTTGATATAAAATATCAGTACTCCAGTATTGGCGAAGTTCTGGTTTCTTCACAATTCCCATCTGAAGGACCAGTCCCCAATATTTCAACATTTCTGCAGAGTTAACGGGACTCCAAGCAGAAAATGATGAAACTGGGTTTTGGGCAAAAAATTGCAGGGCATATAAGTTTGTTTGCTCCACCATGAGACTGACGATTGACTCCGAGAAATAGACTTTGAAAAAGTCTATTTCCCTGAGGTTGGCAGTCTCAAATTGGATTCCTGATTGGGGAATGAAATCAGGAATCCGTGGAGCAAAATTTTCAGGGACGGGGGTCCAGGTGGGGGTACTAGTGCTAGGTTGGGCGTGACTAGCACTAGGTTGGGGGTTACTCACACTTGGTTGTGGGTCTTCTCCCCCGGCCTCCGACTCTCCTCCCCTGGGCTCCGGCTCCCCTCCCCTGGGCTCCGGACGATTTCTCGACCTGCGACATCTTGGGGGTGGCGAGTCGGTGTCACTAGAGGAGGAAGAGTGGGAGGAATACAGAAAAGTGGGGTCCTCTCCCTCACTATCAGCTTCGGAGGCAATAAAAGAATATGCCTCCTCTGCCGAGTACAGCCTTTGTGACTGGGACGAGCGGGACATTGTGTGTGCGTGCGTGTAAAAAAACTAAGCTTTATTAGTGTGCGTGTGTGTATGTGTGAGTGTTTAGTGAAACTTTACTGCAGGAGGGGGCTTTCAGGCGTGGGGGGCTGAGGAGATGCAGGAGCCGGCAGCAGCAGTAAGGGGAGCGATCAGCAGGGCACGGGAGCGATCAGCAGGGCACGGGAGCGATCACGCGGGAGCGATCAGCAGGGCGCGGGAGCGATCACGCAGGAGCGATCAGCAGGGCGCGGGAGCGATCAGCAGGGCACGGGAGCGATCACGCGGGAGCGATCACGCGGGAGCGATCAGCAGGGCGCGGGAGCGATCAGCAGGGCGCGGGAGCGATCACGCGGGAGCGATAAGTGGGGCGCGGGGGAGCTGTCAGGCGAAGGGGCCTGAGGAGACGCAGGAGCCGGCAGCAGCAGCGCGGGGGGGGGGAGGGGAGGGGGGGTGATCACTGGGGCGGGTGATCACCGGCGGGGGGAGGGGGGGGCAGGAGGTGGCTGTCAGGTGCGGAGGAAAGGTGGGGGCAGGGGAGATGTAGGAGCCTGCAGCAGGGAAGGGTGATCACTGGGCAGGGGGGTGATTTCCGGGGCGTGGGAGGGAGTGGCGGTTGGGAGGGGGGATCGGACAGCGGGGGGAGCGGGAGGCAGAGAGGGGGAGTACTGGAAGGCGGACAGGCGGCGATCAGCAGACCGGAAGGAGGACAGGCGACGATCAGCGGGGCACGGGGTAGCTGTCAGGCGAAGGGGCCTGAGGAGATTCAGGAGGCGGCAGCAGCAGTGGGGGGGGTGGGGGGTGATCAGGGGGGCAGGGGGTGATCAGAGTGATCACTGGGGCGGGTGATCACGGGGGGGGGGCAGAAGGTGGATGTCAGGGGAGATGTAGGAGCCTGCAGCAAGGAAGGGTGATCACTGGACAGGGGGCTGATTTCTGGGGTGTGGGAGGGAGTGGAGGGGTTAACGGATGGCAGGGGGGGATCGGACGGTTGGGGGAGCGGGAGGCAGAGGGGGGAGTACCAGAAGGCGGACAGGTGGCGATCAGTGGATGGGAAGGCGGACAGGCGGCAATCAGTGGGGCACGGGGGAGCAGTCAAGCGAAGGGGCCTGAGGTAATGCAGGAGCCAGCAGCAGCAGGGGGGGGGTGATCAGGGGGGCAGGGGGTGATCAAAGTGATCACTGGGGTGGGTGATCACGGGGGGGGGAGGGGGGGTCAGAGGGTGGCTGTCAGGAGCGGGAGGGGGGGGGGAGGAGGGGGCAGGGGAGATGTAGTAGCCTGAGTGATTACTGGGCAGGGGGCTGATTTCTGGGGCGTGGGAGGGAGTGCAGGGGTTAACGGATGGCGGGGGGGGGGGGATCGGATGGTGGGGGGAGAGGGAGGCAGAGGGGGGAGTACCGGAAGGCGGCAGCAGCGGCGATCAGGCAGCAGGGGGCGATCTAGCAGCGGCGGCGGCGGCGATCTGGCAGCGGGCAGCGGCGATCTGGCAGCGGGTGGCGGCGATCTGGCAGTGGCGGCGGCGGGTGCGGCACGCAGGGACCTCACTCTCCAGCTTCCACGGAAGGGATGAAGCTGGAGAGTGATGTCAGACATGTTTCACTCCGCCCCTCCACCG
Source organism: Ranitomeya imitator (assembly GCF_032444005.1). Classification (NCBI taxonomy): domain Eukaryota; kingdom Metazoa; phylum Chordata; class Amphibia; order Anura; family Dendrobatidae; genus Ranitomeya; species Ranitomeya imitator. The sequence goes on from NC_091283.1 coordinate 588,887,371, forward strand.
CTGATTGGAGTGAAAGCGTCACATGGACGCTTTCTCCAATCAGAGCTGGAGGGGGGTGAAACAGAGGGCACAGGAGCGATCGTGGCCACGGGGGGGCAAAGCCACCCCCCCTGGGGTCAACTAGAGGTCCTCACGTACCTGCGGGTCGGGTGACATTTCATTGACCCCGGTCACCCGACCCGCAGGAACGCGATCAAACCATGACACATACGCTGCGTCATGGGTCGGAATGGCACCGACTTTCATGACGCAGCGTATGCGTCAAAGGTCGGGAAGGGGTTAAGAAGGGGAAACAGCACAAAAAAATTGTAAAAATGGACTTTAATGACCAATGGCGTGGCAATGTTTCGGATATAGTATCCTTTTTCAAGCAGTGAATATACTGGTGATACAGGTTTATATAGAGTGCACAGACATTATTCATTAATAATCAATTAATCATCAATATTAAAAATTATCCAAAAACAGGACAACAATAACATTGTAAATAAAGTGCTTAGTGCATATTCAGATAACTCATCTAAAGTTATTACTCATGTACAAATATGTGTTGCATACAGTGATAAGTGACTTAAAATATCTCATAATGAAGTACACTCAGGTGTCACCTCTTTATGAAACAAGATTAAAACACACATTTCCATATTTTCATTACACGCCAAATCCTCAGCGTCCTCATAGATTCACTGCGCATGTCTGTGATGTCACACTCAGTTTACCCATAGTGCTCAAAATGCGCACTTGCGCAGTGTCCTGCTGAATTCAGCGGCACCATGTCTATTATGCTCAAATCTATTGCGCATGTCTGCAACCACCAGATCAAAATACTGATAGTATTGAGGTCATGCAGTTGCGCGGTATCGCTCAAAGAACACCCTAATAACTCTCTCAGCACGATACGTGCTGGAGCATGCTTACCTGGACATACATCACCGAAGCTACCAACCTCGATGATACATATCTCCCCTCAATGACTTGTCCAGCAGCCATCTTACAGCACATATACCAACTTATGCTTGGACTCATTTCTTTGGTTTTGCTGTAGTTTCTTGTACTTTGTACAAAAAAAGGATGTGGCCCTCTTTCTGAGCTGGGCATTTTGTTTATATAGCTTCCCATGGGCTGTGTCTGAACAGTCAGATCCCTTTCCTGATCTGCCCTTATTCAGGTCAGGTGACAAAGGTTTTAATACTAGAAACAAGATCGGACCGTCCCGACTGAGTACACTTTGTCGCTGTGGGATGGCACACTTTTTCCATCAAAACAGTGTTAAGTACCGTATGTTACAGTACATGTTCTATTACTATTCTCTTAATTACTTGCTATAGAGTATATGCTTATTTTGTTTTTTGCACACCGACTGCATATCAATGGATTTAAAGAGATTATCTCATGTCTCCTGTTCTGAATTAGGCGTACACCACTTCCCCAGTTTTCTGCCTGAGTGATTTTAATAAATTTTAATTTAACTAAAATTTGAATAAAAGGTTGATTGGAGCAGTGCATGTCTTTACAAGAACCATCTGAAAATGACCATCTATGAATAAGGGAATAGTGCTTTAAGTGGATTTGGCATTTTTCATGTTATATATTTTCAATTTATTCTATGTAATTTACACAATAACCTATACACGAATGCTGTATTCTTAGCAGATTGCATATAGACTTTCTTCCTCGCTTACAACCTTTCCCTTCCTTTCCTGCTATAGACTAAAGCTTGTGAAATATTAGATAAAAGTATGTTTACATACTATGCTCCAGATAATGTGAGTGGAAGAGATTACACATTCCCATACAATACTGTGTCATAGGATCATAATTATAATGAGTGGGAGATGGGGAATGAATACATGTAAAATGTATTATGTATTCATCAATCAATCAATCAATCAATCAATCAATCAATCGCAGGGCTTTAAAGTTGTTCTTAATATGTATTTTCCCTCTTAGCAGCTAATATTGCAATTGTCTATCTGTTGGATAATCATGTTACACAGTCCATTGACCAAGTAAATACATAACAACCTTGTTATGACTGAACTCAGTAAAATTTAAATCTGTGTTTTCATTAAACTGTCCATTAAATGTCTCTATTCTCATGCTCTGAAATTTTTCATCCATCCTTTTTGAGTAGGTGGTTCCTCTTTATTGTTTCTGCCAGCACTGTAGGTGCTGGAACTTTCTTTCCCTCACTCCCTATTGTCCATGAACTTGTCTGCCCCAAACTAAAATTCTATTTTTCTGTTATGCCTGTATGCATTTTGACAGACAGTGGTGCAGGAGCAGAGAGAGATTGACTTGCCCCAATTTGCTGTAATCTGTCTCAGCTTCTACAGACAATTTACACTTGGCATCAGGCAGTGGACTGTAAATTGGACAGAAGGAGACACCTAGTGGCTGACATTTTGTATCAATTATTTTGCCTAATAATGCCATTTTTGGTTAAGACAGTACTAGGCTGGGTTTTTTTTGTTAGGGCTCATTCAGACGTCCATGCAAATCGGTCCAAGATTGAACCACAATTCATAGACTAGCCACAGCTCTCGTGACCTGAGCATGAAAGCTTCATAGAAATACATGAAGCTGTAATGCTCAGGTTGGGAACGCTTTCTTTTATTTACAATAACCTTTTAGGCAAATTCTGATGCGGATAAGTGTCTGGCCCATAGTCCTGAACAGCGCATTTACATGTAAGAAATATGTGGAATTCTCTGAAATAAGACATCAGATTGCAGATATCAAAGTATCATTATATTCAGTTTCCTATGACTTGCGTGCCCATATGGATGGGCTAGGATGGCGGATCCTACCAAGAGATTTCCTTTAACCTCTTTCCCACCTTGGATGTATCCATACGTCCCTGTGGCCTAGGTCTTATTGACCTGGGATGTATGGATACGTCCTGGCGATTTTGCACACACGGCACTTTAACTCGATTGCAGTATTCCGGGAGCAGGCAGAGGGATGACAGCCCCTCTGCCCTTGGATCAGAGACCCCGCCACATCACACGGTCCCGATCGTTGCCATGGTGACCCGATGTCCTTATGACGACATCCAGGTCACCAGAGCTAGTAAAGTTGCTAGAGCATGCTCAAAGCATGACCAGCAACTTTATCTGTCAGTGCAGCGCTGACAGCTTGCACAGCATAGGGATGCTCCTGCATCCCCATGCCATACAAGTGCAAGTGATCAGCCTGCAAAATATGAAAGTCCCAGAGAGGGACAATATAAAAAAAAAATTTTTTAAAAGTTAAAAAATGTTAAAAATATTTTAAATAATAATAAAATCTACATATATTGTACCCATGAATATTTTTATGAAAAAAAAAAATTACACATAACTGTTGTTAATTGTTAACGCCACATCCATAACGACCTGACCTATGAACCTGTCCCACTAGTTAACCCCTTTAGTGAAAACAAAAAAAAAAACAAATGCACAAAACTATGCTTTATCATCATACCGCCGAACAAAAAGTGGAATAAAACGCGATAAACAAGATGAATATAAATAAAAATGGTACCACTGAAACTGTCATCTTGTCCCGGAAAAAAACAAGCCATCATACAGCTCCATCAGCGGAAAAATAAAAAAAGTTATAGCTCTTAGAATAGATACAAAAATAATTATTTTTTCTCTAAAATAGTTTTTATTGTGCAAAAGTGCCAAAACATAAAAAAAGATATACCGTAACTGTGGTATCACTGTAATCATACTGACCCGAAGAGTAAAGCTGCCTCATCTTGGTCATTTGAGACCCATACGCAAATGATCAAGATGAGTGTGTTTATCAGCTGAATAAATCAGAATATCATCTAGATATATAACCACAAAGCGTGCCTATAAGGTCAGAAAACACAAAATTAATGAAATTCTGAAAAACTGCTGGAGCATTTGTCAAACCAAAAGGCATAACTAGATTTTCGAACAATCCCTCGGATGTGAGAAACGCAGTCTTCCACTTGTCCCCCTCTTGTCCCCGAATTAGGTTATAGGACCCCACAAATCCAGTTTCGAAAACAATTTGGCCCTAGACATTTGGTTACACAAATCAGGAATAAGAGGAAGCAGGTATGTCTTTCTAACAGTGATCTTATTAAAGGGAATCTGTCACCCCAAAATTCGCCTACAAGCTAAGGCCATCGGCATCAGGGGCTTATCTACAGCATTCTGTAATGCTGTAGATAAGCCCCCGATGTAACCTGAAAGATAAGAAAAACAAGTTAGATTAAACTCACCCAGGCGCAGTTCCGATGCGGTCCGGTCCGATGGGCGTCGCGGGAAGCAAAGAAGAGGATGTCATTGTATGAAGATTGGAGGTGCAGGACCCGGACCGTGACGTCCATCGGACCCGACGGCATCGGGACCGCCCCTGGGTGAGTATAATCTAACTTGTTTTTCTTATTTTCCAGGTTAAATCGGAGGCTTATCTACAGCATTACAGAATGCTGTAGATAAGCCCCTGATGCTGGTGGCCTTAGCTTATAGGTGAATTTTGGGGTGACAGATTCCCTTTAAGTTCCCAAAAGTCGAGACAAGGGTGAAGACCACTGTCTTTGTTTTTTAAAAAAAGAACCACAGGAGAAACAGAAGGGCGAATATGCCCCTTACGGAGACTCTCAGAAATATACTCCTTCATGGCAACCCGCTCAGGACCCGAAAGATTGAATAGAAGGGCCTTGGGCAATTTGGCACCCGGAATCATGTCAATAGTGCAATCAAAAGGGCAGTGTGGTGGCAAAATCTCAGCCTCACTTTCGGAGAACACATCTTCGAAATCGTTTAGGTACTCCGGAATACCATCCAGACCGACAGACGATATAGATGCAGATTTCAAACATTTGTTAACACAATTTGGACCCCATTGAACAATCTCCCAAGATTCCCAATTGATAACAGGGTTGTGACACTGCAACCAGAGAATCCCCAGAACCAACCCCGCATATGTGCTCCATATGTACAGGACCCACTTTGAGGAGAAATACCTCAGAAACAGAAGTGATCCTATCCTTGGTGAGAGTTGTAGAGTTAATAGCCACCACTTTCATGGGAGCACTTAACCTAACTGTCCCTATCTTACAATGAGTAACCAATTTCAAGTCAATAAGAGTCACAGTTGACCCACAATCCACAAAAGCTATAGTGGGAAATAGACAATTAACCACACCAAGTTCCACCTGTAGAAATAATTTACAAGATTAGGAAAAATGAGGGTCTGGGTCAACAGTTACCCAGACATAGGCGTTTGACAACACCTTGGATGACAGGGGGCAGGAAGGGCAGTCCTTTCTCCAGTGTCCCGGGGACCCACAGTAGAAGCAGAGCTTGTTCTCCTTGCGACGTCTTCTCTCTCTCTCTCCTTTACAGAAACAGCTCCCACTTCCATGGGTTCAATAGATGAAGAAGACTCAGCTTTAGTTGGAAATAAAGGAGCATCCCGTTGCACCACTCCCATCTCTCAAAGTCTGCGGTCCATTTTGATGGCCTGTGTCATGGCCTCCTCCAGAGAGTAGGGTGGTGGATGCAGACCCAGTGCGGCCTTTAAATGTTTGGACAACCCTCTGTGGGACAACCCCCTGAGAGCCAAGTCATTCCAAGACACCTCTGAGGCCCAACACCTATATTCAGAACAATACCACTCAGCTCAGTGCTTTCCCTGAGAGAGACTCATAACTGTGTCCTCAGCCAATCTCACACGATCAGGTTCTTCATAGATCTGCCCTAGGGCCTCGAAGAACCAATCCACAGACATTCTCTCAGGGGCAGTGGGAGAAAGAGAAAAAGCCAAAGCCTGCGGACCCTCCCTAAATAGAGACATAATAATCCCCACCCTTTGACTCTTGTCACCCAAAGATCAAGGTCGCAAGGAAAACAACAATTTACACCCCTCTTTAAACACCCCAAATTTATCCTTTTCCCCAGAGACAGTATCCAGCAGTTTAATAGAGGGTTCAGGGGAAAACAGGGAGACATCCGCCACACCACCATCCTAAGAGAGACAGAGGCATTCCGAATGGTTTTAACCATATCTGCCATTTCTCTCTGCACGTGTTGATGAGATTAAACCAGGGCCCTCTGCTCCACTGAGACTTGCTCAGACAAAGCACGGAGAGGGTCTATATTATACAAAAAAAACACAAGTGCCCCCCAAAGAGTTAAATAATGGTCAGTGATAATGTAAAGACACACTAGCTGTGTCTCTAGAGGGAAGGTTTAGGGGACGCTGCACAAGGAACGTAGTCCAGCCAGGTGGCGCGCGGACACTGCGATGTGCGATGTGCACTTGGAGCAGGACTTGGCAGGACACATGAATGCCGAGGAAGCGGCTGGGGGTGGAGCTAACCCAGACGGCTGTCAAATGATGTGCTGGAGACGTAGTCGGAAGAGCCGAGGTCAGAAGCAGGAGAGACATGTAAGTGCCAAAGGATGAGGCAGGAGAATGGTGGGGGGTGAGCCGAGATCAAAAGCCAGACAGAAATATGGGATCCAGAGGGCAAGACAGGGGAAGGTCAGAGGTAAAGCCTAGGATCAGGACCAGAGAGTCCAGAATAATACTGAATCAGAAGGCAGAAGCAGAACCAGGGACTAGCCGAGTAATACACGGGTAAACACACACACAGATGAACAACGATATCCTACAGAGAAACCTGGGTCAGCTACTCAAGCCGATTAATGGAAGTATCATTGACTCAGAGCCTGGCAAGCAGCAGGTCTAAACAGCCCTCCTAGAACCAAAGAGAGGCCATACAAAGTTAACCCCAACCAAGCCAGGATGGGGGAAAAAAAACCCATTCTGAATCATGACAGGGGTGCAGTTTTTAGAATGGTGTCACTTTTTGGTATTTTCTATCATACAGACACCTAAAAATCACTTCAAATGTGAGGTGGTCCCTAAAAAAATGGATTTGTAAATTTTGTTGGAGAAATTGCTGGTCAACTTTTAACCCTTATAACTTCCTAACAAAAAAAAATGTTGCTTCAAAAATTGTGCTGATGTAAAGTAGACATGTGGAAAATGTTATTTATTAAGTTTGAGAATTGCGAGAATATCTAATTGATCCAGTCTTTAATGTAATCAGCTGGCTTAATGTCCTAAGGACAACTGCATAAGTGCTCTATCAGTATCTGTATCTAAAGTGAGTACACTCCTTCCAAAGACTTTATCAACAACCTGGGACGGAGCTGCAATGGACGGATATGTATAAGTGCATTATCAGTATAGTGGATCCATAATTTATAATCATCAAACAGCTCACAATCCGTGCAAGCCAAGGAACCGTCTAAAATTGTTTTTATGGGTTTTGAGCTATAGGGTCCCGTTAGAAATAGGAGTGAACTCTGTATAGGAATAGTGGTTCCCTATTTAGGGCGCAGGATTTATTGCAAATTTAGGGTGCATCTAGTGTTTATCAGGGGCAGCCGCCGGTGAGCGAGGGTGCCATAACGCTATACCCCTAGGGTGCCTACCTCCGCAGTTAAGCAGGGCATCATCCAGGATCAAATAGGGACCTATAGTTTGTTTTTTAAGGTTCATTTTGCGTTTTTTCTTATGGTTGGTGTGCACTCATCACCTTACGGGTGTTTTTTAGTAGAAATAAAATAAAGTACAATTTGTTATGGGTTATTTCTTTATGATTTAAATCACAAAATGTGGTAGTAACAGGTTCATCTAGTTCTAAATTTGGCCGCTCTTTAGCCAGGATGTAGTTGTGCAGAACAACACATGCTTTCACAACCTCATCAATAGTATAAATTTTTAGATTAATGGCTGTTCCCAACATGCGCCATTTAGAAACCAGCAATTCAAAGGCACACTCCACAGTTCTTCGTGCCCTTGTCAGTCGGTAGTTGTAAACCTTTTTTGTGCGATTTAAGTCCCGACTTGAGTACGGTTTTAGGAGGTTGGCACACATTTGGAACGCTTCATCCCCAACAACAACAAACGGCATTGGTGGTCCTTCGGTGTTGGGAAGAGGTTGTGGCGGTGGAAAATTAAAATCATTACCATACAATCGTTGGCCCATGTCAAAGTTTTTAAAAGTTTATGAGTCATTAACTCATCCAAAAGAGCCAATGTCAACGGCGACAAATCTACAGTCAGCATCTGCAATTGCCATGAGAACAATAGAAAAGTATATTTTATAATTGAAAAACTCGGATCCACTTCCAACTGGTTTCCAAATGTGAATGTGTTTGCCGTCCACAGCCCCCAAACAGTTAGGAATATTACAAATGTCCATAAATTTTGCAGCATTTTCCAGCCAGAGATCAGTTGTGGTAATACATGAATAAGGATTGTAGAAGCGTGACAAGAAGGGGAGGTGGTGGTGGTGGGGGTTTGGGGGAGTTTTTCTTGTTATGGGAGCGATGTATTTGGTATATTTAAATTTATTAAAAAATGGGGAAAGTATTATCATTTGTACTCTGCATGCTTATGTATGTAATGTTATCCTTTCTGCTTTCTTCAATAAAAAGTATTTGATTTAAAAAAAGAGTTCAGTTGTGGGTTGGGGGAGGAATTCTGCACTCAGATTGTCACATAAAGCACAGCAGGTGTCCGCAACAATGCCAGAAAGGGTGGACACTCCAATCTGGAATTGGAAATGGAGATATGATGTTTCTCCAGTAGCCAGGAATCTGTGGAACAGAAAATGAAAAAAAAAATCAGTACATGGCTTTTAGAAAATAAAAGGAAAATACATCAGTACATAGCTTTTAGAACAATCATATTAATGACAGGTGTTTCTTTTTCAAAATTACGTACCTTAGGGTCACCAACAGACGTTCCTCAGCAGGAATTGCTCGTAGCTGTGTGTCGTGCCTGGTGATGGATCCTCGCACACATTGCAGTAAGTCATTGAAGCTCTCTTCTGACATCCTGGTGTAGTCAAAAAACTTCTGAGGGTTTGCACGCAGCTCGGTGTACAACAAGTGGTAGACTCCACTGGCTCTCTCGGACTTCAACGATAGGTGTTGCCAGTAGCGACGACGATGTCTTCTCTGTCTTTCTCTTTTTCTTTCTTCATAACAGACAACAGTAAAGGCAAAAGCCAAGTTCAAATCCAAATCCAGATTATGATATAAGCTCTCCATGTGAAGATCCATCTTGCAGCAGGATACAGCAGCAAAAGATGAGGATTTCATCTGCACAAGGGTCTATATAGAGAATTTCCATAAGAAACGCCCATTGGACGTGGCTTGTGTCAAGGAAATTCTCCTGGAAAAGCATTGTCCTATCGAACGCATGTGCATAAATAACGCATATGCATGCTAAAGCGCATGCAAACACAGCGTTTTTTGGCGTCATGCTTAAGATGATGCAGATAAAAAACGCTGGGTTAGCATGGATTTTTACATGCGTTGTGCATGCGGATGATACGCCGTGGACTCATACGCTAATGTGAACCTAGCCTAAGCTACCTTTGTGGTGGTGAGATACTACTACATTCTTGGCTTTAGATTAATTAAGGCAATTGTACAACACTCTACCCAAGTCCTATTTTATTTAATAGGACTTGTGTAAAATACTTGTGTAGTTGCCTCAGGAACTGTACAGCTGCCCCATGTCAAATTAAGTGGGAGATGGTAAGTTTGGTATATAGCTGAATGCTTTTGCAAAATTGTTACCAATCTTAGAGCCTTTGTTCCTGGTTCTGATGGCTCTTTCTTTGCTGTACACAAACCTGCAGTGGGGAGGAGAAAATAGGCACCTACAGTGCCTACAAGTAGTATTCAACCCCCTGCAGATTTAGCAGGTTTACACATTTGGAATTAACTTGGCATTGTGACATTTGGACTGTAGATCAGCCTGGAAGTGTGAAATGCACTGCAGCAAAAAAGAATGTTATTTCTTTGTTTGTTTTTTTAAATTGTGGAAAGTCTTTTCAGAGGGTCATTTATTATTCAACCCCTCAACCCACCAGAATTCTGTTTGGTTCCCCTAAAGTATTAAGAAGTAGTTCAGGCACAAAGAACAATGAGCTTCACATGTTTGGATTAATTATCTCTTTTTCCAGCCTTTTCTGACTATTTAAGACCCTCCTCAAACTTGTGAACAGCACTCAAACATGGTCAACATGGGAAAGACAAAGGAGCATTCCAAGGCCATCAGAGACAAGATTGTGGAGGGTCACAAGGGTGGCAAGGGGTACAAAACCCTTTCCAAGGAGTTGGGCCTACTTGTCTCCACTGTTGGGAGCATCATCCGGAAGTGGAAGGCTTATGGAACTACTGTTAGCCTTCCACGGCCTGGACAGCCTTTGAAAGTTTCCTCCCGTGCCGAGGCCAGGCTTGTCCGAAGAGTCAAGGCTAACCGAAGGACAACAAGGAAGGAGCTCCGGGAAGATCTCATGGCAGTGGGGACATTGGTTTCAGTCAATACCATAAGTAACGTACTCCACCGCAATGGTCTCCGTTCCAGACGAGCCCGTAAGGTACCTTTACTTTCAAAGCGTCATGTCAAGGCTCGTCTACAGTTTGCTCATGATCACTTGGAGGACTCTGAGACTGACTGCTTCAAGGTTCTCTGGTCTGATGAGACCAAGATCGAGATCTTTGGTGCCAACCACACACGTGACATTTGGAGAGTGGATGGCACTGCATACGACCCCAAGAATACCATCCCTACAGTCAAGCATGGTGGTGGCAGCATCATGCTGTGGGGCTGTTTCTCAGCCAAGGGGCCTGGCCATCTGGTCCGCATCCATAGGAAGATGGATAGCACGGCCTACCTGGAGATTTTGGCCAAGAACCTCCGCTCCTCCATCAAGGATCTTAAGATGGGTCGTCATTTCATCTTCCAACAAGACAACGACCCAAAGCACACAGCCAAGAAAACCAAGGCCTGGTTCAAGAGGCAAAATATCAAGGTGTTGCAGTGGCCTAGTCAGTCTCCTGACCTTAACCCAATTGAAAACTTGTGGAAGGAGCTCAAGATTAAAGTCCACATGATATACCCAAAGAACCTAGATAACTTGGAGAAGATCTGCATGGAGGAGTGGGCCAAGATAACTCCAGAGACCTGTGCCGGCCTGATCAGGTCTTATAAAAGACGATTATTAGCTGTAATTGCAAACAAAGGTTATTCCACAAAATATTAAACCTAGGGGTTGAATAATAATTGACACACACTTTTATGTTTAAAATTTATAAAAATTTAACTGAGCAACAAAACTTTTTGGTTTGTAAGATTTATGCATCTGTTAATAAATCCTGCTCTTGTTTGAAGTTTGAAGGCTCTAACTTATTTGCATCTTATTAAACCTGCTAAATCTGCAGGGGGTTGAATACTACTTGTAGGCACTGTAATTTTATCTAAAAAAAATGGGAAAACTTAATGACTCGAGTATAAGCCTAGGGTGGGAAATACAGCAGCTACTGGTAAATTTCAAAAATAAAAATAGATACCAATAAAATTACATTGATTGAGACATGGGTCCCATAAGATGTTCCATAAAAAAATATGCCCCATATAATGCTCCTTAAAGTTGATGATCGGCCCCATAAGATGCTCCATATAAAAATATGCCCCATATAATGTCCATAAAGTTGATGATGGCCCGATAAGATGCTCCATACAAAAATATGCCCCATAAAGTTGATGATGTGCCCCATAAGATGCTCATATAATGCTCAATAACTCAGTTTATGCTGATCATATACCCTATATTGCTGCTGCTGCAATTAAAAAAAATGACATACTCACATCTCTCGTCGCTGGCCGGTGCTCCTCAGCGTCGCCCGCTCTCTGCAGTGACTGTTCAGGCAGACAGCGCACACTAATCACGTCATTGCGCCGTCTGACTTGAACGTCACAGTCAGGGGACGCGGAAGACACAGTGCAGCGGTGGAAAGGGGACAGATGAATATCGCAAGTGTCGGGGGCCTGAGCAAGCGGCGGCACTGGCACCTGACCCCCATAACGCGTCGGTGTCCCCACCTGCTCAGGACCCCCGGCAATTGTCCCGGTGCCAACGCTGACCTGTCAGCAGCCACCAGAATACTTACCGAGGCTGCAGGGGAGCACGCCGCACTGCATCGGAGAACAGGTAAATGGGACCATGACTCGTGTATAAGCCGAGGGGGGGCTTTTTCAGCAAAAAAAAAAGTACTGAAGAACTCGGCTCATACACGAGTATATACAGTATATCAGATCAGGGTGGGCACTAAAAAGAAAAGGTTTAAAAAAGGTATTATTGAGTTCATCAAGATGATTCCAGAGGTTTTTTTTGGGGGGGATAAAAAAATATGTAAAGACTTTATTGTAAATTGAAATGAAAACATGACATTCCCAGTACTAGGAAAAATATGTGTGAGTGTTCCTACACGTTTCAGACTAGTACATAATCTTTACTAATGGATCTACTAAAATGAGGTTATAGACAAAGAAAATGAACTCAGTACACAGAGAGTTCACATCCAGCATGTGAAAAAATATATATATATCGGAATGGCAGAACTGCATTATTTTAGGTTGACACTTCTAAAAAAAATACAATAAAAATAGATTAAAATGTTGTATTTACCTCAAAATGGAAGCAATAGACATATTGACTCAAATTAATTTCAAACATTTTTTCACCGCTGTAATAACATAAAAATGGACAAGTTTGGTATAATCTTAATTGCACTAACCTGGATATTCAAGTTGCTAGGTTATTTTTATTGCACAATGAATGGCGTTAAAGCAAAACCCCAAAAACTCAATTGCTGAATTGTATTTTGTTGCACTTTCATGATACTGATTTTTTTTCAGGTTTTTTTTGGTCCATTTTATAGTAAAATAAAAAGTGTTATTCAAAACATGTACAGCAAAAAAGTGAGTCCTCTTATGGCTATGTCGATGGAAAAAAAAAAGTCATTGCTCTTGAAAGAAAAGGAGTAAAAACCGAAAGGTAAAAAAAAAAAAAAAAAATTGTAGATATTAAAAGGGTTAAAGAACAGGAAACAACTTCATATTGTATTAATGAATTAAGAAAACTAGAACTTGAACAATAAGACTAAGGTTATGGATTGTCTAATCAAACATACAAAATGTTCCTTCCTAAACCAGTTAAAATGATCTAGCGACGTCCTTATCAATAATGCGAGTGCATGAATAAATTATTATTCCATGGTGCTGTACATGAGAAGTGGTTACATACAAAATATAAATAACAGTGAACAAAATTAACAATGACAAACTGATACAAAGGAGAGGCGCTGCCCTTGCGGTCTTACGGTCTACAGGATAATGGGGATGGAGACAGTAGGTTAGGGGTTTCAGCAGCTTTGATGGTGGTGAGGTGGGTTATTGCAGGCTGTAAGCTTTTTTTGAAGAGACACGTTTTCAGGTTCCTTCTGAAAGTTACAAATGTGGTGGATAATCAAACATGATAAGTAGGGTTGAGCGAAACGGGTCGAACATTTTCAAAAGTCGCCGACTTTTGGCTAAGTCGGGGTTTCATGAAACCCGATCCGACCCCTGTGCGGGGTCGGCCATGCGGTACGCGACTTTCGCGCCAAAGTCGCGTTTCAATGACGCGAAAAGCGCCATTTCTCAGCCAATGAAGGTAAACGCAGAGTGTGGGCAGCGTGATGACATAGGTCCTGGTCCCCACCATCTTAGAGAAGGGCATTGCAGTGATTGGCTTGCTGTCTGCGACGTCACAGGGGCTATAAAGAGGCGTTCCCGCCGACCGCCATCTTACTGCTGCTGATCTGAGCTTAGGGAGAGGTTGCTGCCGCTTTGTCAGAAGCAGGGATAGCGTTAGGCAGGGTCCATTAACCACAAAACCGCTTGTGCTGCAGCGATTTGCACTGTCCAACACCACCCTCGGTGTGCAGGGACAGTGGAAGTTTTTTTTTTTTTTTTTTCCCCTCAGCGCTGTAGCTCATTGGGCTGCCCTAGAAGGCTCCCTGATAGCTGCATTGCTGTGTGTACGCCGCTGTGCAAACCAACTGCTTTTTTCAAAGCACAAATCCTCTTGTTCCTTCCTTTCTGCACAGCTATCTTTTTTGTTTGTCCACTCTTTTTATTTCATTTGTGCATCAGTCCACTCCTTATTGCTGCCTGCCATACCTGGCTGAGATTACTGCAGGCAGGGAGATAGTAGCTGCCTGCCATACCTGGCTGAGATTACTGCAGGCAGGGAGATAGTAATTGTAGGACATTCCCTGTTTTTTTTTTTTTTTTTTTTTTGGTGGGAGATTAAGATTGGCAATTTGGCATTTCTGCTAGAGTGCCATCCCTGTGTGTGCCATCTCTCTCACATAGTGGGCCATAGAAAGCCTTTTCATTTTTCTGTATTTTTTTTTGTGGGGTGTATAAATTCTCCCTGATAAAAATACAGTGGGAGATTAATATTGGCCTTTGGGCTTGTGTGCCAGTCCTGAGTGTGCCATCTCTCTCACAAATAGTGGGCCATAGAAAGCCTATTTTATTTTTTTTGGGGTTTTATAAATTCTCCCTGAAAAAAAGGGAGATTAATATTGGCCTCTGGGCTTCTGTGCCAGTCCTGAGCGTGCCATCTGTGCCAGTCCTGAGCGTCCCATCTCTCTCACAAATAGTGGGCCATAGAAAGCCTATTTTATTTTTTTTGGGGGTTTTATAATTTCTCCCTGAAAAAAAGGGAGATTAATATTGGCCTCTGGGCTTGTGTGCCAGTCCTGAGCGTGCCATCTGTGCCAGCCCTGAGCGTGCCATCTCTCTCACAAATAGTGGGCCATAGAAAGCCTATTTATTTTTTTTTTTTGTTTTATAAATTTTCCCTGAAAAAAGGGAGATTAATATTGGCCTCTGGGCTTGTGTGCCAGTTGTGAGCGTGCCATCTGTGCCAGTCCTGAGCGTGCCATCTCTCTCACAAATAGTGGGCCATAGAAAGCCTATTTAAATATTTTTTTGGTTTTATAAATTCTCCCAGAAAAAAAGGGAGATTAATATTGGCCTCTGGGCTTCTGTGCCAGTCCTGAGCGTGCCATCTGTGCCAGTCCTGAGCGTCCCATCTCTCTCACAAATAGTGGGCCATAGAAAGCCTATTTAATTTTTTTTTTGGTTTTATAAATTTTCCCTGAAAAAAGGGAGATTAATATTGGCCTCTGGGCTTGTGTGCCAGTTGTGAGCGTGCCATCTGTGCCAGTCCTGAGCGTGCCATCTCTCTCACAAATAGTGGGCCATAGAAAGCCTATTTAAATATTTTTTTGGTTTTATAAATTCTCCCAGAAAAAAAGGGAGATTAATATTGGCCTCTGGGCTTGTGTGCCAGTTGTGAGCGTGCCATCTGTGCCAGTCCTGAGCGTGCCATCTCTCTCACAAATAGTGGGCCATAGAAAGCCTATTTAAATATTTTTTTGGTTTTATAAATTCTCCCAGAAAAAAAGGGAGATTAATATTGGCCTCTGGGCTTCTGTGCCAGTCCTGAGCGTGCCATCTGTGCCAGTCCTGAGCGTCCCATCTCTCTCACAAATAGTGGGCCATAGAAAGCCTATTTAATTTTTTTTTTGGTTTTATAAATTTTCCCTGAAAAAAGGGAGATTAATATTGGCCTCTGGGCTTGTGTGCCAGTTGTGAGCGTGCCATCTGTGCCAGTCCTGAGCGTGCCATCTCTCTCACAAATAGTGGGCCATAGAAAGCCTATTTAATTTTTTTTTTGGTTTTATAAATTTTCCCTGAAAAAAGGGAGATTAATATTGGCCTCTGGGCTTGTGTGCCAGTTGTGAGCGTGCCATCTGTGCCAGTCCTGAGCGTGCCATCTCTCTCACAAATAGTGGGCCATAGAAAGCCTATTTAAATTTTTTTTTGGTTTTATAAATTTTCCCTGAAAAAAGGGAGATTAATATTGGCCTCTGGGCTTGTGTGCCAGTTGTGAGCGTGCCATCTGTGCCAGTCCTGAGCGTGCCATCTCTCTCACAAATAGTGGGCCATAGAAAGCCTATTTAAATATTTTTTTGGTTTTATAAATTCTCCCAGAAAAAAAGGGAGATTAATATTGGCCTCTGGGCTTCTGTGCCAGTCCTGAGCGTGCCATCTGTGCCAGTCCTGAGCGTCCCATCTCTCTCACAAATAGTGGGCCATAGAAAGCCTATTTAATTTTTTTTTTGGTTTTATAAATTTTCCCTGAAAAAAGGGAGATTAATATTGGCCTCTGGGCTTGTGTGCCAGTTGTGAGCGTGCCATCTGTGCCAGTCCTGAGCGTGCCATCTCTCTCACAAATAGTGGGCCATAGAAAGCCTATTTAATTTTTTTTTTGGTTTTATAAATTTTCCCTGAAAAAAGGGAGATTAATATTGGCCTCTGGGCTTGTGTGCCAGTTGTGAGCGTGCCATCTGTGCCAGTCCTGAGCGTCCCATCTCTCTCACAAATAGTGGGCCATAGAAAGCCTATTTAAATTTTTTTTTGGTTTTATAAATTCTCCCAGAAAAAAAGGGAGATTAATATTGGCCTCTGGGCTTCTGTGCCAGTCCTGAGTGTGCCATCTGTGCCAGTCCTGAGCGTCCCATCTCTCTCACAAATAGTGGGCCATAGAAAGCCTATTTTTTTTTTGGGGGGGGTTTTAGAAATTCTCCCTGGAAAAAAAAAGGGAGATTAATATTGCCCTTTGGGCTTGTGTGCCAGTACTAAGCGTTCCATCTCTCTCTCTCTCTCTTAGTCAGTGGGCCATAGAACGCCTATTTTTGGTTTTATTTGTTTTCTAAATTCTCCCTGAAAAAATCATTTTATTTTATTTGGTTTCTAAATTCTTCCTGATAAAATCATATTTTTTTTATTATTTTTTTTTCTAAAGTCTCCCTGAAAAAAAAAAAAAAAAAAAAAAAACAGTGGGAGATTAATATTGGCCTTTCTGCTTGTGTGCCAGTCTTGACTCCTGGGTGTGCCATCTCTCTCTCTCTCTCTCTCTCTCTCTCTCCAATTGTGGTCCATAGAAAGCCTATATTTTTTTTCCTTGATTTGGGTTCCAAAATCTACCAGAGAAAATAACTCCATCAATCATTGGTAGAAAAATATTGGCCTCTGGGCTTGTGTGCCACTCCTGATTCCTGTGTGCGTCATCTCTCAGTCAGTGGGCCATAGAACGCCTATTTTTGGTTTTATTTGTTTTCTAAATTCTCCCTGAAAAAATCATTTTATTTTATTTGGTTTCTAAATTCTTCCTGATAAAATCATATTTTTTTTTTTTTTTTTTTTTCTAAAGTCTCCCTGAAAAAAAAAAAAAAAAAAAAAAACAGTGGGAGATTAATATTGGCCTTTCTGCTTGTGTGCCAGTCTTGACTCCTGGGTGTGCCATCTCTCTCTCTCTCTCTCTCTCTCTCTCTCCAATTGTGGTCCATAGAAAGCCTATATTTTTTTTCCTTGATTTGGGTTCCAAAATCTACCAGAGAAAATAACTCCATCAATCATTGGTAGAAAAATATTGGCCTCTGGGCTTGTGTGCCACTCCTGATTCCTGTGTGCGTCATCTCTCACTCAGTGGCCCATAGAAAGCATATAGTTTGTTACATTTGTTTTCTAAATTCTCCCTGCAAAAATCAATTTTTTTTTTTTGGGGGGGTTTCTAAAGTGTTCCTGAAAAAAATAAAAATAAAAAACAAATAATAGTGTGACATTAATATTAACATTTGTGCTTCAGTGACAGTCCTGCGTGTGGGGCATCTCTCTAATTTGCAGCCACCAAAAAAAGAGTGTGTAACATTGTGCCTGATTTTCGCGGTGGTCTCACCAACCTGTAAAGGGGTAGCTAAATCATACTGAAGTTATAGCTCACCGTGTAAGTTGTGTGACTGCAACAAATAACGTTAGTTTGGTTACGTTTTTAAAACAATGAGGAAGTCTAGTGGAAGAGGTCGTGGCCGGGGGCGTTCATTGTCAGCTGGTAATGAGGGTAGTGGTAGTGGTGGAGCATCAGGTGGTCGTGGGGAAAAAAATATTGCACCTAAGTCTGGAGCTGTGGAGCCAGGTTCGTCGTCCGGCTACACAAGGCCTCGAACGCTCCCTTTTCTGGGATTAGGAAAACCGCTTTTAAAGCCGGAGCAGCAAGAGCAAGTTTTGGCTTATCTTGCTGACTCAGCCTCTAGCTCTTTTGCCTCCTCTCGTGAAACTGGTAAAAGTAAAAGCAGCGCGTCGTTAGTGGATGTTCACGGTCAGGGACAAGTCACTTCCTTGTCCTCTTCAGCAAAAACAACAACAGAGAAGAATGCAGCAGGCGACACAACGGGTTACTCCATGGAGCTCTTTACACATACCGTCCCTGGCTTAGAAAGTGAAGCAGTTAACAGTCCATGCCCATTACAAATTGAATCTGACATGGAGTGCACTGACGCACAGCCACAGCCAGACTACTATGCTGGTCCTTTGACTCAGACCACAACATTGCCCTCGCAGGGTGCTGATCAAGAATCAGACCCTGATGAGACTATGTTGCCCCATCACGAACGCTATACCACCGAACGACACGGTGACACAGACGAAGTTGCGCAGGAGGTACAAGAAGAGTTATTAGATGACCCAGTTCTTGACCCCGATTGGCAGCCATTGGGGGAACAGGGTGCAGGCGGCAGCAGTTCTGAAGCAGAGGAGGAGGAGGGGCCGCAGCAGGCATCAACATCGCCACAGGTTCCATCTGCCGGGCCCGTATCTTGCCCAAAACGCGTGGCAAAGCCAAAACCTGGTGGAGGACAGCGTGGCCATCCGGTTAAAGCTCAGTCTGCAATGCCTGAAAAGGTATCCGATGCTAGAAAGAGTGCAGTCTGGCATTTTTTTTAAACAACATCCAATTGATCAGCGCAAAGTCATCTGTCAAAAATGTTCTACTTCCTTAAGCAGAGGTCAGAATCTGAAAAGTCTCAATACTAGTTGCATGCATAGACATTTAACCACCATGCATTTGAAAGCTTGGACTAACTACCAAACGTCCCTTAAGGTTGTTGCACCCTCGGCCAATGAAGCTAGTCATCAACGCAACATCCCTTCCGGCAGTGTAGGACCACCATTTAGCGCACCACCTGCTGTATCTGTGCAGGTATCTTTGCCAGGCCAAAGCAGTCAGGGTCAGGGAATCACCAGTTTCGTAGTAGGAAACACTGCATCTAGGGCACCGGCGGCAACAATACCATCTCCCACCGTCTCTCAGTCTGCCATGTCCACCGGCACCCCCGCTAGTTCCACGATCTCCATCTCTCCAGTCCAGCTCACCCTACATGAGACTATGGTTAGAAAAAGGAAGTACTTAGCCTCGCATCCGCGTACACAGGGTTTGAACGCCCACATAGCTAGACTAATCTCGTTAGAGATGATGCCCTACCGGTTAGTTGAAAGCGAAGCTTTCAAAGACCTGATGGACTACGCTGTACCACGCTACGAGCTACCCAGTCGACACTTTTTTTCCAGAAAAGCCATCCCAGCCCTCCACCAGCATGTTAAAGAGCGCATCGTCCATGCACTCAGGCAATCTGTGAGCACAAAGGTGCACCTGACAACAGATGCATGGACCAGTAGGCATGGCCAGGGACGTTACGTGTCCATCACGGCACACTGGGTAAATGTGGTGGATTCAGGGTCCACAGGGGACAGCAAGTTTGGGACAGTTCTGCCTAGCCCACGGTCTAGTAAACAGTTGTCTGTAGCCGTTCGCACCCCCTCCTCCTCCTCCTCCTCCTCGTCCTCCTGCAGAAGCAAGAGCTCGTCCACAGACCGCAGTCGCACAAACACTCCATCCGCACCTGCCACTGTTGCACACCAGGTCTCCCATTATGGGGCAGCTACTGGCATACGTCAGCAGGCTGTATTGGCTATGAAGTGTTTGGGCGACAATAGACACACCGCGGAAGTTCTGTCCGAGTTCTTGCAGCAAGAAACGCAGTCGTGGCTGGGCACTGTAGATCTTGAGGCAGGCAAGGTAGTGAGTGATAACGGAAGGAATTTCATGGCTGCCATCTCCCTTTCCCAACTGAAACACATTCCTTGCCTGGCTCACACCTTAAACCTGGTGGTGCAGTGCTTCCTGAAAAGTTATCCGGGGTTATCCGACCTGCTCCTCAAAGTGCGTGGACTTTGCGCACATATCCGCCGTTCGCCTGTACACTCCAGCCGTATGCAGACCTATCAGCGTTCTTTGAACCTTCCCCAGCATCGCCTAATCATAGACGTTGCAACAAGGTGGAACTCAACACTGCACATGCTTCAGAGACTGTGCGAACAGAGGCGGGCTGTTATGTTTTTGTGGGAGGATACACATACACGGGCAGGCAGTAGGATGGCAGACATGGAGTTGTCAGGTGTGCAGTGGTCGAAGATTCAAGACATGTGTCAAGTCCTTCAGTGTTTTGAGGAATGCACACGGCTGGTTAGTGCAGACAACGCCATAATAAGCATGAGCATCCCCCTAATGCGTCTGCTGATGCAAAGTTTGACGCACATAAAGGATCAGGCGTCTGCACCAGAGGAAGAGGAAAGCCTTGATGACAGTCAGCGATTGTCTGGTCAGGGCAGTGTACATGACGAGGTACCGGGCGAAGAGGAGGTGGAGGATGAGGAGGATGATGGGGATGAGTATATTTTTAATGAGGAAGCTTTCCCGGGGGCACGGGAAATTGGTGGCGTGGCAAGGCCGGGTTCTGGTTTTTTGAGGGACACAAGTGACGTAGATTTGCCTGCAACTGCCCCTCAACCAAGCACAACCGCAGATTTGACAATGGGAACTTTGGCCCACATGGCGGATTATGCCTTGCGTATCCTCAAAAGGGACACACGCATTACAAAAATGATGAACGATGACGATTACTGGTTGGCCTGCCTCCTTGATCCTCGCTATAAAGGCAAATTGCAAAATATTATGCCACATGAGAACTTGGAACTAATATTAGCAACAAAACAATCAACTCTTGTTGACCGTTTGCTTCTGGCATTCCCTGCACACAGCGCCCGTGATCGTTCTCACACGAGCTCCAGGGGCCAGCAGACCAGAGGTGTTAGAGGGGCAGAAATCAGAAGTGGCGTTGGCCAGAGGGGTTTTCTGACCAGGTTGTGGAGTGATTTTTCTATGACCGCAGACAGGACAGGTACTGCAGCATCAATTCAAAGTGACAGGAGACAACATTTGTCCAGTATGGTTACAAACTATTTTTCATCCCTTATCGACGTTCTCCCTCAACCGTCATTCCCATTTGATTACTGGGCATCCAAATTAGACACCTGGCCAGAATTGGCAGAATATGCATTGCAGGAGCTTGCTTGCCCGGCAGCTAGTGTCCTATCAGAAAGAGTATTCAGTGCTGCAGGTTCAATACTAACAGAAAAAAGGACTCGTCTGGCTACCCAAAATGTAGATGATCTAACCTTCATTAAAATGAACCACAACTGGATTTCAAAATCTTTTGCCCCACCCTGCCCGGCTGACACCTAGCTTTCCTATGAAAAGGTCTTGCCTGTGGACTATTCTGAATGACTTTTCCAATCTCGTAATTTTCTTCACCTGATTGTCCAGCATACGACATGTTTCCACCTCACGAAATGGCCAAACTCCCCACACGGGGTCGTGCTATCGCCACTTTGCGCTTGGACCCTTGAGAGTGCTGTTTGTCTGAAGAGGTGGGTGTGGCCGCTTTTGGTCGACGGCACTGCCACTGGGTCCCTCATAGTACAATAAAGTGTCTCTGGCGGTGGTGGTGCGCACCCAACGTCAGACTCACCGTTGTAATATGAGGGGCCCTGTGCCTGTACCGCCGGCCACAAGCCAGTTCCCCCCCCCCCCAGCTCAAACAGTGCTCTACCACTAGCAAAATTATCTCTCACAGCTTCACCAATGTGTAGTCTAGGCGCTGACATCCTTCAATGCCTGGCACTGACAATACCATTGTTTTGACATTTTTGTTATGTTAGGCCTTCGAAGCCTGTCTGCGGTCACTCCTTCCACTAGACTTCCACTGACCATACACTGCTGCCCATGTACCCCTGGAACCAATTTAAAGTGCCTACAGCCAGCCCAATTTTGTTATGTTAGGCCTTCGAAGACTGTCTGCCGTCACTCCTTCCACTAGACTTCCACTGACCATACACTGCTGCCCATGTACCCCTGGAACCAATTTAAAGTGCCTACAGCCAGCCCAATTTTGTTATGTTAGGCCTTGGAAGCCTGTCTGCGGTCACTCCTTCCACTAGACTTCCACTGACCAGACCACTGCTGCCCATGTACCCCTGGAACCAATTTAAAGTGCCTACAGCCAGCCCAATTTTGTTATGTTAGGCCTTGGAAGCCTGTCTGCGGTCACTCCTTCCACTAGACTTCCACTGACCAGACCACTGCTGCCCGTGTACCCCTGGAACCAATTTAAAATTGCCTACAGCCATGTGTTAATATTTTAGGCCTTCGATGCCTGTCTGTGGTCACTCCTTCCACTAGGCCTCCACTGACCACACCACTGCTGCCCGTGTACCCCTGGAACCAATTTAAAATTGCCTACAGCCATGTGTGATTATTTTAGGCCTTCGATGCCTGTCTGCGGTCACTCCTTCCACTAGGCCTCCACTGACCACACCACTGCTGCCCGTGTAACCCTGGAACCAATTTAAAATTGCCTACAGCCATGTGTTATTATTTTAGGCCTTCGATGCCTGTCTGCGGTCACTCCTTCCACTAGGCCTCCACTGACCACACCACTGCTGCCCGTGTACCCCTGGAACCAATTTAAAATTGCCTACAGCCAGCCCAATTTTTTTATTTTAGGCCTTCGATGCCTGTCTGCGGTCCATTCTTTCAACTACTACTACACTGACCAGGGCACTGCTGCCCAAGTACCCCTGGAACCAATTTAAAATTGCCTACAGCCATGTGTTAATATTTTAGGCCTTCGATGCCTGTCTGTGGTCACTCCTTCCACTAGGCCTCCACTGACCACACCACTGCTGCCCGTGTACCCCTGGAACCAATTTAAAATTGCCTACAGCCATGTGTGATTATTTTAGGCCTTCGATGCCTGTCTGCGGTCACTCCTTCCACTAGGCCTCCACTGACCACACCACTGCTGCCCGTGTAACCCTGGAACCAATTTAAAATTGCCTACAGCCATGTGTTATTATTTTAGGCCTTCGATGCCTGTCTGCGGTCACTCCTTCCACTAGGCCTCCACTGACCACACCACTGCTGCCCGTGTACCCCTGGAACCAATTTAAAATTGCCTACAGCCAGCCCAATTTTTTTATTTTAGGCCTTCGATGCCTGTCTGCGGTCCATTCTTTCAACTACTACTACACTGACCAGGGCACTGCTGCCCAAGTACCCCTGGAACCAATTTAAAATTGCCTACAGCCATGTGTTAATATTTTAGGCCTTCGATGCCTGTCTGTGGTCACTCCTTCCACTAGGCCTCCACTGACCACACCACTGCTGCCCGTGTACCCCTGGAACCAATTTAAAATTGCCTACAGCCATGTGTGATTATTTTAGGCCTTCGATGCCTGTCTGCGGTCCCTCCTTCCACTAGGCCTCCACTGACCTGTCTACTGCGGCCCGTGTACCCCTTGAACCAACCTAATAAAATATTTAAAAAATTAATTTGATTATAAAAAATAAGATCGTGTTGAGATCTCAAATGCAGACATTTTAACAATCAAAACAAACACACAACAAATATCTGGAACTGTACTACAAAGGTCCAACAGCTACAATTTCTTTCTCCTGCAAGAAGTTAACTGAAAGTTTTTTGGAGTTGTTAACACAGATATGGCATCCACCGAGTGTTGTCCTGTCGCGTCTCCTTTAAATTATTTCCAATAAGATGTTAAACTATTAATTTAATAAAATCAATAATTAAAAAAATAATTGAGTAAGTCAAAAGCACATTGCAAATAAACATTAATTACAAATCAAGAAGCATGGCGCGTCCGAGGGTGAGTAGATACCGAATAAGAATATAATCACCCTCGGACGCGCAATGCTTATTTACAACAGCCTTCCTTCCTAAGAATCAGCCCTTCCGTGGTGTAGAGAGAGGTTGTTGTTACACTCCAAGGTGTTCCCCAGGTTGCCTTTCCTGAGCTTCGATCTTCCGGCTCTCGTTTAGTAGCTGTTGGAAACTACGCTGCATTAGGCCTACTAATTGTGTATGGGTGAAACAGTGGCGCATCTGCGGTCCCTCCTTCCACTAGGCCTCCACTGACCTGTCTACTGCGGCCCGTGTACCCCTTGAACCAACCTAATAAAATATTTAAAAAATTAATTTGATTATAAAAAATAAGATCGTGTAGAGATCTCAAATGCAGACATTTTAACAATCAAAACAAACACACAACAAATATCTGGAACTGTACTACAAAGGTCCAACAGCTACAATTTCTTTCTCCTGCAAGAAGTTAACTGAAAGTTTTTTGGAGTTGTTAACACAGATATGGCATCCACCGAGTGTTGTCCTGTCGCGTCTCCTTTAAATTATTTCCAATAAGATGTTAAACTATTAATTTAATAAAATCAATAATTAAAAAAATAATTGAGTAAGTCAAAAGCACATTGCAAATAAACATTAATTACAAATCAAGAAGCATGGCGCGTCCGAGGGTGAGTAGATACCGAATAAGAATATAATCACCCTCGGGCGCGCAATGCTTATTTACAACAGCCTTCCTTCCTAAGAATCAGCCCTTCCGTGGTGTAGAGAGAGGTTGTTGTTACACTCCAAGGTGTTCCCCAGGTTGCCTTTCCTGAGCTTCGATCTTCCGGCTCTCGTTTAGTAGCTGTTGGAAACTACGCTGCATTAGGCCTACTAATTGTGTATGGGTGAAACAGTGGCGCATCTGCGGTCCCTCCTTCCACTAGGCCTCCACTGACCTGTCTACTGCGGCCCGTGTACCCCTTGAACCAACCTAATAAAATATTTAAAAAATTAATTTGATTATAAAAAATAAGATCGTGTAGAGATCTCAAATGCAGACATTTTAACAATCAAAACAAACACACAACAAATATCTGGAACTGTACTACAAAGGTCCAACAGCTACAATTTCTTTCTCCTGCAAGAAGTTAACTGAAAGTTTTTTGGAGTTGTTAACACAGATATGGCATCCACCGAGTGTTGTCCTGTCGCGTCTCCTTTAAATTATTTCCAATAAGATGTTAAACTATTAATTTAATAAAATCAATAATTAAAAAAATAATTGAGTAAGTCAAAAGCACATTGCAAATAAACATTAATTACAAATCAAGAAGCATGGCGCGTCCGAGGGTGAGTAGATACCGAATAAGAATATAATCACCCTCGGACGCGCAATGCTTATTTACAACAGCCTTCCTTCCTAAGAATCAGCCCTTCCGTGGTGTAGAGAGAGGTTGTTGTTACACTCCAAGGTGTTCCCCAGGTTGCCTTTCCTGAGCTTCGATCTTCCGGCTCTCGTTTAGTAGCTGTTGGAAACTACGCTGCATTAGGCCTACTAATTGTGTATGGGTGAAACAGTGGCGCATCTGCGGTCCCTCCTTCCACTAGGCCTCCACTGACCTGTCTACTGCGGCCCGTGTACCCCTTGAACCAACCTAATAAAATATTTAAAAAATTAATTTGATTATAAAAAATAAGATCGTGTTGAGATCTCAAATGCAGACATTTTAACAATCAAAACAAACACACAACAAATATCTGGAACTGTACTACAAAGGTCCAACAGCTACAATTTCTTTCTCCTGCAAGAAGTTAACTGAAAGTTTTTTGGAGTTGTTAACACAGATATGGCATCCACCGAGTGTTGTCCTGTCGCGTCTCCTTTAAATTATTTCCAATAAGATGTTAAACTATTAATTTAATAAAATCAATAATTAAAAAAATAATTGAGTAAGTCAAAAGCACATTGCAAATAAACATTAATTACAAATCAAGAAGCATGGCGCGTCCGAGGGTGAGTAGATACCGAATAAGAATATAATCACCCTCGGACGCGCAATGCTTATTTACAACAGCCTTCCTTCCTAAGAATCAGCCCTTCCGTGGTGTAGAGAGAGGTTGTTGTTACACTCCAAGGTGTTCCCCAGGTTGCCTTTCCTGAGCTTCGATCTTCCGGCTCTCGTTTAGTAGCTGTTGGAAACTACGCTGCATTAGGCCTACTAATTGTGTATGGGTGAAACAGTGGCGCATCTGCGGTCCCTCCTTCCACTAGGCCTCCACTGACCTGTCTACTGCGGCCCGTGTACCCCTTGAACCAACCTAATAAAATATTTAAAAAATTAATTTGATTATAAAAAATAAGATCGTGTTGAGATCTCAAATGCAGACATTTTAACAATCAAAACAAACACACAACAAATATCTGGAACTGTACTACAAAGGTCCAACAGCTACAATTTCTTTCTCCTGCAAGAAGTTAACTGAAAGTTTTTTGGAGTTGTTAACACAGATATGGCATCCACCGAGTGTTGTCCTGTCGCGTCTCCTTTAAATTATTTCCAATAAGATGTTAAACTATTAATTTAATAAAATCAATAATTAAAAAAATAATTGAGTAAGTCAAAAGCACATTGCAAATAAACATTAATTACAAATCAAGAAGCATGGCGCGTCCGAGGGTGAGTAGATACCGAATAAGAATATAATCACCCTCGGACGCGCAATGCTTATTTACAACAGCCTTCCTTCCTAAGAATCAGCCCTTCCGTGGTGTAGAGAGAGGTTGTTGTTACACTCCAAGGTGTTCCCCAGGTTGCCTTTCCTGAGCTTCGATCTTCCGGCTCTCGTTTAGTAGCTGTTGGAAACTACGCTGCATTAGGCCTACTAATTGTGTATGGGTGAAACAGTGGCGCATCTGCGGTCCCTCCTTCCACTAGGCCTCCACTGACCTGTCTACTGCGGCCCGTGTACCCCTTGAACCAACCTAATAAAATATTTAAAAAATTAATTTGATTATAAAAAATAAGATCGTGTTGAGATCTCAAATGCAGACATTTTAACAATCAAAACAAACACACAACAAATATCTGGAACTGTACTACAAAGGTCCAACAGCTACAATTTCTTTCTCCTGCAAGAAGTTAACTGAAAGTTTTTTGGAGTTGTTAACACAGATATGGCATCCACCGAGTGTTGTCCTGTCGCGTCTCCTTTAAATTATTTCCAATAAGATGTTAAACTATTAATTTAATAAAATCAATAATTAAAAAAATAATTGAGTAAGTCAAAAGCACATTGCAAATAAACATTAATTACAAATCAAGAAGCATGGCGCGTCCGAGGGTGAGTAGATACCGAATAAGAATATAATCACCCTCGGACGCGCAATGCTTATTTACAACAGCCTTCCTTCCTAAGAATCAGCCCTTCCGTGGTGTAGAGAGAGGTTGTTGTTACACTCCAAGGTGTTCCCCAGGTTGCCTTTCCTGAGCTTCGATCTTCATGCTCTCGTTTAGTAGGTGTCGGAAAGTAGGCTGCATTAGGCCTAAAAAATGGGGAATGGGGTGGAGAGAGATGGTGTGTTACACTCCAAGGTGTTCTCCAGGTTTCCTCGCCATTGCTTCGATCTTCCGACTCTCGTTTAGTAGTTGTAGAAAACTACACTGCATTAGGCCTACAAAATGGGTATGGGGTGGAGAGAGATGGTGTGTTACACTCCAAGGTGTTCCCCAGGTTGCCTTTCCTGAGCTTCTATCTTCAGGCTCTCATTAAATTGTGGTTAAATGGAACAACTGCATTTGGCGTACTAGTTGGTTTGGGGCCTACTATCGGTGTCTGCCACTCCTTGCTGTTCTCCTGGTTTCCTGTCCTGAAATTCCATTTTCAGCCTCTCGTTAAGTAGTTGTTAATGTTAGACTGCATTTGGCCTACTAGTTGGGTTGGGGCTTACTATCGGTGTCTGCCACTCCTTGCTGTTCTCCTCCACTGAACAAAGCTGTGCCGCCTGTTTACTACGGTTGCCAATTTTGAACTGCATTTCGACTACTTACTGATTTGGCCCTACTCTCTGTGTCAGCCTCTCATTCCAGTTGTCCTCCACTGCAATGCCCCCTGGTTATTCCTGTGTTACCAATTTTGAACTGCATTTAGCCCACTTTATTCTTTGGGCCTATATCTGTGTTTCCACTTCATCGTGCCCATTGCCCAGCCAGTGATAGATGAGTCTGCTGGTACATTGACCCATAACGCAACATTCCCCGTGCACGCTACACAACAACATTGTGACCCTGCTGAAAGTCAGGTTGCTCTTCCCGCATACCATACCACCTTACACGGGGACAAAGAGGAAGGTGCAGATGAAAGTGCAGGTTCCTTCATCAGGTGGGGGGAGGAATACTAGTTGGCGACGTCACTGGCACAGGGCCTCTCATAGTACGCAAAAGTGTTGCTGCCGGTGGGAGGCGCCCCCGCCGTGCAAACACACCGCTGTACTTTGAGGGGCCCTGTGCCAGTGCCAATGCCAACGAGTGGGCCCCCCCTGCTTGCTCAGGATCACAGCACTTGCAAAGTTGAAATACTTACCTCTCCCTGCTCCACTGCCGTGACGTGGTCCAGATTTACTGGGCCCACTAATTACTTGAACCAGCCCTACCCCCCACAACTTTAGCCAAATGACCCCCAATTTCAAATGCCTTCCAATTATTTTAAGGTAAATTACGCTTGACAAGCTTCATTAAGAAGAATGGATGGTTTTGACATTAAAATGGGCACTCTAGGTGTTTTCCTGGCCCCCACTCACTGCCGACTATGCTGCCCCATTGACTTGCATTGGGTTTCGTGTTTCGGTCGATCCCGACTTTACGTCATAATCGGCCGATTTCACTCGACCCGACTTTGGACATAGTCGGGTTTCGCAAAACCCGGCTCGACTCTAAAAAGGTCAAGGTCGCTCAACTCTAATGATAAGGCACAGAATTCCAGAGTACGGGAGATACTCAGGCAAAGCTTTGGAGACGATTGGGTGAGGTACGTATAAGCGTGAAGTAGTGAAGGGGGTCATGGGATGACCGAAGATTACAGGTTGGAAGATATCGGAAGATTAGTTCGGAGATATATGAAGGAGACAGATTATGGATGACCTGGGAGTCAATGAAGGGATTTGCAGAGGGGAGAAGCAGGAGAGTAGCAAGGAGAGATTTGGATTAGTCAGTAAGCAGAGTGAAGCATGGACTATAGAGGTGCAAAAGTGTTGTAAGGATGTAGTCGAGGAGGGAGGTAATGAGGGCATGAACTAACACTTTAGTAGATTGAAGGTTGGGGAAAGGACAGATTCTGGAATTTTTTTGAGTTGGAGGTGGCAGGATGTGTTAAGAGCTTTGATGTGTGGTTTGAAGGACAGGGCAGAGGTCAGGGTTACTCCAAGACAGTGGACTTCCGGTACAGTGGAAAGTGTAATGTCATTTATTGTGAAAGATAAATCGGGTAGGGGAATTAGGTGAGATGGAGGATAGAGGATGAGTTTGGTTTTGTCCACATTGACCTTTAGGAAGCGTGATGAGAAGAAGGATAATATGTCTGATAAACACTCTGGTATTCTGGACAGAGGTTGTCTGGGCCAGAGAGGTAGAAAGTTGTTAGAAAGGATTCCTCCATTCCTCCATCCTGTCTATTGCCATCTATTGCCAGTGCGAGGAGTGTGGGTGAAATGAAGACCACTGTAGCACAGCAGGTGAAGCCATGTTGGGGGTTGTAAGCCATGTTTTGGTGAGGCCCAGGAAGGATAAATTGCGATAGAGGTAAAGAGGTCATGAATGATGTGGAGCTTATGGCATACAGAACAGGAGTTCCAAAGCGCTCCAAAGAAAGGGTGTGGAGAAGTGGGGTCTGGTGGATTGGATTTATGTTGGAAAGATTGCAGTAGTTTCTAATAGGTGGGGAGTGACATGTTTGTTTTGTGCTTTAGTAGAAGTGATGTGAGGTTGAAGAGCATGTCTGCAGATGAGGTCAGATGGGGGGTCGGAGGGAAGGTGAGATAATTATTTGTTTGGAAAGTGATGGGGTTTGGATGTAGTGAAGGAGAGTCATGTTTAGTGGAGCAAAAACTGTAAGGGCATATGTGAGCATGGTGAAAGTATTTGTGGGAAAGTAAAGTAATGGGCAGAGTTAATGAATAGTTGTAGCTGTTACCTTCTGGTTTTTAGTGTATTTATGAGGAGCACTTAAAGCTGCATGCAAGTAAATAATTTCTTCATCATAAAAGATATATTTGTGTACTCTTCTTTATTAAATAGTGAAAAAGGTAATCTACTTCACTTTTAATAGGATTCACAAAAGGTGTTGCATTCTTGTGCCTAGTCCTTTGGTGTATAAATAAATAACTTGCTTTTCTCATTAATTACAGCAGAAGTAAAATGCTAAACTTCTATATTAATAAATAAAGTCCACCCAGGGTATGGAAAAATGATATATCAAATGTATCTTTCTGATGCTACTCTACCAGATGCCAATCATATTGAATCTTAGATCTTTGCCATAAGTAACACTAGATGTCAGCCTGGGGCACAAGCATTTAGAACAACTTTAAAGTCTTGTAGGTGACACTTTGAACTTGTTCCATGGTATAATGTGTGATGAAATACATGTTATTAATGCCATTATTTTATATTCATCATAAGGCAAAATATCATATTGATTTTGAATGTGGCCTCTAAAATGTTTTTGAGAAGCAGTGACTATGCTGCCCATTTTCAGGTCCAAGGAGGAAATAGTCCACTGGAAAGCGGAAAAAATAATCTAGTGTATAAAACTTAAAGCATCAGTCTTGCATTTTTTTTTGTAATTTTACCACCGGAGTGGTATCACTAAGGCATGTTCCCTACCTCTAGTAATACTTACTAGCTGTTATCATCTTCTGTCATCGGTGCTGCTCCAGTCAGTCTTCTGCTAGTTGTGATCTCCTAAATGGCGCAAGTGTTTGCTGGGTATGCGGGAGGTAATTTTTCAAAGTAAGTTTATGAGATCCAGATCCAGGCTCTCATAGACTTAGGACTCGTGCAGATGGCCGTAAATTCTGTAATTTGAGAGAATCGGGATGACTGTGCAAATGACACGCTGATCAAACTCTAATCAGAGTTTGAACAGGGTGTCAGCATATTATGATCTGATGACAGAATCAGAGCCACTGTAAATAGAAGATGGAAAATAAAATTTCTCCCTCTTCCCCATTAGATCACTGCGCGGAAATCGGACTGCATTCGGATGTCACTCTAGTGGAGTCCGATGGTTCCCACTAACTCATTGATTTATATGGCTGAGTGTGATACAAATATTGGATCAAACTTGGACATGCAGTGATGTGGTCATCGGACAAACTCTATTCAAGTAGAAAATCAGACATGTGCCCCGTCCCATAGACTAAAATTCATCCAGGTGCGATCCATCCGCTGTGTTGTTGGATCGCACTTGGACTGATAATACGTCCTTCTGCACGAGCCCTTACATTGAGAGCTTGTGACTAGTGTTGAGCGATACCGTCCGATACTTGAAAGTATCGGTATCGGATAGTATCGGCCGATACCCGAAAAATATCGGATATCGCCGATACCGATATCCGATACCAATACAAGTCAATGGGACATCAAGTATCGGAATGTATCCTCATGGATCCCAGGGTCTGAAGGAGAGGAAACTCTCCTTCAGGCCCTGGGATCCATATTAAAGTGTAAAATAAAGAATTAAAATAAAAAATATTGTTATATTCACCTCTCCGGCGGCCCCTGGACATCAGCGGGAGGATCCGGCGTCCGGCACGGCTTCTTTCTTCAAAATGCGCGCCTTCAGGACCTGTGGAATGACGTCCCGGCTTCTGATTGGTCGCGTGCCGCCCATGTGACCGCCACGCGACCAATCAGAAGCCGCGACGTCATTCCTCAGGTCCTAGAAGGCGCTCATTCTAGGACTTTAGCTGAGGAATGACGTCGCGGCTTCTGATTGGTCGCGTGGCGGTCACATGGGCGGCACGCGACCAATCAGAAGCCGGGACGTCATTCCACAGGTCCTGAAGGCGCGCATTTTGAAGAAAGAAGCCGTGCCGGACGCCGGATCCTCCCGCTGATGTCCAGGGGCCGCCGGAGAGGTGAATATAACAATATTTTTTATTTTAATTCTTTATTTTACACTTCCGATACCGATACCCGATATCACAAAAATATCGGATCTCGGTATCGGAATTCCGATACCGCAAGTATCGGCCGATACCCGATACTTGCGGTATCGGAATGCTCAACACTACTTGTGACCATTACCTCTGCAGATGGCGGAGCAGCTCCAGGAAGAGCAGAAGACAGCAATTGGTATTTAACTAGGGGCAGAGAACCGACATTAGTGATACCATCCCAGTGGTATAATATAAAAAAATGGTCAGTGTACTTTCAGGCAACCTTTATTTGTATTGGGGGTCAGCAGGAATTACTGCTGGGTGAACAAAAGTGTATGGGCACCTTGACCTAAGTTAAAGACTCCTCATCAGGGGCTCAGGAGTATTCTTAGGGTACCGTCACACAGTGCAATTTTGATCGCTACGACGGCACGATTTGTGACGTTCGAGCGATATAGGTACGATATCGCAGCGTGTGACACGCTCCTGCGATCAGGGACCCCGCTGTGAATCGTACGTCGTAGCACATCGTTTGAAACTTTCTTTCGCCGTCTAGGGTCCCGCTGTGGCGGCATGATCGCATGGTGTGACAAAGGTGTGCACGATATTGTATACGATGTAAAGGGCGGAGGAGCTGGCTACGTAGGAGCGCTGAATTCTCCACCTCCCGTGTGCTGATTGGGCGGTACAATACTGTGCGCTCATTCGACAAAGGACTATTGTTCCCAGCGGATAAAACCGGAGCTCTCGAGCGCGCTATTCATTTCTCTCTAGCACGTGCTGTAAACAGAACTAAATTCGCTGGATTCCCTGGACTTTTAACTACTAGACTTTTACCGCTAAAGGTATGTATAACGCTACAGCGTAGCATATGTTGCGCTTCAACGGGGATAAACGTTGGAGTGTGGTTGATTGTTCCTTTGAGTAGGCCTGAGAACCTCAGGTACACAGCTGTAGCGTGGCCCAATTAATTAATCCTTTTACAGATCGAGATGGTTGACTGCCCCATTTAATACCAGTAGTAACATATATAGTTATTAGATCAATGGTCAGAAAATTGTTTTGTAAGCACGTGTATTTATTGTACGTTTGTTTTCTTTTTAGGAACTATGCTCACTTCCGATGAGAGTTCTGTTGTTGCTGCTGCCCTGGTGTTTGAGGCAGCACGTCTCCAAGAGGAGAGACGTCCTAAACGAAAACGTCGCATGTGGACCCGGAGCTGGCTGCAGAAAAGATCCACATTGTCACACATGGGTCTCATAAGAGAGTTACGTGACAATAACCCTCAAGAATTCCGAAACTACCTTCGGATGTCCGAGGAATCCTTCAAAATAATACTGTCTGCTGTTACGCCACTCATACAAAGGTGTGATACGCCGATGCGTGCAGCCGTGCCCGTGGAGGAAAGGTTGGCGGTGACACTGCGCTTCCTGGCAACAGGAAGGTCTCTTCAGGATTTGCAGTTTTCCGCAGCTGTTTCCAGACCTTTCCTGAGCGTTGTGATTCCGGAGACATGCGAGGCCATTGTGCAGAGCTTAAGGCATTATATGGAGGTACTACTATATTTTTTTGGCTGCTGTGTTATGTCGATATATTATACTAGCTATTGAACCAGTTCTACGCCCTGATGGCGAGCATTTCTATAGGTATATGTTCTACATCCTATCATGTGCTGCTCCCATCCTGCGCCCCCATTCAGACATGTGCTGCTGTGATCCTGCGCCTCCATTCTGACATGTGCTGCTACCATTTTGCGGCTCCATTCTGATATGTGCTGCTCCAACCCTGCGCCACCCTTTTTTATTTGCTGCTCCCAACGTAATTTTATTGATTCTATTATTTAGATATATTGTTTAGCACCCCCTCTGAGTCACCGAAGCCATCTGTAAAAAAATGGCTGCCTGCATACTCTGTGTTGTTGACTTTGTTATACTAATCCATACTGCGCCTCAATCACTGTAGGATGTCCACATGAGAGTGTATGTGCATAATATATTTGACCTAATTTGTACATGTTTCCTTCTCATCTTGCAGTTTCCCAAGACGGCGGATGACTGGAAGAGGATTGGTTCCGATTTTGATGAGCTGTGGCAGTTTCCAAACTGCGGTGGTGCATTAGATGGAAAGCATGTGCGCATCACGCAACCAGCCAACTCTGGATCATTTTTTTTCAACTACAAAGGATATTTCAGTGTGATCCTCATGGCCCTTGTCAATGCAAACTATGAGTTTGTCGATGTGGATGTTGGCATGAATGGTCGAGTCTCCGACGGTGGTGTTTTTGAACACACTTCATTTGGGGAAAGCTTGAGGAACAATGAACTGCTGTTGCCACTAAATGAAGACACAAAAGCAAACCTAAATTTTGTCTTCATCGCTGATGAAGCTTTCCCTCTTCATCCACATTTGCTGAAGCCATTTGCACAGAGAACACTCACACCGGAGCGCAGAATCTTTAATTACCGGTTGTCGAGGGCCCGTCGTGTGGTTGAAAATGCCTTTGGGATAATGGCAAATCGGTTTAGAGTGTTCCACACAGCTATCAACTTGAAGCTGCCGTCTATAGACATTGTGGTTTTGGCATGCTGTGTGCTCCATAATTTCCTGAGACGTCATGATACGAACTCCTATTCTCCTCCTTCGTTTATTGATGCAGTGGACGCAAGAACCGGAGATATTGTGCCCGGGGAATGGCGTACACAACCTGAAAATTTTACAGCTCTTCAAGCTCTTGGATCTGGCAGACAGGCAGACGATGCAAGGGACTGTCGCGAAAAATACTGTCAGTACTTTAATGGTTCTGGAGCTGTACCGTGGCAGGATCGCGCCGTATAACATAAAAATTAGTTTTTTTGCTTTGCTGTCATATAAACCTCTCTAAATAACTTTAAATGTGATGCCTATACAATGGTGCTGTTAACCCTTATAGCTTGGTAAACATTAAAGAAAGAATGCGAAGATTTTTGGGTTTTTTTGTAACACTTTCTTGGTTTTAAATTATTTTACAACAAAATATAACATAACCCCCCCACCAAAAAAAATATTATCTCCTGCCCAAGAGGTGCCGCAGCGTCACGCCCTGCTGCTCCACTTGACTCTGGAGGAGCGCTGCTGTCTGCTGCAGGAGCGCTGCTGTCCGCTCCAGTCGCAATTGTCACGCCAGGAGCTCTCTTACGGTGGCCGTTTCTGTGGATAGAAGAGGTTGGAGAACCAACGTTGATTCCTCTGAAAATACATCTCGACCTCTGGGGCAGGACCTAATTTTCTGTGTTGTAAATTTCTATTTGGTCTGGCACCACAGGGCGATGTAAATTTTATTAAATTTTACAGTTTTGGTTGTCTATGGTGACATCCAGCAGAAAACCACTCGCATTATCTTGATACTTACGGAGAAGGGACGCCGGTTCCTCATTGCCAGAACCACAGCTGCTAATGTCCCATCCCAGCGATCTGGCCACTGCTGCAGCACCTAAAAGCAAATAATAACAGATCTGGTTAACTATGGAACACGCCGTTGGGAAGCGCTCGCAGTTTTGGTCACTTACGTATGTTAGCTTCTGGGGAGAATGCCGCGGACCCGGGGGAGGAAGAGGAGTGTCGAAAGGGAGGTGTTGAGGGTGGTGTAGGGGTGCGAGGCCGTCTGCTCTCTGGTGGTGGCGTGGTAGGCCGCTGGGTCATTACTGCGTCTGTAATGTATTCAAATATTTCCGCTACCCTCTTATGTCCCGTATGCAGTTGAAAAACTGTAATCTATGATTGTTAACTTACGTGACGTCACGGACTGTGGGCTCCCGCTGGTGGTGGATGCTGTGGTGCTGCTGGCAATGGCAGGTACCTGTTGCCGCCGCTGTCTCTCTACACAGAAAGTTTACAAACGCAATCTTTAAAAACACATGTAGAGTGCTGCAGATCAAAGCTAACAATATACTGAAACATAAAATTTATATCACTCTTCACAGGGGTGCGAGGGTGCATGGTCGCAACAGATGGTGGAGGTGTGGTAGGCCGCTGGGTCATTACTGCGTCTGTAATGTCTTCAAATATTTCAGGTACCCTGTTATGTCCCGTGTGATGTTAAAAAAAATGCAATAAATGATTGTGAACTTACGTGATGTCCCGGACTGTGGGCTCCCACTGGTGCCTGAAGATGGGGTACTGGTGGCAATGGTGTGTCTGACTTGCCGCCGCTGTCTCTCTACACCTAAAGTAAAGAATCACAATGTTTACACACAAATGTTGAGTGCTGCAGATCAAAGCTTACAATATACTCAAACATAAAATAGAGATCACACTTTACAGGGGTGCGATACTCTGACATGTCTGTGGGCTCTGGGGTTCAATGGTCTTCCTGTCTTTGGAAAACGTATTATTTCATCTGTAGGCCAACCTCCTCCGTTAATATTTATGGGAAATTGAGAAAGTAAAAATTATGGACATCTTAATAATTTCAAGATGGAGGTTGAGATTAGGGAACCCGACAAGTTTTCTCACGGACAACGCATATTCTGCTTGGAGAATAACTAAATTGTACAAAACCGGGGCATGTGTTTTAATGCATTTGAGGTCACGTTGGCAACCATGAGCGCAAGACTCCCTCCCAAACCCCCCCCCCCCCTCCTGACAGCATGCATCTCCCAATCCCCCCATACTAGTACTTGCCTCGCCTTGCCTCCGCACGCAACTCCGCAAACATTTGTGGCGTTTTATAGCGGAGGTCAGCCCATTTTTTACGCAGCTGAAGCTGACTGCGGCAGACACCAAACCTCCTCTCCATCATTCTTGTTATTTGTCCAAGCACTTCTCGCTTGTGGATGTGTGGGTGGGCAGGGCGGCTCTCCAGACCCTCGTAATCCATGGCATCCATCTGAGAAATAAAAAAAAGGAGTTCTGGCTGCCCCAGAGGAGCAGAACGCATTCTCGCCGCCATTTTAGATGGAATGACCCTGAAGAGCAACGCCCAGAGGAGGAGCTGCGCTCCGCCGTCCTGCCGCGCCATTGGCATCGCAATAGCGTTGCCGTTTATGAACAGCGTCACATTTGTGACGACTGAGCGTTAAGAAAGGAACGCACATAGTAAATGCCGTTCGAAGTATCGTTATATAACGCCGGAGCGGCACGTAATGTACGCTCGTGGTCTATGACGGCGTGATGACGTTACAGCGTTCCTGCGTGCCTGCCCTAGCTTGTTTTTGTCCCCTGACATCATGATAATGGCTGCCAGTCGCCGTGGTCCACCTATGGGCATCCCAGAGCTCAAGTTCCTTATTGGAACAATGGATAGGATGCAGTATGAAACCACAGGGATGGTGCTGCACCGCAACCAGCACAAGGAGGAAGTTGTCCGTGTGGTGTCTGAGGGCCTCAGGAAGCGGTTTGGGATAACTCGGACCAAGGCCCAGATTGTTAAAAAATGGGGCGATCTCAAGTCGAAAAGGCCAGAGCGCCTGCAGGAGCTTCGCCAGGAGATTAGCAGAGGTTAGTACTCAGCAGGGGTGGATTAAGGGTAGCCAGGGCCCCGGGCTGTTCAGACACTGTGGGCCCCTTCCCCCCCGGTCATGTGACGGGGGTCATGTGACGGGGGTCATGTGACAGGGGTCATGATATACCCGAACCAGATTATTCCAGAAAAATGGCCAGGCCCTACTCTACTGTAACCTATTAAATATTTGTTAAAATCTGCAATACAATTTAGGCATATTTTGACCAATAATATCACATACAAGGAACAAATACCACCGCACCATGACCAGACCACAAATTACAACCACAGTGATCGAATAATATCACATACAAGGAACAAATACCACCGCACCATGTCAAGACCACAAATTACAACCACAGTGATCGAATAATATCACATACAAGGAACAAATACCACCGCACCATGTCAAGACCACATATTACCACCACTTGGCGACCAAATATCACATACAAGGGACAAATACCACAACACCATGTCCAGACCACATATTACCACCACATAGTGACTGAATACTACAATACTGATCAGTAAAAAACAACAACACAATACTATCACCATAAGTGCCAGTATTCACAGGAGATCTGTACTTAGTATGCAGTGTCTGTGTAGAGGTAATACAGAGATCACTGGTGGTATTATACACAGGACCTCTGTATATAGTATACAGTGTATAGTGTCAGTGTATAGGTAACACTGACTCACCAGTGACGTCTCTAGGTGAAGTCCTTCATCTTTCATCCAGCACGGACCGCCATCATTTCTTCCAGCCAGGACTCGTTTCTGCAGGAAATAACACAGTTATCTCAAGCTCCGCTTGTAGAACACATTACTTAATTTTTCACAACTTCTACATTACACCACATGAAGAAAAAAGGCGATATAGTGTCACTCTGCACAGTAACAGGACCGACCCCCATTTAAAACAGTATACTCAAAAAATAAAATAAATACATCACTGCAGTAATAATATCCCTTAATTAGCCCCTATGGTAATAATATTCCCCACCCTGTCCCCGTGTGTCTCATTCCTGGCTCCAGCCATATGTTCTCGCATCCT
This sequence comes from Ranitomeya imitator, assembly GCF_032444005.1. Lineage (NCBI taxonomy): Eukaryota > Metazoa > Chordata > Amphibia > Anura > Dendrobatidae > Ranitomeya > Ranitomeya imitator. The sequence continues at coordinate 588,925,902 of NC_091283.1, forward strand.
GCCCTCATGAGTATCCATTCTACCCCATATGATCTCCCCATCCTGCCCCATCTGTATCGTATCCATCCTGCCCCATGATCCAATCCTGCCCCATGTCTTTCATTCTGCCCCGTGTCTCCAATCATGCCCATGCCTCCAGTCCTGCCCCCAGTGTGTCCAGCAATCTGCCTCAGTATGTCCAGCATATTGCCCCAGTGTCCAGCAATCTGCCCCCAGTGTGTCCAGCATTGCCCCAGACAGTGTGTCCAGCAATCTGCCCCAGTGTGTCCAGCAATCTGCCCCAGTGTGTCTAGCAATCTGCCCCAGTATGTCCAGCATATTGCCCCAGTGTGTCCAGCATATTGCCCCCAGACAGTGTGTCCAGCAATCTGCCCCAGTGCGTCCAGCAATCTGCCCCAGTGCGTCCAGCATTGCCCCCAGACAGTGTGTCCAGAATATTACCACCAGTGTGTCCAGCAATCTGCCCCAGTATGTCCAGCATTTCCCCCAGTGTCTCTAGCAATCTGCCCCAGTGTCTCCAGCAATCTGCCCCAGTGTCTCCAGCAATCTGCCCCAGTGTCCTCCAGCAATCTGCCCCAGTGTCCTCCAGCAATCTGCCCCAGTGTCCTCTAGCATTGCCCCAGTGTCCTCCAGCAATCTGCCCCAGTGTCCTCCAGCAATCTGCCCCAGCGTCCTCCAGCAATCTGCCCCAGTGTCCTCCAGCAATCTGCCCCAGTGTCCTCCAGCAATCTGCCCCAGTGTCCTCTAACATTGCCCCAGCGTCCTCCAGCAATCTGCCCCAGCGTCCTCCCGCAATCTGCCCCAGTGTCCTCCCGCAATCTGCCCTTGTGTCCTCCCGCAATCTGCCCCAGTGTCCTCCAGCAATCTGCCCCAGTGTCCTCCAGCAATCTGCCCCAGTGTCCTCCAGCAATCTGCCCCAGTGTCCTCCAGCAATCTGCCCCAGTGTCCTCTAGCAATCTGCCCCAGCGTCCTCCAGCAATCTGCCCGTGTCCTCCAGCAATCTGCCCCAGTGTCCTCCAGCAATCTGCCCCAGTGTCCTCCAGCAATCTGCCCCAGTGTCCTCCAGCAATCTGCCCCAGTGTCCTCCAGCAATCTACCCCAGTGTCCTCCAGCAATCTGCCCCAGTGTCCTCCAGCAATCTTCCCCAGTGTCCTCCAGCAATCTGCCCCAGTGTCCTCCAGCAATCTGCCCCAGTGTTCTCCAGCAATCTGCCCCAGTGTCCTCCAGCAATCTGCCCCAGTGTCCTCTAGCAATCTGCCCCAGCGTCCTCCAGCAATCTGCCCCAGCGTCCTCCAGCAATCTGCCCCAGTGTCCTCCAGCAATCTGCCCCAGTGTCCTCCAGCAATCTGCCCCAGTGTCCTCCAGCAATCTGCCCCAGTGTCCTCCAGCAATCTGCCCCAGTGTCCTCCAGCAATCTACCCCAGTGTCCTCCAGCAATCTGCCCCAGTGTCCTCCAGCAATCTGCCCCAGTGTCCTCCAGCAATCTGCCCCAGCGTCCTCCAGCATTGCCCTCAGTGTTTCCACCGTTATAAAAACAAAAAACAAAGTCTCCTCACCTGTCCGCGCTCCAGCGCTGAGCTCCCTCCAACAGAGCACACTCGCCGGCGACTGACAATGACGTCAGACGCCGGCGATGTGTGCGCCTGCGGCCGACATCAGCCGCCAGCCTCGAATTGGCTGGCGGCTGTTGTTAACTATTGAAGTGCGGGCGAGCGCCCGCACGTCAATAGGAAACCGCCACAGCGCCGGAAGGGGCCCGGTGAGCAGATGAGAAGGGGCCCGATGCGGGCCCCCTCTCTCTGCCCACCGGGTACGGCGGGGGCACATAAATGCTGGCGGCGACGGCCGCTGGCATTCACAGATGATAATCAGAGGGTCAATCTGTGCGGTAGCCCAGGGCCCCCCCAGACCACTGGGCCCTGGGCTACCGCCCATATTGACCCTCTGATAATCCGCCCCTGGTACTCAGGTACCCAAAAGTATGTTGGACAGCTATGGGACAGTTTGAATGTTGCAGAGCCACTATGTGCCACAGCTATGGGACAGTTTCAACGTTGCAGTGCCACAGCTATGGGACAGTTTGAACGTTGCAGAGCCACTATGTGCCACAGCTATGGGACAGTTTCAACGTTGCAGTGCCACAGCTATGGGACAGTTTGAACGTTGCAGAGCCACTATGTGCCACAGCTATGGGACAGTTTGAACGTTGCAGAGCCACTATGTGCCACAGCTATGGGACAGTTTCAACGTTGCAGAGCCACTATGTGCCACAGCTATGGGACAGTTTCTACGTTGCAGAGCCACTATGTGCCACTGCTATGGGACAGTTTGAACGTTGCAGAGCCACTATGTGCCACAGCTATGGGACAGTTTGAACGTTGCAGAGCCACTATGTGCCACAGCTATGGGACAGTTTGAACGTTGCAGAGCCACTATGTGCCACAGCTATGGGACAGTTTCAACGTTGCAGTGCCACAGCTATGGGACAGTATGAACGGTGAAAAGTACTATGTGGCACAGCGAACTGCTGACCTAACTTTTTTTTTTCCTTCACAGAGGCAAAGAGACAGCGCCGCCGCCACGAGGCATCCCGCCCAGCCTCTTCTGGCTCTGTGCCCTCAGGGTCAAATGTCCCGGTGCCCTCCGGGTCAACTCCTCCAGATCCTAGTAGGTTCCCACAATAATGTGATTTGGATTTTGTTTCAGGTCCCCTTCCCCCCCCCCGGCAGCCAGTGTTGCCATATATGCTAACAGACCTTTTTTAAAAAAATTTTTTTTTTTTTTTTTTCTTCACAGAGGCAAAGACACAGCACCGCCGCCGCCACGAGGCATCCCGCCCAGCCTCTTCTGGCTCTGTGCCCTCAGGGTCAAATGTCCCGGAGCCCTCCGGGTCAACTCCTCCAGATCCTAGTAGGTTCCCACAATAATGTTATTTGGATTTGGTTTCAGGTTCCCTTCCCGCCCCGGCAGCCAGTGTTGCCATATATGCTTACCAACCTTTTTTTTTTTTTAATTTTTTTTTTTTTTTTTTTTTCCTTCACAGAGGCAAAGACACATCACCACCGCCGCCACGAGGCATCCCGCCCAGCCTCTTCTGGCTCTGTGCCCTCAGGGTCAAATGTCCCGGAGCCCTCCGGGTCAACTCCTCCAGATCCTAGTAGGTTCCCACAATAATGTGATTTGGATTTTGTTTCAGGTCCCCTTCCCCCCCCCCGGGCAGCCAGTGTTGCCATATATGCTAACAGACCTTTTTTTTTTAAATATTTTTTTTTTTTTTTTCTTCACAGAGGCAAAGACACAGCACCGCCGCCGCCACGAGGCATCCCGCCCAGCCTCTCCTGGATCTGTGCCCTCAGGGTCAAATGTCCCGGAGCCCTCCGGGTCAACTCCTCCAGATCCTAGTAGGTTCCCACAATAATGTGATTTGGATTTTGTTTCAGGTCCCCTTCCCGCCCCGGCAGCCAGTGTTGCCATATATGCTTAACAAACTTTTTTTTTTTTAATTTTTTTTTTTAATTTTTTTCCTTCACAGAGGCAAAGACACATCACCACCGCCGCCACGAGGCATCCCGCCCAGCCTCTCCTGGATCTGTGCCCTCAGGGTCAAATGTCCCGGAGCCCTCCGGGTCAACTCCTCCAGATCCTAGTAGGTTCCCACAATAATGTGATTTGGATTTTGTTTCAGGTCCCCTTCCCGCCCCGGCAGCCAGTGTTGCCATATATGCTTACCAACCTTTTTTTTTTTTTTATTTTTTTTTTTTATTTTTTTCCTTCACAGAGGCAAAGACACAGCACCGCCGCCGCCACGAGGCATCCCGCCCAGCCTCTTCTGGCTCTGTGCCCTCAGGGTCAAATGTCCCGGAGCCCTCCGGGTCAACTCCTCCAGATCCTAGTAGGTTCCCACAATAATGTGATTTGGATTTTGTTTCAGGTCCCCTTCCCCCCCCCCGGCAGCCAGTGTTGCCATATATGCTAACAGACCTTTTTTAAAAAATTTTTTTTTTTTTTTTTTCTTCACAGAGGCAAAGACACAGCACCGCCGCCGCCACGAGGCATCCCGCCCAGCCTCTTCTGGCTCTGTGCCCTCAGGGTCAAATGTCCCGGAGCCCTCCGGGTCAACTCCAGATCCTAGTAGGTTCCCACAATAATGTGATTTGGATTTTGTTTCAGGTCCCCTTCCCCCCCCGGCAGCCAGTGTTGCCATATATGCTAACAGACCTTTTTTAAAAAAATTTAATTTTTTTTTTCTTCACAGAGTCAAAGACACAGCACCGCCGCCGCCACGAGGCATCCCGCCCAGCCTCTCCTGGATCTGTGCCCTCCGGGTCAACTCCTCCAGATACTAGTAGGTTCCCACAATTATGTGATTTGGATTAAGTTGCAGGTCCCCTCTTAACACCCCCCCCTCCCCCGGCAGCCACTGTTGCCATATATGCTGACAGACCTTGTTTTTTTTTTTTCCTTCACAGAGGCAAAGAGACAGCGCCGCCGCCGACAGCACGAGGCATTCAACAGCGACTCAGATCCCGAAGTGCCCTCCGTGCCTCAACATCCTAGTAGGTTCCCACAATTAAGTTATTTTGATTTTGTTGCAGGCCCACTCTTTCACCCCCAACCCAAACACCCACCCCCCCCCTTCCCCCCCAAGTCAGTTTTGCTTACTTTTTTTTTTTATTTTCATTCACAGAAGCAAAGACACATCGGGAGACTACTGTGTTATTAATGTTATGTTTTTTGACCCACAGCTGTCGTCACTGTCAACAAGGAGGATATTGAAGCCGGCATAGACAAGTTACTCCACACTATGGCACATATTCAGGAGCAGCACAATGTGGCAATGGAGGAGCTGCAGAAGCTGCGGGACATGTGCCAGCAGTTGTAGGCGGGCCAATAATCCATTTTTTGTTGTTCCAATTAAAAGATTTTGTTAAACTTTCATTCGATTTTTTTTTTTTAGTTAACTGTACATGAATTTGTTACGTTAATTTGTTCCCTCATACAGTGCTGTGATTGAGACACACCAATCAAAAAGTAGTGATAGAATTTATAATAAAAGCTTTTATTTGAAACATTATTTTAACAAGACAATAAAAAAAAAAGGAATGTAAAAGTAGTTAGGAAATCACAAATTATGATACGACGATTGTTCCGGCTGAAAATTTTGGTGCCTGACGGGCGAAGCCATATGTAAAGGTATTGGCGTGTAGGAGTTATTAGGGGGTGGCTGGCCGAAGTGGGAAACGTGAGGATTGTGTCGCATCGATGTCTGACCCTGTGACCAACCATTGAAATTTGATGGCTCTGTCCGCTGTATTGGCCGGGAAGAGACCAAACAAGTGTTCTTGTCCAAATCGCCATCAGTACCCTTGTTTACTGCTTCCAGAATCAGACGCTCTGCTAGTATTCTTTGGTTGTCGTCCATTTTGGCCAGTTTGTCAACCACATAGTGTCCAAACCCCTCTAACGCAGGGCTAACATTTCTTGTCAACACCTTCTTTGCCAGGCTCAATAGTTCATTTGAGGCGTCTGAGGTGGCTTTCCGTTTTCTTGGACCTTGCCTCGATTGAGTCCTGGCAGGTGCAGCCTCCACTAAATCTGTTGTTGTGCAGTCCTGCGAACAGTCTAGTGTACTCTCCTGCGCACTGTCATCCTGGGGGGGGGAAAAAAAAAACAAGTTATGAACCCGGCAACAAAAAGTAGTACCACCATAACCGCATCCAAACTATATATTCGTAGTAGGTAACAAAAAGATTATAATATATTTGATGCTTAGTAATATTCTTTAACCCTCCCTTTTATTGAATACTTTGAACTACACTGTTCTGACTGCTATGGGAACCTGACCAATATTTTATAGTCTAAATAGTCTCAACAAGAGTACATCGGCAGCTTGAAGCGATACTATTTTCTATATTGCTTAGATGGTATGGTTTACATATATCTCCATTTCATACATATTAAGTTCCCCATATAATACTTGACTGCGACAGGGTTACTTATGTGTACATGTTTTTGTAACAACTTCAAACTGATGTGATAATCAGAAGTATAAAACCTAAAATGCATAGAAAAATTATGTAATTATAGGACACATTGGTGAACTTTCGTCCAAAGAGCTACTTACTTGTTGCCCTTGTGACTCCTGCTCGGCGTGGTTCTCCGAAACTATTGGTTCCACAGGTGCCAACAATCGAAGACACGTTGAAGTCTGTGGCACCTCTTGGTCCCTCAGAAAATTAAGATGCTCAAAATACCACAGTTTTGGCACATAAACTTCTTCAGTGGAAGCTCCGGACCTTGTAGTCTGAAGAACCTTGTTCAGCTCCTTCCTCCACACCGTGCGGAGCGCCTGGATTTTCTTTTTAATAACTGCTTCGTTAGCTGCCTCATCTGGTGCCTGACGATTGTAAAGCTCAATGAGCTGTAAGTAACCCTCCCTCCTCTTTTCCCTGTTACAATACTCAGGAGATTTTATTTTCCAGAGGCAGGGAAAAGACTGATAAATCTCGATGAAATCCCTGATGAACTCCACACGATTTGACATCTAAAAAGTAATTATAAAAAAAAATTACATGGTTGACAAAGAGTCCTATTAACAATACTTTTGCCAGTGTGCCAAACGCTTAACAACAGCAGCCACACAAAGCGCTCATGCCTACCATCGCTTCTTCCATCTGCCACGCCATAGGCCACCATAACCCAAAACAGTGTACCGCCCGCTTCCCTACAGCAGCCACACAAAGCGCTCATGGTGACCATACATTGTACCATCTGCCACGCTCTAGCTCAACAGACACAACCGGTCATAAGCAGTCACAACAGCGTACCATCCGCATCGCTTCAGCGGCGGAACGAAGCGGTCATGCCGAACAAACTGAGTTCCATCTACCACGCTGTAGCCCACCAGTCACGACCAGTCACGACCAGTCACAACAGCGTACCATCCGCATCGCTTCTTCCATCTGCCGCGCCATAGGCCACCATAACCCAAAACAGTGTACCGCCCGCTTCCCTACAGCAGCCACACAAAGCGCTCATGGTGACCATACATTGTACCATCTGCCACGCTCTAGCTCAACAGACACAACCGGTCATAAGCAGTCACAACAGCGTACCATCCGCATCGCTTCAGCGGCGGAACGAAGCGGTCATGCCGAACAAACTGAGTTCCATCTACCACGCTGTAGCCCACCAGTCACGACCAGTCATGACCAGTCACAACAGCGTACCATCCGCATCGCTTCTTCCACCTGCCGCGCCATAGGCCACCATAACCCAAAACAGTGTACCGCCCGCTTCCCTACAGCAGCCACACAAAGCGCTCATGGTGACCATACATTGTACCATCTGCCACGCTCTAGCTCAACAGACACAACCGGTCATAAGCAGTCACAACAGCGTACCATCCGCATCGCTTCAGCGGCGGAACGAAGCGGTCATGCCGAACAAACTGAGTTCCATCTACCACGCTGTAGCCCACCAGTCACAACCAAGCACAACAGCGTACCATCTGCCACATTGTAGCCCTCCAGTCACAACAGTGTACCATCCACTTCGCTTCAGCGGTGGAACGAAGCACTCATGCCGTCCATACAGCGTTCCATCCACCACGCCCAAGCGGTTTACATACCTCGAAGCAGCGGTGCAAAGCGTGGTATATTCAGCGAGGTACAAAATTCCGATGTCCAGGTCCACCAAGTGTCCAAGTACGAAGTGAAGAAAGGAAATTTTGAAAGCAGTGAAGTGGCATTGGGAACAATAGCGCTCAGGTGACAAATTTTCCAACCAATTGTGTGCACAGAACCTTTGGCCTATCACCACACTAACTAGTGGCACAACACGCCCCTTGTGAACAACGTCACGCACAGATTATGCAAAATTTGCTCTGAATCGTCGTGTGTGACACGACCGTACGACTGTCCCATACGACTTCTACATCGCAAATACGTCATGAATTTATCGCTTCAGCGTCGTGCATCGTGTAGTGTGACCGCAGTCTACGATGTTTGAAACGATAATTAAGCGACGATGCAACGTCACAAATCGTGCCGTCGTAGCGATCTAAATTGCACTGTGTGACGGTACCCTTAGTGTAGGGCATCTATAATATGTTTCCCCTTACTACAGTTTGGGTATTGTCTATACTTGCTGTGACCCAAGATGTTATGTGGGTCATGAGTGGTGTTTATTGTGTGCTAACAACAACTTTACATTTGTATTTCCACTTTATTAGACTTTAGTGGATAACCACAAGTGCCTTGTAAGTCCCACACTCTGTAATTATGATAAATTGCAAAGCCTGCTGTTTATAGCTGAGGTTTCCTAAATCTTTTTCATAAAAATGTCCTGAATTTATGTGACAAGCGTGAAAACAATTCTGTACCTCATTGGTAGTCATAATATGAAAAATTACATCATTATGTCCCACTTATTTTGCTCTTATGACAAAATCTGTGTTGCTATGGTAATTTGGCAGACATAATGGGGGACATTTAAAATGGATGTGTCAAATGGGAGCCTTGAGACCACATAAAAATGTAAAAATGTAATAAAAACAAACAAAAAACAAATGGAAATATAGGCACATTATTTTTTTCAGCAATATATCAAAGTTTTGTGAAAAGTAACAAATTAAATGGGTCATCCTCCTCTAAGGAGACTTTGTTTTCTTACTTAAAAGCATGTATTTTGACTTAAGGAAGACATTTCGCCAAATTTTTCATCCTGAATTGGGCACATAATGTAATAGTAGCTGCAGAGTGGAATAACACAAAACAATATTTTCTTTCATTTTGCCTCTCCGATGGAGAAAGATTAGCAATCAAAGTATTTGACACCTATTAAGTTAAATTTTGTGTAAGTAGTTGTTCTCATATAGATAGCTTTTAGGGGTGTGTACTTCTCACTATATGATGCTGACCAATTATAAGTAGGAAACAAGAACACCCCCCCACCATAGCATATTGCAGATTTTTTAGTGTGTTAGATGTATGTCAGACAGCTTGATCTCCTGGGCTAACCTCCTACATGATTAGAAAGCACAAATTAGTAACACCGTTCAGATAAGGTCCCTGTGGATGGAGGGTGAGCACAGATGAGTTTAGTTGTGTCACATTACAAACCCTTCTATCAGATCTCCTCGTCTCATAGCACTGTCAGCGCTGCTGCACTGACCCTCCCCCACACTACCTGTTCAGAGATAAGATCTCTAAGTATCATTATATCATTATATCTCACACAGAAGTCCAGAACATGTAGGATACGTCTGTGTGAGAAATAATGATAGCACTGATCTCACTGCACATGGACTAAAGTTGCTTGAGCACAGCAGACACAAGTGGGAATCCTGACACACTCAGTAACCAGGAGAGCTGATAGAAGTGATTGTAATGTGACACAGCTAAACTTAGTTGCACGGCCCTTCTCCTCAAATTTACCGATGCAGGAAGTTATCCCAGGAGATCAGTCTGTCTGTCTAACATCTTACACACTGAGACATATGTTCTAAACTATAATGAGGGAGTGTTCTGTCCTTTGAAAGTTGCTGCCTGCTTATGATTGGTCAGCAGCATACAGGAAGAAGAAGACCATGTCCCCATTGAAAACCATCTAATAAAAAAAGTTAACTCAATAGGTGCTTAATACTTTGATTGCTAATATCTCTGTAACAGAGAAGTGAAAAAAAAAATATACAGTACATACATGCTTTATTCCACTCTCCAGTCACCATTGAATTCTGTGTCCAGTTTAATATGAAATTTCGCAGCTGTGTCCATTTCATATATTGCACATCCTCTATGGACATTAACTGTATATATTTCTTGTACCGTATATTATTGGCTGTATATATTTGTGGATACACACTCGACTTAAAATGTTCACCTGGTGCTTGTGCACCATACTTTGGATTATGTCTGTATACTTTTTGGATTATGTCTGTATATTTTTTGTATATATTATTGTTGTACTCTACCTTGTTTCTCTTTGACATACGATCCCTAATATATTACATTTCTATGTTTTTTTTCAGTGAGGTTTGATAAAGACCCATCAAGGGGTCGAAACGTTACCTCTACACTTTATTAATTACTGTGGTGTTCCTCAATAAAATTTCACACATGTGACGCAATTTAAATTCACCCTCTGAGTGCGGTTGTTTCTTCGAATATATGAGTCTACTGGATCCAGTCCAGCTTCAGCCTGCACCAGCTTCACACTTCCAGAGTGCATGCCTTTTTTTCTTACAACCAATCTATATTGTTGGCGGCCGCACCTGAGCCCCAGATGTCTACTGACACCTTCGCATTCGACGAATCTGCAGCTACAAGGATTCTTGCAAAAGTAACCAACTCAGGAGAGTTCCTGAAGACCCCGGCCCAGGAACTTCGTACTAAGGACTATGAGCGAGAGCGGAGGCGGCTGGCTTCGTTTGATTTACATTCTATAACATTAGCTGAATATTACAGATTGAGCAGGATCCCACGTGGTCTTAGGCGCCATTTAAGACCTACATTATTCTCTGAGAAACCTGACTACTGCGAAAAATTCCAAAGGATCCTTAATAAGTATTCTTTGGACATCATCTGACTTACAATTGATTTTCTCCAAACAGCAATCGTTGAATCCGAGGAGAAGCTATCGGCTATTGAAGAAAAATTGTCTACTTCACTCTCAGCCGCCGACTGGAATACCTTGAAGATTAAAACAGATAAAGCAATAGAAGAGCACCGTAAATACTTACAGGACAAGAAACGGTTCAAGTTCCAGCGAGACTCTGAGGATTATGTTTCTAGCCGAGTCTACAGATGGAATGACTCTGCATCCACGAGTACCAGGTGAGGAAATACTGGACCTCGACACTATGGGCCTTACAGCTCGATAGCTCTACAAACAGTTAATCAAAGAACTGTTTTTTATTCGGTCGACTGAACTCGAGGCCCAACACCCCCTCCGGAGGAGACCGACAAGGAGGGCCGCCCAGAAACCGAGAACGCATGACAACGAGGTCCCACGTAAGGCACCAAACTCAGTTATTAACATTTCTTCCTACACCCTGAATCCTGCTGAATTATCGGTTCTTTAAAAGGGTTTATCCTTTTGCCCTACTCCACCATGGGACAAATTCAAATTGTTTCAAGACCTACAACGGTTTTATCGCAATCTTTGGCTCAAGACCCACTTTGGACTGCAACAGGACTCATCAAGGAATAGGATCCCCACGGCTGTGGAGAATCCTATCCCTGAACTAAGCATTGTACGATTAGGATTACATACCACCAGTAGCTTCAACCCCCCCCCCACGCATTTATCACGCCACTGAGGCTTACATTGATTTAATTCAGAGGGACATTGACACTATTTTAGAACAAAACCACACATGCAACCTCCCTACCCATAGCAATATCACTCCAATTGAGAAACAAGCCATCGAGTCACTTAGAACCAATAGGAACATCATAATTAAACCAGCCGATAAAGGCAGGGCCATTGTCGTGCAGAATACATCTGATTACTCAGCTGAAATTCTGAGACAATTATCTGATACTACCACATACAAAAAAATTTCTTCTGATCCGACCCCTAATATTAAATCTCAAATTAATGCAATCCTCCAGAAATATCAATCCCTTAATACAATAGATCCCAAGACTACCACCTTCTTTCGCTTGAATTGTTTATTACATGTACCCTGTATCTGTCATGCATATTTAATATAATTAGTTGATATGTATGTGTAGCATGCTGACCTTTTTTGTATTCCCAGCACACTAACCTATCCTCCTACTTTTAGGCAGTTTGACTACAACCATTTGCTACGTTCAACTGGGGTAAGTACCCAAGTTCATTTTTTTTTTTTCGTTTTATTTTCATTTTTGATCTTTATTTTTATTCATTTTTATTTTTTATTATTTATTCTTTATTTTTTAATTTCCATTTTTTTATTTTTATTTATTTATATATTTTTTCATTTTTAATTTTACATTTCATTCTTTTTTTACATTTTCACCCTATTTTTATTTTTATTAATTTTTTATTATTTTTTGTTTCTATTTATTCATTTTATTTTTCTACTTTTACTTTTATTTTCATCTCCCCATTTATTTCATTCACATTTTGATGTCCATTTTGATTCATTTACATTTTTACCATTTTTGTTCATGTTGATTTTTCGATTTTTATTTTTTCCACTTTTTTATTTACTTTATTTTGTTACACCATTTTTTTCACATTTATTTTTATTCCTAATTTTATTTTATTTTTTCCCCTTTTTTTCATTCATACTTCCACATTTTCATATTTGCATTCCTTGTTTTCTGTATATCTATTTCATCCGTCATTTCCACTCTTCACTGTTTCCTTCTTTTTCATCTGTTTCCTCTACTTTATCTCCCCCCTTCCCCTCTTTCTCCCATGTTCCTTATCCTTTGTCTCCCTTGGTTCTCATTAGCTTCATTTCTGCTGCTTCAAATAGCGCCTTGCACACATCTCGCAGGCACCGCTTCTCTCCGGTCCATTGCGCACAGGTGCCGTGCCTTCCCCTACTGCACGTGCGCCGCTATCACGCCGCTTTCCAATGTTGGCTCCCTGCGCTCCACTGCGCATGCGCCCCCACTACGCTGTGTCCTACGCTTCTTTCCCGATGCGCACATCGCGCAGGTGCCTTGCTTTCTCCTATTGAGCATGCGCTCCTACTATGTTGTGTTCCACGTTGGCTGCCAGCGCACACGCACGCTCCCTCCCGCCCCTTCCTGTTGCGTCACTATTTCAACCCACTGGCCACCAATGATGGCCCAAACCACTGCAGATCTCCCTCTCTGGACCCACAGGTAGTTTTCTTTGGCGCTGCCATCTCCATGCACTTCAGTGCCACCAGCACCTTGACCTTGTTATCACCCTTTTTTTCATAGTGTCTCTGGGGACCCCACTCCCTGTCCGTGCTGTACCGGATCCCCGTACTTTCCATCATCCTTTGTTATGTTTTGATTTACGGCACTGACGTATCTGGTCTTTGTCTATTATTGATGTTTTGCTTCACATTCCTTACTTTTCATTACTCTCCCTAGGAGCCTTTGTGGCCATCCACTGGACGCCGTCCTCTTCTTTTCCTAGTTCCCTCCACTTTAAAGGTCAGTCATGGTCTAGACCTCTTGCATATCTACTATACTAATATCTTTATGCCAGATTCAATTGATTTTCTGTATGGCTTTTCCCCTCCGTATTCACTAGCCTTCTTCGCAGCTGTGTCCATTTCAGATATTGCACATCCTCTATGGGCATTAACTGTATATATGTATATATTTCTTGTATATACAAGGTACTCTAATTTGTTTCTCTTTGACATACGATCCCTAATATATTACATTTCTATGTTTTTTCAGTAAGGTTTGATAAAGACCCATCAAGGGGTCAAAATATTACCTCAACACTTTATTAATTACTGTGGTGTTCCTCAATAAAATTTCATGCATGTGACGCAATTTAAATTCACCCTCTGAGTGCAGTTGTTTCTTCTCCTTTATGAGGTTATAACTCTGGAACGCTTCAACGGATCCTGGTGATTCTGACATTGTTTTCTCGTGACAAATTGTACTTCATGATAGTGGTAAAATTTCTTTGATATGACTTGCGTTTATTTGTGAAAAAAACGGAAATTTTGCAAAAATTTAGAAAAGTTTGCAAATTTCCAACTTTGAAGTTTCATGCTGTTAAATCACACAGATATGTCACATAAAATACTTAATAAGTATTTCCAACATGTCTACTTTACATCAGCACCATTTTGTAACCCAATTTTTTTTTTTGTTGGGGAGTTATAAGGGTTAGAAGTTGACCAGCGATTTCTCATTTTTACAACACCATTTTATTTTAGGGACCACATCACATTTGAAGTCACTTTGAGGGGTCTACATGATAGAAAATACCCAAAAGTGGCACAATTCTAAAACCTGCACCCTCAAGGTGCGCAAAACCACATTCAAGAAGTTTAGTAACCCTTCTGGTGCTTCACAGGAATTTATGGAATGTTTAAAAAAAATTAACATTTAACTTTTTTCACACAAAAAAATACTTCAGATCCATTATTTTCCCAAGGATAACAGAAGAAATTGGACCCCAAAAATGATTGTGCAATTTGTCCTGAGTATTCTGATTCCCCATATGTGGGGGGAATCACTGTTTGGGCGCATGGCAGAGTTCGGAAAAAAAGGAGCACCGTTTGACTTTTTCAATGCAAAATTGGCTGGAATTGAGATAGATCGGATGCCATGTCGGGTTTGGAGAGCCCCTGATGTGCCTATACAGTAGAAACCCCCCACAAGTGACCCCATTTTGGAAAGTAGACCCCTCAAGGAACTTAACTAGATGTTTGGTGAGAACTTTGAACCCCCAAGGGCTTCATAGAAGTTTATAACGTAGAACTGTAAAATTAAAAAAATCATATTTTTTCCACAAAAATGATCTTTTCACCCCCAATTTTAATATTCTCCAGGGTAACAGGACCCCAAAAGTTATTGTGAAATTTGTCCTGAGTATGCTGATACCCCATATGTGGGGGTAAACCACTGTTTGGGCGCATGGCAGAGCTCGGAAGGGAAGGAGCACCATTTGACTTTTTCAACGCAAAATTGGCTGGAATTGAGATCGAACGCCATGTCGCATTTGGAGAGTCCCTGATGTGCCTAAACAGTAGAAACCCCCACAAGTGACCCTATTTTGGAAACTACACCCCCATGGAACTTATCTAGATGTGTTGTGAGAACTTTGAACCCCCAGGGGTTTCACTAAAGTTTATAGTGCCCGGGCGTGAAAATAAAAAAAATCATATAAATTATCTTTTAGTCCCCAATTTTTTTTATTTTCCCAAGGGTAACAGTAGAAAATGGACCCCAAAAGTTGTTGTCCAATTTGTCCTGAGTATGCTGATATCCCATATGTGGTAACCGTAACCGTAATTGTAATCCTAACTTTAGCCCTAACTCTAACCCTAACTTTAGCCCCAACCCTAACCCTAACTTTAGCCCAAACCCTAACTTTAGCCCAAACCCTAACTTTAGCCCTAACCCTAATGAAAAAATGGAAATAAATACATTTTTTTTTTATTGTATTATTTTTTCCTAACAAAGGGGGCAATAAAAGGGGGTTTGATTTACTATTTATAGTGGGTTTTTATGTTTGGCAGCTGTCACACACTAAAAGACGCTTTTTATTGCAAAAAATCGTTTTTGCATCACCAGATTTTGAGAGCTATAATTTTTCCATTTTTTGGCTGACAAAGTCATGTGAGGTCTTGTTTTTTGCGGGACGAGTTGACGTTTTTATTGGTACCATTTTTGGGTACATGACATTTTTTGTTTGTGTTTTATTCCAATTTTTGTGAGGCAGAATGAACAAAAACCAGCAATTCATGAATTTCTTTTAGGGGGGCATTTATACCATTCCGCGTGTGGTAAAATTGATAAAGCAGTTTTATTCTTTGGGTCAGTAGGATTACAGCAATACCTCCTTTATAAAAAAAATAAAAACTATTTTACATATAAAATAATTATTTTTGCATCACTTTATTCTGAGAGATATGAATTTTTTATTTTACCGGTGATCGAGCTATATGGTGGCTTGTTTTTTGCTAGACAAGATGGCGTTTTCAGCAGTACCACGTTTATTTATATCCGTCTTTTTGATCACGTGTTATTCCACTTTTTGTTTGGCGGCATGATGATAAAACATAGTTTTTTTGTCTTTTTTTAATGGTGTTCACTAAAGGGGTTAACTAGTGGGACAGTTTTATAGGTCGGGTCGTTATGGACGCGGCAATACTAAATATGTGTACTTTTATTTAGATACTAGCTGAAGAGCCCGGCGTTGCCTGGGCATAGTAAATATCTGTGGTTAGCTATAGCACCTCACTTCTCTTATTTTCCCATCACACCTCTAATTTTCCCAATCACATCTTTCGTTTTCCCCCTCACACCTCTCATTTTCCCAATCACATCTCTCATTTTCTCCCTCACTCCTCTCATTCCCCCCTAACACTTGTCATTTCGACCTCACATCTGTCATTTTCCGATCACTCCACTATTTTTCCTCGCTCCTCTCATTTTGCACTCACACCTTTTCATTTTCACCTCAGTATATACATGTTTGCATCTCCCTTATATATAGTATACACCTGTATGTCATCTCCTGTATATAGTATATACCTGTATGTCATCTCCCCTGTATATAGTATATACCTGCTGTGTGTCATCTCCCCTGTATATAGTATATACCTGTATGTCATCTCCTTCTATATATAATATATACCTGTATGTCATCTCCTTCTATATATAGTATATACCTGTATGTCATCTCCTCCTGTATATAGTATATATCTGTGTCATCTCCTCCTCTATATAGTATATACCTGTATGTCATCTTCTAAATATAGCATATACCTGTATGTCATCTGCTCCTGTATATAGTACATACTTGTAGGTCATCTGCTCCTGTATATAGTATATACCTGTGTCATCTCCTCCTGTATATAGTTTATACCTGTATGTCATCTCCTCCTGTATATAGTATGTACCTGTATGTCATCTCCTCCTCTATATAGTATATACCTGTGTGTCATCTCTCCTGTATATAGTATATATCTGTGTCATCTCCTCCTGTATATAGTATATACCTGTGTGTCATCTCCTCCTGTATTAGACCTCGTTCACACGTTATTTGCTCAGTATTTTACCTCAGTATTTGTAAGCTAAATTGGCAGCCTGATAAATCCCCAGCCAACAGGAAGCCCTCCCCCTGGCAGTATATATTAGCTCACACATACACATAATAGACAGGTCATGTGACTCACAGCTGCCGTATTTCCTATATGGTACATTTGTTGCTCTTGTAGTTTGTCTGCTTATTACTAAGATTTTTATTTTTGAAGGATAATACCAGACTTGTGTGTGTTTTAGGGCGAGTTTCGTTTGTCAAGTTGTGTGTGTTGAGTTGCGTGTGGCGACATGCATGTAGCGACTTTTGTGAGATGAGTTTTGTGTGGCAACATGCGTGTAGCAACTTTTTGTGTGTCGAGTTGCATGTGACAGGTTAGTGTAGCAAGTTGTGTGCAGCAAGTTTTGTACATGGCGAGTTTTGCGCATGGCGAGTTTTATGTGTGGTGCCTTTTGAGTATGTGCAAGTTTTGTGTGAGGCAACTTTTGCATGTGTTGCAACTTTTGTGCATGTGGCAATTTTTCCGCGTGTGCAAGTTTTGCGTGTGGCGAGTTTTCCATGAGGTGAGTTTTGCACTTGTGGCGAGTTTTGCGTGAGCCTAGTTTTTGCATGTGGCGAGTTTTGTGCGTGGCGAGTTTTGAGTGGCAACTTTTGTGTTTCGACTTTTATGTGGCGAGGTTGGTGTATGTGTGGTGAAATGTGTGCTGAGGGTGGTATATGTGTTCAAGCACGTGGTAGTGTGTGGCCCATTTTGTGTGTGTGTTCATATCCCCGTGTGTGGTGAGTATCCCATGTCGGGGCCCCACCTTAGCAACTGTACGGTATATACTCTTTGGCGCCATCGCTCTTGTTCACATCTGGCAGTCGTCAATTTGCCTCCAACACTTTTCCTTTCACTTTTCCCCATTATGTAGATAGGGGCAAAATTGTTTGGTGAATTGGAAAGCGCGGGGTTAAAATTTCACCTCACAACATAGCCTATGATGCTCTCAGGGTCCAGACGTGTGACTGTGCAAAATTTTGTGGCTGTAGTTGTGACGCCTCCAACACTTTTCCTTTCACTTTTTTCCCCATTATGTAGATAGGGGCAAAATTGTTTGGTGAATTGGAACGCGCGGGGTTAAAATTTCGCCTCACAACATAGCCTATGACGCTCTCGGGTGTTGTGAGTTCTGTTTTTGGGCTCCCTCTGTTGGTTACTGATGGTACTGGGTGACTTGTGTTCTCTGCGGTCTCTGGTGTCCACCTGTTCCATCAGGTTATGGGAGTTTCCTATTTAACCTGGCTTTTTTGTCATTTCCTCGCCGGCTATCAATGTATCAGCGTGTCTTTTTACCTCTGCTCCCTGCGTCTGTTATCTTCAGGACAAGCTAAGTTTTGATTTTCCTGTTCCACGTTTTGCTTAATTTTTGTCTTAGTCCAGCTTGCAGATATGTGATTCCTTGCTGCTGGTTGCTCTAGTGGGCTGAAATTACTCCTCATGTTCCATGAGTTGGCACATGAGTTCAAGTAATTTCAGGATGGTTTTTTGAAGGGTTTTTCGCTGACCGCGCAGTTCACTTTTGTATCCTCTGCTATCTAGCTTTAGCGGGCCTCATTTTTGCTGATTCTATTTTCATAACTACGTATGTGCTTTCCTCTCATTTCACCGTTATTACATGTGGGGGGCTGCTATTTCTGTGGGGTGTTTCTCTGGAGGCAAGTGAGGTCTGTGTTTCTTCTGATAGGGGAAGTTAATCCTTCGGCTGGCGCGAGACGTCTAGGAATCATCGTAGGCACGTTCCCCGGCTACTGCTAGTTGTGTGTTTAGGTTCAGGATCGCGGTCAGCTCAGGTTCCATCACCCTAGAGCTTTTGTTTTGTTTTTGTGCTTGTCCTTTTGTGATCCCCTGCCATTGGGATCATGACACTCGGGGTCCAGACGTGTGACTGTGCAAAATTTTGTGGCTGTAGCTGCGACGGTGCAGATGCCAATCCCGGACATACATACATACATACACACACACACACACATTCAGCTTTATATATTAGATTTTTAATTCAAACATTTATTTGATGGAATAAATATTGATTTTTTTATTATTACTTTGTATTATTTTTTAAAATATTTTTACAATTATTATTATTATTATTATTAAAAAAAAGTTTTTTAATTAATTCTAACTTTTACACTTTGTCCCACTATGGGACACTCATTTTGTATTTTGTGCAGTCTGACCGCTTACATGGCATGTACATCTGCATGCCATATAAGTTGTCAGCACTGCACTCTGTGTACACTGACCTCAGAGACTTCCTGACATGCACTGCGCATGACAGGAAGTCTCTCAGCTCTGGCAACCCGGATGTCGTCATGACGACATCGGGTTACCATGGGAGCGAACGGGACCCCGCGGCACGCCGCGGGGTCTCCGATCCAAAGGCAGAGGGGCTGGCACTCAGTGCCGGGTGTCAGCTGTGAGAATTAGCTGACACCCAGCCGCGATCAGCTGCGCTCCTCCTGGAGCGCAGCTGATCACATGACGTACTATTCCATCCATTGGAATTAAGTCCCAGGTCACATGGAAGGAATAGTAAGTATAGGCCCACAAAGCAGGAGAAGGCAATACGAAGATAGCAAACCATTTTCCAGTTGACCTTTCCTCATTTTGAAATGTAATTAAGAAATGGCAGGTAATAGGAACAGTGGAGGTCAAGATAAGGTCTGGAAGACCAAGCAAAATTTCAGTGAAAGCTGCTCATAGCTTTGCTAGAGGGGAAAATCAGAACCCCCTCTTCACTGCAAAAGCCGTTCAGAAAGATTTTGCAGACTCTGGAGTTGTAATACAATTTTCTACTGTTCAGAGACTTCTGCACAAATATGGCCTTCATGGAAGAGCCATCAGAAGAAAACCTCTCCTGCGTCCTCTCCATAAAATTAAGCATCAGAAGTATGCAAAAGAACATCTAAACAAGCCTGAAGCATTTTGTAAACAAAAAATGGCACAGAATTTCAGGAAAATAACATAATGCCAACCATCAGGCATGAGGGTGGATCAATCATGCTTTGGGGTTGTGTTGCAGTCAATGGCACAGGGAACTTTTCACAGGTAGTAGGAAGAATGGATTCAAGTAAATTTCAACAAATTCTTGATGGAAACATAAAATCATCTGTAAAAAAGCTGAATGTGAAAAGAAGATGGCTTTTACAAATGAATAATGATCCTGAACACATATCAAAATCCACAATAGACTACCTTAAAAGGCGCAAATGAAGGTTTTAGAATGGCCTTCACAGTCGCCTGATCTGAACAACAACATCTGAACATCAGTTACAATTAGTCCCATAGGTTCAATGTGAGAGCGATATGTCCCCTCTCTGGAAGTACATTTCAAAAACCTGACCGGCACATCCAAACATAGACTCAGTGTGAACAGGTGCTGAACCTAGAGTCACCAACTCGTATATAGTTAAGTAAATAAGGCAGCACACTGCAGCGCTAGAACATACAAACTTGAAAAACGAAATTTGAACTGCATTACTGCACTAGAAATATGAAAAATGAGAGCTTTTAGCGCATAAAAATGGCCAATTTTATGTGTACTGTATATACTATATACGAGTTGGCGACTCTAGGTTCAGCACCTGTTCACACTGAGTCTATGTTTGGATGTGCCGGTCAGGTTTTTGAAATGTATTCTTTAGCCTTCTGATCGTGCACTCCGCCTCCTAGCCACAGGTGTTTTAATTACAGCAGGTCCGATACCCCTCCACAGAGAGAGAGAATTTTGGTCTAGGAAGAGGTTTCACATGTACCCATTCAGATGGAGACGTTTATTCTCAGCGAGGTAAGGCAAGTGTAGGACCTGGTATAAGAGAGATGCCGTAAAGGGGCTACCAGGTACACATAAAATTGGCCATTTTTATGTGCTAAAAGCTCTCATTTTTCATATTTCTAGTGCAGTAATGCAGTTCAAATTTCGTTTTTCAAGTTTGTATGTTCTAGCGCTGCAGTGTGCTGCCTTATTTACTTAACCCTCTCTGGAAGTGTCTTATGAATTTTAATTTTTCTATATGACAGGCCTACATTCTCTTTAACATTTGTTCCACATAAGGCAGAGGCACATATATTGGTTTCCATGATAAATGACATAACAAGATGTTCAGTATCAGTAACAAAGGCATTCATCTCCCATTATCAATATCACACAATACAGTGCTGTAACCTGTACTCCTTTCTCATCAGAATAAGATTCTACTTAGTCCTCCAGGACTGGTTTGCCATGTTGCCCTGGAGAACACTACTCACAAGCTGCCTATGGGAATTATGCCTCCGTCAGCGCTATTTATGGTACAAGAGTTACTCACTGAACGTTAAGAAACTTTTCTTAATATAATAGTCACACGGGTCAATGTGTGCAGCTGTGAATTCCTTTGCTGTCTCCGCACTCTGACCTTGCAGATGGTAGTAGTTTTCTGTTCTGAAATTTAATCTTTGATTCCTAGTCGCTGCACACTTCCCACTTGTGGACAACTACTAATGGATCGCCCCCACGTAAGGGCAATGGGGTACTCGGTACCGGGTCCTTCAGTTCACTCAGCTGGGATGTCACGGTGGCCCGACCCGGACCGTGGCCCTATGAGGGGAGCCCAAATAAAAGGGTAGAGTTTGTAGATAACGGTAGTGTTCGTGACGCCACCTGTGGTATTCGGTCAGGGTGACCGACGCTGCTTAGGGGTCCGCTGGGGTGATGGAATGGCAGCTAGATGGTATACCTTCCCACAGGTGAAGTATATCTCCAGGGCTTCCCAGAAGTGTAGATGGTGATGGTGCAAGGCGTGGTAAATAACGAAGACACAATGGGTGCAGTCTCTTTACCTTTACTGAAGGCTTCAGCATCCACAGTCCAGGGTGCCGGATCACAGGGTAGGCAGAGTCCGGCCGGTCTGATGGCAATTCCAGAGTCCCCTTATCCAGGTGTAAATCAGTAGCCTTCCCTTTGCGCACAGTAACGTAGTAGGTCCTTACTTGCATTAGCTACCATAAGGTCCTCACTCTTGTTACTTCTCTCTCTGTCCCCCAGATGGATAGGACATAACCCGTATGACGGTGGTGGCCTGAGGCTATTTTATAGGGACCCTAGCGTCGCCCCTCCTCCGCTTTGCCACTTTGTCTGCTTAGGTTCTTAGGACGGACAGCCAACTTGGAATCGACTGCCCTGCCGGTCTCTGAAGTAAAGCGTAAAGTCTATTACTCCCTCGGTGTTCCGGCCACCGGATCTGCGCTCAGTGGGAGGCAGCCTGCTTCTAGCTGGTCTCCCACTGGTGTTTTACTCCTGTTGCTATGACTTCTGTGCTCACTCACTACGGCACACTTCCTTTCTTGTCCGTTCTTAGGAGGCTGCCGCATGGGTTGCAGGCGCAGCTCCGTGTCCTTCTTTCCCTTTTCTGGGCCGAGCCCAGTCTGCTCCTCTCCTCTCCTCCTACTCCTCCTTCGACTCTCCTACAATGACTGTTTCTCCGACTCCAACTGACCTCACTTTCTAACCAACCCCCAGTTTTACCCAAGTGTGAGGAGTGGCCTAATAGATAGAACCTTTTCCTCCCCCTGGTGGCCGGCGTGTGAAGTGTGTGGCTGTGATACCTGGCAGGGTGAACTCCTTTGGTGCCATCAGACGTAACATCGTTCCCCCTGGTGGAAGAACGACATTACTGCAACGACCAGGACTCTGGGGCGCTGCACTAAGAACAGCTCTTTTCTCCTTCAACATCCATTACGCATTTTAACCAGGAAATAGTTTCCTTAAAATGCCCATGTAACTCCTCCTCTCCTGGGCTGACACTGTTTTTTAAAAACAAAATTAAATGATTTTTTAAATAATTTCTTTGGTATTTTTCTTCAGACTACCTCTCGCCTCCAACATTAACTGTTAACCCTTCCTAAGCTAACAAACTGCTGCAGAGCACTAAACAAGTAAAATCACTTCTAACCCAAATAAATGCATCACATTCAAAGGCATGTATTACAGTAGATCTTCCACACACTGTGGTATATCGGCTCACTCGCCTGCACACAGAGGTAGATACAGGTACACTGTCTCTTTAACTCTTTCACTGGTTTATTATATATATGCGGCATATACCAGTGCAAATTGAATAAAAGAATGGACCTTCAGGCAAAACAGGAAAACAAAATGGTATATAGTCTCTGCAGCTGCGGGAATCTACCATCTCAGAATATAACAACCGGGTTCAGTACGGTTTATCAGAAAACATTTTCTGGAGCTGCAGGCTCCAGACACACCAAACACCTAATGACTGAGAAGGCTGACTACCTTCTAAACCTCACCCTGGGGTGGAGATATGTGAACAACCCTCCAACCAATCTTTAGTTGTTCACTTAACCTCTTCATGACTGCCGACACGCATTTTAAACAGTGGCAGTTAAGGGTACTCATTCCTCAGCGCCGCTTTTTAACGGCACTGAGAAATAAGGTTATAGTGCCTGATATGATATAGCACATCAGAGGAGAGAGAAATGGGGTCCCCCAAGCCCCCCAGTACCTCCGGTGTCCCCCGGTCCCTCCGGCTTTGTCCCCCGGCATCTTCTTCCAGGAAGAAAATGGCAGGCGCATGCGCAGTGCGCCCACCGAGATCTGCCAGCCGAAACTCGGCAACAATAGATTAATCCTATTGGTTCATTTTGATCACTGTAATAGACCCTATCACAGTGATCAAAATAAAAAATAATTGTAAATCAAACCCCCCTTTGTCACCCCTTAGTTAGGTAAAAATAATAAAATAAAAAAATGCATTTTTTCCATTCTTTGCAGTTAGGGTTGGAGTTAGATCTAAGGTTGGGGTTAGAGCTAGGATTAGGGTTACAGCTAGGGCTGTGCTAGGGTTAGGGTTGGGGCTAAGGTTAGAGTTAGGCTAGGGTTAGGGTTACGGTTGGGGTTAGGAATGTGTTGGGGTTAGGGTTGGGATAAGGGTTAGGTGTCTGTTGGGGTTAGGACTGTATTAGGGATGGGGTTAGAATTGAGGGGTTCCACTGTTTAGGTACATCAGGTGGTCTCCAAACGTGACATGGCGCCTGCCATTGATTCCAGGCAACTTTGCGCTCAAAAAGTCAAACGGTGGTCCCATTTTCTGAGCCTTGCCATGCACCCAAACAGAGGCTTTCCCCCACATACGGGGTATCGGGGTACTCAGGAGAAATTGCACAACAAATTTTATGGTCTATTTTGTCCTGATACCCTTGTGAAAATAAAATAAGGGTTTTTGTGTACTCACTGTAAAATCCTTTTCTCCGAGCCATTCATTGAGGGACACAGACCGTGGGTGTATGCTGCTGCCACTAGGAGGCTGACACTAAGTGATACAAAGAAAGTTAGCTCCTCCCCTGCAGTATACACCCTCCTGTTGGCTCTCAGCTAACCAGTTCAGTGCAAAAGCAGTAGGAGATCAATAACAACATATGAGTGTATTACATGTCATATTATTTATGAGAGTATAGCATGTCAAATTATAAAACAAGCATAAGCTAATAACAGGGTGGGAGCTGTGTCCCCCAATGAATGGCTCGGAGAAAAGGATTTTACGGTGAGTACACAAAAATCCCTATTTCTCCTTCACCTCATTGGGGGACACAGACCATGGGACGTCCCAAAGCAGTCCCTGGGTGGGGACAACATCAGATCAGGCCCTGTGTAACCGCTACTTACAAGTGTGCAACTGCGGCCTGCAGAGTCCACCTGCCCAGACTCACATCTGTGGAAGTGTGGGAATTATAGTGCTTCAAGAATGCATGCGGACTGGACGAATCCACAAGCTTGCAGGCGTGCTTTGCCGACGCCTGGTGCCTAGAACCCTTGATAGACAGGGAGATAGGCTGAAATCTAACACGGAAGGACTCCTGGATGGTGAAACGAATCCACCAGGCTAACATGGCCGATGAAACGGCTAAACCCTTCCTGTAAAAGTCAGGAAGCCTTCCTCTTACCGTCAGGAAGCCCAAATAAAGCGTCCAACCTTCAGAAGGACGCCCTCCTCGAGACGTACCTACTCAAAGCACTCACTTTGTCCAGAATATGGGGAACTCATTCCATATTGTGGACTGGTGCCGAAAGAGATGAGGGAAGAGCGATGCCCTCATAACAGTGGTAATGCAATACCACCTTGGTAACCAGGGACGGGGATGGCCTGAGGACAACCTTGCCTTGAAGGTAATAAGGGAAAAAAAGTCTGAAAGAACAGAGCAGCTAGTTCCGAAGACTCGTCAGGATGAGGATATCGCAGAGCAAAAAGGGCGACCTTCCCTGATAGTAAAGTCTGTCCGGACCAAAAGGAGTCTACTGTAAGACTCACAGGACCATTAAGGTCCCAATGATCTAACGGTATGCGATAGGGAAGAACTATGTGTGAAAACTCCCTGTGAGAAAGTCCCTACTTGCAGTTTTGTTGCAATATGGTGGAAAGATACTAGCTCCGCAAACAAAAAACTGACGTGGTCACTGCGGATCTCCGAGGATCACTGGGGCCCTTTCTGCTTCCGAAAGGCTTTCGGAAGTAGTGGAAGGGGAGTTATGGAAACTGGTACCACGGAAGAACCAGAGCATGCAGTGCGATGGCTCTTGGATCTCCAGGCCGAACCATGAACTCGAGTACATTGGCGTTCAGTCTGGATGCCATCCGATCTACAACCTGAGAGCTCCAGTGAAGGCAGATGTGATGGAAGACTTCCAGGTGAAGATCCCATTCACTTGAGGCGGAACCCTGATGGCTGAATATGTTTGCCGCCCAAAGTTCTACTCCTGGGATATGTACTACTGAGATCACTGAATGATAGATCTCGGCCCATCAGAGAATGTAAGGTACCTCGGCCATGGCGCCTGACCGTGGGTACCTGCTAGATGATTGACATATGGCATAGCCGAGGCATTATCCCAGGGCCGGCGTCAGCACCCGGCATACCCGGGCAAGTGCCGGGGCCCTGGCGAGACAGGAGGGCCCATTCAAGGCCGGCGTTAAGGGCAGGCAGCTGCCAGTGCCTAGGACCACCGCTCCTCCAGGGGCCCTCAGCTAGCAGCACATCACGGAGCTGACTCGGTAGGGTAGGAGGAGCGTCCGGGAGCTGTCTAATTAAACTCACCTACTCCTGGCGGCTGGCGCGGTCCCTGCAGGTCCCAGGCTCCCCAGCTTCTTCCTGTACTGAGCGGTCACACGGTACCGCTCATTACAGTAATGAATATGCGGCTCCACCTCCCATAAGGGTGGAGCCGCATATTCATTACTGTAATGAGCGGTAACGGTGACCGCTCAATACAGGAAGAAGCTGCCGGCGCCGGGAAGCAGGGACTGCACAGCGCCAGGAGCAGGTGAGTATAACGGGGAGGGAAGCGCTGCGCTGCGAGATATTCACCTGCTCCTCTTTCCAGCCGCCGCTCTATCTTCCACGTCCTCTGCAGACAGTGACGCTGAGGTCAGAGGGTGCGGTGACGTGGTTAGTGCGCGCCCTCTGCCTGAGCGTCAGTGCAGATGATGCTGAAGAAGATGGAGCGGCGGCTGGAACGAGGACAGGTGAATATTGAAAGTGCCGGGGGCCTGAGCGACGGAGAGGTGAGTATGTGATTTTTTTTTTTTATCGCAGCAACAGCAAATGGGGCAAGTGTCTGTTTGGAGCATCTATGGGGCCTTAACGTTTGTGCAGCACTATATGGGGCAAGTGTCTCTATATACTACATGGCTGTTCTATATACTACGTGGGCTGTGTTATATACTATGTGGGTGTGCTATATACTATATGGGCTGTGCTATAAACTACGTGGCTGTGTTATATGCTAAGTGGGCTGTTATATACTACATGGCTGTGTTATATGCTACGTGGGTGTGCTATATACTACGAGGGCTGTGTTATATACTACATGGCTGTGCTTATATGCGATCATGAATCGTGGTATGTGTTAAAGGGGGGGGGGCCACTGAGACTCTTTCGCCTGGGGCCCTTAAAAACCTGGAGCCGGCCCTCCAATTGAATTCGGATGGGTTGACCCACCAGAAGGCAGTGGACCTGCTGTAGGACTAGCCGTACCGTTTGGATCCCCAGAGCAATGATCGGGAGAAGAAGACTGGCATTGGTAGTTACTAATAACCATTGAAGCAAAAGAAAGGCCCTGGATGAAGAAGGAGCTCAGAGACTACCGTCTGAAAGTCTGCTTGACTTGCTGAAAACGAGTGGAGCAAAGGAAACTGCTTCCATTGTCATCACCATTTTTCCTCACAACTCTCCAAGCAAATCGAATGAAATGAGGGGATGAGTGATCAAGTGCGCGAGCTCTTTAGTTCTTGTGAAGCATCGGAAGGGCTAATAAACTTCTTGAATGTGGTTTTGCGCACCTTGAGGGGTGCAGTTTTTAGAATGGTGTCACTTTTGGGCATTTTCTCTTATATTGATACCCCAAATTCACTTCAAATGTGAGGGGGTCCCTACAAAAATGGTTTTGCAAATTTTCTTGTAAAAATGAGAAATCACTGGTCAACTTTTAACCCTTATAATGTCCTAACAAAAATTAGGTTTCCAAAATTGTGCTGATGTAAAGTAGACATGTGGGAAATGTTATTTGTTAACTATTTGGAGCGATATGACCCTCTGAATTAAATACCTGAAGTCTCATACATACACATGTTTCTTATTTTTTTCTCTGCATAAAATCTGCAGCATGTCAGTTCTTGTAGCATTTTGTCTGTAGATTTCACCCATACTAATGAGAGGGGAAAAATCTACAACCAAAACACATGTAAAAAAAACACAACAGAAACAGTTTTTGAGAGGAGAAAATATAACATTTATAGAATGTCAGAGGCTAATGATCAGGAGACATGACAATTCTGTATACACAGATGGGGCTGAATGATGAAATTAAGAAAAATGGAAAAAGGCACTTAAAAAATGACAACGAATGGTTAAACTCATGTGAAATGATTTTTTGTACGAAGGAACTGTCAGGCTTAAACAAGATTTGGCAGCTGGACACAGCCAATGTGACATCTTCAGACAGTGATTGACTCCTTGAGATGTCAGCTTTGGTCCCAGGAGCAGTGTAATGGAATCAGCACTGCTTGGTGGCTGCTTTTCCACACATTAATTAAACATACTATAAATAAGAGATTAGAGATGTGCGAACCCGAACAGTAAAGTTTAGGGTCTGTACCAAACAACTCCAGGAAGTCCGCGGTACAGTTCAGGTTCGGCACCCCGAACACTGGGTGTTTCCTATTCTGTCATCTGCATGAGAGTGCACAAAACACTGGCGGCTCATAACGTAAGATTATTACCGTCGGTCAGAGCGTCAGCAGCTGTGACGACGGTAAAAAGTTTACCAGCGTTCACAGAGGTGTCAGGTGATGAGAGAGTATTGCTCCAAACAGCCTACGCCTGCTGCCGCTAATAACAGTGGGAGCAGGTGAAGCTGATGGGAGTATTCACTAGCCAGCGCCTGTGCTAGAAATAAATAATAATAAAAAAATGATGTGGGTGCCTCTCTATTTTTGATAACCAGCATGGCAAAAATCAAAAATAGATGGGTCCCATGCTGTTTTCTTTTTAATTATTTAAATAAATAGTTTTAACCCCTTTCTGACATCAGATGTAAAATTCCGTCCAGGATTGGAGCTGTAAGAGCACCAATCCTAGGCCGGTGCCTAGCAATGCCAGGCATGGCCTGGACCCACTCATTGGCACGATCGACGTTTACATCGATCGCGCCAATCACAGGGCACAGCTGCGGTGTGACTGCGCTGTGATCTGCCTAGGATCGGAGCTGTAAGTTGCAATCCCAGGCTGTTGCCTGGCACCACCACAGCCAGCTCTGATTGGTGCGATCAATGTCATTGTCGATCGCACAATTGACAGGGCACAGCAGCGATAGGACCACTATGTGACCGAGCTGCAAGTCTTCACACTAGCTGAGGATTCCTGCAGAGTTGTCACGCTACAGGATCTACTGCTGTGCAGGGCCGTGTGGTGCCACAGAAGCTAGTGACACCACCATTCCTGCTGATGAAAGAAGAACAAAGAACAGAAAAGACAAGACAGAAGAAGAGAGACAAAAATTGTAAGTGTTTTGATCTCTGCCCGATGTCTCTTCAACCACCTCAATGCCCCTCTTCCCCTTTTCTCCTCTTTTTACCCCCTCAATGCCCCTTTGCGCCACCTCTGTGCGCACATCCAGCAGCCGCCGAGTGTTGATTGGTGACGCAGTTCACCGATCAGCACTTTTGTCTGCTGTTTTCCACTTTTCACCCCACTTTGCGCCATTGTGCACACAGCTTTGATTAGTGACACAGTTCACTCATCAGAGCTCGTGTCTGCTATTTTCCAAGTTTCTTTATCACCCTCCTTTTGCGCCACCCTGTGCGCACATCCAGCAGCCGCCGAACCTTGATTAGTGACTCAGTTCACTAATCAGAACTCGTGTCTGCAGTTTTAGATACGTTTCTTCCTCGCCACCTCAGTAAGCACATCCAGCAGCCGCTGAACTTTGATAAGTGATGCAGTTCACTTACAAGAGCTCGTGTCTGCAGTTTTAGATGTTTCTTCTTTGCCGCCTCCGTGCGCACATCCAGCAGCCGCCGAACTTTGATAAGTGATGCAGTTCACTCATCAGAGCTCGTGCCTGCTGTTTTACACTTTTCTTTTCACTGACATTTTTTTTCTCCTTGGTTTCTGCTTTTTTCTTTTAGCTTTTTCTTTTCAGACAAATAACTTTACACCAAGCACTATCTCACACACACACAAAAACAGATAAATAAAGTACTGACACAATTACCATATTCATAAAAAAAAAAATGTCATCCCCCTCGTCCCAACAACGCTATTCAGTGGAGGAGGCATATGCTTTCCTTGCCTCCGCCACTGATAGCGAGGGAGAGGATCCCACATGTCTCTATTTTTCATATTTGTCCCCCTCGTCCTCTTCCTCCTCTTCCTCCCCAGGTCCTGCTGAACTGTCATGCAGATGTCCCAGGACAGTAGATGAAGCAGCGCCCACCATTCCTGACCCCGTATGGACATCGCCCCCTGAAAATTATGAGCCACTGATTCCTGATTTTGTGGCAGAATCAGGAATCAAGCTTGTCATCACCGGCCTCAAGGAACTAGACTTTTTTAAAGTCTTTTTCTCTGAGGATTTTGTTAACCTTTTGGCACAAAACCCAGGTTCACCATTTTCTAACTGGTGTCCTGTAGACGCAGTTGAAATGATGCCGTTTTGGGGCCTGGTCCTAAACATGGGGATCCTAAAGAAGCAAGAACTTCAGCAATATTGGAGTCTTGATGTTTTATACAAGACCCCAGTGTTCCGAATTGTCATGGCCCGGACATGTTTTGAGGCCATCTACAAATTCCTGCATTATACTGGTAATGCACAGCGTCCCCCACGAGATGACCCCAACTTTGACGTCTGTTCAAAGTTTGGCCGGTCATCGAACACTTCAACAAAAAGTTTGCTGAAGTGTACGTGCTCCAAAGGGACATGTGCGTGGATAAGTCCTTAAGTCCTTAATTAATTTTAAAGGGACGCTCAAATTCCATCAGTACCTGCCCAGTAAGAGGGCCAGGTACGGAATTAAAATCTATAAGTTGTGTGAGAGTACCTCAGGGTAGACCCACAGGTTTACAGTTTATGAAGGGAAGGACACCCGGATTGGACCCCCTGAATGCCCCCCTGTCCTGGGAGTGAGTGGGAAAATTGTGTGGGATTTGGTGCACCCACTGCTGGATAAAGGTTATCACCTCTACACGGATATCTTTTATACTAGCATACCACTCTCCAAAACCCTCTCTGCGCAAGGTACCGCATCCTGCGGTAATGTCCGTAAAAATCAAAGAGGCCTCCCGAAAACGCTAATTGGGCAGATGCTCAGATGGGGTGACAGCAGATCCCAATGTAGCGACTACCTGCTAGTGGTTAAGTACAAGAGGGATGTCTTTTTCTTGACCACCACACACGGTGATGGCAGCACCCTTGGGACTGTACAAGGTACCCCCTGCACAGATCAGCAAACCGGACTTTGTACTGGGGTACAACAAAAACATGGGGGGCATTAATCTCTCTAATCAACTCCTTCAGCCGTACAGTGCTTTGAGAAAGGCCAAGGTGTGGTACAAAAAGCTGACCATGCACATCGTACAGATGGTCTGCGAGCATCATGTAGCGTTTGCAGAGCCCCTGATATACCTAAACAGTAGAAACTCCCCACAAGTGACCCCATACAGTGGCAATGCCAAACCAGTGTCCCCTTTTTTTGAACTAATCTACTATGTCCTGTCATGTAAATTTTATAATGTAGTGGCATACGTGAGTTGTGTAGTGTTTGTCAGACTGTCATATGTCAGTTGTGTAAGTCAAAAATGAATTTAGTAGTGCATGGAGGTGTGGTACAGTCTGAAGCATTCTTTCATACACAAACCAGGTTTATTGGGGCAGGTGTTGCATTGATAAATGGTGTCCTTGGGTATTCCCCTTTTGTAACACACTCACCACCTCTTTTGCAACTTATCTTTTTTTCCAGTTTGAGAGACCTCTCCCGGGAAATGTTGACCTGGTACGAGACACTGTACTTTTTCTCAATTTTCTCATTTGAAAACCTCCCCCCCACCACCACCAAAAACAAAAAGTAACTTCTAAATGTTTAATCAAAGTTTCCCAAGTGCGAGAGCCAAGATACAGAGTCTCCAGTCAATTGGAAGTCAAAAGGCAAGAATGCTAAGTGGTTTGCTACTTATAATGTATCAGTATTAATTTGCAATATATGATCATATAATGTGGTTTTTATGCCAAGGTCAATAGCATATGTATCTACTGAAACTCTAATGTACATCATTGCAGAATTGTAAATTAATTTTAATGCAAATGTATTATTCATCATATGTTTATTAAAGGATTTGTGTCACATTGTCTTTTCAGGAACAAACCGCTCCCCGCCTCCCCTACAACCTGCTTACTGGGGAAGTGGTAGCTCCTACTTGATTGACAGTTTAGACCGGCAACATTGTGGCACCGACAGTCCGAACTGTGTGCTCTCCAATGCTACTATTTAAGGTAGCTTTGCCTCTACAGCATCGGAGGAAGCTGGCAAGTTTCGGCAGTTATCAGTGTATTCCAGCTATCCCAGCCAGCTTCAGTGCAATGTTTACAAGCTCAATAGAAACCTTGTAAGCACTGCACATGCTCACCCACCTCTGCTAGATGAATTGGCGCCGGTATCCTAGGCAACAAGCTGTAAATAAAAAAATATAATTTTATTTATAAAGAGGTGTTGTAAAATTTTCTAGAAAATATTTTATTAAGTTTTCAAAAGCAAACAGAGACAAGTAGAAAGAAATATTCACTCCCTGTGTGCATATAGGGAGATAATAAAAACGCGTTTCAGAATTAGGGAATGTCCACATGTTCAGTATTAGGCAGCGCTTTGGAAGCAGCACATGTCCACTGCGGCCAAAGCGCTGCTGGCTTTTGAACGCAGGTGATTCCACATGTGTTCATTGAACCGTGCGGAATCACTGTTCCCAATACATTGTACGGGTGATATTTATCTTGCGGAGACTGAGCGTCTCCGCAAGATAAATTAACATGCTGTGGTCTGGAAAGACGCGCCACATGTCTGTCTCCTGTTGTGAATTCTGTGGCTGAATTCACTCCTGTGGTCACAAGTGGTACTGCAGCTTCTGAGCTTCCTCCCTCAGGTGTTCTGGTGAGCTCGTTAACTGCTTCATTACTTAACTCCGCCTGATGCTGCTATCCTTGCTCCTTGTCAATGTTTCAGTGTTGGATCTGAGCTTCTCCTGATTGTTCCTGTGACCTGCTGCTCTGTATAGCTAAGTGCTTTTTGCTTTTTTGTTGCTTTTTTTCTGTCCAGCTTGTCTTTTGTTTTGCTGGAAGCTCTGAGACGCAAAGGGTGTACCGCCGTGCCGTTAGTTCGGCACGGTGGGTTTTTTTTGCCCCCTTTGCGTGGTTTTGCTTTAGGGTTTTTTGGAGACTGCAAAGTTCGCTTTACTGTCCTCGCTCTGTCCTAGAATATCGGGCCCCACTTTGCTGAATCTATTTCATCCCTACGTTTTGTCTTTTCATCTTACTCACAGTCATTATATGTGGGGGGCTGCCTTTTCCTTTGGGGAATTTCTCTGGGGCAAGTCAGGCCTATTTTTCTATCTTCAGGCTAGCTAGTTTCTTAGGCTGTGCCGAGTTGCCTAGGTAGTTGTTAGGCGCAATCCACAGCCACTTTTAGTTGTGTTTAGGATAGGATCAGGTGTGCAGTCTACAGAGTTTCCACGTCTCAGAGCTCGTTCTTGTATTTTTGGGTATTTGTCAGATCACTGTGTGCGCTCTGAAAGCTAAGCACACTGTGTTTCTGGATTGCCTTCATAACACCTGTCATTAGCAAACATAACAGTACAAGGAGCCAACTAATGATTCTCAATAGAGGGAAAGAAAAAGTTCTGACATCATTTTTTTTATTTTCTGCTCTGTGTTCACTTTTTTTTTTTCCCCTAGACATTTGGGTATTCTGAACACAGGTGTGGACATGGATATTCAGGGTCTGTGCTCTTCAATGGATAATCTCGTTATAAATGTACAAAAAAATCATGATACTATTGATCAGAAATCTATGTTAGAACCAAGAATTCCTATTCCTGATTTGTTTTTTGGAGATAGAACTAAGTTTCTAAGTTTCAAAAATAATTGTAAGCTATTTCTGGCCTTGAAACCTCATTCTTCTGGTAATCCTATTCAACAGGTTTTGATTATTATTTCTTTTTTGCGCGGCGACCCTCAAGACTGGGCATTTTCTCTTGCGCCAGGAGACCCTGCATTGAGTAGTGTCGATGCGTTTTTCCTGGCGCTCGGATTGCTGTACGATGAGCCTAATTCAGTGGATCAGGCTGAGAAAAATTTGCTGGCTTTGTGCCAGGGTCAGGATGATATAGAAGTATATTGTCAGAAATTTAGGAAATGGTCAGTACTCACTCAGTGGAATGAATCTGCGCTGGCAGCTTTGTTCAGAAAGGGTCTCTCTGAGGCTCTTAAGGATGTCATGGTGGGATTTCCTATGCCTGCTGGTTTGAATGAGTCTTTGTCTTTGGCCATTCAGATCGGTCGACGCTTGCGCGAGCGTAAATCTGTGCACCATTTGGCGGTACTGCCTGAGGTTAAACCTGAGCCTATGCAGTGCGATAGGACTATGACTAGAGTTGAACGGCAGGAATACAGACGTCTGAATGGTCTGTGTTTCTACTGTGGTGATTCCACTCATGCTATTTCTGATTGTCCTAAGCGCACTAAGCGGTCCGCTAGGTCTGCCGTCATTGGTACTGTACAGTCCAAATTCCTTCTGTCCATTACCTTGATATGCTCTTTGTCGTCGTTTTCTGTCATGGCGTTTGTGGATTCGGGCGCTGCCCTGAATCTGATGGATTTGGATTATGCTAAACGTTGTGGGTTTTTCTTGGAGCCTTTGCGGTGTCCTATTCCATTGAGAGGAATTGATGCTACACCTTTGGCCAAGAATAAACCTCAATACTGGGCCCAGCTGACCATGTGCATGGCTCCTGCACATCAGGAAGTTATTCGCTTTCTGGTGTTGCATAATCTGCATGATGTGGTCGTGTTGGGGTTGCCATGGCTACAAACCCATAATCCAGTATTGGATTGGAATTCCATGTCGGTATCCAGCTGGGGTTGTCAGGGGGTACATGGTGATGTTCCATTTTTGTCGATTTCGTCATCCACCCCTTCTGAGGTCCCAGAGTTCTTGTCTGATTATCAGGATGTATTTGAAGAGCCCAAGTCCGATGCTCTACCTCCGCATAGGGATTGTGATTGTGCTATCAATTTGATTCCTGGTAGTAAATTCCCTAAAGGTCGATTATTTAATTTATCCGTGCCCGAACACGCCGCTATGCGCAGTTATGTGAAGGAATCCCTGGAGAAGGGACATATTCGCCCATCGTCATCACCACTGGGAGCAGGGTTCTTCTTTGTAGCCAAGAAGGATGGTTCGCTGAGACCGTGTATTGATTACCGCCTTCTTAATAAGATCCCTGTTAAATTTCAGTATCCCTTGCCATTGTTATCTGACTTGTTTGCTCGGATTAAGGGGGCTAGTTGGTTCACTAAGATAGATCTTCGTGGTGCGTATAATCTGGTGAGAATCAGGCAAGGAGATGAATGGAAAACTGCATTCAATACGCCCGAGGGTCATTTTGAGTATCTAGTGATGCCGTTCGGACTTGCCAATGCTCCATCTGTGTTTCAGTCTTTTATGCATGACATCTTCCGTGAGTATCTGGATAAATTCCTGATTGTTTACTTGGATGACATTTTGATCTTCTCAGATGATTGGGAGTCTCATGTGAAGCAGGTCAGAATGGTTTTTCAGGTCCTGCGTGCTAACTCTTTGTTTGTGAAGGGATCAAAGTGTCTCTTCGGTGTGCAGAAAGTTTCATTTTTGGGGTTCATCTTTACCCCTTCTACTATCGAGATGGATCCAGTTAAGGTCCAAGCCATCCAGGATTGGATCCAGCCGACATCTCTGAAAAGTCTGCAAAAGTTCCTGGGCTTTGCTAATTTTTATCGTCGCTTCATCTGTAATTTTTCTAGCATTGCCAAACCATTGACCGATTTGACCAAGAAGGGTGCTGATTTGGTTAAAGGGAACCTGTCACCCCCGTTTTTTGAGATTGAGCTATAAATACTGTTAAATAGGGCCTGCGCTGTGTGTTCCTATAGTGTATGTAGTGTACCCCGATTCCCCATGTATGCTGAGAAATAACTTACCAAAGTCGCCGTTTTCGCCTGTCAATCAGGCTGGTCAGGTCGGGAGGGCGTGGTGACATCGGTGGTTCTTCCTCAGCTTTACGTTGGTGGCGTAGTGGCGTAGTGGTGAACAAGCAGCGCGCGATCTGCGCTGTAATCCCTTGCATCGGTGGGGGCGGCCATCTATCTGGGGCCGCGCGTGCGCATATCGAGTGCTCTGCTGCACGGGGCTTCAGGAAAATGGCCGCGGGATGCCGCGCGTGCGCATTAGAGATCGCGGCGGCCATTTTCCCAAAGCCGAGATGCAAACTCGGCTTTGGGAAAATGGCCGCCGCGATCTCTAATGCGCACGCGCGGCATCCCGCGGCCATTTTCCTGAAGCCCCGTGCAGCAGAGCACTCGATCTGCGCACGCGCGGCCCCAGGAAGATGGCCGCCCCCACCGACGAAAGGGATGACAGTGCAGATCGCGCGCTGTGTCTTCACCACTACGCCACTACGCCACCAACGTAAAGCTGAGGAAGAACCACCGATGTCACCACGCCCTCCCGACCTGACCAGCCTGATTGACAGGCGAAAACGGCGACTTTGGTAAGTTATTTCTCAGCATACATGGGGAATCGGGGTACACTACATACACTATAGGAACACACAGCGCAGGCCCTATTTAACAGTATTTATAGCTCAATCTCAAAAAACGGGGTGACAGGTTCCCTTTAATTGGTCTTCTGCTGCTGTGGAAGCTTTTCAGGAGTTGAAGCGTCGTTTTTGTTCTGCCCCTGTGTTGTGTCAGCCAGATGTTTCTCTTCCGTTCCAGGTCGAGGTTGATGCTTCTGAGATTGGAGCAGGGGCGGTTTTGTCACAGAGAGGTTCTGATTGCTCAGTGATGAAACCATGTGCTTTCTTTTCCAGGAAGTTTTCGCCCGCTGAGCGTAATTATGATGTGGGCAATCGAGAGTTGCTGGCCATGAAGTGGGCATTCGAGGAGTGGCGTCATTGGCTTGAAGGAGCTAAGCATCGCGTGGTGGTATTGACTGATCATAAGAACTTGACTTATCTCGAGTCTGCCAAGCGCTTGAATCCTAGACAGGCCCGTTGGTCGTTATTTTTTGCCCGCTTCGACTTTGTGATTTCGTACCTTCCGGGCTCTAAAAATGTGAAGGCGGATGCTCTGTCTAGGAGTTTTGTGCCCGACTCTCCGGGTTTATCTGAGCCAGCGGGTATCCTCAAGGAAGGAGTCATTGTGTCTGCCATCTCCCCTGATTTGCGGCGGGTGCTGCAAAAATTTCAGGCGAATAAACCTGATCGTTGTCCAGCAGAGAAACTGTTCGTCCCTGATAGGTGGACTAATAAACTTATCTCTGAACTTCATTGTTCGGTGTTGGCTGGTCATCCTGGAATCTTTGGTACCAGAGAGTTAGTGGCTAGATCCTTCTGGTGGCCATCTCTGTCACGGGATGTACGTACTTTTGTGCAGTCCTGTGGGATTTGTGCTAGGGCTAAGCCCTGCTGTTCTCGTGCCAGTGGGTTGCTTTTGCCCTTGCCGGTCCCAAAGAGGCCTTGGACACATATTTCGATGGATTTCATTTCTGACCTTCCCGTTTCTCAAAAGATGTCAGTCATTTGGGTGGTCTGTGATCGCTTTTCTAAAATGGTCCATCTGGTGCCCTTGGCTAAATTGCCTTCCTCCTCTGATTTGGTACCTTTGTTCTTTCAGCATGTGGTTCGGTTGCATGGCATTCCTGAGAATATTGTTTCTGACAGAGGTTCCCAGTTTGTTTCAAGGTTTTGGCGAGCCTTTTGTGGTAGGATGGGCATTGACCTATCCTTTTCCTCGGCTTTCCATCCTCAGACTAATGGCCAGACCGAACGAACCAATCAGACCTTGGAAACATATCAAGCTCCAGGAGGCTAATTTGCATATTCCAGGTGCCTTCTGGGAGAAGCGAAGTCTCCCTAAGCTAGAAGATCGTTGGGTACAGCCGGGACCAGCTGCTTCGAAAGCATCACCAAACCAGGGATTCAAGCTTCAGGAGGCTAATTTGCATATTCCAGGTGCCTTCTGGGAGAAGCGAAGTCTCCCTAAGCTAGAAGATCGTTGGGTACAGCCGGGACCAGCTGCTTCGAAAGCATCACCAAACCAGGGATTCAAGCTTCAGGAGGCTAATTTGCATATTCCAGGTGCCTTCTGGGAGAAGCGAAGTCTCCCTAAGCTAGAAGATCGTTGGGTACAGCCGGGACCAGCTGCTTCGAAAGCATCACCAAACCAGGGATTCAAGCTTCAGGAGGCTAATTTGCATATTCCAGGTGCCTTCTGGGAGAAGCGAAGTCTCCCTAAGCTAGAAGATCGTTGGGTACAGCCGGGACCAGCTGCTTCGAAAGCATCACCAAACCAGGGATTCAAGCTTCAGG
The DNA here is from genome assembly GCF_032444005.1 of Ranitomeya imitator. Taxonomy (NCBI): domain Eukaryota; kingdom Metazoa; phylum Chordata; class Amphibia; order Anura; family Dendrobatidae; genus Ranitomeya; species Ranitomeya imitator. The sequence continues at coordinate 588,963,811 of NC_091283.1, forward strand.
AGGCTAATTTGCATATTCCAGGTGCCTTCTGGGAGAAGCGAAGTCTCCCTAAGCTAGAAGATCGTTGGGTACAGCCGGGACCAGCTGCTTCGAAAGCATCACCAAACCAGGGATTCAAGCTTCAGGAGGCTAATTTGCATATTCCAGGTGCCTTCTGGGAGAAGCGAAGTCTCCCTAAGCTAGAAGATCGTTGGGTACAGCCGGGACCAGCTGCTTCGAAAGCATCACCAAACCAAGGATTCAAGCTTCAGGAGGCTAATTTGCATATTCCAGGTGCCTTCTGGGAGAAGCGAAGTCTCCCTAAGCTAGAAGATCGTTGGGTACAGCCGGGACCAGCTGCTTCGAAAGCATCACCAAACCAGGGATTCAAGCTTCAGGAGGCTAATTTGCATATTCCAGGTGCCTTCTGGGAGAAGCGAAGTCTCCCTAAGCTAGAAGATCGTTGGGTACAGCCGGGACCAGCTGCTTCGAAAGCATCACCAAACCAGGGATTCAAGCTTCAGGAGGCTAATTTGCATATTCCAGGTGCCTTCTGGGAGAAGCGAAGTCTCCCTAAGCTAGAAGATCGTTGGGTACAGCCGGGACCAGCTGCTTCGAAAGCATCACCAAACCAGGGATTCAAGCTTCAGGAGGCTAATTTGCATATTCCAGGTGCCTTCTGGGAGAAGCGAAGTCTCCCTAAGCTAGAAGATCGTTGGGTACAGCCGGGACCAGCTGCTTCGAAAGCATCACCAAACCAGGGATTCAAGCTTCAGGAGGCTAATTTGCATATTCCAGGTGCCTTCTGGGAGAAGCGAAGTCTCCCTAAGCTAGAAGATCGTTGGGTACAGCCGGGACCAGCTGCTTCGAAAGCATCACCAAACCAGGGATTCAAGCTTCAGGAGGCTAATTTGCATATTCCAGGTGCCTTCTGGGAGAAGCGAAGTCTCCCTAAGCTAGAAGATCGTTGGGTACAGCCGGGACCAGCTGCTTCGAAAGCATCACCAAACCAGGGATTCAAGCTTCAGGAGGCTAATTTGCATATTCCAGGTGCCTTCTGGGAGAAGCGAAGTCTCCCTAAGCTAGAAGATCGTTGGGTACAGCCGGGACCAGCTGCTTCGAAAGCATCACCAAACCAGGGATTCAAGCTTCAGGAGGCTAATTTGCATATTCCAGGTGCCTTCTGGGAGAAGCGAAGTCTCCCTAAGCTAGAAGATCGTTGGGTACAGCCGGGACCAGCTGCTTCGAAAGCATCACCAAACCAGGGATTCAAGCTTCAGGAGGCTAATTTGCATATTCCAGGTGCCTTCTGGGAGAAGCGAAGTCTCCCTAAGCTAGAAGATCGTTGGGTACAGCCGGGACCAGCTGCTTCGAAAGCATCACCAAACCAGGGATTCAAGCTTCAGGAGGCTAATTTGCATATTCCAGGTGCCTTCTGGGAGAAGCGAAGTCTCCCTAAGCTAGAAGATCGTTGGGTACAGCCGGGACCAGCTGCTTCGAAAGCATCACCAAACCAGGGATTCAAGCTTCAGGAGGCTAATTTGCATATTCCAGGTGCCTTCTGGGAGAAGCGAAGTCTCCCTAAGCTAGAAGATCGTTGGGTACAGCCGGGACCAGCTGCTTCGAAAGCATCACCAAACCAGGGATTCAAGCTTCAGGAGGCTAATTTGCATATTCCAGGTGCCTTCTGGGAGAAGCGAAGTCTCCCTAAGCTAGAAGATCGTTGGGTACAGCCGGGACCAGCTGCTTCGAAAGCATCACCAAACCAGGGATTCAAGCTTCAGGAGGCTAATTTGCATATTCCAGGTGCCTTCTGGGAGAAGCGAAGTCTCCCTAAGCTAGAAGATCGTTGGGTACAGCCGGGACCAGCTGCTTCGAAAGCATCACCAAACCAGGGATTCAAGCTTCAGGAGGCTAATTTGCATATTCCAGGTGCCTTCTGGGAGAAGCGAAGTCTCCCTAAGCTAGAAGATCGTTGGGTACAGCCGGGACCAGCTGCTTCGAAAGCATCACCAAACCAGGGATTCAAGCTTCAGGAGGCTAATTTGCATATTCCAGGTGCCTTCTGGGAGAAGCGAAGTCTCCCTAAGCTAGAAGATCGTTGGGTACAGCCGGGACCAGCTGCTTCGAAAGCATCACCAAACCAGGGATTCAAGCTTCAGGAGGCTAATTTGCATATTCCAGGTGCCTTCTGGGAGAAGCGAAGTCTCCCTAAGCTAGAAGATCGTTGGGTACAGCCGGGACCAGCTGCTTCGAAAGCATCACCAAACCAGGGATTCAAGCTTCAGGAGGCTAATTTGCATATTCCAGGTGCCTTCTGGGAGAAGCGAAGTCTCCCTAAGCTAGAAGATCGTTGGGTACAGCCGGGACCAGCTGCTTCGAAAGCATCACCAAACCAGGGATTCAAGCTTCAGGAGGCTAATTTGCATATTCCAGGTGCCTTCTGGGAGAAGCGAAGTCTCCCTAAGCTAGAAGATCGTTGGGTACAGCCGGGACCAGCTGCTTCGAAAGCATCACCAAACCAGGGATTCAAGCTTCAGGAGGCTAATTTGCATATTCCAGGTGCCTTCTGGGAGAAGCGAAGTCTCCCTAAGCTAGAAGATCGTTGGGTACAGCCGGGACCAGCTGCTTCGAAAGCATCACCAGCCTGTAGGACATTATTGCAAGAGAGCTTGGCTGAGTAGATTACACAAGAAGGAAAACACACAGCAAGTCAGCAGGATCTAGGAGCAACATGGCAGATGTGACAACCTACATGGTGAGCTGCAGCATGTGCTACATGTTCACAGATCGACCAGAAGAAGAATCCAATTTCACCTGTCAGAAGTGTAGACTAGTGGCCCTTTTAGAAGAAAAGGTGCGGGGTCTGGAAGAAAGAATAGCAACTTTGAAACTCATCAAAGAGAATGAAGACTTTCTAGACAGAACAGAAGCATCTCTACTGGTCACAGATGGTGCAAAAAGTGTCAGAGAACCTCCAAAAGCAGATGAGTGGAAGCATGTGACCAAAAGAAGCAAGAAGACCATGGAGAAATCACCAACCACACAACTGAAGAACCGATATCAAATCTTTGTAGAGGATGAAGATGGCACACCTAAGAATGAAGCAATACCAGCAAGCAAAAAAGAAAAGGGCACACAGCAACAAGTGACAGCAAAAAGTACAGCCAAGAAGCAACGAAGAGTGGTGGTGGTGGGAGACTCACTACTGAGAGGCACAGAAGCAGCCATCTGCAGACCGGACATAACTGCAAGAGAAGTATGCTGCCTTCCAGGTGCGATGATCAAGGATGTGACCGATAGGATACCAAAGCTCTTCAGCTCCAAGGACGTCCACCCATTTCTTCTGATACATGTTGGCACCAATGACACGGCAAGGAAGGACCTACCGACAATCTGCAAGGACTTTGAAGAGTTGGGGAAGAAAGTAAAGGAACTGGATGCACAGGTAGTTTTTTCTTCTATCCTTCCAGTAGATGGGCATGGCACCAGGAGATGGAACAGGATCCTTGATGCAAACAACTGGCTAAGACGATGGTGCAGACAACAAGGATTCGGATTCCTGGACCACGGTGTGAATTACTTGTACGATGGACTCCTCGCCAGAGACGGACTACACCTCAACAAACCTGGGAAACACACATTCGCCAGAAGACTCGCTACACTCATCAGGAGGGCGTTAAACTAGAAGAAGAGGGGACGGGAAGAAAAACATTAGACTCGAACAAAGACGACCCAGGAAAACATACTCAGAAGGGAGGTAAGAACATTTCTAAAACAATCCACAGTGAGGAGATTGGAACAAAACAAAATCCTCTAAACTGCATGCTCGCAAACGCCAGAAGCCTGACAAACAAGATGGAAGAACTAGAAGCAGAAATATCTACAGGTAACTTTGACATAGTGGGAATAACCGAGACATGGTTAGATGAAAGCTATGACTGGGCAGTTAACTTACAGGGTTACAGTCTGTTTAGAAAGGATCGTAAAAATCGGAGAGGAGGAGGGGTTTGTCTCTATGTAAAGTCTTGTCTAAAGTCCACTTTAAGGGAGGATATTAGCGAAGGGAATGAGGATGTCGAGTCCATATGGGTTGAAATTCATGGAGGGAAAAATGGTAACAAAATTCTCATTGGGGTCTGTTACAAACCCCCAAATATAACAGAAACCATGGAAAGTCTACTTCTAAAGCAGATAGATGAAGCTGCAACCCATAATGAGGTCCTGGTTATGGGGGACTTTAACTACCCGGATATTAACTGGGAAACAGAAACCTGTGAAACCCATAAAGGCAAGAGGTTTCTGCTAATAACCAAGAAAAATTATCTTTCACAATTGGTGCAGAATCCAACCAGAGGAGCAGCACTTTTAGACCTAATACTATCTAATAGACCTGACAGAATAACAAATCTGCAGGTGGTTGGGCATTTAGGAAATAGCGACCACAATATTGTGCAGTTTCACCTGTCTTTCACTAGGGGGACTTGTCAGGGAGTCATAAAAACATTGAACTTTAGGAAGGCAAAGTTTGAACAGCTTAGAGATGCCCTTAATCTGGTAGACTGGGACAATATCCTCAGAAATACGAATACAGATAATAAATGGGAAATGTTTAAGAACATCCTAAATAGGCAGTGTAAGCGGTTTATACCTTGTGGGAATAAAAGGACTAGAAATAGGAAAAACCCAATGTGGCTAAACAAAGAAGTAAGGCAGGCAATTAACAGTAAAAAGAAAGCATTTGCACTACTAAAGCAGGATGGCACCACTGAAGCTCTAAAAAACTATAGGGAGAAAAATACTTTATCTAAAAAACTAATTAAAGCTGCCAAAAAGGAAACAGAGAAGCACATTGCTAAGGAGAGTAAAACTAATCCCAAACTGTTCTTCAACTATATCAATAGTAAAAGAATAAAAACTGAAAATGTAGGCCCCTTAAAAAATAGTGAGGAAAGAATGGTTGTAGATGACGAGGAAAAAGCTAACATATTAAACACCTTCTTCTCCACGGTATTCACGGTGGAAAATGAAATGCTAGGTGAAATCCCAAGAAACAATGAAAACCCTATATTAAGAGTCACCAATCTAACCCAAGAAGAGGTGCGAAACCGGCTAAATAAGATTAAAATAGATAAATCTCCAGGTCCGGATGGCATACACCCACGAGTACTAAGAGAACTAAGTAATGTAATAGATAAACCATTATTTCTTATTTTTAGTGACTCTATAGCGACAGGGTCTGTTCCGCAGGACTGGCGCATAGCAAATGTGGTGCCAATATTCAAAAAGGGCTCTAAAAGTGAACCTGGAAATTATAGGCCAGTAAGTCTAACCTCTATTGTTGGCAAAATATTTGAAGGGTTTCTGAGGGATGTTATTCTGGATTATCTCAATGAGAATAACTGTTTAACTCCATATCAGCATGGGTTTATGAGAAATCGCTCCTGTCAAACCAATCTAATCAGTTTTTATGAAGAGGTAAGCTATAGACTGGACCATGGTGAGTCATTGGACGTGGTATATCTCGATTTTTCCAAAGCGTTTGATACCGTGCCGCACAAGAGGTTGGTACACAAAATGAGAATGCTTGGTCTGGGGGAAAATGTGTGAAAATGGGTTAGTAACTGGCTTAGTGATAGAAAGCAGAGGGTGGTTATAAATGGTATAGTCTCTAACTGGGTCGCTGTGACCAGTGGGGTACCGCAGGGGTCAGTATTGGGACCTGTTCTCTTCAACATATTCATTAATGATCTGGTAGAAGGTTTACACAGTAAAATATCGATATTTGCAGATGATACAAAACTATGTAAAGCAGTTAATACAAGAGAAGATAGTATTCTGCTACAGATGGATCTGGATAAGTTGGAAACTTGGGCTGAAAGGTGGCAGATGAGGTTTAACAATGATAAATGTAAGGTTATACACATGGGAAGAGGGAATCAATATCACCATTACAAACTGAACGGGAAACCACTGGGTAAATCTGACAGGGAGAAGGACTTGGGGATCCTAGTTAATGATAAACTTACCTGGAGCAGCCAGTGCCAGGCAGCAGCTGCCAAGGCAAACAGGATCATGGGGTGCATTAAAAGAGGTCTGGATACACATGATGAGAGCATTATACTGCCTCTGTACAAATCCCTAGTTAGACCGCACATGGAGTACTGTGTCCAGTTTTGGGCACCGGTGCTCAGGAAGGATATAATGGAACTAGAGAGAGTACAAAGGAGGGCAACAAAATTAATAAAGGGGATGGGAGAACTACAATACCCAGATAGATTAGCGAAATTAGGATTATTTAGTCTAGAAAAAAGACGACTGAGGGGCGATCTAATAACCATGTATAAGTATATAAGGGGACAATACAAATATCTCGCTGAGGATCTGTTTATACCAAGGAAGGTGACGGGCACAAGGGGGCATTCTTTGCGTCTGGAGGAGAGAAGGTTTTTCCACCAACATAGAAGAGGATTCTTTACTGTTAGGGCAGTGAGAATCTGGAATTGCTTGCCTGAGGAGGTGGTGATGGCGAACTCAGTCGAGGGGTTCAAGAGAGGCCTGGATGTCTTCCTGGAGCAGAACAATATTGTATCATACAATTATTAGGTTCTGTAGAAGGACGTAGATCTGGGGATTTATTATGATGGAATATAGGCTGAACTGGATGGACAAATGTCTTTTTTCGGCCTTACTAACTATGTTACTATGTTACTATATCTGAGATGTTTTGTTTCTGCAGACCAGGATGATTGGGTGTCCTTTTTGCCGTTGGCTGAGTTCGCCCTTAATAATCGGGCCAGCTCGGCTACCTTGGTTTCTCCATTTTTTTGCAATTCTGGGTTCCATCCTCGTTTCTCTTCAGGACAGGTTGAGTCTTCGGACTGTCCTGGTGTGGATTCTGTGGTGGATAGGTTGCAGCAGATCTGGACTCAGGTAGTGGACAATTTGATCTTGTCCCAGGAGAAAGCTCAACTTTTCGCTAATCGCAGACGCCGTGTGGGTCCCCGACTTCGTGTTGGGGATCTGGTTTGGTTATCTTCTCGTCATATTCCTATGAAGGTTTCCTCTCCTAAATTTAAACCTCGTTTTATTGGTCCGTATAGGATTTCTGAGGTTCTCAATCCTGTGTCTTTTCGTTTGACCCTCCCAGACTCCTTTTCCATACATAATGTATTCCATAGGTCGTTGTTGCGGAGATACGTGGCACCTATGGTTCCATCTGTTGAGCCTCCTGCCCCGGTTTTGGTGGAGGGGGAATTGGAGTATATTGTGGAGAAGATTTTGGATTCTCGTGTTTCTAGACGGAAACTCCAGTATCTGGTTAAATGGAAGGGTTATGCTCAGGAAGATAATTCCTGGGTTTTTGCCTCTGATGTTCATGCTTCCGATCTTGTTCGTGCCTTTCATGCGGCTCATCCTGGTCGGCCTGGGGGCTCTGGTGAGGGTTCGGTGACCCCTCCTCAAGGGGGGGGTACTGTTGTGAATTCTGTGGCTGAATTCACTCCTGTGGTCACAAGTGGTACTGCAGCTTCTGAGCTTCCTCCCTCAGGTGTTCTGGTGAGCTCGTTAACTGCTTCATTACTTAACTCCGCCTGATGCTGCTATCCTTGCTCCTTGTCAATGTTTCAGTGTTGGATCTGAGCTTCTCCTGATTGTTCCTGTGACCTGCTGCTCTGTATAGCTAAGTGCTTTTTGCTTTTTTGTTGCTTTTTTTCTGTCCAGCTTGTCTTTTGTTTTGCTGGAAGCTCTGAGACGCAAAGGGTGTACCGCCGTGCCGTTAGTTCGGCACGGTGGGTTTTTTTTGCCCCCTTTGCGTGGTTTTGCTTTAGGGTTTTTTGTAGACTGCAAAGTTCGCTTTACTGTCCTCGCTCTGTCCTAGAATATCGGGCCCCACTTTGCTGAATCTATTTCATCCCTACGTTTTGTCTTTTCATCTTACTCACAGTCATTATATGTGGGGGGCTGCCTTTTCCTTTGGGGAATTTCTCTGGGGCAAGTCAGGCCTATTTTTCTATCTTCAGGCTAGCTAGTTTCTTAGGCTGTGCCGAGTTGCCTAGGTAGTTGTTAGGCGCAATCCACAGCCGCTTTTAGTTGTGTTTAGGATAGGATCAGGTGTGCAGTCTACAGAGTTTCCAAGTCTCAGAGCTCGTTCTTGTATTTTTGGGTATTTGTCAGATCACTGTGTGCGCTCTGATCGCTAAGCACACTGTGTTTCTGGATTGCCTTCATAACACCTGTCATTAGCAAACATAACAGTCTCCGCAGGGAAGCCGCGGGTGCCAATGCATGCATAGAGGAGATGGGATTTCTTGAAATCCCATCCACTATGCTGTAACATCTGGGCACTGCGAATTGGACATTGCAGATGTACAGAGTCCAACCCAAAGCGTTTACTGATCGTGGGAACGTATCCTTAAACATTTATGGCTGTGGCTGAACTCACACAGCCACACTCTGATACATGCTGCCTGTAGATTGGGCACTGTGTCTTACTAGCTCACTGAAGGATTCTTCAGTGGGCCCTGGCAAACTCTACATTGCAGCAGTTCACTTACTACTAACTGTTCACTGTTCTTCTCCAGACAACCTGGAAGAGCAGTGATGCAGTTATAAAACTGCAGGCAATTTGATTATTACAAGAGATGAGAAGTTGGAAAAGTTGGGCTTGTTTAGCTTAGAAAAAAGACGCCTCAGACTCCCCTCATTTATATTTATAAATATACTAGATTGTGGCCCGATTCTAACGCATCGGGTATTCTAGAATATGCATGTCCCCGTAGTATATGGACAATGATGATTCCAGAATTCGCGGCAGACTGTGCCCGTCGCTGATTGATTGAGGCAACCTTTATGACATCATCGTTGCCATGGCAACCATTATGACATCTACGTCGATACTGTGCCCGTCGCTGAATCAGAAACGTGGGATTTCTACGTCCTTTATGACATCATCGTCGCTGTGCCCGTTGCTGATTGGTCGAGGCCTGGCGGCCTCATACGGTCACTGGTTGGGCGAGCATCACCAGAGGTATTGCGTATCGTTGGGCGAAAGCAGAAGACAAAATTGCCCTCCGCCCCAGAATCCACGCAAAGCTCTACCGAAAGAATGGATGAGCCAAAGGTAATTGTCCCCTTAAAGGACAATTTAGAGGCAAACGTCGCCGTGTCTAGTGTACCTCCACCTACTACCACTAGACGCTGACGTTTCGCCCACTGCTGGGGACATCTGGTGGCAAGATGTCCTGACTGCCAGCAAGCATGACAGACCCCAAGTGCATGAGCGGTCCGGGAGTTAGATTCCGCTCGTGACGTCTCCAAGGCCTCATGTGACTCAGGCGCCAGGACCGGAGATTCCAAAGGTTTGGCGAAGGTGGGAACCAGCCGAAACCTCTGCCTAAACGGAGGTCAATACGAGTAGACAATGCTATTAACTCCTCCAGTGTGGTGGGAATCTCCCTAGTGGCCAGAGCATCCTTCACGTGGTCAGCCAGCTCCCTCCAAAATATCAGAATAAGGGTTTTATCCGACCACTCCAGCTCAGATGATAGGTGGGAAAGTGGACGGCAAAATGGCTGACTAAGGACGAGCCCTGAGTCAATGCCAACAGTTGGAGTGCTGTATCATGGGTGACACGAGGTCCTAAAAGACCTGTTTCAGAGTGCTCAGTAATATTGAAGCACTCTACACCACATAATCGCCACGCTCCCACAGCGGTGTAGCCCACTCCAACGCCCTGTCCAACAGGAGAGACACAACAATTCCCACCTTAGCCCGCCCTGTGGGGAAACGTGCAGCCAAAAGCTTGAGATGAATAGAGCACTGGCTCACGAAACCACTACAAGACTTACTATCACCAGAAAATTTTTCTGGCAGCGGGAGGCGAGATAGAGTCGGAACAGGTGTGGCAGTGGACAAGGTTGCTGCAGCCATGTTAGCAGCCTGAACAGCAACTGTGGTTACATCCACAGCTGAGGTTTTGCGCTCGAGAGCCGCCAACCTACCCTCCAGCTGCTGGATGTACCGCATGGATTGCTGTGTGTCCGCCATTTACCAGCCAGACCCTGGTGCTAGTATAATGTTAGGGTTGGCAGAACGCACCGAGTAAATATATATTAAATAGTAGGTGCATTAGCAACCCGGGGTCCTCCGTGCAGGAGAGCAACCTGCTGCTAGTAGATGGCGGTACTATATGGCGGTATAAGCAAACTCAGTTACTTCACAGAGATGCTTGAGAAAAGAGAACGCTGTGCCCTGTTAACCTCACAGGGGAATAGCTAGCAAATGGACAAAACAGTGGTCTTGCAGTCAGCAAAGCTTACACCCAACTCCTCACCGGAGGTGCCGGTATTCTAGGGGCTTATTTCAGCCGGGCCCTGAATCCACACACACAAAACTCCTCACCAGAGGTGCCGGTATTATAGGGGCTTATTTCAGCCAAACCCTGAATACATAAGACCACACTGGCGCAGAGCACATAACTTTAGTTGATACTAGCGCATGGCCGTGCAGACATGCAAACCTTTTATAGCTGCAGCAGCTACATGACCTTCCTAGAGGACCAGTGGAATCTGCTAGAATACTTGAGCAACTTCAGGACCTTCCTAGAGGACCAATGAGAGCTGCAGCAGTACCTGAGCATGTGACCCCTGACCTCCAATGAGAGGCCTTACCTTGGGCATGCTCAGAAGGGAAAAAGCAGGACAGTCCCAGGGACGTCTGCTCGCCACTGACCAGTACTGGCTATAATGGCTGAGCCTGGGAAGGTAGCAGAAACCATCCGCAGAGTATCAGACTGAGCCAGACGCTGAGACCGATGTCTCTGCTGAGCAGGCTCCACCATGGCTGGAGAAAAATGGGAGACCGCAGTGGAAATGGCTCGAGATTCCCCCTGTGCAGAGGCTGGAACTCGACCTCTAACACTCCCTCCATTAACCTTTGGGAGCAGGTGGATGGACATTGTAGGTGATGGGGCCCTTAAAATATCATGTTGATTAAAGCCCTTTAGTACTGAGTGCGGCCAGTGTTGGTGTCCTTTTTCAATCACATCTCTTAAATCTTGTTTGTTAATATATGTTTGATGGTCTGTTTCAATAAAGGTTGTTATAGAAATTTTGCAAAAAACTCCAATGTTTCTCCTTTTTGAATCTAGTTATCATGGAGTGGCATGTAAGTAGCTAGGCATTAATTGCTTGGCATACTGAAGAATATTAGTCTGTTTTTTTTTTGCATTGATAGTGCTGCATACAGTATAATGGCCCCACGTAAAAATAAAAAAATAAATAACTACTCACCTCTGCCCATTCCCTCACTGCTCTGGACTCTTCATATATCAAAGTTCTACATGTGGTCACGCACACCATCCCCTCAGTGCTAACGCCACTCTCCTCTGCACATGCGGGATCCCCTCAGCACTAACGCCACTACCCTCACCCTCCTCAGCATGAGCGTGGCCTGATGGAACAGCGCTAGTAACAAGGGGGGTAGCGCATGGGGTAAGGGGAGGGCGCGTGTGCAGAGGAGAGTGTTAGTGGTGGTAGTGCTGAGGACATGGTGCACATGCCCACCGGGAGGGCTCTGCGTGCTATAGGTTCGCCACCACTGCCCTAGCCTTTCAATCAGCTCGTCGACATGGGACATTGGATATGTGTCAAATTTAGAACTTCATTCAGCTTCCGGTGGCCTTTACAGAACCTCCATTCTCCACCTGGTTTCGGCACCAAGACGAAGGGACTGGACCTGCCGCTCTTGGACTCTTCAATGACATCTATGTTCAACATTCATTTCACCTACTTTGAGTTTATCTCCCTAACAGATGCAGGTGGAATTGAGATCTGTCAACGGCTGTTAACATGTTAAATGATACTATCAATCTCTGACAGCAGCATTTAACATGATCGCGCCAGAAGCGCATTACTAACTGCTGGTTAACTGCTGGTTCTGCTGGAGACCCCAGTGGTTGTCATTGCCAATCTGCTATGAGCGCCACCCCATGACCACCGTTTATAGCAGATGATCATTTCTGAAGCCCTGCTATGTGTAGCACAAGTGATCGGATGATCGCAGCTTCAAGTCTCCTAAGGAGACTATTGAAGCAAGTAAAAACTGAAAAAAATAAAAAAAAATATAAAAGTTCAAATCATCCCTCTTTTGCCCCATTCAAAATAAAACAATAAAAAAATCAAAAATACATATATTTAGTATGCACAATTAACCCCCTAATGACCGGAGCTTTTTTCGGTTTTGCATTTTCGTTTTTAGCTCCCTCCTTCCCAGAGCCATAACTTTTTTATTTTCCCGTCAATATGGCCATGTGAGTGCTTATTTTTTATTGGACTAGTTGTACTTTTGAACGACACCATTGGTTTTACTATGTCGTGTACTAGAAAATGGGAAAAAAATTCCAAGTGTGGTGAAATTGCAAAAAAAGTGCAATCCCACACTTTGTTTGGCTTTTCTGCTAGATTCACTAAATGCTAAAACTGACCTGTCATTATGATTCTCCAGGTCATTACGACTTCATACATACCAAATATGTCTAGGTTCTTTTTTATCTAAGTGGTAAAAAAAATTCCAAACTTTGCTAAAAAAAAATAAATGTGCAATTTTCCGATACCCGTCTCCATTTTTCGGGATCTCAGGTCGGGTGAGGGCTTATTTTTTGCGTGCCGAGCTGACGTTTTTAATGATACCATTTTGGCACAAATACGTTCTTTTGATCGCCCGTTACTGCATTTTAATGCAATGTCGCGGCGACCAAAAAAACACTACGCCGTTTAGGGATCAGGTTAATCCTTTTTTTTTTATTGATAGATCAGGCGATTTTTGAATGCAGCGATACCAAATATGTCTATGTTTGATTTTTTTTGTTTTATTTTGAACGGGGTGAAAGGGGGGTGATTTGAACTTTTATATTTTTTTTATTTTTTAAAAACATTTTTTTTTACTTTTGCCATGGGAGGCTAGAAGCTGACATAGCCTGATCGGCTCTGCTACATAGGAGCGATGCTCAGATCTCCCCTATGTAGCAAAATTACTGCATTACTATGAGCGCCGACCACTGGATGGCGCTCACAGCAATCCAGCATCAACAACCATAGAGGTCTGCTGGAGATCCCTGGTTGTTATGCCGATGCACCGATGACCCCTGATCATGTGACGGGGGTCAGCTGGAGCCCGCATCAAAGCGGGAGTTCTGCCATCAGATGTACTATTCCGTCTGATGGCAGAAAGGGGTTAAAATACCGTATAAAAATAATTACGGTAATCTGATCTGAAAACAGTGTAACAAGAAACAAATTCAAAACGCCAGTATTATGTTTTTTTGGTAGCCACATTGCAATAAAATGCAATAACAGACAATCAAAAGATCACATCTACCCCAAAATTGCATCAATAAAAACGTCAGCTTGGCGCACAAAAAATAAGTCGCCACTCAGTCACAGACCCTGAAAAATGGAGACGTTACAGGTCTTGAAAAAAAGGCGCCATTTTTTTAACACGCTTTGGATTTTTTTTCACCACTTCAATAAAAAAGAACCTGTACATGTTTGATATCTGCAAACTCATAATGATGTGGAGAATCATAATGGTAGGTCAGTTTTATCATTTAGTGAACATGGTTAAAAAAAAATTGCGGAATTGCAGTTTTTATTGCAATTTCATCGCATTTGGAATTCTTTTCCTATTTTCCAGTACATTATATGGTAAAATCAATGGTGTCATTTAGAAGTACAACTTGTCCCGCAAAAAAAACAAGCCCTCACACGGCCATATTGAGGAAAAATTAATAAAGGTTATGGCTCTGGGAATAATGGGAGCGGAAAATGAAAAAATGGAAAGAGGACTGTGGGTGAAGGGGTTAATGGCATGTATGTAGCATGCACCTAGTGTGTGAGACTGGTGTGTACAGGCTCGGACTGGCCCATAGGGTAACAGGGTAATTCCCTGATGGGCCCCTGTTCAGATCTGGGCTCCCAACCCCACTATATGGGCATTATTTGGCATAATTCAATTGAGTTGCTCTGTACATAAAAAGCAAACTACCCAGTTTATTATTATACTAGATGGTGGCCCGATTCTAACGCATCAGGTATTCTATAATATGCATGTCCACGTAGTATATTTCCCAGCCACGTAGTATATTGCCCAGTCACGTAGTATATTTCCCAGCCACGTAGTATATTGCCCAGTCATGTAGTATATTGCCCAGCCACGTAGTATATTGCGCAACCACGTAGTATATTGCCCAGTCACATAGTATATTGCCCAGTCACGTAGTATATTGCCCAGCTACGTAGTATATTGCCCAGTGACGTAGTATATTGCACAGCGACGTAGTATACAGCACAGAGCCACGTAGTATATTGCCCAGTCACATAGTATGTTGCCCAGTCACGTAGTATATTGCCCAGCTACGTAGTATATTGCCCAGTGACGTAGTATATTGCACAGCAACGTAGTATAAAGCACAGAGCCACGTAGTATATTGCCCAATGACGTAGTATATTGCCCAGCCACGTAGTATATTGCCCAGCTACGTAGTATATTGCCCAGTAACGTAGTATATTGCCCAGCCACGTAGTATATTGCCCAGCTACGTAGTATATTGCCCAGTGACGTAGTATATTGCCCAGCCACGTAGTATATTGCCCAGCTACGTAGTATATTGCCCAGTGACGTAGTATATTGCACAGCGACGTAGTATACAGCACAGAGCCACGTAGTATATTGCCCAGCCACGTAGTATATTGCCCAGTGACGTAGTATATTGCCCAGCCACGTAGTATATTGCCCAGCCACGAAGTATATTGTCCAGTGATGTAGTATATTGGCCAGCCACGTAGTATATTGCCCAGCTACGTAGTATATAGCCTAGTGACATACAGTATATTGCACAGTGACATAGTATACAGCACAGAGCCACATAGTATATTGCCCAGCCACGTAGTATATTGCCCAGCCACGTAGTATATTGCCCAGTGAGGTAGTATATTGCCCAGCGACGTAGTATATTGCACAGCGACGTAGTATACAGCACAGAGCCACGTAGTATATTGCCCAGCCACGTAGTACATTGCCCAGTCACATAGTATATTGCCCAGCTACGTAGTATATTGCCCAGCCACGCATGTCACAGGTTAAAAAATAAAAAATAAACATACTCACCTTCGGATCTGAGGGCCCCTTGTAGCGCGCGGCTGCCGCCATCTTCCGTTCCCAAGATGCATTGCGAAATTACCCAGATGACTTAGCGGTCTTGCGAGGCCACTAAATCTTCTTGGTAATTTCGCAATGCATCGCCAGGAACGGAAGATGGCGGACGGCTCTGCGGACAACGGAGGGTGAGTATAGCAGGTTTTTTTTTTATTATTATTTTTAACATTAGATTTTTTACTATTGATGCCGCATAGGCAGCATCAATAGTGAAAAGTTGGGGACACACAGGGTTAATAGCGGCGGTAACGGAGTGCATTACCCGCAGAATAACGCGGTCCTTTACCGCCGGCATTAACCCTGTGTGAGCGGTGAGTGGAGGGGAGTATGCGGGCGCCGGGCAGTGACTGCGGGGAGTAAGGAGCGGCCATTTTCTTCCGGACTGTGCCCGTCGCTGATTGGTCGTGGCTTTTTTTCCGCGACCAATCAGCGACTTGGATTTCCTTGACAGACAGAGGCCGCGACCAATGAATATCCGTGACAGACAGACAGAAGGACAGAAAGACGGAAGTGACCCTTAGACAATTATATAGTAGATAGCGATCTAGGTAAATTTGTGAACAAGGGTAGTGTGATATTTGCATACATGTGAAAAGTGGGCCCCCAAGGTCAATGTTACTGGTGGGCCCTTAACACCCCAGTCGGACACTGCACACACCTCACAGGCAGGCAGGCACACACGCAGGCACACAGCACAGCTCACCCCCTTCCCCGCAGCAGTAGCTTATTCCACCAGCCTTTTCCTCGCTGGATTCCTGGAAGCTTTCTGACTGAGACAGCAGCATGCTGGATGATGACGTCACCCAGCTGGGCTGTCTCAGACAGGAAGCAGAACGCCGGGAGGTGAGCTGCTCTGGGAGTCTGTGGGCCTGCGTGTGTATGTGTGCGGTGCTGTGTGTGGTACTTTGTGTGTGTGCGTGTGTGTGTGGTGGGGCTTTACATGCGGGCAGTGTTAGCTGCACCCTGCGGCTAACGCTGCCCGCTATTAAAGAGAAATGGTATTCACGCCTCTTCCACACCCATAGGGGCGTGGGGAAGCGTGAATATTGATTTGGCTTTAGCAGCGGGGACAGGATCCTGTCTCCAGCTGCTGCTACTGGCACAGGGCGGGCCCCCTTGACTCAGGTGACCTACAGCCACTGGCAAGGGGCCCCTGGAGCAGTGGGGGGCCCTAGGCAGCTGCTAGCCAGATGCCAGCAGGTGTCAGTGCCTGGGCCCACCGGAGAATCCTCCGGTTCTCCGGTGGGCCAGTCCGAGCCTGGCTGTGTGAGAAAATTCTCACGCAGCATTGCTGTGAACTCAAGTAACCTCTTCAGTGATGCACTGCAGGAGCCATTGTCTCCTGTCAGTATGTCACTGAAGGCCCTATAGAGCAGTGACATCATCCGATGTCACTGTTCTATAGGAGAAATCATCGTGGGACAATTGTTATTAACCCCTTAAGCCCCAAGGGTGGTTTGCACGTTAATGACCTGGCCAATTTTTACAATTCTGACCACTGTCCCTTTATGAGGTTATAACTCTGGAACGCTTCAACGGATCCTGGTGATTCTGACATTGTTTTCTCGAGACATATTGTACTTCATGATAGTGGTAAAATTTCTTTGATATTACCTGCGTTTATTTGTTAAAAAAAATGGAAATTTGGCGAAAATTTAGAAAATTTCACAATTTTCCAACTTTGAATTTCTATGCCCTTAAATGACAGAGATATGTTACATAGTTACATAGTTATTAAGGTTGAAGGAAGACTTTAAGTCCATCTAGTTCAACCCATAGCCTAACCTAACATGCCCTAACATGTTGATCCAGAGGAAGGCAAAAAAAAACCATGTGGCAAAGAGTAAGCTCCACCTTGGGGAAAAAAATTCCTTCCCGACTCCACATACGGCAATCAGACTAGTTCCCTGGATCAACGCCCTATCAAGGAATCTAGTGTATATACCCTGTAACATTATACTTTTCCAGAAATGTATCCAGTCCCCTTTTAAATTTAAGTAATGAATCACTCATTACAACATCATACGGCAGAGAGTTCCATAGTCTCACTGCTCTTACAGTAAAGAATCCACGTCTGTTATTATGCTTAAACCTTTTTTCCTCCAAACGTAGAGGATGCCCACTTGTCCCTGTTTCAGGTCTATGATTAAAAAGATCATCAGAAAGGTCTTAGTACTGTCCCCTCATATATTTATACATTAACATAAGATCACCCCTTAGTCTTCGTTTTTCCAAACTAAATAGCCCCAAGTGTAATAACCTATCTTGGTATTGCAGATCCCCCAGTCCTCTAATAACCTTGGTCGCTCTTCTCTGCACCCGCTCTAGTTCAGCTATGTCTTTCTTAAACACCGGAGACCAGAACTGTGCACAGTATTCTAAGTGTGGTCGAACAAGTGACTTGTATAGAGGTAAAATTATGTTCTCCTCATGAGCATCTATGCCTCTTTTAATGCATCCCATTATTTTATTTGCCTTTGTAGCAGCTGCCTGACACTGGCCACTGAATATGAGTTTGTCATCCACCCATACACCCAGGTCTTTTTCATTGACGGTTTTGCCCAGAGTTTTAGAATTAAGCACATAATTATACATCTTATTACTTCTACCCAAGTGCATGACCTTATATTTATCCCCATTAAAGCTCATTTGCCATTTATCAGCCCAAGCTTCTAGTTTACATAAATCATCCTGTAATATAAAATTGTCCTCCTCTGTATTGATTACCCTGCAGAGTTTAGTGTCATCTACAAATATTGAAATTCTACTCTGAATGCCCCCTACAAGGTCATTAATAAATATGTTAAAAAGAAGAGGGCCCAATACTGACCCCTGTGGTACCCACTGCTAACTGCTACCCAGTCCGAGTGTGTTCCATTAATAACTACCCTTTGTTTCCTATCCCTGAGCCAGCTGTCAACCCACTGACAAAAATATTTTCCCCTATCCCCATTATTCTCATTTTATGTATCAACCTTTTGTGTGGCACCGTATCAAAAGCTTTTGAAAAGTCCATATACACTACATCTACTGGGTTCCTTTGGTCCAGTCCGGAACTTACCTCTTCATAGAAACTGATCAAATTAGTCTGACATGAACGGTCCCTAGTAAACCCGTGCTGATACTGGGTCATGAGGTTATTCCTCTTCAGATACTCCAGTATAGCGTCCCTTAGAATGCCCTCCAGGATTTTACCCACAGTAGAGGTTAAGCTGACTGGCCTATAATTTCCGAGTTCAGTTTTTGTCCCCTTTTTGAATATTGGCACCACATTTGCTATATGCCAGTCCTGCGGCACAGACCCTGTTATTATTGAGTCTTTAAAGATTAAAAATAATGGTCTATCAATGACTGTACTTAATTCCTGCAGTACTCGAGGGTGTATCCCATCCGGGCCCGGAGATTTGTCAATTTTAGTGATTCTTAGACGCCGCCGCACTTCCTGCTGGGTTAAGCAGGTGACATTTAATGGGGAATTTTTATCACTAGACATTTTGTCTGCCATGGGATTTTCTTGTGTAAATACTGATGAAAAAAAAGTCATTTAGCATATTGGCTTTTTCCTCATCCTCATCCACCATTTCACCCAGACTATTTTTAAGGGGGCCAACACTATCATTTTTTAGTTTCTTACTATTTATGTAGTTAAAGAATATTTTGGGATTATTTTTACTCTCTCTGGCAATGAGTCTCTCTGTCTCAATCTTTGCTGCATTGATTTGCTTTTTACAGAATTTATTTAATTTTTTGTATTTATTTAATGCCTCCTCACTACCTACTTCCTTTAATTCTCTAAATGCTTTCTTTTTGTCACTTATTGCGCCCCTTACAGCTCTATTTAGCCATATTGGTTTCCTCCTATTCCTAGTATGTTTATTCCCATACGGTATATACTGTGCACAGGTCCTATCCAGGATGCTAATAAATGTCTCACATTTTCTTTGTGTATTTTTGTGTCTCAGGATATCGTCCCATTTAATTGCACCAAGATCCTCTCTCATCCGTTGGAAATTTGCCCTCCTGAAGTTTAGTGTCCTTGTAACCCCTCTATTACACATTTTTTTAAAGGATACATGAAAACTTATTATTTTGTGATCGCTATTTCCCAAGTAACCCCCAAGCCTTATATTTGCTATGCGGTCTGGCCTGTTGGTTAATATTAGGTCTAGCAGTGCCCCCTTTCTTGTTGGGTCCTGAACCAGTTGTGAAAGGTAATTGTCTCTCATAGTTGTCAAAAACCGATTACCTTTGCTGGAACTGCAGGTTTCTGTTCCCCAATCTATTTCAGGGTAGTTGAAGTCCCCCATAATAATGACTTCTCCTTGAGTCGCAGCTTCATCTATTTGCTTTACGAGGATATTCTCCATTGCTTCCATTATTTTTGGAGAGTTATAACAAACCCCTATCAGTAATTTATTATTTTTTCCCCCTCCCCTTATCTCCACCCACAGGGATTCTACATTTTCATTAAATTCACCTATATTATCACGCCGGATGGGTTTTAAGGACGATTTTACATATAGACACACCCCTCCCCCTCGCTTATCTGTACGGTCATTTCTGAACAGGTTATAGCCCTGCAAGTTAACAGCCCAGTCATGGCTCTCATCCAGCCATGTTTCAGATATCTCCACCATGTCATAATTATGCTCCTACAACATTAGTTCTAATTCGTCCATTTTGTTGGCGAGGCTTCTGGCATTAGTATACATGCACTTGATGTTCCTCTCTGTACCTCTACTCTTTCTTAAATTATTAACTGTTCTAACCCCACCCCCCATGCCACCGCCACCCCCAACTTCCTTATTTGTGCCCAGGTCTCTATCTGCACTATCTTCCCCTCCTATAAAATGAATACCCTCCCCCCCAATCCCTAGTTTAAACAATCCTCCAACCTTCTAGCCATTTTCTAACCCAGCACAGCTGCACCTTCCCCATTGAGGTGCAGTCCATCCCTAGCGTAGAGCCTGTAGCCAACTGAGAAGTCGGCCCAGTTCTGCAGGAACCCAAACCCCTCCTTCCTACACCAATTCCTGAGCCACTTATTAACCTCCCTAATCTCCCGTTGCCTCTCTGGCGTGGCACGTGGTACAGGCAGTATTTCGGAGAATACCACGTTGGAGGTACTTGCTTTCAGCTTGCAGCCTAATTCCCTGAAATCATCTTTAACCCCTTTACCCCCAAGGGTGGTTTGCACGTCAATGACCAGGCCAATTTTTACAATTCTGACCACTGTCCCTTTATGAGGTTATAACTCCGAAACGCTTCAACGGATCCTGGTGATTCTGACATTGTTTTCTCGTGACATATTGTACTTCATGATAGTGGTAAAATTTCTTTGATAGTACCTGCGTTTATTTGTGAAAAAAACGGAAATTTGGCGAAAATTTTGAAAATTTCGCAATTTTCAAACTTTGAATTTTTATGCAATTAAATCACAGAGATATGTCACACAAAATACTTAATAAGTAACATTTCCCACATGTCTCCTTTACATCAGCATAATTTTGGAACCAAATTTTTTTTTTTGTTAGGGAGTTATAAGGGTTAAAAGTTGACCAGCAATTTCTCATTTTTACAACACCATTTTTTTTTAGGGACCACGTCTCATTTGAAGTCATTTTGAGGGGTCTATATGATAGAAAATGCCCAAGTGTGACACCATTCTAAAAACTGCACCCCTCAAGGTGCTCAAAACCACATTCAAGAAGTTTATTAACCCTTCAGGTGTTTAATAGGAATTTTTTGAATGTTTAAATAAAAATGAACATTTAACTTTTTTACACAAAAAATTTACTTCAGCTCCAATTTGTTTTATTTTACCAAGGGTAACAGGAGAAAATGGACCCCAAAAGTTGTTGTCCAATTTGTCCTGAGTATGCTGATACCCCATATGTGGCAGTAAACCACTGTTTGGGCGCATGGGAGAGCTCGGAAGGGAAGGAGCGCCGTTTGACTTTTCAATGCAAAATTGACAGGAATTGAGATGGGACGCCATGTTGCGTTTGGAGAGCCACTGATGTGCCTAAACATTGAAACCCCCCACAAGTGACACCATTTTGGAAAGTAGACCCCCTAAGGAACTTATCTGGATGTGTGGTGAGCACTTTGACCCACCAAGTGCTTCACAGAAGTTTATAATGCAGAACCGTAAAAATAAAAAATCATATTTTTTCACAAAAATTATATTTTTGCCCCCAATTTTTTATTTTTCCAAGGGTAAGAGAAGAAATTGGACCTCAAAAGTTGTTGTCCAATTTGTCCTGAGTACGCTGACACCCCATATGTGGCAGTAAACCACTGTTTGGGCGCATGGGAGAGCTCGGAAGGGAAGGAGCGCCGTTTGACTTTTCAATGCAAAATTGACAGGAATTGAGATGGGACGCCATGTTGCGTTTGGAGAGCCACTGATGTGCCTAAACATTGAAACCCCCCACAAGTGACACCATTTTGGAAAGTAGACCCCCTAAGGAACTTATCTGGATGTGTGGTGAGCACTTTGACCCACCAAGGGCTTCACAGAAGTTTATAATGCAGAGCCATAAAAATAAAACAAAATTTTTTTTCCCACAAAAATTATTTTTTAGCCCCCAGTTTTGTATTTTCCCTAGGGTAACAGGAGAAATTGGACCCCAAAAGTTGTTGTCCAATTTGTCCTGAGTACGCTGATACCCCATATGTGAGGGGGAACCACCGTTTGGGCGCATGGGAGGGCTCGGAAGGGAAGGAGCGCCATTTGGAATGCAGACTTAGATGGAATGGTCTGCAGGCGTCACATTGCGTTTGCAGAGCCCCTAATGTACCTAAACAGTAGAAACCCCCCACAAGTGACACCATTTTGGAAAGTAGACCCCCTAAGAATCTCATCTTGATGTGTTGTGAGAGCTTTGAACCCCCAAGTATTTCACTACAGTTTATAACGCAGAGCCGTGCAAATAAAAAATATTTTTTTTTCCACAAAAATTATATTTTAGCCCCCAGTTTTGTATTTTTCCAAGGTTAGCAGGAGAAATTGGACCTTAAATGTTGTTGTCCAATTTGTCCTGAGTACGCTGATACCTGATATGTGGGGGGGGAACCACCGTTTGGGCGCATGGGAGGGCTCGGAAGGGAAGGAGCATCATTTGGAATGCAGACTTAGATGGATTGGTCTGCAGGCGTCACATTGCGTTTGCAGAGCCCCTAATGTACCTAAACAGTAGAAACCCCCCACAAGTGACCCCATATTGGAAACTAGACCCCTCAATGAACTTATCTAGATGTGTTGTGAGAACTTTGAACCCCCAAGTGTTTCACTACAGTTTATAACGCAGAGCCGTGAAAATAAAAAATCTTTTTGTTTTCCCACAAAAATTATTTTTAGCCCCCAGTTTTGTATTTTCCCAAGGGTAACAGGAGAAATTGGTCCACAAAAGTTGTTGTCCAATTTGTCCTGAGTACGCTGATACCCCATATGTGAGGGGGAACCACCGTTTGGGCGCATGGGAGGGCTCGGAAGGGAAGGAGCGCCATTTGGAATGCAGACTTAGATGGAATGGTCTGCAGGCGTCACATTGCGTTTGCAGAGCCCCTAATGTACCTAAACAGTAGAAACCCCCCACAAGTGACACCATTTTGGAAAGTAGACCCCCTAAGGATCTCATCTTGATGTGTTGTGAGAGCTTTGAACCCCCAAGTATTTCACTACAGTTTATAACGCAGAGCCGTGCAAATAAAAAATATTTTTTTTTCCACAAAAATTATATTTTAGCCCCCAGTTTTGTATTTTTCCAAGGTTAGCAGGAGAAATTGGACCCTAAATGTTGTTGTCCAATTTGTCCTGAGTACGCTGATACCTGATATGTGGGGGGGGAACCACCGTTTGGGCGCATGGGAGGGCTCGGAAGGGAAGGAGCATCATTTGGAATGCAGACTTAGATGGATTGGTCTGCAGGCGTCACATTGCGTTTGCAGAGCCCCTAATGTACCTAAACAGTAGAAACCCCCCACAAGTGACCCCATATTGGAAACTAGACCCCTCAATGAACTTATCTAGATGTGTTGTGAGAACTTTGAACCCCCAAGTGTTTCACTACAGTTTATAACGCAGAGCCGTGAAAATAAAAAATCTTTTTGTTTTCCCACAAAAATTATTTTTAGCCCCCAGTTTTGTATTTTCCCAAGGGTAACAGGAGAAATTGGTCCACAAAAGTTGTTGTCCAATTTGTCCTGAGTACGCTGATACCCCATATGTGAGGGTAAACCCCTGTTTGGGCACACGGGAGAGCTCGGAAGGGAAGGAGCACTGTTTTACTTTTTCAACGCAGAATTGGCTGGAATTGAGATCGGACGCCATGTCGTGTTTGGAGAGCCCCTGATGTGCCGAAACAGTGGAAACCCCCCAATTATAACTGAAACCCTAATATAAACACACCCCTAACCCTAATTCCAACGGTAACCCTAACCACACCTCTAACCCTGACACACCCCTAACCCTAATCCCAACCCTATTCCCTACTGTAAATGTAATCTAAACCCTAACCCTAACTTTAGCCCCAACCCTAACTGTAGCCCCAACCCTAACCCTAGCCCTAACCCTAATCCTAGCCCTAACTCTAGCCCTAGCCCTAACCCTAGCCCTAACCCTAGCCCTAACCCTAGCCCTAACCCTAACCCTAATGGGAAAATGGAAATAAATACATTTTTTTTTATTTTTCCCTAACTAAGGGGGTGATGAAGGGGGGTTTGATTTACTTTTATAGCGAGTTTTTTAGCGGATTTTTATGATTGGCAGCTGTCACACACTGAAAGACGCTTTTTATTGCAAAAAATATTTTTTGCAATACCACATTTTGAGAGCTATAATTTTTCCATATTTTGGTCCACAGAGTCATGTGAGGTCTTGTTTTTTGCGGGACGAGTTGACGTTTTTACTGAAAACATTTTCGGGCACGTGACATTTTTTGATCGCTTTTTATTCCGATTTTTGTGAGGAAGAATGACCAAAAACCAGCTATTCATGAATTTCTATTGGGGGAGGCGTTTATACCGTTCCGCGTTTGGTAAAATTGATAAATCAGTTTTATTCTTCGGGTCAGTACGATTACAGCGATACCTCATTTATATCATTTTTTTATGGTTTGGCGCTTTTATACGATAAAAACTATTTTACAGAAAAAATAATTATTTTTGCATCGCTTTATTCTCAGGACTATAACTTCTTTATTTTTTTGCTGATGATGCTGTATGGCGGCTCGTTTTTTGCGGGACAATATGACGCTTTCAGCGGTACCATTGTTGTTTATATCTGTCCTTTTGATCGCGTGTTATTCCACTTTTTTTTCGGCGGTATGATAATAAAGCGTTGTCTTTTGCCTCGTTTTTTTTTTTTTTTTTTCTTACGGTGTTTACTGAAGGGGTTAACTAGTGGGGCAGTTTTATAGGTCGGGTCGTTACGGACGCGGGGATACTAAATATGTGTACTTTTATTGGTTTTTTTTTTTTATTTAGATGAAGAAATGTATTTATGGGAATATTTTTTTTTTTTTTCATTATTTTGGAATATTTTTTTTAATTTTTTTTTACACATTTAGAAAATTTTTTTTAAACTTTTTTACTTTGTCCCAGGGGGGGACATCACAGATCAGTGATCTGACAGTTTGCACAGCACTCTGTCAGATCACTGATCTGACATGCAGCGCTGCAGCCTTCACAGTGCCTGCTCTGAGCAGGCTCTGTGAAGCCACCTCCCTCCCTGCAGGACTCAGATCCGCGGCCATCTTGGATCCGGGGCTGGAGGGAGCAGGGAGGGAGGTGAGACCCTCGCAGCAACGCGATCACATCGCGTTGCTGCGGGGGGCTCAGGGAAGCCCGCAGGGAGCCCCCTCCCTGCGCGGTGCTTCCCTGCACCGCCGGCACATCGCGATCATGTTTGATCGCGGTGTGCCAGGGGTTAATGTGCCGGGGGCGGTCCGTGACCGCTCCTGGCACATAGTGCCGGATGTCAGCTGCGATAAGCAGCTGACACCCGGCCGCGATCGGCCGCGCTCCCCCCGTGAGCGCGGCCGATCGGCTATGACGTACTATCCCGTCCAGGGTCAGATAAGCCCAGGGCACCTCGACGGGATAGTACGTCTAAGGTCACAGAGGGGTTAAGGACCTTCCACCTACCTCTAACTTTGTCGTTTGTGCCTATGTGCACCATGACCGCTGGGTCCTCACCAGCCCCTCCCAGTAATCTGTCCACCCGATCAGCGATGTGTCGGACTCGAGCGCCAGGTAGGCAGCACACCGTTCGACGATCCCTGTCTTTGTGACAGATTGCCCTATCTGTTCCCCAATATGTCACACAAAATACTTAGTAAGTAACATTTCCCACATGTCTACTTTACATCAGCACAATTTTGGAAACAAATTTTTTGTTAGGTAGTTATATGGGTTAAAAGTTGACCAGCAATTTCTCATTTGTACATCACCATTTTTTTTTTAGGGACCACATCACATTTGAAGTCATTTTGAGGGGCCTATTGATAGAAAATAACCAAGTGTGACACCATTCTAAAATCTGCACCCCTCAAGGTGCTAAAAACCACATTCAATAAGTTTATTAACTCTTCTGGTGCTTCACAGGAATTTTTGGAATGTTTAAATAAAAATGAACATTTCACTTTTTTTCACAAAAAATTTACTTCAGCTCCAATTTGTTTTATTTTACCAAGGGTAACAGGAGAAAATGGACCCCAAAAGTTGTTGTACAATTTGTCCTGAGTACCCCAATACCCCATATGTGGGGGTAAACCACTGTTTGGGTGCATGGCAGAGCTTGGAAGGGAAGGAGCGCCATTTGACTTTTCAATGCAAAATTGGCTGGAATTGAGATGGGACACCATGTTGCGTTGGGGAGCCCCTGATGTGCCTAAACATTGAAACCCCCCAGAAGTGACACCATTTTGGAAAGTAGACCCCTTAAATATCTTATCTAGATGCGTTGAGAGCTTTGAACCCCCAAGTGTTTCACTACGGTTTATGACGCAGAAAAAATTATTTTTTAGCCCCCAGTTTTGTATTTTCCCAAGGGTAACAGGAGAAATTGGACCCCAAAAGTTGTTGCGCAATTTGTCCTGGGTGCGCCGATACCCCATATGTGGGGGGTAACCACCGTTTGGGCGCATGGCAGAGCTCGGAAGGGAAGGAGCGCCATTTGGAATGCAGACTTAGATGGAATGGTCTGCAGGAGTAACATTGCGTTTGCAGAGCCCCTAATGTACCTAAACAGTAGAAACCCCCCACAAGTGACCCCATATTGGAAACTAGACCCCCCAATGAACTTATCTAGATGTGTTGTGAGAACTTTGAACCCCCAAGTATTTCACTACAGTTTATAACGCAGAGCCGTGAAAATAAAAAATCATTTTTTCCTACAAAAATGTTTTTTAGCCCCCCAAATTTTTATTTTCCCAAGGGTAACAAGAGAAATTGGACCCCAGAAGTTATTGTCCAATTTATCCTGAGTACGCTGATACCCCATATGTTGGGGTATACCCGTTTGGGCGCACAGGAGAGCTCGGAAGGGAAGGAGCACTGTTTTACTTTTTCTACGCAGAATTGGCTGGAATTGAGATGGGACACCATGTTGCGTTGGGGAGCCCCTGATGTGCCTAAACATTGAAACCCCCCACAAGTGACACCATTTTGGAAAGTAGATTCCCTAAATATCTTATCTAGATGCGTTGTGAGAGCTTTGAACCCCCAAGTGTTTCACTACAGTTTATGACAGAGCCGTGAAAATAAATTTTCTTTTTCCACAAAAATTATTTTTTAGCCCCCAGTTTTGTATTTTCCCAAGGGTAACAGGAGAAATTGGACCCCAAAAGTTGTTCCGCAATTTGTCCTGAGTGCGCCGATACCCCATATGTTGGGGTATACCTGTTTGGGCGCACAGGAGAGCTCGGAAGGGAAGGAGCACTGTTTTACTTTTTCAACGCAGAATTGGCTGGAATTGAGATCGGACGCCATGTCGCGTTTGGAGAGCCCCTGATGTGCCTAAACAGTGGAAACCCCCGATTCTAAATGAAACCCTAATACAAACACACCCCTAACCACACCTCTAACCCTGACACACCCCTAACCCTAATCCCAACCACACCCCTAACCCCAACTCTAACACACCCCTAACCCTAATCCCAACTGTAAATGTAATCCAAACCCTAACCCTAGCGCTAACCCCAGCCCTAATGGGAAAATGGAAATACATTTTTTAAATTTTTTCCTAAATAAGGGGGTGATGATTTACTTTTCTAGCGGGTTTTCTAGCGGATTTTTATGATTGCCAGCCGTCACACACTAAAAGACTCTTTTTATTGCAAAAAATATTTTTTTGCGTTACCACATTTTGAGAGCTATAATTTTTCATATTTTGGTCCAGAGTCATGTGAGGTCTTGTTTTTTGCGGGACGAGTTGACGTTTTTATTGGTAACATTTTTGGGCACGTGACATTTTTGATCGCTTTTTATTCTGATTTTTGTGAGGCAGAAAGACCAAAAACCAGCTATTCATGAATTTCTTTTGGGGGAGGCGTTTATACCGTTCCGCGTTTGGTAAAATTGATAAAGCAATTTTATTCTTCGGGTCAGTACGATTACAGCGATACCTCATTTATATCATTTTTTTATGTTTTGGAGCTGTTATACGATAAAAACTATTTTATAGAAAAAATAATTATTTTTACATCGCTTTATTCTGAGGACTATAACTTTTTATTTTTTCGCTGATCACGCTGTGTGGCGGCTCGTTTTTTGCGGGTCAAGATGATGTTTTCAGCGGTACCATGGTTATTTCTATCGATCTTTTTGATCGCGTGTTATTCCACTTTTTGTTCGGCGGTATGATAATAAAGGGTTGGTTTTTTCATTTTTTTTTTTTACGGTGTTCACTGAAGGGGTTAACTAGTGGGCCAGTTTTATAGGTCGGGTCGTTACGGATGCGGCGATACTAAATATGTGTACTTTTATTGTTTCTTTATTATTTAAAGAAATGTATTTATGGGAATAATATATATTATTTCTTTATTTAGGATTTTTTTTTTTACACAACTATATATATTTTTTTACTTTATAACATTGCCCTGGGAGGGGGGGACGCATCATGTTATAAGGTCAGATCGCTGATCTTACACTTTGCAGAGCACTGTGTCAGATCAGTGATCTGACATGCAGGGCTGCAGGCTTACCAGCAGTTGCTCTGAGCAGGCGCTTGGTATGCCACCTCCCTGCAGGACCTGGATGCAGCCCCGCGGCCATTTTGGATCTGGAGCCTGCAGGGAGAGGGCAGGAGACCCTCAGAGCAACCCGGGAGTGCGGCCGATCGCTCTGACGTACTATCCCGTCTCTGGGACTTAAGTCCCAGGTCACCTTGACGGGATAGTACGTCAAATGGGATTAAGGGGTTAATTGGACTGCATCGGATAGGGAATATACTGTTGGATTATTATTTTTTATTTTTTGCAGGTGATCGATGGCTTTGGGGAATTAGGTGTGGTTGTAAGTATGGTGAAATTAAGAATGTTAAAATACTTTATGGCTTTTTTTTTTTTACTCTTTCACTACTATAGGATTAGTAATGGAGAGGTGTCTTAGACACCTCTCCATTACTAACCAGGCTTGATGTCACCTTACAATACAAAGGTGACATTAACCCCCTATGCCACTGCTACAGAGCAGTGGGAAGAGAAAAGCTAAGTGCCGGAATTGGCGCATCTTACATATGCGCCATTTCTGGGACAGCTGGGTGCTGGTATTTGTAACCGGCGGGCAATATCCATGGCCCCTCTCTAGGCTAAATATACAGCTGTGAGCTGAGATTCATAGCCTGAGAAGCTCCAAGGGAATTACCCCCTTCCCAAGCCATAAACATCGGCCCCCGGCTTTCCCACTCTGAACTTGAAAAATGCGCAGGAGCCCATGCAATTATTTTTTTTAATTAAACAGATACTGTGTTTAAGGCCGGGGTCAACTCGCACCTCAATACCGGGCACTGCCGCCAGCACTCGGGACTGGAGTGTGCGGCTGCATCTATTTCTATGTAGCTGAACGCTCCGGTCCGAGTGCCGGGTATTGAGGTGTGAGACTCGTGCGAGTTTCTCGTGAAGTGTGACCCCGGCCTAACACAGATTTGTTCCTATATTTAGATGTATCTATAGATATATGTATCGATCTCATTCCTTCTATCTCCTATCCATAGATACAGGATAGAAGAAATGAGATAGATCTAGCGATCCCATATCTATCCATCTGTGTGTAATGGAGTGCGGGTTGGACAAATGTTAAAGAGCAGGTTGGACCAGAAATGACACCACAATTCTTTTCTTTTTGTTCAATAATATATCTTTTATTTAGCATCCAAAAACGCATACAAATCTGAATGATAAACAAAAACTAAACACATCAAATCCACACCTGCGTTTGATGGCAAGAGAGGAAGAAGCTGCACAGAAAATTCCACAGGCAAATCCGCAATGTGTGCACATAGCCTAACCCGTCACCACTCCTGGCTCTGGATTACAAATACGGCTAAATACTGACCGTGTGAACGTGGCCTTAGCATGGTTTGCTTGCACAATTTATGAGGACGCCCATGAGGCAATACTCCACTATCCCAGCGCCCAGAACGACCGTGGCATTGCGGTGGCACATATGTGCTCATGTAGAGTGGCTGGCGGCCGCACACCTCAGGGCTAGGCTGCTGTCCGTTTTTATGTTTTGCGGATCATTCCTGCACAGAAATGGAGCTGCGCTGTGGATGATATATCTCTCAGCGGAGAGGAAGCCGCAGATAGAGAAGAGTCTGCACCGAGTCTGTAGAAGGAGGGCCGCCATGCTGGGTTATACCTAGACCAACCTGCACCGCACGATGTGACACCATGCTGCACGCCACGGCGCAAGAAGAACCAACACACACGTGCTCCGTCCCCAGATAGAAGAATCACTCCGCCTCAGGCTACTGCTAAACGGCGCATGCGCTACACTGTTGCGCGCTCTCACCACGCCCACACAGTTTATAAAGGATTCCCGTTTGTCTTTGTCACGTCACTCTGCTGCGGAGAGCTGAGGCCGCCATTTTCTACACAAGAGCCATGCCGCGTGTTTACGTCGGAAGACTCGGTTATCATGTCCGGGAGAAGGACATACAGAGGTTTTTCGGAGGCTACGGGAAACTCATGGAGGTGGACTTGAAGAACGGGTAAGGGCGGGCGCGCTGCCGCACAGGCCCAGTGTTCGCAGCCAGGCTTCGGGCCTGTGTGATGAGATGTAATGGTGCTGCCCGCTGCGGGGAGGAGGGGGTCACTTACCGGAGAACAAAGTGCACGGGCGCCATTTTCCGTCTGTGGGGAGGTGGCGGGGCGACGGGTGCGGGGCAGTGCTGCGGTAACGGGTATGTGGGGCTGTGACGTCATAGGCGGGAACGGGAGGTCACCGCGGGAGCCCCGTGGGTCGCACAATGACCCACAAAGGAGGCGGGAAAATCACCAGTGCATTAGATTTAGCAGTCTCCACATTTTTGGGCCCTTTTTTTTCCCCACACGCTTGTAGTTGGGGCTAAGTGTGATTGTTGTGGCTGGCTGTTCACCTCCTGTGTCCCCTGTGCTGTGTATTGCTGGCTGCAGAGGGAGTCATCTGAGAATCCCTCAGTGAGCTGCCAGGAAGCTCTGATTAGGAGCTGGAACTGCTGATTTCTGGCCACAGACCATATCACAATAGTGCCTGTAAAGGCAAATGGAGCACTGTTTGTAATGAAACCAAATGGCCAAAATGATTTTTAGTCCCAAATGTATTTAAAGGGAACTTAATACCTTGTTTTTAGCTAGTAATCTGGCCCCTGAGGGGTGGTAGTGAAGCAAAGTGCATCATTAACGTGTTTTTGTTAAAGCAAAGCTCCAAGTATTGTTTATAAAAACACTTTATACCGTTAGGGGATTCCATCACATCCCTTTTCTTCCAGCTGTGTGGTGACTTTATCTTCATTCAGTGTGGTTTTGAAACCAAGCACACCTTACGTAGGAAATCCCGCACGTGCGCACTGCCCATCCGCTCCCTGGACATGATCACTGACCGTGTACAGCCCCAGCTTCATAGCTGTGCGCCAAAGCCGCTCGGTGCCAGTGGCTATAGGACGCGTGTGCGCCGCTGTGTCCCCTCCACTCTTCGCCCTGGAGCATGCACACATCTGATATGAGGCTGGCGCTGCATGCCCAGGGAGCAGATGCAGTGCACATTTGCAGGATTTCCTACGTGGGTGACGCCGGGCCAATCGCAGCAATCAATCGCTATCCTGTGGGCGTACATAATTTCAAAACCACACTGATCCATGACTGAAAACACAAAACCGCCACCCCTGTGAGTTTAGTTTTCACACCAGTAAAGTGGATTTTATTTAATAGTTTTGGGAATATCAACAATTGGATGTATGTAAATAACATAATCGGTTCATGCAGCTTTACATGAACACCCGATCCTTACACTATGGTCAAAACAATGAAAGCAATTGTTACCATCCACCTCTGGTGTCTCCCCTATTTCCTCCATAGACTGTAATCTTGCGAGCAGGGCCCTCACTCCTCTTGGTATGTTTGTGATTATTATTCTGTAATGTCTTTTATTGTCTGTACAAGTCCCCCCTAAATGTAAAGTGCTGCGGAATGTTGGCACTATAGAAATAAAATTATTTCTGTGCTGAGATAATGTTGTAAATGTGCCCCTGCTGTGTACTGTGTAATGGCTGTCTGATCATACCACAGCTCCTGGGCAGGGGAGGAAGCAAAAAAAGTATACATACAAGAAAGGGCAGGATCGCAAATAATTCTTTGATGTAAAACATGCTTTAAAAACATGCAGGGAAATGCTTTAATCTCACAAAGAATCAGCTGTGATCCCCTGCTTTCCATTCTGTATACTCTTTTGCCCATATGATCAGACATGTTTCAGCATGGTCAGACAGAGCCAGTACATGGCAGGTGGCACATCTATAAAGATTCTAAGCACATGAACTTTTTTTTTTTAACCCTCCATTTCTGGAAATTATTCCAAGATGTGTTGATTAAAATCAACTTTAAGATTAAATTTGGAAAATTTAAGCTAGAAACAAAATACAGCCGTGAAATCACATTTTTTTAATGTTTGCTGATTTCCATGGTAACGGTTGCAGACAATTTGAATGTATCAGAACCCTGGATGTGGTGGGAGGAGGGGTCAAACTGGCACAGTTGCCCATGGCAACCAGTGTCTGGCCCATTTGGGAAGGATCTGGGTGCTCCAGACTGTTTCTTTAAAGCAGTTTTAGTAAATTGCTGGAGGTGCATTTTGTCGTCTTCTATGCTTTAGAAGAAAAATGTCTATTTAGTTCTAGTGTCATGGACCCAGAGTCCTGCATTGCTAAAGAGCTTTACATTCACATCACTTTCTTGCAATCAGAATAGCAGACAAAATTGGTGCCCAAAACAGATCTGTTGACTGATCCAAATAAAGCGGAAAAGCCCCATTGATAACTATGGATCAGTCAGTCTGTCTTCAGTTATGTCAGTTTTTACAAGTACTGAAAAAGCACAGCATGCAGAAATCATTTCCAAACTGCTGACACTAACAATCAGTGTGGTCCTTTTCCCATCAGTTACAGTATGTAATTACGTATCTGTTCTTCAATTCCATTTGTCAGTCCAAATGGAACAGAGCTGGAATGTTTGAACAGTGATGTGAATGGAGCCCTGGGTTGGTCACACGTTTGTCGTCGGGCGTGCTGATTAAAAATGTATGCAAATATACGCCGTACATCAACTATAGTCTGCCTAAATTTCGACATGGCTTTATTGTATGTAATATGGCCATCTATATAGGCATAAATTAAAGTTCTGGTATAAAATAACAAAACATTGGTATGTGCTTATGTATTCACCCATTTTGCCCCTAAAAATTTCTGCTACAAGCAATTACTTTCATAAGTCACTCTTGGTGAAAAGAAGTCCATCTGTTTGCAATCAAGGCCACGTTTGCATTTTCAATGTTCGTAAGCCAAAACCAGGAGTAGAACAATTGAAGAAAAGTGTAGTAGAAACAAGTGTACCACTTATGCATTTTTCACCCATTCCTGGTTTTGGCTTACAGATACAGATGTGAACGTGGTTTATCACATACTGTCAGTATATACACACCTTTAAGAAAAGGCCACAGAGGCTGCAACACCATTAAGCAAGATGCACCACTAAACAAACACAAGGCTAGAGATGAGTGAATATCGTCGGCTCCATCCTTATTTGGCAAGTTATAGCGCTTACCGAAGAAGCTGCATCGGGAACCCGGCTACCAGGAGCGCTCCTGATGATCCGCTGTTTGGCGTTGCAGCTGTGTGACAGTCCCAACACATGCATGGAAAACCTGTCGGTTGGGCTTTCCATGCATGTGTTGGGACTGTCACAGCTGTGACACATGAAGCTGCGGGGCCGAACAGCTGATCATCAGGAGTGCTCCAGGTAGCTGGGTTCCTGATGCAGCTTCTTCGGTAAGCGCTATAGCTTGCCAAATAAGGAGGGAGCCGATGATGTTCCCTCATCTCTGCATGAGACCCAAGGACATCTCCAAAGAAGTCATGGACAAAGTTGTTGAGAAGTAAGTCAGGGTTGAGTTATAAACAAAGGAAAAAACAATCTCTGATCCGTGGGAGCACCATTAAATCAATTATCCTCATATGGAAATAGAGACCAAAGGTAACTGAAGGAGCTGCAGAGTTCCCAAGCGGAGATTGTAGCATCAATCAATATGACCACAAGATGCTATACACACCATAGATTAGGCAGAAAGTAATTAGACACAACTATTGTAAGTCTTGTTTTGAGTTTGCCAAAAGACATATGGGAGACTCCTCAAATGTATGGAGGAAGATGCTGTGGTCAGATGAGACAAAAATTGATCGTTTTGACTATCAAGGCAAACACTGTCTGGTGCCAAACCAACACAGCTCATCACCCCTAGAATACCATACCCACAGTGAAACGTGGTGGCAGCATCATGTTATGGGGATGGTTTTTGGCATCAGGGACAGGGAAAATGGTCTAGTCGACGGGGAAGATAGATGTTGCTAAATAAAGGGATATTCTTGCTCAAAACCTGTTTCAGTGTTTTGCGACTGAACAAGGCTCTCATAGAGGTGTATTGAAAAGTGACCCTATGACACGTGCCAGCAGGTCACTTTTTGTCGTAGATGGACCAGAGTGACGTTAAAAAACAATGAATGGGATGACAGGTGAGTAATGAGATGGGGTATTTACAGTAAAGCACCACTGCAGCAGTGCAATAAAAAAAAATGCTGTAGTGGTGTTATAAAGAGCAAAAAGAGGTCTGGTCTTTAAAAAAAACAAAAACTTTTTTTTTAAATATTTTTTTTTTACTTTTGTCATGCTTCAATAGCCTGGGAGGCTAGAAGCTGGCACAACTCGATTGGCTCTACTACATAGGAGCGAAGCTCAGATCGCTCCTATGTTGCAGAATTACAGGCTTACTATGATCGCCGACCACAGGGTGGCGCTCATAGCAATCCAGCATTAACAACCATAGAGGTCTCTGGTTGTTATGACGACGCATTGCTGACCCCTGATCATGTGATGGGGTCAGCGATGTGCTTATTTCCGTCCTGATGGCCGGAAGCGCTAGTTAAATGCCACTGTCAGCGTTTGACAGCGGCCTTTAACTAGTTAATAGCAGCGGGTGGATCGCAATTTCACCCGCCGCTATTTCGGGCACATGTCAGCTCTACAAAACAGCTGATATGTCCCAGCTTTGATGTGGGCTCACTGCCGGAGCCCGCATTAAAGCAGGGGATCTGACATCTGACGTACTATCCCATCCGACGTCAGAAAGGGGTTAATATGGAGCATCTTATGAGGCCATCATTAACCTTATGGGGCCCATCATGAACCTACGGATATCTCAATTTTATTGGTATCTTTATTTTTGAAATTTACCAGTAGCTGCTGCATTTCCCACCCTAGGCTTATACTCGAGTCAATAAGTTTTCCCAGTTTTTTTTTTTGTGGCAAAATTAGGGGTCTCTGCTTATACTCTAGTATATATGGTATGTTAACCCCTTCCTGACCTTTTACGCACCGTATGCGTCATGAAAACCTGTGCCATTCTGACCTGTGACGCAGAATTTGCGTCATGGCCGGATTGGGCTCCTGCAGGCCGGGTGATAGGGTAAACTGTAATTTCACCCGGCCTGAAGGGACAGGGGGAGTTGTACTTTAGCCCAGGGGGGGTGGCTTCACCCCCCGTGGCTACGATCGCCCTGATTGGCTGTTGAAAGTGACGTTTCACTTTCAATCAGAGCGATAGTAATATTTCACCAATGAAAATTGGTGAAATATTGCAATCCAGCCATGGCCGATGCTGCAATAGCATCAGCCATGGCTGGAGATCGTGACCTGACCCTCCCACCGCCACCGATCTCCTCCCCTCCGGTCCTCCGTCCTGTATCTACTGTCCCCCGCTCCCCTCCGTTCTCCTGTCCGCTCAAACTTACCAACCTGGGTCCCTCTAGGTGTCCGTCCGTATGTTCGATGGGAGCCGCCATCTTCCAAAATGGTGGGCGCATACGCAATGAGCCCGCCGAATCGGCCGGCAGACTCATTACAGGTACATTTTGATTGTGTGTGATAGCTTCTATCACAGCGATCAAAATAATAAATAAACCCCCTCCCCTTATCACCCCCATGGATAAAGACAATAATAAAATAAAGAAATTTTTTTTTTCTTTGCCTCACTAGGGTTGGTTCACACTGCGTCTAAGCAGTCTGTTAGACGGACTACGTTACACCGCAGCATAAACGCGGTGTAACGTAGTCAGTTACGGCCGCCATTGACAGCAATGTCGGACGCGTCACTAGCGCACGCCCACAATGGACGTGCGCTAGGGATGTGCCGTCATTGAGTGACGGACCCGGAGACGTGGGCTGCAGCGTTTCCGGGTCCGTCACTGCTAGCGCAGATAGAGCTAGCAGATGCTCTATCTTCGCTAGCGCGATGCAAATGTCGGCCCTTGCGCTAGCAGCAGCCCGTTAGCGTATGTGCTGAACGGGCTGCTGCTAGCGCAGTGTGAACCTGGCCTTAGGGTTAGGGTTACGGCTAGAATTCGGGTTAGAACTAGGGTTAGAATTAGGCTATGTGCACACGGTGTGGATTTGGCTGCGGATCCGCAGCGGATTGGCCGCTGCGGATTTGTAGCAGTTTTCCATCAGGTTTACAGTACCATGTAAACCAATGGAAAACCAAATCCACTGTGCCCATGGTGCGGAAAATACAGCGCGGAAACGCTGTGTTGTATTTTCCGCAGCATGTCAATTCTTTGTGCGGATTCCGCAGCATTTTACACCTGTTCCTCAATAGGAATCCGCAGGTGAAATCCGCACAAACACTGGAAATCCGTGGTAAATCCGCAGATAAAATGCAGTGCCTTTTACCTGCGGATTTTTCAAAAATGGTGCAGAAAAATCTCACACGAATCCGCAACGTGGGCACATAGCCTTAGGGTTAGGGTTGGAATTAGGGCTAGGGTTGGAAATAGGGTTAAGATTAGGCTGTGGTTAGGGTTATGGTTGGGGTTGGGATTAGGGTTAGGGGTGTGTTGGGGTTAGGGTTGTGGTTAGGGGTGTGTTGGGGTTAGGGTGGTGATTAGGGTTATAGCTAGAGTTGGGATTAGGGTTAGGGGTGTGTTGGAGTTAGAATTGAGGGGTTTCCACTGTTACGGCTCATCAGGGGTCTCCAAACGCCACCATTGATTCCAGTCAATCTTGCATTCAAAAAGTCAAATGGTGCTCCCTCCCTTCCAAGCCCTGACGTGCTTCCAAACAGTGGTTTACCCCCCACATATGGGGTACCAGCATATTCAGGACAAACTGGGCAACAATTATTGGGGTCCAATTTCTCCTGTTACCCTTTTGAAAATAAAAAATTGCTTGCTAAAACATCATTTTTGAGGAAAGAAACATGATTTTTTATTTTCATGGCTCTGCGTTGTAAACTTCTGTGAAGCACTTGGGGGTTCAAAGTGCTCACCACATATCTAGATAAGTTCCTTGGGGGGGTCTAGTTTCCAAAGTGGGGTCATTTGTGGGGGGTTTCTACTGTTTAGGCACATCAGGGGCTCTGTAAACGCAACGTGACGCCCGCAGACCCATTCCATCAAAGTCTGCATTTCAAAAGTCACTACTTCCCTTCTGAGCCCCGACGTGTGCCCAAACAGTGGTTCCCCCCCCCCACATATCAGCGTACTCAGGACAAACTGGACAACAATTTTCGGGTCCAATTTCTCCTGTTACTCTTGTGAAAATAAAAAATTGTGGGCTACAAAATAATTTTTGAGGAAAGAAAAATGATTTTTTATTTTCACGGCTCTGCGTTATAAACTTCTGTGAAGCACTTGGGGGTTTTAAAGTGGTCACCACACATCTAGATTAGTTCCTTGGGGAGTCTAGTTTCCAAAATGGGGTCACATGTGGGGGAGCTCCAATGTTTAGGCACACAGGGGCTCTGCAAACGCGACATGGTGTCCGCTAATGATTGGAGCTAATTTTTCATTCAAAAGTCAAATGGCACTCCTTCCCTTCCGAGCCTTGCCGTGTGCCCAAACATTGGTTTGTGACCACATGAGGTATCTGTGTACTCAGGAGAAATTGCCCAACACATTTTAGGATCCATTTTATCCTGTTACCCATGTGAAAATGAAAAAATTGAGGCTAAAAAATTTTTTTTGTTAAAAAAAAAAGTACTTTTTCATTTTTACGGATCAATTTGTGAAGCACCTGGGGGTTCAACGTGCTCACTATGCATCTAGATAAGCTCCTTGGGGGGGGGTCTAGTTTCCAAAATAGGGTCACTTGTGGGGGAGCTCCAATGTTTAGGCACACAGGGGCTCTCCAAACACGACATGGTGTCGGCTAAAGATTGGAGCCAATTTTTCATTGAAAGTCAAATGGCGCTCCTTCCTTTCCGAGCCCTGTCGTGCGCCCAAACAGTGGTTCTCCCCCACATATGGGGTATCGATGTACTCAGGACAAATTGTACAATAACTTTTGGTGTCCAGTTTCTTTTTACCCTTGGGAAAATAAAAAAATTGTTGCTAATACATCATTTTTGTGACTAAAAAGTTAAATGTTAATTTTTTCCTTCCATGTTGCTTCTGCTGCTGTGAAGCACCTGAAGGGTTATTAAACACTCTTGAATGTGGTTTTGAGCACCTTGAGGGGTGCAGTTTTTAGAATGGTGTCAATTTTGGGTATTTTCAGCCATATAGACCCCTCAAACTGACTTCAAATGTGTGGTGGTCCCTAAAAAAAAAAATGGTTTTGCAAATTTTGCTGTAAAAATGAGAAATGGCTGGTTAAATTTTAACCCTTATAACTTCCTAGCAAAAAAAAATTTGGTTTCAAAATTGTGCTGATGTAAAGTAGACATGTAGGTAATGTTATTTATTAACTATTTTGTCACATAACTCTCTCGTTTAACAGAATAAAAATTCAAAATTTGAAAATTGCGAAATTTTCAAAATTTTAGCCAAATTTCCATTTTTTTTTCACAAATAAACGCAAAAATTATCGACCTAAATTTACCACTAACATGAAGCCCAATATGTCACTAAAAAACAATCTCGGAACCGCTAGGATTCGTTGAAACGTTCCTGAGTTATTACCTCATAAAGGGACACTGGTCAGAATTACAAAAAACGGCCAGGTCTTTAAGGTCAAAATAGGCTGGGTCATGAAGGGGTTAAAGCAAAACAGGCCTCAAAAAATAAGTTTAAATCACCCCCCTTTTGCCCCCATTTCAAAATAAAACCATAAAAAACAAATATTCACATATTTGATATCGCCGCGTTCAGAATCTATCAATAAAAGAGTAATCTGATCGCTAAACGGTGTAGCGAGAAAATTTTTTTGAAACTCCAGAATTAGGTTTTTTTTCCACGACAGGCGATAAAAAGATTATCTGCACAAATGTGGTATCATTAAAAACGTCAGCTCGGCACGCAAAAAATAAGCCCTCACCCAATCCGAGATCACAAAAAAATGGAGACACTACGGGTTTCGGAAAATGGCGCAATTTTGGAATTGATTATGCACGTGTCTCCACTCCCATAGGCGTGGAGCGCATATTCATTACTTCAATGAGTGGTATCACTGACCGCTCAGCACAGGAAGGAGGACAGGAAGAGATCCCGGCAACTGATATGCAGCGATGACACCAAGGGGGTGAGTATGATGTCTTCTGATCCCTCCTTCCCTGCCAGCAATGATTCGTGTATAAGGCCTCTTTCACCCTTGCGGCGTTTTGGGCAAAATTGAGCAAATTTGCTCACAGGATGCATTTTTTGCCCATAAACTTGTATTAGCGACGGATTGCCACACGTCTCATCCGTCGTGCGACGGATCTGTCGTGTTTTGGCGGACCGTCGTCACAAAGAAAAAGTTCAATGTAACTTTTTTTGTGCATTGCGTCCGCCATTTTCGACCACGCATGCGCGGCCGAAACTTCGCCCCCTCCTCCCTGGACTGCAGAATGGGGAGCAGATGCGTTGAAAAACTGCATCCCCTGCCCACGTTGTGCACAAAATTCACAACTTGCGTCGGCCCGACGCATTACGATGGACCCGTACCGACAGAAGTGTGAAAGAGGCCTAAGCTGAGAGGGGCGTTTTCAGCACAAAAAATGTGCTGAAAATCTCGGCTTAAGGCCCCTTCACATTAAGCGACGCTGCAGCGATACCGACAACGATCCGGATCGCTGCAGCGTCGCTGTTTGGTCGCTGGAGAGCTGTCACACAGACCGCTCTCCAGCGACCAACGATGCCGGTAACCAGGGTAAACATCGGGTAACTAAGCGCAGGGCCGCGCTTAGTAACCCGATGTTTACCCTGGTTACCATGCTAAAAGTAAAAAAAAACAAACACTACATACTTACCTACAGCCGTCTGTCCTCCAGCGCTGCGCTCTGCTTCTCTGCTCTCCTCCTGTACTGTCTGTGAGCCGGAAAGCAGAGCGGTGACGTCACCGCTCTGCTTTCCGGCTCACAGCCAGTACAGGAGGAGTGCAGAGCGCAGCGCTGGAGGACAGACAGCTGTAGGTAAGTATCTAGTGTTTGTTTTTTTTTTACTTTTAGCATGGTAACCAGGGTAAACATCGGGTTACTAAGCGCGGCCCTGCGCTTAGTTACCCGATGTTTACCCTGGTTACCAGTGAAGACATCGCTGGATCGGTGTCACACACGCCGATCCAGCGATGTCCACGGGAGATCCAGCGACGAAATAAAGTTCTGGACTTTATTCAGCGACCAACGATCTCCCAGCAGGGGCCTGATCGTTGGTCGCTGTCACACATAACGATTTCATTAACGATATCGTTGCTACGTCACAAATAGCAACGATATCGTTAACAATATCGTTATGTGTGAAGGTACCTTTATACACAAGTATATATGATAATCTATATAATTGGATTAGACCAATGTGTCTGAAAGATAAATATCACTGGCTCAAGATGAATACATGTCTCTGCATCTAGATCCTGAAGTGCTGATTTAGTTCTCCTTTTCTTTTGTGTATTTGCAGAATATGTACTGTGCAGTCTGTAATATATTTTGTCATTTCAGATATGGTTTTGTAGAGTTTGAAGATTCACGCGACGCTGATGATGCTGTATATGAACTGAATGGGAAAGACCTTTGTGGAGAGCGTGTGCTAGTTGAGCATGCCCGAGGTCCACGTCGGGACAGAGATACATTCAGCTTTGGAAGTCGCAGTAAGCATTGCATTTTTTGATAGCAGCTCTTTGGTGGGACAGTCTTAGGGAAAGTTTATTGGCAATCTTTGCTGTATAGTGTAGCACAGTAAGTCCAGGTCTAAAGTTGATTTTTTTTTTTTTTGCCTTAGACACGTGCAAATAAAGCAACAGATCTTTAAGGCACTTTCTGGACCTTTGCTCCTCTTCCAATCTACCAACCTCTGTTTGTTAGGAATCTCTCTGCTTTTCCTCCAGTGAAGCGTCTAATTGATGGCCACTCCATTAGGCTGTTTATTAATATATATTGCACGGTGTAGTCTAGTACGATGCAGTAACCTGTAGCCTACTGTAGTGCCGCTTTATTGGATTCCATATTAAAGCAGTGGCAGATTAGAAAATTAACTCCTAGCGTGGAGGTTGGTAAATGCAGGATATAAAACCCAGATTCTGCCTGTAATTTTGCTATGAAATGTATTGCTTTTTTTTATCTATTCAGACAAGACAGTGGAATATAATTGGTAGCATCTGGGAAACACATGTAAATGAACATAAATGATGGCGTAAGATGTTTTTTAGACTTCATTATTCCAGTAGATTGGTCTCAGTCTTTAATCTGGAAGCATCTGCTCTTCCACAGCTATCAAGCAGGTTTGAGCAGTTGCTTTGAGATTCTTTGCTTTTGATAGTTAGAATCAACTTAAAATCGAACAAGAATTTACCAGTCATAGCTTTCCTGTACACTACTGCTTAATGTTACAGGAAAATCGCCTTTTCTGTTGATCAACTGAGGGGTCTTGCACTTGAGTAAAAATGTTTAAGGGCTTTGTCCAGGAAAAGTAAAAATAAAATCCGTAATAAATTCATAAATAACTTTATTTACCAACACATGTTTGCTTTATCTAGTGGCAAGTCTAGGTTCACACTAGAGTATTGTGTTCTGTGTTTGTTGCGTATGGCAAACATATTCATCCTCTCTAATATAAACTGTACCAGATGGGCCCCATTCACTATAATGGGTCTGTTTAGTTTCATTTTGGAAGACCTATATTTTAGAAAAATGTTACACTTTTTCTTCCCACAAGAATGCAAATGTGACCCTTACCTTATCCACATATGTAAAGTAGAATGTCTGCTGTGATTGTGTGCTATAATGTAAATGGGGCAGGTTGTGTGCTGCTAGACTAGTTGAGCGAATTTAAAAAAAAAAAAAAAAAACATTCCGATTATGATCGGCGGTGAATATTGTTTTTGCAATATTTGCTGATCGTCATTTGAGTCAATGGGGTAGAAATCAACGAATATGTTCAGAACCGATCATCAAAAATAAATTTTGCACGAATATGGCAAATTTGGATACGGCGATCTTTTCTGAACATATTCGCTCAGCTAAAGACCTACACAGACAGGGATTAATACTCGGGGCACAGACCACTGTTGTAAAATCTCCTTGTGTTCCATGATCAGCTCTGATGCTGCAGCCTTGTTCTGTGCCTCTTGAATCCTTAAGGTACCTTCACACTAAGCGACGCTGCAGCGATACCGACAACGATGTCGATCGCTGCAGCGTCGCTGTTTGGTCGCTGGAGAGCTGTCACACAGACAGTTCTCCAGCGACCAACGATGCCGGTAACCAGGGTAAACATCGGGTTACTAAGCGCAGGGCCGCGCTTAGTAACCCGATGTTTACCCTGGTTACCAGCGTAAAAGTAAAAAAAAACACACTACATACTTGCCTTCGCTGTCTGTCCCCGGCGCTGTGCTTTCCTGCACTGACTGTGAGCACAGCGGCCGGAAAGCAGAGCGGTGATGTCACCGCTGTGCTTTCCGGCTGGCCGGCGCTCACAACCAGTACAGAGAAGCAGAGCGCCGGGGACAGACATCGAAGGTAAGTATGTAGTGTTTTTTTGTTTTTTTTTACTTTTACGCTGGTAACCAGGGTAAACATCGGGTTACTAAGCGCGGCCCTGCGCTTAGTAACCCGATGTTTACCCTGGTTACCAGCGAAGACATCGCTGAATCGGCGTCACACAAGCCGATTCAGCGATGTCTGCAGGGAGTCCAGCGACGAAATAAAGTGCTGGACTTTCTGCAGCGACCAACGACATCACAGCAGGATCCTGATCGCTGCTGCGTGTCAAACTGAACGATATCGCTAGCCAGGACGCTGCAACGTCACGGATCGCTAGCGATATCGTTCAGTGTGAAGGTACCTTTAGTCTACTTGAAGATAACGTACATGCCCAGGTTGATCACTACCATAGTAAGTCAACAGACTTCATCATATTCTATCCAGTGGTATGTTCTTTAGCAACATATACAGAAAACTAGCAACGTTTCAGCTCACAAACCAGCCCTTTTTCAGCAGCTGGGTACAATATGCTGATGTCTGTTTACTGTGGTGGATTTGTGTAACAGTACGACTGGTGGTCAATCCATCGCATAGCCGAAAGTTAAGCTGGCCTTACACGTTAGATTGCTGTCCGCTGAGCGACCCTTC
Source organism: Ranitomeya imitator (assembly GCF_032444005.1). Taxonomy (NCBI): domain Eukaryota; kingdom Metazoa; phylum Chordata; class Amphibia; order Anura; family Dendrobatidae; genus Ranitomeya; species Ranitomeya imitator. Next base: position 589,007,293 of record NC_091283.1, read on the forward strand.
GGCCTGTTTGACTGACAGCCATCTCAGCCAACACTTCCATACGCAGGAGTGTTTGTTTGGCCAAGTGTTCCTGTGTTCTTTATGAGAAAGATGCTGGCTGACATGATGGCTGGCAGCTTCTCTGGGAGAACAATGTGATTGGTAATCCAAATTTGCACATGCCTGATCAACATCTCTACCGACCATCAGTCGGCAGGTGACCCCATACATATTACACCGTTGGTTGAACATGTCACTATCTGTGTGTTTGGGTGACATTTTTCTAATGTGTATGGAGGGCTAAGAGGTGGGTCAAATGCGGCTTATGTATTTATGGAAGGGGTTTCAGCTAGTCAGCCTGCCAGGGTTAATATACTGTGACTGCAGGTCTCAAAGTGGCATACAACCCATTCTAGTCACACTTTAAAAATGATTTTATATTTTTTTTCAGCTTGTCAGAGCAGGTATTTATGAATTTTATTAATACACTTTTCCTAGACAAACCTCTTAAATCGGCAGTTATTTTTTAGATGCTTTCTAGCCCACTCCAGTTCTGAACCCTTCAAAAATGTATGAAAGGTCTTGGAGGATCAACATGGGCAGTTAGCTTACAAATGGGTCACGTTATTTTTCTGACTCCTGTGGTGTCACTGGTAACTTAAAACCCACTGACATCACAGATGGTAATGTCACAAACATGTTGTGTAATTTGCGGTTAGTACTTTAATTCTTGTCTGGGAGGCAAATATAATGGTATTATGAATGTATTTTTTGTTAACTTGTATATTCTTAACCTTTTTGCATGTTGAATTCCAAAATCCTTTTTAACCGTCCTTGATGTTTCAATTTGAAAGAGACCAGTGGGGGCTGAGACCATTGAGGCTTAAGATGACTGCCTTTCCTGGTTGGCCTTTCCAAACATTGTGTGACCCTTGCCCTATGACCCTTTGGCTGACCTTACCGGAAGCCATGACGACAGCAGCCTATTGCCATTAGACGCAGGGTGATGGTGAGGATTAAAAGGGTTAGACAAAACCGGCTTTAATCTGGACTAGGTGCCCTCCCCCTTGCGTGTGCTTTCAAGTGCCACTTATACCTCCTGCCTTAAATAATGAAGTGACTGGCATCTCTTGTAAATACTTTGTAGAAATGCATGTAATAAGTTAAACCTTGTAATATCATTAATTCCTGTAAGATTTTGGTGCTGAGGTTGACTGAGTGCACTCGTTAAACATGCCCATTCTTAACACAGCAGAACGGAGTAACTCCTCATCCCTACTGCTAATCACTTGCCAGAATCACTGCTTTAAAAGGAGGTTTATGTAAAGAATCTCATTCTCTAGTTTTAAAGCCCTCCCAAAACACAAACCATTAGATAATAGGTTGTGCAGTTGGTATGCAGCCCTGACATTTTTTTCTATGTGTAAAGGTGGCTACAGGGGCCAAAGATCTGGCAGAGACAAATATGGTCCGCCTGTCCGCACAGAGTTCAGACTTATTGTGGAAAACCTCTCTAGTCGGTGTAGTTGGCAGGATCTCAAGGTGAGTATAGTAAATTGGGTCTTCCAATAGACTATGAAAATTATTTGTTTACAAGACTTTACCGCCTTAATGGCTGTTGAACATGTACAGCATTCTTTCACTCCGCTATCTGTATGTGCAGAGCCTGCCCTATGCAGCACAGGTGTTTGCTTTGTTGCATAGCCGGCTCCATATAGTAACTGCAATCAGAACTAGCTACAATCACATCAGTTTTACTTTTTAAATGCCTTTGTTAAATGTGACCACAGCATTCACAAAACTTCTACATGGTGTCCGGTAAAGGGAACCTGTCACCTTGGAAAAACACTAACCTGCAGATATGGTGGGGTTAGTAGTGTTGTGAAGCCGCCTAGCGCCAGCACTTAGACCCCTGCTGCCTGGAATAAATGAACTTAATTCTTCCCGGCAGCTTCCTGTTTTCAGTCACGGGGCGGCGCAGGTTGTCACTGCCCTGTTTAGAGCTGCGGCTGTAACCGTACCCTGCAGCGATCAGTGCTGGGGGTGACAGATGCCACACACACTATACTGCGAGGAATAATTTTTTGGAAGAATCGTGTTTTCACGTCATTTTTACCCCACATTGAACTCCCTCAAAAAAAAAAAAAAACCAAAATTTCACCGCTCATACAAATTTATTTTTTTTGCTCTTCAGTACATTATATGGTAAAAGAATATTGTCCTTCACGTGTCCTGCAAAAAACACGCCCTCATAAGGCTATTTTAACTAGGAAAAGAAGTTATAGCTGTTGGAATAAGGCCCAAAAAATGCATAAACTAAAGGTCACCTTGTCCTTAGAGGGAACCTGTCACCACATTTGACCTATGTAAACTATTATGGCCATAGAGGTTTTGGTGTGTCTCATCAAATGCCTTGTTGAGAATTCTTTTATCACTTTATATAAGTGACCTCTTCCAGGCTTTGAGGAAGATGCTGTTTTCAATAGGAGGAGTTACCAGTGTGATGTGTAATGGCCGCTCTCCTGATCTCACTGCAGAGCTGTGTGATTATACCTAAGGCTACGTTCAGACGCGGCAAAACGCACGCAAAAACGCTGCGTTTTGCGACGCGTGCGTCGTTGTTTGCCGAAAATCGGACGCAAGAAAAATGCAACTTGTTGCGTTTTCTTGGTCCGACGCTTGCGGCAAAAAAGACGCATTTGTCGCAAAACGCAACAAACAAAAACGCATGCGTCCCCCATGTTAAACATAGGGGCGCATGACGCGTGCATCGCCGCTGCGTCGCCCGACGCACACTAGCACAACGCTAGTCTGAACGTAGCCTAACACATCTGCAGGTTCCTCCCAGGGCTTCCATCTCACAGGGCTGCAATCTTGTTGCAATACAACAGAGCTGAGAGTGGAGCAGAAAATGTTTGCAAGAAGAGAAATTTAATTTTTCCTGTAGTTGGACTACTTTCACACATCAGGTTTTTGCAGTCATGCACAATCCGTCAAATTTTGGAAAACAAAAAAACGGATCTAGCAAAAGTCTCATAGACTTGTATTAGCGCCGGATGGCCTCATGTTTCATCCGTAGTTTTTTTTTTTTGCCGGATCCATTGAAAATCCGTTTTCCGGCATCCAGAGAAAACTGACATAGGAACAGTTTTTCTGTCCGTCGAAAAAATGGACCGCGACGGATCCGGCGAAAAACTGGTGAAATGTGGGGTCAAATGATTGAATCTGGCGGCAGATTCAGTTTTTTTAAACAAATCATGCATTTTCCTTTCCGGAGTCTCTCCCTCCCTCTCCCCAGAATCCAAAATAACCGGGAGATCCACAAACTTTGATCCAGCGGAAAAAAACAAACTGATCCGTCTCGTCAGTTTTTCACAATTTCCCACAGATGTTTTTTTTTTTTTTTCCAAAATTCGCCGGTTGAGCCTGATGGCAAAAACCTGATGTGTGAAAGTAGCCTTAGTTTCTTGTCACTCTCTGGTAACTCCTTCATGTAGAAGTTCTGGTGTCAGAGCTTTCTTCCAGCCAGTGTCCTTTACAGAGCCTGGAAGAAATTTATATAAAGTGATCATTTCTCAGCAACAGGTATGGCACTTTTCACCATTCTATAGCCTAAATGCCCATACTAATAGCTTAGATAGGTCAAATGTGGTGACAGATTACTTTTAAACAATACAGTGAATAATGAAATTTTTTTTTTTTTTTTTTTTAATAAATATAAAGCAATTCAAATTGCCCACTTTTCCCACCATTACAATTAAGTGTTAGATTGGACTTTTACGGACACAACTATCAACATACGAAATTCACCAGATCTGCAAGCTCTTCACAGCAAAAAAAAATTGCAATTCTGGAAGTTTTTGGGCTGCTACTACAACACAAAAAATGCAGCAAGAGGCGATCAAAACATTGCTTGTATCCCAAAATGGTTTCAATAAAATCTGTTCAGGGTGCACAAAACAAGCCTTCACACAGAATAAACAGTGAGGGTATGTGCACACGTTGGTATTTTCTAGCAGAAGTTTCCTGACAAAAACCCGGACATTTCTGCCAGAAATCCGCATGCGTTTTTTGTGTGTTTTTAATGCGTTTTCCCCAATGCATTATATAGCAGGAAAAATCTGCAACATTATTGGACATGCTGCTTTTTTTATCGTGAAAAAACGCAAAAAAAAACCTGAACGTGTGCACATACCCTGACACACAAGCACAATCCATTGCCCATGTACCAGGCGATACGCACGGTCTCCAAACCTTTGGCCCACCGATTTTGTCTCCTGCCAGTAGTCCACGCTCCTCCAGACGACATATAACACAACTGGAGCACATGTATTCAGCAGCAACAAGCTTAAGGCACTGCAGGACTTTCCTCTGCCCTCCACAGGGCAGATAAGTCCGCGTGCGGAATGTCTTATTCTCCCTCCATGGTATCAGCCCCTTTAACAAGCAGAAGTGTTCATACTCTGCCCCCACCCTCAAAGCTAACTGCATTGGTAACTTCCTCAGGCCAAACCCATTCACCCAGGACTGCAAGTGGGACCCCCTACTATCCCCATCCACACAATTGGACTAGTAGCTGGGAGAACAATGGCTTGAGGTCCCTGAGACACTAACAAAAATAATGGAATGATTGCTTGCCTTGATTCTGGGTCTGGCCTATATGCAAAAGATCCAGCCTGTACTTCTTCCTCTGCATACTGCACTGAATGGAAACATTGATTCCTGCTAGTGATGAACGAGTGTACTCGTTGCTTGGGTTTTCCTGAGCACGCTCTGGTGGTCTCCCGAGTATTTAACTGCTCGGAGATTTAATTTTTGTTGATGCAGCTGCATGAGTTACAGCTATTAGCCAGCGTGAGTACATGTGGGGTTGCCCGGTTGTTAGGGAATCTCCACATTTATTCAAGCTGGCTAGCAGCTGTAAATCATGCAGCTGAGGCAACGAAAACTAAATCTCTGAGCAGTTACAAATACTTGGAGACCCACCTGTGTGCTTGGGAAAACCCGAGCAATGAGTACACTCGCTCATCACTAATTCCTGAGACTCAACTGACGATCAAGCGAATATCTAATAAAACACAGCAAGCAAAGCTCTAATAGAACATAACAATAAGGTTGATTTAACCGGTGCTCCATGCTGGAAAAAGATAGCATCCCTTAGAGCCACAGATTCCGCTTTACGTCCAATAGTCTTTAGGGCAAGGCCAGCTCATTACGCAGAGTTTTTTTTTTTTGTTTTTTTTTCTGCAGTTTTGGACTTGTCCAACAAAAACAAACAATCATGGCTGTTGACAGAAAAAGCCATGGCTCCTGAAAAGAAAGGGGGAAAAAACAATCTGAGAATAGCCACGTTGGGAAGGAGTGAAGGGCAGGCCGTCAGCCCCTGTAGATTTCTAACTTTCTTTCATTTCTCTGCAGGATTTTATGAGGCAAGCAGGTGAGGTTACCTATGCAGATGCGCACAAAGAGCGCAGCAATGAGGGTGTGATAGAATTTCGATCATATTCTGATATGAAGAGAGCTGTGGAAAAACTGGATGGCACTGAGATAAATGGCAGAAAAATTCGCCTAGTTGAAAGTAAAACGCGCCACAGGAGGTCCTATTCTGGAAGCCGGTCAAGGTAAATAGGTAGACATTTTGTGCAGTGTACTACAATTTATAGACTAAAGAGTATTTTCACTTAATGCTGTTGTTTTTTTTTTTTCCTCCTTTCGGGAGTAGGTCACGATCAAGGAGCAGAAGATCTCGCAGCAGGAGCAGGCGTAGCAGCCATAGCAGATCCAGAAGCCGTTCACGTTCTCCTGTCAAAAAGACTCGTTCACGTTCCCCGGCTAAGAGAAACCGGTCTCGCTCACCAGCAAAAAAGAGTCATTCCTGTTCCCCAGCGAAAAGTGGCTCCCATTCCCCTGCTAAGAAAAGTCAGTCTCGGTCTCCAGCTAAGGAAAGCTGCTCTCGTTCTCCAGTAAAACGCAGCCGTTCACATTCACCTGCTAAGAGTCAGTCAAGGTAAATTATTTTTTCAGTTTTAACCCCTTAGTGTCCGGGCCAAATTTTAAAAATCTAACCAATGTCAATTTATGTAGTAATAACTCTGGAATGCTTCAACAAATCCCAGTGATGTTGAGACAGTTTTTTCGTGGCACATTATACTTTGATGATGGTAAATTTAGGTAGATTAGATTTAGTTTTTTTTATTAAAATAAAAATCAGAAATTTGACAAATTTTAAACAAATTTCAATTTTCAAACTTTGAATGATCCCTTTAAATTCAAATAGTTATACAAAAGAACATTAATAAAGAACATTTTCCTCATGTCTGCTTTACATCAGCACCATTTGTAAAAAGTTGTTTGCTTTTTGTTAGCATTTTAGAATGTTTAAAAATGTGGCAGCAATTTTTCATGGAAATTTACAAAATTTATTTTTTTAAGGACCTATCTAGGTTTGAAGTGACTTTTAGGGGTCCTATATATATATTGGGAAACCCCCCAAAGTGATACCATTTTAAAACTGACACCCCGACATACTGAAAACTGCTGTCAGGTAGTTTAACCCTTCACTTGATTTTCAGGAATTAAAACAGTGGCATGATAAAAATGAAAGTGTATTTTTACCACCTAAATGTCGCTAACTTTAACAGGCCGCTGTAGCCTGCTCACTCTAAGGCCGCTATTTGGCCCTGAATTGCCATGGCAAACATCAGGACCACACAATCATAATCTCAGGTTGTCAGTGGGGATAAATAGGAAGCCCCCACGCAATTTTAACCATTTATATGATAGTCATTGACAGCAGTATCTAAGGGGTTAAACAGATGCGGATAGTGCCAACACTTATCGTGGCTAATGCAACAAGTTGTCAGCTATAGTGTACAGCCGACAACTACAGGATTGTCACCTGTATGGGGATGCTATTCTTATCTCGGGTCAGTTAATACGTATTGGCGGTCAAGGGTTTAAGAAAACTACGAATAGCTTTTAATGTTCATTGTATTAAATTACCGTATACAAATTTATGCTGCTGTAAATGGGGTAAAAATTTTGGTTACATAAATTAGTTTTTTTTATGCATCATTTCATGTGTCACTCTATTGTTTTAGATCCAAATCTCGATCTAGAAGTAAGGAAACGTCTCAATCTCCATCGAAGCAGAGAAAGTCCCGTTCAAGAAGCAAACCCATATCAGAACATAGATCTCGATCCCGCAGCCGCTCAAAGGGAAAACGCAAGAGGTCTCGTAGTCATTCTAAAGGAAAACGTGATAGTTCTGGCAGCCATCCCAGATCCAAACGTGAAAGGTCTAGCAGCCGCAGTAGATCAAAATGTGATCGATCTAGTAGTCGTTCTAAAAGCAAACGAGAATCTAAAGGTAGAAGAGATCAATCTAGGGAGCGATCTCGTAGTCAGTCCAAGGGAAGGAGGGACAGATCTCGTGAAAGATCACGCAGTCAGTCTAAAGGTAATAGGGAGAGATCTAGAGAAAGGTCTCAGGAGCGATCTCATAGTCTGTCAAAAGAAAACAGGGAAGATTCTAGAGAGAGGTCCAGAAGTCAGTCCAAGGGAGAACGTGACAGGTCTCGTAGTCTATCAAGAAGCAGTAGGGATCGTTCCAGGAGTCGATCAAACCCTAACCGGAAGAGAGATTCTCATAGTCGTTCTAGATCTCCTTCCCCAAGGGAAAATAATAAAGGTGATGCCAGATCCCAGTCTAAATCTCCTATCCCACCTTCACCTAGCAAGGAGGGGTCACCTTCTCCACGCCCAGCCTCTGCTGCCAGCTCCAGGTCTCGTTCCAGTTCCCCAGAGTAGGTAAGTAGATTTACTTGCCCAGCGTTAGGACTGAGCCCCACAATTTGATTCCTATAATCACCTTGTTAAATGTTTCAGTGTAGGCATGTCCTCACTTTGATACCTGCCAATGGAAGGATGTCAGCTGTAAATATATAATGGCAATAACTTCTTTTGCATGACCTTTTCTTAGTTCTAAGATCTTAGCATTAAAGGTATTTTCCCCTACAGTTTAGTACAGTGGTTTAATCTAGTAGACAGTGCTTTCAAATTACCACAATAAATTATATGTACACACATAATATGAAATGCATTGCATTTTTTTTCTTGATGGTATAAAGTATTAAACTACAACTACAGTGCTAGATGGGAGTTTTAATATTCCCATTTCAGTGTAGCTGCTGACATTGTAAATAAAGGTTTGTACTGTGTATGTGGGGCTTTACTTTTTTGGTCAATTTTTTTCATTTTGTAGAATATTTCTGTAAGTTCATTTTAGCAGAGCAAATAAAGTTTTCTTCTGCTGTGCAAGCTACGTTTCTGAAGTTCATTGTAAATAAGTGTTAATGTTTGTTTGAAGGGAAGGTGCAATAAAAAAAAAAATCAATGTTTTAACCCCTTCACGACCTTTGACGTACAAGTTTGTCAAAGGTCGTATCCCTGCCTTTGATGCAGGCTCCAACGCTGATCCCGCATCTTCCCTACACATCTGATCTGCTATGTTCCTCTAATAGCTGCGAGTGGATGAGAGATCGACTGACAGCGTCATTTAACATGTGCCAGGCTGAAGCTCATCACAAGTCCCGTCCATCGGTGCCTCTGTCTCGTGATTGCAGTGTTCCAATGGGTTGTCATGACTGTTGGGGGTCTGCAGAAGACTCAATGCTTGTCGTCATGAATCTCCTATGAAAGCTGGCTCCTTTTAACCAGCATTCTTAGGAGATAGTTATTTTTGCTACAGATAGCAGGCTGAAGTCTATTAACCCCCTTACCCCCAAGGGTGGTTTGCACGTTGATGACGGGCCAGTTTTTACAATTGTGACCACTGTCCCTTTGAGGTAATAACTCTGGAACGCTTCAACGGATCCTGATGATTCTTGCATTGTTTTCTCGTGACATATTGTACTTGATGTTAGTGGTAAAATTTATTTTATATTACCTGTGTTTATTTGTGGAAAAAAACAAAAATTTTGAAAATTTCTCAATTTTCCAACTTTGAATTTGTAGGCCCTTAAATCACAGATATGTCACACAAAATACTTAAGTAACATTTCCCAAATGTCTACTTTACATCAGCACAGTTTAGAAATCAACATATTGTTTTTTTGTTAGGGAGTTATAAGGGGTAAAAGTTGACCAGCAATTTCTCATTTTTACAACACCATTTTTTTTTTTTTAGGGACCACATCACATTTGAAGTCACTTTGAGGGGTCTATATGATACAAAATACCCAAGTGTGACACCATTCTTAAAACTGCACCCCTCAAGGTGCTCAAAACCACATTCAAGAAGTTTATTAACCCTTCAGGTGCTTCACAGGAATTTTTGGAATGTTTAAAAGAATGAACATTTCACTTTTTTTCACAAAATTTACAGCTCAAATTTGTTTTATTTTACCAAGGGTAACAGAAGAAACTGGACCCCAAATGTTGTTTTGCGATTTGTCCTGAGTACGCTGATACCCCATATGTGGGGGTAAACCACTGTTGCGGCATATGGCAGAGCTCAGAAGGGAAGGAGCGCCATTTGACTTTTCAATGCAAAAAAATTGAGTGGAATTGAGATAGGACACCATGTTGTGTTTGGAGAGCCCCTGATCTGCCTAAACATTGAAACCCCCCACAAGTAACACCATTTTGGTAAGAAGACCTCTTGAGGTACTTATCTAGATGTGTTGTGAAAACTTTGAACCTCCAAGTTTTTCACTACCGTTTATAACGCAGAGCCGTGAAAATAAAAATTATATTTTTTTTCCACAAAAATTATTTTTTAGCCCCAGTTTTGTATTTTCCCAAGGGTAACAACAAATTGGACACCAAAAGTTGTCAAATTTGTCCTCAGTACGCTGATAACCCATATGTGGGGGTAACCACCGTTTGGGTGCATGGGAGGGCTCGGAAGGGAAGGAGCGCCATTTGGAATGCAGACTTAGATGGATTGGTCTGCAGGCGTCACGTTGCATTTGCAGGGCCCCTGATGTACCTAAACAGTAGAAACCCCTCACAAGTGACCCCATATTGGAAACTAAATCCCCCCCCCAAGGAACTTATCTAGATGTGTTGTCAGAACTTTGAACCCCCAAGAGTTTCACTACAGTTTATAACAGCCATGAAAATAAAAAATCTTTTTTCCAGTTCACCACCTGACAGCACAATTGGAGGACGTCCTTCTTTACCCTCAGTGGGACAGGAACAACAAGCGGTTAAAAGGACCCTCCCCACTCCACCCACCAGTGTTTTTCCTGTCTCACTGTGGATAGGAACGGCAAGCTTTTCCACCGCCTGTGCTATGCAGATGGTGGGGATCGGGGGCCCCAGCCTTTCCCTTACCCACTGCAAGTTACCTGCTGCTCATACCTGCCATGGGAGGTCTCTCAGCCTCCCCAGTGTAGCGTTGCTCCTGGGGTCGGGTCTGCTTTCTCCGTACAGGGGGCTCTCGGTCCGGGCGTCTGACTGCTGGGGGGTGAGTGCGGCAGTCACTTCCAGCTCAGCGACTGAATCCCAGCATGCGGCCACTTTCTTCTCCGGAGACCGCTTCCATCAGCGGCCACGTCCGGGTCCATCGGGACGCCAGCAGCAGCGCCGGCCTTGGAGCACGGTCAGCCGCAGGGACGTGGTAAGGAGGGCAGGATCAACCTAGTAAAACCTATATAAACATTATAGGGGGGTCTTTATGCCGCCGGCCATCCTGACGAGCACTTGGCTAAGCTATCTCCTCTATGGAAGAGACAGATCAACTACAGGGGCATGCGAGTTGGCTAATCGAAGCCATACCACAATGCTTCTAACCCCTCCCCCTACTTCCCTATCTACTCTGGTATCTCCATGAATTCTAGGCAGAGCCTCCCATCCCTGCACCTGAAAGGAAAAAATCTGGGAAAAGTAAATGCCCTATTTGTGCTGCTAAATTCCCAGAAAATAGGCGAAAACCACTATGCAAGTAGTGTGCAAATTGCCTCTTCTGACAAGAGGACTTAAACTCTATAGCGCCACCTGTTGGAAGTAGCGATCCTACAAGCCACAATCAACTCTTTAATGAGCAAGTAGTGCACATCTAAAATTGTGGGTGATGAACAGACTGCGTTATTAACCAGTATGAGAACAATCATGCGTCAGGAGGTTCAGGCATCCATCTCGAGCCTGAATCTTCCCCAGACAAGTCAGACAGAACCGTAAACATCACGGAAAAGACCAAGAGAGTCTGGCCCAGTGTACCCAACTCGGGTCCTCAAGAGCCACCAACAGGGCATGTTTTGAGGATATCCTTAGTATTGCACAGGTTTATTGAATGCTTGCCTGCCCATGTGATGCAATTATCACCTGTACAATACTAAGGAAATCCTGAAAACATGACCTGTTGGTGGCTCTTGAGGACCGGAGATGGGGAACGCTGGTCTAGTCCTTCCTCTGAGGAAGAGGATTCGGAAGAATCAGGCCAGGAAGGGAGAGACAAATCGTTGGGTAGAGGGAAAAGATATCTCTTCTCGGCGACAGATACAGATGAACTTCATGCAGTTCGTAACACCATGCAGTTACAGGACACACCAGAGGAAACCTCGATTCCAGATGAAATGTTTGGCGGTTTACATGCTCAAGTCACAGAAGTATTTCCAGTAAACAATCATATTCGTTCCATGATTTTGGAAGAATGGCAGGAAGCGGAGAAGAGACTAGTGCCTAGAGACTGTGTTCCGTTTATACACTGTGATCCAAATTATTATGCAAATTGGATTTAAGTTTCATAAAGATTTATTTTTTTTGTTTTTCAAATAAACTCATGGATGTGTGTGTCAGGGCTCAATGGATCACTAAAATCAATCTTAAACACATGTGATAATTAGTTTTCCAGGTGATTCTAATTGAAGGAAGAAACTACTTAAAAATGATGTTCCACATTATTAAGCAGGCCAGTGTTTAAGTAACATGGGAAAGAAAAAGGATCTCTGCTGCTGAAAAGCATCAACTAGTGCAATGCCTTGGTCAAGGGATGAAAACGAGATGTTTCCCAAAAACTTAAGCGTGATCATCGTACTGTTAAGAGATTTATGGTTGAATCTGAGCACAGACATGTTTGTGCTGATTAAGGCAGAATGAGGAAGGTTTCTGCCAGGCAAGTTCATCACATTAATAGACCAGTTGCTAAAAAGCAATTACAAACCAGCAAACATATATGAAGCTGCTGGTGCCTCTGAATTCCCTCGAATCTCAAGGTGTAGGATCCTTCAAAGGCTTGCTTTGGTTCATAAACCTACTATTCGGCCACCCCTGAACAGTTCGCAAGCCGAAAAGGTTGCAGTGGGCCCAGATATACATGAAGACTAATTTTCAAACAGTCTTGTTTACTGATGAGTGTCAAGCAACCCTGGATGGTCCAGATGGATGGTTGGTGGAGGCCACCATGTCCCAACAAGGCTGCGATGTCAGCTAGGAGGTGGAGGAGTCATGATTTTGGGCCGGAATCATGGGGAAACAGCTAGTAGGGCCCTTTAAGGTTCCTGAAGGTGTGAAAATGACCTTTGCAAAGTATAGAGTTTCTGACTGACAACTTTCTTCTATGGTCTAAAAAGCAGAAACGTGCCTTCAGGAGCAAAATCATCTTCATGCATGACAATGCACCATCTCATGCTGCAAAGAATACCTCTGAGTCATTGGCTGCTATGGGCATAAAAGGAGATAAACTCATGGTGTGGCCACCATCTTCACCTGACCTCAACCGTACAGAGAACCTTTGGAGTATCATCAAGCAAAAGATCTATGAGGGTGGGAGGCAGTTCACATCAAAACAGCGGCTCTGGGAGGCTATTCTGACTTCATGCAAAGAAATACAAGCAGAAACTCTCCAAGAACTCACAAGTTCAATGGATGCAAGAATTGTGAAGGTGATATCAAAGAAGGGGTCCTATGTTAACATGTAACTTGGCCTATTAGGAGGTTTTGGAGTTAAATAACTGTTTTGTTCAGTGAATGTGACCTCCTAATGCTGCAAATTCCACAAATGAGCATTTTCAGTTCTTTAAAACATATTAAATGTATAGAAATTCTACTGTGCCTAATAATTTGGAACAGTGCATTTTGAGTTTTTATTTATTTTGGAGATTATACTGTTATCATTGGGAGGTTTCTTCAATAAAATTCAATGTATAGTCAAACGGGTGATGAATTTTATTAGACTGACTGTCATTTGCACCGACCATTTAGGAAAATCCGAGAAAAATATCATTTGCATAATAATTTGGAACACCGTGTAATCCGGAGGATATTAAAGTGTGGGATAAAGTTCCCAAGATGGATGTTCCATTGGCAAAGGTGGCAAAGACTACATCAATCCCATTTGAAGATTCCTCAGCTTTAAAGGATCCAATGGATCGCAAAGCAGGTGGACTGCTCAGGAAAACTTGGGAATCCTCGGCAGCAATAATACGGGCCAATATAGCGGCAACATCGGTAGCCCGGTCCATGCATTTGTGGATAAACAATTTGGAGGAACATCTCAAAGCTAAGACTTCCAGAGTTGTTATTCTCAAATCCCTTCCGTTACTAAAACTCACAACAGGCTTTATGGCGGACGCTTCAGCAGAGTCTGTACGCTTCGCCGCCAGAAGCAAGTCTTTGTCCAACGCGTCCAGAAGAGCTATCTGGCTAAAGACTTGGTCAAGGGATATCCAATCAAAAAATAAACTCTGGAATTCCATTCTCAGGGAGTAAAGTATTTGGGCCTATTCTAGATGACATTTTAGAAAAAGCCTCGGATAAAAAGAAAGGGTTCCTTGAGGAGAACACAAAAAAGTTCCAGCCCTTTCGTAGATCCTGACCTAGTCAGAAGACAGACTACAAAGGGAAATCGGGGAGGTGGTCTTATCCCAAGGGTGGAAAGGATAGAGACTCGATCTTCCCAAATACAGGTGCAGGAAAGCCAAATAAATGACATCAAGGTGGGAGGTCAGTTACAGAAATCTCTAGGGGGTTGGCAGAAAATATCCCAAAATCCTTGGATTCTGCAGTTAATTGCTCAGGGGTACAAACTAGAGTTCTCCAGCCATCCCCCAGAAAGATTTGTAGTAACCAGACCCTGTCCGCTCTTAGACTCCCCTATGTGAACAAACATCCAGGAGTTGTTAGAGGCAATCATCCCGGTACCTGTCTTGGAAAGAGGCAAGGGCCATTATTCTCACTTGTTCTAAAAAAAAAACCTTCAGGAGACTCCCGAACGATCATAAATTTAAAACCCTTGAACAGGTGGATCAGGTAAAAAAGATTCAGGATGGAATCTATAAGGTCCACAACGCCTCTCATAGACAAAGACATGGTGATGTGCACCTTAGATCTAAGCAATGCATACTACCATGTTTCAATACATGCTACCTACCAAAAGTTTCTGAGATTCACCCTGATGAACAAAATAATGTATCACTTCCAGTTCACCTGTCTCCCCTTCGGTCTTGCTTCAGCACCCAGACTATTTACCAAACTAATGTCAGAGGTAGTAGCCTATCTAAGGAACCAGAATATTGCCATAGTGCCATATTTGGACAACTTTGTGATAATGGCGAGATCAGAGAAACTTCTCAAAATAGACTGCAGCTTCACACGCTCCATTCTACAAGGTCTGGGGTGGATTGTGAATTGGAAAAAATCATGCCTAGTCCCAAATTCCAGAATGAAATTTTTGGGGGTCATATTAGATTCCAACGCCAGAACATCTTTTTTATCAGAAGACAGACAAAAGGCCTTGATCAGGCGCATACACCAATTCAGAATGAGTACTCCCTCCATAAGAGAAGCAATGAGGATTCTGGGCTTAATGACGGCATGTATACCCTGTGTGAAATGGAGCCAGTTCCACTCAAGAGGGTTACAGAAAGAGATTTTGAGATCTTGGAACAGGAGGCAGGATTCTCTGGAGAAGAAAATGATTGTTTCTCTGTAAGAAATCACTAACCTGGTGGACCACACCGGCGAACCTAAAGTTGGGGGGTTCCATGCGTCCTCTATCCCTGTGTCACTGTTACCACAGACGCCAGTCAGTTCAGATGGGGCGGACATATAGAAAGGACATACTACCAGGGGGAGTGGAGTCCTCAGATTTCTGCAAGGTCATCAAATTTCAGGGAGCTGTATGCGATCTGGAAGGTGCTGTACCAAGCCCAGTTACAGGTCAGAGACAGACACGTAAAAATACTGTCCGTCAATGTGACAGCAGTAGCATTTCTAAGACACCAAGGAGGTCCGAGACATCCACCGCTGCAACACCTAGCAGACCATATCTTCAGATGGGTGAATCGGTCAAATCCATCTCGGCAGTTCACCTGGAAGGCGCCAAAAATCAAGTAGCAGACTTCTTGAGCAGAACGCCTGTAGATCCCGGAGAATGGGAGTTAAATCCAGAAATATTCAGCAGTCTGTGCCAGCAGTGGGGAACACCTCAGGTGGATCTTTTTGCCACCAGGTCAAATGCAAAGACCAGAGCATTTTTCTCTTTCAATCCTCTAGATGGAGCTACAGGAGTCGACGCTTTGTCTCAGTATTGGGGAGAAGGTCTCCTGTACGCATTTCTGCCTCTTCCTCTGATACCGAAGACACTCAGGAAGATAAGGGACGAAAGAGCAACAGTAATCCTGGTGGTTCCTTTTTGGCCAAGAAGGAGCTGGTTCTCTCTACTATCCAGAATGTCAACAGAGAAACCAATCTTACTACCGAAAAGGCAGGACCTTCTACTACAAGGACTGGTGTTCCACAGAAATCCAGACTCTCTACACCTATCTGCTTGGATCCTGAACGGCGAACCTTAAGATCCAGAGGCCTGTCAGAGGATGTCATTACCACACTCCAGGGAAGCAGGAAGCCGGTGACCTCAGCGATCTATAACAAAATCCAGAAGCGGTATTGTTCTTTCTTAGCGGAAGTTCATGTGAATACTTCAAAACCCAACATTCCCAGAATCCTCGACTTCCTACAACTCGGTTTTGAAAAGGGCCTCCGGTCTAGTACTTTAAAAGTACAGATTGCAGCGCTTAGCATCTTTTTTGATATGTCACTAGCCTCCCATCCTTGGATAGCAAGATTTTCCAGGGCCACACAGAGAATGAGGCCACTTGTAAGGAAATCAACTCCTCCTTGGGACCTAAACTTGGTCCTTAATGCCCTGTGTAAAACCCCCCTACTTGTTATCAGAAGATATGGACATAGCCAATCTCTCCTTTGAAACAGCCTTCCTAATTGCCATCACGACAGCTAAAAGATTGGGGGAGATGCGGGCTCTATCCATTCAGGATCCATATCTTCAGATCTTTGATGACAGAATAGTCTTAAGACTTAAGGTACCTTCACACTAAACGATATCGCTAGCGATCTGTGACGTTGCAGCATCCTGGCTAGCGATATCGTTCAGTTTGACACGCAGCAGCGATCAGAATCCTGCTGTGATGTCGTTGGTCGGGGCTAGAAGGCCAGAACTTTATTTGGTCGCTGGCTCTCCCGCTGACATCGCTGAATCGGCGTGTGTGACGCCGATTCAGCGATGTCTTCGCTGGTAACCAGGGTAAACATCGGGTTACTAAGCGCAGGGCCGCGCTTAGTAACCCGATGTTTACCCTGGTTACCATCCTAAAAGTAAAAAAAACAAATGCTTCATACTTACCTTCCGCTGTCTGTCCTCCGGCGCTGTGCTTTCCTGCACTCACTGTGAGCACAGCGGCCGGAAAGCAGAGCGGTGACGTCACCGCTCTGCTTTCCGGCCGCTGTGCTCACAGCCAGTACAGAGAAGCACAGCGCCGGGGACAGACAGCGGAAGGTAAGTATGAAGCGTTTGTTTTTTTTACTTTTAGGATGGTAACCAGGGTAAACATCGGGTTACTAAGCGCGGCCCTGCGCTTAGTAACCCGATGTTTACCCTGGTTACCGGCATCGTTGGTCGCTGGAGAGCTGTCTGTGTGACAGCTCTCCAGCGACCAAACAGCGATGCTGCAGCGATCCGGATCGTTGTCTGGATCGCTGCAGCGTCGTTTAGTGTGAAGGTACCATCCAGCCTTCCTCCCTAAGGTAGTGTCCTCAACAAATATAAATCAGGAGATAATTCTTCCCTCATTCTGCCAACACCCTAGAAACACGAAGGAAGGGGTCTACCATAACCTTGACATTAGAGAGACTGTTCTAAAATACCTGTGGGCGACGGAAGGTTGGAGACGGGACACTAACTTGTTCATACAGTACAGGGGTCCAAATAGAGGTTGTAAGGCAGCAAAATCAACCATTGCTAGATGGATTAAAACCATGATAAACCTAGCGTATACAGACCAAGGGAAAGATCCCCCGGATATTCTTAGAGCCCACTCAACTCGAGCTATTGCTACATCATGGGCAGAGAAGGGGGAGCCTCAGCCGAGCAGATTTGTAGGGCGGCGACTTGGACCAATCTTTGTACCTTTGCCATACGCTATAAATTAGATATCTCATCAGATCAGTTAGCCTTTGGTAGAAAAGTATTACATGCAGTAGTCCTACCCAAGTTTACCATACTTTGGTATTCCTCCAATGGTGCTGTCAGGTGGTGAACTAGAAAACAGTAATTAGACCTACCGGTAATTGTATTTCAAGAAATCCATCCTGACAGCACTACTAGCTCCCTCCCACTGCAAGTTTGTAACATAGACTAATGTGATGTAACATTGGTGTATGACTGTTAATAAACTCTCTTTTTGCATCCATCCAGATGTGGTACTTAGAAAATCACTGGTGGGTTTTTTTCCACAAAAATTATTTTTTAGCCCCCGGTTTTGTATTTTCCCAAGGTTAACAGGAGAAATTGGACCCCAAAAGTTGTCCAATTTGTCCTGAGTACACTGATACCCCATATGTTGGGGTAAATCTGTTTGGGTATACGGGAGAGCTCGGAAGGGAAGGAGCACTCTTTTACTTTTTCAACGCAGAATTGGCTGGAATTGAGATCGGACGCCATGTCGCGTTTGGAGAGCCCTGATGTGCCTAAACAGTGGAAACCCCCCAATTCTAACTGAAACCTTAGCCCAAACACCCCCCTAACCCTAATCCCAACCATAACCCTAACCACACCTCTAACCCTAATCCCAACCGTAAATGTAATCCAAGCCCTAACTTTAGCCCCAACCCTAATCCTAATGGGAAAATGGAAATAAATATATTTTTTTAAATTGTATTATTTTTCCCTAACTAAGGTGGTGATGAAGGGGGGTTTGATTTACTTTTATAGCATTTTTGGGGGGCGGATTTTTATGATTGGCAGCCGTCACACACTAAAAGACGCTTTTTATTGCAAAAAAGTTTTTGCGTCTCCACATATTGAGAGCTATAATTTTTCCATATTTTGGTTCAGAGAGTCATGTGAGGTCTTGTTTTTTGCGGGACGAGTTGACGTTTTTTATTGGTACCATTTTCGGGCACGTGACATTTTTTGATCGCTTTTTATTCCGATTTTTGTGAGGTAGAATGAACAAAAACCAGCTATTCATGAATTTCTTTTTTTGGGGGCGCTTATACAGTTCCACGCTTGATTAAATGGATAAAGCAGTTTTATTCTTCGGGTCAGTGCGACTACAGCGATACCTTATTTATATTTTTTTTATGTTTTGGCGCTTTTATACGATAAAAACTATTTTATAAAATAATTATTTTTGCATCGCTTTATTCTGAGGACTATAACTTTGTTATTTTTTCGTTGCTAACGCTCTATGGCGGCTCGTTTTTTGCGGGACAAGATGACGTTTTCAGCGGTACCATGGTTTTTTATATCCGTCTTTTTGATCTCGTGTTATTCCACTTTTCTCCTATGCCTCATTGGGGGACACAGACCGTGGGTGTATGCTGCTGCCACTAGGAGGCTGACACTAAGTGATACAAAGAAAGTTAGCTCCTCCTCTGCAGTATACACCCTCCTGCTGGATCTCAGCTAACCAGTTCTTGCTTAGTGTCTGGAGGAGGCACTTGGGTCTGGTTCAGACCCCAATGTTATTTTTTATTTTTTACTTTTCTGTAAATTTAAATTTTTTAATTAACGGAGTGAAGGCGGCGACGGATCCTCTCAAGGTTCCGATCTCCTCCGAATCATCAACAGGCGAGCACACCAAGTATACCTCCCCGTACCCTCTCCTGCGACGTGGGAAGCCATGCCTGAGCTCACTTCAGGGGCGACGGTTCCTTCACGGTCCCGATCTCCCCACACCAGCAGCAGGCGACCACATGGAGTGTCGCCTCCATGTATTGTCTCCTGGAGCCAGGCCTAATGCCGGACAACTGGCCCTGTCCACCCGGGGGCTGAACTCCGTGGATGTACAGAGGCCCCTCTCTATGGCGTCCGAGCAGCCCCCACTGTCCCACCACGGTTAAAGTGGATGGCACAAGGAGGCGGACGGTCCGTCTCCACCTCCCTAACAAAGGGATGGTGGATTGAGGTTTATCCCTCTATCCCTGCATCGGCAGCAGAACAGTAGAGTGCGCGCTTTCCTCGGCGCTGAAACCCAGTCATCGAGGCCGCTCCATGCCGGGACGCGCACCGATGGTGAGTGGATCCAGTAAGCGATGGGCTTCTGCAGTGGGATATTCACATGCTGACAGGCAGCCGCAGCTTCCCTGTGGCCCACCTCCCTGAGGTAACGCTCCGGCTGGCTGCAAATTTAGCCCCTGGCTTCGGCCGAAGTGTAGGCTGCATCCCGGAAGCCGCGCCCGCACTATGGCGTGCTAAGGTGGCTCCGCCCACCTTTTCTGGCGCTTCTTCCCTGGCACGGGAGCGATCGCTTCCCTCAGCAACGCTGGTATTGCTCACGCCGGCTGCAGAAATTTAGGCCCCGGCTTGGGCCTATTCATGGAAGTCACAAGGCTCCGCCCACATCATGTCTGTCGCCCCGCCCCCCAAATTGGTGCCTCTCACTCTCTGTGAGACTTTACCACCTCTGCATCTCCGGTGGCCATCTTGGTCCACCCTGCCGACACACACACACATTATGGTTTTGTATTAAAGGGGCACAATGACTCTGCAACCGGGTAAGGAAGTACTGCACTCTTCCCCTGCATCTTCCCCCTGTACTTAACATGACCAGCATTCCCCGGTCTTAAAGGCACATGACCAGCATTCCTGGTCTTGAAGGCACATGACCAGCATTACCTGGTCTTAAAGGCACATGACCAGCATTCCTTGGTCTTAAGGGCACATGACCAGCATTACCTGGTCTTAAAGGCACATGACCAGCATTACCTGGTCTTAAAGGCACATGACCAGCATTCCCTGGTCTTAAGGGCACATGACCAGGATTCCTGGTCTTAAAGGCACATGACCAGCATTACCTGGTCTTAAAGGCACATGACCAGCATTCCCCGGTCTTAAAGGCACATGACCAGTATTCCTGGTCTTAAAGGCACATGACCAGCATTACCTGGTCTTAAAGGCACATGACCAGCATTCCCTGGTCTTAAGGGCACATGACCAGCATTACCTGGTCTTAAAGGCATATGACCAGCATTACCTGGTCTTAAAGGCACATGACCAGCATTCCCTGGTCTTAAGGGCACATGACCAGGATTCCTGGTCTTAAAGGCACATGACCAGCATTACCTGGTCTTAAAGGCACATGACCAGCATTCCCTGTCTTAAGGGCACATGACCCATTACCTGGTCTTAAAGGCACATGACCAGCATTCCCTGGTCTTAAGGCACATGACCAGCATTCCCTAGTCTTAAGGGCATATGACCAGTCCGAAGCATGGTCACCCTAAATGAGCTCAGGGGCCCTCCGCCGCCAATCCCAGCTTATCCCAGAGTACCTAGTTCCCTGAGTGGGTTTCGTCACTGCCGCAACCCATGGATTCTCTGACAAGAAATTGAATCCCTTCGTAAATCCCTTATGGCTCGCAGGACCGATACAGATGTGCCTTTCCTTCATGCGAGCCGTCGGCTAGCAGGGGCCGCAAGTATTCTAGAAACATACAGGCGTCTAGAAACGTACACGCGCCTAGAAAACGGAAGTTTCATTTCCTGATCCCTCACCAATGATTTGCTGAGAACAAGTCTCTGAATATGGATCGGATACTGCCTTGGTTCTGGACTCATCAGAACTTCTGAAAAGGAAGGATTCGCCTATTTATATCATTAACCAATCTCTGTAGATTGACGAGGACTTCGGTTCTACTCTAGATCACGCAGTGTCCCTTATGAGGAAACTACACTCCCTCGCAGAGTATTTACCATTCACCCGGACAGGGAGCGTCCGGATAAGCGATCCACTGGACAGAAACCTCTGCAAGCGCGGTATCCTTTTTCAGCCAATATGCAAACATGCGGGGTGTTCCCTCCCTAAGATGTGAAATGCCATGCCTGGTCTGGTTCTTAAGGGCGACAGGTCCTTTTAAAGGACACCGATCTCCCCACACCAGCAATAGACAAGCACATGGAGTGTCGCCTCCATGTGTCCTCTTCTACAGCCAGACCTAACGCCGGACAACCTGCCCTGTCCACCCAGGGACCTTAACTCTGGATGTACAGAGGCTCCCTTTTTTTTTTTTTTGAGCGTCTGAACACCCCCACGGCATCTCCACTATTTAGCAGATGATGCAAGAAGGTGGACAATTCCTTTCCACTTCCCTGTTAAGAGGATGCTGGATCGAGGGTTCATCATTTTAACTCCACACAGTCAAAAGAGAGCGGCGATAGTAAAAGACGGTTTTTCCTCCTTCTGCATGCAGCCATTCATTCTGCATATTAACCGGGTAGAATCTCCTGTGGTATACCTACCAGTATTCCTACCCGATGGGTCATCATCAATTAAAAATACAACCGACTGTCAGATAGCAAATCTAGTTCGTTCCGTCTTGCGGCCTCCAGTTCAGCGCTCTACCCTCCCTTAGCCGCCGCATGTGTTTCTAGAGCAATGGTCTCTTGGTCAGAGACCTTAACTATTTTGATTTCCTATAGACCCAACCAGCAGTGGATCAGATGTACAGGACGGTCTAGATCTAAGGGATCTTGGTTCCAAAATGGGGACCGAAAAGTAAGACCAACCCTGAACCTCAAACTTCTACCAAGCTTGACAAGGTCCCCCTTCATCGGATGGAGTTCCTCTGCTCAGCCATTCCTTCAACGGAAAAATGGAGAGTTTCTGACATCCACCGACATTCGGGATGCTTACCTTCTAATTCCTATGTTTTTCCCTCTTCAAAATTTCTTCGCTTTCCCTTTCGCGAACAGCATTTTCAAATCACGACCTTGTCATTCGGCCTTGCTGCCGCACCCACAGTGTTCGCAAGGGTTATGGGGCTGTCATGTTCCTCTTGCACCCTAGAGGCGTGGTCATCCTGCCCTACCTGGTCGATTTTCTAGCCGCTCCTTCAGCCCGGCGCTGAGTCATCTATATCTCTTGCGATACTCTCTCTCCTGGGCTGGCAGCTAAACTTGGACAAGCTTTTTTCCTCATTTCCAGCCCAGCAGATATCCTTTTTGAGGATGATCCTGGAATCTTCCAGAAGTTTGGTGATTCTCCCTTGAGACAAGTCCGTGGTCCTTCAACAGGGAGCTCTCTCACTTGTTCACTCATCCCCTCATTCCATTCGATTTGCTAGGAGTGTTCTGAGGAAAATTGGTGACGACAATGGAAGAGGTTTCCTTTGCTCCTCTCGTTTTCTGCAGGTCAATGAGGCTTTCAGAGGGTAGTCTCTGAACTCCTTCCTTATCCAGGGAAGATCCTTTCTCCCGGTTATTAGTGACTATCGATGCCAGTCCTCTCCTCCTGATCATTGATCTGGGGATCCGAACGGTACAGCTAGTTCTACAGCAGGTCCACTGCCATCTGGCGGGTCACCCCATCCGATTCAATCGGACAATCCCACGTCTGTGCCATACGTCAATCATCTAGCAGGTTCCCATGGTCAGGCGTTATGGCCGAGGTACCTCACATTCTGGTGATCTCGGCACTACACATCTCAGTTGTAGAACTCTGGGCTGTGGATGCCATCAGGGTCCCGCCTCATGTGAGTGGGAACTTCACCCGGAAGTCTTCCATCAGATCCGTCTTCTCTGGAGCACTCCAGATGTAGGTCGGATGGCATCGAGACTGAACGCCAATGTACTCTAAGTTCATGGTTCGGCCTTCAGGTCCAAAAGCCATCACAGTGCATGCTCTGGTTCTTCCATGGTACCAGTTTCCTTCACCCCTCTTCCACTACTTCCGAGATCTTTTCGGAAGCAGGAAGGGCCCCAGTGATCCTGGGAGATCCGCACTGACCATGTCAGGTTTTTTCTCATTTGCTGAACTAGTATTTTTCCGTCTTATTGCAACAAAACTGCAAATATGGACTTCCTCGCAGGGAGTCTTCACATGTGGTTCTTCCCTATCGCAAACCGTTAGATCTTTGTGACCTTAATAATCCTGGGGGTCTTACAGTAGACTCCTTTTGATACAGACAGACTTTACTATCAGGGAGTATAGCCCTTTTTTCTCTGCGATCTACTCATCCTGACGAGTCTACGGAGCTAGCCGCTCTGTTCTTTCAGACCTTTTTCCCTTATTACCATCAAGGCAAGGTTGTCTACAGGCAATCCCCATCCCTTGTTACCAAGGTGGTATTGTATTCCCACAGTTATGAGGGCATCGTTCTTCCCTCATTTCTTTCGGCACCAGTCCACATAACGGAATGTGTTCCCCATATTCTGGAAGTGGTGAGTGCTCGGATTAGGTACGTCTCGAGGATGGCATCCTTCTGAAGGTTGGGCACTTTATTTGGGCTACCTCACTGTAAGAGGACTGCTTCCTGATGGTTACAGGAAGGGTTTAGCCATTTCATCAGCCATGTTAGCTTGGTGGATTTGTTACACCATCCAGGAATCCTTCCGTGTTAGGTGTCAGCCTATCTCCCTGTCTATCAAGGTTTCTTGGATTCTAGGCAACAGGCATCGGCACAGCACGACTGCAAGCTTGCAGGTTGGACCAGTCTGCATGCATTCTTGAAGCACTATAATTCCCAGACTTTCACAGATGTGAGTCTGGGCAGGCGGACTCTGCAGGCCGCGGTGTCGCACTTGTAAAGAGCGGTTACACAGGGCCTGATCTGATGTTGTCCCCACCCAGGGACTGCTTTGCGACATCCCACGGTCTGTGTCCCCCAATGAGGCGTAGGAAAAATAGGGATTTTTGTGTACTCACCGTAAAATCCTTTTCTCCGAGCCAATCATTGGGGTACACAGCTCCCACCCTATTATTGGCTTGTGCTTGTTTTATAATCTGACATGCTATACTCTCATATATATGTGACATGCTATGTGCTCATATGTTGTTATTGAGCTTCTACTGCTTTTGCACCGAACTGGTTAGCTGAGAGCCAGCAGGAGTGTGTATACTGCAAAGGAGGAGCTAACTTTCTTTGTATCACTTAGTGTCAGCCTCCTAGTGGCAGCAGCATACACCCACGGTCTGTGTTTTCCAATGATTGGCTCGGAGAAAAGGATTTTACAGTGAGTACACAAAAATCCCTATTTTGTTTGGCGGTATGATAATAAAGTATCGTTTTTTGCCTCTTTTTTTTTTACGGAAATCAATGAAGGGGTTAACTAGGGGGACAGATTTATAGGTCGGGTCTTTATGGACGTGGCGATACTAAATATGTGTACTTTTATTGGTTTTGTTTTTTTATTTAGATAAAGAAATGTATTTATTGAAACAATATATATATATATATTTTTTTTTTTCTTTATTTAGGAATTTTTAAAAAATTTTTTTACACATGTAAATATTTTTTTTTTTACTTTGTCCCAGGGAGGGACATGACGATATGGGGTCAGATTGCTGATCTGACACTTTGCTGTGCACTGTGTCAGATCAGCGATCTGACAGGCAGTGCAGGGAGCCTTCCCGGCGCCTGCTCTCAGCAGGCGCTTGAACGCCACCTCCCTGCAGGACCCGGGAGACCCCCTGCGGCCATTTTGGATCCAGGCCTGCAGGGAGGAGGAGGTAAGAGACCCTCGGAGCAACACGATCACATCACATCTCAGGGAAGCACGCAGGGATGCTTCCCTATGCCGCCGGAATGCTGCGATCATGTTTGATCGCAGTGTGGCGGGGGTTAATGTGCCAGGAGCGGTTCGTCACCGCTCCTGGCACATAGTGCCGGATGTCAGCTGCAATAGCTGACACCCGGCCCCGATCGGCCGCGATCCCCCCGTGAGCGTGGCTGATCGGTGATTAGGTACTATCCTGTCTTTCATACGGGCCCATACCACCTCGACGGGATTGTACGTCTGATGTCAGAAGGGTTGAGGGGACTATTGAAGCCAGCAAAAAAAAAAAGGTCAAATCGCCCCCCTTTTGTTCCATTGAAAATTTAAAAAAAATACCGTATATACTCGAGTATAAGCCGAGATTTTCAGCCCAAATTTTTGGGCTGAAAGTGCCCCTCTCGGCTTATACTCGAGTCACGGTCGGCGGTGGGGTCGGCGGGTGAGGGGGAGTGGGCGCTGCCGCTGAGGCATACTTACCTAGTCCCGGCGATCCTGGTGCTCCCCCTGCCATCCCACTGTCTTCGGGTGCTGCAGCTCTTCCCCTCTTCAGCGGTCACGTGGGACCGCTCATTAGAAAAATGAATATGGACTCCACTCCCATAGGGGTGGAGCCGCATATTCATTTCTCTAATCAGCAGTAACGGTGACCGCTGATAGAGGAAGAGGCTGCTGCACCGAAGACCAGCTGTCCGGGAGAAGGAACGGGACACCGGGAGCAGGTAAGTATGTCATATTTACCTATCCCCGTTCCACACGCCGGGCGCCGCTCCATCTTCCCGGCGCCGCTCCATCCTCCCGGCGTCTCTCCTGTTGTGAATTCTGCTTTTGGGCTCCCTCCGGTGGTTGTAGGTGGTAATGCAGTTGTCTCTGGGCTGCAGTCCTGGACAGGTGTATCTGCTGATTGCAATTCTGACTGGGGTATTTAGGTTTGCAGGACTCATTAGTCCTTGCTAGTTGTCAATGTTTCTTGGGAAGTGTTGGATCTCTGTCTGGCTTCTCCTGCTTAGCTGCCAATTCAGCAAAGATAAGTGTCTGTTTCTTTTTCTATGGCACACAAGCTGTGTGCTTGTTTTTTGATTGTATTCCTGCTCTGAGTTTAGTAGTCTCTGGAGTTGCAGATATACGTTCCACGTCTTTAGTTAGATGGAGGAATTTTTTGTATAATCTGCTGTGGATATTTTTGGAAGGGTTTTAATACTGACCGCACAGAACTCTGTCCTATCCTTTCCTATTTTAGCTAGAGTGGCCTCTTGTGCTAAATCCTGTTTTCTGACTGTGTGTGTCTTTCCTCTCCTACGCAAAGAAAAAGGAAAAAAGAACCACTCTAAAACACTGCACACCACAAGACGTTGTAGAATATATCAAAAAGGCAAACTTTTATTGATGCATATATAAAAACATTTAAAACAAGTGAACAACACCAAAAATCCCCACAATGATCCGCCAGAATAATGCTAGCCAAACAGGGGCATGTATCATGCAGGTAATAGAAAAATGATATATCATATATCATGGACAATATACGTATCTGAACGGTAAATAACTAATGAACCTGAATTGGATACACTGCATAAAAATAACCCTGTATAGCCAAGCCTCCAAACTGCACATACACACCCGGAATGACAAATATAAATATAAATAGCGGTCAAGATAGTACAACGACCCTGTCCGAGCGTATAAGAGAAAAATGACAGAAAGGTGTCGGCACCTGTATGTCAGCAGAAATGCAGAATCACCCAGAATAAGAGAGGGCAAGAGAAAGGTCAGAAGATAAAGGCGGATGCGCCAGGCGCTTTACATATGGGGCTGCAGTGGCCATATACCTAAATCATACAAGAAGGTCCCAGGTCCAGCCATATGGAGCATTAGGAGCAAACCCGCCAGGGAGGCAGAAGGTAAGGAGGCAGGGATCAGAGTGGGGAAAGACCCCACGCATATCGCCGTTACGAGGACGGCTTCGTCAGGGGAAGGGTGCCAGACAGATCATCAACGCCAGCTTAAATACCTTGAGGTGATGATAGGAGCTGAATAAGGAACGCCGAGGACCGGAACCGGAAATGACGCACGGTGAGGGCGGAAAGCCATACACGGCAGACGTCTCAGCCAGTAATGCACAGTTGCGCATGCGCCCGAATACTACAGCGCAGCGCACTGTGCACAAAATACAAATGATGTAAACTGTCACAGCCATGCATAAGGGAACTTGCCAAGGACTGATGGCCGCGAAAAACAGATAACAGATGAGCGGAGGGGACAAAAAGACGCAGCCATATATAGAGTAACAGACAAACAGACACAATAGGGATGTGACCAATAAACAAATACGGGGGAGACAAATTACAAACACAGGACCTGCAAATGAAAGGGCTGTGTTAAAGAGCAAATAAAATAAAAGACAGAGACCCCCACAATTGTAACTGCAGAGTGACCTGATTTATTAATAATAACGGAAAAAACAGTGAAAAAAAGAAAAAAGGGGAATATAACAAATCCTGTAACAGAAAAATAAAAATAAAAAAGGGATGCAGTGTGCAGTAAACAAAAAATAGCAAAAAGAAAACGTGACATAAAAGGAGAATGTAATGATAAATATACACCTAATGAAGTATATAAAAACGATCTCTCAAAAAGGGCCAGAAAGATATATAAGCCATGCTAGCCGACGTATAAACCTAAAAAAAAAAAGGGGGGGGGGAAATTAAATCCAACCAACTATATATGGGTAATTGGAATAAGGAATATAATAAAACAAAAAAGCAACAAAAAAAGGAGGATGTAGATCACAGTAATGGCTTCAAAACCCCTGAAAGCAGGGCAAATAATCTAAAGCTGAAGCATACAGGTACCACCCTAAAAAAAGATAGATGGATGATGCAAAAGAAGAGTAGTGATGGGCCATAAAAGTGATACATGGGGGAGACACTGAAAACAAACCCCTCTGAAAACAGTGAGAACGGGTCCCATGACAATGTAATGAAAGTAAACCACAAGCCACATACAGAAAAAACTGACCAAGAAGCCAAATAGACTAGATGACCCAAAAAGAAAATGACTGTGAAAAACCCATGGAGCACATGAGTCCACAATACACCAACTAGGACAAAAATATATCTGATTGCTGATAAATCTCTGCAGAAAGTAATAATAAGTGTCTATAGTCCAGCCGGAATCCCATCTTGGATATTGCACAGGTAAGGGTGTCGTACATACTTCGTCTCAATCGGTCCTCGTTCTAACTACGCCACACATGATGTTGAAGAAAATTCCAAAAACCAAATCATGCTTGAGTCCTTGTATTGAGGATGCTGCGTATAGTCCAAAAGAAAGCATATAGATGGTCAAAACGTGCTGAAACCAACCTAACAAAAAATATAAAACAGATGGTAACAAGGTGGTTCAGCCCAAAAAGCCCGTAAAAAGAAGGTCCTCATTGATGCCAAGGGGTGCAGTAGAATGTAATAAGAAGATCCAACGGGCTTCAGCTTGTAAGAGCTTATGTTCAAGGGATTCACCCCTGCCTGAACCTCTAACATGTTCCAAACCCACGATCTTGGTACCAGTATGTCTGCCAGCATGATGTGATAAAAAATGAGACGCCACTGTAGTGAGAGGCTTATCCCTACGGGCATCGGCCGACGCAGTATTGATGGTAGAAAGATGTTTCTGAATACGTCGGCGCAGCTCTTGAGATGTTTGTCCCACATATATAAGTGGGCATGGGCAGATAATTGCGTAGATGACGTTAGTCGTCTTGCAATTGATGTAAGATTTAAGCCCATGTTTCACACAATCAGTAGGGTTACAAAAGCAATCTCTAACAGGATGCATGTATTGGCAGATGGTACAATCTCCGCAAGGAAAGGAGCCCCTCAAAGAGATACCACGGTTCAATCTTATAGTGGGCCTAGTGTAGTGGCTTCTCGTGAGAATATCTCTGAGGTTCGGTGCCCTCCTGGCGGTAATCAACGGCCGTTCACTAACAATTTGCGATGTTGATAAATCTGTAGTGAGGATGCCCCAGTGTTTCTGTAAGATGTCTCTTACCTTGGACCAATGGGTATTGCATCCAGTGATAAAACGGACGAATTTGTCCGGTGGTTTCTTCTTCGGCTCTAACAAGGAAACCTGCGACTGACAATTGGCTCTCTGGTATGCTTGAGAAATACATCTGTTAGGATAGGTCCTTCTTTTGAATCTTCTGGTCATATCTTGTGCTTCCTTTTGAAATTCGTCATCAGACGTGCAATTCCTCCTAGATCTGAGGAATTGTCCAATCGGGACCCCCTTTTTTGTATGAAACGGATGAAAGCTGCGAAATTCCAAAAGATTGTTAGTGGCTGTGGGTTTACGATAAAGGCAGGTTGACAGATAGCCATTACGGCAAATAACGTTGAGGTCCAGAAAACTCACCGAGGAGGAGGAAGACGAAAAAGTCAGAAAAATATTGAACAGATTGTCGTTGAGTGAATTTATAAAGGTCCCCACCTCCTCCTGGGAGCCTGACCAGATAAAAAATATGTCGTCGATATATCTGGACCAACAATGTACCTTAGATTTAAACCACATGGAATTGTAGACGATAGTAGATTCCCACCACCCTAGAAAAAGATTTGCCAGGGCTTGTGCACAGCGGGCCCCCATTGCCACGCCGGAGATTTGAAGGAAAAAATTCCTGTCAAACAAAAAGAAATTATGCTTGAGGATGAAATCAAGCAAATCCACAGTAAAGGAATCGTGAAGCCTGTCTGAGTTTTGTTGTAAATACAAGAAAAATAAGACAGCTTGTAAGCCATGATCATGGTCAATATTTGAGTATAGAGACTCAACATCACAGGTAACCATGATTTCACCTTGGTCCAGGGTAATTCCCTGTAAAGATGTAATAAAGTGTGATGTGTCTCTAATGTGCGAAGGCAGTTCCAAAACTAAGGGCTGTAGGAAGAAGTCGATATATGTGCAGGCTTTCTCGCAAAGACTCCCAATACATGAAACAATGGGGCGTCCGGGCGGCTTGCAGATGTCTTTGTGCAATTTGGGCAACATGTAAAACGTTGACATGGTAGGATGTTTGACCCAAATGAAGTCCCGTTCGCCTGTATTAATAATGCCTAGTTCCAGGGCCCTATCAATCAACATTCTCAATTTGATTGAATAAACACCAGTGGGGTCTGACGGAAGCTTGTGGTAATATCTGACATTATCCAGTTGCCTACGTGCCTCTGCCACATAGAGGTCATGTGGCCAAGGGACAATGTTGCCCCCCTTGTCTGCCTCACGAATAATAAACTCGTTGTTTTTAAGGTCAGACAAGGCACGTCTCTCCAGTGATGTAAGGTTGTTGGTGACAGGGATCTTAGCAGGCAAAGCCTCAATGTCCCTTCTGGCCATTTCAAAGAATATCCTGACCGCAGGGACAATAGAAAAAGGTGGTGAAACATGAGATTTGTTTCTATGCGGGAATTTGGACCTACCTGTGGCATTCTGTCCTTCATTAAGCAAATCCATGAGATGTTGAAATACATTCTGCTCGGTCTGGTCCATGAAAGAGGTAGCTTGTGGTTTATTATGAAGGACCTGTAGAACGATTTTTCTACAGAACAAAAACAGATCTTTAATTAAAGTAAATTTATCCACCTGATGAACTGGTGAAAAAGTTAGACCTTTGGAAAGGACAGAAGTCTCATGCACGGAGAGGACATGTCTAGATAGATTGACAATCTGGAGAGCATCCTCCTGATCATACTCACGGGTATAGTCCGTATTCAGTGAAGTCACTTGCGAAATTGTCTCCGTGGATTGCGTCGTGGTGGTCTGTAACTGTGAGCTCTGGTGATCTGAACGAGTTTGCTTCCTCTGTCCCCGCCTGGTCCTGGGTCGATGTCGCTTACTGCCGAGGACAAAAAATCACTCGAAGTATGCGCCTCTGTAGATGGAGCTGGTCTCTCGGAGCTGATGATTCTTTCTCTGCGATTAAGGCCTCGGCGCCTGTTTCCCTGGTGTGTCCAGGAAAATGCTGTCCTGTCATCAAAGTCTCTTTTGTCCCTAGCAAATTTAGAACGTTTTTTTGACATAATTTCCTTGTCATACTTGTCAAGTAAGTCCTTGAGTGTGATTCTAAAGGGCTGGACCTGAGAGACCTCATCAAATTTACTCAATTTGGCTTCCAGATTTTTAATATCAGCCTTGACAGTAGTCAAAAACTCTCTGTCATGTGTAATAAGTAAATTAATCAGAATACTTGAGCATCGGATTAAGCCCTGTTCCCATAATGTACGAAAGGTGGGGGATGGTTCCCAAGCAGGAAAAATAGAAACCCTAAGTCCCCTAGGTATGATGTTCAATTTCAAATACTCCTCCAAACACCGTATGTTCCAAAGCAACCTAATGCCATGCTTTTGTGAGGCAATCAATTCTGTGGTAAGACCCGAAAAATCTGAATCACCTGAAGCATCATTGGTCTCCACAAAGGCCTGAGAGGAGGCGACCCTCCAAGCAGCCTCCTGTGCGTCCCAATCCATGGGCCCAGGCGTAACAAACACAACTCCTAAAAACAATAAAGTCTAGGTATAGTAGAAGATAATACAATAAGCTATAATAAGCTGTGTGCTGCTGGCTGGAAAAGGCACCAAAGAAATGCCCAATACACAGCAATGACAAAATAGGGACACCAGCGCACTACTAGTAATATATACTAATAAAAAAGGGGTGCAGAAGAGTGGAAATGTACAAGAACGCAAAGAAAAAGGAAAAAAGAACCACTCTAAAACACTGCACACCACAAGACGTTGTAGAATATATCAAAAATGCAAACTTTTATTGATGCATATATAAAAACATCTTTCCTCTCCTACTCACAGCCAATATTTGTGGGGGGCTGCCTATCCTTTGGGGTTCTGCTCTGAGGCAAGATAGTATTCCTATTTCCATCTTTAGGGGTATTTAGTCCTCCGGCTGTGACGAGGTGTCTAGGTCTTGTTAGGTACACCCCACGGCTACTTCTAGTTGTGGTGTTAAGATCAGGATTTGCGGTCAGTATAGTTACCACCTACTCCAGTGAAAGTTTTCATGCTGCTCCAAGGTCACCGGATCATAACACTCCGCTCTGACTGCAGGTCAGAGGGCGCGATGACGCATATAGTGTGCGCAGAGAGAAAACACCGTGTGCACTGCTACAAAACTGGTGCTAAGACTTAGGTTCCCAAACCATCAATATACATATAACATAGAAGTCTAGCACTCAACTTCAGTAACCGTAGAAACGATTTTTATTGGTAGCACAAGAAACGTTTCAGTCCCTTGGGACTTTCATCAGTCACTTGAGAGCACAGGAAATGTAGTAGGGAATGATCACCTATCGGGTAGAACACCCGCAATGCAATACTCAGACTTGCGGTGGACGCCGTGTCTAGAGGTGGTTCGGGGCAGTGCAGTGCAGGGGCAAAAAACCCCGAAACAGCTGTCTGTGGATGGATAACATGCTTGGCATAGGTGGTTTTCCTTTATTGGATGTTTTCCTTTATTGGATGCTGCCCTTCCCTTGGTTGTTCCTTCCCGGGGAAAGGCCTGGCTACTCACTGCCTGCGTTGAGAAACACGTGATGGTGTCTCCGCAGCTCCTCTACATGCATTTGCATATTTGGGGGCAGTGTTCTGGATCACTGCGTTGAGAAACACGTGATGGTGTCTCCGCGGTGTTGGATGTTTTGGTCTCCACGAGGTCAATCATCCGTGCCTTTATAGACTTTCTACTAGGCACTGCTCCTGATAGCCAGTTTCCTACTCCACACTGATGAGGGGAAAAACCCCGAAACAGCTGTCTGTGGATGGATACCATGCTTGGCATAGGTGATTTTCCTTTATTGGATGTTTTCTTTTATTGGATGCTGCCCTTCCCTTGGTTGTTCCTTCCCGGGGAAAGACCTGGCTATTCACTGCCTGCGTTGAGAAACACGTGATGGTGTCTCCGCAGCTCCTCTACATGTATGAACTCATAATGACCTGGAGAATCATAATGGCAGATTGGTTTTAGCATTTAGTGATCCTAGTAGAAAAGCCAATCAAAAAACAAGTGTGGGATTGCACTTTTTTTGCAATTTCACCGCACTTGGAATTTTTTTTCCCGTTTTCTAGTACACGACATGCTAAAACCAATGATGTCGTTCAAAAGTACAACTTGTTTCGCAAAAAATAAGCCCTCACCCGGCCATATTGACGGAAAAATAAAAAAGTTATGGCTCTGGGAAGAAGGGGAGCAAAAAGCAAACACGGAAAAACGGAAAATCCCAAGGTCATGAAGGGGTTAATGCAGCACGTTGCCTCAATGAAGACTGCCCTCCAGCTGCTGCTCATTAAGGCTGGGTCCACACTTCGTTATGGGCGTCCGTTAGACGGACTACGTTACACCACGTTAGTCTGTTAACGCCGCCATTAATTCCTATGTCGAATGCATCGCTAGCGCACGCCCATAATGGGCGTGCGCTAGCGATGTGCCGTCATTGAGTGACGGACCCTGGGACGCGGGCTGCAGCATTTCCGGGTCTGTCACTGCTAGCGCAGATAGAGCATCTGCTAGCTCTATCTGTGCTAGCGCGATGACACATCGGCACTTGCGTTAACAGCAGCCCGTTAACGCATGTGTTGAACGGGCTGCTGTTAACGCAATGTGAACCAGGCCTAATTAGTACCTTCAGGTGGGAATAGTCTGACAATTGAGATGTACCATTCAGAGTGGAGGTTTATCCTGAATTCTGATAGATTGCTCTCTTGAATGTAACTGTGAGCCTAGTCTCTTGTTTTGACCTTCAAGCATGGCCCTAGTCTCTGTGCCTCACAGTGCCTCTGCTTCACAGCGCCTCGGTATATCACAGTGTACAATAGTGCCTCTGTGTTTCTCGGTACCTCTGGTGCTGTGGCTTTGTACCTTTTGCCTCTGGCTTAGGGTAGTTTCACACTAGCGTTTTGCTGAGCTGCGGAGGGCTGTGGACTTCCTCTATGAAGCCCCGCCTATGTCCGCATGCGGCCTGCGTACCTATCTTTCACATTAGGAACGCAGGTCTTGCGGATGTATGCGTATGCCTCCGCATGCGTCTTTTTGACGATGCAGAGAAAAAAAGAAATTCCAACCAACTGTGTTCGACGCGGGTCGCTGCATCGTCAAAACGACGCGTGCGAAGACATCCGCACACATCCACACGACCTGTGTACCTAATGTTAAAGATAGGTACGCAGGCTGCATGCAGACGTAGGCGGAGCTGAGCTGCGGAGGTGCGGCCTTGGGCGAGGCTTCACGGAGGAAGTCCGCAGCTCAGCAAAACGCTAGTGTGAAACTAGCCTTAGACCAGGGGTGTCAAACTGCATTCCTCGAGGGCCGCAAACCATGCGTGTTTTCAAGATTTCCTTAGCATTGCACAAGGTGCTGTAATCATGATGTGTGTAGGTGATTAAATTATCACCTGTGCAGTACAAGGAAATCCTGAAAACATGACCTGTTTGCAGCCCTTGAAGAATGCAGTTTGACACCACTGCCTTAGACCTTTTGCCTTATGCCTCGTTACTCAGGCAGTGTGGCCACACCTTGTATCGCCGGCCTACCACTTCACATTTTGACTTAGACCTCAACTCCGTTATAGATTCTTCGTGTTTCTGTACCCAAATCCAGATTCCTTTGTTTCATTCTTTGCAACCGAGCTAAGCCAAAGGAACAGCTATGCTTGGATTGGCCTAGTGATTTAGTATTCTATTTGGAACAGAACTCTCAAGTGAGCTATTGCCCTTGAATTCTAAAGCCAAGTGTTTTTCATAGTTAGGTTTGAAAAGAGGCATAGGTCTTTGTGTTCATCCTATAACCAGGGCTGTGGAGTCTGAGTCGGAGCCTTGCCTATTAACAGGACATTCTACTGTTCTGGGAGGAGGGAATCCCATGAAGTAGATGCTAATCTTGCTGGGGGGGGGGGAAAGAATCCTTCCTGACTTCACATATGGCAATCGGACTAGTTTCCTTGATCAACATCCTGTAGACAGATTCTCGTCCCATGGGTCTATTATATTGTGTTTACCAGGGGCGTTATCACAGCCCTCTTTGTACCTTGCCGTGAATCAGCAGCACTGCTTCATGTGGCAGAGGATCCCATACTTGCTACTTACAGCAGTCAGGGCTCCTAAGATAAAGAATATGTATCCAGTACTCTTACAGTTGAGAACCCATAGTCCCACTGCCTCACAGTAGATAATCACCCTCTGTGATTGGAAGAAACCTACTTTCCTCTAGCTATAGAGGAGGGTTCCTAGTACCATTGCTGTCTAGATGTTTAAATATCTCTGAGAAGATTGCCTTTTAGGCCTTTATTTTTTTTCCCCCAAGTTAGCCAGATAGCCTGTCCTGGCTGTAAAAAAAAAAAAAAAAGTAAAAACGTGTGTGTGGGCACATATATAATGTCTGCACTAATAGCTCCTATACAGGCTGTTTCAAGAAGTCTCTTGTGTCAAAGGATTTTTAGCAGCAACCCCCCACTTACTTAATATTTCAGTTGTAAATCTTTATTCATTACATAGTGGAATGTGTTGAGAAAAATAAAACCTAAAAATTATCAACGTAAATTACAACTAATATCCCACGGAGGTCTGGAGTTGGAATGATGCTCAAAATCAAAGTGGAAAATGAAATGACAGGCTGATCCAACTTCAGTGGAAATGCCTCAAGACATGGTAATGATGCTCAGGAGTGTGTGTGTGACCTCCACGTGCCTGTATGACCTCCATGCAATGCCTGGGCATGCTCCTGATGAGATGGCAGATGGTCTCCTGAGAGATCTCCTCCCAGACCTGGACTAAAGCATCCGCCAACTCCTGGACTAAAGAGCATCTGCCAACTCCTGGACAGTCTGTGGTGCAACGTGACGTTGGTGGATGGTGCGAGACATGATGTCCCAGATGTCCATCCTTAAAGGTAAGGTACCGCGTTTGTAGGTCATTAATAAATCACTGTAATGTAGCATAACATGCTGCTAAAAGCAAGTTTGAAATGCATGTGAAACAGATTTCATGTGTTATATGAGTTTAAAGAATGCACTGGGGGCTGACATCTTGGTTTTGCAGCAGTAGCAGGGCACTATCAGTGTCAGATTACGGCACCCCATGGACATAGGAGATAATAGACCGGCGCTGACCCTATCTGTAACATTGCAGCAGCAGTAACAGTGAGCTGGGCACGCCTCTGTGGGCTGCACAACTCACTGTTGTAGGTGTGACTAGCTGCCATTTTATTATAGCCCTGTGCTATCTGCCGAGCTCCACTTACTCTCTATCGCAGGACAGAAGAAGCCCTCACTGCTCCTCTGTACTCCAAGCAGGCACACATCCTCTGCTCCTCACACGCTGCCCTGTGTGCTTCTCCTGCTGTGTCTCTGCCTCCCCCTCACACACAGTCCCTGTGATCTCCGGTAAGCTGCACTCACAGCCTGCAGAGAGGGAGGTGACACCTGGAGAGAGCAGGGCAGCTGACAGGACAGGGATTAAGGTGGGGGAAGGGGGATGGCAAGAATGTTATTCACAAAAAATGCTGCTGAGTCCACTGTGTTCTGCTCCTCTGTAAACAAGCTGTGCCTCTGATGCAGTAATTGCTGGTGATAGCAGGTCGCAGGGCAGTCACACACAAAATGGTGCTGCCCTGTGATGCTGCTCTTCATTCTGCCCCAGGGATATTAGACCACCCAAAAGGGGAGGGAAATGGTGATGTCAGCAGTTACTGCCCCAATTTTGCTGCTAACAGTAAAGCTGCTAAATCTTACTATAGCTGCTTGAGGTCTAAAACGGAAAATGCTCCCCCTATTGGTAAATATGTATATTTGTAGAAAAATATATAATATTTTTCATATAGAAATGTTTGCAAACAGTGCAAACATTGCATTAATACATTTTAATTACTATTTTAAGCTTAATTTCACAAAAAAAAACAAAATACAAGAAAACTGGTGGCACCTTCCCTTTAATGCTGCAGCCAGGGTTGTCCATCTAGCTAATCATTACTGGCCGCATACTTATAATAATGGAAACAATGTTGATTTATTGGTAATCTTGTTGACGTCATTGCGTCAAGACTGTCATGCTCTCTATACCCATCAAGTTAAGTGTAAGAAATAATGAATTCATGATAAACATATACATGCTCATGAATTCACAATTTCTTACACCTGGCCAGGTGAGCATAGATATGTAGCGTGTGACAACCATTGTCACATAATTTGTTATCTAAATAAGAGAATATGGTGAATATACAAGGCAGTAATCAACTCAATAGGTCAGGTGTCTTAACTTATGAGTTTTTGGACATCTGACCGGTTCAGTTGAGTACTGAACTTGATTTCCACCATATTCTCTTTGTACAGTCACACTAGGTACAAATAAAAGAGTATGGAAATAACTAATATTTTTTTGGCCAACTCATATCTGTATACTGAAGAAACACATATAGATGTAGTCTTCTATTTTTACTACTGGAGATATGTTTTGGCCTTAAGAATAAGTGTGTGGAGAAGTTTATTGGTGTGTATTGACAGCGGTGAAAGACACAATAAACCAAACATAATTGTTGCAAATTAAATTTTTTTTTATT
Organism: Ranitomeya imitator; assembly: GCF_032444005.1. Lineage (NCBI taxonomy): Eukaryota > Metazoa > Chordata > Amphibia > Anura > Dendrobatidae > Ranitomeya > Ranitomeya imitator. The sequence continues at coordinate 589,044,902 of NC_091283.1, forward strand.
GAGTCAACAAAGAAATTTAAACATTTATTTTTTTGTACCGCGACGCGTTGTACCGCGACGGCTTGGGGAAGAGTGACGTAACCGGGGGGTATTAAGAACTGAAGCCTGGCTCACCGTGGAGGAGGCAGAGGTGGCAGGAGAAGGAGCAATAAAACTGGAAGGGTCTGGAAGTTCGGGGATGGGGCTTAACACATGAGAGGCTTGAGACACACTGGAAGGGTGAGACACAACAGACAATACAGACACATCGGTAGGTGATGGGGGAGGAATACTCAGAGTTTTTTGTTTTTTATGTGTTTTTTTGCGTTTTCCTTTGGGTTTTCCTGGTAGGGGGATGTCTTCTTGGGCTAATAGGATGTTAAATGTTGGTGGGAGACACGTCAGGATCCGGCTCCACAATTTCACGGTCCGTTTCCATTGTGGAGCGCTCGGCAACGCCAGAGTCCAACTGCATCATAGTGGGGGGGGAAACAAAGCCCTGCCAGGGTCCTGGTGCATCGTTGGGGGGGAACATAAAACCCTCCCAGTGTCCTGGTGCATCGTTGGGGGGGGGGACATAAACCCCTCCCAGGGTCCTGCTGCATTGCTGGAGGGGGGAACATAATGCCCTCCCAGGGTCCCGCTGCATTGCTGGTGGGGGGAACATAAAGCCCTGGCAGGGTCCTGCTGCATCGGGGTGGGTCCTGCCTGGAAAGCCATGGCTTAGTCCTGCTGCATCGTGGGGGGGCCGGTGCGATACGCCATGCCTGGGTCCTGCTGCATGGGGGGGCGGTCCTATATGCCAGGCCTGGGTCCTGCTGCATCGGGGGGTGTCCTGCCCGGAAAGCAATGACTCGGTCCTGCTGCATCGGGGGGGGGGGGCCGGTCCGATATGCCATGCCTGGGTCCTGCTACATCGGGAGGGGGCCGGGCCGATAAGCCACGCCAGGGTCCTGCGTCATCGTGGTGTCAGCGGAGGTGGTCCAAGCCGGAGCAGCGGTTGTCATGGTGGTGGCGGTGGAATGTCCAACAGCACTCGTCATCGTGTTGGCGCTGTAGTGGAGTACACCTGTGGATGGAATAGAGGTGGCCGTGCAGTGGTATGCAGCAGAGGTAGGAATGGTGGTTAATCGTGACAGTGACGGCACAGTTGGATATGCCGCCACTGTCTGCTGTAAATTACGACACTGACTCTGCTGCATAGCCTGCACAAAAGCAACATTGCAGGCCTGCATCACACTCAGCTGGAGATCAGGGCTAAGGTGTTCCTACATGCCCTGCTGTATTTGGTTAAAAAAATGATGAGCTGGCCTCTGGAGGTCGGCTTTAACTTGATCAAGGCTTTTGGTGACATCCTGGATCTGGCAATTTACGAGGTTATGAGACACATCCATTCTGTCACCTAAAGCCTTGATTGCTTCGTGTAAAACCGAGCTCAAGTGCAAAAACTCGGGCATGAATGACCTATCCGCAGCCCTCTGTCGCTGCCGGGATGAGCCCGCAAAAATGGGTGCAGTGAAAGAGGACTGCGAAAGGGGAATACCTGATGGGCCAGCTCCCTGGTCTCCAGTGAGTGTGGAAGGCCCACCTGCTGCTGCGCTGCTGGATGGCTGGGACGGGTCCATGGCTGCCGGCTGAAGGACCGCTCCAGAACCTGTTGCGACAGTCGTGCTGTGTGTGCTGTGAAAAAATAAAACAGAAAATTAATACCAAAATATAACAAGACGGTACATCCTGTGGAATTTAAAATTACATATTATGTCAATGCAATACAACCGGAAGCATGTGAGAAATACTTACGTTCTCATGAGAAGGAGCGGTCTTAAAAAGGCCAGCACACGGTGGTATTTGTATAGACGGTGCCTTGCTCCGGAACCACTTGCTGCACGATTCTCTGCGCGAAGGTCCTTGTTGAAGCGGTCCTTCATGGAACGCCAACGTGTTCTTATTTTGTCCACTGTGAAATAACAATAAAATATAATGGTCAGAAAATGTACTTTTGGCCGTGCTCTTTTGACTGTGTGTGATGACAGAAACTCCGAAAAGTTACTTTCACACACACAGTCAAGAGAGCCCGGCGAAGGTCTCTGCTGCTTCACACTGCAGTGCAATACTTACCAAATGCATTACGGACCCCTGGCGGGGCATTCTCCCAGCCATTCCACAACGCTTGGGCCACCTCACTCCACAACCGACGGAGCGTACTGTTGACTGCGTGCTGTGGATCCCGGCTGTCCCACAACGGGACTCGCTCCTGGACCAGGGTGATCAGGAGGTCATTATTGATTCGGTCATCGTCCCGTTGTGAAACCTAAAAGTAAAAGAAAATCATATAAGTTTGCTCAATCACATTGGGGAAAAAAAATACCAGAAGATGAGAAATGGCAGGAATATGAAAGTCAACTTTCAGAAAAGGATCATACAAGAAAAATTAAAAGAAAATCAAGGGTACAGACAGGAAGATACAAGAATATTACAATGAGGACAGTCTGCCTTCTATACATACCCACTGCCGTCTTCCCACCGGACCTTGACTCCGCTGCTCCGTCCCTCTCTGTCCCTCAGTTGAAGTGCTCTATAAAAAAAAAAAAAATCAAATTGTCTCATGTGTCGATGTGGCAGTCAATACTTACCAAGCTGAAGGACAAAAAACTAACCTCACTGACATGATCCACTTCTGATTGACGTGGCTCAAACTCCTCATCAGATGAAGACTCCGCAGAAGACATTCTGATGCATGTTGAAAGAAAAAAAAGAAGAAATTAGGACATGTAGATCCAAAAAATTGAAAATAAATGCATTGGCTAGGATATACTCACATTGCTCTGGGTCTTGTCCACCAATGCGTCCGGGCAGTGTCTTGTCTTCTTTGGAGTCTGATTAGAAGTGACCAGAAACTTCCCCCAACCTTCCTTTTATCACTCTGCAGCTATGGGGGAGGCTTATCAGTGTCTAGACAACCTTATCTACAGTCTATTCAACCTTAGTTAAAAAAAAGCATGCGTCCAAAAACGCATGCAAACGCATGCACAAAAAAACGCATGCGTCCCCATTGACTCCAATGTTATTTTGGACCCAAAAAAACGCATGAAAACGCATGCGTTTTTATGTGTCCAAAAAACGCCTCTCAAAAATACTACAAGTTGCATTTTTGAAAATGAACGCATGCAGTAAAAAAACGCATGCGATTGAAAACGCGACCAAACGCGTACACATAAAAAAGCATGCGTTTTTAATGTTAAATATAGGGAAAAAAACGCATGCTTTTTTTGTGCAAAAAACGCTGCAGACAAAAACACAAGTGTGAAACCACCCTTACAGATAGATTGCATTTCTGTATAGAGAACAGTGTTGCAGCATGTATTTGCCTTAGATAGATATTATAACTGCATTCCTGTGTTGTAATGTTACTGTGCAGCCTCTGTAATGTGAGTTACGATATAATTGCACTCCGTATCATGCTTTTGTCTCTGTTATCTGCCAGTACTGATACACTGTTTATTCCCTTTGTAGTTTTTACCCATTATTGTCCACTGTTTGTCATCTCAATAAATACAGACTTAAGAATCCATACAGTCTGTTTACTGGGAAGTGGATGAGGGTTTGCCGTATGCTGAAATCCACACAGCACCATACGTGGAGGAACACAGAACAATATACAGTGGGGCAAAAAAGTATTTAGTCAGTCAGCAATAGTGCAAGTTCCACCACTTAAAAAGATGAGAGGCGTCTGTAATTTACATCATAGGTAGACCTCAACTATGGGAGACAAACTGAGAAAAAAAAATCCAGAAAATCACATTGTCTGTTTTTTTAACATTTTATTTGCATATTATGGTGGAAAATAAGAAATAAGAAAATAAGAAACAATCAAGATTTCAGGCTCTCACAGACCTGTAACTTCTTCTTTAAGAGTCTCCTCTTTCCTCCACTCATTACCTGTAGTAATGGCACCTGTTTAAACTTGTTATCAGTATAAAAAGACACCTGTGCACACCCTCAAACAGTCTGACTCCAAACTCCACTATGGTGAAGACCAAAGAGCAAAACAAAATTGTAGCCCTGCACCAGGCTGGGAAGACTGAATCTGCAATAGCCAACCAGCTTGGAGTGAAGAAATCAACAGTGGGAGCAATAATTAGAAAATTGAAGACATACAAGACCACTGATAATTTCCCTCGATCTGGGGCTCCACGCAAAATCCCACCCCGTGGGGTCAGAATGATCACAAGAACGGTGAGCAAAAATCCCAGAACCACGCGGGGGGACCTAGTGAATGAACTGCAGAGAGCTGGGACCAATGTAACAAGGCCTACCATAAGTAACACACTACGCCACCATGGACTCAGATCCTGCAGTGCCAGACGTGTCCCACTGCTTAAGCCAGTACATGTCCGGGCCCGTCTGAAGTTTGCTAGAGAGCATTTGGATGATCCAGAGGAGTTTTGGGAGAATGTCCTATGGTCTGATGAAACCAAACTGGAACTGTTTGGTAGAAACACAACTTGTCGTGTTTGGAGGAAAAAGAATACTGAGTTGCATCCATCAAACACCATACCTACTGTAAAGCATGGTGGTGGAAACATCATGCTTTGGGGCTGTTTCTCTGCAAAGGGGCCAGGACGACTGATCCGGGTACATGAAAGAATGAATGGGGCCATGTATCGTGAGATTTTGAGTGCAAACCTCCTTCCATCAGCAAGGGCATTGAAGATGAAACGTGGCTGGGTCTTTCAACATGATAATGATCCAAATCACACCGCCAGGGCAACGAAGGAGTGGCTTCGTAAGAAGCATTTCAAGGTCCTGGAGTGGCCTAGCCAGTCTCCAGATCTCAACCCTATAGAAAACCTTTGGAGGGAGTTGAAAGTCCGTGTTGCCAAGCGAAAAGCCAAAAACATCACTGCTCTAGAGGAGATCTGCATGGAGGAATGGGCCAACATACCAACAACAGTGTGTGGCAACCTTTTGAAGACTTACAGAAAACGTTTGACCTCTGTCATTGCCAACAAAGGATATATTACAAAGTATTGAGATGAAATTTTGTTTCTGACCAAATACTTATTTTCCACCATAATATACAAATAAAATGTTAAAAAAACAGACAATGTGATTTTCTGGATTTTTTTTTCTCAGTTTGTCTCCCATAGTTGAGGTCTACCTATGATGTAAATTACAGACGCCTCTCATCTTTTTAAGTGGTGGAACTTGCACTATTGCTGACTGACTAAATACTTTTTTGCCCCACTGTATATATAGATATATAGATATATATATTATCCCACCTTAATTACCACTGGAGTTATGCTGCCATTAGTAGGTGAGGTCGAGGACAATGACTTGGATGACTGCTGATGTCTTAGTTCCTTTTTGTCTGCTTAATGAAGACTAGTGATCACATTACACCTTTTTAGTGACATGCTAAAATCTATACTTCATGCATAAAACGCTTATGCTACTTATAGGTCTTGTAACTAAGTTCCCCAGCTCATAGGAAAGTTGTTTGTGTTCCTGAGTGTTTTGCTATAATCAGCCAAGTCACATTTATATGCTTATGCTCGGGAGATGAATTAATTACAGTAGATAATTTATGCATGCTGTAGGACTTAACTGTTGCTGTGGTAACCAGCACAATTTTAATTTATCATTTTCAATAGGGATATAGAAGTAATCTTTTTTTATGCACAGACATCATGTGTAAATAACTGCACGTTTTATAGAGTAATCAAAATAAGAATTACATTTCAGCCATGTGTTATATTTAGAGAATTACTTGAACGACTTGGGTGTTGTGACAAACACAAATGTCAAGTACATTATAGTGTCATATGGCTACTGTACCTGGTATTGGCTAAAGAATGTGTGTGTGTGTATATACTGTGTGTGTATATATATATATATATATATATATATATATATATATTTTAAAAATTTTATATATACACATATAAAACAACAGTCTGATGCAAAGCACAGAGTGCTGACATTTGGTGGCATTTCTGTGACCTATGCTGCAAAATCTTAAAGGTGTATGAAGACCGCCAGTAGCAGGAGTGCACTGCTACAATAGAGGAATGAGGACATCTTTGCCGGTATTGGGGATGGATTGGTTGTTAGAGTATGTTCACACATGGCTTTTCTTGCTGTGTTTTTTTTTAAACAGTGTATTTGGTGCGTTAACTATGAAGCATTTTATAGTACCAACGTAATCAATGAGATTTTTTAACCCCTTAAGCCCCAAGGGTGGTTTGCACGTTAATGACCGGGCCAATTTTTACAATTCTGACCACTGTCCCTTTATGAGGTTATAACTCTGGAACGCTTCAACGGATCTTGGCGATTCTGACATTGTTTTCTCGTGACATATTGTACTTCATTTTAGTGGTAACATTTATTCGATATAACTTGCGTTTATTTGTGAAAAAAACGGAAATTTGGCGAAAATTTAGAAAATTTCGCAATTTTCCAACTTTAAATTTTTATGCCCTTAAATCACAGAGATATTTCACGCAAAATACTTAATAAGTAACATTTCCCACATGTCTACTTTACATCAGCACAATTTTGGAACCAAATTTTTTTTTTGTTAGGGAGTTATAAGGGTTAAAAGTTGACCAGCAATTTCTCATTTTTACAACACCATTTTTTTTTAGGGACCACATCTCATTTGAAGCCATTTTGAGGGGTCTATATGATAGAAAATACCTAAGTGTGACACCATTCTAAAAACTGCACCCCTCAAGGTGCTCAAAACCACATTCAAGAAGTTTATTAACCCTTCAGGGGTTTCACAGGAATTTTTGGAATGTTTAAATAAAAATGAATATTTAACTTTTTTTCACACAAAATTTATTTCAGCTCCAATTTGTTTTATTTTACCAAGGGTAACAGGATAAAATGGATGCCAAACGTTGTTGTACAATCTGTACTGAGTACGCTGATACCCCATATGTGGGGGTAAACCACTGTTTGGGCGCATGGCAGAGCTCGGAAGGAAAGGAGCGCCATTTGACTTTTCAATGCAAAATTGACAGGAATTGAGATGGGACGCCATGTTGCGTTTGGAGAGCCCCTCATGTGCCTAAACATTGAAACCCCCCACAAGTGACACCATTTTGGAAAGTAGACACCCTAAGGAACTTATCTAGATGTGTGGTGACCACTTTGACCCACCAATTGCTTCACAGAAGTTTATAATGCAGAGCCGTAAAAATAAAAAATCATATTTTTTCACAAAAATTATCTTTTCGCCCCCAATTTTTTATTTTCCCAAGGGTAAGAGAAGAAATTGGACCTCAAAAATTGTTGTCCAATTTGTCCTGAGTATGCTGATACCCCATATATGGGTGTAAACCATTGTTTGGGCGTATGGCAGAGCTCGGAAGGGAAGGAGCGCCATTTTACTTTTCAATGCAAAATTGACTGGAATTGAGATGAGATGCCATGTTGCGTTTGGAGAGCCCCTGATGTGCCTAAACATTGAAATCCCCACAAGTGACACCATTTTGGAAAGTAGACCCCTTAAGGAACTTATCTAGAGGTGTGGTGAGCACTTTGACCCAACAAGTGCTTCACAGAAGTTTATAATGCAGAGCCGTAAAAATAAAAAATCATATTTTTTCACAAAAATGATCTTTTCGCCACCAATTTTTTATTTTCCCAAGGGTACGAGAATAAATTAGACCACAAAAGTTGTTGTGCAATTTGTCCTGAGTGCGACGATACCCCATATGTGGGGGTAAACCACTGTTTGGGCGCATGACAGAGCTCGGAAGGAAAGGAGCGCCATTTGACTTCTCAATGCAAAATTGACAGGAATTGAGATGGGACGCCATGTTGCGTTTGGAGAGCCCCTCATGTGCCTAAACATTGGAACCCCTCACAAGTGACACCATTTTGAAAAGTAGACCCCTTAAGGAACTTATCTAGATGTGTGGTGAGCACTTTGACCCAACAAGTGCTTCACAGAAGTTTATAATGCAGAGTCGTAAAAATAAAAAATCATATTTTTTCACAAAAATGATCTTTTCGCCACCAATTTTTTATTTTCCCAAGGGTAAGAGAAGAAATTAGACCACAAAAGTTGTTGTGCAATTTGTCCTGAGTGCGACGATACCCCATATGTGGGGGTAAACCACTGTTTGGGCGCATGACAGAGCTCGGAAGGAAAGGAGCGCTATTTGACTTTTCAATGCAAAATTGACTGGAATTAAGATGGGACGCCATGTTGGTTTGGAGAGCCCCTGATGTGCCTAAACATTAAAACCCCCCACAAGTGACACCATTTTGGAAACTAGACCTCCTAAGGAACTTATCTAGATGTGTTTTGAGAGCTTTGAACCTCCAAGTGTTTCACTACAGTTTATAACGCAGAGCCGTTAAAATAATTTTTTTTTTTTCGCAAAAATTATTTTTTAACCCTCAGTTTTGTATTTTCACAAGGGTAACAGAATAAATTGGACCCCAAAAGTTGTTGTCCAATTTGTCCTGAGTACGCTGATACCCAATATGTGGGGGGGAACCACTGTTTGGGCGCATGGCAGAGCTCGGAATGGAAGGAGCACCATTTGGAATGCAGACTTAGATGGATTGGTCTGCAGGAGTCACGTTGCATTTGCAGAGCCCCTGATGTACCCAAACAGTACAAACCCCCCACAAGAGACCCCATATTAGAAACTAGACCTCCCAAGGAACTTATCTAGATGTGTTGTGAGAACTTTGAACCCCTAAGTGTTTCACTACAGTTTATAACGCAGAGCCGTGAAAATAAAAATTCTTTTTTTTTTTCACAAAAATGATTTTTTAGCCCCCAGCTTTGTATTTTTACAAGGGTAACAGAACAAATTGGACCCCAAAAGTTGTTGTCCAATTTGTCCTGAGTACGCGGATACCCCATATGTGGGGGGGAACCACTGTTTGGGCGCATGGCAGAGCTCGGAAGGGAAGGAGCGCCATTTGGAATGCAGACTTAGATGGATTAGTCTGCAGGCGTCACGTTGCATTTGCAGAGCCCCTGATGTACCCAAACAGTACAAACCCCCCACAAGTAACCTCATATTGGAAACTAGACCTCCCACTGAACTTATCTAGATGTGTTGTGAAAACTTTGAACCCCCAAGTGTTTCACTACAGTTTACAACGCAGAGCCGTGAAAATAAAAAATCCTTTTTTTTCCCACAAAAATGATTTTTAGCCCCCAAAATTTTTGTTTTCCCAAGGATAACAAGAGAACTTGGACCCAAAAAGTTGTTGTCCAATTTGTCTCGAGTACGATGATACCCCATATGTTGGGGTAAACCCCTGTTTGGGCGCACGGGAGAGCTCGGAAGTGAAGGAGCACTGTTTTACTTTTTCAATGCAGAATTGGCTGGAATTGAGATCGGACGCCATGTCGCGTTTGGAGAGCCCCTGATGTGCCTAAATAGAGGAAACCCCCCAATTATAAATGAAACCCTAATCCAAACGCACCCCTAACCCTAATCCCAACTGTAACCCTAACCACACCTCTAACCCAGACACACCCCTAACCCTAATCCCAACTGTAACCCTAACCACACACCTAACCCTGACACACCCCTAATTCTAATCCCAACCCTAATCCCAACCGTAAATGTAATCCAAACCCTAACCCTAGCCCTAACCCTAACCCTAGCCCTAACCCGAATGGGAAAATGGAAATAAATACATTTTTTTAAATTTTATTATTTTTCCCTTAGGCTAGGTTCACATTGCGTTAGGGAAATCCGTTTAGCGCTAGCGGATTGCGCTAACGCAATGTCTTTTTAGGTGTCGTGTTTAGTGGTCGCGTTAACGTCCCCGCTCTGGAAGATCGGGGATCGGACTTCGGGCGCGCCGCGGACGCTGCAAGCAGCGTCCGAGGCGCGCCACAAAAGAACGGCACCTTGCTAGCGCGAGCCAAAAATGGCACGCTCTAGCGATGCGCTACACCCGAAAATCACATTGCTGTCAATGGTTGTGCTAACGGACCCGTTGCATGGCGTTAATTGTGACATTTTAGCCGTGCAACGCTGTCCGTTAGCGTTAACCCATTAACGCAATGTGAACCTAGCCTAACTAAGGGGGTGATGAAGGGGGGTTTGATTTACTTTTATAGCGTTTTTTATATCGGATTTTTATGATTGGCAGCTGTCACACACTGACGCTTTTTATAGCAAAAAAGTTTTTGCTTCTCCACATTTTGAGACCTATAATTTTTCCATATTTTGGTCCACAGAGTCATGTGAGGTCTTATTTTTTGCGGGACGAGTTGACGTTTTTATTGGTTACATTTTCGGACACGTGACAGTTTTTGATCGCTTTTTATTCCGATTTTTTGTGAGGCAGAATGACCAAAAACCAGCTATTCATGAATTTCTTTTGGGGGAGGCGTTTATACCGTTCCGCGTTTGGTAAAATTGATAAAGCAGTTTTATTCTTCGGGTCAGTACGATTACAGCGATACCTCATTTATATCATTTTTTTTATGTTTTGGCGCTTTTATACGATAAAAGCTATTTTATAGAAAAAATAATTATTTTGGCATCACTTTATTCTGAGGACTATAACTTTTTTATTTTTTTGGTTATGATGCTGTATGGCGGCTCATTTTTTGCGGGACAAGATGACGCTTTCAGCGGTATCATGGTTATTTATATCTGTCTTTTTGATCGCGTGTTATTCCACTTTTTGTTCAGTGTTATGATAATAAAGCGTTGTTTTTTTGGCTCGTTTTTTTTTTTTTTCTTACGGTGTTCACTGAAGGGGTTAACTAGTGGGCCAGTTTTATAGGTCGGGTCGTTACGGACGCGGCGATACTAAATATGTGTACTTTTATTGTTTTTTTGTTTTTTTTTTAGATAAAGAAATGTATTTATGGGAATAATATTTTTTTTTTTTCTTCTTTATTTAGGAATTTTTTTTTTTTTTTTTTTTACACGTGTGGAAATTTTTTTTTCTACTTTTTCACTTTGTCCCAGGGGGGAAACATCACAGATCACCGATCTGACAGTGTGCACAGCACTCTATCAGATCGGTGATCTGACATACAGCCGGGCAGGATTAGAGCTGCAGCTGCAGCCTGATCCTGACCCGGAAGTGCTCCCTGCAGGACCCGGATGCAGCCCGGCGGCCATTTTGGATCCGGGGACTGCAGGGAGAAGACGTTCGGTACACGGTGAGCACATCACCGTGTACCGATCGTCTCAGGGAAGCACGCAGGGAGCCCCCTCCCTGCGCGATGCTTCCCTGCACCGCCGGCACATCGCGATCATCTTTGATCGCGGTGTGCCGGGGGTTAATGTGCCGGGAGCGGTCCGTGACCACTCCTGGCACATAGTGCCGGATGTCAGCTGCGATAGGCAGCTGACACCCGGCCGCGATCGGCCGCGCTCCCCCCGTGAGCGCGGCCGATCGCATATGACGTACTATCCCGTCCCTGGGAATTAAGTCCCAGGTCACCTGGACGGGATAGTACGTCTTATGGGATTAAGGGGTTAAATCTCACTCTGTGACACGGCATTTTTTTCAGCATTTTTGCAGCGCCTTTTACCTTTTCAAATGAATGCATGAGAAGCGTAAGTAAAAACGCATATATCACCCATTTTCCTGCCAACACTCTTTATTTTTGGTGCAGGAAACAAAGCTGTAAAAACGCAATGCGTCAACATAACCTTAGGATGTATTGTTCCCAAGGTTGTTTAGATACTTGAAAAATCCAGATGCTTATATTAGTTGACATACACTTTATCTCTAGATGGAATGGATTTTTTTTACCTCATAAGTATCAATGACACCTATGTAATAGTAAATCCTGACATCTAGAAAATGGCCGTACTATAAATAAATTACTATAAAATATAATATAATTTACCTATCCAGTAATAATACTTTCCAAGCAGCTGTGTTCAAAAATCCTGGTTAAGAGGGTGATGATTAGCAATAGTGGTGCAGGCCATTTTTGCCCAGTCTCTTAACTGAGGCAAGTGAGGCCTGCAGTTCTTTGGATGTTGTTGTGGGGTCTTTTGTGACCTCTAGGATGAGTCATCACTGCGCTCTTTGAGTAATTTTGGTCAGCCAGCCAGCTACTCCTGGGAAGGTTCACCACTGTTCCATGTTTTCGCCATTTGTGGATAATGGCTATCACTGTGGCTTGCTGGAGTCCCAAAGCTTTAGAAATGGCTTTATAACATTTTCCAGACTAATAGATCTCAATTTCTTTGTTTCTCATTTGTTCCAGACTTTCTTGGGATCACGGCATGATGTTTAGCTTTTGAGAACCTTTTGGTCTAGTTCACTTTGTCAGGCAGGTCCTAGTTAAGTAATTTCTTGATTGTGAACAAGTGTGGCAGTAATCAGGCCTGGGTGTGGCTAGGGAATTTTCTTCCTAAAGATGTGATAAACAACAGTTAATTTATGTTTTAAAGGGTCAGGAACACTCACTTTTCACATAGGGCCCTGTAGGTTTGGATGTTTTTTTTCCTTAATAATAAAGAACTTCATTTATCCCCTTAATGACAGCCAATACGTCTTTTAACTGACCTGAGATATAAGAGAATAGCCTCCCCATACAGGTAACAATTCAGTAGCTGTCGGCTGTGCACTATAGCTGACAACTTTCTATATCAGCCAAGATCAGTGTTTGTATCGTCCAAATCTGTTTAACCCCTTAGATGCTGCTGTAAATAGTGACTACATCATTATAAATGGTTAACAGAGTGTGGAGGCTTCCTCTTTATCCCAATTGGTGCCCTCAGATCATGATTTTGTGGTCCTGATGTTTGCCTTGGAAATTCATGACCAAATAGCATGATTAGCATCTGATGGCTGTAGTAACCTGTTCAGAAGTTAGAGGCATTTAGGTGGTAAAAATACACATTTTCATTTCTGTCATACCACTTTGCATTAATTCCTGTAAAGCACCTGAAGGGTTAATAAACAACCTGACAGCAGTTTTCGATATGTCAGGGGGTGTTGTTTTTGAAATGGTATCATGTTTGGGGGTTTCCCAATATATGAGTCCCCTAAAGTCACTTCAAACATGACTAAGTCCCTAAAAAAATAAATTTAGTCAATTTTCTTGAAAAAATGAAAAATTGCTGCTACATTTTTAAACCTCCAAAAATGCTAACAAAATAAAATAACATTTTACAAATGGTGGTGATGTAAAGCAGACATGTGGGAAATGTTATTTATTAATGGTTTACTGTGGTATGACCATCTGGATTAAAGGGATAATCATTCAAATTTTGAAAATTGCTAATTTTTTAACATTTTTCTCAAATTTTTGATATTTTTTATAAACAAACACAAAACATATTGACCTAAATTTACCATTATCATAAAGTATAATGTGTCACGAAAAAACATTCTCAAAATCACTGGGATTTGTTGAAGCGTTCCAAAGTTATTACCACATAAAGTGACACTGGTCAGATTTCAAAAATTTGGCTCCGTCACTAAGGGGTTAAAAACTGCAGTTTGTGTTTACTTGAAATGAAATGACAAATTTGCTTTCATCTGAAAACAACGCCTTGGACCTCTGATCAACAGTCCAGTTATTTTTCTCCTTGACCCTGGTAAGATGCTTCTGGCATTCTCTATTGGTCATGAGTGGCTTGACACAAGGAATGCGACACTTGTAGCCCATGTCCTGGATACGTCTGTGTGCGGTGGCTCTTAAAGCAATGACTCCAGCAATAGTCCAAAACTTGTCAATTTTCCCAAAATTTTTGAATGGCCTTTTCTGAACAATTCTTTTAAAGGGACACTGTCACCTGAATTTGGAGGGAACAATCTTCAGCCATGGAGGCGGGGTTTTGGGGTTTTTGATTCACCCTTTCCTTACCCGCTGGCTGCATGCTGGCTGCAATATTGGATTGAAGTTCATCCTCTGTCCTCCGTAGTAGATGCCTGCACAAGGCAATCTTGCCTTGCGCAGGCGTGTACTATGGAGGACAGAGAATGAACTTCAATCCAATATTGCAGCCAGCATGCAGCCAGCGGGTAAAGAAAGGGTGAATCAAAAACCCAAAAACCCCGCCTCCATGGCTGAAGATTGTTCCCTCCAAATTCAGGTGACAGTGTCCCTTTAAGCCTATGCTTATCCCAGTTGCTTGTGCACCTTTCTCTACCATACTTTTTCCTTCCATCAACTTTGCATTAATATGCTTGGATACAGCACTCTGTGAACAGCCAGCTTCTTTAGCAATGACCTTTTGTGGCTTAAGGTACCTTCACACATAACGATATTGTTAACGATATCGTTGCATTTTGTGACGTAGCAACGATATCGTTAAGGAAATCGTTATGTGTGACAGCGACCAACGATCAGGCCCCTGCTGGGAGATCGTTGGTCGCTGAACAAAGTCCAGAACTTTATTTCGTCGCTGGATCTCCCGCGGACATCGCTGGATCGGCGTGTGTGACACCGATCCAGCGATGTCTTCACTGGTAACCAGGGTAAACATCGGGTAACTAAGCGCAGGGCCGCGCTTAGTAACCCGATGTTTACCCTGGTTACCATCTTAAAAGTAAAAAAAACAAACAGTACATACTTACCTAACGCTGTCTGTCCCCGGCGCTGTGCTCTGCACTCCTCCTGCACTGGCTGTGAGCGTCGGTCAGCCGGAAAGCAGAGCGGTGACGTCACCGCTCTGCTTTTCGGCCGCTGTGCTCACAGCCAGTACAGGAGGAGTGCAGAGCACAGCGCTGGAGGACAGACAGCGTTAGGTAAGTATGTACTGTTTTTTTTTTTTACTTTTAGGATGGTAACCAGGGTAAACATTGGGTTACTAAGCGCGGCCCTGCGCTTAGTTACCCGATGTTTACCCTGGTTACCGGCATCGTTGGTCGCTGGAGAGCGGTCTGTGTGACAGCTCTCCAGCGACCAAACAGCGACGCTGCAGCGATCCGGATCGTTGTCGGTATCGCTGCAGCGTCGCTTAATGTGAAGGGGCCTTTACACTCCTTGTGGAGTGTGTCAATGACTGCCTTCTGTGAAAACTGTTGAAGGAAAGAGCGCAAATAGTGTCTTATCTGAGAAAGTTAAAAGGTTAATCCATAAGATTGCACTCACCAGATGTAGTTGAGTTGAAGCATTGAAGGGATTCCCTGCAGCAGATCCACGAGTCCAGGAAGGACCAGCCGTTAGATACAGATTGGGAAAATTGTGGTAAATTTCTGCGCTGCTGAATCACTAGAATTCCAGAATTATTAGTACATGTGGCTTTATTATTCTATGCATTTCAGAGTTCAAGACTCCTTCATCAGGAAACACCACAGGAACAACGACTGCCTCTGGACATCTGTCAAGTCAGCAGTCTTCCCCATGATTGTGGATCCTACTGAAACAGACAAGGGACCTTTTTAAATGCTTAAGAAGCCTTTGCAGGTGTTTTTGTTAATTATTCTAATTTACTGAGATAATGACTTTTGAGTTTTTACTGGCTGTAAGCCATAATCATCAACATTAACAGAAATAAACACTTTAAATAGATCACTCTGTTTGTAATGACTCTATATATGAGTTTCACTTTTTGTATTGAAGAACTGAAATAAATTAACTTTTTGATGATATTCTAATTTTGTGAGAAGCACCTGTATATACTGCCCTCACTGCAGAGTGCCCCGATAACCAGTACGTGACAGGGCAACCTCTACGGCGACTACTTATTCTAGGTGCAGTTCCCTGACTGACCTGAGGGTAAGGGGGTGCTACAGAGCTGTGACTGTGCAAGCTCTGACACAGATTGGTCACGGCGGGGGTATACCTGTATCCCCTGGCTCTCTCATGTGTTTTTCCCTACAGTAGGAATAGAGCCGCTGGGTCAAGAGTTGAAGACCAGATGACTCATGCATGGAAAAAAGACCTCCTGTTTCTACATAGAGCTTAGAAGGATTAAGCTAGTCAGTTTTTAATCATGTGATGTCATAGACCTAATGAAAAAGAGAAACATTTACTAGGTAAAAAGGCAAAATTAGCAATTGTAAGTACACAGTGCTGTATAATATGATGATTGGAATATATTAAGAGGTTAATAACTTTGATGGGAGTGCTACTTTAGTAAAAAAAACAAACACTGCACTAACATTACCCCATACAATTACCATATAGTTATTGGTATGAGTATATACAGAACAGGCAATTTCAAATACTCACAAGTTATGTGTCCAATTGAGGTAATTCAATTTTGCTTTTCTTCTTCACCCAGCAAAGACCGCTGTGACTTCTTCCAGGACGGATTCGTCTATAAAATGTAACACACAGACGTCTATGACTGATTGCTTCTAAAGTGCGTTTTCTATTTTTCCTGTAATTATATAGTAACAGTACCTCAGTTTTCTCCCGCAGTAACAGTATCCCTAAAAATAAAATACAATTGAGTAATGCTGCTTATGTCCAATTTGTTTGCAAATAGAGTGGTTACAGAACCCCCCAGCACCAAGAATGTTATGCAGTATATGTATGTATAATAGTTTCCATGTGAAATGCATCAGTCCACAGGCTGCACCCCTGGACAAGATATTCTCTTTCTGACCTCCCCCCACCTTTGTAATTCCCACAGTAAATATCAGCAGGCTCCGGCCCCCTGCAGCTATTGTAATGTATGTCTGACCAGCTGTTTTCCTATTGGCCTGCCCTGTGTATCTGTGTTTTATATTCTGTGTGCTGTAAATAAAGGGTGTTCTTAGACTGGAAATAAGTAGAGAAGCAGTCGGCTTTTATATGCTCTCATGTAATCAAGAAATTCCTGCCAGCGCCCTTCATTCAGAATCTAGGAAAAGCAGATTGGACCTCCTGAAACATGGGGTGGTACTGAAAGAGGTACCCCAGCTTGGTAGACCCCGTTACACTGGTGGCAGACAGCGGGATGTGATATCCCTTCTACAGGAGGAATGGAATGAATGGAAGACAACTACCAGAAGTTAAAGAGGACTACATTAAAAGATCTGGTGGAAGCCTGAGGGTTAATCGCCTGCAACAAAACAAAAGCAGATTTGATAGCAGCCATCATGGAACACGACAGTGCAGCGCCCCCAATGTGAACGTGGAGGAGACTGAATTCCAGAGGGAGGTAAAGAACAGACTGGCGTTCTATGGCCCAAACCTTGCAGTAGAGATCATACGAGAGGTGATGGCTGATGTGCGTACTGATCTGAAGGAAGAGATGGCCGAGCGGACCAGGATAGAGCTAACCAAGATGGAGATGGCAGAGTGGACCAAAGTGGAGCTGGCCAAGATGGATATGGCAGAGCGGAGAGAGGAGAGTCAGCGAGCAAGGGGAGCTCTGGCCTCCGCCCAGGTACCTTCAACCGTAAGCCACAAAAAGCCTTCCGACAGTTGGGGGAGGCAGAGGAAGACATTGATGGCTTTCTGCAGGACTTTGAGCGGCAGTGTGCCCTTCATCAAGTGAAACCGGAGGAACGGGTTCAGATTCTGGCCAGCAAGCTGACAGGCCGGGCAGCGGACGCCTATCGCACAGTACCCGATGAGGACTGTATGGACTATGAGCAGATCAAAGAAGTGATCTTGGCCCGGTATGCGCTGACACCAGAGGAATACCGACAAAAGTTCCGCGGACTTATAAAACGAGTAACCGATACCCACGCTGAATGGGCCTGTAAATTACGGCGGTCACTGCTACAGTGGGTACAAGGGAGCCAAGCAACCACTAAGGAGGACATCCTCCAGCTCTTCTTGTTAGAACGATTCTTTAATGGACTAAACCCCGAGACACAGGAATGGCTTCGGGACAGGCGGCCAATGACTCTTGAGGAAGCTGCTCGTCTGGCCGATGAACATCATGACGCCAGGAGGCCTCAGTTGTCCGGATCAAAGATGGTCACTAGGGGTCCGCCCATGGACCTGGAGGGCCCCAAACCACCGAAGATTGTAGGGGGACCAGCTAGAAACCCAGCCTACCACAGTTCCCCTGGGGCGCGATGCCACACCTGCCGTCAGCTGGGCCACCTGCAAAGACAATATCCCAACCGGACTCAGCATACCCAGTGGCCAAAGGCGGGAACAGCTACCTTCCGCCGGGCCGCTGTACACTGCTACCAAGGCGAAGCTGACCCGGCATTGGGAGCTACAACTAACCAAGGGGTGGAAGACATGGAGGAAGTGATGCATGAAGTAGACCCCGTGCAGGCAGCCCGGGCAGATAATCGACAACAGCATCGACAGGTCGTGTGGGTTAATGGGAAATGCATGCAGGGACTAAGAGATTCCGGAGCAACTTTGACCCTTGTGAAGCCTCATCTCGTCCGGGACCAAGAGAAGACGGACCGGACAGTGGCAGTCCGTGTAGCAGGGGGAGCCATACATCAACTGCCCACTGCCAGGATTCACCTGAACTGGGGAGTTGGGGATGGCCTTGTTGAGGTCGGCTTGATGGAGGATTTGCCTGCAGACGTTTTGCTGGGAAATGACTTGGGGCCCATGTTGTCTGCCTTCTCGGTTGCCCCTCTGGCTGAGACATATCCTGTGACCACCCGGAGAAAAGCTCGAGCTGCGGAGGCGGAATCACACTCAGAGGAGGCCCAGGTAAGACATCCCAGCCCTACACGTATTCCCATAGCCAGACACATTTCTTGGGCCACCCCAGATTAATTTAAGAGGGAGTTACTTGAGGATCCTTCATTGGAGGGATATCGTGGGAAGGCACAGGAGGGGAGAGGGGTACTGGAAGGGGAACAGTTTATATGGAAGCAGGGACTCCTCTACCGGATCACAGAGCAGCACCACACAGGGACCAGCCCCACTATAAAACGACAGCTGGTAGTTCCCAAGAAGTATAGGCAGGAGTTACTGCGAATCTCTCATGACATACCCTTGGCCGGGCACTTCGGTGTCAGTCGCACCAGGCATCGTCTGACACAAAACTTCTTTTGGCCAGGGGTAACCTATGATGTTCTTCAATACTGCCAAACCTGTGACAGTTGCCAGCGCATTGGCAAGAGGGGAGATCGATGCAAGGCCAAATTACGCCCCCTCCCCATTGTGGAGGAACCATTTAGCCGAGTAGCGGTCGATCTGATAGGGCCGTTAGCCAAACCAAGTCCGTCAGGGAAAAGGTATATATTGACAGTGGTAGATTATGCCACATGGTATCCAGAGGCGATTGCGTTACCTAACATACTGGCAGAGACGGTGGCGGCTGCCTTGCTCCAGGTTTTCTCACGGGTTGGATTTCCCCGGGAGATTATCTCAGACCAGGGTACCCAGTTTACAGCAGAGGTGACCAACCAACTGTGGAAGCTGTGCGGCGTAAAGTCCATTAGAAGCACCCCGTACCACCCGCAAACCAATGGGTTGTGTGAGCGCTTTAACGGGACGTTAAAACAACTCATTGGGACTTTTACCAGGACCTACAGGGACTGGGAGAAATTCTTGCCTCACCTCCTGTTTGCCTATCGAGAGGTGCCCCAAGAATCCACGGGGTTCTCCCCATTCGAACTGGTATACGGGAGACGGGTTAGGGGACCCCTAGACTTAGTGCTAGAACACTGGGAAGGGGAGTGCACCATAGATGGGGTACCTATTGTACCCTATGTGCTGGAATTCCGGGACCGCCTACAGGAGCTGACCCGGGCTGTACGTGGGAACATGCAGGTGGCCCAGCGGCGCCAGCGCGTATGGTACGATCGGGGGGCCAGAGAGCGCACCTTTGAAATAGGGCAGAAGGTCCTGGTGTTAGAGCCCACTAGGCAGAACAAGTTCCAAGCTGCATGCCAGGGGCCCTACCAGGTAGTGGGGAAAATAGCCGACACCACCTATAATGTCGCCGATTGTGACGACCCCAGGGTTATCTGCATGTTCCACGTGAATATGCTGAAGCCCTATCGGGAGCGCCCTGAAGAGGTAGTGGCCATCTGTGCACCTGAAGCAGAGGATTTAGCCGGACTTCCCTTGCTTGATGTCTTAGGGGAGAGGACTCAGTCTAAAACATGGGACCAGGTACACTGGGGTGAAGACTTAGGTCCCCGGGAGAGACAGCAGGCGGAGGAGTTGTTGAGGCAGCGACAGAGGATGTTTTCGGGGAAACCCGGGTACACTCACCTGGCACAACACAAGGTTGAGACCCAGGATCAGCCCCCCCTGCGACAACCCCCCTTCTGCGTCCCTGAGTCTGTACGAGAAGGGATGCGACAAGAGATACAAGAGATGTTGCGTTTAGGGATCATTGAAGAGTCAGATAGTCCCTGGGCATCCCCCGTAGTGTTAGTGCCCAAGAAGGATGGGACTATACGGTTTTGTGTAGACTATCGTAAGCTCAATGAGAAAACAGTGACGGATGCGTATCCCATGCCGCGTGTGGATGACTTGTTAGACCGGCTGGAAGGGGCAAAGTATTTGACCACCATCGATCTATGCAAAGGCTAATGGCAGATTCCCCTTAGTCCTGATGCTATTCCCAAGTCGGCATTTGTCACCCCGTTTGGCTTATTCCAGTTTCGAGTTATGCCATTCGGGATGAAGACTGCCCCGGCGACCTTCCAGAGGCTGGCTGACCGGCTTCTGGATGGTCTCCAGGACTATGCGTGTGCCTACCTGGATGACATCGCCATCTACAGCACGACATGGGAAGAGCATCTAAATCACCTAGAGACACTATTAGACAGGATCCACAAGGCCGGAATCACCCTGAACCCAAACAAGTGTCACGTGAGCAAAGCAGAGGTTCAGTATTTAGGGCATTGGGTGGGAAGTGGGAAACAGAGACCAGAACCAGCCAAGATTGAGGCCATAGCCAAATGGCAAACCCCACGCACTAAAACCCAGGTCATGGCGTTTCTAGGGACAGCGGGGTATTACAGGAAATTCGTTCCCAATTACAGCAGCGTAGCCAAGCCCCTCATTGATCTGACCCGTAAGAACCAACCCCGCCAGGTAACCTGGACCCCAGAGTGTGAGGAAGCCTTCCGCCAGCTAAAGGACGCCCTCACCAATACCCCTGTATTGGCCGCACCCGATCCAACTAAACGTTTCCTTGTCCACACAGACGCTTCTATGTTTGGATTGGGGGCAGTACTGAGCCAAGTCGGGCCAGACAGCCAAGAACACCCGGTAGCTTATCTGAGTCGGAAACTACTGCCCCGTGAAGTGAGCTATGCGGCCATCGAGAAGGAGTGCCTGGCAATAGTAGGGACACTCAAAAAGTTACAACCATATTTGTATGGACGACAGTTTTCCCTCCTAATGAACCATAATCCCCTAGTCTGGCTTAATCGGGTCTCCGGAGACAACGCCAGATTACTGCGGTGGAGTTTAGCCCTACAACCTCTGGACTTCACCATCCACTACAGACCCGGCAAACAAAACGGTAATGCCGATGGACTAAGTCGACAAACGGAACTTGTACCAACCCCATAAACTTCGGTCATCCCCAAACCGATCCGTTAAGGATGCCGATCGCGTCGCTGAAAAGGGGAGCCGTGTTACAGAACCCCCCAGCACCAAGAATGTTATGCAGTATATGTATGTATAATAGTTTCCATGTGAAATGCATCAGTCCACAGGCTGCACCCCTGGACAAGATATTCTCTTTCTGACCTCCCCCCACCTTTGTAATGCCCACAGTAAATATCAGCAGGCTCCGGCCCCCTGCGGCTATTGTAATGTATGTCTGGCCAGCTGTTTTCCTATTGGCCTGCCCTGTGTATCTGTGTTTTATATTCTGTGTGCTGTAAATAAAGGGTGTTCTTAGACTGGAAATACGTAGAGAAGCAGTCAGCTTTTATATGCTCTCATGTAATCAAGAAATTCCTGCCAGCGCCCTTCATTCAGAATCTAGGAAAAGCAGATTGGACCTCCTGAAACACGGGGTGGTACTGAAAGAGGTACCCCAGCTTGGTAGACCCCGTTACAGCAGTAGAATTGCCCCCACCTTGACACCCATACAGTAATATTGTCCACTTATTATGACAGCATACATGTATGAGGTCCCCTTTGAGGCCTTGATATAGTAGTAACCTTCTTCTTTGTTGCCCTCCTAAACGGAAAAATGTCCCACTCTGTGACCCCTATGCAGTAATTTTGTATAATAGCCTGTGCAACCCATTAGATGAGTTTTTACACTAGGGCCGTCATTAGGACTAGTTGGGTGAAGGTTGTGTGTATCATGGAGATAATTTTTAGCCCGTTTTCATCTAACAGGAGCCCAAGCACATATCACATCTAATTGTAACAAATGTCACAAAGGTAGAGCTGTTTCCCTATGCCTGGGCGGCAATGTCATCTCTTGCACTTGTCCACAGATCTATAATAATCCAATATCCTGTGGTCTTACACTTATGCTCCTTGTGGCTCCAATTTTACGTGTTTTTTTTTTCTCTTGGATCCCTAAAAAGCAAATGGAAAGACCTGTAGCCGACAGCATATAGATTCACTGTGTCCTAGGAGAATTGGGATTCAGGACTGTGTGCCACCTAAACGGTAAGACTGTAGTGTAAAAATAAACCGGTCCTTAGGGGTTAAATACAATCTGACTTTTTATGCAGCCTAAACGCACAATGACCCTTTAACTGCCATACTGTATCAGATGGGAGTCTCCACATTCTCCTCCTGCCATCTGTTTTGCTTGTTACATTGTATCATTCTTGTGCTTATGATGGAGTTACAAAATATATAGCAATCTGTCTGTGCTATGGTAATGATCTAAACCCTGGTACTTGCTTATTACCATATAGCTAAAGATCCATTCTGCATGTAATTTTTCATCTTTCTGTAACTGGGAGCTCAGCTCACATCTCCACCCCCTCTTCTGAAAGCTTCTTCTGTCTTCCCTGGCTGATCCCCTTGTGTTGCACACATAATGGTGTAGCGCAGGCGCACAAGCTCCCTGCAGTTTGCGGTTAGAACTGCGGTGTTATTACATTAAGTCGGATTCTCTGCATTTAACCTCTTCACTGCCATACCCCATCGCAGCAAGAAAGGTGGGCACCCAAAACCAAGAAAACCATTTCATTCATTGATGTGTCCTCTCTTCCCAGCATGGATGTTGCTGCTGGATATTACAGAAATCCATTCTGCTGAGGGGAGCATCTTCCTTTTGGTTATTTTACAGGTACAAGATGTCAGGAATTATGATTTATTGATTCGGCAGGGCAGTGATGGGCACCATTCCAAAATGGCAAGCAATGTAAACGTAGTGCATACATCTTCATTATTCTACAAAGGCATGTGTCTTGTGTCGATACCACTCTAATCTCTCTGATCGATACATTGGATTTTATCTTCTTGTCCATCACATTACTTCTTACCCATAATGAAATCTGGATGTCTTATTCATCTCTGTCCATCTTCTTTAACCCCTATGATTTTTTTTTGGGCAATTGAAGCGTTGCGTGTTCTGATCGGGGAATCACTGCTATGGATATATCAGCAGCCAAAGTGAAAAGTGACGGGGACAGTGATGCCCATTTATGCCAAGTGACCACCGATGGCACCGTACTTTTACCATCTGCCTCAGGTACATAAGCAGGAAAAGAAATGACAGCAAAATATCAAGAAAAGAGAGTCTAGATCATTGCTGTATTATACTTTCCTGTATAGTGAGAGATAGAAGATACGTAAAAATGTACCCTGTGTAATAATTATATCAACCATACAATTTTGTGCTGCTAAAATACCATACTTAAAAATAATAACAGCATATGCAATAGCCTTATGTACATGTACTCAACCAGCGGGGGCTTACACAGGGTAATGTGTAGCCATTCTATTAGTATATTAATCTATTCTATGTATGGTAATGAGTAAAGTCCTATGAATATTTCACTGCAAGCTAAATACTGTGATCCATAAAACCACCGTACTCTGTTTAATCTCAAGACAGATTAGGTTCTGTCATTTTCAGTAAAATGATGGACAACCTATCGGGCCCCATAACAGTCAATGGGTTCATCTGACGCTATTTTGCGCGTTCACGACAGTTAGATTTTCTACATGATTTCCATTTTTTGGTGAATACTAAACACGGCCTTATACACACTGATAATCTTTAGTTCTTTTCACCAGCTGTCAGGGCACCCATCATTACCTGCCTGGTACAGCAGCGCCCATTTGTAGAAGAGCAGCAAGAAAGGAGGCGAGCGGAGCCAGTCATGGCCATGGTGAACCCACAGGTCAGTCAAAATTAGTTTAGGGCTACCGCAACGTGATATTATGTGCAAATTGCTTTGTATTGTTTTCTGTATAGGAAACAAAGTTGCAAACTACGTCATGATCGAGTTTTTGCGATAATTGTGACTTTCTGTTCTATAGTTGCACCCAAAATATTATTGCTGTGTAATCCCGGTTTGTCTGTCATTACCTGAAACCCTGCTTATCAATAAGCATTTCTGACACTGCATACGGGAAGAGCGGAGTAATGTCCGGTAAAGCTCCGAAGGGGCAACACCCCTGCACCAAGGGCTGGGAACTACCTGACTGCATTTTCTGTGATTTGTTTGAAAAGGAAGGACATGGGCATATGGTATCTCATAGACCTGCTTTGTTTTTTAAGCACAAGATGCTTTATGAAAACGCCAGTGTTTTCATGAAAATTATTCTTTGATGTCTTTTTTCTTTTTTTTAGCCGCTTCAGGGTATGTGCACACGCTGCGGATTTTGCTGCGTATCCGCAACTGCGGGTCCGCAGCAGTTTCCCATGCGTTTACAGTATAATGTAAATCTATGGGAAACGAAATCCGCAGTGCACATGCTGCGGAAAAAAACGCGCGGAAACACAGCGTTTTATTTTCCGCAGCATGTCAATTCTTTGTGCGGATTCCGCTGCGGGTTTACACCTGCTCCAATATAAAACTGCAGGTGTAAACGCGCAGCGGAATCCGCAATAGAAATCGCGATAAATCCGCAGGAAAAACCGCAGCGGTTTTGCACTGCGGATTTATCAAATCCGCTGCAGAAAAATCCGCAGCCCTCACATACATGTGTGCACATACCCTCACAGTTTTCAAAGCCTGAACGGGACCGCCACTGAAACTTCCTTGCTGCTACTGTAATGCCGAGATGCACTACTATGCCATAGGTCACGCATCATGTGGTGTGCGGATGTTACCACTTCACTATGGCAGGGACGAAATAAAAGAAAACAAAGTTTGTGACACCAGGGTGCAGTTACCGTATATACGCGAGTATAGGCCGACCCCCCACTAATTTTGCCACAAAAAAATGGGAAAACTTAATCACTCGAATATAAGCCTAGGGTGGGAAATGCAGCAGCTACTGGTAAATGTCAAAAATAAAAATAGGTACCAATAAAAGTAAAATTAATTTAGACATCAGTAGGTTAAGTGTTTTTGAATATCCATATTGAATCAGGGGCCCCATATAATGCTCCATACAAAATACGCCCCATATAATGCTCCATACAGTTTATGAAGGGCCCCGTAAGATGCTCCATTTTAAAATATGCCCCATATAATGCTGCAAAAATGTTGATAATGGTCCCATAAGATGCTCCATAGAGACATTTGCCCGATATAATGCTGCACAAATGCTGATTATGGCACCATAAGATGCTCCATAGAGATATTTGCCCCCATATAATGCTGCACATGGCCCCATAAGATTCTCCATACAAATATTTGCCCCACATAACGCTGCATATGGCCCCATAAGATGCTCCATAGAGATATTTGCCCCATATAATGCTGCACATGGCCCCATACAGACATTTGCCCCATAAAATGCTGCACAAATGCTGATTATGACCGCATAAGATGCTCAATCGACACATTTGCCCCATATAATGCTGCACATGGCCCCATAAGATGCTCCATATTAAAATATGCCCCATATAATGCTGCACAAATGTTGATAATGGCCCCATAAGATGCTCCGTAGAGACATTTGCCCCGTATAATGCTGCACAAATGCTGATTATGGCCCCATAAGATGCTCCATAGAGACATTTGCCCCATATAATGCTGCACAAATGCTGATTATGGCCCCATAAGATGCTCCATACAGACATTTGCCCCATATAATGCTGCACAAATGCTGATTATGGCCCCATAAGATGCTCCATAGACACACTTGCCCCATATAACGCTGCACAAATGCTGATTATGGCCCCATAAGATGCTCCATAGAGACATTTGCCCGATATAATGCTGCCCAAATGCTGATTATGGCACCATAAGATGCTCCATAGAGATATTTGCCCCCATATAATGCTGCACATGGCCCCATAAGATTCTCCATACAAATATTTGCCCCACATAACGCTGCATATGGCCCCATAAGATGCTCCATAGAGATATTTGCCCCATATAATGCTGCACATGGCCCCATACAGACATTTGCCCCATAAAATGCTGCACAAATGCTGATTATGACCGCATAAGATGCTCAATCGACACATTTGCCCCATATAATGCTGCACATGGCCCCATAAGATGCTCCATATTAAAATATGCCCCATATAATGCTGCACAAATGTTGATAATGGCCCCATAAGATTCTCCGTAGAGACATTTGCCCCATATAATGCTGCACAAATGCTGATTATGGCAACATAAGATGCTCCATAGAAATATTTGCCCCATATAATACTGCACATGGCCCCATAAGATGCTCCATAGAGATATTTGCCCTCATATAACGTTGCACATAGCCCCATAAGATGCTCCATAGAGATATTTGCCCCATATGCTGTTGCTGCGATTTAAAAAAATAAAAATCACATACTCACCTCTCGTCGCTCAGGCTCCCGGCACTTGCTATAGTCACCTTTCCTGTTCCACCGCCGACCGCCCCTGTGTCCTCCCGTCCTCTGCAGTGACGTTCAGTTAGAGGGCGGCGCACACTAATCACGTCATCGCGCCCTCTGACCTGAGCGTCACTGCAGAGGATGAAGAAGCCACAGCAGCGCCGACGGTGGAACGAGGAACATGTGAATATAGTGCACTGCCCCCACCATACTCACCTGCTCCCAGCGCGGTCCCTGGATGTCCCTGGTTCTCCAGGGCCGGCAGCTTCTTCCTGTATTGAGCGGTCACATGGTACTGCTCATTACTGTAATGAATATGCGGCTCCACCCCTATGAGAGTGGAGTCGGGTCCATATTCATAACTGTAATAAGCGGTACCATGTGACTGCTCAATACAGGAAGAAGCTGTCAGCGCCTGGAGAACCAGTGACGTGCAGGGACCACGCCAGGAGCAGGTATTATTAGACAGCTGCCACTCCCCCTCCCCTGCCGATCCCTGGGAATGACTCGAGTATAAGCCGAGAGGGGCAATTTCAGCCTAAAAAAAAAGGCTGAAATTCTGGGCTTATACTCGAGTATATATGGTATTTAACCTCTGTTTCCTGGTAGTGTGATGTAATGTGGTGCACTCCTAATAGTCCAGAAAACAGGGAGGCCAGAGGGGCTGTTGATAAACTTTACTTGTTGCAGGAATACACAGGTACATTCAGATAAACAATGATGTAACAGAGATTCAATTCCAATGCAGCAATCACAGTTACTTTCTGGTATAGTAATGCAGATATAACAATGGTGCAGTGATTGCGGAGTCTCAACTTCTGCTTAAATGCACAGTCCTTATCGGACAGCTATCTGAGCAGCGGCTGTTGTTTCTCCTTTACAGAAGTGCACACAAAATGTCTCCTTCTCTAACAGTACTAAGCCAGAATATGGTCATGTGGTCCAACCATGTGACCTTATGGTCATATATGGAAAGCAGGGCTGCTTTGTTAACTCTTAACAACCTCCTGATAGCAGCACATAACAAGTCCATGACTCTATGCATATATAAACCACTTCTATGCATTGAGTTCTAATGTACATTATCTGCAAAGGAAAATGTGAACGTTATGCAAACCTAATGAGGTAGCTGCTAGCTCTGCGACATCTTAAAGGTATATACACTATAACTTTGGGGCATTACATATGCACCCACTTAAAAAAACAAAATATGCAGGTCCCATGAATCCGGAACTTCTTACTGTGTTCTAGAACAACCTATAAGAGAAACACAGACATAAAATGCAAGCAATGAAATATTAGCAATGAGTCCATGAGTCTCCGTATAAATGCTGTAATCTGGAACAAATATAACATTATTCAAAAGTCTTTAAAGGCACGACACTTGAACGTTGCATAAAAATGAGGAAAATGAAGGATAGGGGGCTGTTGTATCACAGTCTCTTGTAGTGGGCAATTTTCTCTTTTAATAGTCCCAATTAAAGTACATAGGATAAAGCATAAAGGCCGGGTTCACACTGCGTTCCCCCAGTCCGTTAGACGGACTACGTTACACCGCAGCATAACGCGGTGGTAACGTAGTCCGCTAGCGCCGCCATTGACTCCAATGTCGGACGCATTGCTAGCGCACCCACAATGGGCGTGCGCTAGCCATGTGCCGTCATTGAGTGACGGAACCTGAGACGCGGACTGCAGCGTTTCCAGGTCCGTCACTGCTAGCGCAGATAGAGCTAGCAGATGCTCCATCTGCGCTAGCGATGTGCCAAAGTTGGCACTTGCATTACAGCAGCCCATTTAACGTATGTGTTGAACGGGCTGCTGTAACGCAGTGTGAACCCGGCCTAACTCAGTCATTCAAAGTACTGTATCTTGCCTCAATGAGTCACTTGTGATATCTGATGGGGGCTCATTTTCAAGGGATTCAGTGTCAATGCACTCCGTGGGGGGAGGCTGAGAATAAACAAGTGTATACAAGTGTGTATATACAAGTATAACAAGTATATATAAGTATATATAACAAGTATATACAAGTGATAGTAATCAGGTTGTGGGATGTACCACTGCAAACAAAGACCAAATGGCCATCCAATAGGAAACATACTACCTTTACATTCTTGTACTGTCTCTGACCTTTCATCAGGGAATTCCTCACCTGGAACGGCACTTTCTGTGGGATTCTCCTTGGGATCAGCTCTGAAGTCATCGTGTAGATGTTTGGCGATCTCATCTTCTGTCATCTCTGGAGGGATCTCAGACGTCATCTGTCAGGCAAAGCTTCAATTTTGTACAGTGCACCAACTTGGTGGTCTCTTTATTCTCTTTAGAGATGCTGTAGATTTCTACTCCAGGCAAAGTGATAGCTTGAATGACTTATGGGCAAGGCTCCCACTTCTCATCTAGTTTGGTGGTGCAATGATTCTCCTTAGACTAAACTCGATCTCTGACTGTGAGGGGTTTTGCTTTGGCATTCAAATTGTGGTTCTCTTGTCTCTGATGAATGACTTTCATTCTCTCTTCCACAACGATGTTAGCTTCTTCTAGTCTTCTCTGATGCTCTGTAACCAAATCAGTATATGGTAGAGGGTTAACTGTTTCTGGAACTCGCATGTCCAAGGCAACATCTACTGGTAGTCTTCCTTGTCTACCAAACAGTAGGTAATAAGGCATATACCCTGTGGATCAATGGACATTGTTATTGTAGATATAGACCAATTCTGGCAGTAGGTTTGGCCAATCAGTTCTCTGCTGAGCCGGTACTGCAGTAACAGGTCAATTAGAGTCTGATTTATCCACTCACACAGGCCGTTACACTCTGATGTGTAAGGAGTTGGCGGGGACCCTCAATTGCCTCCTCTCTCCTATATACCAAGCACGTGTCCCCTGCGGCACCCTAATGGCTCACCAATGTTTTATACTGTTGTGTAACGTATTAGTGTGTAATGTGACTGCCTTTGTATATGTCTAGATCATGGATAGAATGAGTAGACCAGGGATAGAATGAGTTAATTTGCTGGGAGGAGTTTAGCAGGGAGGCTGTACAGCAGGCTTATAGGGAAAGCACTTCCTACTCTTAGGGCAGTGCCCAGGCAGGCTTGCCCAGGGCAAGATGCTCTCCACAGCCAGGAACGGAGGGTACCCCGGCAGAGGGGACAAAAGCTGCCACGGACTGTTGGGCAGTGTGGACGGGCCCTGATGTTGTGGGAACGTCTCCAGAAGGAGTGTGGGCTCCCAAACCTGGATGGGAGCCGTTGAGGTTGTACAGCTTGTTGTTTTCACTGGCACTGCCATAGCAAATTTTGTATAGTGGTTGAGGATAGTTAGGGCACAGGAGACTCCAGTTGCACTAGCCTGTAGTTTCACATGATCCAATGCAACCAACTCCAATAGCTTGTGAGTGACTATTGGGTGCAGCGATGCTTTCTGGTCAGAACTTTCGCCACATCTCAAGGTACAAGTGGTACATTCACGACACTATCTTTCTATGTCATTTCTCATCCCAATCCAATAGAATCTCTTTCGAACACAGGCCTCAGTTTTGTGGCAACAAAAATGTCTGGGTTGGTCATGATTGGCTTCAAAGACAATGTTGGCATCTTGCCTTGCTACAACTATCTGGATTACTAGATCATGGGTAGTTAAGTTAATGGTTCTTCGAACCAGCAGTTCTCTTTCAAAGAATAGCCATTTTCACTGTCTCAAGAGTCAACTCAACTCAATGTTCCTGTAGTTGCCTTGGCCTTTGTGGAGTCCAATCCTTGTAGTGAGGCAGTTCCTTAGAGTATTCAGTATTCTACTGTCTTTCTTACTATGGATCCATTGGACTCTGTCAGTTTGCAACAGTTGTTCTTGCTGGACAGATACAGCCTGAGGAGCTTGTCTAAACACATGGGCATATTGCTTTACATACAACTGTTGATACTCCCTTTCAATGTGACCACTTCTCAGGCACTTCCTGCAAATAGGTCTTCATTTAGTGTCAAACTGATCTGTGGGCTCTTTTCCAGGGTTGTCATAGCCACTTTTTCTTGAGCCATAACGACATCTGTCTCTGTGAAACCAGTAGTCTTCAGGTTGCAGATACTTCTATTGTTTTAAATCTTTTAGCTCCTTACACACCACTGTCAGTTTCTTGGTGAGTTCTACAACTTGCTCATGCAAGTCACCTGCAACATCATGGGCTTGAACTTGACTACAATTGGTAAGTCTCATTGAGGCCAGTTGGTGGCGCTTTTTCTGGCCTAGGGAAACACTCACTTGGTTCTTAGGCTGGTAATTACATGGGCTGTTGCAAGTGGGTACTTGGCTGGAACCTGCTTCTATTCCCAGGACTCTAATAGCCATCTCCTTGAAGTCTAAGCATGAGCTGTCTGTGTTCTGTAGGGACAGTATTCTCAGTTGAGTCTTGATAGACTCTATCCTTGCTCCTTCCCTAAACTGGTTCTATAGGGCGATACTTGCGTTCATTACTTCATGAGGTCCACCTGACGTATAGCATACAGTGCTTCTTGCAAGCTTATAGCAAAATCTGAGTAACTCATCAAGCTGCTGTATTCTGCCAAAGAACCACATTTTTAATTATAGGACTGGTATCAAAGGTGGCACCCAGTCTATCAAAGATTTATTCAACATTTCTTTTCTCAGTTTGGGACCAGGACTTCAACTCCCGAGCCGCTCGACTCAATTGTCCGATTAATATATCCACCTTCTGATCTGTAGACACTGGATAAAGTCTAAACACAACCTGCATCTTTTCTCTGAAGTCTCTTAGTTCATGGGCATCTCCTTTATAGCTTGGAAGCCTCGGTGCTCCAAAATAATATCGGATAGTTAGAAGCATTGCGTGGGCCATTTCGGACTTAGATAAAGAGACAACACCAGCACATCTGCATGGATTGCAGTCATCACAGAAGTCAGAGATAAATTAGCATAAGGTCAAACGTCCAAGCTTTATTTCCATATTCAATTTAAAAAAAAATTCCATAGGGGAACATTGTGCAGCACACTACACTTCTACTGACGCATCCAGCATCTAAAACTATTTGGATTTATCCAGTGTTTTGGAAGTCTGTTTCCGGTCTCCGGCAGAGTCGCTTACAAGAAGAATGGAGTTAAAAGAGTGGTGCAGTGATTCCAATTTTTAAATGCGTCAGATGGGGAGGCTAGTGGTGTTGAGAAGGCTAACCACATCTCTGGATATAGTACTTGTGATCAATACTTTATAATTGTGGGTGTCCCTTATAATTGTCGGTGCTAGTTCTGTTGCAGATTGACAACGCTTAACACAATCCAGAAAAAGCAAACTGCATTGGCCACAGACTAACGCGTTTCTGGCATACACAGCTCCCTTAGTCATAGTCTAATAAGCTCAACCATAGGCACATATTTAAAACCAAGTGTATCCAATCATATGCGAGTATGAATTAACCTCTTAATTTACTAAATAAATGTATATGTGGCAAGTATAGATCCACTAACTAGACACAGAAAACATATGGCTATGCCATTGTAAGATTCAGTACATGAAAGACAAATCATGTCTATAACTCACACTTTTTTTTGGACTGTGCTGTACAATGATTGGCTTTAATTTAATGGAGAAATAATGTTCAGACGTTTAACCCTTTTGAGGGATTATCAATGATTTTTTAGCTTAATTGCATCTTCTAAAAAGTGGAATTTTAAACTGCCATTGTATCAGTAACAACATATTTCTTACATAGCCGAGTGATATACCATCAATGATGAAAGGTACAGAACACTTAAGGCCCCTTCACACTAAACGACGCTGCAGCGATCCAGACAACGATCCGGATCGCTGCAGCGTCGCTGTTTGGTCGCTGGAGAGCTGTCACACAGTCAGCTCTCCAGCGACCAACGATGCCGGTAACCAGGGTAAACATCGGGTTACTAAGCGCAGGGCCGCGCTTAGTAACCCGATGTTTACCCTGGTTACCATCCTAAAAGTAAAAAAAACAAACACTTCATACTTACCTTCCGCTGTTTGTCCCCGGCGCTCTGCTTCTCTGCACTGGCTGTGAGCGTCGGGCAGCCGGAAAGCAGAGCGGTGACGTCACCGCTCTGCTTTCCGGCCGCTGTGCTCATAGCCAGGGCAGAGAAGCAAAGGGCAGGGGACAGACAGCGGAAGGTAAGTATGAAGTGTTTGTTTTTTTTTACTTTTAGGATGGTAACCAGGGTAAACATCGGGTTACTAAGTGCGGCCCTGCGCTTAGTAACCCGATGTTTACCCTGGTTACCAGCGAAGACATCGCTGAATCGGTGTCACACACGCCGATTCAGCGATGTCAGCGGGAGAGCCAGCGACCAAAGAAATTCCTGGCCCTCTAGCCCCGACCAACGACATCACAGCAGGATTCTGATCGCTGCTGCGTGTCAAACTGAACGATATCGCTAGCCAGGACGCTGCAACGTCATGGATTGCTAGCGATATCGTCTAGTGTGAAGGTACCTTTAGTGTACACCAGCCAATGCATGCTTATCAGTAATAAAATACTTGACTAGTAAACCATAAAACATTTCCTCTCTTGGGACCGTATGGAAGAGTTATAGCTATAGCACCAATAAATCAATGAACATGATTCATTTATTGGCTCTTTATGAAAGTGCTTGTCACATCGCTCTAGATTGTAGCTGCACTGTACGTACTTCTCATGAACAACAGCATGCATATAAAAGACTCTATGACTAGTGCTTGTACAGTAATATCTGATAACTAGATGGTGGCCCGATTCTAACGCATCGGGTATTCTAGAATATGCATGTCCACGTAGTATATTGCCTAGTCACGTACTATATTGCCCAGTCACGTAGTATATTGCCCAGTCACGTACTATATTGCCCAGCCACATAGTATATTACCCAGTCACGTACTATATTGCCCAGTCACGTAGTATATTGCCCAGTCACGTAGTATATTGCCCAGTGATGTAGTATATTACCCAGTCACGTACTATATTGCCCAGCCACGTAGTATATTGCCCAGCCACATAGTATATTACCCAGTCACGTACTATATTGCCCAGCCACGTAGTATATTGCCCAGCCACATAGTATATTGCCCAGTCACGTAGTATATTGCCCAGCCCGCGTAGTATATTGCACAGCCCGCGTAGTATATTGCCCAGTCACGTAGTATATTGCCCAGCTATGTAGTATATTGCCCAGTCACGTAGTATATTGCCCAGTCACGTAGTATATTGCCCAGCCCGCGTAGTATATTGCACAGCCCGCGTAGTATATTGCCCAGTCACATAGTATATTGCCCAGTCATGTAGTATATTGCCCAGTCACGTAGTATATTGCCCAGCCCGCGTAGTATATTGCACAGCCCGCGTAGTATATTGCCCAGTCACGTAGTATATTGCCCAGCTATGTAGTATATTG
Source organism: Ranitomeya imitator (assembly GCF_032444005.1). Lineage (NCBI taxonomy): Eukaryota > Metazoa > Chordata > Amphibia > Anura > Dendrobatidae > Ranitomeya > Ranitomeya imitator. The sequence continues at coordinate 589,078,999 of NC_091283.1, forward strand.
CCCAGTCACGTAGTATATTGCCCAGTCACGTAGTATATTGCCCAACCCGCGTAGTATATTGCCCAGCCCGCGTAGTATATTGCCCAGCCCGCGTAGTATATTGCCCAGCCCGCGTAGTATATTGCCCAGCCCACGTAGTATATTGCCCAGCCCGCGTAGTATATTGCCCAGCTCGCGTAGTATATTGCCCAGCCCGCGTAGTATATTGCCCAGCCCGCGTAGTATATTGCCCAGCCCGCGTAGTATATTGCCCAGCCCGCATAGTATATTGCACAGCCCGCGAAGTATATTGCCCAGCCCGCGTAGTATATTGCACAGCCCGCGTAGTATATTGCACAGCCCGCGTAGTATATAGCAATGTGGGCATCATATCCCTGTTAAAAAAAAGAATTAAAATAAAAAATAATGATATACTCACCTTCCGTTGGCCCCTGGATCCAGGAAGCATTTACCGAAGCTCCTCGCACGCTCCGGTCTCAAGAGTGCATTGCGGTCTTGCGAGATGATGACGTAGCGGTCTCGCGAGACCGCTACATCATCATCTCGCGAGTTCGCAATGCATGGACCGGTAACCGGAGCATCGCGAGGAGCGGGAAAGGCGCCAGAAGGTGAGTATATGATGATTTTTTATTATTTTTAACATTAGATCTTTTTACTATTGAGGCTGCATAGGCAGCATCAATAGTAAAAAGTTGGTCACACAGGGTTAATAGCAGCGTTAATGGAGTGCGTTACACCGCGACATAACGCGGTCCATTAGCGCTGCCATTAACCCTGTGTGAGCGCTGACTGGAGGGGAGAAGGAGCGACCATGTTGCCACCGGACTGCGCCCGTCACTGATTGGTCGTGGCAATGGTCGTGGGCGTTTTACCATGACCAATCAGCGACTTGGATTCCATGACAGACAGAGGCCACGACCAATGAATATCCATGACAGAAAGACAGAAGGACAGACAGAAGGACAGACAGAAAGACAGAAGTGACCCTTAGACGATTATATAGTAGATCTGAAAATATTCTTAAATGGAATCTGTCACCAGGTTTTCTCCGCCTAATCTGAGAGCAGCATAACGTAGAGACAGAGACCCTCACTCTAGTGATATGTCACTGGGTTGCTAGCTGTAGTTTTAATAAAATCACTGTTTTATCAGCTGAATATTATCACTAGAGGACTAGTAAATCTTCTACCATTTAGTCCTAAATATTCATGAGCTCTGTATAACCCCATCCCCACCACTGATTGGCAGTTTTCTGCCCATACACATTGTACAAAAAAGCTGTCAATCAGTGGTGGGGGTGGGCTTTATACAGAGATAAGAATTTCTACCTCTTCCGATAGTCCTACAACCTGCAGTAACCACTGATCCACCAAACCACTGCATGACCATCTCTACCCTCACCTACTGTATTCTCACCCATCCCTTGTAGATTGTGAGCCCTCGTGGGCAGGGTCCTATCTCCTCCTGTACCAGTTATGACTTGTATTGTTTAAGATTATTGTACTTGTTTTTATTATGTATACCCCTCCTCACATGTAAAGCGCCATGGAATAAATGGTGCTATAATAACAAATAATAATAATAATAATTCTGATAACTGGTTGATCTGCAGATGATAAAACTGTGATTTTATCAACATGACACTAAAGAGATCAGTAAGTTATACAAAGCTGGAATCAGGATCTCTGTCTACACCATGCTGCTCTCAGATTTGGTAGTAAAAGTAAAACAGAATTCCTTCAAACCTCACTCACGTAGGAATAACACTGAAAACTGAAGAACACAAAAGAAATAAAAAGCAGCAGCAAGGAAAAAAAATGGTACCAAAATTCTGCATGTGCTAAATCCACTGACAGCAATGAATTTCATAAATTCCCATTTACTGCACATCTGGTTATTGCTATAAAACAGCATAATGTTAACAATTATTAATTAACTTATGTACTGAACTATTGTTACTAAGCATGATGCAGGTTTGTCTTTTTTAAGTTAATGTAGGATTATGGTTATGATCTAATTCTGCTTCCAAATGAATACCGTATTTTTTTGGACTACACGACGCATCGGACCATAAGATGCACCCCAAATTTTGGGTTGAAAATAGCAGAAAAAAAGATTTTTATAAGATGGGGGTCCGTCTTATTGTCGGAATTTAAGGTACCTGAGGGCTGGCTGTTGTACAGCAGGGTCACAGGAGGCATGGTCCCTTCCTCAGGATAAATACGGTCCGGTGTCGTTGGTGCTGATGTTCGGTGTGGGCTGTGGGGAGTGCACTTTAGCAGGGTTCCTTCCTGCTAAGGTGGGCGACACCATGGCCTGGTGTCCACGAGGGGTTGCGGCAGTGGTGTGGCGGCGGCAGAGGTGCAGTGATGCTGAGGCGCGGTGGGTGGTACGGCGTGCACCTGAGCAGGGTCCCTTCCTCAGGTAGGGTGACTCCGCGGCTCGGTGTCCAAGGTGAGCAATTAATCATGGGTTTCTCGGTGGTGGAGGCCATCTTCCTGAGGCCGTGCATGCGCAGATTGCGTACTCTGCTTCCCGGGGCTTCAGGAAAATGGCAGTCGGAGGCAGTGCATGCGCAGATGGAGATTGCGGCAGCCATTTTCCTAAAGCCGAGATCTCAATCTGTGAACTCGGCTTCAGGAAAATGGCCACCACAATCTCAATCTGCACATGCGCGGTCTCCCACAGCCATTTTCCTGAAGCCCCGGGAAGCAGAAAACTCAATCTGCACACGCGCTGCCTCAGAAAGATGGCCACCGCCACCGAGAGACCCGTGATTCACCCGGCTCTGCTCTCAGTCGGCACCCCACCTGAGGAAGGGACCCTGCTCAGGTGCACGCCGTTCTGTTCACCGTGCCTCAGCATCGCCACACCTCTGCTGCCACACACCGCTGCCGCAACCAACCGGTAAGTCTGTATTCGCACTATAAGACAAACCCCCCACTTTCCTCACAATTTTTCTCCTTCGCCTCATTGGGGGACACAGGACTGTGGGTGTATGCTTCTGCCGCCAGGAGGCTGACACTAAGTAAACTTGAAAAAAAAAAGTTAGCTCCTCCTCCATCATATACACCCTGACACTGGCTACCAGAGACTCCAGTTTATGCTTAGTGTCTCAAGGAGGCACATCTCTGGGTCCTGGATCGTGGACCCGATTTTTCAACACCTTTGGATTGAAGGGGCGACTGACCTTTTTGAGGGTCCGATCTCCCCAAACCATCAACGGGCAAGTACGTGCGATATTTCTCCACGTATCCTTTCCCGCTACGTGGGATTATTCACCGGACTTAGCCCTGACCACCCTGAGGTACCTAGACTCCAGGCTGTACAGGTGCCCGTGAGTTGTCCGTGTGTTCCCCCTGATTTCTACACCCCTGTGGGTGTTAGTTTGGGGTGGTGACGGTCCCTCTCCTTATCCTGGGGATAATGGAGATAGGGTTCCTGCACCGTCATTTTTTCTACCCCTCGTTGAGGGATCTAGTGGCGGGGACGTCGGCACCAATCTAACAGTCGGCGTCTATCCAGTGGATTCTTTGTCCACTGGTTTGTGCTGGAAAGGATATGTCCACTTACGAACCATCTCACAGCCCCCCCCCCCGCCAATATCTATAGGAGGGTTCACAAGGGTTGCTCCTGGCTTTACCTGTACATCCTCCGGGAGTGCGGTACCTCTTTTCAGCGGCCGGCGCGACGCTGCGGCATGATCCGGGTGGTCCCAGCTGCTGTCTCATGCGGCGCTGTAGCGTTGTCGGCGCTGCAGCGACGCTGCAGCGTGGTCCGGCGGTGCGCGGTGTTAGGAGCAGCGCTGCAGGTACGGCGCCGCTATCCCCCCATAGGCTTCGGACCTGCCTGGCTGCTTCTCCTCATGGGGCAACTTCCTGGAGCCGGGACTTCCGGTCTTCGGACCGCGCTGTGAGGCCCCGCCCCCTCCGGCGCGTCATTTCTGGTTCCGGCTCTCCGTGTCCTACAGGGGGAAAATTGAAGCCCCGGCTTTGGGCCTGCTCCAGGCCGCAGCATCTCTGGCGGTCCCTCCCCCTAAGGCCTGCTGTACATTTAAGACAGCGTTTGTTGGGCCTCACATCGTGCCTTTAGGATCCATCTCGGTACTCGTGGGGACTCAGGACTGGGGTAAGTGCTTCTTCCTGCATCTGGCTGAAGCATTCTTTTTTGTCCCAGTCTCTGGCCCTGGGTATAGCATTACGGATCGTTATGTCTAGAAAGGTTAAGACTCACACAGTTCTTTTTTCCAGTTGTGTATCTTGTAGTACCCTTTTTCCGCACGCCCAAAGTAGTCGCCTATGTGAGGCCTGTGACGCTGAACGTGTCCAGGAGCCCCCCCCTGCCAGTCCTCCAGTAGTCTCTCTGGCTCCGGTCCCTCAGGCAGACGCTGTGGTAGCCCCACCGGAATGGGTCACGTCCTTGTCACAATCCATGGCGTCCCTTACTGAAGCGATCAAATCTCTGCAGACCCCGGCGGTCGGGACCGATAATCCACCTGCCTCAGAGAGGGCCTCGGGATCTCAGGAGTCTTCGGCCTGCAGGGGCCGCGCTCTCACTCGACAGACGCATGGAAAGCGGATTCGCAAAGCGTCTCCCAGGCACTCAGGTGCTTCCGCATCTTGGAGTTCCGTATCTCGCTCTCCTTCCCCTGCAGAAAGCGGTGAAGTTGAGACTGACTACGAGTCGGAAGGGTCTCTTAATTTTGATAAACCTGGATTTCAGGAGTCAGTAGACAGCCTAATTGAAGCTGTCAATCAGTCTTTGGGGATAGAGGACGAGCTCGTCTCTGCCTCCGATCATAAGGTCTCGTTTAAGCGGACTAAACGGGCCCATAGGGTTTTTTCCTCTCATCCTGAGTTCGAGGACCTGATTCGTTGCAATCGGGAGCACCCGGACAAACGCTTTTCAGGGCAAAGAGCTCTGAAGGCTAGGTATCCCTTTGCTTCGGAACTTTGTAGCAATTGGGCAGAAAATCCTTCTGTAGATCCTCCAGTGTCCCGTTTAGCCTCTAACACGTTGCTATCTCTCCCTAATGGATCATCAATTAAGGATCCTACGGATCGTCTGATAGAGAGTTTGGCTCGTTCCGTCTTTGAGGCCTCAAGCTCAGCACTTTTTCCTTCCTTTGCAGCAACTTGGGTTGCCAGGGCTATGATTTCTTGGTCAGACTCATTATCTAAGGCTCTCCAAGAAGGTAATGTGTCAGCAGAATTGGCTGAAATGTCGTCTCAGGTAGCTATGGCCGGTAGCTATCTGATTAACGCATCTCTGGACGCGGCAGATTGTGCTTCTTCGGCTGCGTCTAATGCTATTGCCATCAGAAGGGCCCTTTGGTTAAGGTCCTGGCGGGCTGATTCTACCTCTAAAAAATCTCTTACATCCCTGCCGTATCAGGGTGGTCGTTTGTTCGGAGAAAAGCTGGATCAGCTCATTTCTGACTCCACAGGAGGGAAAAGTAAGTTTCTTCCTCAGCAGAGGGCTAGACAGCCTTTTCGGCGCCAATTCCAGGCCCGTTTCAGAACCTTTCGCTATGTCAGATGGGCCCCAGCAGCAGGTTCTCCTGCGCAGGGTCAGCCCAAGCAGGACCGAGACGGTCGGACCCCTTATACAGCCAGCCAGGGGGGAAGAATGCGTCCCCAGTCCTCTAGATCCAGAGGTTCTAGGACGCAAAGATTTTCGGCCAAGTGACTGGAGGCCTCTTCCGGACGTCTCCAAAAAAGTAGGCGGACATCTACTTTTATTTCGCCAGGTCTGGTGTCAGGTAATCCACGACCAGTGGGTGGCAGAGCTCGTATCTTCAGGTTACAAGATAGAGCTGGTTCAGCTGCCTCCTCCCCGGTTCTTCCCATCCCGTCTTCCCAGGTGCAAATCTCTTCGTCAAAGCCTGTTCAATTCCATAGAGTCTCTCCGTATCAGCGGTGTCATTTCTCCTGTTCCAAAGGAAGAAAGGTTTCAGGGCTTTTATTCCAATCTTTTTGTAGTCCCCAAAAAGGATGGAGCAGTGAGGCCTATCCTAGATCTCAAGCTCTTAAACAGGTTTGTCCGCGTTTGTCACTTTCGGATGGAGTCTCTACGGTCGGACATCGCTTCTCTGGAAAAGGGAGAATTTTTGGCCTCAGTAGACATTCAGGATGCTTATCTTCATATTCCCATCTTTCCGCTCCATCAAAGATTTCTCCGGTTTGCCGTAAACAATCTACACTTCCAGTTCACGGCATTACCTTTCGGACTGGCCTCCGCTCCCAGGGTGTTCACAAAAGTCATGTCGACTGTGGTGTCCATTCTGCACTCCCGAGGTATAGTCGTCTTGCCATACCTAGACGATCTGCTGATCAAGGGACCGAAATTTCTATCTTGCAGGGAAAATGTCGGCATCACTCTGGACACCCTTTCCCGTCTAGGTTGGGTGGTAAATTTAAAGAAGTCTTCCCTACAGCCGTCTCGAAAAATCTCTTTTTTAGGCATGATCTTCGACACCTCTCAAGCCCTAACTATCCTTCCCCAGGACAAGGTCTTAGCCCTTCGGCGGGAAGTGAAGAATCTTCTACAACCATACCCTCATACGATTCGGTCCGGGATGAGGGTGTTAGGAAAGATGGTTGCAACCATAGAGGCGGTTCCGTTTGCACAGTTTCATCTTCGACCCCTCCAGCGTGCAATCCTATCAGTATGGAACAGAAATCCTCTCTCTCTCAACCGCAAATTTCAGTTGTCTTTCCAGACCAAGCAGGCTCTCGCTTGGTGGCTAAACAGCTCATCTCTACTCAGGGGAAAGCCTTTTCCCCCAACCAATTGGCTAGTGGTCACAACAGATGCCAGTCTCCTGGTTTGGGGAGCAGTGTTCTTCCATCATACAGCTCAGGGACGCTGGTCTCCTCAGGAATCAGATCTCCCCATCAATATCTTAGAGATTTGAGCAGTCCGGCTAGCCTTGTTGCGTTTCCACCACCTTCTGGCGGGTCGCCCTGTCCGAATTCAATCGGACAATGCAACGGCGGTAGCCTACATAAATCACCAGGGGGGCACCCGCAGCAAGGCAGCCATGAAGGAGGTAAAACAGATTCTACTCTGGGCGGAGAGAAATCACTCTGTGATCTCGGCGGTCCACATTCTGGGCGAAGAAAACTGGGCGGCAGATTTCTTAAGCCGTCAGGGCCTAGCCTCCGGGGAATGGTCTCTCCATCCCGAGGTTTTTTTGCAGATATGCCATCTTTGGGGAACTCCAGACGTGGATCTAATGGCATCCAAGTTGAATGCTAAGGTGCCCAGTTTTGTCTCTCGGTACCGAGATCCCCAGGCTATCGCTGTAGATGCGCTGGTACTGTCTTGGAACCAATTTCATCTCGCTTATTTGTTCCCTCCTCTGGCACTGCTCCCGAGAGTAATCAAGAAGATCAAATCAGAGAGAGTGCCGGCCATCCTGATAGCTCCGGATTGGCCATGACGGACCTGGTATGCAGACCTGGTACAACTTCTCGCCGGGGTTCCTTGGCGGCTCCCCGATCGGCCGGATCTTCTATCTCAAGGGCCGATCTACCACCAGAACTCAGAGGTCCTACGTTTGACGGCCTGGCCGTTGAATCTTGGGTTTTAACTCAGGCTGGGTTTTCTCAAGAAGTGGCTGATACCATGATCAGTGCACGTAAGTCCGTCTCGGCCAGGATTTATTATCACACTTGGAAGGTGTTTCTTTCCTGGTGTAGAGAGCGCGGGCTGCCTACTCTGCGTTTTTCCGTTCCAAACATTCTAGCCTTCCTTCAAGCAGGCCTGGTTTCTGGGCTTGCTCCTAGTACTCTTAAAAGGCAGGTTTCGGCTTTATCAGTTCTTTTTCAGCGCAAGATTGCTCCTAATCGTCAAGTCAGGACTTTTTTTCAGGGAGTCGCTCATAAGGTCCCTCCTTATAAGACTCCTTTGGAAGCTTGGGACCTTAATCTGGTCTTAAGGGCTTTACAGGACGCTCCTTTTGAGCCTCTTCAAGAGGTTTCTTTGATGTTTCTTTCTTGGAAAGTCGTATTTTTAGTGGCCATAACGTCCATAAGACGGGTATCGGAGCTGGCAGCCCTTTCTTGTCGTCCTCCTTTTTTGCGTTTTCATCAGGACAAGGTGGTGCTCAGACCATCACCGTCCTTTTTGCCGAAAGTTGTTTCATCATTTCATATCAATGAAGATATTGTTCTGCCCTCTTTTTGTCTGGCACCTGCGCACCGTGTAGAAAAAGCTCTCCATACGTTGGATCTGGTGAGGGCTCTGAGGAGGTACGTTTCCCGTACGGCTCCTTTTCGCCAGACAGATGCTCTGTTTGTCCTTCCGCAGGATCGCAGGAAGGGATGCGCGGCTTCAAAATCTACCTTGGCCAGGTGGATAAGGGCGACCATTCAGGAGGCTTATCGCTCCATGGGCATGACGGTTCCGGCCGGAATCAAGGCTCATTCGACTAGAGCGGTAGGGGCTTCCTGGGCCGTTCGGCACCAGGCCTCAGCAGAGCAGGTTTGCAAGGCTGCGACCTGGTCTAGTCTGCACACATTTGTTAAGCATTATAATATTCACTCCCAGACCTCTGCAGATGCAAGTCTGGGTAGAAGAATTCTTCAAGCGGCAGTGGCGCATTTGTAGACAAACATTATCTGGATGTCTTTTACTGGTGAGTTATTTTTCCCACCCAGGGACTGCTTTAGGACATCCCACAGTCCTGTGTCCCCCAATGATGCGAAGGAGAAATAGGGATTTTTGTGTTACTCACCGTAAAATCCTTTTCTCTGAGACGCTCATTGGGGGACACAGCTCCCTCCCTGGTAGCCTTATGGCTGCTTTGGTTATATCTGATTATATTAGTCAGTAGGATCTTTTCTAGACATAAAGTTTCTGTATTTATGCTGTTATACTATTTTTTGTGTTTTTGTTCTCCTACTGCTTTTTGCACCAAACTGGAGTCTCTGGTAGCCAGTGTCAGGGTGTATATGATGGAGGAGGAGCTAACTTTTTTTTTTCAAGTTTACTTAGTGTCAGCCTCCTGGCGGCAGAAGCATACACCCACAGTCCTGTGTCCCCCAATGAGCGTCTCGGAGAAAAGGATTTTACGGTGAGTAACACAAAAATCCCTATTTTTGAGGAAAAAGTGAGTCTTATAGTCCGAAAAATACGGTAAGTACTCAATGCTCACCAATGCGGGAGCTATCCCTTTCTATTCTCAGACATGTAGATTTAGTCAGTATTTTGTATCAATCCATTCTGGTTTTGGTTTGAGAATACTGATGAAATATACTAATTAGATTACTGCAGCGTGAAAGTGGCCTAAATCTGGAATGTGTGCATGAGGCCTTATTCTTCATTTCTCTGTTAGTTTTGTTTCAGCTCCTTGGATCCTAAAGAGGAGACTTCCATACACCCCATAGATGAAAGCCCCCAACAGACCATAAACAGCCACATGTACCCACAAGGTAACCCCTAACTCTATGTCTGTAATGTGTAACAGTCATGCCAATGTTTAGTTCACATTACATAATGTGTGGACTTTTGTGTACTCTGAATTCATAGGGAATATAAAAACTACACACCTCTGTTAAGTGTTTCCACCTTTAACTTCACCCATAATATGTACAAATCCATTGAATATTTTACTGAAATCTTGAAATCTTTGCCAGTGGAAAAAGAAAATTAAAAAGCTAAAATTATGTGGTTGCATAAATATGCACACCTTTAAACTAATATTTTGTTGGAATACCCTTTGAATTTATTACAGCATTTAGTCTTTCCTTGCAGTAGCACTCCAAATTTGTCAGATTGTGAGGGCATCTCAGGAGTACAACCCACAGATTTTCAATCAGATACAAGTATACTTAGTGTCTTGACTAAAGCCCCAGTGTCAGTTGCCAAAAACAGTCCCATAATGCTGCCTCCACCATGCATCACTGTGGATATGGTATTATTTTGTGATTCTCAGCGTTGGCTTTGCACCTTTTGGAATTATGACCAAAAAGTTCAAATTTGGGTGTGTAGGTGGTTGTCTAGAAATGTAAAAAATGAATGGGTACTTTTGTTAGAATGGGCATCCATAAATCTTTGCTTTTAGTACTGCATTTGACACTGTAGATAAGTTTGTTTTCCTACTCTTCAGGCCTTGAAGGAAAGGAGAGTCCTCCTTCTGATACTACTCTGTGTCTCTGTGATACCTGTGGCTGCCAGCACGTGCCTGGAGCCAAATGTGAAACATGTGGTGAAGTCTGTCAAGTTAAAGAAAGGTGAGACTAAAATATGCAGGTGACATTAAATGGAGGGAGTGGTGGTTAGGGAGTGGGTCGGTGTCACCCTCTCCCTGGTTTCTGGGGTGTCCACAGCAGGTCCCTGGTCGTGGAGCCATCAAAAGGGTTTGGGGTAGGCAACGAGACCCCAAAACCTGTCAAGAAAAGGAGACCAAAAGAATATCAGAGTCCAGCAGATTCGGAGGCTGAGCCAATGGTGAGGAAAGAGTCATCACTGTATTCATGTCAACTGCGTATTGTCCTTGCCAATGTTATGAATGGAGAGTGCAGTAGGGACCTGGACTGGTTCTTGTATTTGGGGTCTCAGTGTTATGGTTTTAGTCCAGAACTGTATATGTCAACTGTGTGGTTTGTCACGAGATTTAAAGAGTAATTATTGTGTTAGAATTACCCGGATCTGAGAATACATATTGCACTGTGTAATATCACTGTGGTGTTGTATCACTGCGCTGCTCAATAAGGCCAATATTCTGGGTGCGGCACGATGCATGCTCTTGTGTGCTGTCATTGTAATACAATTTTGCCACATATGTACCTGGAAAGTATTTCTATTCAGATTTCTATTCAGGAAAAGCAGAAAGAAAGGAATACCCCTGGAGATGCTGATGATCCACCGCTAAGGAGCTCAGAAGGGGAACTGTGGAGCCAGAGAGAATCACAAAGTACCGGTAAGTTTTTGACTCTATAATAATATCATGGCTTAGATACAGACAAAGCAGTGTGAAATATTTTGGGAAGGGTGTGTGAAACTGAGCAAGAAACAAAGCACAATGAATCCATTTTTGTTGATCGGATTCCTAGTTTTGTAGTATGGAAATTAGCATTACCTACCAAACTATCAGGACACAAGCCTGTTTACTTGGGGTTATTCCCTCATTATACACTGCTCAAAAAAATAAAAGAAACACTAAAATCCCACATCCTAGATATCACTTAATTAAATATTCCAGTTGTAAATCTTCATTCATTACATAGTGGAATGTGTTGAGAACAATAAAACCTAAAAATGATCAACGTAAATTACAACTAATATCCCACGGAGGTCTGCAGTTGGAATGATGCTCAAAATCAAAGTGGAAAATGAAGTTACAGGCTGATCCAACTTCAGTTGAAATGCCTCAAGACAAGGAAATGATGCTCTGTAGTGTGTGTGGCCTCCACGTGCCTGTATGACCTCCCTACAACGCTTGGGCATGCTCCTGATGAGGCGGCGGATGCTCTCCTGAGGAATCTCCTCCCAGATCTGAACTAAAGCATCCACCAACTCCTGGACAGTCTGTGGTGCAACGTAATGTTGGTGGATAGTGCGAGACATGATGTCTCAGATGTGTTCAATCGGATTCAGGTCTGGGGAACGGGTGGGCCAGTCCATAGCTTCAATGCATTCATCTTGCAGGAACTGCTGACACACTCCAGCCACATGAGGTCTGGCATTGTCCTGCATTAGGAGGAACTCAGGGCCAACCGCACCAGCATATGGTCTCACAAGGGGTCTGAGGATCTCATCTTGGTACCTAATGGCAGTCAGCTACCTCTGGTGAGCACATGGAGGCCTGTGTAACCCTCAAATGAAATGCCACCCCACACCATTACTGACCCACTGCCACACCAGTCATGCTGAAGGATGTTGCAGGCAGCAGATCGCTCTCCACGGCATCTCCAGACTCTGTCACATGTGCTCAGTGTGAACCTGCTTTCATCTGTGAAAAGCACAGGGCGCCAGTGGCGAATTTGCCAATCTTGATGTTCTGTGGCAAATGCCAAGCGTCCTGCATGGTGTTGGGCTGTGAACAAAACCCCCATCTGTGGACGTCGGGCACTCAGACCATCTTCATGGAGTCAGTTTCTAACCGTTTGTGCAGATATATGCACATTTGTGGCCTGCTGGAGGTCACTTTGCAGGGCTATGGCAGTGCTCCTCCTGTTCCTCCTTGCACACAGGCTGAGGTAGCGGTCCTGCTGCTGGGTTGTTGCCCTCCTACTGCCACTTCCACGTCTCCTGGTGTACTGGCCTGTCTGGCCTGGTGGCCTCTGGACACTACGCTGACAGACACAGCAAACCTTCTTGCCACAGCTCGCATTGATATGCCATCCTGGATGAGCTGCACTACCTGAGCCACTTGTGTGGGTTGTAGAGTCCGTCTCATACTACCACGAGTGTGAAAGCACAACCAACATTCAAAAGTGACCAAAACATCAGCCAGAAAGCATTGGTACTGAGTTGTGGTCTGTGGTCCCCACCTGCAGAGCCACTTCTTTATTGAGTGTGTCTTGATAATTGCCAATAATTTCATCTGTTGTCTATTCCATTTGCACAACAGCATGTGAAATTGATTGTCAAACAGTGTTGCTTCCTAAGTGGACAGTTTGAGTTCACAGAAGTTTGATTCACTTATAGTTATATTCTGTTGTTTAAGTGCTCCCTTTATTTTTTGAGCAGTGTATATTTAGCAATTATTTTTTAAATTTCTTAGTAAAAGTGTTTTGCCAAAATGGAAATGACCTAAATAGACACTGACACCAGTATGACCAATCTGAAAAAGTAGAGCTGCAGTGTAAAATATTGGGGACAGGGAAGTGTCCTGAGCTATTAATGAGCCCAGAGAGGTTCCAATTTCAATTTTTATTTATCGCATTTACATAGCGCCATCAAATTCAGCTTTACACACATTATAATCACTGTCCCTAGTGAGATTTTAATCCAGGACCCCATTGCTGTAAAGCAATACTGCTAACCAGAGGCGTTGCTAGGGGTTTGGTTCAGGGGGGGTGGCAAAACTTTTGAGTGGCTCCTAACCAGGTAACCGTGATTACAAATATGGTGGCACACCCTAATAGTGGATGCAGTAGGACCTCAGCAGATGACAGAGCTGTTAGTTAGAAAAAATCCCTATACAAAGCACAACACTGATGTTACTGCCATATGGGGACCACATAGTGGTAGATACAAGTGTTGAATAACATGGAACAGACTACAGTACAGTTATATATAGTGACTTACAGCTGATGCTCTTTCTGGTGGAGTTATTCACTTTTCCTGTCTTCTCCAGCCACGACTCGGCTGCAGAGATTACTAAAAAGACATTTATGACTTGTCACATTTCAGGCACCATATCCATCTATCCCTAACCTCCACAAACTCCTTATCATACTGATACCCCAATGCTGAGCCGCTGCTGTCGTATGTGTTCCTATTACTGCACTTACTGTGTGGTACTGTATGCCCTCTAATTTTTCTCCTGTTGGAGCCCTAGATTCCCCTTTCATTGCACTCAAAGTATGATGTCAACAAAAATGTCCCACAAACACTAAAATATCCCTACAGTGAATTATTCCTACATAGTACCTAGTATGATGACGCTACTGTACCCCACCCCTGAACTGCCCCAGAGAAGTGTGGTGACCCCATCACAGTATGATTTCCCAACTGTGACCCCCATGCAACTCACCATGCAGTATAATGGGCCTACACACAATATAATGGCCCTATACAGCCCTCCACATAGTGTGATAGAACCCACACAAACCTTCACACTGTATAATTGCTTACATATAGTTTAAAGGCTCCCACATAGTCACCCAAAGATTACAATAATCCCCACACATAGCCCTCCAAATATAATAGCCCCCACATAGTCCTCCATACAGTGTAATGCATCCCATAGTCTATATAGTAAAATGCATCCTATGGTCCATACAGTATAATGCACCCCATAGTCAATACAGTATAATGCATGCCCCACAGTCCTCCATACAGTAAAATGCACGCCTTATAGTCCATACAGTATAATTCGCCCCATAGCCCATACAGCATAATGCACCCCATAGTCCTCCATACAGTTTAACGCACCACATAGTCCTCTATACAGTTTAATGCATCCCATAGTCCATACAGTATAATGCACCCATAGTCCTCCATGCAGTATAATACACCCCATAGTCCTCCATATACTATAATACACCCTGTCCTCCATACAGTATAATGCACCCCACAGTCCAGACAGTATAATGCACTCCATCGTCCTCCATGCAGTATAATACATCCCATAGTCCTCCATACACTATAATACACCCTGTCCTCCATATACTATAATACACCCTGTCCTCCATAAAGTATAATGCACCCCATAGTCCATACAGTATGATGCACTCCATCGTCCTCCAAGCAGTATAATACATCACATAGTCCTCCATATACTATAATACACCCTGTCCTCCATATAATAATAATAATAATAATAATTTTATTTATATAGCGCCAACATATTCCGCAGCGCTTTACAAATTATAGAGGGGACTTGTACAGACAAAAAACATTACAGCATAACAGAAATACAGTTCAAAACAGATACCAGGAGGAGTGAGGGCCCTGCTCGCAAGCTTACAAACTATGGGGAAAAGGGGAGACACGAGAGGTGGATGGTAACAATTGCTTTAGTTATTCGGGCCAGCTATAGTGTAAGGCTCAGGTGTTCATGTAAAGCTGCATGAACCAGTTACCTGCCTAAGTATGTAGCAGTACAGACACAGAGGGCTAATACTGCATAAAGTGTATGAGAACATGATGCGAGGAACCTTTTTTTTTTTTTTTATTATAAATAGGCCACACAGGGATCGTTAGGTTAATGCATAATACACCCTGTCCTCCATACAGTATAATGCACCCCATAGTCCATACAGTATAATACACCTCAGAGTCCTCCATACAGTATAATGCACCCCATAGTCCATACAGTATAATACACCTCATAGTCCTCCATACAGTATAATGCACCCCATAGTCCATACAGTATAATACACCTCATAGTCCTCCATACAGTATAATGCGCCCCATAGTCCATACAGTGTAATGCACACCCATAGTCCTCAATACAGTTTTATGGCCACTACAATGTCCTAAAAAAATTAAATAAAATACAATACTCATGTCCCCTCCTTCTTACTTGCTGCTCCGGTCTCCACAGCTTATCTTCTGAAGTGTTGCACATGTTAGCGTAGAGGAAGCAATATAGTAGTGTTATCACACTGAGATGTCAGACACTGATGAAGAATGATGTGGGAGGAAGCATTAACTGATGCTCCCTCCTCTATCATTGCTTTCAACTGTATCAGCAGATGCCGACACAGATAAACTGGTGGGGGCTGGGGAGAAGTTTGGTGCCAGCGTTGGTCCCCATAGCTTGGTCCCCATAGGATTGTGTCTCCCTGCTCTGCTGCCGAATTTAACGGTGTCAGCGTTTCGGATGCTTATATAGGTAAAAGTAGCGTAGTTCCGAGTGGGCCCCTCAAAGCACGGGGCCCGGGGTGGCTGCACCCTCTGCCCTCCTGGTAGCTACCCTACTGGTGCAAGCAGATAGTCTCTGCGCCGATACCTTAGTTTTTGTATCCTTCAAGTCCCACATTTTTCTATACAATTATGGACACTTGTCTTATTAAAGTTTCAGGAGATGAGTTGGGAGATTCTTGGTCTTGGTCTTCCTACCTGGAGGAACAGAAATGTAGTGCAGCTCCTCTCAATCTCTTTCGGGAGGTAAGTCTGGATTATGAAAACATGGAAAATATTTAAGATTTATAAAATAAATATTTATTCCATAAAACTCGTGAGTCAAAGAAAAATATGTTCTCATATCATGTGATCAAACAACATTATAATAAAAAAAAAAGTTGAACTACAACACATAACAAAACGTAATATCACCATAAAAGAAACAAGTCGCATAGCGCTTTCAGATGTTTTGTGAGCAACTTTTCTAACTGGTAGTCAATTTCTTCCCCTTGTGGCATGGCCATCCTATTTGCGCTCTATTTTTGTGCTGCACAATTTTAAATGTAGCAATTAATTTTTACCATTGTAATGAGAAACGCTCGGAAATCTCTTGGCATTTCAGCAGCAATTTACAGTGATTTGTCTCTAGCAGTACTTCACTCCTGGAAAGTCTACATTGTAGAGCTACCTTCAGGCTGCACTCAGAGCACCATATTTCACAAGCTGTATACAGACCGCAATGCCCAGACTGACCGCAGGTCTCCCGACCCCAACATACAGCATCGCAGGCATATACGAGTCTGCAACTTTGGGTCAGTCTGGGCATTTTAGTCGATATACGGATTGTGGAGTACGGCAGTCTGAACTTGGCCTAAGAATATGGAGGACTCTGTAGTGCCACTGGCAGGCTCTGACTTATTAGCAGTCATAATTTCCCCTCACCTCATGCCCCGACATATTGCCTGGTGGGCATATCCTTAAGGACGTAGTCAGGCTGCCTTATTACTCACGTGAGGATCACAGCGCAACCCTCGGACCGGTCGTCGGCTCTCTTGACCTGAGAGTGAGAGTATGTATTTGCGATGCAATCCTCGCGCAAGTGTCTGAGCCCTTAGGCCATGTTCACACCATCCTTTTTTTCATGCGGAATCGCCGCGATTTTCCCGCTGCGGGTCCGCAGCTGTTTTCCATGCAGGGTACATTACAATGTACCCTATGGAAAACAGGAACTGCTGTGCCCACATTGCGGAAAATCGCGAAAAAAGCCGCACTGAATAGCCGCGGTAAAAAAGAAGTACCATGTCACTTCTTTTTGCGGAACTGCAGCGGTTCTGCACCCATAGACCTCCATTGTGAGGTCAAACCCGCAGTAAAACCTGCAGACGAAAAAAATATCTGCGGGTTTTCTGCAGAACCGCTGCAGTGTGGCTGCCCCCCCGTGCCCCAATCCCACCCCCCCATGCTCCGATGCCACCCCCCCCGTGCTCCGACGCCCCCCCCGTGCCCTCATCTCCCCCCCTTATACTTACCCGGCCTCCCGGTGTCCGTCCGTCCGGCCGTCTTCTCCCTGGGCGCCGCCATCTTGCAAAATGGCGGGCGCATGCGCAGTGCGCCCGCCAAATCTGCCGGCCAGCAGATTCGTTACAAAGTGCATTTTGATCACTGAGATATAACCTATCTCAGTGATCAAAATAAAAAAAATAGTAAATGACTCCCCCCCTTTGTCACCCCCATAGGTAGGGACAATAAAAAAATTAAGAATTTTTTTTTTTTTCCCACTAAGGTTAGAATAGGGTTAGGGTTAGGGGTAGGGTTAGGGGTAGGGTTAGGGGTAGGGTTAGGGGTAGGGTTAGGGTTAGGGGTAGGGTTAGGGGTAGGGGTAGGGTTAGGGGTAGGGTTAGGGGTAGGGTTAGGGGTAGGGTTAGGGTATTTTCAGCCATTTTACCGCTAAAAAACTTCCTAGAAAACACACAGACTCTGCATAGAAAACTGCATCAAAAAACGCACCAAAAAAAGGACCTGCGTTTTCTGCCAAGAGCTGCGGTTTTTAGTCCTGAAAAAAAAGGAGGGAAATCAGGAACGTGTGAACATAGCCTAAGGCCGGAGTCACACATGCGAGAAACACGTCCGTGTCTTGCATGTGAAAACCAAGCTCTGGTGCCGGCACTTGGGAGCGGAGTGTGCAGCTCCATGTGTTGCTATGTGGCCGCATGCTCCGTTCTGGAGTGCCGGCACCAGAGCTTGCTTTTCACATGTGAGACACGGACGTGTTTCTCGCATGTGTGACTCCGGCCTTAAAGGGAACCTGTCACCCCGTTTTTTGAGATTGAGCTATAAATACTGTTAAATAGGGCCTGCGCTGTGTGTTCCTATAGTGTATGTAGTGTACCCCGATTCCCCATGTATGCTGAGAAATAACTTACCAAAGTCGCCGTTTTCGCCTGTCAATCAGGCTGGTCAGGTCGGGAGGGCGTGGTGACATCGGTGGTTCTTCCTCAGCTTTACGTTGGTGGCGTAGTGGCGTAGTGGTGAAGACACAGCGCGCGATCTGCGCTGTCATCCCTTTCGTCGGTGGGGGCGGCCATCTTCCTGGGGCCGCGCGTGCGCAGATCGAGTGCTCTGCTGCACGGGGCTTCAGGAAAATGGCCGCGGGATGCCGCGCGTGCGCATTAGAGATCGCGGCGGCCATTTTCCCAAAGCCGAGTTTGCATCTCGGCTTTGGGAAAATGGCCGCCGCGATCTCTAATGCGCACGCGCGGCATCCCGCGGCCATTTTCCTGAAGCCCTGTGCAGCAGAGCACTCGATCTGCGCACGCGCGGCCCCAGGAAGATGGCCGCCCCCACCGACGAAAGGGATGACAGTGCAGATCACGCGCTGTGTCTTCACCACTACGCCACTACGCCACCAACGTAAAGCTGAGGAAGAACCACCGATGTCACCACGCCCTCCCGACCTGACCAGCCTGATTGACAGGCGAAAACGGCGACTTTGGTAAGTTATTTCTCAGCATACATGGGGAATCGGGGTACACTACATACACTATAGGAACACACAGCGCAGGCCCTATTTAACAGTATTTATAGCTCAATCTCAAAAAACGGGGTGACAGGTTCCCTTTAAGGAGAGAAAACAGGTAAAAGACACATACATTTTTTTTTACTTGATACATATTAATGACACTAGATGGCAGTATAGACTGATATAATAACTTATAGTGCAGTAGCTGTTTCATACAAAAGACTGAAGAATGATAAAGCCCCACTCCAGTGACTTTTTTTTTTAATTTGCCCTGTTGTTAAGAATTGTGTGTGTCATGAAGGTAGTAACATACTCTCCGGTCACCATCTTCTTTTATGGTTTCAGCAGCGTTCCTGTCCCCACCAGCACCATGTGATCTCTCCTGTAATCTCCCCAATACATGATTCTTGATAAGGGGGGAAAAAATTACTGAAATGGAGCCTTAATGAGGTTGTCTAATTTATCCATGGGCTTGCAAATATTGGAAATAACAAACACTGCAATACTCACCCGTCCCAGGTCCAGTGCTGTCTTTTCCCCGCTGCAGCAGTGAGGCATCACTGGACCTGGGGAAGGTGAGTGTTGTTGTGTTTGTTATTTTCTTCATTTGCTAACCTATGGATAAATAAATTATTTCAGGACAACCCCTCTAATCGCACATAGTACTCCAGGTTTACTCGCAGAACAGTTATGTTTCAAGGGACACTGTCACCTGGATTTGGAGGGAACAATCTTCAGCCATGGAGGCGGGGTTTGGGGGTGTTTGATTCACCCTTTCCTTACCCGCTGGCTGCATTCTGGCTGCAATATTGGATTGAAGTTCATTCTCTGTCCTCCGTAGTACATGCCTGCACAAGGCGGGTAAGGAAAGGGTGAATCAAAAACCCCCAAACCCCGCCTCCATGGCTGAAGATTGTTCCTTCCAAGTCCAGGTGACAGTGTCCCTTTCATGAACCCTTTAATAACCACTTTTTATCAATCCACTTGAAAACTGCGTCAGATTTATTTATCAAGAGAGTTTTTGGCTGCTCCACTCCAGGAAAATAGATCATGCACTCTATTCACAGTTTATGGGGTGTGTGCAGGATGGTATACTGTGCTAGGCAGGTATAATGCTCTTAGATACAGTCCAAAATTTTTGGACAATGATTGAATCTTTGTGATTTCAGCTGTGAAATATCCTGTGAAACATGTAGGAATTACAAACATTTTTCTACAAAGCCTCCTCTTTGAAGGGAACCTGTCACCCCCCTCAGGCATTTGTAACTAAAAGAGCCTCCTTGTGCAGCACAAATGCTGCATTCTGACAAGGTGGCTCTTTTAGTTCGGGTCCCTGGCACTGCTGAAATAACCGTTTTTGAAATTTGTCCCTCATACCGTGAAATCCCGTAATCCAGATGCCTCACAGAGGTTAATCATGGCCTCTGCGCGCCGGGCGCCGCCTCCTCTTCCTTCATTAGCGTCCCCGGCGCCTGCGCTGTAAGTTCGAAGGGCAGCGCAACTGCGCATGCCCGAAAAAAAAAATAAGTGCACAGGCGCCGAGGACGCTAACGAAGGAAGAGGAGACGGCACCCGGCGTGCAGAGGCCATGATTGACGGCTGTGAGGCGTCTGGATTAGGGGGGAAAGAGCTACCCCCATGGCGATTTCACGGTATGAGGGACAAATTTCAAAAACGATTCTTTCAGCAATGCCAGGGACCTGAACCAAAAGAGCCACCTTGTCAGAATGCAGCATTACTGCTGCACAACGTGGCTCTTTTAGTTACAAACGCCTGGGGGGTGACAGGTTCCCTTTAAGGGGCTCAAAAGTAATTGGACAAACTGTTAGGACTGGCGGAATGCACCAAATAATAATTAGAGATGATATAAGGTGCGTTCGTAGTCCAGGGTCCACCGTGCAGCTATGACACCTGCTGCTTGGTAATGATGCACTATATGGCGGTATAATGTGAGTACACACACGGGTTAGCTTCACCCGGTATGAAGGAAGCGAACCCTGTTGCGTCACAGGGCCGCGATACCGCACAGAGAGCGCAAGTAAAAGGTCACAGAACTCTGCCTCAGACTCAGGGTAAGAGTCCCTCTAGATCTCTTGCGCTCGACACCGCTACTGGGGTGCCAGGGAATTAAATAAAGTAAACATTTACCGCACAGGAGTGCGTGCAGCGCCGCTCTGGCGGACGCACACTAACCATCCTAACTAGGGCCAGGAAAGCGCACTAACTGCGCACGGCGCTGCTCTGGCGGTCGCTACTAACTGGATTCAGTTTCTTGTGCTAATATGCAGGATAGCACTGTCGGGCGCTAGGTAGCTCTACCATTCGAAAGCAGGCAACAACACTAGGGATGGGAATGATTCTGAGCTTTCATCCATCGACAGGCATATATCCACACACATAAGTTTACACTAGCTCATAGCCGAGCAGCCATGCAAATCTTTTATAGAAGTAGCACTCGAGGACTTTCCTGATGGTCCAATAAGGAGCCGCAACAGGACCTGAGCATGTGACCCCCGACCTCCAAGGTCATCCTGTGTTTATTCTCAGTGTGGGAAAAGCAGGACTTAGTCCCTGAAACAACTGCTTGCTGCTGATCAGTGCTGGCTACAAAGGCAGAGCCTGGAAAGGCAGGAGTGCCCAAGCGCACAATATCAACTTGAGCCAGATGCTGGGATCGACGTCTCAACTGCATTCTGTAATGCTGTAGATAAGCCCCTGATGTAACCTGAAA
Source organism: Ranitomeya imitator (assembly GCF_032444005.1). Lineage (NCBI taxonomy): Eukaryota > Metazoa > Chordata > Amphibia > Anura > Dendrobatidae > Ranitomeya > Ranitomeya imitator. The sequence continues at coordinate 589,100,274 of NC_091283.1, forward strand.
GATAAGAAAAACAAGTTAGATTATACTCACCCAGGGGCGGTCCCAGTGCGGTCCGATGGGCATCGCGGTCTGGGTCTAGCGCCTTTCATCTTCATACGATGTCGTCCTCTTCTTTGCTTCGTGCCGCGGCTCCTGCGCAGGTGTACTTTATCTGCCCTGTTGAGGGCAGAGCAAAGTACTGCAGTGCACAGGCGCTGGGAAAGGTCAGAGAGGCCCGGCACCTGCGCACTGCAGTACTTTGCAAGAAGCAAAGAAGAGGACGTCATCGTATGAAGATGGGAGGCGCCGGACCACGACGCCCATCGGACCGAACTGGGACCGCCCCTGGGTGAGTATAATCTAACTTGTTTTTCTTATCTTGCAGGTTACATCAGGGGCTTATCTACAGCATTATGGAATGCTGTAGATAAGCCCTAATGGCGGCGGCCTTAGCTTATAGGCCTAAAATGGGGTGACAGATTACCTTTAAATACATTGTAGAGATTCCTTAGCAGGCCTGAAGTCTGGAAGATGATGATGTCACCAAACACAGGGTTTCCTCCTTTGTGATGCTTTGCCAGGCCTTTACTGCAGCTGTCTTCAGTTGTTGCTTGTTTGTGGGTCTTTCTGCCTTAAGTTTTATCTTTAGCATTTGAAAAGCATGCTTAATGAGGTTGAAATCTGGGAATTGATTCAGCCATTGCAGAATATTCCACTTCTTTGCCTTGAAAAACTCCTGGGTTGAATTCGGAACATGTTTTGGGTCATTGTCCATCTGTACTGTGAAGCTCAGTACAATCAACCTTGCTGCATTTGGTGGAATCTGAGCAGAACGTATAGCCCTGTACACTTCAGAATTCATCCGGCTGCTTCTGTCTACAGTCACCTCATCAATAAAGACTAGTGACCCAGTGTCATTGGAAGCCATGACTGACCATGCTATCACACTGCCTCCACCATGTTTTACAGAGGATATGGTGTGCTTTGGATCATGAGCTGTTCCAAGCCTTCTCCATGTTTTCTTCTTTCATCATTCTGGTTCTAGAATGCTCCAAAGAATGTTTTTCCAGGACAGTAATGGTTTCTTTAGATATTTTTAGGCAAAGTCTTATCTGGCCTACTTTTAAGACTGATTACTGTTTTGTCCCATGTGATGAACCCTCTGTATTTGGTCTCATGAAGTCTTCTCTTTCTGGTAGAGTTAGATACTGAAACACCTACTTCCTAGAGAGTTTTCACTTGGGTGGATGTTGTGAAAAGATTTTCCTTCAGCATGGAAAGGATTCTTCGATCATCCACCACTGTTGTCTTCTGTCGATATCCAGGCCGTTTTTTCAGTTCCCAAGCACACTACACTTTTTTTTGCAGAATATACTAAACTGTTGATTTGGCCACTTCTAACATTTCTGCTATGTCTCTGAAGGATTTCTTCTTTTTTCAGTCTAATGATGGTCTATTTCTCTTCATTGATTGCATGTTATGGGTTCACAACAACAGCTTCCAAATGCAAATACCACATCTGGAATCAGATCCAGACCTTTCACCTGCTTAATTGTGATGGATTAGCAAGGGAATAGCCCATCCACCCCATTAAATAGCTTGCAAGATAACTGTCCAACTACTTTTGGTCCCTTTAAAAAGAGGTAGCTACATATTAAAGAGCTGTAATTCCTAAACCCTTACTCCAATTAGGGAGTGAATACCCTCAAATTAACTCCTTCACCCCGGGCCCTTTTTCATTTTTGCATTTCTGTTTTTCACTCCCCTTCTTCCCAGAGCCATTACTTTTTTAATTTTCCGTCGGGCTTGTTTTTTGCGGGACAAGTTGTACTTTTGAATGACGCCATTGGTTTTACCATGTCATGTACTCAAAAACAGGGGGAAAAATTCCAAGTGCGGTGAAACTGCATAAAAAGTGCAATTCCACAACTATTTCTGGGATTTTTTTTACCATGTTCACCAAATTCTAAAACTGACCTGCCATTATGATTTTCCAGGTCATTCCAAGTTCATAGACACCAAACATGTCTAGGTTCTTTTTTACTATCTTTTGATCGCCCGTTATTGCATTTTAATGCAATGCTGCAGCAACCAAAAAAATGTAATTCTGGCGTTTTGACTTTTTTTCTTGTTACGATATTAAGAAATGGGGTATGTGAACTTTTGATCAAGGTCATTTGGATGTTTTGGGTTGTCATTATGATTTAAAAAGAGAAAACACAGTAGTCTGACAATAAATGGCTTCACCAACCACTAACCATGAGTGGAGAAAAAGTTTTGGTGTTATCATTCATATTCTCTGAAAAAAGGCCAAGAAAACAAAAATTATGCCAGGGTATGTAACTTTTGAGCACAACTGTACACTACAAATGTTCAAAGTGATCCCCATTGGTGACACTGCAGATGTGTAGGTGGTACTCCAGTTCTGTCCAGATGCTTGCTGTGCCAGCATATCCTCGGGAACAGACGCCACTGTCTCAGGTTGTTCAGATCTTGTGGCTGGGAGGGGGGAGATACAATGAGACCTTGATGTAGCCCCACAGGAAGAAGTCACAATTTGTTAGATATTAGGCTCAACCTGATACAATGCATCAGTGAAACAGTGGAGCCCATATCTGAAGACATGGTGACAAATGTCTGGCCAGCACTTAGAATACCGCCTACACATCTGCACTATCACCAGTGGAAATCACTTTGAACAATCGTACTGTATAGATAAAACTTGGATAGCTAGTTGTCTATTCACGTTAATAAACTTGTGTCATGTTCTCTGTGAATACCGAGGATATCATTTTGCACCATCCTTTTTGAATCACTATGTATTTGGAGTCAATTTCACTTATGCACAGCTTCCGACTCTCACATCTTATCAGTATAATGTTTTGTCTGTATGATAAAGTGATTGATTATTTTCTTGCAGTGGCAACTGGGAACACAGCACAAAAATGGCTTCAAGGTGGGGATGAAGCTAGAAGGAATCGACTCCCAGCATCCATCCATGTATTTTATCCTTACTGTGGCTGAGGTGAGATGGCCATACAAAGGTAGAAAAAATACTGGAAAAACTGCAGTCATGTAAAAAATGGCATTATTACTCTGCAAAACTTAAAGATGTTATGATATCAGATTAATAAATTTATTTTCAGAGACGGTGCCACTCTTGACCATGGGCTGTATCTAGTATGGAGTCCTTCTCAGTGCTAAGTGATGTAATGATACTGAACCTCTTTATCTAGGAGCGGAGATAGACAGTACTGGGCCCCAGTGCAAGAACAGTATAAGGGCCCTTTGCACAATTCCACCTGGTTTGGAGGTAGAAGTGGTCCTCTTACCTCTTGGGCTCATATGCTACTGTACAGGTTGCACCAACGCTATATCTGCCCAGTTCTTTATCTACAATAAAGGGTGTTTGGTCGTCTGGCCATTTCACCACTGGATGACACATATGGTTGCCTAGTTTAAGTTCTCCATTCTAGCAATTGGTGAGGGTCCCAGCTGACCATCACTGTTGTAACAATTGTCACTTACTGAGAGATAATTGATATTTTTTGTAGTCTGGAATGTCCTGTTAAAGGGGTGTTCTCATCTTGGACATTGATGCTTATGCTTTATCCTATAAATGTCCCAAATGAGACATCATGTGAACTTACATCATGCAGTTTTAACCTGCTTTACACATACTTTTTATGTGGCTTTTTTGGCTTGTAGAAAGCACCATCACATTCCTGTATTTTTTTTACAAACATTTTTTTGGGGTGTATTTTTTTTGCTATTCAAAAATTAAGTAAATACCCCTAACTTTTGTTTGTAGTGCTTTCCGTATTTTGTTATTGATGTATAGAAAACATCTGGCAGCAGTCATTAAAGCTGGAAAACATGCTGCGTTTTTCCTTAAAACTGTAAAAACCCTCACTCCTGAAAATGTTTTTTCTTATCAATTTGTATGTCATTTCAGTTTTTATAGGGTGGAATTATATTGTTTTTTTGTTTTGTTTTTTTTTAAAGTCACCATTAATTTGTATGATTTTTTCTGCATTTTTGTACTTTAGGTTTGTGGGTTTCGAATAAGAGTTCACTTTGATGGGTACTCAGACTGCCATGATTTCTGGGTGAACGCAGACTCACCTGATATTCATCCAGCTGGCTGGTGTGAAAGGACTGGACACAAATTACAGCCCCCAAAAGGTCATGATGAAAGAATGTTTTTACCTGCTTTGCCATTTAGTTGTGTTTTTTTTTCACTTCAGATATACAAAAACTTTTATTCCATCCAATCACTTAAACTTTCTTGTTACCTTTATGGCAATAAACAACTTCTGAGAACAAATGTTATCGCACCAGAGACTTTCTTCCCCATCTGTCTTATCTTTCTTAGGCCGGGGTCCAACTCATGCGGGTCTCTTTCATCAATACCCGGCACTGCCGCCGGCACTGGGGACCGGAGCGTTCAGCTGCATAGAAATACATACAGCCACAAACTCCGGTCCCGAGTGCTGGCGGCAGTGCCGGGTATTGATGAAAGAAACCCGCGTGAGTTTCTCGCATCACACTCGGAAGTGTGACCCCGGCCTTATACCAGACCACACCTTTACCAAACACCCAATGTGCCAAATGCCTTTCTCCAGCCATCCTTTGTATGAGACCATTCATTTCCTACCTCTTCATTGTACTTTTGAATTCTTCCCTATATTTTTTTTTTTGCAAGACCACAATTTCTCTTGAACAAAAACTCCTTCCTGCACAGTTTACTCCTTCGCCACTTTTATAAGTATCAGACAACTCCTTCTTTTACTTCTTATATGTTCGATTGCCCAGCCGTATTTTTGTGCCAGCACCCCCTCTTTCCACTGGTCTTTCTGTGACAAACCACTTCTCTTGCAGGAAAATGTGTCAATAACTGCATCAAAACAGTCACATACTCTTCTAAAACCGCACCAATATCCATGTGTCTTTTAGAAGCATTTTTTTAGAGGTGGATATTTCAACTAGAAAAAACTGTGGCTAATAAATCCCCTAATAAATACCCTAAATTTAATTAAGAGACATTTTAGGTGTTTTAATTTTAAACATTTTCTATTTAATATTTGTTTGTAGGATACAAAGATGAAGACTTCAGTTGGACTCATTATCTGAGACAAACAAAAGCTCATGTGGCTCCTAAACACTTATTTATAACTCCAAAAATTGTGAGTTCTGCACCTAAATCATGTTAGCGCTAACATCAGCATTCAGTACTCATTTTTCTTGTAGGTCAGACCACCATCTTTCAAGACATTTATGGCATTTGCTGTGGATATTCCATAAATGTATGAAATATCTTTGTGGTTTCTTATTGCTTTATTTTGGATGAACTTAAATTTTTTTTACAAATCATATCGTATCTCACCCTATCATAGAAAATACATTACATTGTTTATCTATTTTTAGACACATGAAACAGCAATATAAGACTTGCTATCCATAATTTGCTATTTATAAATGGCTTCCCTAATACATTACCAGCCTACATAGGGCATATAAATATATGATTGACACATGTTAAAGCTCAGTCATTATGTTCACTTTGTAGTAACTAATATCAAAACTTTGTCTGGTGTCTCTAGCAATTCTCTAAAAATTGATTTGTTTTGCCTTTCACAGGGTGCTCCCCCATCCCTCTTTCGGGTGGGTATGAAATTAGAAGCTGTGGACAAGATGAATCCATCTCTTATATGTGTGGCCAGTGTCACTGATGTAGTAGAAGACAGATTTCTTGTGCATTTCGACAACTGGGGTGACACCTATGACTATTGGTAGGATTTTTTTATTAATAGCCAAGCCTTAGACAGGTAGTAATATGCCTTACTCTTAAAGTTTGTTTCAGACTTCTCCTTTAATATGGTAATTTCTAATGCAGACAATATTTCCCGTGATGTAAAGGGAGCAGAGTCTCAACAAATGGCACTTACTCAGCTCTGAGTTGTTTCTAAAGGCAGCAGTTTCCCAACTCAATCTTTAGATTCTTTATGTAATCTATGTGATTCAGTTTTAGCCTGTCTTCCCTACCTCATGCTTGTGATAGGTTTCTCCATATCAGCTCTTACAAGGATTTCAGAGGGGAGATAAACTGAAGCTTTTTCTCATTAGATACACTGTAAATTCTGCACACTGAGCACACAAAATGTATAGAGAGTCCGTGTCAGTCAAGTAAGTTTTATGACTGCAGTTAATCATTGTATGGACTCACCTACTATATCACAGCAGTGCAGGAGCACACTGTGAATGGCGCTTTCCCAAAAAAAGAAAGAGTGTATAGCTGGGTGGTGAGGGATCTGAGAATTTCTAGGTGTGATAGGTCTTGATACCTCCCTGTGGTTCATAGTCAGCCATAAACTGTCTGATTGCCAACACAAAAGAGATTGTAATGGACTGGTAGACAGATTGAAGGTCACATGACACGGCTGCCTAAAATGAAAAGGTTCATTATCTATTGATTCAACCGAGTAGGAGTAAAATTAATTAAATGGCAGTATTGTTGGTGAGTTAGCATGAAATAGAACCTTTCACTAAATTTTTCATGTTGAACTGGACACATGATGTAATAAATGCTGTAGAGTTGTGTTAAACATTTTTTTTTATTTTGCCTCTCCATTGCGAAGATATTGGCCAAAGTATTAACTAAACAGTTAATTTTAAAGTGGTCATTACCAGAGAGATTTAACTGGGGGGAGGGTGGGCATGTGCTTTTTCCTCTGTATATGATGCTGTCCAATCATAAGCTGGCAGCAACACACTGGGAAGGAAGAACACACCTCCATAGCTTAGAACAGGCTTAGTGTGAGATATGTAGTGAATAGTATTAAATTGTGTCAACTATGTATTGAATAGTGTCAACTAAGTACCCCATGTTATTTACATGTACTTTAACGATTAAGGTATTTACTTACCATAGGGTATAGGGTATTTGCTCATTTTGTTTTTATCCCAGGCTTTATCTGTTAAATTGCTGCATTGTGAATGTGCACCTACACATTGCACTTGTACCAACATGTGTTCTGGCTCATTTCTTTGGTTTTGCTTTAGTTTTTATGTACATACATGGGGGTGGTCCTGCAATTTGGGGCTGTGTATCTTGGCTATATAACTGTATATGGGCAGGAGCAAAACAGTCAGGTATGGGTCTTGCTCTGCTGAGGTCTGCTGATACGTAGCGTGTGGTCCTAGAGTTAGGGTCCATCCTGATAGGCAACACGTTATTGTGGTGGGATGGCTTTTACGCTCTTTTGAGCAAAATAGTGTCAACTAAGTACCCTGTATTATGTACATGTACTATTGCTATCTATTTAATTACTTAGCTTTAGTAATTTGAATAGGTGACATGTAACAAAATGTTTGTGCAGTTGGCTGCTGCAAAAATGAGTGGCCTCACATAGCTCCCCCCGATGAAGACAACAAATTGCTGTAAGCTGAATAAACCGATACTGAAACTTCATTGCTTATTTTCTTTAGAAGGGATTTTCCAGATGCAACGCTCTCTTTAACTAATTCAAGAGTAGCTATTTTCCCTGTAATTTGCCGGGCACAATTTCATTTTTTAAGTACATGCAAGTATAGCACAAAGGGCCAATCCAGTATTGAAATTGTGTCTTTTCCAATATGGTCGTATTTATATAAAGGATGTGTATATTGTGTAATTCGAGGGTGTGGCTAGAAGTTGTGATTTCTGAGGTCGCCTTCTTGCATTTTTTATCTTGTTTTATATATTTTTAATTTAGTTTTGTTTTCATTCTTATTTTTTGATTTATACTTACACTTATTTTTTTGATTGCTGATAGTCCCTGTAACTAGGGTTGACATATTCGCTGCAGTTACAGTGGGAAAACAGATTTTTAACCCCTTAATCCCATATGACGTACGATCCCATCAAGGTGACCTGGGACTTAACTCCCAGGGATGGGATAGTACGTCATAGCGATCGGCCGCACAAACGGGGGGGAGCGCGGCCGATCGCGGCCGGGTGTCAGCTGAGTATCGCAGCTGACATCCGGCACTACATGCCAGGAGTGGTCACAGACCGCCCGGGCACATTAACCCCCGGCACACTGCGATCAAAAATGATCGCAGCGTTTCCGGGGCATAGGGAAGCATCGCGCAGGGAGGGGGCTTCCCTGAGACCCTCGGTACAAGGCGATGTGCTCACTTTGTACCAAGTGTCTCCTCCCTGCCGGCCCTGGATCCAAAATGGCCGCGGGGCTGCATCCGGGTCCTGCAGAGAGGTGGCCTACCAAGCGCCTGCTCAGAGCAGGCGCTGGTAAGCCTGCAGCCCTGCATGTCAGATCGCTGATCTGATACAATGCTCTGCAAAGTGTCAGATCAGCGATCTGACCTTATAACATGATGCCCCCCTGGGGCAATGTTATAAAGTTAAAACAAATATATTTGATGTGTAAAAAAAAAAGTCCTAAATAAAGAAAAAACTAAATATTGTTCCCATAAATACATTTCTTTATCTAAATAAAAAAAAACAATAAAAGTACACATATTTAGTATCGCCGCGTCCGTAACGACCCAACCTATAAAACTGTCCCACTAGTTAACCCCTTCAGTGAACACCATAAAGAAAAAAAAAAACGAGGCAAAAAACAACGCTTTATTATCATACCGCCAAACAAAAAGTGGAATAGCATGCGATCAAAAAGACGGATATAAATAATCATGGTACCACTGAAAACGTCATGTTGTCCTGCAAAATACGAGCCGCAATACAGCGTCATCACCGAAAAAAAAAAAAAAGGTATAGTTCTCAGAATAAAGTGATGCAAAAATAATTATTTTTTCTGTAAAATAGTTTTTATTGTATAAAAGCGCCAAAACATAAAAAATTAATGAGGTATCGCTATAGTCGTACAGCCCCATAGAATAAAACTGCTTTATCCATTTTACCAAACGCTGAACGGTAACAATGCCCCCCCCCCCCAAAAAAAAAAAGAAATTCATGAATAGCTGGTTTTTGGTCATAGTGCCTCACAAAAATCGAAATAAAATGCGATCAAAAAATGTCACGTGCCCGAAAATGTTACCAATAAAAACGTCAACTCGTCCCTCAAAAAACAAGACCTCACATGACTCTGTGAACCAAAATATGGAAAAATGATAGCTCTCAAAATGTGGTAACGCAAAAAAATATTTTTTGCAATAAAAAGCGTCTTTTGGTGTGTGACAGCTGCCAGCCATAAAAATCCGCTAAAAAACCCTCTGTAAAAGGAAATCAACCCCCCCCCCTTCATCACCCCCTTAGTTAGGGAAAAAAAAATGTATTTATTTCCATTTTCTCATTAGGGTTAGGGCTAGCGTTAGGGCTAGCGTTAGAGGTGTGGTTGGGATTAGGGTTAGGGGTGTGGTTGGATTAGGGTTTCAGTTATAATTGGGGGGGTTCCACTGTTTAGACACATCAGGGCTTTCCAAACGCAACATGGCGTCCGATCTCAATTCCAGCCAATTCTGCGTTGAAAAAGTAAAACAGTGCTACTTCCCTTCCGATCTCTCCCGTGCGCCCAAACAGGGGCTTACCCCAACATATGGGATATCAGTGTACTCAGGACAAATTGGACAACAACTTTTGGGGTCCAATTTCTCTTGTTACACTGGGGAAAATAAAAATTTGGGGGGCTAAATAACCATTTTTGTGGGAAAAAAAATAATTTTTTATTTTCACGGCTCTGCGTTATTAACCGTAGTGAAACACTTGGGGGTTCAAAGTTCTCACAACACATCTAAATAAGTTCCTTGGGGGGTCTAGTTTCCAATGTGGTGTCACTTGTAGGGGGTTTCTACGGTTTAGGTACATTAGGGGCTCTGCAAACACAATGTGACGCCTGCAGACCAATCATCTGTCTGCATTCCAAATGGCGCTCCTTCCCTGCCGAGATCTGCCATGCGCCCAAACGGTGGTTACCCCCACATATGGGGTATCAGTGTACTCAGGACAAATTGCACAATAACTTTTGGGGTCCAATTTCTCCTGTTACCCTTGGGAAAATACAAAACTGGGGGCTAAAAAATAATTTTTGTGGAAACAAAAAGAATTTTTATTTTCACGGCTCTGCGCCATAAACTGTAGTGAAACACTTGGGGGTTCAAAGCTCTCATAACACATCTAGATAAGATCCTTAGGGGATCTACTTTCCAAAATGGTGTCACTTGTGGGGGGGTTCAATATTTAGGCACATCAGGGGCTCTCCAAACGCAACATGGCGTCCCATCTCAATTCCAGCCAATTTTGCATTGAAAAGTCAAACGGCGCTCCTTCCCTTCCGAGCTCTGCCATGCACCCAAAGAGTGGTTTACCCCACATATGGGGTATCAGCGTACTCAGAACAAATTGCACAACAACGTTTGGGGTACAATTTCTTCTGGTAACCTTGGGAAAATAAAAAATTGGGGGCGAAAATTTCATTTTTGTGAAAAAATATTATTTTTCATTTTTACAGCTCTGCATTATAAACTTCTGTGAAGCACTTGGTGGGTCAAAGTGCTCACCACACATCTAGATAATTTCCTTAGGGGTCTACTTTCCAAAATGGTGTCACTTGTGGGGAGTTTCAAAGTTTAGGCACATTAGTGGCGCTCCAAACGCAACATAGCATCCCATCTCAATTCCAGCCAATTTTGCATTAAAAAGTCAAATGGCGCTCCTTCCCTTCCGAGCTCTGACATGTGCCCAAACAGTGGTTTACCCCCACATATGGGGTATCGGGGTACTCAGGACAAATTGTACAACAACTTTTGGGGTCCATTTTCTTAGTTACCCTTGGTAAAGTAAAACAAATTGGAGCTGAAGAAAATTTTTGATTTTTTTTAAACATTCCAAAAATTCCTGTGAAGCACCAGAAGGGTTAATAAACTTCTTGAATGTGGTTTGGAGCACCTTGAGGGGTGCGGTTTTTAGAATGGTGTCACACTTGGTTATTTTCTATCATATAGACCCCTCAAAATGACTTCAAATGTTATGTGGTCCCTAAAAAAAATGATATTGTAAAAATGAGAAATTGCTGGTCAACTTTTAACCCTTATAACTCCCTAACAAAAAAAAATTTGTTTCCAAAATTGTGCTGATGTAAAGTAGACATGTGGGAAATGTTACTTATTAAGCATTTTGTCTGACATATCTCTGTGATTTAAGGGCATAAAAATTCAAAGTTGGAAAATTGCGTAATTTTCAAAATTTTCGCCAAATTTCCGTTTTTTTTCACAAATAAACACAGGTAATATCAAAGAAATTTTACCACCATCATGAAGTACAATATGTCTCAAGAAAACAATGTCAGAATCACCAGGATCCGTTGAAGCGTTCCAGAGTTATAACCTCATAAAGGGACAGTGATCAGAATTGTAAAACTTGGCCCGGTCATTAACGTGCAAACCACCCTCGGGGCTTAAGCGGTTAACATTCACACGGCACCGACGATCATGTAATTCCTGGGAGAGGAGCAGTAAATGTCATGGCTGCTTCCTTAATTGCACATATGATTATGCTTTCTCTGTGGGGAAATGCGGCTGTTGCAGACCCAGCAAGGACATTCATAAACGTCCCTTCAGAGTCATATGTAAACTAGCCGGATGTTTTAAGATGTTGGTTTGAAAGCGGCTAAACTTTAAGACCAGGATTAACAGAGCATAAAAAATGTTGAACCATACTAATGGTTATGTAACTTATTATGTAACGGTCTCAAACTATAATAGCCTATGTTTGGTAATTAAAAAATTCATTCTAATCTGACTAATCCTTTTTTACAACTTCTTAGGCACTGTTCACAGTAGTACTTAAGGTGAACTCCATAAGGCTTCTGTTGCTTTTTAACTATCAGAATTGTGTAGTCTGCTGGCCTTTTCATGGAATCATAACTCAATTGATCAGTTATGAATCTCATGGCTTCAGTAATAAAAAGAAGATACGGAGAGAGTGTCAAAAAAGTCTAAAAATCAAAATACAGTTTTATATAGACGTAATATTGATAAACTAATAATTTCCTGGTACAGTTATAAAAGCAACTGACTATCCACAAACAATTAGGCCATGTTCACACCATCCTTTTTTTCATGCGGAATCGCCGCGATTTTCCCGCTGCGGGTCCGCAGCTGTTTTCCATGCAGGGTACATTACAATGTACCCTATGGAAAACAGGAACTGCTGTGCCCACATTGCGGAAAATCGCGAAAAAAGCCGCACTGAATTGCCGCGGTAAAAAAGAAGTACCATGTCACTTCTTTTTGCGGAACTGCAGCGGTTCTGCACCCATTGACCTCCATTGTGAGGTCAAACCCGCAGTAAAACCCGCAGATGAAAAATATATCTGCGGGTTTTACTGCGGTTTGTGGTGCAGAACCGCTGCAGTGTGGCTGCCCCCCGTGCCCCAATCCCACCCCCCCATGCTCCGATGCCACCCCCGTGCTCCGACGCCCCCCCCCGTGCCCTAATCTCCCCCCCTTATACATACCCGGCCTCCCGGTGTCCGTCCGGCCGTCTTCTCCCTGGGTGCCGCCATCTTGCAAAATGGCGGGCGCATGCGCAGTGCGCCCACCGAAAAAATAGTAAATGACCCCCCCCCCTTTGTCACCCCCATAGGTAGGGACAATAAAAAAATTAAGAATTTTTTTTTCCCCACTAAGGTTAGAATAGGGTTAGGGTTAGGGGTAGGGGTAGGGTTAGGGGTAGGGTTAGGGGTAGGGTTAGGGGTAGGGGTAGGGTTAGGGGTAGGGTTAGGGTTAGGGGTAGGGTTAGGGGTAGGGTTAGGGTTAGGGGTAGGGTTAGGGTTAGGGTATTTTCAGCCATTTTAACCCTAAAAAACTTCCTAGAAAACACACAGACTCTGCATAGAAAACTGCATAAAAAAACGCATCAAAAAACGCATCAAAAAAGCACCAAAAAAGCACCAAAAAAAGGACCTGCGTTTTCTGCCAAGAGCTGCGGTTTTTAGTCCTGAAAAAAAAGGAGGGAAATCAGGAACGTGTGAACATACCCTTACACTAGACCAAGCCGCATAGCAAATTGATATTTAAGGAAAACTTGTCATGTAAAAAAACTATTAACCTGCAGATATAGGGCAAATCTGCAAGTTAAGCATTAAATGTGGTAAACTGAGGACATGCATTAAAAACTATACTCCAAAAGCAGACAAAACACACTAAAATGGCCCTATATAGAGCCCAAAGAAGAGGACCTACATAATACAGCTGTATGTGATATCAGACAACAAGTGCAGGCGCAATCAATACCTATAGACATAGCCTATGATTGGTCCTGCCTGACCGCAGAGTATGACACCCTATAAGATGGATGAATATTGCGCCCCTGCTCACCGATGTCTCACCCTAGAAGTCCCTGCCATAATGAGGCGAAAGGAATCAGAAAAGATATCTACAAATACGCTTTGATTGACAACATAACATTGGATGGATAAATCATTACTCTTTCCTGTTGACCTTCTGATGAAACATATCCAGAGGGGAAACGCGTAGCGGCATCAGCTGTAACTGATAAGTATCAGCTTAGTCACACTCTTATAATGAGGAACTTTTGTCTATGATGTTTTTTGAGTTCTCTTACTGCTTTGTACCCTTCCGATACCAATCATAGGGTATTGCTATAGGGTATTGATAGTGCCTGTATTCGTTGCCTGATATCACATAGAGCTGTATTATACAGGTAGCCTTTGTGCTGTATATAGGACCATTTTTATTGTGTTTTCTCTGTGTTTTGTTGCATAGTTTTTAATGTATACCGAAATAAATTAATTTGCATTTAATAGCTTTCTAAAGCTGTGCAGCTGCTGCACTGTAGGGTTGGCTGCTGGGTGGAAAAGAACTTTCATCCTCCCGACTGCCTCTGGCTTTCAGTCTTAGAGGCGGGGCTTCAGTCCTGCTTCAGTACTGCTTAGTACACTGTGAACAGTGGCTGTAACCACACCCCGGCACAGACTGACAGCCAGCTCAGTGGTGCCCCAGTTCTGAGTGTAAGTGCGTGCATTTTTGCATGTGGCGATAATACTTGATGCTGATTAAATGGAGATGTTTTGAAAATGTTATTTCCATTTTGTCATCATTTACATATCAATAACATGCCTTTCAATTCTGTGATTTCCATAATTTCACGACATTTCCTTCTTAGTGTTTCGACTCTTTGTTGAGGACTGTACATTTTATATTCTATCATCAACACTGCATAACGCACTGCACTGCATAACGCGGTGTAACGTAGTCCGTTAACGCCACCACTACTGTCTATGGCGAACGCATTGCTAGCGCACGCCCACATTGGGCGTGCGCTAGCGATGTGCCGTCATTTGCAGCGTTTGCGGTCCGTTCCTCGCTAGCGCAGATCGGGGATCTGCGCTAGCGGGATCGGCTAACGCGATCCCTTTTGGGACATTGCGTTAGCGCAGTCCGTAGCGCTATGCGCTAAATGGACTGCCCTAACGCAATGTGACCCTAGCCTAATATAGTTTGAGATTAGTTGCAATTAGTCTCCTTGCATTAGAAATAATAAATTATTTCTATTATCTTAGGTGTGACCCTAGCAGCCCCTATGTTCATTCTGTGGGATGGTGCCAAGAACATGGGAAGCCTCTTACTCCTCCTCAAGGTACTGGGTAATGGTGATAACAAAGCATAAGTGAAAAGTTCTAAAGCCACCATGATATTCAGGAAAATGTAAAATAGTTATGATGTGAATTTGAAAAATGTTGTTGAAGGTGTGAGAAGTAACAAGACTACTTTCTTGTAGATTATCCAGATCCTGATAACTTCACATGGGAGAGATACCTGTTGGAGACTGGGTCCTCTGCAGTGCCCACCAGAGCCTTCCATACTGTAATGTTATGAAGATATATTGTAGACATTCTATGACTGTGGCCTTTGATACTTCTCCAGTTTTCTTTACTAATAATCAGTTTTCATCCTTAAAACTTTCTTAAGCGACCTCCCCATGGATTCAAAGCCAAAATGAAGTTGGAAGCAGTAGACAGAAGAAATCCTTCATTGATCCGGGTGGCATCTGTGGTGGACACAGAAGAGTGCAGAATAAAGGTAATACATACATTTGGTCTATTAGGTGCATCTTTCCTCTCTTTCATTACATGCCAATGTCTTTTGTGGCTTTGACCATTTGCCTTGTGGGTGTTGGTGTGCTTCCATCTTATGTTGTGGGCCACGGGGAAGGGTTATTAATATCTGGGTTTCTGACAACCCATCCCACCTTCCAAGGTTCACTTTGATGGCTGGAGCCATTTGTATGACTTTTGGCTGGACGCTGACCACCCAGATTTACACCCTGTGGGTTGGTGCCAGAGAACAGGACACCCACTGCAAACTCCACTGCGTGAGTACTGCAAAATATAATCCGGTCGTGGATGTCTTAATAAAAGGAAGTAAAGAAAGGGGAATTATATACTTCAAGCAAAATATTAATCCCCAAAATGCATGCAGAGAATTGTGAATAGTACATTACTTATCACAGTATATCAAGTAAATACAGCTAATCAGAGTGACTGTGCCTGCAACATGGTCAGCAAGGGACCAAATAAAGTTCAGCTTGTCTTGATCTGCCAGTGACGATCTTAGGCCTCACATTTGTGTGCTGGCCCTTAGATATGCATTGGTGATTTTGATCCATAACAAGGCTGCCGTCACACTATCAGTATTTGGTCAGTATTTTACCTCAGTATTTGTAAGCCAAAACCAGGAGTGGGTGATAAATACAGAAGTGGTGCATATGTTTCTATTATAGTTTCCCTCTAATTGTTCCACTCCTGGTTTTGGCTTACACATACTGAGGTAAAATACTGACCAAATACTGATAGTGTGACGGCAGCCCTAAGATCAAAAATGGACATGTCTGTGTGACTTTTTTGCAGACACAATGTCGGTAAAAAAACATGAACATGTGAACAGCCTCATAGCGTATAATGGGTACGTGTTCTATCTGTGAAAAACTAGGACAGAACACGTATGTGAAAAATGGACGTCTGAATGAGGCCTTGGTTTGGGTGGCCAGTAGCAGAAAACTAACTTTCCTTTGTTCACTTCCTCCTCTTTTCACAGAACACCGTGATTCCCCTAACCTATCACCCAGTGCTTGTGTGTCTCTCAGCTGTAAAGGGATTTCTCACGCACGAGGCAACAAATACAGTTTCCAGCACAGGTCAGCCGCGCTTGTGTAAGCTGCTATGACTGGAGAACCACAGTGCTTCTTTATTTTAATTAAGAGCACCCCTGACAGAAAGCAGCCGTAAAGGAGCATTTCAGCAGCATCATGAACTTCACAACCCCTACCCCAACAAGTTAGTTTAAAGAGAAAAAAAAACTGGTTTCCCCAACGCAATGCAATATTTTAACAAAATATCTAGCCCTATTTCATTACTATGGCAATAGAGTGAGATGTGCCCCATTGGCAGCCACATCACTTGCCGTAAAGGGGTTGTCCCACAAAGAAAGTACACTTTAATCAATAGATCTTTGAATAAAAATATGTTTCACAACTGGATGTGTAAAAAAATGTTCCTGTGCTGAGCCTGAGATAATCCTATAAATGTGCCCCTGCTGTGTACTGTGTAATGGCCGTGTCTGACTGTACAGGGACATGGTCTGATCATACCACATCTCCTGGGCAGGGGAGGAAGCATAAGAGTATATAGACAGGACAGCATAGGATCACAGTTTTTGGTTTCTGCGAGGAAAAACATTTCCCTGCATGTTTAAAAAGGTGTTTTACCTTGCCGAAAAATCAGCTACCCAGGAGCTGTGGTATATATCTGACCATGTCCCTGCACCGTCGGACACATCTATTACACAGGGGCACATTTATAAGATTATCTAGATTGGGATAAGAATATTTTTTTTATCACATCCAATTATGGAAATTATTTTTAATTCTACGATCTATTAATTAAAATGTACTCTGTTTATGGGACAGCCCCTTTAAATCTCATAACCCACCAGTGACTCTGCTCTGTGACTTACCCATGAGATGTTGTGAGAGGGTGTGTTACCACATCACACATTCACTCTTTCTTTCATTGCAGCCATTTGGTAAATTAAAAAAAAATCTATTTTTTTCACATTAATGTACACTCTGCACCCCATGTTGACTGAAAAAAATAGAAATGTAGAATTTTTGCAAATTTAATAAAAAAGAAAAACTGAAATATCACATGGTCATAAGTATTCAGACCCTTTGCTCAGACACTCATATGTAAGTCACATGTTGTCGATTTCCTTGTGATCCTCCTTGAGATGGTTCTACTCCTTGATTGGAGTCCAGCTGTGTTTAATTAATCTGATAGGACTTGATTTGGAAAGGCACACACCTGTCTATATAAGACCTCACAGTGCATGTCAGACCAATTGAGAATCATGAGGTCAAAGGAACTGGCCAAGGAGCCCAGAGACAGAATTGTGGAAAGACACAGGTCTGGTCTAGGTTACAACAGAATTTCTGCAGTACTCAAGGTTCCTAAGAGCACAGTGGCCTCCATAATCCTTAAATGGAAGAAGTTTGGGACCACCAGAAGTCTTCCCAGACGTGGCCGTCCAGCCAAACTGAGTAATCATGGGAGAAGAGCCTTGGTGAGAGAGGTAAAGAAGAACCACAAGATCACTGTGGCTGAGCTCCAGAGATGCAGTATTGAGATGGGAGAAAGTTCCACAAAGTCAACTATCACTGCAGCCCTCCACCAGTTGGGCCTTTATGGCAGAGTGGCCTGACGGAAGCCTCTCCTCAGTGCAAGACTTATGAAAGCCCGCATAGAGTTTGCTAAAAAGCACATGAAGGACTCCCAGACTATGAGAAATAAGCTTCTCTGGTCTGATAAGATGAAGATAGACCTTTTTAGTGATAATTCTAAGCGGCATGTGTTGGGAAAACCAGGCACTGCTCATCACCTGCCCAATACAATCCCAATAGTGAAACATGGTGGTGGCAGCATCATGCTATGGGGTTTTTTTAGCTGCAGGGACAGGACAACTGGTTGTCATTGAAGGAAACATTAATGCGGCCAAGTACAGAGATATCCTGAATGAAATCCTTTTCCAGAGTGCTCTAGACCTCAGACTTGGCAGAAGGTTCACCTTCCAACCAGACAATTACCCTAAGCACAAAGCTAAAATAACAAAGGAGTAGCTTCAGAACAACTCTGTGACCATTCTTGATTGACCTGAACCCAATTGAGCATCTCTGGAGAGACCTGAAAATGGCTGTCCACCAACTTTCACCATCCAACCTGACGGAACTGGAGCGGATCTGCAAGGAAGAATGGCAGAGGATCCCAAAATCCAGGTGTGAACAACTTTTTGCATCATTCCAAAAGAAGACTCATGCCTGTACTAGCTCAAAAGGGTGCTTCTACTCAATACTGAGCAAAGGGTCATGTGATATTTCAGTTTTTCTTTTTTAATATATTTTTCAATTTACCAAATGGCTGCAATGAAACAAAGAGTGAAAAATTTAAAGGGGTCTAAATACTTTCCGTACCCACTGTATTACTGTGAACTACATTGCATACTCTGTCTCCCCTTGGAAGGAGAATGCAGGACACTGTCCATTGAAATAAGGACACAAACAACAAGAATTATAATAATCTTATTTATATGGTGTCAACATATTCCATAGCACTTTACAAATCGGAGGGTAATTGTACAAATAATATCAGACATTACAGAGTAATGCTAGACTGTCAGCCAAACACATGCTTGTGTGCTTGTGATCCTTTAGCTGTCAGCCATCTCAATCGACTGTTGCATACACATGTTCGTTTGGCCAAATGCTCCTGTGTTCTCTATGAGAACGCCGCAGACTGACACGATGACCGACGACTTATCTCAGGGAGAACAATGCAATCAACAGTCCGAAATCAAACATGCGCGCTCAACATCTCTCTCAACAATCAGTCGGCTAGTGTACGAACAGTAGACCGTTGGCCAAACTTGTTGATATTGGCGGGTTCAGGCGACATTTGTCTTTTAGGACCTAAACACATTCAAACAAGGGGATTGAGGGTCCTGCTTGCGAGTTTATAATCTGTAACAAAATAGGGGTGACACAAAGGGTAAAAAAGTGCTTGTATTGTATGTTCTAGCCAGAATTATAATTACGGTAATAAGGGTGTTAAAGCAAAAAGCTATGTGACCTGGTCTCCGTCCAATATCTGTATGAGTGAATGGATGTTGTGGGAGCAGAAAATAAAGGATTCTGAGGAAAATTCAGGAAAGGAAAACAGACATTGGTTAGATTAGTGAGGTTAGGTTATAGGACAGTCTAAAGACAAGTCTATTTGGGGAACACTTAAAACTAGATTTTCTGGGGTAATGCATTCCAGATAACTGTAGCAGCATGAGAAGAGTCTTAGAGATGAGAGTGTGGATGTTGAAATTATGGAGGATTTTAGTCTTAGATCATTAGCAGAATGGAGAACACGGGAAGGGTGGTGTCACGCCGTTTATGGCAATAAAGGGGCAGGACGGTGTACTGGGACCCGCACCTGTCCCTGCCACTATAAAGGGGCCCTGGCTTTCCCTTATCTCAGGGGTACCTATAATGGTTAGGAGGCCTGAGCCGCCAGCGTATCTCTGTCTCCTGTGCAGGCCCTATCAGTGGCACCCTCTCCCCCCCAGGGAGGAGGACTGCACCAGTGTATTATTATGACAAGCAAACAGGGTATGCAGACAAGGTAACTAAAATCTCAAACTCACCAAATGCTCACACAGCCACAGAGGAAACACAGAGAAGGGAAGAGGGGGGGGGGAACTAGGAAGGAAAACAGGTTTAACATGCAACCAAAACAGCAGACAACAATCTCTGTAGATAATCCTCCAAGCTCCAACACCACGCTCCTTCCCACTTCAAGCCAGGCAGCAGAACTGATCACTGACAACAGCTGTAGTCAAAGCTGAGTCTATATAGGAGAGGAGATTACAAAAACCAATTTAGCTGAGAGACCAAGCTCTCAGCAACTTCAGCAACTAGGTTTAACTCCTGCCCTGCTGGCACAAGACAGCCAGGTCAGAATTCAGGAGAAGAGCTTCTGTTCATCACGTGTGAATGAGGCCCAGAGCGCTGCGGTTCTCTGGAACCTCTCTGTCACGGTAGCCCCGTGACAGGTGGTAGGCAGAGATTAAATGTAAGGTGGTGAAGCAGTGTGGTGAGTTTTGTGGATGAGGGTGATAATGTTATGTTGTATTCTATAGCACATGGGTGCACAACAATTTTTTTGTCAGAGGGCCATATTGCCATGCTGAACTAATCCCAAGGGCCGCAAAAAACATTTAAAGAGGTGCCTAAAAGAATGCATCACTAGAACCACCATCACTACATTAGTACATCACCAGAAACAAGTTTTCAGTATTTGAGGAGGATTTGGAGAGTTTCTGAAAAAACACACCAAATCATCATAATCTCAAATCTCTAAGTTTTAAAGATTTTTAAATGTTAACATAGCCATGAATCACAATATGGATAGCAACATGCACAAGATCAGAACTAATGTCAGCACATGTATGCGGAGCCGGAGCCACCCTTAGTACATGCAGTGCTAGAATCACAGCCAGTAAATGCAAACAGCACCAAGTTTAGTGCAGCAATCAATTGTAGTGTCAGCTCAACAGTATGATGGCTGGACATTCCCATCTTGATTGTACGTGCGTATAGTTGTTTGTATAGATGAACGAGGCACCTTCAGGTATCTTGAAATTGTACCCAAGGATGAGCCAGACTTGTACAAGTCCACAATTCTCTTCCTGATATCTTGGCTGATTTCTTTAGACTTTCCCATGATGCTACACAAAGAAGCAGTGTGTTTCAGGTGTGCATTAAAATACATCCACAGGTGTGTCTCTAATTAACTCAGATGTTGCCAAAAAATCAGAAGCTTCCAAACACATGACATCATCATATGGGCAGTCCAGAATTGTTTAACGGCATAATAATCTTAGTGTATGTAAACTATTGACTTTGCAGTAAGTAATAAAAATGCCTTAAAACATTCTCTCTCTCATTATTTTGGCATTTGGCAAATAGTAATAATTATGGTAGTTCTAATTGACCTAAAATAGGAAAGGTTTATTCTGATTTCGTGTCAGATATTGAGAAAAACATGCATATGTGTCTTTTTATATAGTGTATGTAAACTTCTGGTTTCAACTGTGTATAACAGTTCATAAAAATGACTGTGTGTCAATAATGTTCCCCATAGCAGATATAAGAAATAATTAACCAGAAATATGCTTGAAGAACAATGTTGAGATAAGATAACATACAAGAATTATCATTCTTCTGTTTTTACCCATAGGAAGTGTCCCACTCCTGGCTGTGATGGTTCTGGCCATGTGACTGGAAGATTCACAGCTCATCACTGTCTGTCTGGTTGTCCCCTGGCCGATCGTAACCAGCAACCAGCGAGAAGCAGAAATCCTATTCCACTGCCACCTCGGAGGAAATCCAGACACCATGGCAGGTGACAGGACAATGTGCAGACGTATGGCCTAGTTGTTTCTCATCATGGATATTACTTAGACGGTGTCAGTAATAAGCTTGGTAATGCCAAAATGAGGGGCTGCTGTGAGGGTAGTCAGCCTTCACAACCATTCCCATTAGTCTGTGAGTCAGAATCTTCTTTTGTAGACACCATTATTTCTACAAAAAGTAAACTATAAATATCATCTTCATATGGGAAGGAAGTGTTATTATACTCCAAAATCTGGATCCTTTCACTGTTGTATGTAAGTCACTGCTACTTCTCATGCCCCACTATTTAGCCTCATCCCACACATTATATCTCTGTGGTAAATTCCATGAATCTTAAGTAACTGGCATGTTCTATTATAGAATTGGACGCCCACCCAAATATCGCAGGGTGCAGCAAGACGCCTTTCAAGGTAAACAACTGAGTACATTTTACTACTTGGAATCCCAGTTTCTAACCCATGTTGTATGTAAATGATTGATGTCTACTAATGGTGAGTGAACGTGCTTGGATAAGGTGATATTCGAAAATGCTCGTGTGCTCACCGGGTGTCGAAAAACATGTTCGAGACCCTGTGGCTGCATATCTCGCGGCTGTTCGTCTGCCGCAGTACATGCAGGGAAGACATGCAGGCGCGAGGACTCGGAACATATTTTTTGAGCATGCCCAAGACACTCACTTAGCACTCAAGCATCCCCGGATAACACCTTACCCCAGCACGTTTGCTCATCACTAAACACTACATATGACATCTCCTACTATTAACAGTTAATGTATTATGTTGCGCTTGTCTTTTTCTCTCTCATCAGACCCAGTTCACCAGTCGCTTTTCATGTCAGCCATGTCTGTCCATCCTGATCGAGCCCTTGCTCACTGCTGGGAACAGCACTGCCGTCTATTGCCCGGTGTAGCTGGTATCAGCGCAAGCACGGTCTCCAAGTGGAGTACAGAGGAGGTATTCATTTCCTCACAGACCCTGCTATGTGGGTCATATCTATGAGCTGAGTGCAGGCCAAGATGCAATCCATACTTGTATGACTACTGTGGAAAAAAGAATCACTTTTCTAAAAAATTAGTGTTGCTCATTTTGGATATTTGATTTTTTTGACAAATTAATGACATTTTCTTTTAGGTGTTCAACTTTGTGCAGATGCTGACGGGATGTGAGGACCAAGCCCGACTGTTCAAAGAGGAGGTGAGAAATGTTTTTTTCTAGTGTCCTAACAGTTTCAGACCCAGTGCTTAAGATGTTAAATACCTAACAGTAAGTGCACTTAAAGAACTAATAAGTGCAGATTTCCACGAGAAATGACCAGTTAAAGGGGTTGTCTGGGATACATAACCATTAGTGATGAGCGAATATACTCGTTACTCAAGATTTCCCGAGCACGCTCGGGGGTCCTCCGAGTATTTTTTAGTGCTCGGAGATTTAGTTTTTCTTGCCGCAGCTGAATGATTTACAGGTCCTTCTCAAAAAATTAGCATATAGTGTTAAATTTCATTATTTACCATAATGTAATGATTACAATTAAACTTTCATATATTATAGATTCATTATCCACCAACTGAAATTTGTCAGGTCTTTTATTGTTTTAATACTGATGATTTTGGCATACAACTCCTGATAACCCAAAAAACCTGTCTCAATAAATTAGCATATTTCACCCATCCAATCAAATAAAAGTGTTTTTTAATAACAAACAAAAAAACCATCAAATAATAATGTTCAGTTATGCACTCAATACTTGGTCGGGAATCCTTTGGCAGAAATGACTGCTTCAATGCGGCGTGGCATGGAGGCAATCAGCCTGTGACACTGCTGAGATGTTATGGAGGCCCAGGATGCTTCAATAGCGGCCTTAAGCTCATCCAGAGTGTTGGGTCTTGCGTCTCTCAACTTTCTCTTCACAATATCCCACAGATTCTCTATGGGGTTCAGGTCAGGAGAGTTGGCAGGCCAATTGAGCACAGTAATACCATGGTCAGTAAACCATTTACCAGTGGTTTTGGCACTGTGAGCAGGTGCCAGGTCGTGCTGAAAAATGAAATCTTCATCTCCATAATGCATTTCAGCCGATGGAAGCATGAAGTGCTCCAAAATCTCCTGATAGCTAGCTGCATTGACCCTGCCCTTGATGAAACACAGTGGACCAACACCAGCAGCTGACATGGCACCCCACACCATCACTGACTGTGGGTACTTGACACTGGACTTCAGGCATTTTGGCATTTCCTTCTCCCCAGTCTTCCTCCAGACTCTGGCACCTTGATTTCCGAATGACATGCAAAATTTGCTTTCATCAGAAAAAAGTACTTGGGACCACTTAGCAACAGTCCAGTGCTGCTTCTCTGTAGCTCAAAAGTGGCTTTACCTGGGGAATGCGGCACCTGTAGCCCATTTCCTGCACACGCCTGTGCACGGTGGCTCTGGATGTTTCCACACCAGACTCAGTCCACTGCTTCCTCAGGTTCCCCAAGGTCTGGAATCGGTCCTTCTCCACAATCTTCCTCAGGGTCCGGTCTCCTCTTCTCGTTGTACAGCGTTTTCTGCCACATTGTTTCCTTCCAACAGACTTACCATTGAGGTGCCTTGATACAGCACTCTGGGAACAGCCTATTTGTTGAGAAATTTCTTTCTGGGTCTTACCCTCTTGCTTGAGGGTGTCAATGATGGCCTTCTTGACATCTGTCAGGTCGCTAGTCTTACCCATGATGGGGGTTTTGAGTAATGAACCAGGCAGGGAGTTTATAAAAGCCTCAGGTATCTTTTGCATGTGTTTAGAGTTAATTAGTTGATTCAGAAGATTAGGGTAATAGGTCGTTTAGAGAACCTTTTCTTGATATGCTAATTTATTGAGACAGGTTTTTTGGGTTATCAGGAGTTGTATGCCAAAATCATCAGTATTAAAACAATAAAAGACCTGACAAATTTCAGTTGGTGGATAATGAATCTATAATATATGAAAGTTTAATTGTAATCATTACATTATGGTAAATAATGAAATTTAACACTATATGCTAATTTTTTGAGAAGGACCTGTACATCTGTTAGCCAGCATAAGTACATGTGGGGGTTGCCTGGTTGCTAGGGAATCCCCACATGTACTTATGCTGGCTAACAGATGTAAATCATTCAGCTGCGGCAAATCTCCGAGCACTAAAAAATACTCGGAGGACCCCCGAGCATGTTCGAGAAATCTCGAGTAACGAGTATATTCGCTCATCACTAGTAACCATGTCTATTACCTCAAAAACGTCATCACTCTTGTCCTTGCGTTGTGTATTTACGCTCAGTTGCTTGTGACTGAATGAGGCTGAGCTGGATTATCAGACACAGCCCACGGACAGAAGCGTCATTGTTTCTGGGGACAGTAAGCACATGCTTTTTTCCAATTTAATGTGATTTGTACAGGGTCACTCACATCTTACAAAATTATGACGTATTGTTAGAATATGCCATCACTTTAAGAGAGACAAATCATTTGTTTCTTGCACGGCGGTGCACCTGGCCTCTTAACCGTGCAAGGAACTGCTGTGACCGCCATTGTCTTTAAATTGGTCAGCTGCATTTAGTTTAGAACATGGGAGGCTGGGGTGGGGGTCACTGTACAGTAAAAACCAACGAGGTGGATGCAGCGCTCACTCCCCTACATCCCCGGTGTTTCTACAGTATACAGTTAAGTCCATATATATTTGGACAGAGACAACATTTTTCTAATTTTGGTTATAGACATTACCACAATGAATTTTAAACAAAACAATTCAGATGCAGTTGAAGTTCAGATTTTCAGATTTCATTTGAGGGTATCCACATTAAAATTGGATGAAGGGTTTAGGAGTTTCAGCTCCTTAACATGTGCCACCCTGTTTTTAAAGGGACCAAAAGTAATTGGACAATTGACTCCAAGGCTATTTCATGGACAGGTGTGGGCAATCCCTTTGTTATGTCATTCTCAATTAAGCAGATAAAAGGCCTGGAGTTGATTTGAGGTGTGGTGCTTGCATTTGGAAGGTTTTGCTGTGAAGTAAACATGCAGTCAAAGGACCTCTCCATGCAGGTGAAACAAGCCATCCTTAAGCTGCGAAAACAGAAAAAACCCATTCGAGAAATTGCTACAATATTAGGAGTGGCAAAATCTACAGTTTGGTACACCCTGAGAAAGAAAGAAAGCTCTGTTGAACTCATCAATGCAAAAAGACCTGGGTGCCCACGGAAGACAACAGTGGTGGATGATCGCAGAATAATCTCCATGGTGAAGAGAAACCCCTTCACAACAGCCAACCAAGTGAACAACACTCTCTAGGAGGTAGGTGTATCAATATCCAAATCTACCATAAAGAGAAGACTGCATGAAAGTAACTACAGAGGGATCACTGCACGGTGCAAGCCACTCATAAGCATCAAGAATAAAAAGGCTAGACTGGACTTTGCTAAAAAACATCTAAAAAAGCCAGCACAGTTCTGGAAGAATATTCTTTGGACAGATGAAACCAAGATCAACCTCCACCAGAATGATGGAAAGAGAAAAGCATGGCGAAGGTGTGGTACAGCTCATGATCCAAAGCATACCACATCATCTGTAAAACACAGCAGAGGAAGTGTGATGGCTTGGGCATGCATGGCTGCCAGTGGTACTGGGTCACTAGTGTTTATTGATGATGTGACACAGGACAGAAGCAGCCGAATGAATTCTGAGGTATTCAGAGCCATACTGTGTGCTCAGATCCAGCCAAATGCAGCCAAACTGATTGGTCGTCGTTTCATACTACAGATGGACAATGACCCAAAACATAAAGCCAAAGCAACCCAGGAGTTTATTAAAGCAAAGAAGTAGAATATTTTTGAATGGCCAAGTCAGTCACCTGATCTCAACCCAATTGAGCATGCATTTCACTTGTTAAAGGGAACCTGTCACCTGAATTTGGCGGGACTGGTTTTCGGTCATATGGGCGGAGTTTTCAGGTGTTTGATTCACCCTTTCCTTACCCGCTGGCTGCATGCTGGCCGCAATATTGGATTGAAGTTCACTCTCTGTCCTCCGTAGTACACGCCTGCGCAATGCAAGATTGCCTTGCGCAGGCGTGTACTATGGGGGACAGAGAATGAACTTCAATCCAATATTGCGGCCAGCATGCAGCCAGCGGGTAAGGAAAGGGTGAATCAAATACCCAGAAAACTCTGCCCATATGACCGAAAACCAGTCCCGCCAAATTCAGGTGACAGGTTCCCTTTAAAGACTAAACTTCAGACAGAAAGGCCCACAATCAAACAGCAACTGAAAACCACCGCAGTGAAGTCCTGGCAGAGCATCAAAAAGGAGGAAACACAGCATCTGGTGATGTCCATGAGTTCAAGACTTCAGGCAGTCTTTGCCAACAAAGGGTTTTCAACCAAGTACTAAAGATGAACATTTTATTTACAATTACCGTATATACTCGAGTATAAGCCAACCCCCCTAATTTTGCCACAAAAAACTGGGAAAACTTATTGACTCGAGTATAAGCCTAGGGTGGAAATGCAGCATTTACCGGTGAATTTCAATAATAAAAATAGATCATTATTTCCCCATAGCTGTGCCATATAGTGCTCTGCACCGTTCATTATTGCCCTATAGCTCTGCCCCATATAGTGCTCTGCGCCGTTCATTATTGCCCTATAGCTGTGCCCCATATAGTGCTCTGCACCATTCATTATTGCCCTATAGCTGTGCCCCATATAGTGCTCTTGCACCGTTCATTATTGCCCTATAGCTCTGCCCCATATAGTGCTCTGCACCGTTCATTATTGCCCTATAGCTCTGCCCCATATAGTGCTCTGTGCCGTTCATTATTGCCCTATAGTTGTTGTCCCCATATAGTGCTCTTGCACCGTTCATTTTTGCCCTATAGCTCTGCCCCATATAGTGCTCTGCACCATTCATTATTGCCCTATAGCTGTGCCCCATACAGTGCTCTGCATCATTCATTATTGCCCTATAGCTGTGCCCCATATAGTGCTCTGCACCGTTCATTATTGCCCTATAGCTGTGCCCCATATAGTGCTCTTGCACCGTTCATTATTGCCCTATAGCTCTGCCCCATATAGTGCTCTGCGCCGTTCATTATTGCCCTATAGCTGTGCCCCATATAGTGCTCTGCACCATTCATTATTGCCCTATAGCTGTGCCCCATATAGTGCTCTTGCACCGTTCATTATTGCCCTATAGCTCTGCCCCATATAGTGCTCTGCACCGTTCATTATTGCCCTATAGCTCTGCCCCATATAGTGCTCTGTGCCGTTCATTATTGCCCTATAGCTGTGCCCCATATAGTGCTCTTGCACCGTTCATTTTTGCCCTATAGCTCTGCCCCATATAGTGCTCTGCACCATTCATTATTGCCCTATAGCTGTGCCCCATACAGTGCTCTGCACCATTCATTATTGCCCTATAGCTGTGCCCCATATAGTGCTCTGCACCGTTCATTATTGCCCTATAGCTCTGCCCCATATAGTGCCCTGCACCGTTCATTATTGCCCTATAGCTCTGCCCCATATAGTGCTCTGCACCGTTCATTATTGCCCTATAGCTGTTCCCCATATAGTGCTCTTGCACCGTTCATATTGCACACTATATGCGTCATCGCGCCCTCTGACCTGAACAGTCAGAGCGCAGAGACGCCGGGAAGATGGAGCGGCGCCCGGCGGCTGGAACGGGGACAGGTAAATATGCGATACTTACCTGGTCCCGGCGTCCGGCTCCTTCTCCCAGACAGCTGGTCTTCGGTGCCGCAGCTTCTTCCTCTATCAGCGGTCACCGTTACCGCTGATTAGAGAAATTAATAGGCGGCTCCACCCCTATGGGAGGTGGAGCCGCTTATTCATTTCTCTATTGAGCGGTCCCACGTGACCGCTGATAGAGGAAGAAGCTGCAGCACCGAAGACCGTGGGACGGCAGGGGGAGCGTCAGGATCACTGGGACTAGGTAAGTATACCTCAGCGCCCTCACCCCCTCACCCGCCGACCCTGCCACCCACCTTGACTCGAGTATAAGCCGAGAGGGGCACTTTCAGCCCAAAAATTTGGGCTGAAAATCTCGGCTTATACTCGAGTATATACGGTATTTAATCTGTCCAATTACTTTTGGTCCCTTTAAAAACAGGGTGGCACATGTTAAGGAGCTGAAACTCCTAAACCCTTCACCCAATTTTAACGTGGATACCCTCAAATGAAAGCTGAAAGTCTGAACTTCAACTGCATCTGAATTGTTTTGTTTAAAATTCATTGTGGTAATGTCTATAACCAAAATTATAAAAATGTTGTCTCTGTCCAAATATATATGGACTTAACTGTATAGCCATATGATGATGAAGTTTCTACAGGGCTGTCGCTTTGAGTAGGGATCCAGATCACCAGACAGGTAGAGCGCCCTAGATTTGGCAGTGTATTCTTTAGGTTCTGTATGTCACTGCGGTATGAGTGCAGGGCAGCTGGTGCTCACACAGAAAATGGCCTACAAAGGTCAAGTAAAAGATGTCTATTGTATAATGGAACCAGTTGCGCTGAAGCTTGCAGCATAGATGGGTGAATATTATTCTGTAAAGGTCATGACAAAGTGTCCAATGGGCCATATAAGCACATCAGCACAGCTATCACTCTATATTCTGTACGCTGGATATTAGCTAGTCATCTGTTACTTATACTGCACAGTATCGTTACTGCTCGCTGTGTCGGCATCTGTTCATGCTGAGCATATAATAAAGGGAATCTGTCAGTAGGATGAATCCATCTAAGCCGTCTATATGAGTATTCAGGTCATATGAAGCTGTATAAAAATATATTTTGATATCTGTGATCCAATGTCATATGCCAGAGAAATCCACGTTTTTCTTATGTAAATGAGCTGTTCAGGGATATAGGCCAGATACTAATCTGTATGAGAATCTTCCTCATATTATCCGACGCATAGCCACGGACCCGTACCGACGCAAGTGTGAAAGAGGCCTCAATGAGCGTTGAATTTAAAAAAAAAAAAACAGAAAAAAAATTGCTGCGCCAGAGGGGGAAAGCCGACGGCCGGGGGCCAATATTTGTAGCCTGCTATGAATATCAGCCCGCAGCTGTCTGCGTAGCCTTTACTGGCTATTAAAATAGGGGGACCCCCCCAAAAAATGACGTGGGGTCCTCCTATATTTTATAGCCAGAAAGGCTACGCCTAGAGAGGGGCCATGGATATTCCACCCCCCCCCCCCCCCGGCTACAAATACCAGTCCGCAGCTGCCCCAGAAAGATACGCCAATTCCGGCACTTAGCCCCTCTCTTACCACTCCCGTGTAGCGGTGGGATATGGGGTAATAAAGGGGTTAATGTAATCTTGCCATTGTAAGGTGACATTAAGCCGGGTTAACAACGGAGAGGCGCCTGAGAGCAGGCACCGGAAAGCCTCCAGCATTGCATGTCAGATCGCTGATCTGACACAGTGCTGTGCAAAGTGTCAGATCGCTGATAATATACCGAGCTATTACACTGTCCCACTAGTTAACCCCTTCAGTGAACACCGTAAAAAAAAAGAACGAGGCAAAAAACAATGCTTTATTATCATACCGCCGAACAAAAAGTGGAATAACACGCAATTTAAAAGACGGATATAAATAACCATGGTACCACTAAAAACGTCATCTTGTCCCGCAAAAAATGAGCCACCATACAGTGTCATCAGCGGAAAAAAAAAGTTATAGCCCTCAGTATAAAGTGATGCAAAAATAATTATTTTTTATATAAAATAGTTTTTATTGTATAAAAGCGCCAAAACATTAAAAAAAAGATATAAATGAGGTATCGCTGTAATCGTTCTAACCCGAAGAATAAAACTGCTTTATCAATTTTACCAAATGCGGAACGGTATAAACGCACCCCCAAAAAGAAATTCATGAATTGCTGGTTTTTGTTCATACTGCCTAAAAAAATCGGAATAAAAAGCGATCAAAAAATGTCATGTGCCTGAAAATGGTACCAATAAAAATGTCAACTCGTCCCGCAAAAAACAAGACCTCACATGACTCTGTCGACCAAAATATGGAAAAATTATAGCTCTCAAAGTGTGGTGCCGCAAAAACTATTTTTTGCAATAAAAAGGCGTCTTTTAGTGTGCTGCCAAATATAAAAACCCACTATAAAAAGCCGCTATAAATAGTAAATCAAACCCTCCTCTATCACCGCCTTAGTTAAGGAAAAATAATAAAATAAAAAAAATGTATTTATTTTCATTTTCCCATTAGGGTTAGGGTTACGGTTGGGGCTAAAGTTAGGGTTAGGGTTGGGGCTAGAGTTGGGGTTAGGGTTTGGATTACGTTTACAGTTAGGTTAGTGGTGTGTCAGGGTTAGGGGTGTGCTTAGGGTTATGGTTAGGGTTGTGATTAGGGTTAGGGGTTTGTTCGGGTTAGG
Organism: Ranitomeya imitator; assembly: GCF_032444005.1. Taxonomy (NCBI): domain Eukaryota; kingdom Metazoa; phylum Chordata; class Amphibia; order Anura; family Dendrobatidae; genus Ranitomeya; species Ranitomeya imitator. The sequence goes on from NC_091283.1 coordinate 589,131,165, forward strand.
GGTGTGGTTAGGGTTATGGTTGGGATTAGGGTTAGGGGTGTGTTGGGGTTAGGGGTGGTTAGGGTTGGGATTAGGGTTAGGGGTGTGTTGGGGTTAGGGTTGGAGTTAGAATTGGGGGGTTTCCACTGTTTAGGCACATCAGGGACTCTGCAAACGCAACGTGACGCCCGCAGACCATTCCATCAAAGTTTGAATTCCAAAACGCCACTTCTTCCCTTCTGAGCCCCGACGTGCACCCAAACAGTGGTTTGCCCCCACATATGGGGTATAAGCGTACTCAGGACAAATTGGACAACAACTTTTGTGGTCCAATTGCTCCTGTTACCCTTGGGAAAATTAAAATTTGGGGCCTAAAAAATCATTTTTGCGGGAAAAAAATTATTTTTTTATTTTCACAGCTCTGCGTTATAATAAATTTTAGTGAAACACTTGGGGGTTCAAAGTTCTCACAACACTTCTAGATAAGTTCCTTGGGGGTCTAGTTTCCAATATGGGGTCACTCGTGGGGGGTTTCTACTGTTTAGGTACATCAGGGACTCTGGAAACACAACATGATGCTCGCAGACCATTCCATCAAAGTCTGCATTCTAAAACACCACTTCTTCCCTTCCGAACCCTGACATGTGCCCAAACAGTAGTTTTCTCCAACATATGGGGTATCAGCGTACTCAGGACAAATTGGACAACAACTTTTGGGGTCCAATCTCTCCTGTTACCCTTGGGAAAATACAAAACTGGGGGCTAAAAAATCATTTGTAGGAAAAAAAAATAATTTTTATTTTCATGACTCTGCGTTATAAACTTCTGTGAAGCATTTGGGGGTTCAAAGTTCTCACCACACATCTAGATAAGTTCCTTAGGGGGGTCTACTTTCCAAAATGGTGTCACTTGTGGGGAGTTTCCACTGTTTAGGCACATCAGGGGCTCTCCAAACGTGACATGGCGTCCTATCTCAATTCCAGCCAATTTTGCATTGAAAAGTCAAATGGTGCTCCTTCCCTTCCAAGCTCTGCCATGCGACCAAACAGTGGTTTACCCTCACATGAGGGTTATCGGCGTACTCAGGACAAATTGTACAACAACTTTTGGGGTCTAATTTCTCCTATTACACATGGTAAAATAAAACAAATTGGATCTGAAGTAATTTTTTGTGGAAAAAAAAGTTAAAATGTTCATTTTTCTTTGAACATTCCAAAAATTCCTGTGAAGCACCTGAAGGGTTAATAAACTTCTTAAATGTGGTTTTGAGCATCTTGAGTGGTGCAGTTTTTAGAATGGTGTCACTTTTTGCTTTTTTCTTTCATATAGACCCCTCAAAGTGACTTCAAATGTGATGTGGTCCCTAAAAAGAAAAATGGTGTTGTAAAAATGAGAAATCGCTGGTCAACTTTTAACCTTTATAACTCCCTAACAAAAAAAAATTGGTTCCAAAATTGTGCTGATGTAAAGTAGACATGTGTGAGATGTTAATTATTAAGTATTTTGTGTGATATACAGTACAAACCAAAAGATTGGACACACAATCACATTTAAAGATTTTTCTGTATTTTCATGACTATGAAAATTGTATATTCACACTGAAGGCATCAAAACTATGAATTAACACATGTTAAATTATATAATTAACAAAAAAGTGAGAAACAACTGAAAATATGTCTTATATTCTAGGTTCTTCAAAGTAGCCACCTTTTGCTTTGATGACTGCTTTGCACACTCTTGGCATTTTCTTGATGAGCTTCAAGATGTAATCACCGGGAATGGTTTTCACTTCACAGGTGTGCCCTGTCAGGTTTAATAATTGGGATTGGATTTCTTGCCTTATAAATGGGGTTGGGACCATCAGTTGTGTTGCAGAAGTCTGGTGGATACACAGCTGATAGTCCTACTGAATAGACTGTTAGAATTTGTATTATGGCAAGAAAAAAGCAGCTAAGTAAAGAAAAATGAGTGGCCTTCATTATTTTAAGAAATGAAGGTCAGTCAGTCCGAAAAATTGGGAAAACTTTGAAAGTGTCCTCAAGTGCAGTTGCAAAAACCATCAAGCGCTAGAAAGAAACTGGCTCACATGAGGACCGCCCCAGGAAAGGAAGACCAAGAGTCAACTCTGCTTCTGAGGATAAGTTTATCCAAGTCACCAGCCTCAGAAATCGCAGGTTAATAGCAACTCAGATTAGAGACCAGGTCAATGCCACACAGAGTTCTAGCAGCAGACACATCTCTGTTATAAAAGGTAATTCAGTACCACAATGGACATAGAGGTCAGCGCACATACAGTGACCTGGCAATAACCCAAAAAACAAGAACGAGCTCTGAGACGTGGGAACTCTGTTGATCGCAATTCCTAATCCTTTCCAACCACACTAAAGGCAGCCGTGGATTGCGCCTGACGCTCCCTATGCAACTCGGCACGGCCTGAGAAATTAGCTAGCCTGAAGATAGAAAATAAGCCTACCTTGCCTCAGAGAAATACCCCAAAAGAAAAGGCAGCCCCCACATATAATGACTGTGAGTTAAGATGAAAAGACAAACGTAGAGATGAAATAGATTTAGCAAAGTGAGGCCCAACTTTCTGAACAGAGCGAGGATAGGAAAGATAACTTTGCGGTCAACACAAAACCCTACAAAGACCACGCAAAGGGGGCAAAAAGACCCTCCGTACCGAACTAACGGCACGGAGGTACACCCTCTGCGTCCCAGAGCTTCCAGCAAGCAGAAAAAAACAAATTGACAAGCTGGACAGAAAAAAACAGCAAACAAATAGCAAAGAGGAACTTAGCTATGCAGAGCAGCAGGCCACAGGAACGATCCAGGAGGAAACAGGTCCAATACTAGAACATTGACTGGAGGCCAGGATCAAAGCACTAGGTGGAGTTAAATAGAGCAGCACCTAACGACTTCACCACATCACCTGAGGAAGGAAACTCAGAAGCCGCAGTAGCACTTTCCTCCACCAACGGAAGCTCACAGAGAGAACCAGCCGAAGTACCACTTGTGACCACAGGAGGGAGCTCTGCCACAGAATTCACAACACATCTCTACAACAACTGTTAAGAGGAGACTTTGTGCAGCAGGTCTTCATGGTAAAATAGCTGCTAGGAAACCACTGCTAAGGACAGGCAACAAGCAGAAGAGACTTGTTTGGGCTAAAGAACACAAGGAATTAGACCAGTGGAAATCTGTGCTTTGGTCTGATGAGTCCAAATTTGAGATCATTGGTTCCAATGGTGTCTTTGTGCGACGCAGAAAAGGTGAACAGACGGACTCTACATTCCTGGTTCCAACCGTGAAGCATGGAGGAGGTGTGATGGTGTGGGGGTGCTTTGCTGGTGACCCTGTTGGGGATTTATTCAAAATTGAAGGCATACTGAACCAGCATGGCTACCACAGCATCTTGCAGCGGCATACTATTCCATCCGGTTTGCGTTTAGTTGCATTTATTTTTCAACAGGACAATGACCCCAAACACACCTCCAGGCTGTGTAAGGGCTATTTGACCAACAAGGAGAGTGATGGGGTACTACGCCAGATGACCTGGCCTCCACGGTCACCAGACCTGAACCCAATCGAGATGGTTTGGGGTGAGCTGGACCGCAGAGTGAAGGCAAAAGGGCCAACAAGTGCTAAGCATCTCTGGGAACTCCTTCAAGATTGTTGGAAGACCATTCCCGGTCTACCGCTTGAAGCTCATCAAGAGAATGCCAAGAGTGTGCAAACTGCAAAGCAGTCATCAAATCAAAAGGTGACTACTTTGAAGGACCTAGAATATAAGACATATTTTCAGTTTCACACTTTTTTGTTAAGTATATAATTCCACATGTGTTAATTCATAGTTTTATGCATTCAGTGTGAAAATACAATTTTCATAGTCATGAAAATACAGAAAAATCTTTAAATGAGAAGGTGTGTCCAAACTTTTGGCCTGTACTGTATCTCTGTGATTTAGGGGCATGAAAATTCAAAGTTGGAAAATTGCGAAATTTTGAAAATTTTTCGCCAGATGTCCGTTTTTTTCACAAATAAAAGCAAGTAATATCAAAGAAATTTTACCACTATCATGAAGTACAATATGTCGCGAGAAAACATTGTCAGAATCACCGGGATCCGTTGAAGCGTTCCAGAGTTATAACCTCATAAAGGGACAGTGGTCAAAATTGTAAAAATTGGCCCGGTCATTAACGTGCAAACCACCCTTGGGGGTAAAGGGTTTAAACTTTTATATATATATTTTTTTCATATTTTTTTTTTTTAAACGTTTTTTTTTTACTTTTGCCATGCTTCAATAACCTCCATAGGAGGCTAGAAGCTGGCATAGCCTGATCGGTTCTGCTACATTGAAGCGATGCTTAGATCGCCCCATGTAGTAGAATTTCAGCACTGCTATGAGCGCCATCGAGGCCATCGAGGTCTTCAGGTGACCTCTGGTTGTTATGCCAATGCACCGATGATCCCCGACCACGTGACGGGGTCAGCGGTGCGCGTACTTCGGGCCGCGTGGCCGGGAGCGTTTGTTAAATGCCGCTGTCAGCGTTTGACAGCGGCATTTAGCTAGTTAATAGCGGCGGGTGGATCGTGATCGCTGACATGTTCCGGCTTTGATGTGGGCTCACCGCCGGAGCCCACATCAAAGGAAGAGATGCGACCTCCGCCGTACAAGTATGGCGGAGGTCGCGAAGGGGTTAATAACAGAAAAACTGACTGAAACATCAAGAACTAGTCTGAACAGGTGCTTACCAAATAAAGCAATTTATATATCAAAATACGAAAATGGTTGCACTCAATTGTGTTAAAGCATGTCATTGTGAAATACATGAAGTGGGAATAGCAAAATGGCTTTTGAAATTTAGGAAAAATACACATGAGACGTTTAGCACAACATTTGGCCAAACAGTGTGAGCCCATCAACCATCGTCAAGGTAATCTCATGAATCTGATGGGTCCCTGACCTACCTGCCCAGTGTGGACACTTCCCTATGGCTAATATCTGAATGCATGGGTGAAAATAAACACCTCTCTTGGTAGTGGTTGATTGGCTCACACTTTAACACAATTGAGTGCAACCATTTTCGTATACTGGTAACCATTACATATCACACTGGTAGTAATTACACATCACACTGGTAACCATTACATGTCTCACACTGGTAATGCCTCCTTTCATTTACAATAATCTCTGGAGACAGTTTCTCATGCAGATTAGTGTCCGGCCCATAATCCTGTACAGCTCATTTACACGTAAGAAAATCGTGGAATTCTCTGGAATAAGACATCAGGTTGCAGATATCAAGGTATCATCTTATTCAGATTCCTATAAGCTGTGTGTCCATATAGGCTCCTTAGGATGGTTAATCTTACTAACATATTCCCTTTAATGGGTTAGACAAAATAATGAGTTATCCTCTGTCCGTGGGACTTGCTGACATGCCATTTGTATCATGGAGTTCTGACCGCTGGGAGCCTCAGTGATCCCGAGTATGGGGCTCAGCAGTCTTGAATGCTCAACCTCCACTTCATTCATCGTCTGTGGGAGTTCCGGAGAGATCTGAAATGACACTCCAGTAAGTGAACGGTATTTAATAACTGATGATATATGCATTATATTTCCATTACTATATTGTACTCGTCATATACCAATTACCCTAACACTAAATCCCAGTCTTGTGGTTTTTCACAGATGATAGACGGCCAAGCTCTCCTGCTCCTAACACAGACTGACATTGTAAAGATCCTGTGCATAAAACTGGGGCCAGCAGTGAAAATTTACAACTCCATCCTTATGTTCAAGAACACAGAGGACTCTACAGACTGACTGACCCGTGGCTCGTACAGTAGATCCTGTAATCCTTCATTACCAATGCCCTATATCACATTGAATGCCCTCTGTACAGAGCAAGTATGGTTTACGGAGACGCTGAATATGGAAGTCTCATTACTGAGCAATTTCTCCTAGGACTTTAGTGCCACCTCAGAATATCCTGAATAAGTCAGCTGATTAGTCTTGAGAACTTTTGACCACCAGATGGCGTGGTGTGACAGGATTTATGTGTGGACCACGCATGGGACAGAAGTCACCTGGCCTACTCAACACCCAAACTAAGTGCTCAATAAAATACCTGGCGGCGGGGTGCCGGAGGTGTCACAGTCGCCAGAGCATACACAATGTTGTCACAACTGGTGTATTTCCACTGTACTCCTCATTCATCTTCTGACCTGACCCTTTATCTTTATGCTGTTTGGGTTGTCGCCTGGTTTTTCTGGCTTTTCTCCATCTGTGTGAAGAGTGGCATTTTTTTCGCTGTCTCTTTTCTTTCACTTTTCCATGTCAGCAAGAGCACACCTGACTGCATAAAAGACTGGGTCTGATTAGTTCTGTGCACTTGTCATTTCCCATAAAAAAAAAATGCCCAAACACTGAGGGATTACTCATTAACCAGCCAAACTCCAGGCGCTCCTTGAGAAAAATATATTTGACCTTCATACTGTCCCCCACCCCTCTTTCCACCACACCAACCTCCTCCTCTGCCTCCTCCTACGGGCTACTTTCACCCCACCTCCTTAGGCTCAAAAACAAGTCTTGTTGTTAGTTAAAGGTAATTCGGGGTCGTAGACGCCTGGGTGAGTGGATCGCCCCCTCAAGAGCCTAGAACTTTGCAGGTAGGACATTACGCTCAATAATCATGTTGGTAGGTGGACAGTGTTCAAGCAGTTTCTGAGAGGTGACTGGATTTTTGATGAACAGGGTTAACAGTAATAACTTTATGGTGTTCTTCTGGGTCTGCACTCGTCGCTAAATATATGGGGCTGTAAAACTATTTCTGCACGGATAATAAAACAATTGCATTATCTGTAACATACATGTCGGATCCCCAAAATGCCTACCTGAGGTGAATCAGAACAATATGGAGTCTAGGCCACTGTGACGGCTTCCGAGGTGCCCATGGGGCTCCTGACCAAGCAACTTTTAGTGTCCGAAAAAAAGGTCAAATCTGGCCAGTCAAATCCATTGAATCAGAACTACTGGGACAATGCTTCCAACTACAGGAGAAAGTCATAAATGGATGCAGAAGGTATGAACGGGGCAACAAGTGCGGAACATGTATGAGATTATCCGAAATGTGAGCGTAGCAACGTTCCATATTCTGCAGATGGAGCAAATATTAGATAATTCACGGCAGAAGGTAAATGGTTCATTTAACTCGGATACTGGTTTGTCACAAGGTTAACACCCTGACTACAGATCTAGCAGAAGGTTTGTTGGCAGTCCCATGTAAAATACCAAGAGATTTCCCAAATGACTGATGTGACCCTGGTGCATCTGACAAACTCTACTGCGTTAGTCCACTGATCAGGTGAGTGGTGAATGGATAATGTTTCTAGATGTAGCAGTGCCGGATGTGTTAAGTAATTTATATAGGAAAAAAAATGCTGTCCAGTCATCAGAAATTGTCCAAGTGCCACAATTGGTTATTTCTAATTGTAAAGACCAAATGCACTACTGACGTCTGACCGTAGCCTAGGTGGCCATAGTTGTTGGTAGTTCCATCCAATTTTGCGACAATCTTTTGCTTACCTAATGCTTTGTGTAGGCAGGTTCATCCATTACAGGAGTTTGTAGGACATTCCTACTCTTTATAGACCTGTACCGGCCAAGGTCCCAGAGGTGTCAGGTCTTGTCATTGTCCCCTATGCCGATTCCTCGCAGCTTGACAGCTGTAGAGCAAGGAAAGTGCTGTAATGATCCTGCTGAGTGCTCACAATGTGTACACAACAATAGGTTTCCTCACATATGAAGACAAGATTATCTTGTTTCAGTGTTTGGCCGACATCTTGCTTACCATCACAACATATGACGTTTCTAGTTTTGATTTCAGCAATTTTAACTCTTTAGAGATACAGATTTAATTGCCAAACATATAAGTGAGTAAAACAGAAAAAAATGATGGCTCCAGGCCCGCTACACTGAAAAGTGAAAAGAGATTTATCGACCTAGCTGTAAGAGGGCTTGTTTCTCGAGATCTGATTTGGATTTAACAGTTAAGAAAAATAGCTGCACTCTGAAATGTTAAATTCATTGTTTTTAGCATTTCGTAGTGCAGCTATTTTTTCTTTGCTTTAATGAATTGGTTGCCCTAGCTTGCACCTGTTCACACTAGTTTAAATGTGCCGGTCAGTTTTTTCTGTTTGTAGTAAACTATTCCTGATCTGAGCACTCCTACACCCATCAGCCTAAGGCAGGTTTCATTAACTGGATCCTTCCTGTCCTATAAATTATAGGCTTTAAAGTGCAGGAGAAGTGTCATATCAGGTTAGGTTCCCAACAATAAGGTACACCTTGTCGCTGGCTGTTGGGCTCTCATGAATTGGCCAATTTATGCCTTCATTTTTTCTGTAGCAATTTTGCAGTTCCATTTTCTATATTCAATATTTGGATATTATAGTATTCACGTATTTTCTATGGCAGTCCATAATTTGGATGTGTCAGTCGGTTTATTCTGTCTGTATTTAGCAGTGGCAACATTTAGGTGTACATGTAACCTATTAGCTAGCCTATATTAACTCCTTATGGGGTAGATAGAAATAAAATTGCAATTCTGCTGCTGTTGGTTTTCTTTTTTTGTTTGCTTTACACTATTCACAGTGCTATTCTGTGGTTCATTACGATCAGGGCAATTATGCAGCAGGGGTGCGATGGGATGAACGAGGGAGAACATCTGAGCAAGTTTAAACAAGCTTTGGTCCCAGCAGATGTAGCACCGCTGTACATTTTCCCTGTGGACAGCAAGGGCACAACTTCTGTGTTCGCACTATCCCTGCACATACATATAGGTCCATTTCCGTTAAGGGGTTAAAGTGTAATAAGACAAGGTATAAAGCTTAAAAAGTTCCTCTAGCCACAGAGAACTTCTATATTGTAAAGATTCATTTTCTAGCTCAAAAAACAGCTCATAAAAGTGCCAAATTTATTAAAGGCACCCTGTCAGCACAGAATGACTGTTCAAACCAAGCCCATGCACTGTTTTAATTCCTGTTTGTTTTTCCAGATCACGGCTTGCTGGAACTGAATGGTAACAATTATGGTTCCATTCAAATGCTGAAAGCTGTGCAGATGCTTCTCATAGCTGAAAACTTGCTCTAAAAATGTATCAAGTCTAAATAAATCATCTATAAACTGAAAAAAACTCTCTTCTTTCCAGTGAGGACGTACTGGGCCGCAGGCCTTTAAGGGAGGACAACATGACAGGGTTGAGTGGGCCTATAGGGAGTGAACAGAAGGGAGGGGGTTAAAGTGTAGAGTGAAGAGGTGATTAGATTTGAATCGGGGCTCACTGATTGGTTTAGAGGGAAAGAAGGTGGGCAAAAGGGGGTGACGAGGGGGGGGGACTATTATAAAGGGGGACACCCATCTTAGAGGAGCAAACATTTTGGTGCCCTCTTAGCAGTGGAACAAGCTCCCACCCACCCTCCCTTAATTTTGCGGAATTTCTGGTTTTTATGTAGGTCTAAAACTTCGTGACAAGGGTTTAGGGCAAGCTTGGTAAGGGTTGGATCCGCTTCGCTAACGGTTCTGTAAGTATGCTTCGTCGCGGCAGCAAGGTGGGGGGAAAGAGGTCCTCGAAGTTGGTGGTGCTAAGAAATGGCGGCTTGGAGGGGGGGGATTTTTAAGATCCTGGACTCCCCCTGGTGTGGTTTAAAAATGGAAAGGAAATTGGTGGTTATACGATTGAGATGACTGGGGCCGTGGGATTCTGGCGGATATTGGCCGGGCAAGTTTTTTAAGCGTCTCTGAGCTGGTGCTTAGCGGCTAGAGGCAAAGACACGACCTGGAGGCCAAATTATGGAGATTTGACTTGAGTTGGTTATTTGCTGGGGCTTCGAGGACCGCCTTCCCTGGGGTTTAATGTTAAGCAATTAAACAATTATGTTTGAATGTTAATAAAAGGCTGCTGTGGCCAATTTATCCAAATAAACGTTTGATGAGTAGTCATTGGGGTATGGGTTAAATGAGTGTTTGGGGGTTGGTTTTAGAAGGGTTTAGAGTTAATTGTCGGTTTAAGTGAAACTCACGGGCATCACGAATACCCAATGTCATGATAGTTTTGGTTGGTTTTTTTTTAACAATCAGTGCATATCAGTACATGGATGAGCTAAGAGTCACTCCAACATCAGCTTCATGGCTGAGGCAGGAGTCTGTGTGACAGGAGAGTGGGACGTCTTCCATTACTCTCATCAAGGTCCATGAGTTACGAAAAGAATGTTGCATATGCTGTAGGCTGTGCCTCTCTGTTTCTGTAACTCTTATTTACCTCTGTCAGGATGATGTATTGCGGCCCTCTTGGGTGTTCCTGATTCTCAGAACACTTGTCCTGAATGACTGATATGGAATTAACCATTTAACCCCTTTACCCCCAAGGGTGGTTTGCACGTTAATGACCTGGCCAATTATTACAATTCTGACCACTGTCCCTTTATGAGGTTATAACTCTGGAACGCTTCAACGGATCCCAGTGATTCTGACATTGTTTTCTCATGACATATTGTACTTTATGATAGTGGTAAAAATTCTTTGATATTTAGAAACTAATCCGCAGCATTGCACGCTTGGCGGTTCCAAGCGCTGTAGATTAGGCAGGGGTGGAAAGAGATGATTTGCATAGCTCCTCCTACTGCAAAGGATTCTGGGTAAACCTGCTATTCTTTGTATTATGCTGCTTGCAAGTACTTTCCGTTTCAGGAAAGCATCCACTATGTATTTCCTTTGAGTAGAGGGCTTTTCGGTCTCTTTCGTCCCGCTACATTTAGCCCAACTTGGGTCTCTCCCTAAGGTGGCTAGCATGTATGTATCGCTTGCTCACCGAGCCCCACTCCATACAGCCAACCAATTCCAGCCCTGTGCTGATGAGGGCCTAAAGCCCGAAACACGTGTCCACAGGTAGGAATTGGTTGGCTGTGTAAATTTAGAAACTAATCCGCAGCATTGCACGCTTGGCGGTTCCAAGCGCTGTGGATTAGGCAGGGGTGGAAAGAGATGATTTGCATAGCTCCGCCTACTGCAAAGGATTCTGGGTAAACCTGCTATTCTTTGTATTATGCTGCTTGCAAGTACTTTCCGTTTCAGGAAAGCATCCACTATGTATTTCCTTTGAGTAGAGGGCTTTTCGGTCTCTTTCGTCCCGCTACATTTAGCCCAACTTGGGTCTCTCCCTAAGGTGGCTAGCATGTATGTATCGCTTGCTCACCGAGCCCCACTCCATACAGCCAACCAATTCCAGCCCTGTGCTGATGAGGGCCTAAAGCCCGAAACACGTGTCCACAGGTAGGAATTGGTTGGCTGTGTAAATTTAGAAACTAATCCGCAGCATTGCACGCTTGGCGGTTCCAAGCGCTGTGGATTAGGCAGGGGTGGAAAGAGATGATTTGCATAGCTCCGCCTACTGCAAAGGATTCTGGGTAAACCTGCTATTCTTTGTATTATGCTGCTTGCAAGTACTTTCTGTTTCAGGAAAGCATCCACTATGTATTTCCTTTGAGTAGAGGGCTTTTCGGTCTCTTTCGTCCCGCTACATTTAGCCCAACTTGGGTCTCTCCCTAAGGTGGCTAGCATGTTTGATATTCCCTGCGTTTATTTGTGAAAAAACGGAAATTTGGCAAAAATTATGAAAATTTCGCAATTTTCCAACTTTGAATTTTTATACAATTAAATCACAGAGATATGTCACACAAAATACTTAATAAGTAACATTTCCCACATGTCTACTTTACATCAGCACAATTTTGGAACCAACATTTTTTTTTTGTTAGGGAGTTATATGGGTTAAAAGTTGACCAGCAATTTCTCATTTTTACAACACCATTTGTTTTTTAGGGACCACATCTCATTTGAAGTCATTTTGAGGGGTCTATATGATAGAAAATACCCAAGTGTGACACCATTCTAAAAACTGCACCCCTCAAGGTGCTCAAAACCATATTCAAGAAGTTTATTAACCCTTCTGGTGCTTCACAGGAATTTTTGGAATGTTTAAATAAAAATGAACATTTAACTTTTTTTCACAAAAAATTTACTTCAGCTCCAATTTGTTTTATTTTACCAAGGGTAACTGGATAAAATGGACCCCAAAAGTTGTTGTACAATTTGTCCTGAGTACCCCGATACCCCATATGTCGGGGTAAACCACTGTTTGGGCGCATGACAGAGCTCGGAAGCGAAGGAGCGCCATTTGACTTTTCAATGCAAAATTGACAGGAATTGAGATGGGACGCCATGTTGCGTTTGGAGAGCCCCTGATGTGCCTAGACATTGAAACCCCCTACAAGTTACACCATTTTGGAAAGTAGACCCCTAAGGAACTTATCTAGATGTGTTTTGAGTGCTTTGACCCACCAAGGGCTTCACAGAAGTTTATAATGCAGAGCCATAAAAATAAAACAAAAATTTTCCCACAAAAATTATTTTTTTAGCCCCCAGTTTTGTATTTTCCAGAGGGCAACAGGAGAAATTGGACCCCAAAATTTGTTGCCCAATTTGTCCTGAGTGCGATGATACACCATATGTGGGGGGAACCACTGTTTGGGCGCATGGAAGGGCTCGGAAGGGAAGGAGCGCCATTTGGAATGCAAACTTAGATGGAATGGTCTGCAGGTGTCACATTGCGTTTGCAGAGCCCCTAATGTTCCTAAACAGTAGAAACCCCCCACAAGTGACAACATTTTGGAAAGTAGACCCCCAAAGGAACTTATCTAGATGTGTGGTGAGCGCTTTGACCCACCAAGGGCTTCACAGAAGTTTATAATGCAGAGCCGTAAAAATAAAACAAACATTTTTTACCACAAAAATTATTTTTTAGCCCCCAGTTTTGTATTTTCCCGAATGTAACAGGAGAAATTGAACCCCAAAATTTGTTTTCCAATTTGTCCTGAGTGCGCTGATACCCCATATGTGGGGGGGAACCACACCATTTTGGAAACTAGACACCCTAAGGAACTCATCTAGATGTGTTGTGAGAGCTTTGAACCCCCAAGTGTTTCACTACAGTTTGTAACGCAGAGCCGTGAAAATAAAAAAAACAAAACTTTCCCCCCAAAATTATTTTTTAGCCCCCAGTTTTGTATTTTCCCTAGGGTAAGAGGAGAAATTCGACCCCAAAAGATGTTGTCCAATTTGTCCTGAGTACGCTGATACCCCATATGTGGGGGGGGGGGGCACCATTGGGCGCATGGGAGGGCTCGGAAGGGAAGGAGTGCCTTTTGGAATGCAGACTTAGATGGAATGGTCTGCAGGCGTCACATTGCGTTTGCAGAGCCCCTGATGTACCTAAACAGTAGAAACCCCCACAAGTGACCCCATATTGGAAACTAGACCCCCCAGGGAACTGATCTAGATGTGTTGTGAGAACTTTGAACCCCCAAGTGTTTCACTACAGTTTATAACACAGAGCCGTGAAAATAAAAAATCTTTTTTTTCCCACAAAAATTATTTTTTAGCCCCCAGTTTTGTATTTTCCCAAGGGTAACAGCAGAAATTGGACCCCAAAAGTTGTTGTCCTATTTGTCCTGAGTTCGGTGATACCCCATATGTTGGGGTAAACCCCTGTTTGGGCACACGGGAGAGCTCGGAAGGGAAGAAGCACTGTTTTACTTTTTCAACGCAGAATTGGCTGGAATTGAGATCGGACGCCATGTCGCGTTTGGAGAGCCCCTGATGTGCCTAAACAGTGGAAACCACCCAATTATAACTGAAACCCTAATCCAAACACACCCCTAACCCTAATCCCAACAGTAACCCTAACCACACCTCTAACCCTGACACACCCCTAACCCTAATCCCAACCCTATTCCCAATTGTAAATGTAATTAAACCCTAACCGTAACTTTAGCCCCAAACCTAACCCTAACTTTAGCCCCAACCTTAACTGTAGCCCTAACCCTAGCTCTAACCCTAGCCCTAACCCTAACCCTAGCCCTAACCCTAGCCCTAACCCTAGCCCTAACCCTAACTTTGGCCCCAACCCTAACTGTAGCCTTAACCCTAGCCCCAACCCTAACCCTAGCCCTAACCCTAGCCCTAACCCTAGCCCTAATCCTAGCCCTAACGCTAACCCTAGCCCTAATTGGAAAATGGAAATAAATAAATTTTTTTAATTTTTCCCTAACTAAGGGGGTGATGAAGGGGGGTTTGATTTACTTTTATAGCGGGTTTTTTTAGCAGATTTTTATGATTGGCAGCCGTCACACACTGAAAGACGCTTTTTATTGCAAAAAATATTTTTTGCGTTACCACATTTTGAGAGCTACAATTTTTCCATATTTTGGTCCACAGAGTCATGTGAGGTCTTGTTTTTTGCGGGACGAGTTGACGTTTTTATTGGTAACATTTTCGGGCACGTGACATTTTTTGATCGCTTTTTATTCCGATTTTTGTGAGGCAGAATGACCAAAAACGAGCTATTCATGAAATTCTTTTGGAGGAGGCGTTTATACCATTCTGCGTTTGGTAAAATTGATAAAGCAGTTTTATTCTTTTGGTCAGTACGATTACAGCGATACCTCATTTATATCATATTTTTATGTTTTGGCGCTTTTATTTGATAAAAACTATTTTATAGAAAAAATAATTATTTTTGCATCGCTTTATTCTCAGGACTATAGCTTTTTTATTTTTTTGCTGATGATGCTGTGTGGTGGCTCGTTTTTTGCGGGACAAGATGACGTTTTCAGCGGTACCATGGTTATTTATATCTGTCTTTTTGATCGTGTGTTATTCCACTTTTTGTTCGGCGGTATGATAATAAAGCGTTGTTTTTTGCCTCGTTTTTTTTTTACTACGGTGTTTACTGAAGGGGTTAATTAGTGGGCCAGTTTTATAGGTGGAGTTGTTACGGATGCGGCGATACTAAATATGTGTACTTTTATTGTTTTTTTTTATTATTTAGATAAAGAAATGTATTTATGGGAATAATATTTTTTTTTTCATTATTTAGGAATATTTTTTTTAATTTTTTTTTACACATTTGGAAATAATTTTTTTAACTTTTTTACTTTGTCCAAGGGGGGGACATCACAGATCGGTGATCTGACAGTTTGCACAGCACTCTGTCTGATCACCGATCTGTCTCAGAGCACTGCAGGCTTTAAAGTGCCTGCTCTGAGCAGGCTCTGTGAAGCCGCCTCCCTCCCTGCAGGACCCGGATGCCGCGGCCATCTTGGATCCGGGCCTGCTACAGGGAGGGAGGTATGGAGACCCTCGCAGCAACGCGATCACATCGCGTTGCTGCGGGGGGCTCAGGGAGCCCCTTCCCTGCGCGATGCTTCCCTGTACCGCCGACACATCGCGATCATGTTTGATCGCGGTGTGTCGGGGGTTAATGTGCCGGGAGCGGTCCGTGACCACTCCTGGCACATAGTGCCGGATGTCAGCTGCGATAGGCAGCTGACACCCGGCCGCGATCGGCCACGCTCCCCCCGTGAGCGCGGCCGATCGCGTATGACGTACTATCCCGTCGGTGGTCATAGGGGCCCACCCCACCTCGACGGGATAATACGTCTAATGTCAGACAGGGGTTAAAGGGAACCTGTCAGCAGGATTGTGCACAGTAACCTACAGACAGTGTCAGGTCGGCACCGTTATACTGATTACGATTAGGGTTGAGTGACTTTTAGTTTTTTAGGGTCGAGTCGGGTTTCGCGAAACCCGACTATCTCAAAAGTCGAGTCGAGTGGAATCGGCCGATTATCGCGAAAAGTCGGGGATCGACCGAAACACGAAACCCAATGCAAGTCAATGGGGAAGCATAGTCGGCAGTGAGTGAAGGCCAGGAAACCACCTACAGTGCCCATTTTAATGGCAAAAACATCCATTCTTGTTACTGAAGCTTGTCAATCTTAATTTACCTTATAATAATAGTAAGGCATTGGAAATTGGGGGTCATTTGGCTAAAGTTGTGGGGTGTTGTGGAAATCTGGACCACGTCACGGCAGTGGAGCAGGGAGAGGTAAGTATTTAAACTTTGCAAGTGCTGTGATCCTGAGCAAGCAGGGGGGGCCCACTCGTTGGCATTGGCACTGGCACAGGGCCCCTCAAAGTACGGCGGTGTGTTTGCACGGCGGGGGCGCCTCCCACCGGCAGCGACACTTTTGCGTACTATGAGGGGCCCTGTGCCAGTGATGTCGCCAACGAGTATTCCCCCCCCCCACCTGATGAAGGAACCTGCACTTTCATCTGCACCTTCCTCTTTGTCCCCGTGTAAGGTGGTATGGTATGCGTGAAGGGGAACCTGACTTTCAGCAGGGTCACACTCTGGCTGTGTAGCGTGCACGGGGAATGTAGCGTTCTGGGTCAATGTACCAGCAGACTCATCTATCACTGGCTGGGCATTGGGCAGGATGAGGAGGAAACACAGATATAGGCCCAAATAATAAAGTGGGCTAAATGCAGTTCAAAATTGGTAACAGGACTAGCCAGGGGGCATTGCTTTGTTCAGTGGAGTACAACTGTAATGAGAGGCTGACACAGTGAGTAGGCCCAAATCAGTAAGTAGGCTAAATGCAGTTCAAAATTGGTAACAGAAGTAAACAGGCGGCACTGGTTTGTTCAGTGTAGGAGAACATCAAGGAGCGGCAGACACCGTTAGTAGGGCCAACAAAACAAGTATGCCAAATGCAGTGTTATATTAAAAAAAATTTAACGAGAGCCTGAAGATAGAAGCTAGGGAAAGGCAATTTGGAGAACACCTTGGAGCGTAAGACACCGTTTGTAGAACCCAGACCCAACTTGTAGGCCTAATGCATTGTTGTTTCAACAACTACTTAACAAGAGCTTGAAGATAGAAGCTAGGGAGAGGCAACCTGGAGAACACCTTGGAGCGGCAGACACCGTCCCTACAACCCAGACCCAACTTGTAGGCCTAATGCAGTGTTGTTTCAACAACTACTTATCGAGAGCTTGAAGATAGAAGCTAGGGAGAGGCACCCTGGACAACACCTTGGAGCGGCAGACACCATCTCTACAACCCAGACCCAACTTGTAGGCCTAATGCAGTGTTGTTTCAACAACTACTTAACGAGAGCCTGAAAATGGAATTTCAGGACAGGAAACCTGGAGAACAGCACGGAGCGGCATACAACGTTAGTAGGCCCCAACCAAACTAGTAGCCCCACTGCAGTTGTTTGATTAAAAAACTATTTAACAAGAGCTTGAAGATTGAAGCTCAGGAAAGGCAACCAGGAGAACACCTTGGAGCGGCAGACACTGTTAGTAGGCCCCAACCAAACTAGTAGCCCCACTGTAGTTGTTCGATTAAAAAACTATTTAACAAGAGCCTGAAGATTGAAGCTCAGGCAAGGCAACCAGGAGAACACCTTGGAGCGGCAGACACCGTCTCTACAACCGAGACCCAACTTGTAGGCCTAATGCAGTGTTGTTTCAACAACTACTTAACGAGAGCCTGAAAATGGAATTTCAGGACAGGAAACCTGGAGAACAGCACGGAGTGGCATACAACGTTAGTAGGCCCCAACCAAACTAGTAGCCCCACTGCAGTTGCTTGATTAAAAAACTATTTAACAAGAGCCTGAAGATTGAAGCTCAGGAAAGGCAATCAGGAGAACACCTTGGAGCGGCAGACACTGTTAGTAGGCCCCAACCAAACTAGTAGCCCCACTGCAGTTGTTCGATTAAAAAACTATTTAACAAGAGCCTGAAGATTGAAGCTCAGGAAAGGCAACCAGGAGAACACCTTGGAGCGGCAGACACTGTTAGTAGGCCCCAACCAAACTAGTAGCCCCACTGCAGTTGTTCGATTAAAAAACTATTTAACAAGAGCCTGAAGATTGAAGCTCAGCAAAGGCAACCAGGAGATCACCTTGGAGCGGCAGACACCGTCTCTACAACCCAGACCCAACTTGTAGGCATAATGCAGTGTTGTTTCAACAACTACTTAACAAGAGCTTCAAGATAGAAGCGAGGGAGAGGCAACAGAGAGAACACCTTGGAGCGGAAGACTCAGTTTGTAGACCACAACGAAACTTGTGGCCCCAATGCAGTGTTATAATTCTGACAAGCTAAAAATCAGCCTTTTTTTTTTTTTTAAAGGAGGAGGACAGCTGTATTAAGTGGCGCAGACAGATACTGCTAGTAGGCCTTACACCACAAAGTAGGCTCACTGCAGGATGAAAAAAAGTTACATGGGTACACGGTCGGCATTGGTGGGCTCAGCGGAGGACAAATGGAAGTAGGGACCGCAGACAGACTTAGTAGGCCTAAAATTAAAAAAAATAGGCTCAAAGCAGTTTGAATTATCTTGCAGGGGTACACAGGCAGCATTGGTCAGCGGAGGACGATTGGAAGGAGTTTCTGACACAGTTAGTACTCCCAAAAAACAAATAGATGTTAATGTCTCGCAAAACAACAAAACCAAAAAAACAAAAGGGTGGCATACTTAGGTAGAGGGGTGGGCTCCTCTGCTGAGTTTCAGACATAGTAATTTGGTGCTAAGTATTTATTGGTGTCAATATAGGACACTGACCCTGACTATTTTAACTAGCATCATACATGTCAACAAATTGGTATTGTCAGTGCCAGGCATTGAAGGATGTCAGCGCATAGACTAAACATTGGTGGAGCTGTGAGAGATAATTTTGCAAGTGGTAGAACAGTGTTTGAGCTGGGGGGGGGGACTCTCTTGTGGCCGGCGGTACAGGCCCAGGGCCCCTCATGTTACAACGGTGTGTCTGACGTTGGTTGCGCGCCACCACTGCCAGATACACTTTATTGTACTATGAGGGACCCAGTGGCAGTGCCGTCGACCAAAAACGGGCACACCCACCTCTTCAGACAAACGGCACTCTCACGGGTGCTTGCGCCAAGTGGCGAGACCACGGCCCCGTGGGGGAGTTAGCCCATTTAGGGAGGTGTAAACATGTCGTATGCTGGGCAAACAGCTGCTGCAAATTAAGAGATTGGAACAGTCAGTAAGACCAGTCCACAAGCGAGACCTTTTTATAGGAGAGCTAGGTGTCAGCCGGGAAAGGTGGGGCAAAATAATTTGAAATCCATGAGTGGTTCATTTTAATGAAGGTTAGATCATCAACATTTTGGGTAGCCAGACGAGTCCTTTTTTCGGTCAATATTGAACCAGCAGCACTGAATACTCTTTCTGATAGCACACTAGCTGCTGGGCAAGCAAGCTCCTGCAATGCATATTCTGCCAATTCAGGCCAGGTGTCTATTTTGGATGCCCAGTAATCAAATGGGAATGACGGTTGAGGGAGAACATCGATAAGGGATGAAAAATAGTTAGTAACCATACTGGACAAATGTTGTCTTCTGTCACTTTGAATTGATGCTGCAGTACCTGTCCTGTCTGCGGTCATTGCGAAATCACTCCACAACCTGGTCAGAAAACCCCTCTGTCCAACGCCACTTCTGATTTGTGCACCTCTAACACCTCTGCCCTGTTGCCCCCTGCAGCTCGTATGAGAACCATCACCGGCGCTGTGTGCTGGGAATGCCTGAATCAAACGGATTCCAGAGTTGCTTGTTTGGTTGCTAATATTTGTTCGAGGTTCTCATGTGGCATGATATTTTGCAATTTGCCTTTATAGCGAGGATCAAGGAGGCAGGCCAACCAGTAATCATCATCGGTCATCATTTTAATAACGCGTGGGTCCCTTTTGAGGATACGTAAGGCATAATCCGCCATGTGGGCCAAAGTTCCAGTTGTCAAATCTGCGGTTGTGCTGGGTTGAGGGGCAGTTTCAGGCAAATCTACGTCACTTGTCTCCCTCAAAAAACCTGAACCCGGCCTTGCAACGCCACCAGTTTCTATTGGCCCCGGAGAAGCTTCCTCATTCAAAAAATACTCATCCCCATCATCCTCCTCATCCTCCTCCTCTTTGCCTGCTACCTCGTCCTGTAGATTGCCCTGATCAGACAATGGCTGACTGTCATCAAGGCTATCCTCTTCCTCGGCTGCAGACGCCTGCTCCTTTATGTGCGTCAAACTTTGCATCAACAGACGCATTAGGGGGATGCTCATGCTTATTATGGTGTTGTCTGCACTAACCAGCCATGTGCATTCCTGTTATGATCTGGTGGCCTTGGAGCAGCATGAGACGTACTCTGGAGAAGGTGGTCCGTGTACTGACCGCAAACCCTGAACCTAGCAGCGCAACTAAAAGTAGCCGTGGGGGGTACCTAACACTCCCTAGACCCCTCGGCACAGCCTAAGATCTAACTACCCCTAAAGACAGAAACAGGAAACCTATCTTGCCTCAGAGAAAATCCCCAAAGGATAGATAGCCCCCCACAAATATTGACTGTGAAAGGAGAGGGAAAAAACATACGCAGATATGAAATCAGATTTTAGCATAGGAGGCCATACTAGCTAAAAAGAAAGAATAGAACAGAGTACTATGCGGTCAGTATAAAAACACTAGAAAATATCCACCTCAGAAAATACGGATCACCACATCTGACTAAAGATATGGGGGGTATATCTGCATCTCCAGAGAAATAGCTAGGCTGCAAAAAATCCTTCACAGACCAAGCTGGACAAGACAAAAACATGAAAATGCACAGAACTATAAGGTCCACTGCAGGTGGACAGCAAAAACAAAGCCAGGACTTATCTTTGTAGAAAAACACAGCAAACTGGAGAGACCAGCAGGGAAGTGAATCCTTCAAGAACAATGGACAACTGGCACTGACTAAAGGATCCTGCAAAGCTATATACCCCAGTCAGTCCTGCAATTAGTAGATACACATGTCCACTCCTGTAATCCAGGCACAACTGCATTACCCTCTACAACCACCGGAGGGAGCCCAAAAGCTGAATTCACAACAGTACCCCCCCCTTGAGGAGGGGTCATCGAACCCTCACCAGAGCCCCCAGGCCGATCAGGATGAGCCCGATGAAAGGCACGAACCAAATCAACAGCATGGACATCAGAGGCAGAAACCCAAGAATTATCCTCCTGGCCATAACCCTTCCACTTGACAAGGTACTGAAGCTTCCGCCTCGAAAAACGAGAATCCAAAATCTTCTCAACAACATATTCCAACTCCCCATCGACCAATACAGGGGCCGAGGATCAACGGGCTCCACATATTTCCGCAACAAAGATTTCCGGAAGACATTATGAATAGCAAACGAGGCCGGAAGCGCCAGGCGAAAGGACACCGGATTAATAATCTCAGAAATCCTATAAGGACCAATAAATCAAGGCTTAAACTTAGGGGAAGAAACCTTCATAGGAACATGACGGGAAGATAACCAAACCAGATCACCAACCCGAAGCTGGAAACCAACATACCGACGACGGTTAGCAAAACGCTGAGCCTCCTCCTGAGACAACACCAAATTGTCCACCACATAAACCTAAATCTGCTGCAACCTGTCGACCACAGAATCCACACCAGGAAGGTCAGAAGGCTCAAACTGCCCAGAAGAAAAACGAGGATGAAAACCAAAATTACAAAAAAAAGACGAAACCAAAGTAGCCGAACTAGCCCGATTATTAAGGGCAAACTCGGCCAATGGCAAAAAAGCCACCCAATCATCCTGATCAGCAGACACAAAGCATCTCAAATAGGTCTCCAAGGTCTGATTAGTTCGCTCTGTCTGGCCATTTGTCTGAGGATGAAATGCAGAGGAAAAAGACAAATCAATGCCCAGCTTGGCACAAAAGGCCCGCCAAAACCTAGAAACAAACTGGGAACCTCTGTCGGACACAATATTCTCCGGAATACCATGCAAACGTACCACATGCTGAAAAAACAACGGAACCAAATCAGAAGAAGAAGGCAATTTAGGCAAAGGCACCAAATGAACCATCTTAAAAAATTGGTCACAGACAACCCAGATAACCGACACTCTTTGGGAAACAGGAAGATCGGAAATAAAATCCATAGAAATATGCGTCCAAGGTCTCTCAGGGACCGGCAATGGCAAAAGCAACCCACTAGCGCGGGAACAGCAAAGCTTAGCCCGCGCACAAATCCCACAGGACTGCACAAAAGAACGCACATCCCGTGACAAAGAAGGCCACCAAAAGGACCTACCAACCAAATCTCTGGTACCAAAAATCCCAGGATGGTCAGCCAACACAGAACAATGAACCTCAGAAATCACTTTACTAGTCCATCTATCAGGAACAAACAGTTTCCCCACAGGACAGCGGTCAGGCTTATCAGCCTGAAATTCCTGAAGAACCCATCGCAAATCAGGAGAGATGGCAGAAAGAATCACCCCTTCCTTCAAAATGCCGACCGGCTCACGAACCCCAGGGGAATCAGGAAAAAAACTCCTAGAGAGGGCATCCGCCTTAACATTTTTAGTACCAGGAATGTACGAGACCACAAAATCAAAATGGGAGAAAAACAGGGACCATCGAGCCTGTCTAGGATTCAGCCGTTTGGCAGACTCGAGGTAAATCAGATTCTTATGATCGGTCAGGACCACAATATGGTGCTTAGCCCCCTCAAGCCAATGTCGCCACTCCTCAAATGCCCACTTCATAGCCAACAACTCCCGATTGCCGACATCATAATTGCGTTCCGCAGGCGAAAACTTCCGAGAAAAGAAGGCACACGGTTTCATCAAGGAACCATCAGAATTCCTCTGAGACAAAACGGCCCCTGCCCCAATCTCAGACGTGTCAACCTCAACCTGAAATGGAAGAGAAACATCTGGCTGACGCAACACAGGGGCAGAAGTAAATCGGCGTTTAAGCTCCTGAAAGGCAGAAACAGCCGCGGATGACAAATTCGTCACATCAGCGCCTTTCTTGGTCAAATCGGTCAGAGGTTTAACCTCACTGGAGAAGTTGGCAATGAAACGACGATAAAAATTAGCAAAGCCCAAGAATTTCTGAAGGCTCTTCACAGATGTGG
Organism: Ranitomeya imitator; assembly: GCF_032444005.1. Classification (NCBI taxonomy): domain Eukaryota; kingdom Metazoa; phylum Chordata; class Amphibia; order Anura; family Dendrobatidae; genus Ranitomeya; species Ranitomeya imitator. Next base: position 589,154,050 of record NC_091283.1, read on the forward strand.
GCTGAATCCAATCATGAATGGCCTGAACCTTAACCGGATCCATTTCTATAGATGAGGGAGAAAAAAATGAAACCCAAAAAAGGATGTATAACAGCACGCCTCTGTTCGCACAGTCTCTGAAGCATGTGCAGTGTGGAGTTCCACCTTGTTGCAACGTCGATGATTAGGCGATGCTGTGGAAGGTTCAAAGACCGCTGATGGTTCTGCATACGGCTGGAGTGCACGGGCGAACGGCGGATATGCGAGCAAAGTCTGCGCACTTTGAGGAGCAGGTCGGGTAACCCCGGATAACTTTTCAGGAAGCACTGCACCACCAGGTTTAAGGTGTGAGCCAGGCAAGGAAAGTTTTTTTCAGTTGTGAAAGGGCTATGGCAGCCATAAAATTCCTTCCGTTATCACTCACTACCTTGCCTGCCTCAAGATGTACAGTGCCCAGCCATGACTGAGTTTCTTTCTGCAAGAACTCGGACAGAACTTCCGCGGTGTGTCTGTTGTCGCCCAAACACTTCATTGCCAATACAGCCTGCTGACGCTTGCCACTAGCTGTCCCATAATGGGACACCTCGAGTGCAACATGGGCAGCTGCGGATGGAGTGGTTGTGCGACTGCGGTCTGTGGACGAGCTCTCGCTTCTGCAGGAGGACGAGGAGGAGGGGGGGCGGCGAACGCCTACAGCCAACTGTTTCCTAGACCGTGGGCTAGGCAGAACTGTCCCAATATTCCTGTTCCCTGTGGACCCTGCATCCACCACATCACCCAGTGTGCCGTGATGGACACGTAACGTCCCTGGCCATGCCTACTGGTCCATGCATCTGTTGTCAGGTGCACCTTTGTACTCACAGATTGCCTGAGTGCATGGACGATGCGGTCTTTTACATGCTGGTGGAGGGCTGGGATGGCTTTTCTCAAAAAGAAGTGTCGACTGGGTAGCTCGTAGCGTGGTACAGCGTAGTCCATCAGGGCTTTGAAAGCTTCGCTTTCAACTAACCAGTAGGGCATCATCTCTAATGAGATTAGTCTAGCAATGTGGGCGTTCAAACCCTGTGTACACGGATGCGAGGATGAGTACTTCCTTTTCCTAACGAGAGTCTCATGTATGGTGAGCTGGACTGGAGAGCTGCACATGGTGGAACTAGCGGGGGTGTCGGTGGACATGGCAGACTGAGAGAGGGTTGGTGATGGTATTCTTGCTGGTGCCCTACATGCTGTGTTTCCTACTATGAAACTGGTGATTCCCTGACTGCTTTGGCCTGGCGATGAAACCTGCACATTTACTGCAGGTGGTGCAGGAAATGGTGGGCTTACAGTGAGGGAAGGGATGTAGCGTTGCTGACTAGCTTCATTGGCCGAGGGTGCTACAACCTTAAGGGACGTTTGGTAGTTAGTCCAGGCTTGCAAATGCATGGTGGTTAAATGTCTATGCATGCAACTTGTATTTAGACTTTTAAGATTCTGACCTCTGCTTAAGGTACTTGAACATTTTTGACAGATGACTTTACGCTGATCATTTGGATGTTGTTTAAAAAAATGCCAGACTGCACTCTTTCTACTATCGGATACCTTTTCAGGCATTGCAGACTGAGCTTCTATAACCGGATGGCCACGCTGTCCTACAACTGGTTTTACTTTTGCCACGCGTTTTTGGCCAGATACGGGCCCGGCAGATGGAACCTGTTGCGATGTTGATGCCTGCTGCAGCTCCTCCTCCTCCGCTTCAGAGGTACTGTCGCCTGCACCCTGTTCCCCCAATGGCTGCCAATCGGGGTCAACATCTGGGTCATCTATGACCTCCTCTTCTATGTCGTGTGCAACTTCGTCTGTGTCACCGTGTAAGCCGGTGGTATAGCGTTCGTGACGGGGCACCATAGTCTCACCAGGGTCTGATTCTGGATCAGTACACTTCGAGGGCAATGTTCTGGTCTGAGTCAAAGGAACAGCATAGTAATCAGGCTGTGGCTGTGCATCTGTGCACTCCATGTCCGATTCAACTTGTAATGGGCATGGCCTGTTAACTGTTTCACTTTCTAACCCAGGAACGGTATGTGTAAAGAGCTCCATGGAGTAACCCGTTGTGTCGCCTGACGCATCCTTCTCTGTTGTTCTTGGTGAAGAAGCGACTTGTCCCTGACCGTGAACATCCACTAACGACGCGCTGCTTTTAGATTTAGCAGTTTCAGAAGAGGAGGCGAAAGAGCTAGAGGCTGAGTCAGCAAGGAAAGCCAAAACTTGTTCTTGCTGCTCCGGCTTTAAAAGCGGTTTTCCTACTCCCAGAAAAGGAAGCGTTCGAGGCCTTGTGTAGCCAGACGACGAACCTGGCTCAACAACTCGAGACTTAGGTGCTATATTGCTTTTCCTACGACCACCTGATGCTCCACCACCACTACCATCATTACCAGCTGGCAATGACCGCCCACGGCCACGACCTCTTCCACCAGAGTTCCTCATTGTTTGAAAAACGTAACCAAACTAACGGTATTTGTTACTGTAAAACCAGTTACAAGGTGAACTCAAACTTCTGTTGGATTTATATATCCCTTTATAGGTGGGTGAGACTGCAGGGAAAATCAGGCCAAATGTATAACAGTACACAGCTTCAGTGGCAGACAGATATGCCACTAACAGGACTGACGCTGATGCAGACACTACCAATAAAAATCTCTCCCTTTTTATTTTTTCTGGGAGAATATTGAAGAAATGTGGCCCACTCTTATACAGTATATGTTCTGTGGCACAAAATTAGAGACAGATGCCACACACAGCACTGGCAATGAGGCAGAATTGCCAATCTTAATCTCCCACTATTTTTTTTTTCAGGGAGAATTTAAAAGAAATCTGGCCCAGTATTACACACTAGGTTTAATGTGGCACAACATTTGAGACAGGTGGCACACACAGGAGTGGCACTGAAGCAGAAATGCCAATCTCAATCTCCCACTATTTTTTTTTTTCAGGGAGAATTTAAAAGAAATCTGGCCCAGTATTACACACTAGGTTTAATGTGGCACAAAATTTGAGACAGGTGGCACACACAGCACTGGCAATGAGGCAGAATTGCCAATCTTAATCTCCCACTATTTTTTTTTTTCAGGGAGAATTTAAAAGAAATCTGGCCCAGTATTACACACTAGGTTTAATGTGGCACAAAATTTGAGACAGGTGGCACACACAGGAGTGGCACTGAAGCAGAAATGCCAATCTTAATCTCCCACTAATTTTTTTTTTCAGGGAGAATTTAAAAGAAATCTGGCCCAGTATTACACACTAGGTTTAATGTGGCACAAAATTTGAGACAGGTGGCACACACAGAACTGGCACTGAAGCAGAAATGCCAATCTTAATCTCCCACTGTTTTTTTTTCAGGGAGAATTTAAAAGAAATCTGGCCCAGTATTACACACTAGGTTTAATGTGGCACAAAATTAGAGACAGATGCCACACACAGCACTGGCACTGAGGCAAAATTGCCAATCTTAATCTCCCACTATTTTTTATTTATTTATGGGAGAATTGGCAAGAAATCAGGCCCACTGTTAGACTGTATGTTTTCTGTGCCAGAAAATGAGACACAGATGCCACACACAGGACTTCCACTGATACAGATTTGCCAATTTTAATCTGCACCCTTTTTTTTTTCTTCAGGGAGACTAGTGAATAAATCTGGGCCACTGTATTAGAGTATATTTTCTGTGGCAGAAAGTGGCTTGAAAAGATATAACGAAACAAAAAAAAAAAAAGGGACTGTCCTACAATTACTATCTCGCTGCAGTAATCTCAGCAAAGTATGGCAGGCAGCAATAACAAGGAGTGGACTGCTGCACAAAAAAGTCAAAAGTGTGGACAAACAAACAAGAAAGCTGTGCAGAAAGGAAGGAGCAACAGGATTTGTGCTTTGAAAAAAGCAGTTGGTTTGCACAGCGGCGTACACACAGCAATGCAGCTATCAGGGAGCCTTCTATGGCAACCCAATGAGCTACAGCGCTGAGGAAAAAAAATGTAGCCTCCACTGTCCCTGCAAACAAAAGGTGGTGTTGGACAGTGGAAATCGCTACAGCACAAGCGGTTTGGGGGTTAATGTACCTTGCCTAACGCTATCCCTGCTTCTGACGAAGCGGCAGCAACCTCTCCCTATGCTCAGATCAGCAGCAGTAAGATGGCGGTCGGCGGAACGCCCCTTTATAGCCCCTGTGACGCCGCAGAAAGCAAGCCAATCACTGCAATGCCCTTCTCTAAGATGGTGGGGACTGAGACCTATGTCATCACGCTGCCCACACTCTGCGTCCACCTTCATTGGCTGAGAAATGGCGCTTTTCGCGTCATTGAAGTCGCGTACCGCATGGCCGACCCCACATAGGGATCGGGTCGGGTTTCATGAAACCCGACTTTGCCAAAAGTCGGCGACTTATGAAAATGACCGACCCGTTTCGCTCAACCCTAATTACGATGATACCTTGGTTGGTGAAATCCGTCCTGTGGTTGTTTTTTAATCTTTATTTTCATTTTTGAGTTAATGATATGCTCATGCCCTGGGGCGGCCTGTGGGAGGTCTATATGTGGTGCTCTGATTAGGTATTCATAATCCCTCACTGACCTGCCTACTTGTTTACATAATGAATATCTGTACATACTTAAAAAAATAAAACCTTCTGCAGGCAGGTACCAGCTGTGGCGCCTGTGCTGCAGCATAATCACATGTTTTATGTGCCAATAATAACTGTACTTCATGTTATTCAGCTGGAAAAAATAAATCGGTGTATATAGCTGATCTGATAGCTGCTACTGCGTACGTGCCAGCGGCGCCATTTTGGAGTAGGATTTTATTCTTATCCAGTAAGATGGCGCCGCCGACGCATGCGCAGTTGCAGCTATAGGATCAGCTATATACACTGATTGCTGCTACTGTGCAGGCGTGGCGGGCACCATTTTCAATTAGATTTTTTTTCCTCGCTGAATAACATAAAGAACAGTTATTATTGGCACATAAAACATGCGATTATGCTGCAGCACAGGTGCCACAGCTAGTGCCTGCCTGCAGAAGGTTTTTTTTTTTTAAGTATGTATAGTTATTCATTACGTAAACCTGGGGGCAGGTCAGTGGGGGATCAGTGACCTCTCAGCAGTCTGCACTATGAATACCCTAATCAGAGCACCACATCAAGACCCCCACAGGCTGCCCCGGAGCACGAGCATATCATTAACTCAAAACTGAAAATAAAGATTAAACAACAATCACAAGACAGATCATCACCCAAGGTGTCATTGTAATCGGTATAACGGCGCCAACCTGACACTGTAGGTTACTGTGCACAATCCTGCTGACAGGTTCCCTTTAACACATGGAAGATTTCCTAGACTGTGTACATTGAAACAAACTCTCTGTACAAGTTTACAGATGCTGGATGTTCCATCACTAATAGCAAGCAAGGATGTTGTAGTTGAAAAAGTCCTTCTGATGAGTCAGATATGTCCTACATCCTCCCGTATGCCTCTATGTATGGTCACTTTAGAGTTGTTGTCCCATCATGCCGAACTCTTTACATCCATAGGACATAAATGAGAGGGGCTGCCTATCTTCTAAACTAGTTGAATGTAATGGCAACATTCTACATAGGAAACGTGTGGCGATACCAGCTCTCTGAGGTCAGGAGGCTGTTGTCTATAAAAAAATTTAAGGTATCTTCCATGATGACAGATTTTTAGTGCAATTTTTGTAATAATACTTCTGTTAGCCGTACAATCCACTCTTGGTTTTGGACAAAAACAAATGGCTGAGAAACTGTACCAATCTTCGCTGAACGTAGCATTTGCAATCATGAGTTTCCTTGTGGCCTAATAACAGGTACATACCACAGAGTGCAAAGGAACCGCCTTAAATAAGAGTTCCCTATGCAATAACTTTACACTCACATGTTTTACTAGGAGTTTGTAGAACAGGCTGCCACTAGTTCAAGTTAGTCTATTGCAGTTACAAAATGTCTGCGTTCCTTAGGTCTTTCAGGATTGTCTGCACACAAAAAACTGACATGACTACTAATTTACACAGATCACCAACAAATGAACAGGTTTATGATATGTACAGAGGAGTAAGATGGCACAGAGAGAAATGGCATCGTTGGGATACATACCAGTTCTTGATTAACATCAGAGACTGCTGCAGTGGTCACCTCTTCTCTCCACTGTCAATCAAAAAGCAAAGGGCGGCACTGGTGAGAGAAGGAGGAGCTACTATAGACTGCAAGTGCGCTGATACATCCACAAGTGCACCTGCATGCCAATAAAAGCAGTCTGAGGTAGTGTTAAATAGTGTTTCCACAGAATCCCTTTAACACAATACCTAAATCACAGTTCTGATCTCAAGGAAAGATTCAAGAACATTTTTACTGATCTAAATAGTGTAATTTGTGGAGAACAAAATGGCTATCAATTGGCCAATGGAAACTAAAATCATCAACCAACTGAGTGATAGATACCAAATCCCCCAATAATCGAAATGTGAAAGCTACTCAATGGTATCAATGCCTTCGTCATCCAGGAACTGCCTACACTCTCTGGCCACATAAGGCGAGCTACTGTATTGCACCAACATAAGGTCTGATAATTTTTCTGATGACTTCATTATGGTCACTAACAGCAGTCAGGGCTCTGTTGGTTTTTATGTGGTGGCTTGTGCAACTTGATGAAGGATATGCCCCCACAAACCATCAATGATCCAGCGTCAAAGCGTTCGTGCTGGATGATGTTGCAGGCATCACATTCACCACATCTCTAGACTCTTTAATGTCTGTAACTAGTGATCAGCGAATATACTCGTTACTCGAGATTTCCCAAGCACGCTCGGGTGTCCTCTGAGTATTTTTTTTAGTGCTCGGAGATTTAGTTTTCATCGCCTCAGCTGAATGATTTACATCTGTTAGCCAGCTTGATTATATGTGGGGATTCCCTAGCAACCAGGCAACCCCGACATGTACTTATGCAGGCTAACAGATGTAAATCATTCAGCTGCGGCAAGAAAAACTAAATCTACGAGCACTAAAAAATACTCGGAAGACCCCCGGGCGTGCTCGAGAAATCTCGAGTAACGAGTATCTTCGCTCATCACTATCTGTAACGTCTTCAGGGTTAATTTTCTCTCATCTGTGCAGAGAATGGGATGTCAGTGGTGGACCTCCCAATTCTGGTGTTCTCTGTTGATTGACAATCAAGCTGTACAGTGCTGGACTGTGAGCACAGGTCCCACTACAGGATATTGGTCTTCACAAGAAGAAGCAAATACTGGTCCTGCTGCGCAGTTAATGCCCTTCTATAGTCCGATCCAGTTACCCTTGTATAATGGGACTTGTTCTGGAATACAGCTCTGGCAAAAATTAAGACTCCACCACATCAAAACCCTGTCATGGGCAGCCCAATCTTCAGACCTGAACCCCATTGAAAACCTCTGGAATGTAATCAAGAGAATGTTGGATAGTCACAAGCCATCAAACAAAGAACTGCTTACATTTTTGCGCCAGGAGCAGTGTGAAAGACTGGTGGAAAGCATGCCAAGACGCATGAAAGCTGTGATTAAAAATCATGGTTATTCCACAAAATATTGATTTCTGAACTCTTCCTGAGTTAAAACATTAGTATTGTTGTTTCTAAATCATTATGAACTTGTTTTCTTTGCATTATTTGAGGTCTGAAAGCACTGGGTTGTTTTTTAAAAATTTTGACCATTTTCCTTTGTCAGAAAAAAGTACAAAATGTCTTGCTTGGAAATTCGGAGACATGTTGTCAGAAGTTTATAGAATAAAAGAACAATTTACATTTTACTCAAAATTATACCTATAAAGAGAAAAAAACAGACAAACTACTGGTAAATATTTTGCAGTGGTCTCTTAATTTTTGCCAGAGCTGTATACTACAGGTCCTTCTCAAAAAATTAGCATATAGTGTTAAATTTCATTATTTACCATAATGTAATGATTACAATTAAACTTTCATATATTATAGATTCATTATCCACCAACTGAAATTTGTCAGGTCTTTTATTGTTTTAATACTGATGATTTTGGCATACAACTCCTGATAACCCAAAAAACCTGTCTCAATAAATTAGCATATTTCACCCATCCAATCAAATAAAAGTGTTTTTTAATAACAAACAAAAAAGCCATCAAATAATAATGTTCAGTTATGCACTCAATACTTGGTCGGGAATCCTTTGGCAGAAATGACTGCTTCAATGCGGCATGGCATGGAGGCAATCAGCCTGTGACACTGCTGAGATGTTATGGAGGCCCAGGATGCTTCAATAGCGGCCTTAAGCTCATCCAGAGTGTTGGGTCTTGCGTCTCTCAACTTTCTCTTCACAATATCCCACAGATTCTCTATGGGGTTCAGGTCAGGAGAGTTGGCAGGCCAATTGAGCACAGTAATACCATGGTCAGTAAACCATTTACCAGTGGTTTTGGCACTGTGAGCAGGTGCCAGGTCGTGCTGAAAAATGAAATCTTCATCTCCATAAAGCATTTCAGCCGATGGAAGCATGAAGTGCTCCAAAATCTCCTGATAGCTAGCTGCATTGACCCTGCCCTTGATGAAACACAGTGGACCAACACCAGCAGCTGACATGGCACCCCACACCATCACTGACTGTGGGTACTTGACACTGGACTTCAGGCACTTTGGCATTTCCTTCTCCCCAGTCTTCCTCCAGACTCTGGCACCTTGATTTCCGAATGACATGCAAAATTTGCTTTCATCAGAAAAAAGTACTTGGGACCACTTAGCAACAGTCCAGTGCTGCTTCTCTGTAGCCCAGGTCAGGCGCCTCTGCCGCTGTTTATGGTTCAAAAGTGGCTTTACCTGGGGAATGCGGCACCTGTAGCCCATTTCCTGCACACGCCTGTGCACGGTGGCTCTGGATGTTTCCACACCAGACTCAGTCCACTGCTTCCTCAGGTTCCCCAAGGTCTGGAATCGGTCCTTCTCCACAATCTTCCTCAGGGTCCGGTCTCCTCTTCTCGTTGTACAGCGTTTTCTGCCACATTGTTTCCTTCCAACAGACTTACCATTGAGGTGCCTTGATACAGCACTCTGGGAACAGCCTATTTGTTGAGAAATTTCTTTCTGGGTCTTACCCTCTTGCTTGAGGGTGTCAATGATGGCCTTCTTGACATCTGTCAGGTCGCTAGTCTTACCCATGATGGGGGTTTTGAGTAATGAACCAGGCAGGGAGTTTATAAAAGCCTCAGGTATCTTTTGCATGTGTTTAGAGTTAATTAGTTGATTCAGAAGATTAGGGTAATAGGTCGTTTAGAGAACCTTTTCTTGATATGCTAATTTATTGAGACAGGTTTTTTGGGTTATCAGGAGTTGTATGCCAAAATCATCAGTATTAAAACAATAAAAGACCTGACAAATTTCAGTTGGTGGATAATGAATCTATAATATATGAAAGTTTAATTGTAATCATTACATTATGGTAAATAATGAAATTTAACACTATATGCTAATTTTTTGAGAAGGACCTGTATATGTTCTTGAGAATGTTTTGGGTGACACATGAGAACTTGTAGAGGCATGTATGGATGTGACATCCGGAGGTGCTGGACTACCTGTGCAACCTGACTTATGTTGCAAGTTCTACCTCATGCTACCAGTAATGACAAAGACATTTGCAAAACTAGAGAATAATCAGTCAAGAAGAATAAGTAGAGAGTAAGGCTACATTCCCACGATGATCTTTTGGTGAGTTTTTGACACTATGCATTTTTGCTGAGTCAAAAATGTGGCATCTTACAGTTCTAGCAAAGTAGTGATTTATAGAAATATCATGCCCACCGTGCTTCTTTTTAACGCAGTGTAAACTCCTATGTCAATAACGTTTTGTCAAAGCCAAATACTGGGAAGTATCAAAAACAAAGCAGCTTTATTTACAGCATGACACACCAACCAGAAACAGAAAATGTAGCGTCAAAGAACACGATAAAAGGCAATGTGACCACAATCTGTGAACAGAGCCTCCAAAAAAACTATTTGTGAACCTTGCCTAAAGGCATTGCAAAGGTATTATAAGTGACATTCTCTTGGGACTATGTGACAAAAGTGACACACTGAAGCACATGTATAGGTGCTTCTCACAAAATTAGAATATCATCAAAAAGTTAATTTATTTCAGTTCTACAATACATTATATGGGACCCATAATACTGTATGGAGGAGCATGGGGCCCATAATACTGTATGGAGGAACATTACATGGGGCCCATAATACTGTATGGAGTATTACATTGGGCCCATAATACTGTATGGAGGAGCATTACATAGGGCCCGAGATGTGCTGTATGGAGGAGCATTACATGGGGCCCATAGTACTGTATGTAAATATAAAAAACTCAAGGCACAGTGCACACAGGTACTTATTATTTTTTTTTTTTACTTTTTTACTTTGTCCCAGGGTGGGACATCATGCTATAGTGTCAGATCGCTGATCTGACACTTTGCAGAGCACTGTGTTAGATCAGCGATCTGACAGGCAGTGCAGGAGGCTTGCCGGCGCCTGCTCTGAGCAGGCGCTTGCAAGCCACATCCCTGCAGGACCCGGAAGGAGCTCCGCGGCCATTTTGGATCTGGGAGGGAGGAGATGCTCGGAACAACGCGATGACATCGTGTTGTTCTGAGGGTCTCGGGGAAGCACGCAGGGAGCCCCCTCCCTGCGCGATGCTTCCCTATGACGCCGGAACGCTGCGATCATGTTTGATCCGGGGGTTATTTTTCCAGGAGGGGTCCATGACTGCTCCTGGCACATAGTGCCGAATGTCAGCTGTAATAATCAGCTGACACCCGGCGGCGATCGGTCGCGCTCCCCCGTGAGAACGGACGATCACCGATGACGTGCTATCCCGTCCCTGGGAATTAAGTCTCACGTCACCTCGACGGGATAGTACGTCATATGGGATTAAGGAGTTAAATGGAACCTGTCAGCAGGATTTTGCACAGTAACCTACAGACAGTGCCAGGTCGGAGCTGTTATACTGATTAAAATGATACCTTGGGTGACGAAATCCATCTTGTGGTTGTCGTTTAATCTTCATTTGTAGTTTTAAGTTAATAATATGCTTGTGCTCGGGGGGGATTTTTATTCGCTGAGAATAAATGTCTTCATCTGAATGGGTACCTACTGTGAATCCTCTTCTTAGACTAAATTTCTCTCTCTCTGTGGAGGGATAATTGCAGCAGGTCCGTTACCCCTCCACAGAGAGAGAGAATCTTTTTTTTTTTTAATTTGTATTCATTAGCCTTCTGACTGAGCACTCCACCTCTTAGCCACAGATGTTTTGATCGCAGCAGGTCCGTTACCCCTCCACAGAGAGAGAGAAATTTAGTCTAAGAAGAGGATTCACAGTAGGTACCCATTCAGATGAAGACGTTTATTCTCAGCAAAGAAAGGAAAGTCTAGGACCTGGTATACGAGAGATGCCTTAATGTGGCTACCAGGTACACATGAATTGGCCAATTTATGCGCTAAACGCTCTCATTTTTTCATATTTCTAGTGCAGTAATGCAGTTCCATTTTCATGTTTCATGTTTGCATGTTTTGGCGCCGCAGTGTGCTGCCTTATTTATTTGATTATCTTATAGAGAAGCACAGTATGTGAGACATTATCTTATAGAGAGGCACAGTATGTGAGACATTATCTTATAGAGAGGCACAGTATGTGAGACATTATCTTATAGAGAGGCACAGTATGTGAGACATTATCTTATAGAGAGGCACAGTATGTGAGACATTATCTTATAGAGAATCACAGTATGCGTGACTATCATATAGAGAGATACAGTATGTGCGATATTATCTTATAGAGTCAAAGTATGTGAGACATTATCTTATAGAGAGGCACGGTAAGTGTGACACTTTGGTGCAATTTATATCCTCCCAACATTGACTGCTCTCACCACTGAGTAGGCAGTCGTTTAATACCACTGGTCAGTTCGCGTAAATGGACCCTTAAATGGAACCTGTCAGGTCGGATGTTAACCTGCATATACTGTATAGGATTAATCTTCAAGTTAATAATGTTAGGGAGGTGCCCGGCCCCTGTACTAAACCTTACTTCTTCCCGGAGCCACTGGTTTTCAGTCATATAGGCGTGCCAATGTGGCTGCAGTCCCTGCTCACAGCACTGAGAGCGGTAGGAGTACGCACACCCCAACACTTTGACTGACAAACATCTCAGCATGGCATCAGCACAGAGTCAGCTATCATAGTAACATAGTAACATAGTTATTAAGGTTGAAGGAAGACTTTAAGTCCATCTAGTTCAATCCGTAGCCTAACCTAATATGCCCTAACATGTTGATGCAGAGGAAGGCAAAAAAAAACCATGTGGCAAAGAGTAAAGCTTCTTTCACACTTGCGTCGGTACGCGGCCGTCGCGACGTACCAACGGACATTGTGAAAATTCGGCACAATGTGGGCAGTGGATGCAGTTTTTCAACGCTGCCCATTCTAAAGTCCCGGGGAGGAGTTCCAGCCATGCATGCGCGGTAGGAAATACAGGATCCGATGTACGAAAAATCTTTCCCTTCAACGTTTTTTTGTGACGACGGTCCGCCAAAATACGCCAGTGCACGACGGACGCGACCTATGGCCATAGGTCGCGATCCGTCGGCAATACAAGTCTATGGGAAAAAACGCATCCTGCGGGCATATTTGCAGGATGCGTTTTTTTCCAAAAACTACGCATTGCGACAGAGGCCAAATGACGCAAGTGTGAAAGTAGCCTAAGTTCCAAAAAAATTCCTTCCCGACTCCACATACGGCAATCAGACTAGTTCCCTGGTTCAACGCCCTATCAAGGAATCTAGTATATATATAACCTGTAACATTATACTCTTCAAGAAAGGTATCCAGTCCCCTCTTAAATTTTAGCAATGAATCACTCATTACAACATCATATGGCAGAGAGTTCCATAGTCTCACTGCTCTTACAGTAAAGAATCCGCGTCTGTTATTATGCTTAAACCTTCTTTCCTCCAGACATAGAGGATGCCCCCTTGTCCCTGTTTCAGGTCTATGATTAAAAAGATCATTAGAAAGGTCTTTGTACTGTCCCCTCATATATTTATACATTAAAATAAGATCACCCTTAGCCTTCGTTTTTCCAAAATAAATAACCTATCTTGGTATTGCAGACCCCCCAGTCCTCTAATAACCTTGGTCGCTCTTCTCTGCACCCACTCTAGTTCAGCTATGTCTTTCTTATACACCGGAGACCAGAACTATACACAGTATTCTAAGTGTGGTCGAACTAGTGACTTGTATAGAGGTAAAATTATGTTCTCCGCATGAGCATCTATGCCTCTTTTAATGCTTCCCATTATTTTATTTGCCTTTGTAGCAGCTGCCTGACACTGGCCACTAAATGGGAGTTTGTCATCCACTCATACACCCAGGTCTTTTTCATTGACGGTTTTCCCCAGAGTTTTAGAATTAAACACATAGTTTCACATCTCATTACTTCTACTCAAGCTTTTGAAAAGTCCATATACACTACGTCCACTGGGTTTCGTTGGTCCAGTCCAGAACTCCCCTCTTCATAGAAACTGATCAGATTAGTCTGACATGAACGGTCCCTAGTAAACCCGTGCTCATACTGGGTCATGAAGTTATTTCTCTTCAGATACTCCAGTATAGCATTCCTTAGAATGCCCTCCAAGATTTTACCCACAGTAGAGGTTAAGCTTACTGGCCTATAATTACCGAGTTGAGTTTTGGTCCCCTTTTTGAATATTGGCACCACATTTGCTTTACGCCAGTCCTGTGGTACAGACCCAGTTATTATGGAGTCTTTAAAGATTAAAAATAATGGTCTATCAATGACTTAGTTACTTACTTCCTGCAGTACTCTGGGGTGTATCCCATCCGGGCTTGGAGATTTGTCAATTTTAGTGATTTTTAGACACCGCCGCACTTCCTGCTGGGTTAAGCAGATGACAATGGGGAATTTTTGTTATCACTGATCATATTGTCTGCCATGGGATTTTCTTGTGTAAATACTGATGAAAAAAGTCATTTAGCATATTGGCTTTTTCCTCATCCTCATCCACCATTTCACCCAGACTATTTTTAAGGGGGCCAACACTATCATTATTTAGTTTCTCACTATTTACCGTATGTAGTTAAAGAATATTATGTATATATGCTTTTTACAGAATTTTTTTTTTTTTGTGTATTTATTTAATGCCTCATCACTACCTACTTCCTTTAATTCTCTAAATGCTTTCTTTGTCACTTATTGCGCCCCTTAAAGCTCTATTTAGCCATATTGGTTTTCTCCTATTCCTAGTATGTTTATTCCCATACGGTATATACTGTGCACAGGTCCTATCCAGGATGCTAATAATTGTCACCCTTTTTTTTGTGTGTATTTTTATGTCTAAGGATATCGTCCCAGTTAATTGCACCAAGATCATCTCTCATCCGTTGGAAATTTGCCTTCCTGAAGATTAGTGTCCTTGTAACCCCTCTACTACACATCTTATTAAAGGATACATGAAAACGTATTATTTTGTGATCACTATTACCCAAGTGACCTCCAACCCGTATATTTGCTATGCGGTCTGGCCTGTTAGTTAATATTAGGTCTATCAGTGCCCCCCTTCTTGTTGGATCCTGAACCAGTTGTGAAAGGTAATTGTCTCTCATAGTTGTCAAAAACCGATTACCTTTGCTGGAACTGCAGATTTCCATTCCCCAATCTATTTCAGGGTAGTTGAAGTCCCCCATAATAATGACTTCTCCTTGAGTCGCAGCTTCATCTATTTGCTTTACGAGGATATTCTCCGTTGCTTCCATTATTTTTGGGGACTTATAACAAACCCCTATCAGTAATTTATTATTTTTTCCCCCTCCCCTTATCTCCACCCACAGGGACTCTACATTTTCATTAGATTCACCTATATTATCACGCCGGATAGGTTTTAAGGATGATTTTACATATAGACACACCCCTGCCCCTTGCTTATCCGTTCGGTCATTTCTGAACAGACTATAGCCCTGCAAGTTAACAGCCCACTCATGGCTCTCATCCAGTCATGTTTCAGATATCCCCACCAGGTCATAATTATGCTCCAACAACATTAATTCTAATTCCTCCATTTTGTTGGCGAGACTTCTAGCATTAGTATACATGCACTTTATGTATCTCTCTGTACCTCTATTCTTTCTTAAATTAATTGTTCTAACCCCACCCCTCATGCCACCGCTACCCCCAACTTCCCCAACTCTATCTTCCCCTCCTATAAAATGAATACCCTCCCCCAATCCCTAGTTTAAACACTCCTCTAACCTTCTAGCCATTTTCTCCCCCAGCACAGCTGCGCCTTCCCCATTGAGGTGCAGCCCGTCCCTAGCGTAGAACCTGTAGCCAACTGAGAAGTCGGCTCAGTTCTCCAGGAACCCAAACCCCTCCTTCTTACCGCAATTCTTGAGCCACTTATTAACCTCCCAAATCTCCCGTTGCCTCTCTGGCGTGGTACGTGGTACAGGCAGTATTTAGGAAAATACCTAGTTGGAGGTCCTTGCTTTCAGCTTGCAGCCTAATTCCCTGAAATCATCTTTAAGGACTTTCCACCTACCACTAACTTTTTCATTTGTGCCAATGTGCACCATGACCGCTGGGTCCTCACCAGCCCCACCCAGTAATCTGTCAACCCGATCAGCGATGTGTCGGACTCGAGTGCCAGGTAGGCACCACACCGTCTGACGATCCCCGTCTTTGTGACAGATTGCCCTATCTGTTCCCCTAATAATTGAATCCCCCACTACCAGCACCTGTCTGGCCTGCCCTGCTCTCCTATTTCCCTCCTTACTGTAGCAGTGACTCCTCTGGCTTTCAGAGGACATGCGTGGCTGCAGCAGTGCTACCCCTGTACTGGCACCCCCTCATCTGCCAACTTAGCAAACTTATTGGGGTGTTCCAGTTCAGGACTAGCCTCCCTGGCACGCTTCCCTCTACCCGGCCTTCTAACTGTCACCCAGCTTGCTGCTTCACTGTCCTGCAGCTCCATCCTACCATCCCCTCCCTCATCTATCCCATTGAGAGTCTGCTCAGTGAGCAGAAGACTCCTCTCCATATTGTCTATGGATTTCAGTGTTGCCAGCTGCACATTTAGATCCAGAATCTGGGCTTCCAAATGCACAACGTGCTCACATCTCGCACATCAGTATGCACCCTCGACCGGCTGATCCAGCTGATCAAGGACTGCATACATGTGGCAAGATGTGCACTGGGTCACACACTTACCGCCATTCGCACTTATGCTCAGGTCACACTCAGCTCGTTCACACTCGCTAAGCAGAAGATTTAAAGAGATTTTTTATTTTTTCCCCTCACCAGCAATCCACCTTGCTGTTCCATTCACTTCCAAAAGGACTGGAGCCCCAACCAGATGCCCCTTATAAACCCTTAATTATGAGCCCCCACCCTAAATTAACCCCTTGTGAATAAAGCTATTCCCAATTCAGCAACTCACACCAATTCACACAGGTATTTGTTAAAGGTTTTCCAAATACCTGTTCACTGAATCACAAGTCACACAATTAACCGCCGTTTGCACTTACGCTCAGGTCACAATCAGCTCGTTCACACTCGCTAAGCTAAAGATTTAAAGAGATTTTTTATTTTTTTCCCCTCAGCAGCAATCCACCTTGCTGTTCAATGCACTTCCAAAAGTGTCAAAGTCCCGAGGCGTGCTTACAGCTGCTGCTCTCAGTGCTGTGAGCGGTGACTGTAGTCACCGCTCACAGCACTGAGCGGTGACTGTAGTCACACTGACATGTTTCTATAACTGAAAGCCAGCAGCTGCTGGGAGAAATAAAGTTCATTTTCTCCAGAGTGCCACACTTTGAGTATGGTGACTAGGCACCTTCATCATGATATTATACTGTAGTTTAACCCTATATCTACAGGTTGATGGCATAATCCAGTGTGAAAGATTCTCTTTAAGAGGCTTTTACAGTGAAAGATTTTCATGATCGATTGTTCCTAGTATCACTTGTTCTCAACAATCTGTTAGTGAAAACTAAGTCCCACCCGACAAACAAGCAAAGAGCTAATTCGTAAAGTGAAATGATTTTTAAGTTTACTTTAAAATCCTTGTTTTCGGCAGTGAATCTTTCTGGTAAACTTGTGCTGTTGAGAACCATGGCAGCCTATGCACACTGAATCTATTACAGGTCCTTCTCAAAAAATTAGCATATAGTGTTAAATTTCATTATTTACCATAATGTAATGATTACAATTAAACTTTCATATATTATAGATTCATTATCCACCAACTGAAATTTGTCAGGTCTTTTATTGTTTTAATACTGATGATTTTGGCATACAACTCCTGATAACCCAAAAAACCTGTCTCAATAAATTAGCATATTTCACCCATCCAATCAAATAAAAGTGTTTTTTAATAACAAACAAAAAAGCCATCAAATAATAATGTTCAGTTATGCACTCAATACTTGGTCGGGAATCCTTTGGCAGAAATGACTGCTTCAATGCGGCATGGCATGGAGGCAATCAGCCTGTGACACTGCTGAGATGTTATGGAGGCCCAGGATGCTTCAATAGCGGCCTTAAGCTCATCCAGAGTGTTGGGTCTTGCGTCTCTCAACTTTCTCTTCACAATATCCCACAGATTCTCTATGGGGTTCAGGTCAGGAGAGTTGGCAGGCCAATTGAGCACAGTAATACCATGGTCAGTAAACCATTTACCAGTGGTTTTGGCACTGTGAGCAGGTGCCAGGTCGTGCTGAAAAATGAAATCTTCATCTCCATAAAGCATTTCAGCCGATGGAAGCATGAAGTGCTCCAAAATCTCCTGATAGCTAGCTGCATTGACCCTGCCCTTGATGAAACACAGTGGACCAACACCAGCAGCTGACATGGCACCCCACACCATCACTGACTGTGGGTACTTGACACTGGACTTCAGGCATTTTGGCATTTCCTTCTCCCCAGTCTTCCTCCAGACTCTGGCACCTTGATTTCCGAATGACATGCAAAATTTGCTTTCATCAGAAAAAAGTACTTGGGACCACTTAGCAACAGTCCAGTGCTGCTTCTCTGTAGCCCAGGTCAGGCGCCTCTGCCGCTGTTTATGGTTCAAAAGTGGCTTTACCTGGGGAATGCGGCACCTGTAGCCCATTTCCTGCACACGCCTGTGCACGGTGGCTCTGGATGTTTCCACACCAGACTCAGTCCACTGCTTCCTCAGGTTCCCCAAGGTCTGGAATCGGTCCTTCTCCACAATCTTCCTCAGGGTCCGGTCTCCTCTTCTCGTTGTACAGCGTTTTCTGCCACATTGTTTCCTTCCAACAGACTTACCATTGAGGTGCCTTGATACAGCACTCTGGGAACAGCCTATTTGTTGAGAAATTTCTTTCTGGGTCTTACCCTCTTGCTTGAGGGTGTCAATGATGGCCTTCTTGACATCTGTCAGGTCGCTAGTCTTACCCATGATGGGGGTTTTGAGTAATGAACCAGGCAGGGAGTTTATAAAAGCCTCAGGTATCTTTTGCATGTGTTTAGAGTTAATTAGTTGATTCAGAAGATTAGGGTAATAGGTCGTTTAGAGAACCTTTTCTTGATATGCTAATTTATTGAGACAGGTTTTTTGGGTTATCAGGAGTTGTATGCCAAAATCATCAGTATTAAAACAATAAAAGACCTGACAAATTTCAGTTGGTGGATAATGAATCTATAATATATGAAAGTTTAATTGTAATCATTACATTATGGTAAATAATGAAATTTAACACTATATGCTAATTTTTTGAGAAGGACCTGTATATGTAGATCATTTAGTGAGCATCGCTTTGCGGGATCTGCCTGTGTAAACAGGCTTTTAAATGACTGCTTGTTACCAATTGGTGGTTGTTTAATGCCGGCCAGCTTGTGTAAATTAACTCTTAGTTACTTGAGTCTAATTGCTTTTATAACTGACTTCCTAGCTGCAAATTATTTCGTTGTATCTTTCGCTTCCATTTTTCATCCTGTTTGTGGTTAATGACAAAGGAATCTCACCTCTTCCTGTTACAGTTGAATGAATGACATCAAGACTGGAACAGGTGAACTCCGCTCTCCAGTCATGACTTCGAACATTAACCTGGGCCCGTCTGCCAACCCCAAGTGAGTACATGTTCCCCTGCTGCTTTACCTCTAAAGACTAATTCTGTGGGATAATGTAGGTGCACGCAGGTGAAACACTGTTGTGTCTTGTGATCTGATTTTTCAATATAACTGCAATTATTGATTTTCTTGTGCTTGCCAGCCTAAAGAAGCACTCCTATACAAGTGTTTATACTCTTAATATATTACTATAATTGTGACTGCCTTCATCAGACCATTGTAGGTCTTTTGCTTTGATATACATTTTTATTCAGCTGGTTTTCAGCACATACCACAGTATATTCATACATTTTAGAGGAATGATTTCTGCAGGGACAAGTGCAACAGGACAGGGAGCATTTTAACTCCTTCAAGATATATGACGTATATATACGTCATATGTCGTGTCTCCCCCTTTGATATGGGCTTCGGAGCTGAGCCTGCATATTTTTCGGCACATGACAGCTGATTTGATCAGAATCATGTGCCCCTAACAGCCACAGTTGGAAGTGAGTCACTAACTCAGCCTATCGGCGCCCCGTCACATGATCATGGGGCGTAGATAGGTTGGCATGACAACAGTGGGTTCGCAGGAGACCCCTGTGGTTGTCATTGCCAATCTGCTAAGGGCATTTATGCTACACACAGCAGGGTTTCCACCCAGGGAATCCCTTTATATACACTTCACTAGCATTCTAAACACACTTTACCATGCAGTTATATTCCACATTTCACATCCACTAATTCAAAAGGAATTTGCCAGAAAATAAGCCCTGTAGCATGCGCACGGATATGAAAGCCAAATTCTAATGAGTAGGGAAGTTGCAGAAATGTGTCTGATGTTTCACTTCTGGATCAGCCAGGAATAAATACATTGAAACAGTTACAGTTTAAACTTTTCTTTTTCTTTTCAGTGCTAAACCAACCGACTTTGACTTCCTGAAAGTTATAGGAAAAGGGAGCTTTGGAAAGGTTTGTAAGGAAAAGGATGATTGATGTGGTTATGAAAGTGTAGCTTTGGTTTTAAGTTTATATTATCTATATGGTTTTCCAGGACTATAATACTGATGGTCTTCATCGTTTTCGGGAGTGGATACCTACTAGAGGTGGGCATTCAGACGTAGTAGACTGTATCTGGGTGTCCGCCTCCAGTAGGTGTACATGCCCAAAAATGATGCACAGCAGAGCGCACTTTCGCTCTGCTGGCACCATTATAGTTTATGGCCCCATCGGCGCATACTTCCAAATCCTAATTTGAGGGTGTGTTCAGACGCAAGCCTCGATTGGACCCATGAACGTGAATATAATGTGAAAGCACCCGAATGCCTCGTTCCATCTGTGGTCAGTGCTGAAGGGAAATCGACCTGTGGGTTCACCCAGAAATGATGGCTAATGTATGGGGTCTCCAGGAATAGTTCACCCTCTTATCTTATTGTTGAGGGATCCTTCTAACAACAATATATTGATTAAGACAGCCTGGGATAGTTCTTTCTTTATATCTAAATCTGGATAGAAGAAAGGTCACAGTGCAGACACGCTTAGAAACACGCTCGGAAGTAGTAAAAATGCAGAGGGATGTTTCTCACATGTCCATTCTTATACACAAATATAAGTGATGGTTTGGATCAGCTCAGATTGTAAAATACCTATCATTGTGTGTTTTAGGCTTTGATAAAAATAACCCTTACAGGCATCAATGCCTATCATGGCCAATGGAATTCTAAAGTCATAAAAAGTTCTTTGTGACCTCTCTTGCCTCTGTGAGTGTTTTTAATTTTTATTTTTAGACAAGGTTTCTATATACATAGCTGGAAATGCTTGAAGAGTAGTGCAACCTTAGTCTTTTGATTAAATGGTAATATAGGCTGGCCAGCGCTTTACATTACATGTGTATACATTACAGCTTAGATTTTACATTCTGCAAGCCTCTTGTGTCCTACCTGGAAGTACCTGAAGAGCTGTTTCTGGAGGATTCTACAAAATATAGCCACAGAAGCAAAATATTTAAGATGGTAATCTAATTTTATCTTCCCATAAGCCTGCATAGTGCAGAACCTTCCCGTCAGGGAAAGATCTCTAATTACTCATCATCAGCTTCCTGTATGTTACGCTACAATTACTGTACTGTACTTTTTACACAGACAGACAGAAGAAGATACTAATTAGATGTACATTATTTTCAGGGTCTAAAGAAATATTAGCCATTATCACTAAGGGTAACGTCTCACAGTGGCACTTTGGTCGCTACGACGGCACGATTATCGCTCCAACGTCGTAGACTGCGGTCAAACTTCACAATGCACGGCGCTGGAGCGATAATTTCATGACGTATTTGCGATGTTGAAGTCGTACGGGACAGTCGTATGGGCATGTCACACAGGAGGTGCTCTCACAATTCAGAGCACATTTTGCATAATCTATGCGTGACGTTGTTCACGAGGGGCGTGTTGTGCTGCTAGCTAACTACACCTGTAATGTGCTGATTGGCCATTGGTTACTGTGCGCGCATTGGTTGGAAAAATTGTCACCTGAGCGCTATTGTTCCCGACGCCACCTCAGATTTCAAAAGAATACAGCGCTCGAGAGCCGCGGTTTTATCGGCCGGGAACAATAGTACTACGTCTGTCGAATGAGTGCACAGTATTGTACCGCCCAATCAGCACACAGGAGGTGGAGAATTTGGCGCTCCTACGTATCAAGCTCCTCCACCCATTACATCGTATACAATATCGTGCACACCTTTGTTACACGATGCGATCATGCCGCCACAGCGGGACACTTGACGGCGAAAGAAAGTTTCAAACGATCTGCTACGACGTACGATTCTCAGCGGGGTCCCTGATCGCAGTAGCGTGTCAAACACAGCGAGATCGTAAGTATATCGCTGGAACGTCACGGATCGTGCCGTCGTAGCGACCAAAGTGCAACTGTGAGACGGTACCCTTACTTTTAAGGAACAGTGCATTGCTTATCTTGTCCTGCTCCCAATGGATTTTCTTCTTGAAGGCAGGATTATGCAGGATGCTGTAAGTCAGCGCGCAGAATTCCTGCAGGTCCATATTATAGAGACTCCATGTAATGCTACAGTTGTGCTCAAAAGTTTACATACCTGGCAGAATTTTTGCTTTCTTGGCCTTTTTTCAGAAAATATGAATGATAACACCAAAAACTCTTTGTCCACTCATGGTTAGTGGTTGGAGGAAGCCATTTATTGTCAAACTACTGTGTTTTCTCTTTTTAAATCATAATGACAACTAAAAACTTCCAAATGACCCTGATCAAAAGTTCACATACCCCATTTCTTAACACCGTGTATTGTCCCCTCTAACATCAATGACAGCTTGAAATCTTTTGTGGTAATTGTGGATGAGATTTTTATTTTCTCAGATGGTAAAGCTGCCCACTCTTCTTGGCAAAAGCCTCCAGTTCCTATAGATTCCTGGGCTGTCTAGCATGAACTGCGCACTTGATATCACCCCAGAGTGGCTCAACGATATTGAGGTCAGGAGACTGAGATTGCCACTCCAGAACTTTCACTTTGTTCTGCTGTAGCCAATGACAGGTCGACTTGGCCTTGTGTTTTGGATCGTTGTCATGTTGGAATTTCCAAGTACGTCCCATGCGTAGCTTCAGCGGTGAAGAGTGCAAATTTGCCTCCAGTATTTGCTAATAACGTGCTGCATTCATCTTTCCTTCAACTTTGATCAAGTTTCCTGTGCCTTTGTTGCTCATACGTCTCCAAAACATCAGTGATCCACCTCCGTTCTTTACAGTAGGAATGGTGTTCCTTTCATTATAGGCCTTGTTGACCTCTCTCGAAATCTAACATTTATGGTTGTGGACAAAAAGTTTAATTTGGGTCTCATCACTCCAAATTACCTTGTTCCAGAAGTTTTGAGGTTCGTCTCTGTGCTGTTTTACGTATTGTAGGAGAGATGCTTTGAGGCATTTGCGCAGTAATCGCTTTCTTCTGGCGACTCGAACATGCAGGTCATTTTACTTCAAGTGCCTCCTTGAAACAGCCACACCGCTAGTTTTTAGAGAGCCCTGTACTACAGCTGATGTTATTTGTGGGTTTTTCTTTGCATCCTGAACAATTTTCCTGGCTACTGTGGATGACATTTTCATTGATCTACCTGACCATGGTTTTGTTTTTACAGAGCTCCTGATTTTCCATTTGCTAGTCACAGTTTGAACACTGCTGACTGGCATTACCAATTCCTTGGATATCTTTTTGTATCCCTTTCCTGTTTTATACAGTTCAACTACCTTTTTCTGTAGATCCGTTGACAATTCTTTTGCTTTCTCCATGACTCACAATCCAGAAACGTCAGTGGCTGTATGAAAGATGCAAAGTCTGTCTGGATCCCAGAAACTCACTCAGCTTTAATGCACACACACTGATTACAAGCAAACAGGTGAGGATGTTACCTTTAGTAGCCATTGAAAAGCATTTGTGTCAACTTCTGTGCATGTTATCAGGCCAAGCTGTCATTAATGTTAGAGGTGTGAATACACAGTATTAAGAAATGGGGTATGTGAGTTTTTGATCAGTGTCATTTGGATGTTTTAAGTTGTCATTATGATTTAAAAAGAGAAAACACAGTAGTTAGACAATAAATGGCTTCACCCAGTCACTACCCATGAGTGGAGAATAGGTTTTCGTGTCATCATTCATATTCTCTGAAAATAGGCCAAGAAAGCAAAAATTCTACAGGTGTATGTAAAATTTTGAGCGCAACTGTATATAGTGATTTGTGCTTCTTGGAGAGAATAGCTCTGCCATATTGTGTCCAGTAGTGCATGCCACAATTTTTAAGTTTCCTATACAGCTAACACGGACTCAAGAAGAACGGTAGTATGCTCTTTTTTGGAACCATCGACATACATGTTTACAGTATGGACGAGTACATTACTATATATGCCCTATTACATCTCCGTATATGTTGTGGAGGATGTCCAGAGTCAAAACAAGGCTATGTGCTTAAAGGAGTTTTCTGCTAAAAGTCTGCAGTCACTCTATGTGACTGAATACTTCTGATGCATTTCAGCAGGCACACTGCTTACTGTCAAGATTTTCTGGTACTGTTGTTGACAGTAAGCAGTCACATGACCGATTTGTAAGTGAATTGAGTGTGGATGTCTGGTCAGAATGTGGCTGGAAGTGTGCAAATTGCATACTTGCAGTCATTTGACTGCCTGATCTCGGCAATGTAATAGTATGCAGGTACTGAGTGTGTCATCACGGAACAAACTGACCAACAGTTGAGGGGTTTAATAACAGGAATCAGGTTCTCCTCGCAGGGAGGAAGCAGTAGAATATAACTGACAATAAAACAGCGCAAAAATATGGGAGTCAAACAGTGTATCAGAATTAAGCAGGATTTCTTGAGAAAAAGAACACTTATCAGTCTGATGAGGACTTGCTTGAAGGGTCGTCTTCTCCAACGTAGGCGCCGAAAAACAGCGGCACTTGTCATCCCTCTGTTGTCCGTGGGCTGAGTAGTCTCTAGGAGCTCGCTGCCTGAGGTTTCGGGAGTTAATGTGATAGGCACAGGCTCTGAGTCTTTAGCTTTTATAGCACAGCCTATCCAGGGAAAACAATGGTCAGTCTATTATTAAGTCTCTCACCAGGAATCAGGGGCTCCGCAATGATACCGTGGGTACCAGGGGTCACAGTCTCTGTACTGATACCGTGGGTACCAGGGGGGGTCACAGTCTCTACATGGATACCATGGGTACCAGGGGGTCACAGTCTCTGCACGGGCCAATGTCTCTGTACGGGTCTCAAAGCGCCCCTCTCCAGTCTGCTTTCATGTACTCACAAGATGCAGTCTTTCTGGGCAATCTCCCTGTATTTGTCCTCTGACCGGGAGCTCTCTCTCTCTCCCGGAGCGCAGCTGCGCCCTGCTCTTGTAATAAAGTGCAGGGTTGAGTATGTCACCACGGAACAGACAGACCAACTGTTGAAGGGGATTTATTAACAGGAGTAAGATTCTCCTCGCAGTGAGTAAACAGGGGGTTAATAGAGATAAAGCAAGCAGTATAAAGGTACCGTCACACTTAGCGACGCTGCAGCGATACCAACAACGATCCGGATCGCTGCAGCGTCGCTGTTTGGTCGCTGGAGAGCTGTCACACAGACCGCTCTCCAGCGACCAACGATGCCGGTAACCAGGGTAAACATCGGGTAACTAAGCGCAGGGCCGCGCTTAGTAACCCGATGTTTACCCTGGTTACCATCCTAAAAGTAAAAAAAAACAAACACCACATACTTACCTACCGCTGTCTGTCCTCCAGCGCTGTGCTCTGCACTCCTCCTGTACTGTCTGTGTGAGCACAGCGGCCGGAAAGCAGAGCGGTGACGTCACCGCTCTGCTTTCCGGCTGACCGACGCTCACAGTCAGTACAGGAGGAGAGCAGAGCACAGCGCCGGGGACAGACAGCGGTAGGTAAGTATGTGGTGTTTGTTTTTTTTTACTTTTAGGATGGTAACCAGGGTAAACATCGGGTTACTAAGCGCTGCCCTGCGCTTAGTTACCCGATGTTTACCCTGGTTACCAGTGAAGACATCGCTGAATCGGTGTCACACACGCCGATTCAGCGATGTCTGCGGGGAGTCCAGCGACCAAATAAAGTTCTGGACTTTCTTCCCCGACCAGCGACAGCACAGCAGGGGCCTGATCGCTGCTGCCTGTCACACTGGACGATATCGCTAGCGAGGACGCTGCAACGTCACGGATCGCTAGCGATATCGTCTAGTGTGACGGTACCTTAACAGTACACAACAAGTTAACTGAAGTTATGAAACAGGTAAGCAGAATAAAAATGGAAAAAACGAGTGTTCTTGTAACTTATCAGTCCAGGGAAATCCTGACTGGAGGGTCCTTATTCCAATGTGGGTACAGTCACCAGCAGCACTGAAGATTCTGAAGTCTTTCCTGTCCTCTGAGAACTGGAAACTCTGGGGTTAAACCTGTGCAATCTTTTCTCTTCAAAGTGAAACTGAAATCAGGAAGTAGCACAGTCTCGGTCACTGCTGCAGAAGTCTGGCAGTTTCTCTGTAGTAACGATGTCACACGCACACTGGGCAGTTATTTATCACTCTCAGGGATCTTTGCTTGTCACTGCGGTCACCAGGGCTGCACCCAAGTCACTGTCTCTGCGCTGTCAGAGGAAGATTCAGGAGGCTTTCGAGTCTACACCCTCACATCCAGCCTTCACTCTGGTGGGTATCTCAGCCTCAATGCCCTCACGGGGAGCACTACTTTTAGGGGAGCACGGCATTGCAGCCTGCCTTCTCTTTGGCGCGCTGCCCTCTCTCTGCTCTCCCGCACTTTTTTTTTACCACACCCCTCTCTCTCTCTTCCCAGCAGACACCAGGTCCCCCCTGTCCAGGGCAGAAAGTCTTCCCCCCAACAACCCAGCTGTCTGACTAAGTGGTTCCAGGCAAGGAGCAGGGAAAGCAACCTCCTTACATTCCCCCTCTCTTAAAGCTCGCCATCCCACAGGCGAGGACTCTTCGTGCGTCTCTTTGTTCTTTTGAGGGGAGTCAGATACCTGCAATCCTCGCATCTCCTTCTGCCTTTCTTCTTGTACATACTCTCAAACTAAATGGTCTAGGAGCTGCTCATCAGTCAGGTTGAGATATGCTTTCTCTGCTTCGTCAACAACTGCTGTCCCCTTCTTTTTCTTCTTCTTCTTAGCGTTGCCGGTAGCAGGTGTTTGCGTAGGGGCTTCTTGCTCGGGTTCCTCAGTCTGGGGGCTTAGTACAGGTAATTCTTCTCTATAGCTCCCCCCTCTTTGACAGGAGCATTCTTGTCCAAAGTAGAATCAGATGGATTAAGACCATGCAAGACGGATTTTTCGTCATCTGCGCCGGGCTCTGCGGGCATCACTTCCCAGGGCTTCTCAGCCACAAGCCCCGTCTCACACAGCTGTTCCATTTCCTCTGTCTGATCAGGATCTTGTGAGCTGACAGCCAGCACACTCTTCACCTCAGGGAATGATATTAGTGGTTCCTCCTTCTCATCGATGAGGACCTTAAAAACGAGCGTTGCAGGAGCACTTGGCACTTTCTCTCCTTCTTCGGGAACTCGTGCTGGGCAAGGTAGTAAAGCTCTTCGGTGGTCTTCACGAGTGGACTTCCCTTCCCTCCGGGCTGAGTCTCACAGACAAAACCTTCAGACCCAGGCTGGAGTTCCACCAGGCTCGCCTTCACGCCTTGGGACAGCGCAGTCATTCCACCGGAGATGCTTGACACCTTCTCCTCCTCTCCTTGGTGTCCGACATTGCGGTACTGTCTTGCCTTAGGTGGAACTCTTCTCTTCCTGCCGTACCATTCTCTCCAAGGGCGACGTTCCTTCCAGTTAGCAGGACCCTCAGAGGGGTGAGCCGATCTCTGCCACTGCTCTTCTCGGATAGGGCAATTTCTGGACATGTGTCCCACCCTTCTGCACGACCAGCACTCACGTCTGCATCTGTCTGGAGGGCGCTTCAGTCTGGATCGTCGAGCTCAGCGGGGGACATCTCTCATCTGCAGTTGCTCTTCACCCCAGGATACAGAGTTACACTCTGGGGCCACCACTGAAGCCTTCTTCATGCTGCGCTCCTCTCCTCTATCTCTTTCTGGTGGCTTCCACACGTTACCTCGGGGTATGCCGCTGGTCCCCAAAACGGCAGTCAGGGCTTTCTCCAGGCTCTCAATCTCTTCCCAGATTCTTCTTATCTTCGACTGGGAATCCCGGGTCCACATCGCCTCCTCTTCATTTTGACTGGGTGCTCCGCAGTTGTAGCATGTAGGCAGTCTTTTTCGCCAGGCGGCACTAGTCTCACTTTGGGGGCCGGTCTCTCTTTCTCGCACTGGAGGGCTGTACTCTGCAGCAGGGGTCTTCTTATATTCAGCTAATTCCTCATGGACTCGCTTAACCTCCTTCTTTAAGTCTTCAACCCATTGAGGGGCAGTTACCTCCCTGCTCCATACCTTTCCCACTTGCGCTTGCTCGCACAAGCGTGCCTCACTCCTGACCTCAGAGAAGGTCATATCTAGCTTTATGCGCATGCGCAGGGCCTGTTTCATCAACACATCTCGCAAGCCTGTCACCAGTTGGTCTCGCAGCACAACGTCAACTGACCCCACACCTATGCCGTCCCTTCGTATAATGGCAGTATGAAGCTCCTGCAGCGCGTTCATATATTGCGTCACGGTCTCCTCCTCTTTGCACCTGGTGGAACAGTCGCATGCGCAGCTCCCCTATGTCAGTGGGGTCCCCATGCGTCTCCTCAAGTATACGTAATACTTTGTCCAGGGTATCTCTCGCCTGGGGGTTCTGAGCATAACAGAGTCTCGTGCATCCCCCTCTAGGCCATCACAGCTATTTCCGCCTGCAGAGCCGGTGTCATAGGATGCATCCGCATCATCCCTCGGATGCGTTCTGTCCAACTCCACAACATGACATTGCTCCCTGAAAATTTTGGCAGGTTAACTAACATGGCTCCCAGGGAGATGCTAGACCTGGGGCCTCCCCCAACAACTTGGTCTGCCCCTTCTGCGCTACCGTGTGACATCCTGCCGACTACGCCAAGTGTAATAAAGTGCAGGGTTGAGTATGTCACCACGGAACAGACAGACCAACTGTTGAAGGGGATTTATTAACAGGAGTAAGATTCTCCTCGCAGGGAGTAAACAGGGGGTTAATAGAGATAAAGCAAGCAGTATAACAGTACACAACAAGTTAACTGAAGCTATGAAACAGGTAAGCAGAATAGAAATGGAAAAAACAAGTGTTCTTGTAACTTATCAGTCCAGGGAAATCCTGACTGGAGGGTCCTTATTCTAATGTGGGTACAGTCACCAGCAGCACTTGAAGATTCTGAAGTCTTTCCTGTATTCTGAGAACTGGAAACTCTGGGGTTAAACCTGTGCAGTCTTTTCTCTTCAAAGTGAAACTGAAATCAGGAAGTAGCACAGTCTCAGTCACTGCTGCAGAAGTCTGGCGGTTTCTCTGTAGTAATGATGTCACACACACACTGGACAGTTACTGATCACACTCAGGGATCTTTGCTTGTCACTGCGGTCACCAGGGCTGCGCCCAAGTCACTGTCTCTGCGCTGTCAGGGGAAGAGTCTTCTCTGATTCAGGAGGCTTTCAAGTCTACACCCTCACATCCAGCCTTCACTCTGGTGGGTATCTCAGCCTCAATGCCCTCACGGGGAGCACTACTCTTAGGGGAGCACGGCGCTGCAGCCTGCCTTCTCTTTGGCGCGCTGCCCTCTCTCTCCTCTCCCGCACTTTTTTTGACCACACCCCTCTCTCTCTCTTCCCAGCAGACACCAGGTGACCCCTGTCCAGGGCAGAAAGTCTTCCCCCCAACAACCCAGCTGTCTGACTAAGGCTACGTTCACATTTGCGTTGTGCGCCGCTGCGTCGGCGACGCAACACACAACGCAAATAAAAACGCACCAAAACACACGCAAAAACGCTGCGTTTTGCGACGCATGCATCCTTTTTTGCCGAAATTTGGACGCAAGAAAAATGCAACTTGTTGCGTTTTCTGTGCCCGACGCTTGCGGCAAAAAAAACACATGCGTCGCACAACGCAGCGCAACGCATGTCCATGCATCCCCCATGTTAAATATAGGGGCGCATGACGCATGCGTCGCCGCTGCGTCGCCCGACGCAAACACGCAAAACGCTAATGTGAACGTAGCCTAAGTGGTTCCAGGCAAGGAGCAGAGAAAGCAACCTCCTTACACTCTGACCGCTGCTCACGCTCCTTGCGCGCGCCTTTCCCGCTCTCTGCCCAGCTTCCTTCCTTTCCCAGTCTCTAAGTCTGCCCCCTGGGAAACCTGTAGCACAGCTCAATGGTTCCAGGCATAGAGCCGGAAGGTAACCGCCCCTGGTCTCTTCTTGTGCTTCACCTCCTAAGAGTAACACTACCGGAGAATCCTGACCACAAGCCAATGTATATAAGCAGACTCTTTGGCAGGCTTCAAAGTTGATATCTCTCAGGATTATGGGTAGTTTACCACCAGCACAAAGCTATTCTCATACGTGTAGTCCTAATTTGTTGACAGTTTCCCATAAAAGTGAGCATTATTGCGGATTCAGCCCACCCTGGATGAAAATACAGTACATAAATCAAGATCATTATAAGTAACTAGATGGCAGCCCGATTCTAAAGAATCGGGAGTCTAGAATCCATATATACTTTATTTATTCAAATGTAAGAATAATACAATGAATAAATAATAGTAAGAAAGAACAAAAAATGGCTGCACTCACCAGCTCTTGACAATTCTTGTTATTTAAGGTACAGTTACACAGGATCCATGAACATGCTTATGAGGGGAGGGATGAAAGACATCAGACGACAACTTTGCGTGTTGTGGCAAATGCCACAACAACGGTTCTTTGCTTAAGAACAATAATGTAAATAATAAATAATATGTATCAATAACTATGTATATTGGTATGTTCTATGACATTTTAAAATATTTCATTATTATGTGGAAAGGCTCTTAGTACCCATACTGGCGCATACTTGTGTGCCCATCAGGTATTTTCACAGTAATTTTACATCTGATGGGTTGGTATGAAACGTTTTTAATCTTCTCTTGGGCTTAGCTAAGCCTTCATTTTAAATAATTCTAATAGGTACAACAGAAATAAAAGCCTTTTTGTGTACCCAAATTTTTTGTGTTTATTTTTACAGAAGTGTAAAATTTAAGAAATCAACGTTCATAGTACACCGATGGGCTAATATAAGCATGCCCATCAACCACATCACGGTAGCCTTTGAACTGATGGGTCCTAACTAACTGATTCCTATTTCTTAATACTCAGACCTCTTTCACATCTGCATGTTTCTGATATTTGCAGAAGTAATGTTAAAAACAATACAACTTCCACACTTGGCACCAAAGAACTGACCTACAACACACTTTCAGCAAGTGCCATGCAATGTAGATGAAGCTTGGAGTTAACTTGCAGTAAATGCAGCAAACGCGGCTTCGGCAATTGCATTAAATGCAGCCACAACAAAAACACTGGTAAGTGGAGATTTTGTGGCGAAAACACCAGAAACCACATGTGCCGCACCTGCCGCAAGTGAAGTACAAATTCCGTATACATTGCATGCAACTTACAGCAAGAGTGGCGTGGGTCAGCCCTTAGGCAGGAAGTGCAGAAATAGCCTTTTTTCCACCATAAATTCTCCAAATAGCAGAAAAATGTTGATGTGAAAGCAAAATCTCTATTCTTTCCCTATCTATCTAAAAATGTACCTATCTATATATCTATTTCTATGTACAGAACACACCTGAAGATAGAGATGTGTGTGAACAGCCATCCCACCCGTCTCTTACCTGTTCACAAAAACAAAATGAAATCTCTCAGCAGCTATACTGCTGGAGCTTCAAATACAGGTTCCTATCACCAAATACAGGCATTTGAATGATACACATCTTACATCTTGTACTTAATGTGTGTTCTACTTACCTATAAAAATATGTATTGATATATCATATTTCTAAATTTATGTAGATATGATATAGAGTTATTAACCCTATATGCTAATGAGTACGTATGTTATATACGTATTTCCTACATAAGTACTTAAAATCTATATGTCTATGGCTACACTAATTTTTTTTTATTTTTTATTTTTTTCCTTATCTCTACACATAGAATTTGCCTATTGCTGTCTATGTTATTAGAAAAACTGAATAATGAAAAAAAAGAAAATTAAGTTTAAACTAAAATATTTTTGTACACAATATTACGTGTGAAGACTTTAGTACTATCAGCCAATAATTGTCCTTGAAGTGGTGTATTAACCACTTTAACCCTCACATTGCAACATTGCTTCACCCTGGAAAAAGCAACATAGAATTGACCATGGGCAAAAGCAGGTTTTGGTAGATAAATGCCAACTCGATGGAGGGTCTGGCCTTGAGATTTATTTATGGTCATTGCAAATGCGGGCTTGATGGGAAATTGTCTCCGTCTTAATTTAAAAGGTAATCCAGTCTCTGATGGACACAAATCAATTCGTGGAATGAATACCACATTTCCTGCTGCTGACCCACTAATTACTTTAGCCAGTATGATATTGGCATGTAAGGCAGTGACAATGAGCCGCGTACCATTGCAGAGACCTTTGTTCGTGTTCACATTACGTAATAACATGACAATGGTGCCAATTTTAAGTTTCAGCCGATGTGAAGGCATACCAGTTGGTGTTAGTGAATTCAAAAACTCAAGTGGGTATTGATCGAGGTCATCAGCTTCATCAGGATCGATGGAATCATCACTGATATATTCAGTATAGTCACCTATCAATAAATCCATGACTTGGGAATTGACTTTCTCAACGTCCTCATTTTTTGGACATAAAATTGCATGAGATGCAGCTGTATTTATACTTTCGGTGTCATTCACATCAATACAAAGATTATCTCCAAAAATTTCAATTATTAAAGAGCCAGTACATACCATGTCTGGAGGAATTTCAATTACATCATCTCCAAGGTTATGTTCAGTAGATAGTTCACCATTTCCCAGTTGAAGCAACCAACTGCTGTAGTGAGGATCAATGGAGCGCATGTTGTTAATAAGTGGCAGGCGAGTAAAATGTTGCCAGTGTTGTGAATATTTTATACAGCTCTCTACAACATCAGTTCTTGTCACATGAGGGATGACAGGAAGACATTGTTTAAAGTCGCCTCCAAAAACAATCACTTTACCTCCAAACGGTGTTTTTTCTTTGTGAGCTACATTTGTTGTCATGACATCACGTAAAACTCTATCAATGACATGCAATGCATATTTGGATAGCATTGTGCACTCATCAATAATAAAAAGTTTAGTGCTGTGCAAATCTTTTGCTGCATCGGTATCATTCTTAATCCTGGAAACAGATGTTTCATTCACAGGAATTGGATAAAGAGAATGAATGGTTCGTCCACCTTGTAGCAAGTTGGCGGCAATTCCAGCAGTGGCAGCAGGTGACACAATGTCTCCTTGTCCTCTTAGCTGATGTAGGAGTAGATGATATAGGTACGTTTTTCCGCTGCCACCAGGACCATCAAGGAAAAAACACTTTGCTGTAGAATTAGTGTCTTCTAAAGCTTGAGTGATAGCATCAAAAGCAAAAAGTTGGTCCTCATTTAGAGTAGCTTTCATTTCAGCAGCTGCTGATAACTCATAATCTTTATCATACTGTGGGAGGAGGTGTTGTTTCTTGACTGGACGTGGCAAATTAAAATCAATATAAGTTTTGCCATGAGCTTTAAGAACATGTTGGACATCTGTCATAGCATAGCCTTCACAATTGACACACTCCAGAGTGTCGGAGTGGTATGCATGGCAGTAGTCTTCTACAAAGTGTTCCTTAAATTCATCCCATAAGTCCCGAGGTTTAGCTGGAGGACCAAAAATACAAATGTAGGCAAACATGTCACGTAGCTCTGCTGGCATGTTGAGAATACTGGCATCAAGTAATGTACTTCTCCACAGACTATCATCAAATAGTAAGCCAAGAGCTAATGCCGCATCTTTGAAGGTTTCATGTGTGACTCCGTGTACAGTTTTTATGCTGTCAAAACTGGTTGCACCTTTGACATGTAACAATAACAATCTTAAATAGTAGCGTTCTTGGTCTTTCACACTGACAGTATACATTCGTCCAATCACAGAACCACCTGCTCGCTTTCTAACTTCCCAAGAACCTTCTTTCCAAACATAGTTTTCGGGAATTTCACGGTATAAATAAATACGAGCATGATGGTCGTTCTGATTAAGCTTGAAGTAGGCCATAAGTGTAGAATTTTGATGGAGCTTTTGTTTGATGTTTCCAATAGAGTCATCCTCATGAAAATAGAGTGGCTGAGAATGCGGTAGATGTACAGCAAGGCGAATGATGCTATGAGATTGTTTATGCATTGGATATGAGAATATTCGCCAAGCTGCCTCTGGTGCACTGACATATCTTGAATCCATGAATTGGTGTGTTTCATCATGTTGGATGTTAGTCTGGCAGATTTCAAGATTGGCTTTATCATGTCCTTTGTAGACGTATTTAAATAAATATTTCACAGCCTGAATGGAACCACAAACTTCGACATTTAAATGGCACTTGTATTTTAATAGCAGGAACGGATTATATGGAACCACCCACGAATTATTAATAATGTTAGAATGGTGTTGAAAAGATGGGCCAAAGTGTCTGCGGTAAGTAGGATAGGCGTCCTTAGCTATGATGGTTCTTGGTTGCAAATCTTTAGGGAAACCTTTTGTACACTTCCCCAGATCCATACAGGGAGAATTTGGGTTGTGTTCTCCACACGGACCATGAATCATATGTTGGAGAACAATTTTATGGAGCTGAGGGTAGTGGGTAGGATTGGGAATTTCAGCCCACACTGTATTGTCTATGTCCTCCTCAGTCCTTAATTTGGAGTTGCTGTCCAGAATAATCAAAATGTGAGCATGTGGAAGGCCACGTTTTTGAAATTCAATTACATGAACCATAGCGCAAACTTTCCCAAATAATCCATTGTTAATGTCTTTTAAGAGTGCTTCCAGTTTTATTTTGAAAACACGTGCCACCAAATCAGGTCTATGTTCCACACGCTGCCAAGGTTCCAAATTCTCAGTAATCTCATTCCATTTCGGATTACAGGTCATGGTGATGAATAGATCAGGACGACCATATTTAGTCACAATAGCCATGGCATCCTGGTACCGCTGCTGCATATTCCTGGGACTGCCTTCAAACGAAGATGGTAAAATGACCGTTTTTCCAATGGGGATGCCCTTCTCAATGGATTTTTTCTGGAGATGTTCCTGGAGTACACAATAATCCTCTACTTTCAAATCCTTTTGGTGCTGACGGATATAATTTAGGCGATTTGCCTCGATTTTCACATAAGCATCCACTAAGTACTGCTGAGTGAGTTTGCCACCATTCAGGAGTGGATTAAACTGATTACGGACAGACAGCACATAGCAGTAATATTGCAGTTGTGTAACTCTGCGTGGACTTTGCCCTTGTTGCTTGAGGCCATCATGCCAGCCCTGGTCTCCGTAAGGGAAAAATAAAGGATAGAGTAAAGCATCTAAATTACTGTGTAGAATGCTGACCTGTTGTGTTCTTGGCGCCAAAGGATTTTTGGGGTCCGGTTGTAAATGTATTAAAATATCACGATTAAATGGTGGCTCTCCATTGTCATTTTCAAATACGACAGCAACTTCATTGACAGTTGGATTATTATATCGGCGAGGGTCTTGATTCCGATCTTGTTTAAGGGCCATGATGATATTTGGCATGAGAGTGCCATTAGCTTCAGCTTTAAGATGTTCTTCATGTTCCACATCTCGTAACATTTTGTAGGCAGCAACAAAGGGATTCACATTGTCTAACTGAAGAGCAATTATACTCATCAAAGTGGGATGACATTTTTGATTTTGTTCATAGTTTAAACGTTGTTCATTCGCGGTAGCGGTATCCAAAATATACAGTTGGGCATAAGCTGGAACTTGATCATCACTGGGATGTAGAGTTCCAGTACGATGATATATTTGTCCATGTATACGGAAACAGTAAGGGCCATGTCCAGGTGGAGGGGATATATTGGCACCCATGGAGGCGAAAGCAAATGAGCTGTTAATACTACGAATATTTTCCATGAGATTCTTACTGAACTCACTCTCCCCTGTCAGCAATCGTTTAAAGACCTCGGGATATTGGGGTATAGGTATATGCACTTTACTCTTGTGACAACACAGAGTAAAATTTTTATCTGCTGGTATCTCAGCATTAAAATGTAATGCTTGACAATGTTCACATAAATAGTTCATAGGACCACAGGAGTGTTCTACTATGGTACTGTCATCATTAGTAAAACCTGTAGGATGTTGAGGTACAGGTTGTGATAACGGAGCATTGGAATGTTTCTGTAAGCCAACATATATAAAGCGTGGACCTGGTAGAGGATCTTCACTGTCCACAGATTCAATCACTGAGGAGTTGGAAGGTGTATCGTGGTCAGAGTTTATTAATATGGAGGTGCAAGCGTTTTTTTTGCGCCATTCACGGCGTGCACCAGCTGCATTTGGTAATGGTTTGTTTGTTGCCTTAGAAGAGTCAGGTGTGAAGCATGTCTTATAAGCAGACTTAACAGTGTGCAGGCGACGGCGTTTATCATTTGGAGTGTAAGTAGGACAGTGTTTGCGCTTATGTGCAGATTTACCAACGGTTAAAGGAGCTTCAAGCTGCACACATTCTATGAATGGAGACAAAGAAGCTGTATTGTGGGCAGAATCTATGACTGAGGACGTGGAAATATTATGTTTGCAACGTTGAGAGCGTGCAGCAGCAGCTTTATTACTTAATCGATTAGTTTTGTCCTCAAAAGACTCATTAGTAATGCATTTATTGCAAGCAGCATTAACAGTGTCCAGGCGCTTATGTCTGTCCTCTGTAGTCTCGTTAGCACGCTGTTTGTGCTTACGTGCGGCATCGGCGGCTTTTCGCTCAGCGTCATTGGTATACTTATTATCAGACCTGATGTTACGTGCGCCATCAGCAGCTTTGGGCTCTGTGTCATTAGTATACTTAACAGTGTCCAGGCGCTTGCATCTCTCCTCTGTACTCTTGTTAGCACGCTGTTTGCGCTTACGTGCGGCATCGGCGGCTTTTCGCTCTGCATCATTACCATACTTTATATCAGACCTGATCTTACGTGCGCCATCAGCAGCTTTGGGCTCTGTGTCATTAGTATACTTAACAGTATCCAGGCGCTTGCATCTATCCTCTGTACTCTTGTTAACACGCTGTTTGCGCTTACGTGCGGCATCGACGGCTTTTCGCTCTACATCATTACCATACTTTATATCAGACCTGATCTTACGTGCGCCATCAGCAGCTTTGGGCTCTGTGTCATTAGTATACTTAACAGTATCCAGGCACTTGCATCTATCCTCTGTACTCTTGTTAACACGCTGTTTGCGCTTACGTCCGGCATCGGCGGCTTTTCGCTCTGCATCATTACCATACTTTATATCAGACCTGATCTTACGTGCGCCATCATAAGCTTTGGACTCTGTGTCATTAGTATACTTAACCCCTTCAAGACCCAGCCTATTTTGACCTTAAAGACCTTGCCGTTTTTTGCAATTCTGACCAGTGTCCCTTTATGAGGTAATAACTCAGGAACGCTTCAACGGATCCTAGCGGTTCTGAGATTGTTTTTTCGTGACATATTGGGCTTCATGTTAGTGGTAAATTTAGGTCAATAAATTCTGCATTTATTTGTGATAAACACGGAAATTTGGCGAACATTTTGAAAATTTCGCAATTTTCACATTTTGAATTTTTATTCTGTTAAACCAGAGAGATATGTGACACAAAATAGTTAATAAATAACATTTCCCACATGTTTACTTTACATCAGCACAATTTTCGAAACAAAATTTTTTTTTGTTAGGAAGTTATAAGGGTTAAAATTTGACCAGCGATTTGTCATTTTTACAACGAAATTTACAAAACCATTTTTTTTAGGGACCACCTCACATTTGAAGTCAGTTTGAGGGGTCTATATGGCTGAAAATACCCAAAAGTGACACCATTCTAAAAACTGCACCCCTCAAGGTACTCAAAACCACATTCAAGAAGTTTATTAACCCTTCAGGTGCTTCACAGCAGCAGAAGCAACATGGAAGGAAAAAATGAACATTTAACTTTTTAGTCACAAAAATTATCTTTTAGCAACAATTTTTTTATTTTCCCAATGGTAAAAGGAGAAACTGAACCACGAAAGTTGTTGTCCAATTTGTCCTGAGTACGCTGATACCTCATATGTGGGGGTAAACCACTGTTTGGGCGCACGGCAGGGCATGGAAGGGAAGGAGCGCCATTTGACTTTTTGAATCAAAAATTGGCTCCACTCTTTAGCGGACACCATGTCACGTTTGGAGAGCCCCCGTGTGCCTAAAAATTGGAGCTCCCCCACAAGTGACCCCATTTTGGAAACTAGACGCCCCAAGGAACTTATCTAGATGCATAGTGAGCACTTTGAACCCCCAGGTGCTTCACAAATTGATCCGTAAAAATGAAAAAGTACTTTTTTTTCACAAAAAAATTCTTTTAGCCTCAATTTTTTCATTTTCACATGGGCAACAGGATAAAATGGATCCTAAAATGTGTTGGGCAATTTCTCCTGAGTACACCAATACCTCACATGTGGGGGTAAACCACTGTTTGGGCACATGGTAAGGCTCGGAAGGGAAGGAGCGCCATTTGACTTTTTGAATGAAAAATTATTTCCATCGTTAGCGGACACCATGTCGCGTTTGGATAGCTCCTGTGTGCCTAAACATTGGCGCTCCCCCACAAGTGACCCCATTTTGGAAACTAGACCCCCCAAGGAACTTATTTAGATGCCTAGTGAGCACTTTAAACCCTCAGGTGCTTCACAAATTGATCTGTAAAAATGAAAAAGTACTTTTTTTTCACAAAAAAATTATTTTCGCCTCAATTTTTTCATTTTCACATGGGCAGTAGGATAAAATGGATCATAAAATTTGTTGGGCAATTTCTCCCGAGTACGCCGATACCTCATATGTGGGGGTAAACCACTGTTTGGGCACACGGCAGGGCTCGGAAGGGAAGGCGCGCCATTTGACTTTTTGAATGGAAAATTAGCTCCAATTGTTAGCGGACACCATGTCGCGTTTGGAGAGCCCCCTGTGTGCCTAAACATTGGAGCTCCCCCACAAGTGACCCCATTTTGGAAACTAGACCCCCCAAGGAACTTATCTAGATGCATATTGAGCACTTTAAACCCCCAGGTGCTTCACAGAAGTTTATAACGCAGAGCCATGAAAATAAAAAATAATTTTTCTTTCCTCAAAAATGATTTTTTAGCCTGGAATTTCCTATTTTGCCAAGGATAATGGGAGAAATTGGACCCCAAATATTGTTGTCCAGTTTGTCCTGAGTACGCTGATACCCCATATGTGGGGGTAAACCACTGTTTGGGCGCACGGCAGGGCTCGGAAGGGATGGCACGCCATTTGGCTTTTTAAATGGAAAATTAGCTCCAATCATTAGCGGACACCATGTCACGTTTGGAGAGCCCCTGTGTGCTTAAACATTGGAGATCCCCCAGAAATGACACCATTTTGGAAACTAGACCCCCAAAGGAACTAATCTAGATGTGTGGTGAGGACTTTGAACCCCCAAGTGCTTCACAGAAGTTTATAACGCAGAGCCATGAAAATAAAAAAAAAAATTATTTTCTCAAAAATGATCTTTTAGCCTGCAATTTTTTATTTTCCCAAGGGTAACAGGAGAAATTTGACCCCAAAAGTTGTTGTCCAGTTTCTCCTGAGTACGCTGATACCCCATATGTGGGGGTAAATCACTGTTTGGGCACATGCCGGGGCTCGGAAGTGAAGTAGTGACGTTTTGAAATGCAGACTTTGATGGAATGCTCTGTGGGCGTCACGTTGCGTTTGCAGAGCCCCTGATGTGGCTTAACAGTAGAAACCCCCCACAAGTGACCCCATTTTGGAAACTAGACCCCCAAAGGAACTTATCTAGATGTGTGGTGAGCACTTTGAACCCCCAAGTGCTTCATAGAAGTTTATAATGCAGAGCCGTGAAAATAATAAATACGTTTTCTTTCCTCAAAAATAATTATTTAGCCCAGAATTTTTTAATTTTCCCAAGGGTAACAGGAGAAATTTGACCCCAAAAGTTGTTGTCCAGTTTCTCCTGAGTACGGTGATACCCCATATGTGGGGGTAAACTACTGTTTGGGCACATGCCGGGGCTTGGAATTGAAGTAGTGACGTTTTGAAATGCAGACTTTGATGGAATGCTCTGCGGGCGTCACGTTGCGTTTGCAGAGCCCCTGATGTGCCTAAACAGTAGAAACCCCCCACAAGTGACCCCATTTTGGAAACTAGACCCTGAAAGGAACTTATCTAGATGTGTGGTGTGCACTTTGAACCCCCAAGTGCTTCATAGAAGTTTATAATACAGAGCCGTGAAAATAATAAATACGTTTTCTTTCCTCAAAAATAATTATTTAGCCCAGAATTTTTTATTTTCCCAAGGGTTACAGGAGAAATTGGACCCAAAAAGTTGTTGTCCAGTTTCTCCTGAGTACGCTGATACCCCATATGTGGGGGTAAACCACTGTTTGGGCACACGTCGGGGCTCAGAAGGGAAGTAGTGACTTTTGAAATGCAGACTTTGATGGAATGGTCTGCGGGTGTCACGTTGCGTTTGCAGAGCCCCTGGTGTGCCTAAACAGTAGAGACCCCCCACAAGTGACCCCATTTTAGAAACTAGACCCCCCAAGGAACTTATCTAGATATGTGGTGAGCACTTTGAACCCCCAAGTGCTTCACAGACGTTTACAACGCAGAGCCGTGAAAATAAAAAATCATTTTTCTTTCCTCAAAAATTATGTTTTAGCAAGCATTTTTTTAGATTCACAAGGGTAACAGGAGAAATTGGACCCCAGTAATTGTTGCGCAGTTTGTCCTGAGTATGCTGGTACCCCATATGTGGGGGTAAACCACTGTTTGGGCACACGTCAGGGCTCGGAAGTGAGGGAGCACCATTTGACTTTTTGAATACGAGATTGGCTGGAATCAATGGTGGCGCCATGTTGCGTTTGGAGACCCCTGATGTGCCTAAACAGTGGTAACCCCTCAATTCTAACTCCAACACTAACCCCAACACACCCCTAACCCTAATCCCAACTGTAGCCATAATCCTAATCACAACCCTAACCCCAACACACCCCTAACCACAACACTAACCCCAACACACCCCTAACCCTAACCACAACCCTAATTCCAACCCTAACCCTAAGGCTATGTGCCCACGTTGCGGATTCGTGTGAGATATTTCCGCACCATTTTTGAAAAATCTGCGGGTAAAAGGCACTGTGTTTTACCTGCGGATTTTCCGCGGATTTCCAGTGTTTTTTGTGCGGATTTCACCTGCGGATTCCTATTGAGGAACAGGTGTAAAACGCTGCGGAATCCGCACAAAGAATTGACATGCTGCGGAAAATACAACGCAGCGTTCCCGCGCGGTATTTTCCGCACCATGGGCACAGCGGATTTGGTTTTTCATATGTTTACATGGTACTGTAAACCTGATGGAACACTGCTGCGAATCCGCAGCCAAATCCGCACCGTGTGCACATAGCCTAATTCTAAAGGTATGTGCACACGCTGCGGATCCGCAGCAGTTTCCCATGAGTTTACAGTTCAATGTAAACCTATGGGAAACAAAAATCGCTGTACACATGCTGCGGAAAAACTGCACGGAAACGCAGCGGTTTACATTCCGCAGCATGTCGCTTCTTTGTGCGGATTCCGCAGCGGTTTTACAACTGCTCCAATAGAAAATCGCAATTGTAAAACCGCAGTGAAATGCGCAGAAAAAAACGCGGTAAATCCGCCATAAATCCGCAGCGGTTTAGCACTGCGGATTTATGAAATCCGCAGCGGAAAAATCCGCAGAGGACCAGAATACGTGTGCACATTCCTAACCCTAACCCTAGCCCTAACCCTAGCCCTACCCCTACCCCTAACCCTAACCCTACCCCTAACCCTACCCCTAACCCTACCCCTAACCCTAACCCTACCCCTACCCCTACCCCTAGCCCTAACCTTAACCCTAACCCTACCCCTAACCCTAACCCTACCCCTAACCCTATTCTAACATTAGTGGAAAAAAAAAAATTTCTTTATTTTTTTATTGTCCCTACCTATGGGGGTGACAAAGGGGGGGAGGGTCATTTATTATTTTTTTTATTTTGATCACTGAGATAGATTATATCTCAGTGATCAAAATGCACTTTGGAACGAATCTGCCGGCCGGCAGATTCGGCGGGCGCACTGCGCATGCGCCCGCCATTTTGGAAGATGGCGGCGCCCGGGAGAAGACGGACGGGACCACGGCTGGATCGGTAAGCATGATAGGGTGGGGGGGGACCACGGGGGGGGGGGATCGGAGCACGGGGGGGGAATCGGAGCGCGGGAGGGGTGGAACGGAGCGCGGGGGCGTGGAACGGAGCACGGGGGGGCTGGAATGGAGCACGGGGGGGTGGAACGGAGCACGGGGGGGGGGTGGATCGGAGTGCAGGGGGGGTGATTGGAGCACGGGGGGGTGATTGGAGCACGGGGGGAGCGGACACGAGCACGGGGGGGAGCGGAGCACTGGACGGAGGGGAGCCGGAGCAGTGTACCGGCCAGATCGGGGGGGTGGGGGGGCGATCGGAGGGGTGGGGTGGGGGCACACTAGTATTTCCAGCCATGGCCGATGATATTTCAGCATCGGCCATGGCTGGATTGTAATATTTCACCCGTTATAATGGGTGAAATATTACAAATCGCTCTGATTGGCAGTTTCACTTTCAACAGCCAATCAGAGCGATCGTAGCCACGAGGGGGTGAAGCCACCCCCCCTGGGCTAAACTACCACTCCCCCTGTCCCTGCAGATCGGGTGAAATGGGAGTTAACCCTTTCACCCGATCTGCAGGGACGCGATCTTTCCATGACGCCGCATAGGCGTCATGGGTCGGAATGGCACCGACTTTCATGACGCCTACGTGGCGTCAAAGGTCGGGAAGGGGTTAACAGTGTCCATGCGCTTGCATCTATCCTCTGTACTCTTGTTAGCACGCTGTTTGCGCTTACGTGCGGCATCGGCGTCTTTTTGCTCTGCATTATTAGTATACTTTCTATCAGACCTAATCTTACGTGCGCCATCAGCAGCTTTGGGCTCTGTATCATTAGTATCCTTACTATTAGAGCTCATGTTGGCTAAGCTAAACAGCTTTAAGCGTGGTGGTGGCAAACAACAGGTTAATAAGAGGCAGTGTCAGGTAGTAGGAAAATAGCCAGTTAATAATAGGCAATAGTTCTTTGCAGGAATGCAGATATTAATAAATAGGCAGTTTATATTGCAGAGAAATTGCTGGGCAATAATGGACAATGTCCTTATGTGGCAAATAATAGAGCAATATACCCAGTGTGGCAAAGAAGAGGTTAATAAACGGCAGTCTCTCAGTATAACAGTCAGTGAATAATAAGCAGTATATGGAGAAAACACCAAACAAAAGTTCAAAATTGGTGTGAAAATGTCACTGAACCACTTCACAACTAAATATATATAGTTTTGGTAAATGGTATTATCATTTTTTTGACGAAATTCGGCAGGAGCTTGAAGAGCAACGTCACTGGGCCCGCCTCCACGCAGTAGAAACTTGCTGTGAGGTAAAAATTCAAAAATCACACCAAAATGGCGGGCGGAGTGTGTCACAGTACGGCACGTTTCTGATTGGTCGCTCGCAGCAGGCGGCAACCAATCAGACACTGGACACTGTTGACGTCACTTATCTCCGGACATTAGCTCCGGACATTAGCTCCGGACATTAGCTCCGGACATTAGCTCCGGACATTAGCTCCGGACAGGAAGTTGGCACAAATTGCAGGAAGTAGTATTCTAGGCAATTATATATTAGATGTGAACTGCCCTTGTTTGATACCTGGATATTACATTTTTTTAGCGACAAAGAGAATACTTTGAGATTGGAAATTGAAAAGGGGTCATAGAAAAAAAAGTGACATATGAAGACCAGAGGCGAGTGATATGAAAGGAGTGGGTTTACCCCATTTATGAAATTTGGAAATGTAAATGAATATACTCAGAAAGACTTTTTTTCAGCATCATATGAAAACAGTAGATTTGAATAGGCATGGAGGCTGAGATTTCATCTGGTTAAGTCCAGCTATATATTCCTTATTATTAACCATTCATTGACAGGAGTCGCTGACTATAAGATTTTCTAATATTAGAAAATCATGGAGAATCTGGGAGTAAAACTAAAAGTCACTAATAAGTGTAAAAACATACATGCAAATATATGGAGTAATTAGACAGGTATATTCATCTTTTGACAAATACTACATCATGGCATTTACTGGAATTTGTACTACATGGGGCTCAGGGTTAGAGAAGTGTAAGCTCTGGGGCACCCCTGTGAGAATTCCAGCCCGTGCTGCCAAGGACTCAGAGTTTGTGGCTAATCTTATAATCTGCAGCTGACTCTGCAGGACATTGGGGGTGGAGGGGCTGCTGCTGTTTTCCCAGTTAGTTACTAGAACTTGTTGTTTTACAGTTATGCACAGACTCACCTGCCCCTACCCAACAAATCATACTAACAAGCTGATTTTACAGATCTTACAGGTTAACACTAGGGTTGAGCGAAACGGGTCGTTCATTTTCA
Organism: Ranitomeya imitator; assembly: GCF_032444005.1. Lineage (NCBI taxonomy): Eukaryota > Metazoa > Chordata > Amphibia > Anura > Dendrobatidae > Ranitomeya > Ranitomeya imitator. Next base: position 589,198,517 of record NC_091283.1, read on the forward strand.
AAAGTCGCCGACTTTGGCAAAGTCGGGTTTCATGAAACCCGATCCGACCCTTGTGCGGAGTCGGCCATGCGGTACGCGACTTTCGCGCCAAAGTCGCGTTTCAATGACGCGAAAAGCGCCATTTCTCAGCCAATGAAGGTGAACGCAGAGTGTGGGCAGCGTGATGACATAGGTCCTGGTCCCCACCATCTTAGAGAAGGGCATTGCAGTGATTGGCTTGCTGTCTGCGGCGTCACAGGGGCTATAAAGGGGTGTTCCCGCCGACCGCCATCTTACTGCTGCTGATCTGAGCTTAGGGAGAGGTTGCTGCCGCTTCGTCAGAAGCAGGGATAGCGTTAGGCAGGGTCCATTAACCACCAAACCGCTTGTGCTGTAGCGATTTCCACTGTCCAACACCACCTTCGGTGTGCAGGGACAGTGGAAGCTACATTTTTTTTTTTCTCAGCGCTGTAGCTCATTGGGCTGCCCTAGAAGGCTCCCTGATAGCTACATTGCTGTGTGTACGCCGCTGTGCAAACCAACTGCTTTTTTCAAAGCACAAATCCTCTTGTTCCTTCCTTTCTGCACAGCTATCTTTTTTGTTTGTCCACACTTTTTATTTAATTTGTGCATCAGTCCACTCCTTATTGCTGCCTGCCATACCTGGCTGAGATTACTGCAGGGAGATAGTAATTGTAGGACAGTCCCTGTTTTTTTTTTTTTTTGTGGGAGATTAAGATTGTTTGGTTGATTTGGGTTCTAAATTCTACCTGAAAAAATCAATAAATCAATCAGTGGGAGATAAATATTGGCCTCTGGGCTTGTGTGCCACTCCTGACTCCTGTGTGTGCCATCTCTCACTCAGTGGGCCATAGAAAGCCTATTTATTTTTTTGCTTGATTTGGGTTCTAAAATCTACCTGAAAAAATCACTAAATCAATCAGTGGGAGATAAATATTGGCCTCTGGGCTTGTGTGCCACTCCTGACTCCTGTGTGTGCCATCTCTCACTCAGTGGGCCATAGAAAGCCTATTAATTTTTTTGGTTGATTTGGGTTCTAAATTCTACCTGAAAAAATCACTAAATCAATCAGTGGGAGATAAATATTGGCCTCTGGGCTTGTGTGCCACTCCTTACTCCTGTGTGTGCCATCTCTCACTCAGTGGGCCATAGAAAGCCTATTTATTTTTTTGCTTGATTTGGGTTCTAAAATCTACCTGAAAAAATCACTAAATCAATCAGTGGGAGATAAATATTGACCTCTGGGCTTGTGTGCCACTCCTGACTCCTGTGTGTGCCATCTCTCACTCAGTGGGCCATAGAAAGCCTATTTATTTTTTTGCTTGATTTGGGTTCTAAATTCTACCTGAAAAAATCACTAAATCAATCAGTGGGAGATAAATATTGGCCTCTGGGCTTGTGTGCCACTCCTGACTCCTGTGTGTGCCATCTCTCACTCAGTGGGCCATAGAAAGCCTATTTTTTTTTATTTGGTTTCTAAATTCTCCCTGAAAAAAATCATTTTATTTTATTTGGTTTCTAAATTCTTCCTGAAAAATCATTTTATTTTATTTTGTTTCTAAAGTCTCCCTGAAAAAAAAAAAAATCAGTGGGAGATTAATATTGCCCTTTCTGCTTGTGTGCCAGTCTTGACTCCTGGGTGTGCCATCTCTCTCTCTCTCTCTCTCAAATAGTGGGCCATAGAAAGCCTATTATTTTTTTTTTGCTTCATTTGGGTTCTAAATTCTACCTGAAAAAATCACTAAATCAATCAGTGGGAGATAAATATTGGCCTCTGGGCTTGTGTGCCACTCTTGACTCCTGTGTGTGCCATCTCTCACTCAGTGGGCCATAGAAAGCCTATTTTTTTTTTATTTGGTTTCTAAATTCTCCCTGAAAAAAATCATTTTATTTTATTTGGTTTCTAAATTCTTCCTGAAAAAATCATTTTATTTTATTTTGTTTCTAAAGTCTCCCTGAAAAAAAAAAAAATCAGTGGGAGATTAATATTGCCCTTTCTGCTTGTGTGCCAGTCTTGACTCCTGGGTGTGCCATCTCTCTCTCTCTCTCTCAAATAGTGGGCCATAGAAAGCCTATTTTTTTTTTGTTTGATTTGGGTTCTAAATTCTACCTGAAAAAATCAATAAATCAATCAGTGGGAGATAAATATTGGCCTCTGGGCTTGTGTGCCACTCCTGACTCCTGTGTGTGCCATCTCTCACTCAGTGGGCCATAGAAAGCCTATTTATTTTTTTTTATTTGGTTTCTAAATTCTCCCTGAAAAAATCATTTTATTTTATTTGGTTTCTAAATTCTTCCTGAAAAAATCATTTTATTTTATTTTGTTTCTAAAATCTCCCTGAAAAAAAAAAAAAAAAAATCAGTGGGAGATTAATATTGCCCTTTCTGCTTGTGTGCCAGTCTTGACTCCTGGGTGTGCCATCTCTCTCTCTCTCTCTCTCAAATAGTGGTCCATAGAAAGCCTATTTATTTTTTTGCTTGATTTGGGTTCTAAATTCTACCTGAAAAATCAATAAATCAATCAGTGGGAGATAAATATTGGCCTCTGGGCTTGTGTGCCACTCCTGACTCCTGTGTGTGCCATCTCTCACTCAGTGGGCCATAGAAAGCCTATTTTTTTTTTTTATTTGGTTTCTAAATTCTCCCTGAAAAAATCATTTTATTTTATTTGGTTTCTAAATTCTTCCTGAAAAAATCATTTTATTTTATTTTGTTTCTAAAGTCTCCCTGAAAAAAAAAAAAACCATGGAGCTCTTTACACATACCGTCCCTGGCTTAGAAAGTGAAACAGTTAACAGGCCATGCCCATTACAAGTAGATTCTGACATGGAGTGCACTGATGCACAGCCACAGCCAGACTACTATGCTGGTCCTTTGACTCAGACCACAACATTGCCCTCTCAGGGTACTGATCCACAATCAGACCATGATGAGACTATGTTGCCCCGTCACGAACGCTATACCACCGACCGACACGGTGACACAGACGAAGTTGCACACGAGCTAGAAGAGGAGGTAATAGATGACCCAGTTGTTGACCCCGATTGGCAGCCATTGGGGGAACAGGGTGCAGGCGGCAGTAGTTCTGAAGCGGAGGTGGAGGAGGGGCCGCAGCAGGCATCAACATCGCAACAGGTTCCATCTGCCGGGCCCGTATCTGGCCCAAAACGCGTGGCAAAGCCAAAACCTGTTGGAGGACAGCGTGGCCATCCGGTTAAAGCTCAGTCTGCAATCCCTGAAAAGGGATCCGATGCTAGGAAGAGTGCAGTCTGGCATTTTTTTAAACAACATCCAATTGATCAGCGCAAAGTCATCTGTCAAAAATGTTCAACTAGCTTAAGCAGAGGTCAGAATCTGAAAAGTCTCAATACAAGTTGCATGCATAGACATTTAACCACCATGCATTTTCAAGCCTGGACTAACTACCAAACGTCCCTTAAGGTTGTAGCACCCTCGGCCAATTAAGCTAGTCAGCAACGCAACATCCCTTCCGTCACTGTAAGGCCACCATTTTCCGCACCACCGGCAGTATCTGTGCAGGTTTCTTTGCCAGCCAAAAGCAGTCAGGGTCAGGGAATCACCAGTTTTGTAGGAGGAAATATTGCACCTAGGGCACCGGCGGAAACAATACCGTCTCCAACCGTCTCTCAGTCTGCCATGTCCACCGGCACACCCGCTAGTTCCACGATCTCCAGCTCTCCAATCCAGCTCACCCTACATGAGACTCTGGTTAGAAAAAGGAAGTACTTATCCTCGCATCCGCGTACACAGGGTTTTAACGCCCACATAGCTAGACTAATCTCGTTAGAGATGATGCCCTACCGGTTAGTTGAAAGCGAAGCTTTCAAAGCCCTGATGGAGTATGCTGAACCACGCTACGAGCTACCCAGTCAACACTTTTTTTCCAGAAAAGCCATCCCAGCCCTGCACCAGCATGTTAAACAGCGCATCGTCCATGCACTCAGGCAATCTGTGAGTACAAAGGTGCACCTGACTACAGATGCATGGACCAGTAGGCATGGCCAGGGACGTTACGTGTCCATCACGGCACACTGGGTGAATGTGGTGGATGCAGGGTCCACAGGGGACATCAATTTCGGGACAGTTGTGCCTAGCCCACGGTCTAGGAAACAGTTGGCTGTAGGCGTTCGCTCCCCCTCCTCCTCCTCCTCGTCCTCCTGCAGAAGCGAGAGCACTTCCACAGACCGCAGTCGCCCAACCACTCCATCGGCAGCTGACACTGTTGCACACCAGTTGTCCCATTATGGGCCAGCTACTGGCAAGCGTCAGCAGGCTGTATTGGCTATGAAGTGTTTGTGCGACAACAGACACACCGCGGAAGTTCTGTCCGAGTTCTTGCAGCAAGAAACGCAGTCGTGGCTGGGCACAGTAGATCTTGAGGCAGGCAAGGTAGTGAGTGATAACGGAAGGAATTTCATGGCTGCCATCTCCCTTTCCCAACTGAAACACATTCCTTGCCTGGCTCACACCTTAAACCTGGTGGTGCAGTGCTTATTGAAAACTTATCCTGGGTTCTCCGACCTGCTCTTCAAAGTGCGTGGACTTTGCTCACATATCCGCCGTTCGCCTGTACACTCCAGCCGTATGCAAGACCTATCAGCGGTCTTTGAACCTTCCCCAGCATCGCCTAATCATAGACGTTGCAACAAGGTGGAATTCAACACTGCACATGCTTCAGAGACTTGAAGACACAAAAGAGAATAGTAAAACCAAAAACACTCAGTTTGAAAAAATGTTGCAGTAATCTGCAAGTGCTAGTAAAAGATGTAAAAAACAGGGTATTTGGTTGATACGTTTTTTGCAAAAAATGTATACTAAGCTGCTCTACCAATCTTCATGGTATACCCTTATCAGAGCAGTCCTAACTAATGTATGCAATCCCTATCTGATGTATTTAAAAACCTGATCATCTGTATATAACCTGTGTGAACAGGGTTCAGAGAGGAAAAATCCATGTGTGCATACAGGGTAGAACAGCTTTTGTGCAGATAGCCCAAGAGGAGTGGTGGAACTCCCCAGTCTTGTAGACACAAGAGAACAATTATGGAAACAGGAACACATGGGCTACTTGCACAGTGAACAAGTCTGTATGATCATGTTCACACACCACCAAGAAACCTGAAGACACAAAAGAGAATAGTAAAACCAAAAACACTCAGTTTGAAAAAATGTTGCAGTAATCTGCAAGTGCTAGTAAAAGATGTAAAAAACAGGGTATTTGGTTGATACGTTTTTTGCAAAAAATGTATACTAAGCTGCTCTACCAATCTTCACGGTATACCCTTATCAGAGCAGTCCTAACTAATGTATGCAATCCCTATCTGATGTATTTAAAAACCTGATCATCTGTATATAACCTGTGTGAACAGGGTTCAGAGAGGAAAAATCCATGTGTGCATACAGGGTAGAACAGCTTTTGTGCAGATAGCCCAAGAGGAGTGGTGGAACTCCCCAGTCTTGTAGACACAAGAGAACAATTATGGAAACAGGAACACATGGGCTACTTGCACAGTGAACAAGTCTGTATGATCATGTTCACACACCACCAAGAAACCTGAAGACACAAAAGAGAATAGTAAAACCAAAAACACTCAGTTTGAAAAAATGTTGCAGTAATCTGCAAGTGCTAGTAAAAGATGTAAAAAACAGGGTATTTGGTTGATACGTTTTTTGCAAAAAATGTATACTAAGCTGCTCTACCAATCTTCACGGTATACCCTTATCAGAGCAGTCCTAACTAATGTATGCAATCCCTATCTGATGTATTTAAAAACCTGATCATCTGTATATAACCTGTGTGAACAGGGTTCAGAGAGGAAAAATCCATGTGTGCATACAGGGTAGAACAGCTTTTGTGCAGATAGCCCAAGAGGAGTGGTGGAACTCCCCAGTCTTGTAGACACAAGAGAACAATTATGGAAACAGGAACACATGGGCTACTTGCACAGTGAACAAGTCTGTATGATCATGTTCACACACCACCAAGAAACCTGAAGACACAAAAGAGAATAGTAAAACCAAAAACACTCAGTTTGAAAAAATGTTGCAGTAATCTGCAAGTGCTAGTAAAAGATGTAAAAAACAGGGTATTTGGTTGATACGTTTTTTGCAAAAAATGTATACTAAGCTGCTCTACCAATCTTCACAGTATACCCTTATCAGAGCAGTCCTAACTAATGTATGCAATCCCTATCTGATGTATTTAAAAACCTGATCATCTGTATATAACCTGTGTGAACAGGGTTCAGAGAGGAAAAATCCATGTGTGCATACAGGGTAGAACAGCTTTTGTGCAGATAGCCCAAGAGGAGTGGTGGAACTCCCCAGTCTTGTAGACACAAGAGAACAATTATGGAAACAGGAACACATGGGCTACTTGCACAGTGAACAAGTCTGTATGATCATGTTCACACACCACCAAGAAACCTGAAGACACAAAAGAGAATAGTAAAACCAAAAACACTCAGTTTGAAAAAATGTTGCAGTAATCTGCAAGTGCTAGTAAAAGATGTAAAAAACAGGGTATTCAGGGTGTTCATGCTTCAGAGACTGTGCGAACAGAGGCGGGCTGTTATGTTTTTGTGGGAGGATACACATATAAGGGCAGGCAGTAGGATGGCAGACATGGAGTTGTCAGGTGTGCAGTGGTCGAAGATACAAGACATGTGTCAAGTCCTTCAGTGTTTTGAGGAATGCACACGGCTGGTTAGTGCAGACAACGCCATAATAAGCATGAGCATCCCCCTAATGTGTCTGCTGATGCAAAGTTTGACGCACATAAAGGATCAGGCGTCTGCACCAGAGGAAGAGGAAAGCCTTGATGACAGTCAGCCATTGTCTGTTCAGGGCAGTGTACAGGACGAGGTAGCGGGCGAAGAGGAGGTGGAGGACGAGGAGGATGATGGGGATGAGTATATTTTTAATGAGGAAGCTTTCTCGGGGGCACTGGAAATTGGTTGCGTGGCAAGGCCGGGTTCTGGTTTTTTGAGGGACACAAGTGACGTAGATTTGCCTGAAACTGCCCCTCAACCAATCACAACCGCAGATTTGACAACTGGAACTTTGGCCCACATGGCGGATTATGCCTTACGTATCCTCAAAAGGGACACACGCATTACTAAAATGATGAACGATGACGATTACTGGTTGGCCTGCCTCCTTGATCCTCGCTATAAAGGCAAATTGCAAAATATTATGCCACATGAGAACTTGGAACTAATATTAGCAACCAAACAATCAACTCTTGTTGACCGTTTGCTTCAGGCATTCCCAGCACACAGCGCCTGTGATCGTTCTCACACGAGCTCCAGGGGGCAGCAGACCAGGAGTGTTAGGGGTGCACACATCAGAAGTGGCGTTGGACAGAGGGGTTTTCTGACCAGGTTGTGGAGTGATTTTGCTATGACCGCAGACAGGACAGGTACTGCTGCATCAATTGAAAGTGACAGGAGACAACATTTGTCCAGTATGGTTACAAACTATTTTTCATCCCTTATCGATGTTCTCCCTCAACCGTCATTCCCATTTGATTACTGGGCATCAAAATTAGACACCTGGCCAGAATTGGCAGAATATGCATTGCAGGAGCTTGCTTGCCCGGCAGCTAGTGTCCTATCAGAAAGAGTATTCAGTGCTGCAGGTTCAATATTAACCGAAAAAAGGACTCGTCTGGCTACCCAAAATGTTGATGATCTAACATTCATTAAAATGAACCACAACTGGATTTCGAATTCTTTTGCCCCACCTTGCCTGGCCGACACCTAGCTTTCCTATGAAAAGCTCTTGCCTGTGGACTACTGTGAATTACTTTTCTAATGTCTAATTTGCTGCAGCTGATTGTCCAGCATACGACATGTTTACACCTCCCTAAATGGCCAAACTCCCCACACGGGGCCGTGGTATTGCGACTTGGCGCAAGCACCCGTGAGAGTGCTGTTTGTCTGAAGAGGTGGGTGTGCCCGCTTTTGGTCGACAGCACTGCCACTGGGTCCCTCATAGTACAATAAAGTGTCTCTGGCGGTGGTGGTGCGCACCCAACGTCAGACACACTGTTGTAACATGAGGGGCCCTGGGCCTGTACCGCCGGCCACAAGAGAGTTCACCCACCCCCAGGTCAAACATTGCTCTACCACTTCCACAGTTATCTCTCACACTTCCACCAATGTTTAGTCTATGCGCTGACATCCTTCCATTCCTGCCACTGACAATACCATTGTGTTGACATGTATGATGGTACTTAACATAGTCAGGGGCAGTGTCCTCTATTTACCACAGTAAATACTTTGCGCTAAATTAGTAGGTCTGAAACTACGCAGAGGATCCCACCCCTGTACCTAATGATTGCACCCTTTAGTGTTTTCGTTTTGTTTTAATGCGAAACATTCACATTTATTTATTGTTTTGGACTACTAACTGGCAGACACTCATTACAATCGGCCTCCACTGACCAGACCACTGCTGCCCGTGTACCCCTGGAACCAATTTTAAATTGCCTACAGCCAGCCCAATTTTATTATGTTAGGCCTTCGAAGCCTGTCTGCGGTCCCTCCTTCCACTAGGCCTCCACTGACCTGTGTACTGCTGCCCGTGTACCCCTGGAACCAATTATAAAGTGCCTACAGCCTGTCCAATTTTATTATGTTAGGCCTTTGAAGCCTGTCTGCGGTCCCTCCTTCCACTAGGCCTCCACTGACCTGTGTACTGCTGCCCGTGTACCCCTGGAACCAATTATAAAGTGCCTACAGCCTGTCCAATTTTATTATGTTAGGCCTTTGAAGCCTGTCTGCGGTCCCTCCTTCCACTAGGCCTCCACTGACCTGTGTACTGCTGCCCGTGTACCCCTGGAACCAATTATAAAGTGCCTACAGCCTGTCCAATTTTATTATGTTAGGCCTTCGAAGCCTGTCTGCAGTCCCTCCTTCCACTAGGCCTCCACTGACCAGACCACTGCTGCCCGTGTACCCCTGGAACCAATTTTAAATTGCCTACAGCCAGCCCAATTTATTATGTTAGGCCTTCGAAGCCTGTCTGCGGTCCCTCCTTCCACTAGGCCTCCACTGACCTGTGTACTGCTGCCCGTGTACCCCTGGAACCAATTATAAAGTGCCTACAGCCTGTCCAATTTTATTATGTTAGGCCTTTGAAGCCTGTCTGCGGTCCTTCCTTCTACTAGGCCTCCACTGACCTGTGTACTGCTGCCCGTGTACCCCTGGAACCAATTTTAAATTGCCTACAGCCAGCCCAATTTTATTATGTTAGGCCTTCGAAGCCTGTCTGCGGTCCCTCCTTCCACTAGGCCTCCATTGACCAGACCACTGCTGCCCGTGTACCCCTGGAACCAATTTTAAATTGCCTACAGCCAGCCCAATTTTATTATGTTAGGCCTTTGAAGCCTGTCTGCGGTCCCTCCTTCCACTAGGCCTCCACTGACCTGTGTACTGCTGCCCGTGTACCCCTGGAACCAATTATAAAGTGCCTACAGCCTGTCCAATTTTATTATGTTAGGTGTTGTGAATTCTGTGGCAGAGCTCCCTCCTGTGGTCACAAGTGGTACTTCGGCTGATTCTCTCTGGGAGCTTCCGTTTGTGGAGGAAAGTGGTACTGCTGCTTCTGAGTTTCCTCCCTCAGGTGATCTGGTGAGGTCGTTAGGTGCTTCTCTACTTAACCCCACCTAATGCTTTGATTCATGCTTCCTGTCAATGTTCCAGTGTTGGACTTGTGTTTCTCTGGATCATTCCTGTGGCCTGCTGCTCTGCATAGCTAAGTGCTTCTTTGCTATTTGTTGCTATTTTTTCTGTCCAGCTTGTCTATTTGTTTTGCTGGAAGCTCTGGGACGCAAAGGGTGTACCTCCGTGCCGTTAGTTCGGTACGGAGGGTCTTCTTGCCCCTTTGCGTGGTTTTCTTTAGGGTTTTGTGTAGACCGCAAAGTTATCTTTCCTATCCTCGTTCTGTCTAGAATATCGGGCCTCACTTTGCTGAATCTATTTCATCCCTACGTTTGTCTTTTCATCTTACTCACAGTCATTATATGTGGGGGGCTGCCTTTTCCTTTGGGGTATTTCTCTGAGGCAAGGTAGGCTTATTTTTTCTATCTTCAGGCTAGTTAGTTTCTCAGGCTGTGCCGAGTTGCATAGGTAGCGTTAGGCGCAATCCACGGCTACCTCTAGTTGTGTTTGGAGAGGATCAGGGATTGCGGTCTGCAGAGTTCCCACATCTCAGAGCTCGTTCTATTATTTTGGGTTGTTGTCAGATCACTGTATGTGCTCTGACCTCCATGTCCATTGTGATACTGAATTGCCTTTCATAACAGTTAGGTCTTCGAAGCCTGTCTGCAGTCCGTCCTTCCACTAGGCCTCCACTGACCAAACCACTGCTGCCCGTGTACCCCTGGAACCAATTTTAAATTGCCTACAGCCAGCCCAATTTATTATGTTAGCCCTTCGAAGCCTGTCTGCGGTCCCTCCTTCCACTAGGCCTCCACTGACCTGTGTACTGCTGCCCGTGTACCCCTGGAACCAATTATAAAGTGCCTACAGCCTGTCCAATTTTATTATGTTAGGCCTTTGAAGCCTGTCTGCGGTCCTTCCTTCTACTAGGCCTCCACTGACCTGTGTACTGCTGCCCGTGTACCCCTGGAACCAATTTTAAATTGCCTACAGCCTGTCCAATTTTATTATGTTAGGCCTTCGAAGCCTGTCTGCGGCCCGTTCTTTCTACTATTACTACACTGACCAGTCTACTGCTGCCTGTGTACCCCTGGAACCTATTTAAAAGTGCCTACAGCCCAATATTTTTATATGTTAGGCCTTCGAAGCCTGTCTGCGGCCCGTTCTTTCTACTACTACTACACTGACCAGTCTACTGCTGCCCGTGTACCCCTGGAACCAATGTTAAAGTGCCTACAGCCCAATATTTTTTTATGTTAGGCCTTCGAAGCCTGTCTGCGGCCCGTTCTTTCTACTACTCCTACACTGACCAGACCACTGCTGCCCGTGTACCCCTGGAACCAATGTTAAAGTGCCTACAGCCCAATATCTTTTTATGTTAGGCCTTCGAAGCCTGTCTGTGGCCCGTTCTTTCTACTACTCCTCCACTGACCAGACCACAGCTGCCCGTGTACCCCTGGAACCTATTTTTAATTGCATAGAGCATCCTTTTTTTAATAGTAGGCATACAAAGTCTGTCTGCGGTCCACTATTGAAATTATCCTCCACTGCCCAGAGCAGTGCTGCCTGTGTACCCCTGTAACCTTTTTTAAGCTGCAGTGAGCCACATTTTTGGTTTAAGGCCTACTACCTGTGTCTGTCTGCGCCACTCAATACAGCTGTGTTCCTTTGAAAAAAGCTGAGCGTCAATAGTCTTGTTTTCAGCCTCTAGGAATTTTAAAACTGCATTGGGGCTACTACTTTGGTAGGGCCTACTAACGGTGTCTGCCGCCCCAAGGTGTGCCCCAGGTTTAGTCCACATTGCTTCGATTTTCCTACTCTCGTTTAGTAGTTGTTGGAAACTACACTGCATTAGGCCTACAAATTGGGTATGGGGTGTAGAGAGACGGTGTGTTACACTCCAAGATGTTCCCCAGGTTTCGTCCACATTGCTTCGATCTTCCTACTCTCGTTTAGTAGTTGGTGAAAACTACACTGCATAAGGCGTACAAATTGGGTATGGGGTGTAGAGACGGTGTGTTCAACTCCAAGGTGTTCCCCAGGTTTCCTCTCCATTGCTTCAATCTTAATGCTCTCGTTTAGTAGTTGTTGGAAACTACACTGCATTAGGCCTACAAATTGGGTATGGGGTGTGGAGACGGTGTCTTCCACTCCAAGGTGTTCTCCAGGTTGCCTTTCCTGAGCTTCTATCTTCAGGCTCTTGTTAAATAGTGGTTAAATGGAACAACTGCATTTGGCATACTAGTTGGTTTGGGGCCTACTAACAGTGTCTGCCGCTCCTTGCTGTTCTCCTGGTTTCCTGTCCTGAAATTCCATTTTCAGGCTCTCGTTAAGTAGTTGTTAATGTTAGACTGCATTTGGCCTACTAGTTGGGTTGGGGCCTACTATCGGTGTCTGCCACTCCTTGCTGTTCTCCTCCACTGAACAAAGCTGTGCCGCCTGTTTACTACGGTTGCCAATTTTGAACTGCATTTCGACTACTTACTGATTTGGGCCTACTCTCTGTGTCAGCCTCTCATTCCAGTTGTCCTCCACTGCAATGCCCCCTGGTTAGTCCTGTGTTACCAATTTGGAACTGCATTTAGCCAACTTTATTCTTTGGGCCTATATCTGTGTTTCCTCCTCATCCTGCCCATTGCCCAGCCAGTGATAGATGAGTCTGCTGGTACATTGACCCATAACGCAACATTCCCCGTGCACGCTACACAACAAGATTGTGACCCTGCTGAAAGTCAGGTTCCTCTTCCCGCATACCATACCACCTTACACGGGGACAAAGAGGAAGGTGCAGATGAAAGTGCAGGTTCCTTCATCAGGTGGGGGGAGGAATACTAGTTGGCGACGTCACTGGCACAGGGCCTCTCATAGTACGCAAAAGTGTTGCTGCCGGTGGGAGGCGCCCCCGCCGTGCAAACACACCGCTGTACTTTGAGGGGCCCTGTGCCAGTGCCAATGCCAACGAGTGGGCCCCCCCTGCTTGCTCAGGATCACAGCACTTGCAAAGTTGAAATACTTACCTCTCCCTGCTCCACTGCCGTGACGTGGTCCAGATTTCCTGGGCCCACTAATTACTTGAACCAGCCCTACCCCTCACAACTTTAGCCAAATGACCCCCAATTTCAAATGCCTTCCAATTATTATAAGGTAAATTACGATTGACAAGCTTCTGTAACAAGAATGGATGTTTTTGCCATTAAAATGGGCAGTGTAGGTGTTTTCCTGGCCTCCACTCACTGCCGACTATGCTCCCCCATTGACTTGCATTGGGTTTCGTGTTTCTGTCGATACCCGACTTTTCGCGATAATCGGCCGATTCCACTCGACTCGACTTCTAAGATAGTCGGGTTTCGCGAAACACGGCTCGACTCTAAAAAGGTCAAGGTCGCTCAACCCTAGTTAACACTTTACTCATCCAGTCGTAATACATGGTTACAAAGAAACCTCTGTTTTGAAAAGGTTGAGAGGAGAAATGAAGGCAATTACATAGAGTTATTTGAGAAAGCATTCACTCCCTTGGATTTTTACCTAATTTGTTACATTACAACATGTGTTAAAATATTTTTGTAATCCAATTTGTGTGTGATGCATCAGCACTAAATAGTCTAATTTGGTGAAATGACGTGAGAAAAATATTGTCATAAATTAAATTTATGGGCTAAATAACTAAAAATTGGCATGTTCTTATGTATTCACCCCCTTTTGCTATGAAGCCCCTAAAAATTTCTGGTGCAAGCAATTACCTTCATAAGTCACATGCTTAGTGATAGGAAGTCCACTTGTGTGCAATCTGTCACATGGACTGTCAGTATATACACACCTTTTCTGAAAGACCACAGAGGCTGCAACACCATTAAGTAAGAGGCACCACTAACCAAACACCATGAAGATCTCCAAGCAAGTCAGGGACAAAGTTGTTGAGAAGTACAAGTCATGGTTAGGTTATGAAAAGAATATCCTAATCTCTGATGATCTCCCGGAGCACAATCAAATCCATTATCATATGGAAAGAACATGATATCACCACAACCCTGCTAAGAGAGGGCAACCCAACAAAACTCTCAGCCCGGGCAAGAAGGGCATTAATCAGAGAGGCATCACAGAAACTAACCCTGAAGGACCTGCAGAGTTCTTAAGCAGAGATTGGAGTATCTGCCTGTATGACCACAATAAGACGCACACGCAATAAGCATGGTTCAAATTCCGCGCCAATTCGCGGGCGGACTGCGCCTGTCGCTGATTGTTCGCAGCCGGGCGTGAAGCCAGGGCCGGCTCCAGGTTTTTGAGGGCCCTGGGCAAAAGAGTCTCAGTGGGCCCCCCCCTCTTTAACACATGCCACAATTCATGATGCACAGATACAGCAGAGAAATATAGAACAGCCAAGTAGCGTATAACACAGCCCACATAATATATAACACAGCCCATGTAGTATATAGCACAGCCACGTAGTATATAGCACAGCCACGTAGTATATTGCCCAGCCACATAGTATCCCAAGTAGTAAATAGCACAGACACGTAGTATATTGCCCAGCCACGTAGTATATTGCCCAGCCACGCAGTATATTGCCCAGCGACGTAGTATATAGCACAGACACGTAGTATATTGCCCAGCCACATAGTATATTGCCCAGCGACGTAATATATTGCCCAGCCACGCAGTATATTAGCCAGCCACGTAGTATGTTGCCCAGCCACATAGTATATTGCCCAGCCACGTAGTATATTGCCCAGCTACGTAATATATTGACCAGCCACGCAGTATATTAGCCAGCCACGTAGTATATTGCCCAGCCACATAGTATATTGCCCAGCCACGTAGTATATTGCCCAGCCACGTAGAATATTGCCCAGCCACGTAGTATACTGCCAAGGCACGTAGTATATTGCCCAGCCACGTAGTATATTGCCCAGCCATGCAGTATATTGCTCAGCCATGTAGTATATTGCCGAGCCACGTAGTATATAGCACAGACACATAGTATAAAGCACAGACACATAGTATATTTCCCAGCCACGTAATATATTGCACAGCCACATAGTATAAAGCACAGACACGTAGTATATTGCCCAGCCACGTAATATATTGCACAGCCACGTAATATATTGCACAGCCACGTAGTATATAGCACAGAGACGTAGTATATAACACTGCCCATGCAGTATATGAGACAGGCCACTCAGTATATAGCACAGCGATGTAGTACATTGCACAGCCACGTAATATATACCACCACCACGTAGTATATAGCACAGCCCTCGTAGTATATAGCACAGAGATGTAGTATATAACACAGCCCACGCAGTATCTAACACAGCCCACGCAGTATATAGCAATGTGGGCTCCATATTCCTTTTAAAAAAAGAATTAAAATAAAAAATAGTTATATACTCACCCTCCGTCGGCCCCCTGGATCCAGCCGAGGCATTTACCGATGCTCCTCGCGACGCTCCGGTTGCAAGAGTGCATTGCGGTCTCGCGAGATGATGACGTAGCGGTCTCACGAGGTCAGGTTGACCGATGCTGCTTAGGGGTCCGCTGGGGTGATGTTATGGCAGTACACAGGGCTATATAATATGATTGCAATATATAAATAATTTAAAAACTTTCATGGGAGTGCTTCTTTAAGGAACTGATTTTTTATTGCAGGAATTTCTCCAATAAATCTGCATCAGATGAATTAAGAAATCAATTATAACTTTAGCATGGTGTGGAACAATTGTAATTTATGTAATTCACTGATATATTGGAGCAGCATTTTGCGTACCTGCACTTTTAATATGTGTGAGGAATATTTTTGGCCTGTATATGAACTGTATCCGACATCTTAAAGGGAACCTGTCACCCCTAAAATCGCGGTTGAGGTAAGCCCACCGGCATCAGGGGCTTATCTACAGCATTCTGTAATGCTGTAGATAAGCCGCCGATGTTACCTGAAAGAGGAGAAAAAGGCGTTAGATTATACTCACCCAGGGGCGGTCCCGCTGCTGGTCTGGTCGGATGGGCGTCTCTGGTCCGCTGCGGCGCCTCCCATCTTCATTCCAAGACGTCCTCTTCTGATCTTCAGCCACGGCTCCGGCGCAGGCGTACTTTGTCTGTCCTGTTGAGGGCAGAGCAAAGTACTGCAGTGCGCAGGCGCCGGGCCTCTCTGACCTTACCGGCGCCTGCGCACTTCAGTACTTCGGTCTGCCCTCAACAGGGCAGACAAAGTACGCCTGCCCCGGAGCCGTGGCTGAAGATCAGAAGAGGACGTCTTGGAATGAAGATGAGAGGCGCCGCAGCGGACCAGAGACGCCCATCCGACCGGACCAGCAGCGGGACTGCCCCTGGGTGACTATAATTTAACGTCTTTTTCTCCTCTTTCAGGTAACATCGGGGGCTTATCTACAGCATTACAGAATGCTGTAGATAAGCCCCTGATGCCGGTGGGCTTACCTCACTCGCGATTTTCGGGGTGACAGGTTCCCTTTAATCGTTTTTTCCTATGTGATCTCTAGTCACTAGAAGCAACAGCATTTTTATTTAGTTTATCTCTATTTAAGTCTCCCTCCAGATCCTTCCATCTATAATCTCCATGGACTTTTATTAGTAGCAAGTGTAATTTGATCCCTTACTAAAAACAAATTTGTAGACAGCTTTGAGCAGGTTTTGATAGTGAATGATCAACAAGTTAGAAGAAGTGTCAGATTGTAATACATTTTATTACAAAGTTTCTACTCTTGAATTATATAAAGAAAATTCAAAGTGTAGATAGTCTTTAACCCCTTTCTGCCATCAGACGTACTATTCCATCCATGTGGGGTGGGCTTTACTTCCCAAGGACGGAATAGTACGTCATAGGCGATCGGCCGTGCTCACGGGGGGAGCGCGGCCGATCGCGGCCGGGTGTCAGCTGCTTATCGCAGCTGACACCCGACACTATGTGCCAGGAGCGGTCACGGACTGCTCCCGGCACATTAACCCCCGGCACACCGCGATCAAACATGATCGCGATGTGCCGGTGGTGCAGGGAAGCATCGCGCAGGGAGGGGGCTCCCTGCGGGCTTCCCTGAGCCCCCCGCAGCAACGCGATGTGATCGCGTTGCTCCGGGGGTCTCCGTAACTCCCTCCTGCAGCAAGTCCCGGATCCAAGATGGCCGCGGATCCGGGTCCTGCAGGGAGGGAGGTGGCTTACCAAGTGCCTGCTCAGAGCAGGCACTTGGTAACGCTGCAGCGCTGTTTGACAGATCGGTGATCTGTCAGAGTGCTGTGCAAACTGGCAGATCACCGATCTGTATTGTCCCCCCCTGGGACAAAGTAAAAAAGTTAAAAAAAATTTTTACAAGTGTGTAAAAGAAAAAAATAAATAAATCCTAAACAATGAGAAAAAAAAAATATTATTCCCATAAATACATTTCTTTATCTAAATAAAAAAAACAAAACAATAAAAGTACACATATTTAGTATCGCCGCGTCCGCAACAACCCGACCTATAAAACTGGCCCACTAGTTAACCCCTTCAGTAAACACCGTAAGAAAAAAAAACGAGGCAAAAAACAACGCTTTATTATCATACCGCCGAACAAAAAGTGGAACAACACGCGATCAAAAAGACAGATATAAATAACCATGATACCGCTGAAAGCGTCATCTTGTCCCGCAAAAAACGAGCTGCCATACAGCATCATCAGCAAAAAAATAAAAAAGTTATAGTCCTCAGAATAAAGCGATGCAAAAATAATTATTTTTTCTCTAAAATAATTTTTATCATATAAAAGCACCAAAACATAAAAAAATGATATAAATGAGGTGTCGCTGTAATCGTACTGACCCGAAGAATAAAACTACTTTATCAATTTTACCAAACGCGGAACGGTATAAACGCCTCCCCAAAAAGAAATTCATGAATAGCTGGTTTTTGCTAATTCTGCCTCACAAAAATCGGAATAAAAAGCGATCAAAAAATGTCACGTGCCCGAAAGTGATACCAATAAAAACGTCAACTCGTCCCGCAAAAAACAAGACCTCACATGACTCTGTGGACTCAAATATGGATAAATTATAGCTCTCAAAATGTGGTAACGCAAAAAATATTTTTTGCAATAAAAAGCGTCTTTCAGTGAGTGACGGCTGCCAATCATAAAAATCCGCTAAAAAACCCGCTATAAAAGTAAATCAAACCCCCCTTCATCACCCCCTTAGTTAGGGAAAAATAAAAAAAAATTAAAAAATGTATTTACTTCCATTTTCCCATTAGGGTTAGGGCTAGGGTTAGGGCTAGGGTTAGGGCTAGGGTTAGGGTTAGGGCTAGGGTTAGGGTTAGGGCTAGGGTTAGGGCTAGGGTTAGGGTTTGGGCTAGGGTTAGGGCTAGGGTTTGGGTTAGGACTAGGGTTAGGGCTAGGGTTAGGGCTAGGGTTAGGGTTAGGGCTAGGGTTAGGGTTATGTTATGAAAGGCAATTCAGAATCACAATGGACATGGAGGTCAGAGCACATTCAGTGAACTGACAATAACCCAAAATAATAGAACGAGCTCTGAGACGTGGGAACTCTGCAGACCGCAATCCCTAAGCCTATCAAACCACACTAAAGGTAGCCGTGGAGCGCTCCTGACCAGAACCTAGGCGCCTCGTCACAGCCTGAGAAACTAGCTAATCCTGAAGATAGAAAAATAAGCCTACCTTGCCTCAGAGAAATTCCCCAAAGGAAAAGGCAGCCCCCCACATATAATGACTGTGAGCAAGATGAAAACACAAACATAGAGATGAAACAGATTTAGCAAAGTGAGGCCCGACTAGCTGAACAGAACGAGGATAGGGAAGATAACTTTGCGGTCAGCACAAAAACCTATAAAAAACCACGCAGAGGTGACAAAAAGACCCTCCGCACCGACTAACGGTACGGAGGTGGTCCCTCTGCGTCTCAGAGCTTCCAGCAGGCGAGAAAAACCAATAAAGCAAGCTGGACAGAAAAATAGCAACAAAATAACATAAGCAAAACTTAGCTTTGCAGAGCAGCAGGCCACAGGAATGATCCAGGGAAAAAACAAGTCCCACACTGAAACATTGACAGGAAGCATAGATCAAAGCATCAGGTGGAGTTAAGTAGAGAAGAAGCTAACGAGCTCACCAGATCACCTGAGGGAGGAAACTCAGAAGCTGCAGTACCACTTTCCTCCACAAACGGAAGATCCCAGAGAGAATCAGCCGAAGTACCACTTGTGACCACAGGAGTGAACTCTGCCACAGAATTCACAACAGTACCCCCCCCTTGAGGAGGGGTCACCGAACCCTCACCAGAGCCCCCAGGCCGACCAGGATGAGCCACATGAAAGGCACGAACAAGATCGGGAGCATGGACATCAGAGGCAAAAACCCAGGAATTATCCTCCTGAGCATAACCCTTCCATTTAACCAGATACTGGAGTTTCCGTCTTGAAACACGAGAATCCAAAATCTTCTCCACAATATACTCCAATTCCCCCTCCACCAAAACCGGGGCAGGAAGCTCAACAGATGGAACCATAGGTGCCACGTATCTCCGCAACAATGACCTATGGAATACGTTATGTATGGAAAAAGAATCTGGAAGGGTCAGACGAAAAGACACAGGATTAAGAACCTCAGAAATCCTATACGGACCAATAAAACGAGGTTTAAACTTAGGAGAGGAAACCTTCATAGGAATATGACGAGAAGATAACCAAACCAGATCCCCAACACGAAGTCGGGGACCCACACGGCGTCTGCGATTAGCGAAAAGTTGAGCCTTCTCCTGGGACAAGGTCAAATTGTCCACTACCTGAGTCCAAATCTGCTGCAACCTGTCCACCACAGTATCCACACCAGGACAGTCCGAAGACTCAACCTGTCCAGAAGAGAAACGAGGATGGAACCCAGAATTGCAGAAAAACGGTGAAACCAAGGTAGCCGAGCTGGCCCGATTATTAAGGGCGAACTCAGCCAAAGGCAAAAAGGACACCCAGTCATCCTGATCAGCAGAAACAAAGCACCTCAGATATGTTTCCAAGGTCTGATTGGTTCGCTCGGTCTGGCCATTAGTCTGAGGATGGAAAGCCGAGGAAAAAGACAAGTCAATGCCCATCCTACCACAAAAGGCTCGCCAAAACCTCGAAACAAACTGGGAACCTCTGTCAGAAACAATATTCTCTGGAATGCCATGCAAACGAACCACATGCTGGAAGAACAAAGGCACCAAATCAGAGGAGGAAGGCAATTTAGACAAGGGTACCAGATGGACCATCTTAGAAAAGCGATCACAGACCACCCAAATGACTGACATCTTTTGAGAAACGGGAAGGTCAGAAATAAAATCCATAGAGATATGTGTCCAAGGCCTCTTCGGGACCGGCAAGGGCAAAAGCAACCCACTGGCACGAGAACAGCAGGGCTTAGCCCGAGCACAAATCCCACAGGACTGCACAAAAGCACGCACATCCCGCGACAGAGAGGGCCACCAAAAGGATCTAGCCACTAACTCTCTGGTACCAAAGATTCCAGGATGACCAGCCAACACCGAACAATGAAGTTCAGAGATAACTCTATTCGTCCACCTATCAGGGACAAACAGTTTCTCCGCTGGGCAACGATCAGGTTTATTAGCCTGAAATTTTTGCAGCACCAGCCGCAAATCAGGGGAGATGGCAGACACAATTACTCCTTCCTTGAGGATACCCGCCGGCTCAGATAAACCCGGAGAGTCGGGTACAAAACTCCTAGACAGAGCATCCGCCATCACATTTTTAGAGCCCGGAAGGTACGAAATCACAAAGTCAAAACGGGCAAAAAACAACGACCAACGAGCTTGTCTAGGATTCAAGCGCTTGGCAGACTCGAGATAAGTCAAGTTCTTATGATCAGTCAATACCACCACGCGATGCTTAGCTCCTTCAAGCCAATGACGCCACTCCTCGAATGCCCACTTCATGGCCAGCAACTCTCGGTTGCCCACATCATAATTACGCTCAGCAGGCGAAAACTTCCTGGAAAAGAAAGCGCATGGTTTCATCACTGAGCAACCAGAACCTCTCTGCGACAAAACAGCCCCTGCTCCAATCTCAGAAGCATCAACCTCGACCTGGAACGGAAGAGAAACATCTGGTTGACACAACACAGGGGCAGAAGAAAAACGACGCTTCAACTCTTGAAAAGCTTCCACAGCAGCAGAAGACCAATTGACCACATCAGCACTCTTCTTGGTCAAATCGGTCAATGGTTTAGCAATACTAGAAAAATTGCAGATGAAGCGACGATAAAAATTAGCAAAGCCCAGGAACTTTTGCAGACTTTTCAGAGATGTCGGCTGAGTCCAATCATGGATGGCTTGGACCTTAACAGGATCCATCTCGATAGTAGAAGGGGAAAAGATGAACCCCAAAAATGAAACCTTCTGCACACCAAAGAGACACTTTGATCCCTTCACAAACAAAGAATTAGCACGCAGGACCTGAAAAACCGTTCTGACCTGCTTCACATGAGACTCCCAATCATCCGAGAAGATCAAAATGTCATCCAAGTACACAATCAGGAATTTATCCAGGTACTCTCGGAAGATGTCATGCATAAAGGACTGAAACACTGATGGAGCATTGGCAAGTCCGAACGGCATCACGAGATACTCAAAATGACCCTCGGGCGTATTAAATGTAGTTTTCCATTCATCACCTTGCTTAATTCGCACCAGATTATACGCACCACGAAGATCTATCTTTGTGAACCAACTAGCCCCCTTAATCCGAGCAAACAGATCAGATAACAATGGCAAGGGGTACTGAAATTTAACCGTGATCTTATTAAGAAGGCGGTAATCTATACAAGGTCTCAGCGAACCATCCTTCTTGGCTACAAAAAAGAACCCTGCTCCTAATGGCGACGATGACGGGCGAATATGCCCCTTCTCCAGGGATTCCTTCACATAACTGCGCATAGCGGTGTGCTCAGGCACGGACAAATTAAACAATCGACCTTTTGGGAATTTACTACCAGGAATCAAATTGATAGCACAATCACAATCCCTATGCGGATTGGACTTGGGCTCATCAAATATATCCCGGTAATCAGACAAGAACTCTGGGACCTCAGAAGGAGTGGATGACGAAATTGACAGAAATGGAACATCACCATGTACCCCCTGACAACCCCAGCTGGACACCGACATGGATTTCCAATCTAATACTGGATTATGGGGTTGTAGCCATGGCAACCCCAACACGACCACATCATGCAGATTATGCAACACCAGAAAGCGAATAACCTCCTGATGTGCAGGAGCCATGCACATGGTCAGCTGGGTCCAGTATTGAGGCTTATTCTTGGCCAAAGGCGTAGCATCAATTCCTCTCAATGGAATAGGACACTGCAAGGGCTCCAAGAAAAACCCACAACGCTTAGCATATTCCAAGTCCATCAAATTCAGGGCAGCGCCTGAATCCACAAATGCCATGACAGAATATGATGACAAAGAGCAGATCAAGGTAACGGACAGAAGAAATTTTGACTGTACAGTACCAATGGTGGCAGACCTAGCGAACCGCTTAGTGCGCTTAGGACAATCAGAGATAGCATGAGTGGAATCACCACAGTAGAAACACAGACCATTCAGAAGTCTATGTTCTTGCCGTTCAACTCTGGTCAAGGTCCTATCACACTGCATAGGCTCAGGTTTAAGCTCAGGTAATACCGCCAAATGGTGCACAGGTTTACGCTCACGCAAGCGTCGACCGATCTGAATGGCCAAAGACATAGACTCATTCAAACCAGCAGGCATAGGAAATCCCACCATGACATCCTTAAGGGCTTCAGAGAGACCCTTTCTGAATATTGCTGCCAGCGCAGATTCATTCCATTGAGTGAGCACTGACCACTTTCTAAATTTCTGACAATATACCTCTATCTCATCCTGAGCCTGACAAAGAGCCAGCAAATTTTTTTCTGCCTGATCCACTGAATTAGGCTCATCGTACAGCAACCCAAGCGCCAGGAAAAACGTATCGATATTACTCAATGCAGGATCTCCTGATGCAAGAGAAAACGCCCAGTCCTGAGGGTCGCCGCGCAAAAAAGAAATGACGATCCTAACCTGTTGAATTGGGTCACCAGAAGAGCGAGGTTTCAAAGCCAGAAATAGTTTACAATTATTTTTGAAACTCAGAAATTTAGTTCTATCTCCAAAAAACAAATCTGGAATAGGAATTCTCGGTTCAAGCAAAGAATTCTGGACCACAAAATCTTGAATATTTTGAACTCTTGCCGTGAGCTGATCCACACATGAAGACAGACCTTTAATGTCCATTGCTACACCTGTGTCCTGAACCACCCAAATGTCTAGGGGAAAAAAAAGACAAAACACAGTGCAAAGAAAAAAAAATGGTCTCAGAACTTCTTTTTTTCCTCTATTGAGAATCATTAGCACTTTGGTCTTCCTGTACTGTTATGAAAGGCAATTCAGAATCACAATGGACATGGAGGTCAGAGCACATTCAGTGAACTGACAATAACCCAAAATAATAGAACGAGCTCTGAGACGTGGGAACTCTGCAGACCGCAATCCCTAAGCCTATCAAACCACACTAAAGGTAGCCATGGAGCGCTCCTGACCAGAACCTAGGCGCCTCGTCACAGCCTGAGAAACTAGCTAATCCTGAAGATAGAAAAATAAGCCTACCTTGCCTCAGAGAAATTCCCCAAAGGAAAAGGCAGCCCCCCACATATAATGACTGTGAGCAAGATGAAAACACAAACATAGAGATGAAACAGATTTAGCAAAGTGAGGCCCGACTAGCTGAACAGAACGAGGATAGGGAAGATAACTTTGAGGTCAGCACAAAAACCTATAAAAAACCACGCAGAGGGGACAAAAAGACCCTCCGCACCGACTAACGGTACGGAGGTGGTCCCTCTGCGTCTCAGAGCTTCCAGCAGGCGAGAAAAACCAATAAAGCAAGCTGGACAGAAAAATAGCAACAAAATAACATAAGCAAAACTTAGCTTTGCAGAGCAGCAGGCCACAGGAATGATCCAGGGAAAAAACAAGTCCCACACTGAAACATTGACAGGAAGCATAGATCAAAGCATCAGGTGGAGTTAAGTAGAGAAGAAGCTAACGAGCTCACCAGATCACCTGAGGGAGGAAACTCAGAAGCTGCAGTACCACTTTCCTCCACAAACGGAAGATCCCAGAGAGAATCAGCCGAAGTACCACTTGTGACCACAGGAGTGAACTCTGCCACAGAATTCACAACAGGGTTATGGTTAGGGCTAGGGTTAGGGCTAGGGTTAAGGCTACAGTTAGGGTTAAGGCTACAGTTAGGGTTAAGGCTACAGTTAGGGTTAAGGCTACAGTTAGGGTTAGGGTTTGGATTACATTTGCGGTTGGGAATAGGGTTGGGATTAGGGTTAGGGGTGTGTCTGGGTTAGAGGTGTGGTTAGGGTTACCGTTTGAATTAGGGTTAGGGGTGTGTTTGGATTAGGGTTTCAGTTATAATTGGGGGGTTTCCACTGTTTAGACACATCAGGGGCTCTCCAAATGCGACATGGCGTCCGATTTCAATTCCAGCCAATTCTGCGTTGAAAAAGTAAAACAGTGCTCCTTCCCTTCCGAGCCCTCCCATGCGCCCAAACGGTGGTTCCCCCCCACATATGGGGCATCAGCGCACTCAGGACAAATTGGACAACAAATTTTGGTGTCCAATTTCTCCTGTTACCCTCGAGAAAATACAAAACTGGGGGCTAAAAAATAATTTTGGGATTTTTTTATTTTGTTTTCACGGCTCTGCGTTAGAAACTGTAGTGAAACACTTGGGGGCTCAAAGTTCTCACAACACATCTAGATAAGTTCCTTGGGGGGTCTAGTTTCCAATATGGGGTCTGTTGTGAATTCTGTTGCCAAGCTCCCTCCTGTGGTCGAGAGTGGTACTTCGGCTGGTTCTGTCTATGAGCTTCCTTTGGTGGATGAGAGTGGTACTGCGGCTTCTGAGTTTCCTTCCTCAGGTGATGAGGTTAAGTCGTTAGGTGCTGCTCTATTTAACTCCACCTGGTGCTTTGATCCTGGCCTCCAGTCAATGTTCTAGTATTGGTCTTGCTTCCTCCTGGATCGTTCCTGTGGCCTGCATAAGCTAAGTTCTGCTTGTGTTACTTTTGTTTGCTGTATTTTCTGTCCAGCTTGCTATATTGGTTTTTCTTGCTTGCTGGAAGCTCTGAGACGCAGAGGGAGCACCTCCGTACCGTTAGTCGGTGCGGAGGGTCTTTTTGCCCCTCTGCGTGGTTGTTTGTAGGTTTTTGTGTTGACGGCAAAGCTATCTTTCCTATCCTCGGTCTATTCAGTAAGTCGGGCATCACTTTGCTAAATCTATTTCATCTCTGTGTTTGTATTTTCATCTTTACTCACAGTCATTATATGTTGGGGGCTGCCTTTTCCTTTGGGGAATTTCTCTGAGCAAGGTAGGCTTATTTTTCTATCTTCAGGGCTAGTTAGTTTCTCAGGCTGTGCCGAGTTGCATAGGGAGCGTTAGGCGCAATCCACGGCTACCTCTAGTGTGGTGTGTTAGGATTAGGGATTGCGGTCAGCAGAGTTCCCACGTCTCAGAGCTCGTCCTATGTTTTTGGTAATTGTCAGGTCACTTTGTGTGCTCTGAACTTCAAGGTCCATTGTGGTTCTGAATTACCTGTTCATAACAGTACTGGAGGCCAAAAGTACTAATGCTTCTCAATAGAGGGAAAAGAGAAGTTCTGAGACCATTTTTTTTTCTTTGCCTGTGTTCTGTCTTTCTTTTCCCCTTTACATCAGGGTGGTTCAGAACACAGGTGTGGACATGGACATTCAGGGTCTGTCCTCTTTGTTGGATAATCTCACTATAAGTGTACAGAACATTCAAGATTTAGTGGTTCAGAATCCTATGTTAGAACCTAAAATTCCTATTCCTGAGTTGTTTTCTGGAGATAGAGCTAAGTTTTTGAATTTTAAAAATAATTGTAAATTATTTCTGGCTTTGAAACCCCGCTCCTCTGGTGACCCAGTTCAACAAGTTAGGATCATTATTTCTTTATTACGTGGCGACCCTCAAGACTGGGCATTTTCCCTTGCGCCAGGAGATCCTGCATTATGTAACATTGATGCGTTTTTTCTGGCGCTCGGATTGCTGTACGACGAACCTAATTCAGTGGATCAGGCAGAGAAAAATTTGCTGGCTCTGTGTCAGAGTCAGGATGAGATAGAGATTTATTGTCAGAAGTTTAGAAAGTGGTCCGTGCTCACTCAATGGAATGAATGTGCGCTGGCAGCTATTTTCAGAAAGGGTCTCTCTGAAGCCCTTAAGGATGTCATGGTGGGATTTCCTATGCCTGCTGGTCTAAATGAGTCTATGTCTTTGGCCATTCAGATCGGTCGACGCTTGCGTGAGCGTAAATCTGTGCACCATTTGGCGGTATTATCTGAGCATAAACCTGAGCCTATGCAGTGCGATAGGACTTTGACCAGAGCTGAAAGGCAAGAACACAGACGTCAGAATGGGCTGTGTTTCTACTGTGGTGATTCCACTCATGCTATCTCCGATTGTCCTAAGCGCACTAAGCGGTTCGCTAGGTCCGCCACCATTGGTACGGTACAGTTGAAATTTCTTTTGTCCGTTACTTTGATCTGCTCTTTGTCTTCCTATTCTGTCATGGCATTTGTGGATTCAGGCGCTGCCCTGAATTTGATGGACTTGGAGTTTGCTAGGCGCTGTAGGTTTGTCTTGGTGCCCTTGCAGTGTCCTATTCCATTGAGAGGAATTGATGCTACGCCTTTGGCCAAGAATAAGCCTCAGTATTGGACCCAACTGACCATGTGCATGGCTCCTGCGCACCAGGAGGATATTCGCTTTCTGGTGTTGCATAATCTGCATGATGTGGTCGTGTTGGGGTTGCCATGGCTACAAGTCCATAACCCAGTATTAGATTGGAAATCAATGTCTGTGTCCAGCTGGGGTTGTCAGGGGGTACATGGTGATGTTCCATTTCTGTCTATCTCATCATCCACTCCTTCTGAGGTCCCAGAGTTCTTGTCTGATTACCGGGATGTATTCGATGAGCCCAAGTCCAATGCCCTACCTCCGCATAGGGATTGTGATTGTGCTATCGATTTGATTCCTGGTAGTAAGTTTCCTAAGGGTCGACTGTTTAATTTATCTGTACCTGAGCATGCCGCTATGCGGAGTTACGTGAAGGAGTCTTTGGAGAAGGGTCATATTCGCCCGTCATCGTCGCCATTGGGAGCGGGGTTCTTTTTTGTGGCCAAGAAGGATGGTTCGCTGAGACCTTGTATTGATTACCGCCTTCTAAATAAAATTGCGGTCAAATTTCAGTACCCCTTGCCGCTGCTGTCTGATTTGTTTGCTCGGATTAAGGGGGCAAGTTGGTTCACCAAGATAGATCTTCGTGGTGCGTATAATCTTGTGCGTATTAAACGGGGCGACGAATGGAAAACAGCATTTAATACGCCCGAAGGCCATTTTGAGTACCTGGTTATGCCATTCGGGCTTTCTAATGCTCCATCAGTGTTTCAGTCCTTTATGCATGACATCTTCCGAGAGTACCTGGATAAATTCCTGATTGTATACTTGGATGATATTTTGGTCTTCTCGGATGATTGGGAATCTCATGTGAAGCAGGTCAGAATGGTGTTCCAGGTCCTGCGTTCTAATTCTTTGTTTGTGAAGGGGTCAAAGTGTCTCTTTGGTGTTCAGAAGGTTTCATTTTTGGGGTTCATTTTTTCTCCTTCTACTATCGAGATGGACCCTGTTAAAGTTCAGGCCATTTATGATTGGACTCAGCCAACATCTCTGAAGAGTCTGCAGAAGTTCCTGGGCTTTGCTAATTTTTATCGTCGCTTCATCGCTAATTTTTCTAGTATTGCTAAACCTTTGACTGATTTAACCAAGAAGGGTGCTGATGTGGTCAATTGGTCTTCTGCTGCTGTGGAAGCTTTTCAGGAGTTGAAGCGTCGTTTTTCTTCTGCCCCTGTGTTGTGCCAACCAGATGTTTCGCTTCCGTTCCAGGTCGAGGTTGATGCTTCCGAAATTGGAGCAGGGGCTGTTTTGTCGCAGAGAAGTTCTGATTGCTCGGTGATGAAACCATGCACCTTCTTTTCCAGGAAATTTTCGCCTGCTGAGCGAAATTATGATGTTGGCAATCGAGAGTTGCTAGCCATGAAGTGGGCATTCGAGGAGTGGCGTCATTGGCTTGAAGGAGCTAAGCATCGCGTGGTGGTCTTGACTGATCACAAAAACTTGACTTATCTCGAGTCTGCCAAACGGTTGAATCCTAGACAGGCTCGTTGGTCGCTGTTTTTCTCCCGTTTTGACTTTGTGGTTTCGTACCTTCCGGGCTCTAAAAATGTGAAGGCGGATGCCCTGTCTAGGAGTTTTGTGCCCGATTCTCCGGGTTTGCCTGAGCCGGCGGGTATTCTCAAAGAGGGGGTAATTTTGTCTGCCATCTCCCCTGATTTGCGGCGGGTGCTGCAAAAATTTCAGGCTAATGGACCTGACCGTTGCCCAGCGGAGAAACTGTTTGTCCCTGATAGGTGGACGAATAAAGTTATCTCTGAGGTTCATTGTTCGGTGTTGGCTGGTCATCCTGGAATCTTTGGTACCAGAGATTTGGTGGCTAGATCCTTTTGGTGGCCGTCTCTGTCGCGGGATGTGCGTTCTTTTGTGCAGTCCTGTGGGATTTGTGCTCGGGCTAAGCCCTGCTGTTCTCGTGCCAGTGGGTTGCTTTTGCCCTTGCCGGTCCCGAAGAGGCCTTGGACACATATCTCTATGGATTTTATTTCGGATCTCCCCGTCTCTCAAAGAATGTCGGTCATTTGGGTGGTTTGTGATCGCTTCTCTAAGATGGTCCATTTGGTGCCCTTGTCTAAATTGCCTTCCTCCTCTGATTTGGTGTCATTGTTTTTCCAGCATGTGGTTCGTTTACATGGCATTCCAGAGAACATCGTTTCTGACAGAGGTTCCCAGTTTGTTTCGAGGTTTTGGCGAGCCTTTTGTGCTAGGATGGGCATTAATTTGTCTTTTTCCTCGTCTTTCCATCCTCAGACAAATGGCCAGACTGAACGAACCAATCAGACCTTGGAAACATATCTGAGATGTTTTGTTTCTGCTGATCAGGATGATTGGGTGTCCTTTTTGCCTTTGGCTGAGTTCGCCCTTAATAATCGGGCCAGCTCGGCTACTTTGGTTTCGCCGTTTTTCTGCAATTCTGGGTTCCACCCTCGTTTCTCTTCATGGCAGGTTGAGTCTTCGGACTGTCCTGGTGTGGATACTGTGGTGGATAGGTTGCAGCAGATTTGGACTCATGTAGTGGACAATTTGACTTTGTCCCAGGAGAAGGCTCAACGTTTCGCTAACCGCAGGCGCTGTGTGGGTCCCCAACTTCGTGTTGGGGATTTGGTTTGGTTGTCATCTCGTTATATTCCTATGAAGGTTTCCTCTCCTAAATTTAAGCCTCGTTTCATTGGTCCATATAGGATTTCTGAGGTTCTTAATCCTGTGTCTTTTCGTCTGACTCTTCCAGCTTCTTTTTCCATCCATAACGTGTTCCATAGGTCATTGTTGCGGAGATACGTGGCACCTGTGGTTCCATCTATTGATCCTCCTGCTCCGGTTTTGGTGGAAGGGGAATTGGAGTATATAGTGGAGAAGATTTTGGATTCTCGTGTTTCGAGATGGAAACTCCAGTATTTGGTTAAGTGGAAAGGTTATGGTCAGGAAGATAATTCCTGGGTCTTTGCCTCTGATGTCCATGCTGCCGATCTGGTTCGTGCCTTTCATGTGGCTCATCCTGGTCGGCCTGGGGGCTCTGGTGAGGGTTCGGTGACCCCTCCTCAAGGGGGGGGTACTGTTGTGAATTCTGTGGCCAAGCTCCCTCCTGTGGTCGAGAGTGGTACTTCGGCTGGTTCTGTCTATGAGCTTCCTTTGGTGGATGAGAGTGGTACTGCGGCTTCTGAGTTTCCTTCCTCAGGTGATGAGGTTAAGTCGTTAGGTGCTGCTCTATTTAACTCCACCTGGTGCTTTGATCCTGGCCTCCAGTCAATGTTCTAGTATTGGTTTTGCTTCCTCCTGGATCGTTCCTGTGGCCTGCATAAGCTAAGTTCTGCTTGTGTTACTTTTGTTTGCTATATTTTCTGTCCAGCTTGCTATATTGGTTTTTCTTGCTTGCTAGAAGCTCTGAGACGCAGAGGGAGCACCTCCGTACCATTAGTCGGTGCAGAGGGTCTTTTTGCCCCTCTGCGTGGTTGTTTGTAGGTTTTTGTGTTGACCGCAAAGCTATCTTTCCTATCCTCGGTCTATTCAGTAAGTCGGGCCTCACTCTATTTCATCTCTGTGTTTGTATTTTAATCTTTACTCACAGTCATTATATGTGGGGGGCTGCCTTTTCCTTTGGGGAATTTCTCTAAGGCAAGGTAGGCTTATTTTTCTATCTTCAGGGCTAGTTAGTTTCTCAGGCTGTGCCGAGTTGCATAGGGAGCGTTAGGCGCAATCCACGGCTACCTCTAGTGTGGTGTGATAGGATTAGGGATTGCGGTCAGCAGAGTTCCCACGTCTCAGAGCTCGTCCTAAGTTTTTGGTAATTGTCAGGTCACTTTGTGTGCTCTGGACTTCAAGGTCCATTGTGGTTCTGAATTACCTGTTCATAACAGGGGTCACTTGTGGGGGGTTTCTACTGTTTAGGTACATTAGGGGCTCTGCAAACGCAATGTGACGCCTGCAGACCATTCCATCTAAGTCTGTATTTCAAATGGCGCTCCTTCCCTTCCGAGCCTTCCCATGCGCCCAAACGGTGGTTCCCCCCACATATGGGGTATCAGCGCACTCAGGACAAATTGCACAACAAATTTTGGGGTCCAATTTCTCCTGTTACCCTCGGGAAAATACAAAACTGGGGGCTAAAAAATAATATTTGTGGGACAAAAATGTTGTTTTATTTTTACGGCTCTGCATTATAAACTTCTGTGAAGCTCTTGGTGGGTCAAAGTGCTCACCACACCTCTAGATAAGTTCCTTAGGGGGTCTACCTTCCAAAATGGTGTCACTTGTGGGGGGTTTCAATGTTTAGGCACATCAGTGGCTCTTCAAACGCAACATGGCGTCCCATCTCAATTCCTATCAATTTTGCATTGAAAGGTCAAACGGCGCTCCTTCCCTTCCGAGGTCTCCCATGCGCCCAAACAGTGGTTTACCCCCACATATGGGGTATCAGAGTACTCAGGACAAATTGTGCAACAACTTTTTGGTTCCAATTTCTTTTCTTACCATTGGGAAAATAAAAAATTGTGGGTGAAAAGATAATTTTTGTGCAAAATTTTTTTTTATTATTTTTACGGTTCTGCATTATAAACTTCTGTGAAGCACTTGGTGGGTCAAAGTGCTCACCACACCTCTAGATAAGTTCCTTAGGGGGTCTACTTTCCAAAATGGTGTCACTTGTGGGGGGTTTCAATGTTTAGGCACATCAGTGGCTCTCCAAACGCAACATGGCGTCCCATCTCAATTCCAGTCAATTTTGCATTAAAAAGTCAAATGGCGCTCCTTCGCTTCCAAGCTCTGTCATGCGCCCAAAGAGTGGTTTACCTCCACTTATGGGGTATCGGCGTACTCAGGACAAATTGTACAACAAGGTTTGGGGTCCATTTTCTCCTGTAACTCTTGGCAAAATAAAACAAATTGGAGCTGAAGTAAATTTTTTGTGAAAAAAAGTTAAATGTTAATTTTTATTTAAACATTCCAAAAATTCCTGTGAAACACCTGAAGGGTTAATAAACTTCTTGGATGTGGTTTTCAGAACCTTGAGGGGTGCAGCTTTTAGAATGGTCTCACACTTGGGTATTTTCTATCATATAGACCCCTCAAAATGACTTCAAATGAGATGTGGTCCCTAAAATAAAATGGTGTTGTAAAAATGAGAAATTGCTGGTCAACTTTTAACCCTTATAACTCCCTAACAAAAAAAAATTTGGTTCCAAAATTGTGCTGATGTAAAGTAGACATGTGGAAATGTTACTTATTAAGTATTTTGTGTGACATATCTCTGTGATTTAATTGCATAAAAATTCAAAGTTGGAAAATTGCAAAATTTTCAAAATTTTCGCCATGTTTCCGTTTTTTTCACAAATAAACGCAGGTAATATCAAAGAAATTTTACCACTATCATGAAGTACAATATGTCACGAGAAAACAATGTCAGAATCACCAGGATCCGTCGAAGCGTTCCAGAGTTATAACCTCATAAAGGGACAGTGGTCAGAATTGTAAAAATTGGCCCGGTCCATAACGTGCAAACCACCCTTGGGGGTAAAGGGGATAAACAGCTACATGTTATATATAAGACTCCATAGAAAGAGGATAAGATACTATGAGAAGCGCTCAATATTGAACATGATTCTGACAGAACATTTTTCACATGGAATCAATGACAAAACACAGAAATGAAATGTCTGTCCAAATATAAATACTGTAAAGGCATGGCAATGTACGTGAGCCATGTTGTAGACAGACATGCGCATGAGTCCAGAAGTGGATCTGTCACCAGATTTCTCAAGTGTACATAATTTAATCTTTGAGATGGATCTAATCTTGCTTCTACATCTGTAATACCGTTATGAGTCTTGTAAATTTAGAGTGATAATTCATGTTGAACTGGCTGTATAACCCCTTTGCGAAAATGTACTCTCAATTTCCACATACTTAGACCGTCTCTCCTTCCTACTGCTCTTGATCTCCATTCCTCAGTACAAGCTGTGGCTGTTGATCAGGCTGTACAGAACCTGAATACACTTGGACTCATGCGTAGAGTTGGTAAGAATCGATTCACAGGACCCAGTTCAGCGGCAATGTCAGTTATCTGTGAACACTGGATGGGAGAACCTGAAAACCGCTTCCTACCTGACAGAATTTGTGGTTCTTCTTTAAATTTGGCAGCCTGGAGTGTTCAAATGTACATCTTGCCACAACAATGACATTGTCCGAGGCTGGAAACTCAGAAAAAATGAGATGCCATCAGGCAAGAGGCGTGGTTCTCAGGGCATGAACGCTATCATACCTGGTCTCGTAACATGCTTAGTATCAAAATAGTGCAGTTATTCTGATGTAGACTTTCAGAGCACACCAGCCTCCTTGCGATCTGTGAAATAAGTACATGCAGTTAGTATCGTGAAATCTTGGTTTACCAACTAAAGAAGGTTTACTTTTAACAGGTCCTACTAGCCAAGCGTAAAAGTGACAATAAGTTCTATGCTGTGAAGGTTCTACAGAAGAAGACCATTCTAAAGAGAAAAGAGGTATTTCATCATACATGTGCTTGCAACCACATTTATTCAAATTTCTGAGCCTATAACGATATTTCCTTTTCATTCTCAGCAATCTCACATCATGGCTGAGAGGAATGTTTTGCTGACGAACCTAAAGCATCCATTCCTTGTAGGATTGCACTTCTCCTTCCAAACCCCAGAGAAACTCTATTTTGTTCTGGACTATGTAAATGGAGGAGAGGTGAGACTAGATGCACAGATTAGTGCTTCTTTATTTTATGGCATAATCCAGAACCACGTGCTGCCCAGAATTTCATATAACCAGATGTTCTCAGATGACTTTTTTCTCAAGGTACTGTAGCCGACAATCCTGTTACCAATAGAAGCAATTCACCAGAAATTTGTCAGGTAATTTTTGTGTAGTATCATAATTCTATCCTGAAAAAGGGATTAGGTAGCCCTTTCAGGATATGTAGCTTTTATTTCTCTATGTAGCCGTTGTGTTCCTAGAAGCTCCAAGCAAATTTGTCTTGGACCGGCAAGTCAAGCATATCTAAATGGAAAATATTAACCCCTCCCCCGCCCATAATCCTGCCCACACCTCTGCACTGGCGTCACTGATTCAGTCATACTGTCGTATACCCGAAGATCGCATCGCAATCCACAGACTGACCGTCTGCTCTCCTGACCTGAGAGTGACAGCTGCATAGAAATACATGCTGTCACACTCATGTCAGGAGAGCAGACGGCCAGCCTGAGGATTGCAATGTGATCCTCGGGCTAGTAATTCAGCAGCCTGATTAAATTAGTGATGTTGGCCGAGAGGTGGGCAAGCTTATGTGTGGGGGAAGGGATGAAAAATCATTTTGCATTTAAATGCAAGCCGGCAAGTAAAGCAAATGAATATTCCGCCCTTTCCCCCACATAATCCCACCCAACCTTCCCAGCCAGTATCACTGATTGGATGCAGTCAAGCTGCTATGTTAATCGTCCAAGGACTGCATCGCAATCCTCGGACTAGCCTTCTGCTCTCCTGACGTGAGTAACAGCATGTATTTCTATGCAGCTATCACTCACAGGTCAGGAGAGCAGACAGTCAGTCCGTGGATTGCTATGCGATCTTCGAGTATAAGGCAGTATGACAGAATCAGTGACACCAGTGCAGAGGGGTGGGCAGGATTATGGGCGGGAGAGCGGCGAACATTAATTTGCAATTTACACATGCTTGACTTGCCGTCTCGAGGCAATAAATTTGTCTTCGACACAACTGGGGCCACGTAGAAAAATAAAAGTTACATATCCTGAAAGGGCTGCTAAAGCCCTATTACAGGATACTATTAGGATACTACACAAAAATAACCTGGCAGAAAGTGAGTTACCTGTAAAATGTAAATGATTTTGAGCCATGTACTGCATTCACACATTGCGGCTGCATTTTAGTTATTTGCTGTAGTTGGGGTAAAATTGCGAAGTGGCCACAACTAGAGAATGCAGCCATAGGGTGTGGTGATAGGGTGGACTCAGCTCTATTGTGTTGGAAAAGGTAAATGATACTGACCTATCTGTGTGTTGTATTCAGTATGTTCTTTCATGTGTCCTATACATTCACCCAACTGTACATTCACCAAATTGCTCCTGATTGGCGTACATCTCTTGAATGAATCAGGAATGCCTGATGAGCCGTGGGCGCCTCTCTGCTCAACGCCTGAAATCATATATCAGTCTCTGAATTAGATGATCCATGGCGAGAAACTCCAGGTCGGCCCATTTTTGCATAATTGGGAGAAACTGGCATGAAAATGCCGCGAGTCATGAATTTTTGTGTAATACCGAGTTCCACCAAAATTTGTGACTTTTCAAAGCAATTTACACCAGAATTCAGATGAATACATTTTGATGAATTGGGACCTTAGAGCATTAATTACCTAGGCTTGATCACAATTTTGTCATAACGAGATGATGATGATTAGACCACAAGTATAGTCATTTATGTGAGGTTTCCTTACCACCCAGCAATGGGGGTATCAAAGCTGTCCAGCTATATTCCTCATCTATGTTAGTTAGGATGAAAATGGGTCTGAGAGACAACCACTCATATGTAGTGCCGTGTTTTTCAATAACACATCATCCTTATGCAGAATGATTCCAGCAATGATCATTATTTCTTATATATTAGCTAATCTTTTAATTTCCTAATACTTGGTTCAAGGAAGATATAATAGGCTAACATTTAGGCCGGGGTCACACTAGTGTATTGAATCCGATGCGAGAGTATCGGATGCGATATGCTAATGACACTCGGCTCCTGCTCACAGCAGAGCAGGAGCCGAGTGTCATGCGTCTGTGCTCCGATTCTCTCGCACAGGGAGGATCGGAGCACAGCTGCGGAGGAGGCGGAGAAATGAATTATAGCGCTTATAGCGCACATCACTCGGATGATATCTGCGCTGTCTCACTCGCACCCATAGGCTTATATGGGTGCGAGTGAGCCGAGAGTTTTCCTCGGTCCGAGACAATCGCAGCATGCTGCGATTGTCTCGGACCGAGGAAAACGGCCGACAAAAAGTCGGCTGGTGGGAGCGGCCCCATGTGGTAACATTGGTCCGAGTGCAATGCACTCGGCCGTATTATGGTCTAGTGTTATCCCGGCCTTATAGAGGGAATCACAGTCACACAAGATCTCCTGGTACATTGGTGTTGTAATATTTACAACCAATCTCTACTTTAATACCAATAAAAATAAGAAGGCTTTTGCTCCATGGTACAAAATCTTTCTTCTCTCTATATTTAGCTGTTTTTCCACTTGCAAAGGGAGCGGTCTTTCCTGGAGCCACGGGCACGTTTCTACTCAGCGGAAGTGGCCAGTGCTATCGGCTATCTACACTCTCAAAACATCATCTACAGGTACGGTTCAGGAAAAATGACTGCCTAAATAAATGTATAACACACGTTTAGTATTTTCAGCATGTTTTTTTGCTGTGTTTTTATTTTCGTTTTTTCCTAATCATCTGAATGGGTGAAAAACGCTGCAAAAGCGCTGAAAGAATTGACATGCTACAGATTTGAAAAAATGTTTTGAATGTTGAAATCTGCAAGAAAAAATTAAGCAGCATGTGACTGAGATTTCCGAAATCTCCTTCACTTTGCTGGTACTGAAAACTGTGTTTTCTGCATAAAAACACAACTTATGAACAAGCCTTTTCAGTAACATGTATTCTCTAATAGCATCATTTGATTAGAGAAAAACAATATAGCTTTCCAGACTATCCCCTAGTTGGCACATTAAATTTAATATACTGTACATTATTCTTGGAGTAATAGGGGGATGGTTTTCTTACATTATGGCAAGAACTGGCATAATGGGGCATACTGCATCTGCAATTCTATCCTAGACAAAGTATTAATGCACATAGGGGCCTTCAGATGGCAGTTCAAATTTAAAGCAAGATTGAGGTCAAGCACAATCTAGGTAACATATACATATACCATAATAATTTCCTCAGCCCTACCAAAGAGGTATCTGATAGGTGCTATCTTCTCCATGAAGCAAGATAAAGACTAGAGATGATCGAATCTTGTGAAATTTGAATTCACTACAGTGTGTTCGTAAAGTCATGGTGCACTTTTGACGAATCACTATAAAGCAACAAAAGACGATAGAAATGTGAAATCTACTCCAAATAAAAGAAAAACTCTTCCAGTTTCATACCTATTCAGTGCAGTTCGATGTGGGCTCCATTTATTGCCCTACACACATCTAAATGATAGTGAAGTTCTTGCCACACACGGGTAAGGACGTCTGGTGTAACAGAGTGAATAACGTCTGTGATTCTGTTTTACGGGATTATTGTCATTGGTACGTTCAATGTACACATGTTGCTTCACATAACCACAAAAGTAAAAGTCTAAGGGGATCGTGGTGGCCATGGCTTGACAGAACCCCTGCCTATCCACCACCAGGGGAATGTTCTATCCAGAAACTCACAAACAATCGTGGCGTATTCTGGGTGAGGGCCGTCCTGTTGAAAGATGACACCTTCTGGAAATTGTGGCACTGCATACAATTCCAACATGCCAAGATATGTGTTTGCCGTCACAGACCGCTTCCCGAAAAAAAATGGGCCTATCACCTTATCATGCATCAGGCCCTAAACTATAAATAGATCCTGTGACTGGTCAAAAGTGCACCATGACTTTACGGACACACTGTATTACTACAAATTGTTCAGTTTGCAAGGTTAGCATGTGTAAACAGGTTATAAAATGACTGTCAATCAGCAAATGAGAAGATAATTGACGGCTGTTTAGTGCTGTGGTGACAGCAGTAAAATAAGGCCACATGTAATCAGGGCCGGATCAAGGCTGCAGCATACTGGCTTCCTCTTTCATTATTGCCATTCAACTAATCTTCAATGAAATGGTTGGTTTGGCACCTAAAATGTTCTTTTTAAATATCTTTACACCGTAATCACTTTTGTAAGTAGCTCCATTATAAAATGCGCTACACTTCTCATTATTTAGCTAACCCCTACATGTGTTTTTTTTACTTGACTTCCTGTGACGTTTTGTTTGAGAGGAGTCTCACAGGAGGCTGCCCTCACTTCCGTACAGTGTCTATCACCCCTTCTGGAACAGGACTTCATCATAGGACGCCCTACAGTTACTACGGTTTCTTGCTTACCCACCCTCTGAAGATGTCCTGGATCCATTGTGTTTGATGCTATAGGAGAGGTGAACGCAGCACCAGCTTCCTGTATCTATCTCTAACTGTGAAACAAGACATCATCAGAGGGCAGAGATAGAAGCAGTGAGTGACACTAGTGTCACCCCACAGCCTCTACCACCACTGTCAAATGAATTGCCACCAGGCGCGGTGATAGAAGCTGTGCGTTACATGAGCACCACCCCACAGTTTTATCCACTGCCCTCAAATGGATCATCATCAGGAGGTGGCGCTGGTGTCACTCTCTGCTTTTATCTCCACCCCCTGATGACATCTTGTTTAACAGCAGGGATTAAGACAAGTAAAGCACAGTACACACAGAAGGTGGAACATTCCAAGCATTGAGGTCTAGAGTCACAATCCCAAGACATAGGTTTGTGTCTAAATGGGCCTTAAATAGATAAATAATGTCATTGATCCACTCCAGGCAACCTGAAAAACCTGATGTGCAGCATGGCATAGGGCAGCAGACATTTGGGAAGGAAACAGAGCCCGGGATACCCAGGACAGGTGTGTAACAGTTAGAAGATGAAGGAAGATAGAAGCAGAGTGCAGAAGCTGCGCTCACCTCTTCCACAGCGTTTATCACCATGGATCCAAGACACCTTCAGAGGGCAGCGATGAAAGAAATTGTAATAACTGTTACCTGATGAAGTCCTATTCCAGCAGAGGTGATAAGATGCTGCGGAATAATGAGTGCAGCCCCAGCCGGGAGTAACACAACGTTTGACACTCCTCTCAAGCGAAACATCATAGGAAGTGGAGTAAAAAAACTTATTTAGGGATTAGCTAGATAGGGAAAGGTGTAGGGTATTATATAATAAAGCTAATCAGAAAAGTGGTTACGGTGTAAAAATAGGTATTTAAGAAAGGACATGTTAGGTGGTGGACCGCCCTTTAACCTTTATTCAAGCCTTGAAGCTCAGCTGAATGCAGGCTACTTACTATTTGTTTATATTGGGTGCATTTCTGCCTATTCATTCTTTTCTCCTCATAAATATTGAAATCTGGGAATTTAATAATGCTTCATTTAAATATTTGATGGTGTACATTTTGGTCTGTAATATGATGTGAACATGAAACTTTATTTGGCCAGATGTACGTGTATGGCTAAGTTCACATTTGCGTTGTGCGGTGCTGCGTCTGCGACGCAACACACAACACATGCAAAAACGCATGCACAACGCAGCTTTTTGTGATGCATGCTTTCATTTTTGCATGATTTTTGGCGCAGAAAAAAATGCATCATGCAGCGTCCTCTGCGCCCTGACGCTTGCGCCAAAATGACGCATGCGTCACTAAACGCAAGACAACGCATGTCCATGCGCCCCCCCATGTTAAATATAGGGGCGCATGAAGCATGCGTCGCCGCGGCTGCGTCCGACGCAGCACCGCACAACGCTAATGTGAACGTAGCCTATGACATCCAATGGGAAAAAATATATATTTGGAGAAATATTCCTGTGTTCTGCTTTATGTTTATATGTCAGTTTACATAACCCCGTGAATTGCATTATCACCATATCTGTAATCTACGTAAAGCAGATACTAAATATTGTCCTTTTGCCTTCTCTCACAACTGTTATCTATTTAATTACTACTGGTGTCATTACTGATCCGATTATAGTAAATTATATTCAGAATGTTTATAGCCTAAACTGATCTAACTGATCTAAATTGATAAATTCTAATGGGTCGTAAATTAATAATATACGTGAAGAGAGATGTATACAATTGTGCAGGCATACACTTGCATTCGCTTTTGAAAGAATGGGATGTAGAACATATGGTTAGGGTTGAGCGAAACGGGTCGAACATTTTCAAAAGTCGCCGACTTTTGACAAAGTCGGGTTTCATGAAACCCGATCCGACCCCTGTGCGGGGTCGGCCATGCGGTACGCGACTTTCGCGCCAAAGTCGCGTTTCAATGACGCGAAAAGCGCCATTTCTCAGCCAATGAAGGTAAACGCAGAGTGTGGGCAGCGTGATGACATAGGTCCTGGTCCCCACCATCTTAGAGAAGGGCATTGCAGTGATTGGCTTGCTGTCCGCGGCGTCACAGGGGCTATAAAGGGGCGTTCCCGCCGACCGCCATGTTACTGCTGCTGATCTGAGCTTAGGGAGAGGTTGCTGCCGCTTCGTCAGAAGCAGGGATAGCGTTAGGCAGGGTCCATTAACCACCAAACCGCTTGTGCTGTAGCGATTTCCACTGCCCAACACCACCTTCGGTGTGCAGGGACAGTGGAAGCTACATTTTTTTTTTTTTTCCCCTCAGCGCTGTAGCTCATTGGGCTGCCCTAGAAGGCTCCCTGATAGCTGCATTGCTGTGTGTACGCCGCTGTGCAAACCAACTGCTTTTTTCAAAGCACAAATCCTCTTGTTCCTTCCTTTCTGCACAGCTATCTTGTTTGTTTGTCCACACTTTTTATTTAATTTGTGCATCAGTCCACTCCTTATTGCTGCCTGCCATACCTGGCTGAGATTACTGCAGGGAGATAGTAATTGAAGGACAGTTCCTTTTTTTTTTTTTTTTCTGTGGGAGATTAAGATTGGCATTTCTGCTAGAGTGCCATCCCTGTCTGTGTCATCTCTCACCCAGTGGGCCATAGAAAGCCTATTTATTTTTTTGCTTGATTTGGGTTCTA
The DNA here is from genome assembly GCF_032444005.1 of Ranitomeya imitator. Lineage (NCBI taxonomy): Eukaryota > Metazoa > Chordata > Amphibia > Anura > Dendrobatidae > Ranitomeya > Ranitomeya imitator. Next base: position 589,238,842 of record NC_091283.1, read on the forward strand.
AAATCTACCTGAAAAAATCACTACATCAATCAGTGGGAGAAAAATATTGGCCTCAGGGCTTGTGTGCCAATCCTTACTCCTGTGTGTGCCATCTCTCAGTGGGCCATAGAAAGCCTATTATTTTTTTGCTTGATTTGGGTTCCAAAATCTACCTGAAAAAATCAATAAATCAATCAGTGGGAGATTAATATTGGCCTTTGGGCTTGTGTGCCAGTCCTAAGCGTGCCATCTCTCTCTCTCAGATAGTGGGCCATAGAAAGCCTATTTATTATTTTTTTTATTGGGTTTATAAATTTTCCCTGGAAAAAAAAAAAAAAAGTGGGAGATTAATATTGGCCTCTGGGCTTGTGTGCCAGTCCTGAGCATGCCATCTCTCTCACAAATAGTGGGCCATAGAAAGCCTATTTATTTTTTTGGTTGATTTGGGTTCCAAATTCTACCTGAAAAAATCAATAAATCAATCAGTGGGAGATTAATATTGGCCTTTGGGCTTGTGTGCCAGTCCTAAGCGTGCCATCTCTCTCTCTCAGATAGTGGGCCATAGAAAGCCTATTTATTATTTTTTTTATTGGGTTTATAAATTTTCCCTGGAAAAAAAAAAAAAGTGGGAGATTAATATTGGCCTCTGGGCTTGTGTGCCAGTCCTGAGCGTGCCATCTCTCTCACAAATAGTGGGCCATAGAAAGCCTATGTGTGCCAGTCTTGACTCCTGGGTGTGCCATCTCTCTCTCTCCAATTGTGGGCCATAGAAAGCCTATTAATTTTTTTGCTTGATTTGGGTTCCAAAATCTACCTGAAAAAATCACTAAATCAATCAGTGGGAGATAAATATTGGCCTCTGGGCTTGTGTGCCACTCCTGACTCCTGTGTGCGTCCTCTCTCACTCAGTGGGCCCTAGAAAGCCTATTTTTTGTTTTATTTGTCTTCTAAATTCTCCCTGAAAAAATCATTTTATTTTATTTGGTTTCTAAATTATTCCTGAAAAAAATCATTTTTTTTGTATTTTTTTTTTCTAAAGTCTCCCTGAAAAAAAAAAAAAAACAAATCAGTGGGAGATTAATATTGCCCTTTCTGCTTGTGTGCCAGTCTTGACTCCTGGGTGTGCCATCTCTCTCTCTCCAATTGTGGGCCATAGAAAGCCTATTAATTTTTTTGCTTGATTTGGGTTCCAAAATCTACCTGAAAAAATCACTAAATCAATCAGTGGGAGATAAATATTGGCCTCTGGGCTTGTGTGCCACTCCTGACTCCTGTGTGCGTCCTCTCTCACTCAGTGGGCCCTACAAAGCCTATTTTTTTTTCATTTGTTTTCTAAATTCTCCCTGAAACAATCATTTTATTTTATTTTGTTTCTAAATTCTTCCTGAAAAATTCAATTTTTTTTTTTTCTAAAGTCTCCCTGAAAAAAAAAAAAAAAACAACAAATCAGTGGGAGATTAATATTGCCCTTTCTGCTTGTGTGCCAGTCTTGACTCCTGGGTGTGCCATCTCTCTCTCTCCAATTGTGGGCCATAGAAAGCCTATTAATTTTTTTGCTTGATTTGGGTTCCAAAATCTACCTGAAAAAATCACTAAATCAATCAGTGGGAGATAAATATTGGCCTCTGGGCTTGTGTGCCACTCCTGACTCCTGTGTGCGTCCTCTCTTACTCAGTGGGCCCTACAAAGCCTATTTTTTTTTTATTTGTTTTCTAAATTCTCCCTGAAACAATCATTTTATTTTATTTTGTTTCTAAATTCTTCCTGAAAAGTTCATTTTTTTGTATTTTTTTTTCTAAAGTCTCCCTGAAAAAAAAAAAAAATCAAATCAGTGGGAGATTAATATTGCCCTTTCTGCTTGTGTGCCAGTCTTGACTCCTGGGTGTGCCATCTCTCTCTCTCCAATTGTGGGCCATAGAAAGCCTATTAATTTTTTTGCTTGATTTGGGTTCCAAAATCTACCTGAAAAAATCACTAAATCAATCAGTGGGAGATAAATATTGGCCTCTGGGCTTGTGTGCCACTCCTGACTCCTGTGTGCGTCCTCTCTCACTCACTGGGCCCTAGAAAGGCTATTTTATGTTTTATTTGTTTTCTAAATTCTCCCTGAAAAAATCATTTCATTTTATTTGGTTTATAAATTCTTCCTTAAAAAATCATTTTTTTTTTAATTTTTTTTTCTAAAGTCTCCTTTTTAAAAAAAAAAACACAAATCAGTGGGAGATTAATATTTACATTTGCGCTTCAGTGACAGTCCTGCGTGTGTGGCATCTCTCTCATTTGTTGCCACCAACAACAGAGTGTGTAACATTGTGCCTGATTTTCATTGTGGTCTCACCCACCTGTAAAGGGGTAGCTAAATCATACTGAAGTTATAGCTCACCGTGTAAGTTGTGTGACTGCAACAAATACCGTTAGTTTGGTAACGTTTTTAAAACAATGAGGAAGTCTGGTGGAAGAGGTCGTGGCCGGGGGCGTTCATTGTCAGCTGGTAATGAGGGTAGTGGTAGTGATGGAGCATCAGGTGGTCGTGGGGAAAAAAATATTGCACCTAAGTCTGGAGCTGTGGAGCCAGGTTCGTCGTCTGGCTACACAAGGCCTCGAACGCTCCCTTTTCTGGGAGTAGGAAAACCACTTTTAAAGCCGGAGCAGCAAGAGCAAGTTTTGGCTTATCTTGCTGACTCAGCCTCTAGCTCTTTTGCCTCCTCTCATGAAACTGGTAAAAGTAAAAGCAGCGCGTCGTTAGTGGATGTTCACGGTCAGGGACAAGTCGCTTCCTTGTCCTCTTCAGCAAAAACAACAACAGAGAAGAATGCAGCAGGCGACACAACGGGTTACTCCATGGAGCTCTTTACACATACCGTCCCTGGCTTAGAAAGTGAAGCAGTTAACAGTCCATGCCCATTACAAGTTGAATCTGACATGGAGTGCACTGATGCACAGCCACAGCCAGACTACTATGCTGGTCCTTTGACTCAGACCACAACATTGCCCTCGCAGGGTGCTGATCAAGAATCAGACCCTGATGAGACTATGTTGCCCCATCACGAACGCTATACCACCGACCGACAAGGTGACACAGACGAAGTTGCACACGAGCTACAAGAAGAGGTAATAGATGACCCAGTTCTTGACCCCGATTGGCAGCCATTGGGGGAACAGGGTGCAGGCGGCAGCAGTTCTGAAGCGGAGGAGGAGGGGCCGCAGCAGGCATCAACATCGCAACAGGTTCCATCTGCCGGGCCCGTATCTTGCCCAAAACACGTGGCAAAGTCAAAACCTGTTGGAGGACAGCGTGGCCATCCGGTTAAAGCTCAGTCTGCAATGCCTGAAAAGGTATCCGATGCTAGAAAGAGTGCAGTCTGGCATTTTTTTAAACAACATCCAATTGATCAGCGCAAAGTCATCTGTCAAAAATGTTCAACTACCTTAAGCAGAGGGCAGAATCTGAAAAGTCTCAATACAAGTTGCATGCATAGACATTTAACCACCATGCATTTGCAAGCTTCGACTAACTACCAAACGTCCCTTAAGGTTGTAGCACCCTCGGCCAATTAAGCTAGTCATCAACGCAACATCCCTTCCGGCAGTGTAGGGCCACCATTTTCTGCACCACCTGCAGTATCTGTGCAGGTTTCTTTGCCAGGCCAAAGAAGTCAGGGTCAGGGAATCACCAGTTTCGTAGTAGGAAACACTGCATCTAGGGCACCGGCGGCAACAATACCATCTCCCACCGTCTCTCAGTCTGCCATGTCCACCGGCACCCCCGCTAGTTCCACGATCTCCAGCTCTCCAGTCCAGCTCACCCTACATGAGACTATGGTTAGAAAAAGGAAGTGCTTAGCCTCGCATCCGCGTACACAGGGTTTGAACGCCCACATAGCTAGACTAATCTCGTTAGAGATGATGCCCTACCGGTTAGTTGAAAGCGAAGCTTTCAAAGCCCTGATGGACTACGCTATACCACGCTACGAGCTACCCAGTCGACACTTTTTTTCCAGAAAAGCCATCCCAGCCCTCCACCAGCATGTTAAAGAGCGCATCGTCCATGCACTCAGGCAATCTGTGAGCACAAAGGTGCACCTGACAACAGATGCATGGACCAGTAGGCATGGCCAGGGACATTACGTGTCCATCACGGCACACTGGGTAAATGTGGTGGATGCAGGGTCCACAGGGGACAGCAAGTTTGGGACAGTTCTGCCTAGCCCACGGTCTAGGAAACAGTTGGCTGTAGCCATTCGCACCCCCTCCTCCTCCTCCTCGTCCTCCTGCAGAAGTGAGACCTCGTCCACAGACCGCAGTCGCACAACCACTCCATCCGCAGCTGCCACTGTTGCACACCAGGTCTCCCATTATGGGGCAGCTACTGGCAAACGTCAGCAGGCTGTATTGGCTATGAAGTGTTTGGGCGACAACAGACACACCGCTGAAGTTCTGTCCGAGTTCTTGCAGAAAGAAACGCAGTCGTGGCTGGCACTGTAGATCTTGAGGCAGGCAAGGTAGTGAGTGATAACGGAAGGAATTTCATGGCTGCCATCTCCATTTCCCAACTGAAACACATTCCTTGCCTGGCTCACACCTTAAACCTGGTGGTGCAGTGCTTCCTGAAAAGTTATCCGGGGTTATCCGACCTGCTCCTCAAAGTGCGTGGACTTTGCTCACATATCCGCCGTTCGCCCGTACACTCCAGCCGTATGCAGACCTATCAGCGTTCTTTGAACCTTCCCCAGCATCGCCTAATCATAGACGTTGCAACAAGGTGGAACTCAACACTGCACATGCTTCAGAGACTGTGTGAACAGAGGCGGGCTGTTATGTTTTTGTGGGAGGATACACATACACGGGCAGGCAGTAGGATGGCAGACATGGAGTTGTCAGGTGTGCAGTGGTCGAAGATTCAAGACATGTGTCAAGTCCTTCAGTGTTTTGAGGAATGCACACGGCTGGTTAGTGCAGACAACGCCATAATAAGCATGAGCATCCCCCTAATGCGTCTGCTGATGCAAAGTTTGACGCACATAAAGGATCAGGCGTCTGCAGCTGAGGAAGAGGAAAGCCTTGATGACAGTCAGCCATTGTCTGGCCAGGGCAGTGTACAGGACGAGGTAGCGGGCGAAGAGGAGGAGGAGGACGAGGAGGATGATGGGGATGATTATATTTTTAATGAGGAAGCTTTTCCGGGGCCAGTGGAAATTGTTGGCGCGGCAAGGTCGGGTTCTGGTTTTTGGAGGGACCCAAGTGACGTGGATTTGCCTGAAACTGCCCCTCAACCAAGCACAACCACAGATTTGAGAACTGGAACTTTGGCCCACATGGCGGATTATGCCTTACGTATCCTCAAAAGGGACACACGCATAACAAAAATGATGAACGATGACGATTACTGGTTGGCCTGCCTCCTTGATCCTCGCTATAAAGGCAAATTGCAAAATATAATGCCACATGAGAACTTGGAACTAATATTAGCAACCAAACAATCAACTCTTGTTGACCGTTTGCTTCTGGCATTCCCTGCACACAGCGCCCGTGATCGTTCTAACACGAGCTGCAGGGGCCAGCAGACCAGAGGTGTTAGAGGGGCAGAAATCAGAAGTGTCGTTGGCCAGAGGGGTTTTCTGACCAGGTTGTGGAGTGATTTTGCTATGACCGCAGACAGGACAGGTACTGCAGCATCAATTCAAAGTGACAGGAGACAACATTTGTCCAGTATGGTTACTAACTATTTTTCATCCCTTATCGACGTTCTCCCTCAACCGTCATTCCCATTTGATTACTGGGCATCAAAATTAGACACCTGGCCAGAATTGGCAGAATATGCATTGCAGGAGCTTGCTTGCCCGGCAGCTAGTGTCCTATCAGAAAGAGTATTCAGTGCTGCAGGTTCAATACTAACAGAAAAAAGGATTCGTCTGGCTACCCAAAATGTAGATGATCTAACCTTCATTAAAATGAACCACAACTGGATTTCGAAATCTTTTGCCCCACCTTGCCCGGCTGACACCTAGCTTTCCTATGTAAAGGTCTTGCTTGTGGACTATTCTGAACAACTTTTCCAATCTCGTAATTTGCAGCACCTGATTGTTCAGCATCCGACATGTTAACACCTCCCTAAATGGCCAAAGTCCCCACACGGGGCCGTGGTATCGCCACTTGGCGCCAGCACCCGTGAGAGTACTGTTTGTCTGAAGAGGTGGGTGTGCCCGCTTTTGGTCGACGGCACTGCCACTAGGTCCCTCATAGTACAATAAAGTGTCTGGCGGTGGTGGTGCGCACCCAACGTCAGACACACCGTTGTAATATGAGGGGCCCTGGGCCTGTACCGCCGGCCACAAGACAGTCCCCCCCCCCAGGTCAAACAGTGCTCTACCACTTGCAAAATTTTCTCTCACAGCTCCACCAATGTTTAGTCTATGCGCTGACATCCTTCAATGCCTGGCACTGTCAATACCATTATATTGACATTTTTCTTATGTTAGGCCTTCGAAGCCTGTCTGCGGTCACTCCTTCCACTAGGCCTACACTGACCTGTCTACTGCTGCCCGTGTTCCCCTGGAACCAATTTTAAATTGCCTACAGCCAGCCCAATTTATTATGTTAGGGCTTCGAAGCCTGTCTGCGGTCCCTCCTTCCACTAGGCCTCCACTGACCTGTCTACTGCTGCCCGGGTTCCCCTGGAACCAATTTTAAATTGCCTACAGCCAGCCCAATTTATTATGTTAGGGCTTCGAAGCCTGTCTGCGGTCCCTCCTTCCACTAGGCCTCCACTGACCTGTCTACTGCTGCCAGGGTTCCCCTGGAACCAATTTTAAATTGCCTACAGCCAGCCCAATTTATTATGTTAGGGCTTCGAAGCCTGTCTGCGGTCCCTCCTTCCACTAGGCCTCCACTGACCTGTCTACTGCTGCCCAGGTTCCCCTGGAACCAATTTTAAATTGCCTACAGCCAGCCCAATTTATTATGTTAGGGCTTCGAAGCCTGTCTGCGGTCCCTCCTTCCACTAGGCCTCCACTGACCTGTCTACTGCCGCCCGTGTTCCCCTGGAACCAATTGTAAATTGCCTACAGCCAGGCCAATTTATTATGTTAGGGCTTCGAAGCCTGTCTGCGGTCCCTCCTTCTACTAGGCCTCCACTGACCTGTCTACTGCTGCCCGGGTTCCCCTGGAACCAATTTTAAGTTGCCTACAGCCAGCCCAATTTATTATGTTAGGGCTTCGAAGCCTGTCTGCGGTCCCTCCTTCCACTAGGCCTCCACTGACCTGTCTACTGCTGCCCGGGTTCCCCTGGAACCAATTTTAAATTGCCTACAGCCCGTCCAATTTATTATGTTAGGGCTTCGAAGCCTGTCTGCGGTCCCTCCTTCCACTAGGCCTCCACTGACCTGTCTACTGCTGCCCGGGTTCCCCTGGAACCAATTTTAAATTGCCTACAGCCAGCCCAATTTATTATGTTAGGGCTTCGAAGCCTGTCTGCGGTCCCTCCTTCCCTTCCACTAGGCCTCCACTGACCTGTCTACTGCTGCCCGGGTTCCCCTGGAACCAATTTTAAATTGCCTACAGCCAGCCCAATTTATTATGTTAAGGCTTCGAAGCCTGTCTGCGGTCCCTCCTTCCACTAGGCCTCCACTGACCTGTCTACTGCTGCCCGGGTTCCCCTGGAACCAATTTTAAATTGCCTACAGCCAGCCCAATTTATTATGTTAGGGCTTCGAAGCCTGTCTGCGGTCCCTCCTTCCACTAGGCCTCCACTGACCTGTCTACTGCTGCCCGGGTTCCCCTGGAACCAATTGTAAATTGCTTACAGCCCGTCCAATTTATTATGTTAGGGCTTCGAAGCCTGTCTGCGGTCCCTCCTTCCACTAGGCCTCCACTGACCTGTCTACTGCTGCCCGTGTACCCCTTGAACCAACATCAGAAAATATAAAAATAAGTATTTTGCTTATAAAAAAGAAAATACTGGAGAGATATCAAATGCAGACATTTTAACATTAAAAACAAACACATACAACAAAAATCTGGTACAGTACTAAAAATGGCCACCAGCTACAATAACTTTCTCCTGCAAGTAGTTAACTGAAAGTTTTTTTCAATTTAAAACACAGATATGGCATCCACAGAGTGTTGTCCTGTCGCGTCTTCTTTATATTATTGCCAAGAAGATGCAAAACAATGAAAATAATAAAATCCTTATTTACCAAAAAAATAGAGTAAGTCAAAACCACATTGCAAATAAACATTCATTACAAATAAAGAAGCAGGGCGCGTCCGAGGGTGAGTATATACCTAATAAGAATATAATCACCCTTGGACGCGCCCTGCTTCTTTCCGACAGCCTTCCTTCCTAAGAATCAGCCCTTCCGTGGTGTAGAGAGAGGGTGTGTTACACTCCAAGGTGTTCCCCAGGTTGCCTTCCCTGAGCTTCGATCTTCATGCTCTCGTTTAGTAGTTGTCGGAAAGTAGGCTGCATTAGGCCTACAAAATGGGTATGGGGTGGAGAGAGATGGTGTGTTACACTCCAAGGTGTTCTCCAGGTTTCCTCGCCATTGCTTCGATCTTCCGACTCTCGTTTAGTAGTTGTAGAAAACTACACTGCATTAGGCCTACAAAATGGGTATCGGGTGGAGAGAGATGGTGTGTTACACTCCAAGGTGTTCCCCAGGTTGCCTTGCCATTGCTTCGGTCTTCCGACTCTCGTTTAGTAGTTGTAGAAAACTACACTGCATTAGGCCTACAAAATGGGTATCGGGTGGAGAGAGATGGTGTGTTACACTCCAAGGTGTTCCCCAGGTTGCCTTGCCATTGCTTCGGTCTTCCGACTCTCGTTTAGTAGTTGTAGAAAACTACACTGCATTAGGCCTACAAAATGGGTATCGGGTGGAGAGAGATGGTGTGTTACACTCCAAGGTGTTCCCCAGGTTGCCTTGCCATTGCTTCGGTCTTCCGACTCTCGTTTAGTAGTTGTAGAAAACTACACAGCATTAGGCCTACAAAATGGGTATGGGGTGGAGAGAGATGGTGTGTTACACTCCAAGGTGTTCTCCTGGTTTCCTCGCCATTGCTTCGATCTTCCGACTCTCGTTTAGTAGTTGTAGAAAACTACACTGCATTAGGCCTACAAAATGGGTATCGGGTGGAGAGAGATGGTGTGTTACACTCCAAGGTGTTCCCCAGGTTGCCTTGCCATTGCTTCGGTCTTCCGACTCTCGTTTAGTAGTTGTAGAAAACTACACTGCATTAGGCCTACAAAATGGGTATCGGGTGGAGAGAGATGGTGTGTTACACTCCAAGGTGTTCCCCAGGTTGCCTTGCCATTGCTTCGGTCTTCCGACTCTCGTTTAGTAGTTGTAGAAAACTACACAGCATTAGGCCTACAAAATGGGTATGGGGTGGAGAGAGATGGTGTGTTCCACTCCAAGGTGTTCTCCAGGTTGCCTTTCCTGAGCTTCTATCTTCAGGCTCTCGTTAAATTGTGGTTAAATGGAACAACTGCATTTGGCGTACTAGTTGGTTTGGGGCCTACTAACAGTGTCTGCCGCTCCTTGCTGTTCTCCTGGTTTCCTGTCCTGAAATTCCGTTTTCAGGCGCTCGTTAAGTAGTTGTTAATGTTAGACTGCATTTGGCCTACTAGTTGGGTTGGGGCCTACTATCGGTGTCTGCCACTCCTTGCTGTTCTCCTCCACTGAACAAAGCTGTGCCGCCTGTTTACTACGGTTGCCAATTTTGAACTGCATTTCGACTACTTACTGATTTGGGCCTACTCTCTGTGTCAGCCTCTCATTCCAGTTGTCCTCCACTGTAATGCCCCCTGGTTATTCCTGTGTTACCAATTTTGAACTGCATTTAGCCCACTTTACTATTTGGGCCTATATCTGTGTTTCCTCCTCATCCTGCCCATTGCCCAGCCAGTGATAGATGAGTCTGCTGGTACATTGACCCATAACGCAACATTCCCCGTGCACGCTACACAACAACATTGTGACCCTGCTGAAAGTCAGGTTGCTCTTCCCGCATACCATACCACCTTACACGGGGACAAAGAGGAAGGTGCAGATGAAAGTGCAGGTTCCTTCATCAGGTGGGGGGAGGAATACTAGTTGGCGACGTCACTGGCACAGGGCCTCTCATAGTACGCAAAAGTGTTGCTGCCGGTGGGAGGTGCCCCCGCCGTGCAAACACACCGCTGTACTTTGAGGGGCCCTGTGCCAGTGCCAATGCCAACGAGTGGGCCCCCCCTGCTTACTCAGGTTCACAGCACTTGCAAAGTTGAAATACTTACCTCTCCCTGCTCCACTGCCGTGACGTGGTCCAGATTTCCTGGGCCCACTAATTACTTGAACCAGCCCTACCCACCACAACTTTAGCCAAATGACCCCCAATTTCAAATGACTTCCAATTATTATAAGGTAAATTACGCTTGACAAGCTTCATTAAGAAGAATGGATGGTTTTGACATTAAAATGGGCACTCTAGGTGTTTTCCTGGCCCCCACTCACTGCCGACTATGCTGCCCCATTGACTTGCATTGGGTTTCGTGTTTCGGTCGATCCCGACTTTACGTCATAATCGGCCGATTTCACTCGACCCGACTTTTGAGATAGTCGGGTTTCGCGAAACCCGGCTCGACTCTAAAAAGGTCAAGGTCGCTCAACTCTACATATGGTGCATATTATTCTTGGAAATTATTTCCACTGTAACTCAATGGATGTTTCCTTTTTTTATTCAGAGATTTAAAGCCAGAAAACATCCTTCTTGACAGCCAGGTAGGGGCCAAAAAAAGTGGGAATATGTGATATCTGATACACAAAACATTAATTCTAGCCTTCTATATGGCGTGCAGTTGACTAAGCTGAGACTCATAGACTAACTTCTTTTACACTCAGGGCCACGTGGTGCTGACTGATTTTGGACTCTGTAAAGAGGGGATGGAACCAGAAGAGACCACCAGTACTTTCTGCGGAACACCGGAGGTATTTACTCATATTAATTTTTTATGATAAGATAGTTGTTTCTCATTTAACACAATGACACAAAATCAAATTAAGTGAGCAATGAAGACTTGTGGTAGTGGTGTAAAATATCTTACATTTATAACTTTTTTTTCTTCTTTTTTTTTTTAAGTATCTGGCGCCAGAAGTTCTAAGAAAACAGCCATATGATCGCACAGTAGACTGGTGGTGTTTGGGTGCAGTCCTATATGAGATGCTTTATGGACTGGCAAGTGTCTGAAATTGGGCAGAGAATACATTACGGCTAGCATTTTATGCAAATCTCACGCTTTCTATGACTCCTGTTCCATTGCCACTTCTCTTTCCCTAAATTATGGTATGGTGCTTGCTTGCAGCTGCCTAGCAGCACAGGAGATGGGGCACATTGAGAAATCCTGGACTGAGTGGAAAGGTCATAGTTGTGTCTTTTTCGTACAACTTGTCCTTTGCGCCTGTCCGCCCAGAAGTTCACACTTCACCTATTTCTTTGCCACAGTTCTTCCTAAAGCATAAGTTCAGTGAAAAAAGAGTATATGATTCATGTAACAGATACAGCACTGACTAAACATGATTGCATTCATTTTCCCTTTTTATTCTTTTGTCCTAATCTGTCAATCAAGTGATGATATCACTTCCTGTCTCAGTGACCACTGTGAGGCCAAGCTCCTAAAAGACTTTTGTGGTCACAGACTATTTAAATAGGAACCTGGGGATGAACAGAGCAGGGAGGTTTAACCAATAAAGCCAGAATTTTGGAAGATGCCTCCTAATAACGGGACAAAGGTGGGAGGTCGCATGCCTAGACTAGGGAATGGGGGAAAAAAAAACATAAACACACAAACATATTAATGTATTATACTGGAAAAAGGGAAGTTTTTGTGGGAGAAATAGTCTACATTAGGCGTGAGGGATTCATTTTCCCGACATGCCACATGAGAGACAGAGACTGTGACTGTTGTGGAGGCCGAACCAATAGGTTGAAATTAAATCTGCTCAATATTAATATATTAACTATAATTATTTTATATTAATATTAATTGTATCACTTAATATTGAGCAGAATTATGCATCCTGACATCCCCCTGTACACAGTATGAACCCTCACACAGCCCCCATTTACCATATGAGCCCACACATAGCCTCATATATACAGTATGAGACCCCATATAGTCCCATATATACAGTACTAAATGGAGGCCTGATGGAGGGCGGTAGTGTTATGATAGGGGCAGGAATGTGGCACTGTTGTTGCCTAATGGCATCCTGTGATAATCTAATGACTTTTGCATTAGGGGACTCATGTGTTATGACCTGGTGGTCAGGACAATAATGGACCTGGTGGTTAAGAGCACACGGAATGACCTGATAGTTACTGATAATAAGGACGAGCTCTGGGACGTGGGAACTCTGCTGACCGCAATCCCTAAACCTATCAAACACACTAGAAATAGCCGTGGATTGCACCTAACGCTCCCTATGCAACTCGGCACAGCCTAAGAAATTAGCTAGCCCTGAAGATAGAAAAATAAAGCCTAACTTGCCTCAGAGAAATTCCCCAAAGGAAAAGGCAGGCCCCCACATATAATGACTGTGAGTAAAGATGAAAATACAAATACAGAGATGAAATAGATTTAGCAAAGTGAGGCCCGACTTACTGAACAGACCGAGGATAGGAAAGGTTACTTTGCGGTCAGCACAAAAACCTACAAAAAGACCACGCAGAGGGCGCAAAAAGACCCTCCGCACCGACTCACGGTGCGGAGGCGCTCCCTCTGCGTCCCAGAGCTTCCAGCAAGCAAGACAACAAATTAAATAGCAAGCTGGACAGAAAAATAGCAAACCAAAGAAATACAAGCTGGAAATTAGCTTCTGATGGGAAGACAGGTCACAAGAACGATCCAGGAGTGAACAGACCAATACTGGAACATTGACAGGTGGCATGGAGCAAAGATCTAAGTGGAGTGAAATAGAGCAGCAGCTAACGAATTAACCTCGTCACCTGTGAAACTCAGAAACACCCACCAGAGGAAGTCCATGGACAGAACCAGCCGAAGTACCATTCATGACCACAGGAGGGAGCCCGACAACAGAATTCACAAGAGTACCCCCCTTGAGGAGGGGTCACCGAACCCTCACCAGAGCCCCCAGGCCGACCAGGATGAGCAAAATGAAAGGCACGAACCAGATCGGCAGCATGAACATCAGAGGCAAAAACCCAGGAATTATCTTCCTGATCATAACCCTTCCACTTGACCAGGTACTGGAGTTTCCGTCTCGAAACACGAGAATCCAAAATCTTCTCCACCACATACTCCAACTCCCCCTCAACTAACACCGGGGCAGGAGGATCAACGGATGGAACCACAGGCGCCACGTATCTCCGCAATAACGACCTATGGAACACATTATGGATGGCAAAAGAAGCAGGAAGGGCCAAACGAAATGACACAGGATTGTTAACCTCAGAAATCTTATACGGACCAATGAAACGAGGCTTAAACTTAGGAGAGGAAACCTTCATAGGAACATAACGAGACGACAACCAAACCAAATCCCCAACACGAAGTCGGGGACCCACACAGCACCGGCGGTTAGCGAAACGTTGAGCCTTCTCCTGGGACAATGTCAAATTGTCCACCACATGAGTCCAAATCTGCTGCAACCTATCCACCACAGTATCTACACCAGGACAGTCTGAAGACTCAACCTGCCCTGAAGAGAAACGAGGATGGAAACCAGAATTGCAGAAAAACGGCGAAACCAAAGTAGCCGAGCTGGCCCGATTATTAAGGGCGAACTCAGCCAACGGCAAAAAGGACACCCAATCATCCTGATCAGCAGAAACAAAGCATCTCAGATATGTTTCCAAAGTTTGATTAGTTCGTTCGGTTTGGCCATTTGTCTGAGGATGGAAAGCCGAGGAAAAAAGACAAATCAATGCCCATCCTAGCACAAAAGGATCGCCAAAACCTTGAAACAAACTGGGAACCTCTGTCAGAAACGATGTTCTCCGGGATACCATGTAAACGAACCACATGCTGGAAAAATAATGGCACCAAATCAGAGGAGGAAGGCAATTTAGACAAAGGTACCAAATGGACCATCTTAGAAAAGCGATCACAAACCACCCAAATGACCGACATCTTTTGAGAGACGGGGAGATCCGAAATAAAATCCGTAGAAATATGCGTCCAGGGCCTCTTCGGGACCGGCAAGGGCAAAAGCAACCCACTGGCACGAGAACAGCAGGGCTTAGCCCGAGCACAAGTCCCACAGGACTGCACAAAAGAACGCACATCCCGCGACAAAGACAGCCACCAGAAGGATCTAGCCACCAAATCTCTGGTACCAAAGATTCCAGGATGCCCAGCCAACACTGAACAATGAATCTCAGAGATAACTCTACTAGTCCATCTATCAGGGACAAACAGTTTCCCCGCTGGGCAACGGTCAGGTCTATCAGCCTGAAATTTTTGCAGCACCCGCCGCAAATCAGGGGAGATGGCAGACAAAATTACCCCCTCTTTGAGAATACCCGCCGGCTCAGGAACACCCGGAGAGTCAGGCACAAAACTCCTTGACAGGGCATCAGCCTTCACATTCTTAGAGCCCGGAAGGTACAAAACCACAAAATCAAAACGGGAGAAAAATAATGACCATCGAGCCTGTCTCGGATTCAACCGTTTGGCAGACTCAAGATAAGTCAAATTCTTGTGATCTGTCAAGACCACCATGCGATGCTTGGCTCCTTCCAGCCAATGACGCCACTCCTCGAATGCCCACTTAATGGCCAACAATTCACGATTACCAACATCATAGTTACGCTCAGCAGGCGAAAACTTTCTAGAAAAGAAAGCACATGGCTTCATCACCGAGCCCTCAGAACTTCTTTGCGACAAAACAGCCCCTGCTCCAATCTCAGAAGCATCAACCTCAACCTGAAACGGAAGCGAAACATCTGGCTGGCACAACACAGGGGCAGAAGAAAAACGACGCTTCAACTCCTGAAAAGCCTCTACAGCCGCAGAAGACCAATTGACCACATCAGCACCCTTCTTGGTCAAATCAGTCAACGGTTTAGCAACAGTAGAAAAATTAGCGATGAAGCGCCGATAAAAATTAGCAAAGCCCAGGAACTTTTGCAGGCGCTTCACAGATGTCGGCTGAGTCCAATCGTAAATGGCCTGGACTTTAACAGGGTCCATCTCGATAGTAGAAGGGGAAAAAATGAACCCCAAAAATGAAACCTTCTGAACTCTACCATTCTATGCTTCTTATGTACAGAATGAGCCCCACATAGCATGCCATATACCCTATGAGCTTCACCATAGCCTGCTATATACAGTGAGGATAATAAGTATTTAATACAATGCCAATTTTGCAAGTTTTCCGACCTACAAAGAATGGAGGGATCTGTAATTTTTACTATAGGTACACTTCAATTGTGAGAGACAGAATCCAGAAAATCCAGAAAATGACATTGTGTGATTTTTACATAATTAATTTGAATTTAATTGTATGAAATAAGTATTTGATACAATAGATAAACAGAACTTAATATTTGGTACTGAAACCTTTGTTTGAAATTACAGAGATCAGCTGTTTCATATAGTTCTTAACCAAGTTTGCACACAGTGCAGCAGGGATTTTGGCCCACTACTCCATACAGATCTTCTCTAGATCTTTCAGGTTACAGGGCTATTGCTGTGAAACATTGAGTTTCAGCTCCTTCCAAAGATTTTTTTATGGGGTTCAGGTCTGGAGACTGGCCAGGCCACTCCAAGATCTTGAAATGCTTCTTAGGGCAGAGACAGACTGCCGTATTTCTTGTGCGAGAATCGCACTGTGGGCTCTCCTCAGCTGACCTTGACAGTTGCATAGAAATACATCAGACTGTCTTGCTCAGGTCAGGAGAGGTGCCAGTCCAGTCCGTGCAGTGCGATTCTTGCACGAGAAATACGGCAGTCTGTCCCTGCCCTTACGCAGCCACTCCTTAGTTACCCCGGCTGTGTGTATTGGAACAGTATCATGCACGAAGACCCATCTTTAATACACTTACTGAGGGAAGGAGGTTGTTGGCCAAAATCTCACGATACATGAACCCCATCCATCCTCCCTTCAATGTGGTGCAGTCATCCTGTCCCCTTTGCAGAAAAGCACCCCCAAAGTATGATGTTTCCCCCACCATGCTTCATGGTTTTGACTTTTTTTTTGCGGTTGTACTCCTCCTTCTTCTTCCAAACAAGGCAAGTTCTATTTTGTTTTCATCTGAACACATGACCTTCTCCCATGTCTCCTCTGGATTATCCAGATGGTCACTGGCAAACTTCAAACGAGCCTGAACATGTGCTGGCGTGAGCAGGGGTACCTTACGTGTCCTGCAGGATTTTAATCCATGACGGTGTAGTGTGTTACTACCAGTAATGTTTGAGATTATGGCCTCAGCTCTCTTCAGGTCATTGACCAGGTCCTCCTGTGTATTTCTGGGCAAATTCCTGACCTCTATCAAAATCATCCTTACCCCGCGAGGCAAGATCTTGCATGGAGCTGAAGACCAAGGAAGATTTTGTATTTCTTCCATTTTCTAATAATTGTGCCAATAGTTGTTACTCACCGAGCTGCTTGCCTAATATCCTGTAGCCCATCCCAGCCTTGTGCAGGTCTACAATTTTATCCCTGGTGTCCTTAGATAGCTCTTTAGTCTTGGCCATGGTGAAGAGGTTGGAGTGTGACTGAGTTTGTGGACAGGTGTCTTGTATATAGGTAAGTTGAAACAGGTGCGATAAATACAGGCAATGACTGCAGAGTAGGAGGGCTTCTTAAAGAAAAACTAACAGGTCTGTGAGAGGCAGATTTCTTGCTGTTGGCAGGTGATTAAACACATATTTCATGCAATAAAATACAATTTAACCATTTAAAAATCATACAATGTGATTTCCTGTTTTTTATTTTTAGATTCTGTCTCTCATAGCTGAAGTGTACCTACGATAAAAATTACAGACCTCTCCATTCTCTGTAGGTGGGAAAACTTGCAAAATCGGTAGTGTATCAAATACTCATTTTCCCCACTGAACATACAAACATCTCATACACCTGAAAAAAGCAACATATACTCGCCTCGCTCCAGTTCCCATCTCCAATGCACTGACTCTCCGCAGTGCACAGTGGACATAATCGTGACACGCTGATTGGTGGAAGATGGAGTTGGTCGCTTCTTCCTCCACCAATATATTTACTGGATGCAGATAGCGGTGACAGTGGATGGCAGTGGATTGTCAGGAGTGTGAAAGCATGGGGCAGCCCATGGGCCACTGTTTCAGCCCTTCGGTTGTCACGGTCTGGACTGGAACAGCCAGAAGGCTGGATGTGGCCTGTAGTTTGCCCAGGTTTGGTCTACATGTATCTCTATGTTGCGGCCTTATGCAAACTGTTTTACTATGCATTGTTTGAAAGGATTACGCAGCAGTGCCGCTATATAGTGCCCGTATGCAGTTATTGTGAAAAAGAAGTGATCACTTAACCAGCAGTCACAGGAATTAGAGGACAGTTCATCTAACTCATTGATATAGTAGGTCTTCTATGGCCAACCCTTCTCTCAAATCTTCAGTTTTACACTCTCCAGAATGTGGTTGTCAAAAGAACACAACTTTTTTTGTGAAACTGAATAAATGGTAATCTCCTACTATAGTGTTACTATTGCAATTTGGGTAGCGATGAGGAAATATTTAGAAATTCAAATTTGCCATCTTAATTGAATTTTTTTTTCAATTTGATGAATAGCTAATCGATTTGCAGCAAATCGTAAAATCGTAATACTGCACAGCCTTCAAATGCCCTGAAAAGACTTGTATAACACAAGAGGTCTCCTAAAATTGTATTGAACACAAACAAAATCTTAGTAATGTTAAAGGCCTTTCAAATTGTGTCCCCATCTCATCCCGGTGCCAAGTTTGATTGTTGATGTCATCCAATAAAATATCTAGAAGTTTTTGTAATGTATCTCCCTCAGCCCTCGAAGTGCTCTGGTTAGGTGACTAAAAGGCAGAACAGATAGGGGTTTCATTGACAAAATTGAAAGTCTGCAATGTAAATGGCATCTGAGAAAGTGGCCTCTGCATAACACTGATCCAAAATGAGATGAGTGCTGTGCCATATATTCCATTGCACCCTTCCTTCCTCACAATAAGCTTGCTGGAGACAAAGAAGGCCAATTGTGACCTGCGTTTGTTAGTACTACTGCTCCGGTGGGTGGTGCAGCTGCTGTTCCCACATTCCTAGCCTTTTTGTAATGCTAAAGCTGAGTTGTGCAATCAGGTCCTCTCTATAGCCTGTAACATCCTATAATTACAGCTGCAGTCCCTGTCTCAGCTTTTATAGTGCCTGCAGTACCTCCTGATTGGTTGCACTATACCAATTGGGACGTCCATGCAGCATGTGAGTGCTCTCTGGCTGAAGCAAACTTAAGCAGCATGTAAAATTGTGCAGAGCATTATTTTTTGTCAATTTGTTTAAATCGAATTGCAAATTGTTCAAATTCTCAGGGAGCTGTAAATTTCATAAATTCGATAGGAATTTGTTTGCATATAATTAAATCACTCATCTCTACTAATTATGCTTTTCACTAATACCGGTATATTCTTTCAAGTAGTTCCAAATCAAAGCTTTTATATATGCATGTTTTGTTCCTATACATGATAAGCGCTGACATAATTTATTTACTCTTTTTTGATGCAGCCACCATTTTATAGCCGGGATGTGTCACAGATGTATGATAATATCCTCAATCAGCCTCTGCAACTACCAGGAGGAAAAACCACCGCAACCTGCGATATTCTACAGGGTCTACTACACAAGGATCAGCACTGCCGCCTTGGGGCCAAGACCGATTTTGTAATTTACCGTTATTATTTAATAGTTTTTGTATCTTGAATTTTACAATACAAACCTAGAAAGTTTTACATTAGTGCAAAGGTTTATAGAAAATTATAATCGCAGACCTGGACCACAAAGGCTTCTAGTCAGAGAGAGTAGTCATTTACGGCTTTGTGTGAGGAGATACTGAATAATTCTGGTGGCATGTAGTTCTTAGAATGGCACAAAGACTGAAAATGTCTGTGATTAACTGAATCTTCCCTTTTCTAATACACAACGAACAATGTGCGGAGGTTGTACGAAGGGCTGTGATTGCAGATAGATATCTCAACAAGCGTAGGTATCACTGAGAAATATCATCATAAATGTCAGCTCGTTGAACCCACAACAGAAGGACGACGTATAATCAATGTTCACTAGACTTGCATTTCATCTTCATTTACATAAAAGGATCAGGCTGTTGTTAGCATAATTTATACATTAAAGTAAGTAAGCCATCTGTTGATTACACCAGCATGAATGCGAGAAAAGCGTTGTTAAGAAATGTGAGATTTTTATTGTATACTAACGCGATGTCACTTACTGCTTTACAGCTGGAAATCAAGAATCATGTGTTCTTCAGTCATATTAATTGGGATGACCTGTATAATAAGAGGATTCCCCCACCTTATAACCCCAATGTTGTAAGTAACTAGCGCATTTTTACTACAACCAGCTTAATGAAGAAGAGGTGTACAAGCATCACACAAGGGAATGCAGCTTCCTGAAATCTTACAGTTTTCACCTTGGCTACTGAGCGTTTTGGGCTGCGACTTCATGTTCTGCAAAGATCACTTTTATCAGTCATTCTATTATCGGAAATTACTTGGTTACACTTTGGTCTTGATTCATTTAATTGATTACTCCAGTTTTGGTAAAACTTTCAGAAGTCACAAAAATTAGTGTGTAATGGGACACTGTACAACCATTTTGCAATGTTTATTTTTTGCGCAACTCCGCCATGATGGGCAAAGCTGGGGCGAGATTGGGTGTGGCTATGCCGCCCAATTCTTCAAAATAGGCAGTGCTTCTTGTGCTAGAAATGTTACTCCAGTTCCTGACTGGAGTAGCATTTTGGGTCAGGCGAACACCAAAAATGCGCCAAATTATGTTTTGTGTGCCTCTTAAAAATGGGTTGTCTGAGACTTTAGCATTGATGACCTATCCTTGGGATCTCATCCTGTGTTGTACTACTGTACCCAATTTATTATATATTTTAGGAGTCGGTCTATTTTATACCAACTCCAACAAAATGGACTCCGACTCCATGGATCTGACTCATGGGTAAACTCGAATAGCCGTGACTGGAGAGATAGTGACATCGTACGGAAAGCACTGTGGTCAACAAGTTTTAATATAACCGGAATGCAGAAAATTGTTGACTCACCCTCGTATATATCACAGAACCCACATTAGGTGGTGGACAGGGCTTACCTCTCACTGCCTGCACAATGACCTCTACACACATCACAGTAAATGATACATTTACATTAAAGGAGTTGTCCACTACTAGGACAACCCTTTCTTGATCAAAATGTTTGGCTCCAATAATATAATAAAGCCTATACTCACCTCCCGTGCTGGCGCCGTTCCCGCGGTATCGGCATTCACTCTCCTCGGGGCTATCTGTGGTGTTGTGACATGTGACGCCGGTGCCTAATCAGCGCTGGCGTCACTTTCTTTGCCTTTGGACATTTTGGACATGCAGAGGAAGTCGGGGTGGCAGCTGATCTCGAACTTCCTCTTCATGCTCAAACCGTCCGAAGGTTGGAGACAGGGAAGCCACTACTAAATGAGTGCCAGCATCACGTGTCACAACAACGCTGGAGAGCCCTGGGAATAGCGAATGCCAACTCCATGGGAACGCGCCGGCACAGGAAGTAAGTGTAGGCTTTATTATGTTATCGGGGCCAAGCGAGTAATATGAGAAAAAAATTGTCCAAGTAATGTACAACTTCTTTAAGCTGTAAAGACTTTCTTTATAGACACAACACAATCATTAAGGAACATCTTTTATGGTCACACTATTAATTGGTGTACAGAGCTAAATGGATCCGTTCTAACTAATATTTCTTAGTCATTAGAGTTTGATCTAATAAACCATATAACTTAATGTGATTGTATCATGAAACAGGTTTGGTGTGAGATGATAATCCTAACTTCTCTGCACATTAACCTTTTTAGGCTGGTCCAGGCGATCTTCGGCACTTTGATCCAGAGTTCACACAAGAAGCAGTGCCTAACTCCGTGAGTCGTACTCCTGAGCTGAATAATATGAGCTCCAGCTGTTCCAATGCTTTCTATGGCTTCTCCTATGCACAAAGTGATGATGACATTTTGAGTTGAGCTTGTCCATGAAGTAAAAGTGTTTTTTACAAATATAAATAGTACAGTTTTGCGAGTAACAAGCACATTGAAGCTTCTTGAACCTGGTGGAAGAATAAAAACATCATCCATTAATCACAGAGACCTTCGGGTGTTATTACATGATTCCAAAGGCCCACCTCAACAGCAACCTTCGTAACGGCGGATAAGCAATGAGTGGATCGTGGACTATGTGTAAATCAAGCAGAGAGTGTTATGTTACTCAGCTGAAAGTATTCTTAATGGTAACCTGTCACTGAGAGAAACCATATTTACCAGCAGCTATAGTGGTAATCTGCAGATAAATAGCGTTTAAACCCTGTATAGTGGCTTACTGCAAGCTCACAGCCAGGGAGAAATCTCGACAGCCACTTGCTTCTAGTCATCATGACAAAGCAGGGAGTGGCTACAGAACCCCTTCACTATTCAGTGAGCGCGCTGTAGTCATGCCTCGGCATTTTGATTGACAGCCTGCTCTGAAAACCAATGCTGCACACATACGCTGGAGAGAAAGTAGTAAATAAAAATGAAGAGGGGTGATTACAGCTGCTCTTTTTGTATAGTGAGTAGTGACTGCAACCGTCCCGACGAAAGAAAGCCAGTGGCTTCAGGGGGAATAAAGCTTCATTTTCTCCCTGTAACCAGACTTCCTGTAAGCCAGATTCATTGGGGTTAGAGGTTATTTACCTGCAGATTACCCCTTTATCTGTAAGTAAATAGTCTTTATCAAAGTGCAAGTTCCCTTTAAATACATTTTACTAAGCTCCAGATCACCAAGGACATCTGTTCTTTGTTCACTGCATTATGGGTTTCTTAGGATGTGTGATACAAGAAAGATATATATCTTGATACCATGTTAGCCAGTGGATAGAAAAATATTTAGAATTGAGAGTCCTCAGTGGTTGATACCTTTTAATGGCTAACTGAAAAGATGGTAACAAATTGCAAGTTTTCGAGATTACTCCGGTCTCTCTATGCCTGATGAAGAGACCTGTGTAGTCTCGAAAGCTTGCAATTTGTTACCATCTTTTCAGTTAGCCATTAAAAGGTATCAACCACTGAGGACTCTCAATTCTAAATATTTTTAGGATATGTGCACACAGTTTTTTGAAACATTCAAAAACCATGAATTTTTCAAGCAGAATCCGCTTCATGAAACCCTCTTTTTGAGGACTTTTTTTCCTTGAAGCATTTAATTTTTTTAGAATAGCTTTTCCCTGTAACATTCTTTGCAGCCTTTTAATTGGTCACTACCTTGTTTGGAGAAGTTTCATTCGTGTTCATCTTCAAAGAGTTGACATGCACTTTCTTTTTTCCTCCAGGTGTTTTTTTTAATGATTAAAAAAGTTCTTATGAACTACAAAGTGGAATTCATATAAAAATGAATTGCAAGAGTTTTCCAAGAGTTTTTGAGGATAATCTGCTCCAAAAACTACTGAAAAAAACTTAATGTGCACATACCCTTAAATTATTAGACTTATTTCACATACTGTTTTGGCTGGCTGAGATTGGTTATAGTCTGGTGTAGGTGTCTTGTGTCCCTTCTACCAACTTTTTATTTTTACAAAAGGTAATATACATAGCAAAGTGACTTACTACATTCTCTTAATTGGCCAAACTTTTTTTCGCCAAAGAAATCTTTTTAGTAAGAGGTCAGGGTCACAACCACACTATAGTTCTGTTTGGTAAAAGAGCTTCCATAGATAGAATCCTCTGTATGCTTCCCATTTCATATTGGGCAATACAGAGGCTTTTTTTCTGTTGTCTTCATATAAACTATTTTGAAAAATGTGAATTTAAAGTGTAAATGAGCCCTAATACAGAAGAGAAGCAGCACTCCAAACTGAATTCTTGATAAAGGATAAGGATCTGGCCAAAATGACATATTTGGATTATAATACATTTTATAATCATTTGTTGAATATCTAATATGGTGGTTATTTTTAGATGACAACCCACCACGAGGCATGTAACCTACTATTCATAATGAGGCTTGATGTGCTGTTTAAATCTCTACTTGTATTTACATCATGTTTATGTCATACATTTGCTAGATGTTCTTGCACATATTTTGTAAAACGGATTTTTAAATGATTATACATATATGATCAATAACACAGTACTGTGGAAAAAAAAGCAGGTGTGCAAAAAATACTGAACAGCAAGAATGCTTTGAAAAGTATGTGTTAATAGTTTATTTGAATCAAATAACAAAATGCGAAGAGAGTAAAGACAAAAGAAACTTTAATTTTATCAATATTTGGTATGACCACTCTTTGTCTTCAAAACAGCCTCAATTCGCTTGCACTGTTTTTGAAGGAACTTGGTATGGTGGTTGCTCCAAAGATCTTAGAGAAGTAACCACAGATCTTATGTGGATGCAGGCTCACGCAAATCATCTGAGATCAGGGCTTTGTTGAAGCCATACATACTGTACATCATTTCCAGAACTCTTTGTTCTTTTTTTTAAGCTGAAGATAGTTCTTCATGATCTTGGCTGTATGTTTGGGTTATTGTCCTGCTGCAAAATAAATTTGGAGCCATTCGGACGCCTCCCTGATGGTACTGCATGATGGATAAGTATCTACCTGTGTTTCTCAGCATTGGAATTCCCTTAATCTTGGCCATATTCCCGACATCATTTGCTGGAATGCCTCCCCAAACTTGCAAGGAACCTTCACCAAGCTTCAATGTTGCCTGCAAACACCCATTATTGTTCCGCTCTTCCGCCATTCAACAAATTACATTTTTTTACAGTCAAATATTTCAAATGTTGACTCATCAGCCAGACATTTCTCTACATTTTCATGAAGAGTTGAGCCACTTGGCCTTGTTTCTATGTCACAGGTATGGTTTTTGGCTGAAATTTTTCTATGAAGACCACTTTTGGTCACACTTAACTGAACAGTAGATATGTTTAGCTGGGTCCCACAGTTCGCTAACAGTTCTGACCTGATGGCACTGCTAGACATTTTCCGATTTCAAAGGTAAGAAAGCATGATGTGTCTCATTGGTTGCACTAAGTTTACTTGGCTGACCATTGTATCTACAGATAAATATAGGCACTTATCATATCATCAGGGAGGTGTTTTACACCAAATTAATTCAGCAGCAGGACAACAACCCCAATCATACAGCCTATGTCATTGAAAAGTATCTTCACTGTAAAGAAGAACAAAAGGAGTCCTGGAAGTGATGATATGGCCCCTACAGAGCCCTGATGTCAACATCATCAAGTCTGTCTGGGATTACATGAAGGATTTGGCACCTAACTCCACAGAAGATGCACTGGCGGACACAGACAGTAAAAGGCCCCTGTGCAAGAACAATTGTACCTGCTTTGGAGGTAGAAATGAACCCCCTTACTTCTTGGGTCCCTGTGCGGCTGCACAGGTTCTACCAATGCTATATCCGCTGCTGAGAAGATGTGTGGTTAACTACTGGTTAGTTCTCCAAGACGTTTGAAGCAACCTTCCTGAAGAACTTCTTTAAAAACTGTGTGCAAGGGTACCTAGAAAATTTGATGGATCTGATGTATTTTGAAGGCAAACTGTGGGTCACATCAAATATTGATTGTATTTTGGTTTCTCTTTTGCTCATTCACTTTGCATTTTGTTAATTAAGATATAAACTAGTAACACTACTTTTATTTTTTTTAAATCATTCTTGCTTTGCAGCTGTTTTTCCAAACCTATATATATATATATATATATATATATATATATACACATATATATATATATATATATGCCAGAATTTTGTCATGTGACACAATCATACCAAGAAGAATAATTTCATAACTTTTTACAGCTCTACTGTCATCAATATCTGTACAAATTCATTAAAAAACAAACTAAAATAATTTTGAGGGGGAAGGTAACAAAACTACCAACGTGGTTACATAAGTGTGAACACCTTCATAGAATTGGGGATGTGATTTAGCCTATCACATTTAAACTCATATTAAATAGTTGTCAGTCCGCAGCTGCTAGAATTTAAAGTGATTCTGATTAACTCCATATAAAGTTTATCTGTTATAATAGGACTTTCCTGACATTTTCTTATATATATTTTAAGGCAAAAGGCATGGTCCATACAAAGCTAACAATACAGCAAAGGGATTGCATTGTTGAAAGTTATCTGTCAGGATAATGGCTACTTTTTTTTTCCAAGCATTAGATATACTAAGGAACACTGAGAAGATAGTCTTCAAGAAGAGAATTAGATTTGGCACAACAGTGAAATTATCTACAACTGGACCCGTACCTCAAAAACTGATGAGAAGACAGGGAGAAAATTGGGACGGCAGGCTGCCAAGTACTGGTTGTGTGCTGCATGTCACAACGATCATATATTCTTCATATGTCCAGTCAGTGGGGTAGAGTGGAAAGATATCCAAGCCCAGCTATGTTTTACTAAAACCTACATGAAGTCTGTCAGAAGCATGTGGGAGAATGTGTTATGGTTTTAAGAGACTAAGGTAGAACTTTTTGTCTATAATTCTGAAAGGTATGCTTGTTTCAAAACCAACACTGTGCATCACAATAAGAACACCATACACACAGTGAGGTATGGTGGAAGCAACAATAGACTTTTAAAGCTGTTTTTCAGCAGTTGGAACTGGGGCTTTAATCATGGTGGAAGGAATTATGAACAGTTACAAGTAACAGTCAAGTTTGCATCAAACCTTCAGGCCTCTGCTAAATAGCTGAATAGGAATGTCTACTTTCAGCATTTATTTATTTTACTCATTTATATAGCGCCATTAATTCCACAGCACTTTACAGATATTATTGGCACCGTTAAGGTTGGGGTTCACAGTCTAGATTCCCTATCAGTATGTCTTTGGGGGTGTGGGAAGAAACCCACACAAACACGGGGAGAACATACAAACTCCTTGTAGATGTTATCTTTGGTGGGATTTGAACCCAGGAACCCCAGCACTCCAGTGTTAACCACTGAGGCACCGTGCTGCCATTTGCATCACAATAACCCTAAGTCATCTCCAAATCTACAAAAGAATGGCTTCATCCGAAGAGAATCAAAGTTATAACATGGCCCAGCCAGAGACCTGAATCCAATTGAAAAATCTGTGGGTTTTATTGAAGAAGGCACTGTACACAAGAGATGCCCTCACAATCTGACATGCTGACAGACTCCTACGCAAAAAGACAAAAAGCTGTCATAAATTCCAAGGGTACTTCAACAAAGTACTAGTGTAATGGTGTGCATATTTATGCAGTCACATTATTTTAGTTATTAATTTTTCTTTCTCCTCTAAAAAAAAAAAAAGATTGCAGCTTATGTTTCAATTTAATTGTACAGATTATTGGTAGACATTAAAGGTTGAAAAAGTTCTGAAATGATTCTTCTTGGAATGATTATGTATATTGTAAGCATGTGAGCAGGGTCCGCCATTTCATACAGTGCAATAAAAACCAGATGTGCAGAGGGCAGAGGTTGAGCATTTGTGTCTCCCTCTCTATTCAAGATGGTGCTTTGCAGAGCCTGGTTTTGAGCCCCGTTCTCAAGATCGCTTGTGGCCTCAGTGGTTGGACCCCCAGCGACTGGCAAGTTATCTTGTATCCTTTGGATATGGGAGTATTTTGAATTATGGAAATAACCGTTAAAGGGACTGTAACCTTCTTTTACACACGTTAATGGGGCCAGGAAGGATTAAAACAGTTAAAAGAAACATAACAAAAATACACTATACTCTTGGCAGGAGTCACCAAGTGACTACTGCAGCCCTGGCATTCCATGGAATAAGCACTGTTTGACCCCTGCTCTAACTTATGACAATGTGATTTATGATAATGTATGCTCATTTTTATGGTTTAGCCCATGGATTACAAAGTAGATGGATTTTAAACAATACAGCACTCCCAGCCACTGCCTCCCTTTATTTGCTTTTCACTGCCATCTTTCAACCCTACTTCCATCTTCTGAAAGGTGACTTTGCTACAGTGTAGACATTCCTTTAATTTATCATTGCTATTGGTAGAACTTAAAAAAACAAAAACAATCAATGTGGTTTAGCAAATGTGAATGGTCATATTTAATTACAATTGTACCACTACTGATACCTACAGAATGTATTGTAGGAACAGGAAATTATGTGACACTTGTACTTTATGGTGAAGTAAAGGATGCTCACAGCATTGTGGGTATATTATATTTCAAACCAATATTGATATTCTGTTATTTTGTCCTGTTTTTTTTAAGTGTATCTATCATTTCACCTAAAAATTGTTAATGAATTGTACCATTTACTCAGGTTAGAAAGATCTATGTCTGGTAACTAAATGTGTTTTTTGTAAAGTGCCTAGGAGCAACAGCTCAGCTAGAAAGTAACAGCAACCACAATCTCACAGAGCAGTGTGTGGTTCTTAAAGGGAACCTGTCAGCAGGATTGTGCACAGTAACCTACACACAGTGTCAGGTCGGCGCCATTATACTGATTACAATGATAACTGAGTTGATGAAATCCGTCTTGTGGTTGTTGGATATTCTTTACTTTCGAGTTAATGATATGCTCGTGCTCTGGGGCGGGCCTGTGTGTGTGTGGAAGTCTTCATGTGGTGCTCTGATCAGGTATTCACTAGTATGGCTTCTGACAGGTCAATGACCCCTCAGTGACCTGCCCCCTAGCTTACATAATGTATATACAAGGTGGGCCATTTATATGGATACACCTAAATAAAATGGGAATGGTTGGTGATATCAGCTTCCTGTTTGTGGCACATTAGTATATGGGAGGGGGAAACTTTACAAGATTGGTGGTGACCATGGCGGCCATTTTGAAGTCAACCATTTTGGATCCAACTTTATTTTTTCCAAAGGGAAAAGGGTGATGTGACACATCAAACTTATTGAGAATTTCACAAGAAAAACAATGGTGTGATTGCTTTTAACGTAAGTTTATTCTTTCCTGAGTTATTTACAAGTTTATGACCACTTATAAAAGGTGTTCAAAGTGCTGCCTATTGTGTTGGATTGTCAATGCAACCCTCTTCTCCCACTCTTGACACAGATAGCAACACCGCAGAAGAAATGCTAGTCTAAGGGGGTCAGATTCCTTGTAGGAATGCTCAGACCTGACTTCCATAATGTGGTGGTGCACCATCTTGCTGGAAAAACTCAGGGAACGTGCCATCTTCAGTGCATAAAGAGGGCAACACATCATCAAGTAGCAATTTCAGATATCCAGTGGCATTGAGGTTTCCATTGATGAAGAATGGCCTCACTATCGTTGTACCCCATATACCACACAATACCATGAATTATTGGTGTGGGTGTCAGGTCCGAGCATTCCTACATGAACAGTTTCCTGGAAAGTGGATTGGTCATCGTGGGCCAGTTGAGTGGCCCCCAAGGTCTCCAGATATGACCCCCTTAGACTTTTATCTTTGGGGTCATCTGAAGGCAATTGTCTATGCTGTGAAGATACGAGATGTGCAGCATCTGAAACAACGGATACTGGAAACCTGTGCTAGCATTTCTTCTGCGGTGTTGCTATCAGTGTGTCAATAGTGGGAGAAGAGGGTTGCATTGACAATCCAACACAATGGGCAGCACCTTGAACACCTTTTATAAGTGGTCATAAACTTGTAAATAACTCATGAAAGAATAAAGATACGTTAAAACCAATCACACCATTGTTTTTCTTGTGAAATTGTCAATAAATTTGATGTGTCACATGACCCTCTACCCATTAAAAAAAATAAAGTTGGATCCAAAATGGCCGACTTCAAAATGGCCGCCTTGGTCACCACCCATCTTGAAAAGTTTTCCCCCTCCCATATACTAATGTGCCACAAACAGGAAGCTGATATCACCAACCATTCCCATTTTATTTAAGTGTGTCCATATAAATGGCCCACCCTGTATTTAACATGAAAAAAAAATCCTGCGCTGCAGCATAATCGCATCTATTATTATTATTTATTTATATAGCGCCATTAATTCCATGGTGCTGTACATGAGAAAAGGGGTTACAGATAACGTTTACAGTAAACAAATTTACAATAACAGACTGGTGCAGAGGGGAGAGGACCCTGTCCTTGCGGGCTTACATTCTACGGGGCAATTTTTTTTAATGGTATACATTAATTCATTAACAAAAAAGTCTGAAAATGGCGCCGGCAGTGCCTACGCAGTAGCTTCTCTCGGTGATCCAATAGCTGCTAATGCGCAGGGGGAGCCTCCTTGCTAGAGAAAAAAAAAATTGTCTCCACTAAGATGCCACTGGCCGCGCCTGTGCAGTAGTATCTATTGCCAGTCCGATAGATTCTGCTGCGCAGGCGAAGCCATATTGGAGTAGGCAATTTTTTCTCCTTTCTAGCATGATTGTGCCACTGGTGCCTGCGCAGTAGAAGCTATCGGATTGCTGATCGCCGCTACTGCGTAGCCGGTGCCATTTTCAGACTGAATTAATGTAAATGTAATTAATGTAAAAATTTTTTAAATACATATAGATGAGATTATGCTGCAGCGCAGGCGCCACCACCTGCCTGCAGAAGGTGATTTTTTTTTTCAGTATGTGCTTATACTGTAATCATTATGTAAACTAGGGGGGCAGGTCAGTGAGGAATCAGACACCTGTTAGTAGCCATACTGATGAATAGCTAATCAGAGCACCACATGAAGACCCCCACAGGCCACCCCGGATCACGAGCATATCATTAACTCAACACTCAAAATAAAGATTACACAACAGCCACAAGACGGATTTCATCACCCAAGGTATCATTGTAATCAGTATAACGGCGCCGACCTGACACTGCCTGTAGGTTACTGTGCACAATCCTGCTGACAGGTTCCCTTTAATAATTGCCTATATATTGTGTGTCATAGCTTCAGGCAGCAGCGTAGCTACTGGGGGGGGGGGGGCAGAGGGGGCCATTGCCCGGGGTCCGGTACTCAGAGGGGGCCCGCCTGGAGCTACGCTACTGTAACTGTGCTGATACATTTACCTTCTGCGGCAGAGCGGGGAGAATTGATCTCCCTGCTCTGCCGCCCGCTATGGACCCCTGAGCAGGCCGGGGGGGCCTGGTTCCAGTAGTGGGCCCCCTGCCCATCACCGCACTGATGAGGGAAGGAGTGATGCGCCTTGCTCCTTCTCTCATCATCCCCCTGTCAGCGTCTGCCGTTACCGATGCCTACAGTGGGCGCGATGACGTCACCACCTGGCGCCCGCTGTCAGAAGGTGAGCGGGAGATTGGAGCAACGCTGGAACAAGGAGGAAGAGAGGTGTTTTTATGGGGGCTGCCTTATACTTCAGGATCTGCCTATAGGGGGGCTGCCTTACACTTCAAGATCTGCCTATAGGGGTGCTGCCTTATACTTCAGGATCTGCCTATAGGGGTGCTGCCTTACACTTCAGGATCTGCCTATATGGGGGCTGCCTTACACTTCAAGATCTGCCTATGGGGGTGCTGCCTTATACTTCAGGATCTGCCTATAGGGATGCTGCCTTACACTTCAGGATCTGCCTATAGGGGGGCTGCCTTACACTTCAAGATCTGCCTATAGGGGTGCTGCCTTATACTTCAGGATCTGCCTATAGGGGTGCTGCCTTACACTTCAGGATCTGCCTATATGGGGGCTGCCGCCCTTACACTTCAAGATCTGCCTATGGGGGTGCTGCCTTATACTTCAGGATCTGCCTATAGGGGTGCTGCCTTACACTTCAGGATCTGCCTATATGGGGGCTGCCTTACACTTCAAGATCTGCCTATGGGGGTGCTGCCTTATACTTCAGGATCTGCCTATAGGGATGCTGCCTTACACTTCAGGATCTGCCTATAGGGGGGCTGCGTTATACTTCAGGATCTGCCTATATGGGTGCTGCCTTACACTTCAGAATCTGCCTATGTGGGTACTGCCTTTTACTACAGGGTCTGCCTATGGGGTGCTGTTTTATACTACAGGGTCTGCCTATATGGGTGCTGCCTTATACTTCAGAATCTGCCTATGGGGTGCTGCCTTATACTACAGGATCTGCCTATGGGGTGCTGCCTTATACTACAGGGTCTGCCTATGGGGTGCTGTCTTATACTACAGGGTCTACCTATGGGGTGCTGCTTATACTGCAGGGTCTACCTATGGGGGTGCTGTCTTGTGCTATAGAGTCTGCCTATGGGGAGTGCATTATACTATATGGAGTCCTATGGGGAGTACATTATACTATATGGAGTCCTATGGGGAGTGCATTATACTATATTTAGGATGATCTAGTGCATTATACTATATTGAGGACATCTAGTGGGCCATCATACAGTGTGGAGATTACAGTGAAGGGGCCATCATACAGTATTGGAGCCATCTAACAGTTTGGGGGCCACTAAGGGGTCAGTATACTGTGTGGATGGTACTATACAGTGAGGGGGCATTATACTGTATAGGGAAGCTGTACAGGGGGGCAGACTCGGGACATTATTAAATGTAAAATGGGCACTTCTTGATATAGGGGATCTCAGGTTACTGTGACTATCAAAGGGGCACACATGGCAATATTACTTTCTAGGGACCAAAATGTGGGCACTGTTTTCTATGGCACTTGCACGCGGCATTACTATATTATAGAGAGTGCTTTAGAATTTAGAAGGCACAGAGAACTGCACAGCAGGTGCAGTAATAGGGACACATACGGCTCAGTATTGGGGTATCAGGGGCAGTAATAGGGACACATACGGCAGCAGTGGCTCAGTATTGGGGTATCAGCAGGATGAGGAGTTTGTGCAGATTGACGCTGAACATCTTTGGAATGAACAAGAAAGCCAACTGGGAGACACATTTTCTCATACAGCATTAGAACCTGAGACACCAAATGCTCTTTTTGGTTGCAAGGTCAAAATTCACAGATGCAATTCAAAATCTTGGAAAGCCTTTCCAGAAAAGTAGAGGCTGTTATTGCTGAAAATAGGAGTTCCACATGAAATGCAATATCCAATAATCTTAATTAGTTATGATGACCCAAACGGCCACATTCTTTGGCTATATAGCGAACAAAAGTATTTTTATAATGGTAAGAAATCTTTCCGGTACAAATCCTCTGCATAGACATGAATCCAGGTGTTCTTCCCTCATAAATTGTAAACTTGTGGGTGTACTCTGAGTTACTCTCACACAGTTTAAAGTTTAACCCCTTAACGACCACCGATACGCCTTTTAACAGCGGAAGTTAAGGGCACTTAAACCACAGCACAGCTGAGACCCCAGATAACATGATTCGGGTCGGTTTTTACCTACCCCAGTGTTACGATCGCTGAGATTTGCCAGACGGCAACCATAGGAAATTTTTCCTATTTGTTCATTTTGATCACTGTGATAGACCTTATCACAGTGATCAAAATAAAAAAAATAGTAAATAAAATCCCCCTTTATCACCTCCTTAGTTAGGGAAAAATATAACATAAAAAATATATATTTATTTCCATTTTTCCATTAGGGTTAGAGTTGGGCTAAAGTTAGGGTTGGGGTAAAGTGAGTTGGGCTAAAGTTAGGGTTAGGGCTAGGGTTGGGATTACGGTTTGGGTTGGGATTACGGTTAGGGGTGTGTTTGGGTTATGGTTGGGATCAGGGTTAGGGGTGTGTTTTGGTTAGGGTTGTGGTTAGGGATTAGAGTTAGGGGTGTCTTGGGGTTAGGGTTGGAGTTAGAATTGGGGGGTTTCGACTGTTTAGGTACATCAGGGAGTCTCCAAACGCGACATGGCACCACCATTGATTTCAGCCAATTTTGCGTTCAAAAAGTCAAATGGTGCTCCCTCCCTTCTGAGCCCTGTCATGCACACAAACAGTGGCTTTTCTCCACATATGGGGCATCAGCGTACTCAGGACAAATTGCACAACAAATTTTGTGGTCCATTTTCACCTGATATGCTTGTGAAAATAGAAAAAAATGGTTCCAAAGTAAATTATTTGTGAAAAAACTAAAATGTTAATTTTTTCCTTCCACATTACTTTGGTTCTCGTAAAGCACCTGAAGGGATAATAAACTTCTTGAATGTGGTTTTGTGCACCATGATGGGGTGCAGTTTCAGAATGGTGTCACTTTTGGGTATTTTCTGTTATATTGACCCCCCCCCAAAGTCACTTTAAATGTAAGGTGGTCCCTAAAAAATATGGTTTTGTAAATTTGGTAGGAAAAATAAGAAGTCGCTGGGCAACTTTTAACCCTTAAAACTTCCTAACAAAAAAGAAAATTGTTTCCAAAATTGTGCTGATGTAAAGTAGACCTGTGGGAAATGTTATTTATTAAGTATTTTGTGTGACACTGACACCACTCCCTGATTTAAGGGCATAAAAATTCAAAGTTTGAAAATTGCAAAATTTTTAACATTTTCGCCTTATTTCATAAATAAACGCAAGTCATATTGAAGAAATGTTACCACTAACATGAAGTACAATATGTCACGAAAAAACAGCCTCAGAATCAGTGGGATCCGTTGAAGCGTTCCAGAGTTATGACCACATAGAGTGACAGTGGCCAGAATTGTAAAAATTGGCTTGGTCATTAAGCAACAAATTGGCTGTCACTAAGGGGTTAATCCAATGCCTGGCCCTCTTACTGGGAAGGTAATGCCAGAATCTGAGCCTCCCCTTGAAATGTTTTAGGGACTTGTCCACGCAGATATCCCTTTGGGGGTTGTACACCTCAGCAAATTTGTTGCTGAAGTGCTCAATGACCAGTCGAACTTTGAAAAGTCGGTCAAAGGTTGGGGTCATCTCTGGGAGGACATCATGCATTATCACTGCAATGTAAGAATTTGTGGATGGCCTCAAAGCGTGTCCGTGCCATAGCCAGGTAGAACACTGGAGTGTTATACAAAACGTCAATACTCCAATATTGCTGAATTTCTGTCTGCTTCACTATCCCAATGTGAAGAGCCAGGCCCCAAAACGTCATCATTTCTACTGTGTCTACAGAGGTCCACTTGGCAAATGTCGGATTTTGGGATAAAAATTGTTGTGCGTATAAATTTGTCTGCGACATCATAAGATTTACAAAATCCTCATAGAAAAAGACTTTAAAAAAATCAATTTCTGTTAGTCCAATGGTGTCAAATTGTATTCCTGATTGTGCAGCGCCCCAGAGTCTTGGTCATTGCAGTAATGTCGCTCTGCCGCTAAGGGGAGTGATGTTATATCTGATTGCACTAAAGGAGTTCATCTGACCAGGTATCACAGCACACATTACACTTCACACTCCGGCCACTAGGGGGAGCAAAAGGCACTATGTATTAGGCCGCTCCTCAAACTGGTAAAACAAGGGGTCGGATAGGAAGTTAGGACAGAACGCAGCCTGGGAGAGCTCCAGGGAGGACCTGTCAGGGGTGGGTTCCTGACAGGGGCCTAGCAGAACGAATAGAAAGCAACGGAACCGCGCCTGCACTACCTTGCGGCGGTATCCTAAGAAAGGACACGAAGAGAAGGATATTGTGGAAAGTGAGAAACGAGATCAAGCACAAAGGAGAGCCAGTAGGAGTCGTGCCTCAAGAACGGTAACTTCCTACTGAGGCGCGTAGCCGATGACCGGAACACCGAGGAAGTAACTGACTCTATGCCTTACTTCAAATACCGCAGGACAGTTAATTATAGGTTGGCAGTCTACCATACATCACCTAAGCAGACATAGGGGGCAAGCGTGGAGAGGGGCGTCTCTAGGGTCCCAGAATAGCGCCGAGTCTTCCCGTCAAATGGGTGCGTCCTATCCAGATAAACTTGGGGGACGGAGAGAGAGAGAGAGAGAGAAAGAGAAAGAACGAATACAGAAGTTGTGAGGACTATCCCGAATGCTCAGCAGGGAAGAACTACAACACACAGGCGCTAGTGGTAGGCACTGATTTCCACCTGCAAAGGGAACTCTGGATGTGCCTTCGGACCGGCTGGTCTCAGACAGCCCTGTTAACAGTACTCTGGATTGAGGATCCCAAAGTCTTCAGTAAAAGGTAAAGAGACTGCAACCCTGTGTCCTCGTTATTAACTGCGCCTCACATCATCGCCACCTACACTACTGGGAAGCCCTGGGGACACACTTCACCTGTGGGAAGGTATACCATCTGGCTGCCATTCCATCACCCCAGCGGACCCCTAAGCAGCGTCGGTCACCCTGACTGAATACCACAGGTAGCGTCACGAACCCTTGACAAACTATCATCACCCCTTTCATTGGACGCCCCTTAGCAGGGTCACGGACCGGGTCCAGCCACCGTGACAACCCCAGCGCCGAGACAGAGAGGACCGGTACCGAGAATCTGTGGCCCTGTGTCTGGGGGTGCAGCGCCCCAGAGACCTGGTCGATGCAGTATGGCGCTCTGCCGCTAAGGGGAGCAGCGGTACGTCTGATGGCACTAAGGAGTTCTCCTGACCAGGTATCACCAGAACACATTACACTTCACACTCCGGCCACTAGGGGGAGAAAAAGGCTTTATTTATTGGGCCACTCCTGACACTGGTAAAACTAGGGGCTGGGGAGGAAGTTAGAAGCTGACTGGGTTGGAACCAGGCAACATCCCGTGGCAGGGGGTGTTGCAGGGGGAAGGCACAGGGGGGTCCCTGTCAGGCGTGGGAACCTGGCAGGTGCCTAGCGAACAGAACAGAACGTAACGGAACCGCGCCTGCACACTTTGCGGCGGTATCCTAAGAAAGAGACAAGAAGGGAAGAATATTGTGGAACAGTGTAAACGAGATCAGCACAAAGGAGAGCCAGTAAGAGTCGTGCCGAGAGAGGAAGGCAACATCTTACTGAGGCGCGTAGTCGGTGGCCGGATCACCGTAGGAGTAACTGACTTCAAGCCTTACTTCAAATTCCGCTGGACAGTTAATCATAGGTTGGCTGTCTACCTTCTACACCTACGAAGACATAGGGGGCAACATTGGGAGAGGGGCATCTCTAGGGTCCCGGAAGACCTCCAAGCCTTCCCGTCATATGGGTGGCGTCCTAGTCCTAACATATCTGGGGGACGTTAGAAAGTAGCAACATCTGGAACCAAAGAACGAGAGAGAGAGAGAGAGAGAGAGAAAGCTGTAGAGAACGAACGAACGAGAACAGCAGTTGTGAGGACTATTCCGAATGCTCAGCAGGGTAGGACTACAACACACAGGCGCTATTGGTAGGCAACGATTTCCATCTGCGAGGGAAACTCTGGATGTGCCCATCGGACCGGCCAGTCTCTGATAGCCCGGTTGAACGTGCTCTGGACTGAGTATATCGAAGCCTTCAGTAAAAAGGTAAAGAGAGCGCAATCTTGTGTCCTCGTTATTGCCTGCACCTCACACCATTACCATCCACCTTACTGGGAAGCCCTGGGGACATACTTCACCTGTGGGAAGTTATACCATCCAGCTGCCATTCCATCACCCCAGTGGACCCCACAGCAGCGTCGGTCACCCTGACCGAACACCACAGGTAGCGTCATGAACCATTGACAGACTGTACAAACCCCTTTACTGGACGCCCCTTAGCAGGGTCACAGACCGGGTCTAGCCACCGTGACAGCCTCAGAACCGAACCAGAGAGGCCCGGTACCGAGAACTCGTGGCCCTGTGTCTGGGGGCGCTCCAGGGGCACTCCAACTGCGCCACAAAATCAGGAATCAGTGGCTCATAATATTTGGAAGGTGAGGTCCATTCGAGACCAGTAACGTGGGCGCTGGTTCAGTTTCTGTCCTGGGGCATCTGTGTGGCGGTTCGTTATCACTAAAGGAGGAAGAATAAAGGAAGGTGGGATTCTCTCCCTCACTGTCAGTGTCGGAGGCAATGAAACCGTATGCCTCCTAAGCTGAATACCGGGTTTGGGACGAGCGGGACAACATTTTTTCACGTATGCGGTATTTATGTGTGTACCAAATTTTATTCAGGTATGTGAGTGAGTGCTTGGTGTAAACTTCTTTTTTATTTAGAAGAGAAAAAAAAGAATATAGAAAGAAAAATATACAGAAAGGGGGTGGGGAAGAGGGGGATTGGAGTGGATTAGGAAAAGGATCAGGGAGGGATCAGGAACTCGTCTTTCTTCAGCAGGATCAGAAGCAGCAGCGATGCACAGACTTTTGTGGCACCACAAGACCCAGCACGGGGCAGAGCGACAGTGACTGCCCTGTACAAATCCGCAGCAAGAATGAGGAAATACTGGGCTGTCACTTCCAGGTTGCCCCACGCCTTTGCGCTCTGAATGGTGCAATCGATGTCATCGTCGATCGCACCAATTAGAGCTGGCCCTGGCTCTTACAGCACAGCTCGTGGGCTGGATATCAGTGTTTCAGGCAATCTGATTGTCTGAAACACTGAGAAAAGCTGCAAATGGCTGTTCAGAATCACAGTGATCGTAGTTACGTTGTTCCGGGATGAAGGCGCAGTGTCGGACTGGGGTGCCAAGGGCCCACCAGTAACAATGACTTTGAGGGCCCACTTTTCACCTGCATATAAATATTAAAGGGAACCTGTCACCTAAATTTGGCGGGACTGGTTTTGGGTCATATGGGCGGAGTTTTTGGGTGTTTGATTCACCCTTTCCTTACCCGCTGTCTGCATGCTGGCTGCAATATTGGATTGAAGTTCACTCTCTGTCCTCCGTAGTACACGCCTGTGCAAGGCAAGATTACCTTGCGCAGGCGTGTACTATGGAGGACAGAGAATGAACTTCAATCCAATATTGCAGCCAGCATGCAGACAGCGGGTAAGGAAAGGGTGAATCAAACACCCAAAAACTCCGCCCATATGACCCAAAACCAGTCCCGCCAATTTCAGGTGACAGAGTCCCTTTAAACTACTCTTGTTCACAAATTTACCTATATCTCTATATAATAATAAACTGGGCAGTTTGGTTAATGAATGATGAGATGCTGCTTTTTTCTGTACAGAGTAAATCATGTGAATTATGCCATGTTCTACCCATATATTGGGGTTGGGCGCCCGGATCTGCACAGGGGCCCACCGGGGATTCCCCTGTTCCCCTATAGGCCAGTCCGAGCCTGCGAAGGCGCCATGTTTCACAGCAGGGAGAATCATGTGATCACCGTACACTTCCCGGCCATGAGGTATATATACTGCAAATGTCGGGATGGTGTTAAGGACTGCCAATAAAACATGCAGAATTGAAATTGGAGTTTACAGGAAAAAAATGTTAAGAAACATTCTTTCCTGAATAATGACTTTTATATAAGTCAAAATCTAAGTAGGATATAACAAAATAATAAAGTAAACCAAAATTTGATTTTTTATTAATTTTTAATACATTTTTTATGAATTTGTTTTATAAAAAAATTGGAAATTTTAGTGTAATTTATGAAGGACTGACTGTACAGCAGGGGTGTGGAATCTTTTTACTGCCAAGGGCCATGTGGATATTTATACCATCCTTCGGGGGCCGTACAAACTCCGCCCACAAAGTACATCCTGACTTTGGCACTGGTGTCAGGACGTAATCTTTCATTGCATGCCCTTCAGTGTTCAGTAGTGAACACTGCATGTGTGTGCTAACAGAGCAAGAAGAAATTAATGAGCTTGTGGCAATCAAAATACAGCTCCCTGACCAGGAATGTGGTCCCGGAGGATCTGCCCGGGGGCCTGATAACAGGCCATCGAGGGCGTAAATGGCCCTGGGGCCTGAGGTTCCCCACCCGAGCTGTACAGTGTGGAAGACTTGGTGTTGCTGGCAATCATACTGGAAGCATTATCTGCTATCAAACTGACCACCTGCTCACACTGGTGTGTCTTGAGAAGTAGTGTACCAAGTCTCCTGCTATGTGGGACAGTAAGCTATGAGTCGCGGATGGGCGTGTTTCTTGTACTCAAGCAACATGCGTAGTTGCACCTGCCCAATGTCCTCGGCGTCTGCGTGCACCATCATCAGCACTTCCACTTCCTCGTGCCTTACCGCATGCCTTACACATTTTGTAGTTGCTAGGTCTCTGGAAACCAATTTTATTTTTATTTAAAAAAATAGATAAATTGGTCACCTGCAGCAGGCAAGTGTTTTTTTGGAGTTTAATACCCCCGTAATGTAACAGAAAGCAAGTAATACTCTATGGATGACAAATTTAATCCAGAACAAATTTTTAATGTATTTTTTGAGTGTTATATACCTTCGAAATGTAAAAAAGAAAGCACCTAATAGCCTGTGTGTGACAATATAGTTACTTTTTCGCCCCCCCAAAAAAAAAAATTAATGTGGTCACGTGCAGCAGCTATATATTTAGCAATGGACTGCAAAGCCCTAAGCCCTGCCTGAGGCTGTATTCTGCCACTCTCCCTGCTTCAGCTGCTGTCCGTAGGCAAAATGCAAAATGTATATGATACAAAGAGCAAAGCACAAGATTAGCCCTTAGAAGGACAGTATGATGGTTCAGCATCAGCACCAGTATCAACACTAGGTTAAACTGCTCTCTCCCTCTATCAGATCCATCCCTGAGCTGTGCAATAGGGTCAGTGAACCGAGTGTGGTGGCGCCGGTCCTTTTATAACCTCTGATGAGGTAATGTGGCCAGCCAATCACAGTAATGCCAATACCAAGATGGCTACGGCAATACAGTGACTGGCAGGCAATCCCCACATGCTTTTTGCTTGTGTATCAGGCATATAAGTAAACATTCTGGTCACTGCTACATCTACAGTAGATTCTATGAAAATTACACCAAGCAACCAGTGAGTGATACATTTCCGGAATCAGGCTCTCTGCCCCTATATCATGCAGCTCGTGTATTACATAGTGTGAGGCTGTGGCCTCTGATACAGCTAGGGGGCGCTGTTTGTTCTCCGAGAATGTGCATGCAGACGGATGAAGTCCATAGGTGTGCATGAGAGTCACGGATCTCCGGTCCGGGTTTTCCATGTGGCTGGAGGCCACAGGTTTGTGTGTGTTTAAAAGCCATGCAGTAAGGGGTATGGGTGTGTCAGACCGTGTCAGGTGTCTGGCCAGGAGAGGCCAGGTGTGCGTCAGTGTCAGTCTGGAGTGTGCTGGTCTGCTGGTCTGCCGAGTGCATGGAGGCAGAGGCCAGCAGAGCCAGCACCCAGGGCAGCTGAATAGCCTGGCACCCGCAGCGTACACAGAGATGCAAGTCGTTCATGGTACTGGTCTCGGAGGTGGACAGTCCTGTGCCCGTAGGAGTCGGATGTGGATAGTCCTGTGCCCGGAGGTGGATGTCCTGTACCCGAAAGAGGACTAGCATGTGTAACGATTGCAAACAGGTGGATATGGTGCCCGGCTGCTATCCGGAGGATATCCTGAACTGTGTACGACTGTGTGAGTAATGAGTCTGTAGTGACTGTGATACAGAGATACAGGACACCCACGAGAACTGGTCAGAGGAGGGCTGGCGTGAGTAGTGTCTGCAACATATGAGGCTGTGTGTACGGAGACGTATAGAGACTGAGATGGCGTGCGGTCGCCCAGGGAAACTGGACAAGGGAAGTCTGGCCTGTTTAGGGACCGCAAATCTAAAGCCATGTGATATGCATTACTTTGAACTGGTGTAAACTGATCACTAAAGTTATATGCATTTATGTGAAGTGGACTTTAATGCTGTGAAGAAACATTAAAAGAGACTTTTGTGTTTGAATTTGTGGGTCACTGCTTCTTCACTGCGTACGATACTACTGCAGCTTTAAAATAGCAAAAACCTGCTGACAGATAACCTTTAATGCAAGAATCTAATTATTTTTCTAGATCCTGTTTCAGGGCGGTAATGTGCATTTCGGGGGCTAGACTATGCACAGCCTGCTAGTTCTCTGTTTTCCAATGCTCATTGGCAGTGCGCTGTTTTGTTGGCTCGTTACTTATTTAAGCCGGTAAGGGAACTCATTGACACTGTGTAATCAAAGGAATATAGCACAGGGAGTGCATACTGAGCATGCTTTGGAATTGACAACTGATGCAAGTTCAATAGAGCAGGGACTGACTCGGTCCATGAAATGGACATCACTGATGACACTTCATTTCAGAGTTGTGAAAGCAGCAGCAGCAGTGACCAAAGCCTCGGCCCCCTGATTGTCCCGTTTGAGTACTGTAAAAAACACCCTTGGGATTCTCAAATGAAACGTCATCGGAATGGAGGGAAAAAGAAGGAAAAAGAAGTTATATTATACTCACCTGGGGGGGGGGGGGCGGTCCGGATCGATGAGTGTCACAGGTTCGGGTCCGGCACCTCCCATCTTCTTGTGACGCCGCCCTCCTGCTTCTTCATCGCTCCCCAGCACTGGCGCTCTTGCGCAGGCGTACTGATTTGTGCAGTCCGCAGGCGCCGGTAAAGGTCGGAGAGGCCCAGCGCCTGCGCATTGCAGTACTTTACTCTGCTCTCAACGGGGCAAATCAGTACGCCTACGCAAGAGCGCCGATGCCGGGGAGCGATGAAGAAGCAGGAGGGCAGCATCACAAGATAAGAGGTGACGGACTGGGACCTGCGACACCCATCAGACCGGACCGCCCCACCCCGGGTGAGTATGGAGCGCCTCCAGACGCAGGGCCGCGGGTTACTCGGTACCGGTCCTCTCTGTCTCAGTTCTGGGGTTGTCACGGTGGCTGGACCCGGTCCATGACCCTGCCAAGGGGCGTTCAATAAAAGGGATGATGAAAGTCAGCTAAGGCTTCGTGACACCACCTGTGGTATTCGGCCAGGGAGACCGACGCTGCTTGGGGTCCACTGGGGTGATGTGATGGCAGCTAGATGGTATACCTTCCCACAGGTGAAGTGTATCCCCAGGGCTTCCCGATAGTGTAGATGGCGATGGTGTGAGGTGCAATCAATAACGAGGACACAGGGTTGCAGTCTCTTTACTGAAGGCTTCAGGATCCTCAATCCAGAGCACTGTTAACAGGGCTGTCTGAGACCGGCCGGTCCGAAGGCACATCCAGAGTTCCCTTTACAGGTGGAAATTGTTGCCTACCACTAGCGCCTGTGTGTTGTAGTGCTTCCCTGCTGAGCATTCGGGATAGTCCTCACAACTTCTATTCTCATTTTTCTAGTTCTTTCTATTCTCCGTCCCCCAGGTTTGTTATGGCTAGGACGCACCCGTATGACGGGTAGGCTCGGAGCTCTTCCGGGACCCTAGAGATGCCCCTCTCCACGCGTTGCCCCCTATGTCTGCTTAGGTGATGTAAGGTAGACAGCCAACCTATAATTAACTGTCCTGCGGTATTTGAAGTAAGGCATAAAGTCAGTTACTTCCTCGGTGTTCCGGGCACCGGCTACGCGCCTCAGTAGGATGTTGCCGTTCTCCGGGCACGACTCCTACTGGCTCTCCTTTGTGCTTGATCTCGTTTTTCACTGTCCACAATATCCTTCGCTTCGTGTCCTTTCTAAGGATACCGCCGCAAGGTAGTGCAGGCGCGGTTCCGTTTCGTTCTGTTCTTGTCGCTAGGTACCTGCCAGGTTCCCACACCTGACAGGGACCCCCCTGAATCTTCCCCGCAACACCCCCTGCCACGGGATGTTGCCTGGACAAAACCCAATCAGCT
The DNA here is from genome assembly GCF_032444005.1 of Ranitomeya imitator. NCBI lineage: Eukaryota > Metazoa > Chordata > Amphibia > Anura > Dendrobatidae > Ranitomeya > Ranitomeya imitator. The sequence continues at coordinate 589,281,535 of NC_091283.1, forward strand.
TCTCTCTAACTTCCTATCCAACCCCTAGTTTTACCAGTGTGAGGAGTGGCCTAATAAATAAAACCTTTTGCTCCCCCTAGTGGCCGGAGTGTGAAGTGTACTGTGTGCTGGTGATACCTGGTCAGATGAACTCCTTTAGTGCCATCAGACGTACCATCACTCCCCTTAGTGGCAGAGCGATACTACTGCAACGACCAGGTCTCTGGGGCGCTGCAAGTATAATAGAAGTTATTTTTCTTCACTTGCAGGTCGAATTGGGGGCTTATATAGAGCAATACAGAATGCTTTAGCTAAGCCCTGAAACACAGTGGCCGCATCTTATATCGGCCAAAACTGCTGACATGCCAACAACGCCATTGAATTCAATGATGCAGAGTCTAAAATACGAATCTTTCTAGCAGTGCTCCTTCTCACACAAAAGATACCAGCCCTGCCCTTCTAAGGCTATGTGCAAACGTTGCGGATTTTGCTGCGGATTCGCAGCAGTTTTCCATGCGTTGTACAGTACCATGTAAACCTATGGAAACAAAATCCGCAGTGCACATACTGCAGAAAAAAACGCACGGAAACGCAGCGTTGTTTTTTCCGCAGCATGTCAATTCTTCGTGCGGATTCCGCAGCAGATTACACCTGCTCCTCAATAGGTGGCATCCGCACAAAAACCGCAGTAAATCTGCGGGTAATCCGCAGTGCAGTTTACCTGCGGATTTTGCAAAAAAAGTGCGCAAAAATCCGCACACCAATCCGCAATGTGTGCACATAGCCTAAGGCCTTCTCCATATCTGCTTGCATCCTAATATTTGCTCCATGCTCTTGAGACTGTGCTGGAAGACACAGCAAACCTTTTTGCCATAGCAGGGCTAGAGGTGCTATCCTGGGGAAGCTGGACTGCCTGTACAACCTAAATAGGCTTCAGGAACCACGTGATGCTACCAGTATTGTCAAGGACAATAGCAAAATTACTGAAGAATCTGGAAGGATAAGGAGAGTAATAGTCTGTGGCCATCACCTTCAAAACTATTCCCTTTTGGGGTCTTGTCTTCAGGGGCTGGATGGGCTGGGTGGCAAATGCCCCCCCGAGGCGCTATCCCAGCAGCTGTGCAGGGCCGGCCGTCTGATGGCTCAGTTTGCTGTGCGCGGCCGTGTCTGCTGTACTGTGATGCGGCCGGCAACAGACGCAGCCACGCGCATCAGTCCCTCTCATAAGCTGCAGACCGCGGCTTGTGAGACATCAGCGTGCTCATGCAGGGGGCATGATGACGTCATTGTCTCACGCCGCTCTACAGGCCAGAAGAGAAGACGGAGGCTGCGGTGCAGGAAATCAGGATGAGGTGAGTATAAACTTCATTATTTGTTATATGAACGGGCTATGAGGTCATCCTACTGTATATATGGGGGCTGGGGCCATCATACTGTATATATGGGGGCTCGAGCCATCATACTGTATATATAGGGCTGGGGCCATCATACTATAATACTATATATATGGGGGCTGGGGCCATCATACTGTGTATATGGGGACTGGGGCCATCATACTTTATATATGGAGGAACTGGGGCCATGATACTGTACATATGGAGGAGCTGGGGCCATTATACTATATATATGGAGGAGCTGGGGCCATCATACTATATATATGGAGAAACTGGGGCCATCATACTATATATATATGGAGGAACTGGGGCCATGATACTGTACATATGGAGGAACTGGGGCTATCATACTGTATATATGGAGGAACTGGGGCCATCATACTGAATATATGGAGAAACTGTGGCCATCATACTTTATATATGGAGGAACTGGGGCCATCATACTGTGTATATGGGGGCTGGGGCCATCATACTGTATATATGGAGGAACTGGAGCCATCATACTGTATATATGGGGGCTGGGGCCATCCTACTTTATATATGGAGGAACTGGGGCCATCATACTGTATATATGGGTGCTAGGGCCATCATACTTTATATATGGAGGAACTGGAGCCTTCATACTGTATATATGGGGGCTGGGCAATTATACTTTATATATGGAGGAACTGGAGCCATCATACTGTGTATATGGCGACTGGGGCCATCATACTGTACATATGGGTGCTGGGGCCATCATACTGTATATATGGAGGAACTGGGGCCATCATACTGTAAATATGGGGCTGGGGACATCATACTGTATATATGGGGCTGGGGCCATCATAATATAATACTATATATATGGGGGCTGGGGCCATCATACTGTGTATATGGGGGCTGGGGCCATCATACTTTATATATGGGGGCTGGGCAATTATACTTTATATATGGAGGAACTGGAGCCATCGTACTGTGTATATGGGGGCTGGGTCCATCATACTGTACATATGGGCTATGGGGTCATCCTACTGTATATATGGGGGCTGGGGCCATCATACTGTATATATGGGGGCTGGGGCCATCATACTATAATACTATATATATGGGGGCTGGGGCCATCATACTGTGTATATGGAGGCTGGAGCCATCATACTGTATATATGGGGGCTGGGGCCATCCTACTTTATATATGGAGGAACTGGGGCCATCATACTGTATATATGGGTGCTAGGGCCATCATACTTTATATATGAAGGAACTGGAGCCTTCATACTGTATATATGGGGCTGGGCAATTATACTTTATATATGGAGGAACTGGAGCCATCATACTGTGTATATGGGGGCTGGGGCCATCATACTGTACATATGGGCACTGGGGCCATCATACTGTATATATGGAGGAACTGGGGCCATCATACTGTAAATATGGGGCTGGGGACATCATACGGTATACCGTATATGGAGAAACTGGGGCCATCATACTGTATATATGGAGAAACTGGGGCCATCATACTGTATATATGGAGGAACTGGGGCCATCCTACTGTAAATATGGGGCTGGGGACATCATACTGTATATATGGGGCTGGGGCCATCATACTATAATACTATATATATGGGGGCTGGGGCCATCATACTGTGTATATGGGGGCTGGGGCCATCATACTTTATATATGGGGGCTGGGCAATTATACTTTATATATGGAGGAACTGGAGCCATCGTACTGTGTATATGGGGGCTGGGGCCATCATACTGTACATATGGGCTATGGGGTCATCCTACTGTATATATGGGGGCTGGGGCCATCATACTGTATATATGGGGGCTGGGGCCATCATACTATAATACTATATATATGGAGGAACTGGGGCCATCATACTGTATATATGGAGGAACTAGGGCCATCATACTATATATATATATATGGAGGAACTGGGGCCATCATACTGTGTATATGGAGGAACTGGGGCCATCATACTGTATATATGGAGGAACTGGGGCCATCATACTATATATATGGAGGAACTGGGGCCATCATACTGTGTATATGGGGGCTGGGGCCATCATACTGTATATATGGAGGAACTGGGGCCATCATACTGTATATATGGGTGCTAGGGCCATCATACTTTATATATGGAGGAACTGGAGCCTTCATACTGTATAAATGGGTGCTAGGGCCATTATACTTTATATATGGAGGAACTGGAGGCTTCATACTGTGTATATGGGGTATGGGGCCATCATACTGTACATATGGGCGCTGGGGCCATCATACTGTATATATGGAGGAACTGGGGCCATCATACTGTAAATATGGGGCTGGGGACATCACACTGTATATATGGGGCTGGGGACATCATACGGTATACCGTATATGGAGAAACTGGGCCCATCATACTGTATATATGGAGGAACTGGGGCCATCATACTGATATATATAGAGGAACTGGGGCCATCATACTGTATATATGGGGGCTGGGGCCATCATACTTTATATATGGAGGAACTGGGGCCATCTTACTGTATATATGGGTGCTAGGGCCATCATACTTTATATATAGAGGAACTGGGGCCATCATACTGTTTATATGGGGGCTGGGGCCATCATACTGTATATATGGGTGCTAGGGCCATCATACTTTATATATGGAGGAACTGGAGCCTTCATACTGTATATATGGGGGCTAGGGCCATTATACTTTATATATGGAGAAACTGGTGCCATCATACTGTATATAGGGGGGCTGGGGCCATCATACTTTATATATGGAGGAACTGGGGCCATCTTACTGTATATATGGGTGCTAGGGCCATCATACTTTATATATGGAGGAACTGGAGCCTTCATACTGTATATATGGGTGCTAGGGCCATTATACTTTATATATGGAGGAACTGGAGTTTTCATACTGTATATATGGGGCTGGGCAATTATAATTTATATATGGAGGAACTGGAGCCATCATACTGTGTATATGGGGGCTGGGGCCATCATACTGTACATATGGGCGCTGTGGCCATCATACTGTATATATAGAGGAACTGGGGCCATCATACTGTAAATATGGGGCTGGGGACATCATACGGTATACCGTATATGGAGAAGCTGGGCCCATCATACTGTATATATGGAGGAACTGGGGCCATCATACTGATATATATAGAGGAACTGGGGCCATCATACTGTATATATGGGGGCTGGGGCCATCATACTTTATATATGGAGGAACTGGGGCCATCTTACTGTATATATGGGTGCTAGGGCCATCATACTTTATATATAGAGGAACTGGGGCCATCATACTGTTTATATGGGGGCTGGGGCCATCATACTGTATATATGGGTGCTAGGGCCATCATACTTTATATATGGAGGAACTGGAGCCTTCATACTGTATATATGGGTGCTTGGGCCATTATACTTTATATATGGGGCTGGGCAATTATACTTTATATATGGAGGAACTGGTGCCATCATACTGTATATAGGGGGGCTGGGGCCATCATACTTTATATATGGAGGAACTGGGGCCATCTTACTGTATATATGGGTGCTAGGGCCATCATACTTTATATATGGAGGAACTGGAGCCTTCATACTGTATATATGGGTGCTAGGGCCATTATACTTTATATATGGAGGAACTGGAGTTTTCATACTGTATATATGGGGCTGGGCAATTATAATTTATATATGGAGGAACTGGAGCCATCATACTGTGTATATGGGGGCTGGGGCCATCATACTGTACATATGGGCGCTGTGGCCATCATACTGTATATATAGAGGAACTGGGGCCATCATACTGTAAATATGGGGCTGGGGACATCATACGGTATACCGTATATGGAGAAGCTGGGGCCATCATACTGTATATATGGAGGAACTGGAGCCATCATACTGTATATATAGAGGAACTGGGGCCATCATACTGTACATATGGAGAAACTGGGGCCATCATGCTGTATATATGCAGAAACTGGGGCCATCATGCTGTATATATGGAGAAACTGGGGCCATCATGCTGTATATATGGAGGAACTGGGGCCATCATACTATATATATATATATATATATATATATATATATATATATATATATATATATAATAATAATAATCTTTATTTTTTATATAGCGCTAACATATTCCGCAGCGCTTTACAGTTTTTGCACACATTATCATCACTGTCCCCGATTGGGCTCACAATCTAGAATTCCTATCAGTATGTCTTTGACATGTGGGAGGAAACCGGAGTTATATATATATATATATATATATATATATATATATATATATAGAGGAACTGGGCCATCATACTATATATATATATGGAGGAACTGGGGCCATCATACTGTGTATATGGGGGCTGGGGCCATCATACTGTATATATGGAGGAACTGGGGCCATCATACTGTATATATGGAGGAACTGGGGCCATCATACTGTGTATATGGGTGCTAGGGCCATCATACTTTATATATGGAGGAACTGGAGCCTTCATACTGTATATATGGGTGCTAGGGCCATTATACTTTATATATGGAGGAACTGGAGCCTTCATACTGTATATATGGGTGCTAGGGCAATTATACTTTATATATGGAGGAATCATACTATATATATATATATATATATATATATATATATATATATATATATATATATACCATCATAATATATATATATATATATATATATATATATACAGTACGGACCAAAAGTTTGGACACACCTCCTCATTTAAAGATTTTTCTGCATTTTCATGACTATGAAAATTGTAAATTCACACTGAAGGCATCAAAACTATGAATTAACACATGTGGAATTATACACTTAAAAAAGTGTGAAACAACTGAAATTATGTCTAATATTCTAGGTTCTTCAAAGTAGCCACCTTTTGCTTTGATGACTGCTTTGCACACTCTTGGCATTCTCTTGATGAGCTTCAAGAGGTAGTCACCGGGAATGGTCTTCCAACAATCTTGAAGGAATTCCCAGAGATGCTTAGCACTTGTTGGCCCTTTTGCCTTCACTCTGCTGTCCAGCTCACCCCAAACCATCTCGATTGGGTTCAGGTCTGGTGACTGTGGAGGCTATGTCATCTGGCGTAGCACCCATCACCCTCCTTCTTGGTCAAATAGCCCTTACACAGCCTGGAGGTGTTTGGGGTCATTGTCCTGTTGAAAAATAAATGATGGTCCAACTAAACGCAAACCGGATGGAATAGCATGCCCCTGCAAGATGCTGTGGTAGCCATGCTGGTTCAGTATGCTTTCAATTTTGAATAAATCCCCAACAGTGTCACCAGCAAAGCACCCCCACACCATCACACCTCCTCCTCCATGCTTCACGGTGGGAACCAGGCATGTAGAGTTCATCCTGTTACCTTTTCTGTGTCGCACAAAGACACGGTGGTTGGAACCAAAGATCTCAAATTTGGACTCATCAGACCAAAGCACAGATTTCCACTGGTCTAATGTCCATTCCTTGTGCTCTTTAGCCCAAACAAGTCTCTTCTTCTTGTTGCCTGTCCTTAGCAGTGGTTTCCTAGCAGCTATTTCTGCCTGTTGAATTAAAGTGAATTTCCCCCTTTTAGCAGGACAGTCAGTGCGGTAGCAAAGTTTTGGTGCTTGTGTTATAGTGTATTTTCTAAATGAAGGGTAAGGCTACCTCACACATCAGGTTTTTGCAGTCAGGCACAATCCGGCGAATTTTGAAAAAAAAACGATCCGGCAAAAGTTGCCGCCGGATCCGTTTTTTTTCTCATAGATTTGTATTAGCGCCGGATTGCGCCTGTTGGCCTCACGTTTCATCTTTTTTTGCCGGATCTGTAGAAAATTATTTTCCGGCGGCTGGAGAAAACAGACATAGGAACGTTTTTTTCTGTCTGGCGGAAAAACACACAGCGACGGATCCGGCAAAAAACGGATGAAACGTGAGGTGAAATGATGGAATCCGGCGACCGAATCATGCGTCTCTCTCCCAGTGACGATGCTGAAGTTGGTTTCTTATTCGTTCAGTTTCTTATTCGGGCTGAAGTTGATTTCTTATTCAGCAGTTTCTTATTCGGCTATTTTTTATTTTCTGTTTTTTTCAGGTTTTCGTATAAAAATAAACCATTCTGAGTATATAATAATATGCGGTCATGTGTCCTTTTGTGAATACACTTAAAAACAGATACAAAATTTAGAAGGCTGGCACAAAAATGGGCATCAAAGTGGGCACTGAGGTATGGTATTGAAGGGGTTAAATGCCTTTGTGCCACTGATATAACACCTGATTTACATACCTACTGATGCCCCACATGAAATTCATGTCACTCCAGCCTGGCACAAATGGCTTCTGGGCATCAGAACTGGCATCAAAGTGGGCAAATCACCCATTTTCACAGATTTGAATAAGTAACAGCTATTTTTAAGGGGTTAAATGCCTTTGTGCCACTGATATAACACCTGATTTACATACCTACTGATGCCCCACATGAAATCCATGTCACTCCAGCCTGGCACAAATGGGTTCTGGGCATCAGAACTGGCATCAAAATGGTCAAATCGCCCATTTTCACAGATTTGAATAAGTAACAGCTATTTTTGAGGGGTTAAATGCCTTTGTGCCACTGATCTAACACCTGATTTACATACCTACTGATGCCCCACATGAAATCCATGTCACTCCAGCCTGGCACAAATGGGTTCTGGGCATCAGAACTGGCATCAAAGTGGGCAAATCGTACATTTTCACAGATTTGAATAAGTAACAGCTATTTTTAAGGGGTTAAATGCCTTTGTGCACTGATCTAACACCTGATTTACATACCTACTGATGCCCCAAATGAAATCCATGTCACTCCAGCCTGGCACAAATGGGTTCTGGGCATCAAAACTGGCATCAAAGTGGGCAGAGAACCAATTTTCACACATGCGAATAAGTAACAGCTATTTTTAAGGGGTTAAATGCTTTTGTGCCACTGATATAACACCTGACTTACATACCTACTGATGCCCCACATGAAATCCATGTCACTCCAGCCTGGCACAAATGGGTTCTGGGCATCAGAACTGGCATCAAAGTCGGCAAATCACCCATTTTCACAGATTTGAATAAGTAACAGCTATTTTTAAGGGGTTAAATGCCTTTGTGCCACTGATATAACACCTGACTTACATACCTACTGATGCCTCACATGAAATCCATGTCACTGCAGCCTGGCACAAATGGGTTCTGGGCATCTAAACTGGCATCAAAGCGGACAAATCACCCATTTTCACAGATTTGAATAAGTAACAGCTATTTTTAAGGGGTTAAATGCCTTTGTGCCACTGATATAACACCTGATTTACATACCTACTGATGCCCCACATGAAATCCATGTCACTCCAGCCTGGCACAAATGGCTTCTGGGCATCAGAACTGGCATCAAAGTGGGCAAATCACCCATTTTCACAGATTTGAATAAGTAACAGCTATTTTTAAGGGGTTAAATGCCTTTGTGCCACTGATACAACACGTAAAATTCACAGACAGTGATACCCTGCATCAAACCCAGGTCCAATCAGCCTGGCCCAAATGGGTTCTGGGCACCAGACCTGGCATCAAAGTGGGCAAACAGCCCATTTCCACAGATTTGAATAAGTAACTGATGTTTTTAAGGGGTTAAATGCCTTTGGGCCACTGATACAACACGTAAAATTCACAGACAGTGATACCCTGCATCAAACCCAGGTCCCTTCAGCCTGGCCCAAATGGGTTCTGGGCACCAGAACTGGCATCAAAGTGGGCAAACAGCCCATTGTCACAGATTTGAATAAGTAACTGATGTTTTTATGGGGTTAAATGCCTTTGGGCCACTGATATGACACTTACAATACACAGAAAGTGATGCCCTGCATCAAACCCAGATCCCTTTAGCCTGGCCCAAATGGGTTCTGGGCACCAGAACTGGCATCAAAGTGGGCAAACAGCCAATTTTCACAGATTTGAATAAGTAACTGATGTTTTTAAGGGGTTAAATGCCTTTGGGCCACTGATACGACACTTAAAATACACAGATAGTGATGCCCTGCATCAAACCCAGGTCCTTTCAGCCTGGTCCAAATGAGTTCTGGGCACCAGAACTGTCATCAAAGTGGGCAAACAGCCCATTTTCACAGATTTGAATAAGTAACTGATATTTTTAAGGGGGTTAAATGCCTTTGAGCCACTGATACCACAGTGCATATGTCAGGAAACAGGAAGAAGTCCTGATTACTTCAATTACACATACAGCGCTCTGAGCTGCAATTTCCTCTGCCTGCCCACACAAGGCTGGAATTCTAAGCCACTCTTTCTCCCTCCCCCCGCTATACAGCCGTAATGTACGACGAGCCTGCCAGCGTCATTGAAGAATTTATATGGCCCTGTGCTGCTGTCACGATGATGCCAAAAAATGTCTTATTGTGAGTGTAGTTTCAGAAGGACATGGCTAACTACACACACACACTCACAATGCAGCTGCGACCCCTTTCTCTTTCCCCCACCCCTCAGCTTCACTCCCACCCGAAACAAAGCCTATGATAGAGACTGGGCAACCTGATACTAATGGTGGGCAGGGTGTGGCTTTAAACTGCAGGTGACCAATCCGGCAAAGCCACCCGTTGTCCCTCCCCTCTCACTCAGGAATGCCTTTGTCTGAGACCTTGGAATAAGGTAAAGAACTGTCCGATCAGTGCATATCATTAACCAGCCCTTTAGTGATGTCACAAGCTCAGAAGTATAAGTCTCTATACTCTTAGACCAGCCATCAGTCTTGGTCGGGAAGCGATCTACCACAGCTTGGCAAAGCTGTTCCATGCATCTGGATGTATTTATCCTCCTAAGGCTCCTTTCACACTAGCGTCGTTTTGGAGAAAAAACGCATTCTGCAAAGTTGTCTGCAGGATGCGTTTTTTCCCCATAAACTAACATTACCGACGTATTGCCACACGTCGCAACCGTCGTGCGACGGTTGTGCCGTGTTGTGGCGGATCGCCGGCACAAAAAAACGTTCAAAGTAACTTTTTTTGTGCGTTGTGTCCGCCATTTTCGGCCGCGCATTCGTGGCCGAAACCACGCCCCTCCTCGCCGCAACTCACAATGGGGCAGCGGATGCGTGGAAAAAATGCATCCGCTGCCCCCGTTGTGCGGCGCTTCCACAGCATGCGTCGGTACCTGGGCCCGATGCTCTGCGACAGGCCGAGCCCGACGCTAATGTGAAAGTAGCCTAAGCCACAGGCCTGCCAAGATGATACCATGACATAACCTGTAAGTTCTCTTTTCAACGTTAATCCTTTTTTATTTTGTAATCTGTAATGTACCGTATTTTCCGGTGTATAAGACGAATTTTTAACCCCTGCAAAGCATCTCAAAAGTCGGGGGTCGTCTTATATGCCAGGTACGGCATGTGCAGGGAGCGGTCCTGTATGGTTCCCAGGATCTAAAGGAGAGTAGACTCTCCTTCAGGCCCTGGGATCCATATTCATGTAAAAAAAAAGAATAAAAATAAAAAATATGGGATATACTTACCCTCTGACGGCCTGCGGCTCTCAGCGGCGCAAGAGGCTGCCTCCGTTCCTAAGGATGCATTGAACGAAGGACCTTTGATGACGTCGCGGTCGCGTGACCGGTCGGGTGACCGTGACGTCACCGAAGGTCCTTCGATCAATGCATCCTTAGGATTGGAGGCCGGCCCTTGCACCGATGAGAGCCGCGGGCCGTCGATGGGTAAGTGTATCCCATATTTTTTATTGTTATTCTTTTTTTTTAACATGAATATGGATCCCAGGGCCTGAAGGAGAGTCTACACTCCTTTAGATCCTGGGAACCATACAGGACCGATCCCTGCTCATGCCGGACCCGGCATAGAAGACGACCCCCGACTTTTGAGATGCTTTGCAGGGGTTAAAAAGTCGTCTTATACGCCGGAAAATACGGTACATTACAGATTACAAAATAAAAAAGGATTAACGTTGAAAAGAGAACTTACAGGTTATGTCATGGTATCATCTTGGCTGGCCTGTGGCTTAGGCTACTTTCAGATTAGCGTCGGGCTCGGCCCGTCGCAGAGCGTCGGGCCCAGGTACCGATACATGCTGTGGAAGCGCCGCACAACGGGGGCAGCGGATGCATTTTTTCCACGCATCCGCTGCCCCATTGTGAGTTGCGGCGAGGAGGGGCGTGGCTTCGGCCACGAATGCGCGGCCGAAAATGGCGGACACAACGCACAAAAAAAGTTACTTTGAACGTTTTTTTGTGCCGGCGATCCGCCACAACACGGCACAACCGTCGCACGACGGTTGCGACGTGTGGCAATACGTCGGTAATGTTAGTTTATGGGGAAAAAACGCATCCTGCAGACAACTTTGCAGAATGCGTTTTTTCTCCAAAACGACGCTAGTGTGAAAGGAGCCTTAGGAGGATAAATACATCCAGATGCATGGAACAGCTTTGCCAAGCTGTGGTAGATCGCTTCCCGACCAAGACTGATGGCTGGTCTAAGAGTATAGTGACTTATACTTCTGAGCTTGTGACATCACTAAAGGGCTGGTTAATGATATGCACTGATCGGACAGTTCTTTACCTTATTCCAAGGTCTCAGACAAAGGCATTCCTGAGTGAGAGGGGAGGGACAACGGGTGGCTTTGCCGGATTGGTCACCTGCAGTTTAAAGCCACACCCTGCCCACCATTAGTATCAGGTTGCCCAGTCTCTATCATAGGCTTTGTTTCGGGTAGGAGTGAAGCTGAGGGGTGGGGGGAAGAGAAAGGGGTCGCAGCTGCATTGTGAGTGTGTGTGTGTAGTTAGCCATGTCCTTCTGAAACTACACTCACAATAAGACATTTTTTGGCATCATCGTGACAGCAGCACAGGGCCATATAAATTCTTCAATGACGCTGGCAGGCTCGTCGTACATTACGGCTGTGTAGCGGGGGGAGGGAGAAAGAGTGGCTTAGAATTCCAGCCTTGTGTGGGCAGGCAGAGGAAATTGCAGCTCAGAGCGCTGTATGTGTAATTGAAGTAATCAGGACTTCTTCCTGTTTCCTGACATATGCACTGTGGTATCAGTGGCTCAAAGGCATTTAACCCCCTTAAAAATATCAGTTACTTATTCAAATCTGTGAAAATGGGCTGTATGCCCACTTTGATGCCAGTTCTGGTGCCCAGAACCCATTTGGGCCAGGCTAAAGGGATCTGGGTTTGATGCAGGGCATCACTTTCTGTGTATTGTAAGTGTCATATCAGTGGCCCAAAGGCATTTAACCCCATAAAAACATCAGTTACTTATTCAAATCTGTGACAATGGGCTGTTTGCCCACTTTGATGCCAGTTCTGGTGCCCAGAACCCATTTGGGCCAGGCTGAAGGGACCTGGGTTTGATGCAGGGTATCACTGTCTGTGAATTTTACGTGTTGTATCAGTGGCCCAAAGGCATTTAACCCCTTAAAAACATCAGTTACTTATTCAAATCTGTGGAAATGGGCTGTTTGCCCACTTTGATGCCAGTTCTGGTGCCCAGAACCCATTTGAGCCAGGCTGAAGGGACCTGGGTTTGATGCAGGGCATCACTGTCTATGTATTTTAAGTGTCGTATCAGTGGCCCAAAGGCATTTAACCCCTTAAAAACATCAGTTACTTATTCAAATCTGTGAAAATGGGCTGTTTGCCCACTTTGATGCCAGGTCTGGTGCCCAGAACCCATTTGGGCCAGGCTGATTGGACCTGGGTTTGATGCAGGGCATCACTTTATGTGTATTGTAAGTGTCATATCAGTGGCCCAAAGGCATTTAACCCCTTAAAAACATCAGTTACTTATTCAAATCTGTGAAAATGGGCTGTTTGCCCACTTTGATGCCAGTTCTGGTGCCCAGAACCCATTTCTGCCAGGCTGAAAGGACCTGGGTTTGATGCAGGACATCAATATCTGTGTATTTTATGTGTCTTATCAGTGGCCCAAAAGCATTTAACCCCTTAAAAACATCAGTTACTTATTCAAATCTGTGAAAATGTGCGATTTGCCCACTTTGATGCCAGTTCTGATGCCCAGAACCCATTTGTGCCAGGCTCGAGTGACATGGATTTCATGTGGGGCATCAATAGGTATGTAAATCAGGTGTTATATCAGTGACACAAAGGCATTTAACCCCTTAAAAATAGCTGTTACTTATTCAAATCTATGAAAATGGGTGATTTGAGTACTTTGATGCCAGTTTTCATGCCCAAACCCCATTTGTGCCAGGCTGGATTGACATGCATTTAATGAGGGGCATCAGTAGGTATGTAAATCAGGTGTTATATCAGTGGCACAAAGGCATTTAACCCCTTAAAAATAGCTGTTACTTATTCAAATCTGTGAAAATGGGCGATTTGCCCACTTTGATGCCAGTTCTGATGCCCAGAACCCATTTGTGCCAGGCTGGAGTGACATGGATTTCATGTGGGGCATCAGTAGGTATGTAAATCAGGTGTTAGATCAGTGGCACAAAGCTATTTAACTCCTTAAAAATAGCTGTTACTTATTCAAATCTGTGAAAATGGGCGATTTGCCCCCTTTGATGCCAGTTTTGATGCCCAGAACCCATTTGTGCCAGGCTGCAGTGACATGGATTTCATGTGGGGCATCAGTAGGTATGTAAATCAGGTGTTATATCAGTGGCACAAAGCTATTTAACCTCTTAAAAATAGCTGTTACTTATTCAAATCTGTGAAAATGGGCGATTTGCCCCCTTTGATGCCAGTTTTGATGCCCAGAACCCATTTGTGCCAGGCTGCAGTGACATGGATTTCATGTGGGGCATCAGTAGGTATGTAAATCAGGTGTTAGATCAGTGGCACAAAGCTATTTAACCCCTTAAAAATAGCTGTTACTTATTCAAATCTGTGAAAATGGGTGATTTGCCCACTTTGATGCCAGTTCTGATGCCCAGAACCCATTTGTGCCAGGCTGGAGTGACATGGATTTCATGTGGGGCATCAGTAGGTATGCAAATCAGGTGTTAGATCAGTGGCACAAAGCTATTTAACCTCTTAAAAATAGCTGTTACTTATTCAAATCTGTGAAAATGGGCGATTTGCCCCCTTTGATGCCAGTTTTGATGCCCAGAACCCATTTGTGCCAGGCTGCAGTGACATGGATTTCATGTGGGGCATCAGTAGGTATGTAAATCAGGTGTTATATCAGTGGCACAAAGGCATTTAACCCCTCAAAAATAGCTGTTACTTATTCAAATCTATGAAAATTGGTGATTTGAGTACTTTGATGCCAGTTTTGATGCCCAGAACCCATTTGTGCCAGGCTGAAGTGATTTGACTTTGATGTGGGGCATCACTAGGTATGTAAATCAGGTGTTAGATTAGTGGCACAAAGGCATTTAACCCCTCAAAAATAGCTGTTACTTATTCAAATCTGTGAAAATGGGCGATTTGACCATTTTGATGCCAGTTCTGATGCCCAGAACCCATTTGTGCCAGGCTGGAGTGATATGGATTTCATGTGGGGCATCAGTAGGTATGTAAATCAGGTGTTAGATCAGTGGCACAAAGCTATTTAACCCCTTAAAAATAGCTGTTACTTATTCAAATCTGTGAAAATGGGTGATTTGCCCACTTTGATGCCAGTTCTGATGCCCAGAACCCATTTGTGCCAGGCTGGAGTGACATGGATTTCATGTGGGGCATCAGTAGGTATGTAAATCAGGTGTTAGATCAGTGGCACAAAGGCATTTAACCCCTCAAAAATAGCTGTTACTTATTCAAATCTGTGAAAATGGGCGATTTGACCATTTTGATGCCAGTTCTGATGCCCAGAACCCATTTGTGCCAGGCTGGAGTGACATGGATTTCATGTGGGGCATCAGTAGGTATGTAAATCAGGTGTTAGATCAGTGGCACAAAGCTATTTAACCCCTTAAAAATAGCTGTTACTTATTCAAATCTGTGAAAATGGGTGATTTGCCCACTTTGATGCCAGTTCTGATGCCCAGAACCCATTTGTGCCAGGCTGGAGTGACATGGATTTCATGTGGGGCATCAGTAGGTATGTAAATCAGGTGTTAGATCAGTGGCACAAAGCTATTTAACCCCTTAAAAATAGCTGTTACTTATTCAAATCTGTGAAAATGGGCGATTTGCCCCCTTTGATGCCAGTTTTGATGCCCAGAACCCATTTGTGCCAGGCTGCAGTGACATGGATTTCATGTGGGGCATCAGTAGGTATGTAAATCAGGTGTTATATCAGTGGCACAAAGGCATTTAACCCCTCAAAAATAGCTGTTACTTATTCAAATCTATGAAAATTGGTGATTTGAGTACTTTGATGCCAGCTTTGATGCCCAGAACCCATTTGTGCCAGGCTGAAGTGATTTGACTTTGATGTGGGGCATCACTAGGTATGTAAATCAGGTGTTAGATCAGTGGCACAAAGCTATTTAACCCCTTAAAAATAGCTGTTACTTATTCAAATCTGTGAAAATGGGCGATTTGCCCTCTTTGATGCCAGTTTTGATGCCCAGAACCCATTTGTGCCAGGCTGCAGTGACATGGATTTCATGTGGGGCATCAGTAGGTATGTAAATCAGGTGTTAGATCAGTGGCACAAAGCTATTTAACCCCTTAAAAATAGCTGTTACTTATTCAAATCTGTGAAAATGGGCGATTTGCCCTCTTTGATGCCAGTTCTGATGCCCAGAACCCATTTGTGCCAGGCTGCAGTGACATGGATTTCATGTGGGGCATCAGTAGGTATGTAAATCAGGTGTTAGATCAGTGGCACAAAGGCATTTAACCCCTCAAAAATAGCTGTTACTTATTCAAATCTGTGAAAATGGGCGATTTGACCATTTTGATGCCAGTTCTGATGCCCAGAACCCATTTGTGCCAGGCTGCAGTGACATGGATTTCATGTGGGGCATCAGTAGGTATGTAAATCAGGTGTTAGATCAGTGGCACAAAGGCATTTAACCCCTCAAAAATAGCTGTTACTTATTCAAATCTGTGAAAATGGGCGATTTGACCATTTTGATGCCAGTTCTGATGCCCAGAACTCATTTGTGCCAGGCTGGAGTGACATGGATTTCATGTGGGGCATCAGTAGGTATGTAAATCAGGTGTTAGATCAGTGGCACAAAGCTATTTAACCCCTTAAAAATAGCTGTTACTTATTCAAATCTGTGAAAATGGGTGATTTGCCCACTTTGATGCCAGTTCTGATGCCCAGAACCCATTTGTGCCAGGCTGGAGTGACATGGATTTCATGTGGGGCATCAGTAGGTATGTAAATCAGGTGTTAGATCAGTGGCACAAAGCTATTTAACCCCTTAAAAATAGCTGTTACTTATTCAAATCTGTGAAAATGGGCGATTTGCCCCCTTTGATGCCAGTTTTGATGCCCAGAACCCATTTGTGCCAGGCTGCAGTGACATGGATTTCATGTGGGGCATCAGTAGGTATGTAAATCAGGTGTTATATCAGTGGCACAAAGGCATTTAACCCCTCAAAAATAGCTGTTACTTATTCAAATCTATGAAAATTGGTGATTTGAGTACTTTGATGCCAGCTTTGATGCCCAGAACCCATTTGTGCCAGGCTGAAGTGATTTGACTTTGATGTGGGGCATCACTAGGTATGTAAATCAGGTGTTAGATTAGTGGCACAAAGGCATTTAACCCCTTAAAAATTGCTGTTACTTATTCAAATCTGTGAAAATGTACGATTTGCCCACTTTGATGCCAGTTCTGATGCCCAGAACCCATTTGTGCCAGGCTGCAGTGACATGGATTTCATGTGGGGCATCAGTAGGTATGTAAATCAGGTGTTAGATCAGTGGCACAAAGCTATTTAACCCCTTAAAAATAGCTGTTACTTATTCAAATCTGTGAAAATGGGTGATTTGCCCACTTTGATGCCAGTTCTGATGCCCAGAATCCATTTGTGCCAGGCTGGAGTGACATGGATTTCATGTGGGGCATCAGTAGGTATGTAAATCAGGTGTTAGATCAGTGGCACAAAGCTATTTAACCCCTTAAAAATAGCTGTTACTTATTCAAATCTGTGAAAATGGGCGATTTGCCCTCTTTGATGCCAGTTTTGATGCCCAGAACCCATTTGTGCCAGGCTGCAGTGACATGGATTTCATGTGGGGCATCAGTAGGTATGTAAATCAGGTGTTAGATCAGTGGCACAAAGCTATTTAACCCCTTAAAAATAGCTGTTACTTATTCAAATCTGTGAAAATGGGCGATTTGCCCTCTTTGATGCCAGTTCTGATGCCCAGAACCCATTTGTGCCAGGCTGCAGTGACATGGATTTCATGTGGGGCATCAGTAGGTATGTAAATCAGGTGTTAGATCAGTGGCACAAAGGCATTTAACCCCTCAAAAATAGCTGTTACTTATTCAAATCTGTGAAAATGGGCGATTTGACCATTTTGATGCCAGTTCTGATGCCCAGAACCCATTTGTGCCAGGCTGGAGTGACATGGATTTCATGTGGGGCATCAGTAGGTATGTAAATCAGGTGTTAGATCAGTGGCACAAAGGCATTTAACCCCTCAAAAATAGCTGTTACTTATTCAAATCTGTGAAAATGGGCGATTTGACCATTTTGATGCCAGTTCTGATGCCCAGAACTCATTTGTGCCAGGCTGGAGTGACATGGATTTCATGTGGGGCATCAGTAGGTATGTAAATCAGGTGTTAGATCAGTGGCACAAAGCTATTTAACCCCTTAAAAATAGCTGTTACTTATTCAAATCTGTGAAAATGGGTGATTTGCCCACTTTGATGCCAGTTCTGATGCCCAGAACCCATTTGTGCCAGGCTGGAGTGACATGGATTTCATGTGGGGCATCAGTAGGTATGTAAATCAGGTGTTAGATCAGTGGCACAAAGGCATTTAACCCCTCAAAAATAGCTGTTACTTATTCAAATCTGTGAAAATGGGCGATTTGACCATTTTGATGCCAGTTCTGATGCCCAGAACCCATTTGTGCCAGGCTGGAGTGACATGGATTTCATGTGGGGCATCAGTAGGTATGTAAATCAGGTGTTAGATCAGTGGCACAAAGGCATTTAACCCCTCAAAAATAGCTGTTACTTATTCAAATCTGTGAAAATGGGCGATTTGACCATTTTGATGCCAGTTCTGATGCCCAGAACTCATTTGTGCCAGGCTGGAGTGACATGGATTTCATGTGGGGCATCAGTAGGTATGTAAATCAGGTGTTAGATCAGTGGCACAAAGCTATTTAACCCCTTAAAAATAGCTGTTACTTATTCAAATCTGTGAAAATGGGTGATTTGCCCACTTTGATGCCAGTTCTGATGCCCAGAATCCATTTGTGCCAGGCTGGAGTGACATGGATTTCATGTGGGGCATCAGTAGGTATGTAAATCAGGTGTTAGATCAGTGGCACAAAGCTATTTAACCCCTTAAAAATAGCTGTTACTTATTCAAATCTGTGAAATTGGGCGATTTGCCCTCTTTGATGCCAGTTTTGATGCCCAGAACCCATTTGTGCCAGGCTGCAGTCACATGGATTTCATGTGGGGCATCAGTAGGTATGTAAATCAGGTGTTAGATCAGTGGCACAAAGCTATTTAACCCCTTAAAAATAGCTGTTACTTATTCAAATCTGTGAAAATGGGCGATTTGCCCTCTTTGATGCCAGTTTTGATGCCCAGAACCCATTTGTGCCAGGCTGCAGTGACATGGATTTCATGTGGGGCATCAGTAGGTATGTAAATCAGGTGTTAGATCAGTGGCACAAAGCTATTTAACCCCTTAAAAATAGCTGTTACTTATTCAAATCTGTGAAAATGGGCGATTTGCCCTCTTTGATGCCAGTTCTGATGCCCAGAACCCATTTGTGCCAGGCTGCAGTGACATGGATTTCATGTGGGGCATCAGTAGGTATGTAAATCAGGTGTTAGATCAGTGGCACAAAGGCATTTAACCCCTCAAAAATAGCTGTTACTTATTCAAATCTGTGAAAATGGGCGATTTGACCATTTTGATGCCAGTTCTGATGCCCAGAACCCATTTTCTGCCAGGCTGGAGTGACATGGATTTCATGTGGGGCATCAGTAGGTATGTAAATCAGGTGTTAGATCAGTGGCACAAAGGCATTTAACCCCTTAAAAATAGCTGTTACTTATTCAAATCTGTGAAAATGGGTGATTTGCCCACTTTGATGCCAGTTCTGATGCCCAGAATCCATTTGTGCCAGGCTGGAGTGACATGGATTTCATGTGGGGCATCAGTAGGTATGTAAATCAGGTGTTAGATCAGTGGCACAAAGCTATTTAACCCCTTAAAAATAGCTGTTACTTATTCAAATCTGTGAAAATGGGCGATTTGCCCTCTTTGATGCCAGTTTTGATGCCCAGAACCCATTTGTGCCAGGCTGCAGTGACATGGATTTCATGTGGGGCATCAGTAGGTATGTAAATCAGGTGTTAGATCAGTGGCACAAAGCTATTTAACCCCTTAAAAATAGCTGTTACTTATTCAAATCTGTGAAAATGGGCGATTTGCCCTCTTTGATGCCAGTTTTGATGCCCAGAACCCATTTGTGCCAGGCTGCAGTGACATGGATTTCATGTGGGGCATCAGTAGGTATGTAAATCAGGTGTTAGATCAGTGGCACAAAGGCATTTAACCCCTCAAAAATAGCTGTTACTTATTCAAATCTGTGAAAATGGGCGATTTGACCATTTTGATGCCAGTTCTGATGCCCAGAACCCATTTGTGCCAGGCTGGAGTGACATGGATTTCATGTGGGGCATCAGTAGGTATGTAAATCAGGTGTTAGATCAGTGGCAGAAAGGCATTTAACCCCTTAAAAGTTGCTGTTACTTATTCAAATCTGTGAAAATGTACGATTTGCCCACTTTGATGCCAGTTCTGATGCCCAGAACCCATTTGTGCCAGGCTGGAGTGACATGGATTTTATGTGGGGCATCAGTAGGTATGTAAATCAGGTGTTAGATCAGTGGCACAAAGGCATCTAACCCCCTCAAAATAGTTGTTACTTATTCAAATCTGTGAAAATGGGTGATTTGTCCGCTTTGATGCCAGTTTAGATTCCCAGAACCCATTTGTGCCAGGCTGGAGTGATATGGATTTCATGTGGGGCATCAGTAGGTATGTAAATCAGGTGTTAGATCAGTGGCACAAAGCTATTTAACCCCTTAAAAATAGCTGTTACTTATTCAAATCTGTGAAAATGGGTGATTTGCCCACTTTGATGCCAGTTCTGATGCCCAGAACCCATTTGTGCCAGGCTGGAGTGACATGGATTTCATGTGGGGCATCAGTAGGTATGTAAATCAGGTGTTAGATCAGTGGCACAAAGGCATTTAACCCCTCAAAAATAGCTGTTACTTATTCAAATCTGTGAAAATGGGCGATTTGACCATTTTGATGCCAGTTCTGATGCCCAGAACCCATTTGTGCCAGGCTGGAGTGACATGGATTTCATGTGGGGCATCAGTAGGTATGTAAATCAGGTGTTAGATCAGTGGCACAAAGCTATTTAACCCCTTAAAAATAGCTGTTACTTATTCAAATCTGTGAAAATGGGTGATTTGCCCACTTTGATGCCAGTTCTGATGCCCAGAACCCATTTGTGCCAGGCTGGAGTGACATGGATTTCATGTGGGGCATCAGTAGGTATGTAAATCAGGTGTTAGATCAGTGGCACAAAGCTATTTAACCCCTTAAAAATAGCTGTTACTTATTCAAATCTGTGAAAATGGGCGATTTGCCCCCTTTGATGCCAGTTTTGATGCCCAGAACCCATTTGTGCCAGGCTGCAGTGACATGGATTTCATGTGGGGCATCAGTAGGTATGTAAATCAGGTGTTATATCAGTGGCACAAAGGCATTTAACCCCTCAAAAATAGCTGTTACTTATTCAAATCTATGAAAATTGGTGATTTGAGTACTTTGATGCCAGCTTTGATGCCCAGAACCCATTTGTGCCAGGCTGAAGTGATTTGACTTTGATGTGGGGCATCACTAGGTATGTAAATCAGGTGTTAGATCAGTGGCACAAAGCTATTTAACCCCTTAAAAATAGCTGTTACTTATTCAAATCTGTGAAAATGGGCGATTTGCCCTCTTTGATGCCAGTTTTGATGCCCAGAACCCATTTGTGCCAGGCTGCAGTGACATGGATTTCATGTGGGGCATCAGTAGGTATGTAAATCAGGTGTTAGATCAGTGGCACAAAGCTATTTAACCCCTTAAAAATAGCTGTTACTTATTCAAATCTGTGAAAATGGGCGATTTGCCCTCTTTGATGCCAGTTCTGATGCCCAGAACCCATTTGTGCCAGGCTGCAGTGACATGGATTTCATGTGGGGCATCAGTAGGTATGTAAATCAGGTGTTAGATCAGTGGCACAAAGGCATTTAACCCCTCAAAAATAGCTGTTACTTATTCAAATCTGTGAAAATGGGCGATTTGACCATTTTGATGCCAGTTCTGATGCCCAGAACCCATTTGTGCCAGGCTGCAGTGACATGGATTTCATGTGGGGCATCAGTAGGTATGTAAATCAGGTGTTAGATCAGTGGCACAAAGGCATTTAACCCCTCAAAAATAGCTGTTACTTATTCAAATCTGTGAAAATGGGCGATTTGACCATTTTGATGCCAGTTCTGATGCCCAGAACTCATTTGTGCCAGGCTGGAGTGACATGGATTTCATGTGGGGCATCAGTAGGTATGTAAATCAGGTGTTAGATCAGTGGCACAAAGCTATTTAACCCCTTAAAAATAGCTGTTACTTATTCAAATCTGTGAAAATGGGTGATTTGCCCACTTTGATGCCAGTTCTGATGCCCAGAACCCATTTGTGCCAGGCTGGAGTGACATGGATTTCATGTGGGGCATCAGTAGGTATGTAAATCAGGTGTTAGATCAGTGGCACAAAGCTATTTAACCCCTTAAAAATAGCTGTTACTTATTCAAATCTGTGAAAATGGGCGATTTGCCCCCTTTGATGCCAGTTTTGATGCCCAGAACCCATTTGTGCCAGGCTGCAGTGACATGGATTTCATGTGGGGCATCAGTAGGTATGTAAATCAGGTGTTATATCAGTGGCACAAAGGCATTTAACCCCTCAAAAATAGCTGTTACTTATTCAAATCTATGAAAATTGGTGATTTGAGTACTTTGATGCCAGCTTTGATGCCCAGAACCCATTTGTGCCAGGCTGAAGTGATTTGACTTTGATGTGGGGCATCACTAGGTATGTAAATCAGGTGTTAGATTAGTGGCACAAAGGCATTTAACCCCTTAAAAATTGCTGTTACTTATTCAAATCTGTGAAAATGTACGATTTGCCCACTTTGATGCCAGTTCTGATGCCCAGAACCCATTTGTGCCAGGCTGCAGTGACATGGATTTCATGTGGGGCATCAGTAGGTATGTAAATCAGGTGTTAGATCAGTGGCACAAAGCTATTTAACCCCTTAAAAATAGCTGTTACTTATTCAAATCTGTGAAAATGGGTGATTTGCCCACTTTGATGCCAGTTCTGATGCCCAGAATCCATTTGTGCCAGGCTGGAGTGACATGGATTTCATGTGGGGCATCAGTAGGTATGTAAATCAGGTGTTAGATCAGTGGCACAAAGCTATTTAACCCCTTAAAAATAGCTGTTACTTATTCAAATCTGTGAAAATGGGCGATTTGCCCTCTTTGATGCCAGTTTTGATGCCCAGAACCCATTTGTGCCAGGCTGCAGTGACATGGATTTCATGTGGGGCATCAGTAGGTATGTAAATCAGGTGTTAGATCAGTGGCACAAAGCTATTTAACCCCTTAAAAATAGCTGTTACTTATTCAAATCTGTGAAAATGGGCGATTTGCCCTCTTTGATGCCAGTTCTGATGCCCAGAACCCATTTGTGCCAGGCTGCAGTGACATGGATTTCATGTGGGGCATCAGTAGGTATGTAAATCAGGTGTTAGATCAGTGGCACAAAGGCATTTAACCCCTCAAAAATAGCTGTTACTTATTCAAATCTGTGAAAATGGGCGATTTGACCATTTTGATGCCAGTTCTGATGCCCAGAACCCATTTGTGCCAGGCTGGAGTGACATGGATTTCATGTGGGGCATCAGTAGGTATGTAAATCAGGTGTTAGATCAGTGGCACAAAGGCATTTAACCCCTCAAAAATAGCTGTTACTTATTCAAATCTGTGAAAATGGGCGATTTGACCATTTTGATGCCAGTTCTGATGCCCAGAACTCATTTGTGCCAGGCTGGAGTGACATGGATTTCATGTGGGGCATCAGTAGGTATGTAAATCAGGTGTTAGATCAGTGGCACAAAGCTATTTAACCCCTTAAAAATAGCTGTTACTTATTCAAATCTGTGAAAATGGGTGATTTGCCCACTTTGATGCCAGTTCTGATGCCCAGAACCCATTTGTGCCAGGCTGGAGTGACATGGATTTCATGTGGGGCATCAGTAGGTATGTAAATCAGGTGTTAGATCAGTGGCACAAAGGCATTTAACCCCTCAAAAATAGCTGTTACTTATTCAAATCTGTGAAAATGGGCGATTTGACCATTTTGATGCCAGTTCTGATGCCCAGAACCCATTTGTGCCAGGCTGGAGTGACATGGATTTCATGTGGGGCATCAGTAGGTATGTAAATCAGGTGTTAGATCAGTGGCACAAAGGCATTTAACCCCTCAAAAATAGCTGTTACTTATTCAAATCTGTGAAAATGGGCGATTTGACCATTTTGATGCCAGTTCTGATGCCCAGAACTCATTTGTGCCAGGCTGGAGTGACATGGATTTCATGTGGGGCATCAGTAGGTATGTAAATCAGGTGTTAGATCAGTGGCACAAAGCTATTTAACCCCTTAAAAATAGCTGTTACTTATTCAAATCTGTGAAAATGGGTGATTTGCCCACTTTGATGCCAGTTCTGATGCCCAGAATCCATTTGTGCCAGGCTGGAGTGACATGGATTTCATGTGGGGCATCAGTAGGTATGTAAATCAGGTGTTAGATCAGTGGCACAAAGCTATTTAACCCCTTAAAAATAGCTGTTACTTATTCAAATCTGTGAAATTGGGCGATTTGCCCTCTTTGATGCCAGTTTTGATGCCCAGAACCCATTTGTGCCAGGCTGCAGTCACATGGATTTCATGTGGGGCATCAGTAGGTATGTAAATCAGGTGTTAGATCAGTGGCACAAAGCTATTTAACCCCTTAAAAATAGCTGTTACTTATTCAAATCTGTGAAAATGGGCGATTTGCCCTCTTTGATGCCAGTTTTGATGCCCAGAACCCATTTGTGCCAGGCTGCAGTGACATGGATTTCATGTGGGGCATCAGTAGGTATGTAAATCAGGTGTTAGATCAGTGGCACAAAGCTATTTAACCCCTTAAAAATAGCTGTTACTTATTCAAATCTGTGAAAATGGGCGATTTGCCCTCTTTGATGCCAGTTCTGATGCCCAGAACCCATTTGTGCCAGGCTGCAGTGACATGGATTTCATGTGGGGCATCAGTAGGTATGTAAATCAGGTGTTAGATCAGTGGCACAAAGGCATTTAACCCCTCAAAAATAGCTGTTACTTATTCAAATCTGTGAAAATGGGCGATTTGACCATTTTGATGCCAGTTCTGATGCCCAGAACCCATTTTCTGCCAGGCTGGAGTGACATGGATTTCATGTGGGGCATCAGTAGGTATGTAAATCAGGTGTTAGATCAGTGGCACAAAGGCATTTAACCCCTTAAAAATAGCTGTTACTTATTCAAATCTG
Source organism: Ranitomeya imitator (assembly GCF_032444005.1). Taxonomy (NCBI): domain Eukaryota; kingdom Metazoa; phylum Chordata; class Amphibia; order Anura; family Dendrobatidae; genus Ranitomeya; species Ranitomeya imitator. Next base: position 589,306,704 of record NC_091283.1, read on the forward strand.
TGAAAATGGGTGATTTGCCCACTTTGATGCCAGTTCTGATGCCCAGAATCCATTTGTGCCAGGCTGGAGTGACATGGATTTCATGTGGGGCATCAGTAGGTATGTAAATCAGGTGTTAGATCAGTGGCACAAAGCTATTTAACCCCTTAAAAATAGCTGTTACTTATTCAAATCTGTGAAAATGGGCGATTTGCCCTCTTTGATGCCAGTTTTGATGCCCAGAACCCATTTGTGCCAGGCTGCAGTGACATGGATTTCATGTGGGGCATCAGTAGGTATGTAAATCAGGTGTTAGATCAGTGGCACAAAGCTATTTAACCCCTTAAAAATAGCTGTTACTTATTCAAATCTGTGAAAATGGGCGATTTGCCCTCTTTGATGCCAGTTTTGATGCCCAGAACCCATTTGTGCCAGGCTGCAGTGACATGGATTTCATGTGGGGCATCAGTAGGTATGTAAATCAGGTGTTAGATCAGTGGCACAAAGGCATTTAACCCCTCAAAAATAGCTGTTACTTATTCAAATCTGTGAAAATGGGCGATTTGACCATTTTGATGCCAGTTCTGATGCCCAGAACCCATTTGTGCCAGGCTGGAGTGACATGGATTTCATGTGGGGCATCAGTAGGTATGTAAATCAGGTGTTAGATCAGTGGCAGAAAGGCATTTAACCCCTTAAAAGTTGCTGTTACTTATTCAAATCTGTGAAAATGTACGATTTGCCCACTTTGATGCCAGTTCTGATGCCCAGAACCCATTTGTGCCAGGCTGGAGTGACATGGATTTTATGTGGGGCATCAGTAGGTATGTAAATCAGGTGTTAGATCAGTGGCACAAAGGCATCTAACCCCCTCAAAATAGTTGTTACTTATTCAAATCTGTGAAAATGGGTGATTTGTCCGCTTTGATGCCAGTTTAGATTCCCAGAACCCATTTGTGCCAGGCTGGAGTGACATGGATTTCATGTGGGGCATCAGTAGGTATGTAAATCAGGTGTTATATCAGTGGCACAAAGGCATTTAACCCCTCAAAAATAGCTGTTACTTATTCAAATCTGTGAAAATGGGCGATTTGACCATTTTGATGCCAGTTCTGATGCCCAGAACTCATTTGTGCCAGGCTGGAGTGACATGGATTTCATGTGGGGCATCAGTAGGTATGTAAATCAGGTGTTAGATCAGTGGCACAAAGCTATTTAACCCCTTAAAAATAGCTGTTACTTATTCAAATCTGTGAAAATGGGTGATTTGCCCACTTTGATGCCAGTTCTGATGCCCAGAACCCATTTGTGCCAGGCTGGAGTGACATGGATTTCATGTGGGGCATCAGTAGGTATGTAAATCAGGTGTTAGATCAGTGGCACAAAGGCATTTAACCCCTCAAAAATAGCTGTTACTTATTCAAATCTGTGAAAATGGGCGATTTGACCATTTTGATGCCAGTTCTGATGCCCAGAACCCATTTGTGCCAGGCTGGAGTGACATGGATTTCATGTGGGGCATCAGTAGGTATGTAAATCAGGTGTTAGATCAGTGGCACAAAGGCATTTAACCCCTCAAAAATAGCTGTTACTTATTCAAATCTGTGAAAATGGGCGATTTGACCATTTTGATGCCAGTTCTGATGCCCAGAACTCATTTGTGCCAGGCTGGAGTGACATGGATTTCATGTGGGGCATCAGTAGGTATGTAAATCAGGTGTTAGATCAGTGGCACAAAGCTATTTAACCCCTTAAAAATAGCTGTTACTTATTCAAATCTGTGAAAATGGGTGATTTGCCCACTTTGATGCCAGTTCTGATGCCCAGAATCCATTTGTGCCAGGCTGGAGTGACATGGATTTCATGTGGGGCATCAGTAGGTATGTAAATCAGGTGTTAGATCAGTGGCACAAAGCTATTTAACCCCTTAAAAATAGCTGTTACTTATTCAAATCTGTGAAATTGGGCGATTTGCCCTCTTTGATGCCAGTTTTGATGCCCAGAACCCATTTGTGCCAGGCTGCAGTCACATGGATTTCATGTGGGGCATCAGTAGGTATGTAAATCAGGTGTTAGATCAGTGGCACAAAGCTATTTAACCCCTTAAAAATAGCTGTTACTTATTCAAATCTGTGAAAATGGGCGATTTGCCCTCTTTGATGCCAGTTTTGATGCCCAGAACCCATTTGTGCCAGGCTGCAGTGACATGGATTTCATGTGGGGCATCAGTAGGTATGTAAATCAGGTGTTAGATCAGTGGCACAAAGCTATTTAACCCCTTAAAAATAGCTGTTACTTATTCAAATCTGTGAAAATGGGCGATTTGCCCTCTTTGATGCCAGTTCTGATGCCCAGAACCCATTTGTGCCAGGCTGCAGTGACATGGATTTCATGTGGGGCATCAGTAGGTATGTAAATCAGGTGTTAGATCAGTGGCACAAAGGCATTTAACCCCTCAAAAATAGCTGTTACTTATTCAAATCTGTGAAAATGGGCGATTTGACCATTTTGATGCCAGTTCTGATGCCCAGAACCCATTTTCTGCCAGGCTGGAGTGACATGGATTTCATGTGGGGCATCAGTAGGTATGTAAATCAGGTGTTAGATCAGTGGCACAAAGGCATTTAACCCCTTAAAAATAGCTGTTACTTATTCAAATCTGTGAAAATGGGTGATTTGCCCACTTTGATGCCAGTTCTGATGCCCAGAATCCATTTGTGCCAGGCTGGAGTGACATGGATTTCATGTGGGGCATCAGTAGGTATGTAAATCAGGTGTTAGATCAGTGGCACAAAGCTATTTAACCCCTTAAAAATAGCTGTTACTTATTCAAATCTGTGAAAATGGGCGATTTGCCCTCTTTGATGCCAGTTTTGATGCCCAGAACCCATTTGTGCCAGGCTGCAGTGACATGGATTTCATGTGGGGCATCAGTAGGTATGTAAATCAGGTGTTAGATCAGTGGCACAAAGCTATTTAACCCCTTAAAAATAGCTGTTACTTATTCAAATCTGTGAAAATGGGCGATTTGCCCTCTTTGATGCCAGTTTTGATGCCCAGAACCCATTTGTGCCAGGCTGCAGTGACATGGATTTCATGTGGGGCATCAGTAGGTATGTAAATCAGGTGTTAGATCAGTGGCACAAAGGCATTTAACCCCTCAAAAATAGCTGTTACTTATTCAAATCTGTGAAAATGGGCGATTTGACCATTTTGATGCCAGTTCTGATGCCCAGAACCCATTTGTGCCAGGCTGGAGTGACATGGATTTCATGTGGGGCATCAGTAGGTATGTAAATCAGGTGTTAGATCAGTGGCAGAAAGGCATTTAACCCCTTAAAAGTTGCTGTTACTTATTCAAATCTGTGAAAATGTACGATTTGCCCACTTTGATGCCAGTTCTGATGCCCAGAACCCATTTGTGCCAGGCTGGAGTGACATGGATTTTATGTGGGGCATCAGTAGGTATGTAAATCAGGTGTTAGATCAGTGGCACAAAGGCATCTAACCCCCTCAAAATAGTTGTTACTTATTCAAATCTGTGAAAATGGGTGATTTGTCCGCTTTGATGCCAGTTTAGATTCCCAGAACCCATTTGTGCCAGGCTGGAGTGATATGGATTTCATGTGGGGCATCAGTAGGTATGTAAATCAGGTGTTAGATCAGTGGCACAAAGCTATTTAACCCCTTAAAAATAGCTGTTACTTATTCAAATCTGTGAAAATGGGTGATTTGCCCACTTTGATGCCAGTTCTGATGCCCAGAACCCATTTGTGCCAGGCTGGAGTGACATGGATTTCATGTGGGGCATCAGTAGGTATGTAAATCAGGTGTTAGATCAGTGGCACAAAGGCATTTAACCCCTCAAAAATAGCTGTTACTTATTCAAATCTGTGAAAATGGGCGATTTGACCATTTTGATGCCAGTTCTGATGCCCAGAACCCATTTGTGCCAGGCTGGAGTGACATGGATTTCATGTGGGGCATCAGTAGGTATGTAAATCAGGTGTTAGATCAGTGGCACAAAGCTATTTAACCCCTTAAAAATAGCTGTTACTTATTCAAATCTGTGAAAATGGGTGATTTGCCCACTTTGATGCCAGTTCTGATGCCCAGAACCCATTTGTGCCAGGCTGGAGTGACATGGATTTCATGTGGGGCATCAGTAGGTATGTAAATCAGGTGTTAGATCAGTGGCACAAAGCTATTTAACCCCTTAAAAATAGCTGTTACTTATTCAAATCTGTGAAAATGGGCGATTTGCCCCCTTTGATGCCAGTTTTGATGCCCAGAACCCATTTGTGCCAGGCTGCAGTGACATGGATTTCATGTGGGGCATCAGTAGGTATGTAAATCAGGTGTTATATCAGTGGCACAAAGGCATTTAACCCCTCAAAAATAGCTGTTACTTATTCAAATCTATGAAAATTGGTGATTTGAGTACTTTGATGCCAGCTTTGATGCCCAGAACCCATTTGTGCCAGGCTGAAGTGATTTGACTTTGATGTGGGGCATCACTAGGTATGTAAATCAGGTGTTAGATCAGTGGCACAAAGCTATTTAACCCCTTAAAAATAGCTGTTACTTATTCAAATCTGTGAAAATGGGCGATTTGCCCTCTTTGATGCCAGTTTTGATGCCCAGAACCCATTTGTGCCAGGCTGCAGTGACATGGATTTCATGTGGGGCATCAGTAGGTATGTAAATCAGGTGTTAGATCAGTGGCACAAAGCTATTTAACCCCTTAAAAATAGCTGTTACTTATTCAAATCTGTGAAAATGGGCGATTTGCCCTCTTTGATGCCAGTTCTGATGCCCAGAACCCATTTGTGCCAGGCTGCAGTGACATGGATTTCATGTGGGGCATCAGTAGGTATGTAAATCAGGTGTTAGATCAGTGGCACAAAGGCATTTAACCCCTCAAAAATAGCTGTTACTTATTCAAATCTGTGAAAATGGGCGATTTGACCATTTTGATGCCAGTTCTGATGCCCAGAACCCATTTGTGCCAGGCTGCAGTGACATGGATTTCATGTGGGGCATCAGTAGGTATGTAAATCAGGTGTTAGATCAGTGGCACAAAGGCATTTAACCCCTCAAAAATAGCTGTTACTTATTCAAATCTGTGAAAATGGGCGATTTGACCATTTTGATGCCAGTTCTGATGCCCAGAACTCATTTGTGCCAGGCTGGAGTGACATGGATTTCATGTGGGGCATCAGTAGGTATGTAAATCAGGTGTTAGATCAGTGGCACAAAGCTATTTAACCCCTTAAAAATAGCTGTTACTTATTCAAATCTGTGAAAATGGGTGATTTGCCCACTTTGATGCCAGTTCTGATGCCCAGAACCCATTTGTGCCAGGCTGGAGTGACATGGATTTCATGTGGGGCATCAGTAGGTATGTAAATCAGGTGTTAGATCAGTGGCACAAAGCTATTTAACCCCTTAAAAATAGCTGTTACTTATTCAAATCTGTGAAAATGGGCGATTTGCCCCCTTTGATGCCAGTTTTGATGCCCAGAACCCATTTGTGCCAGGCTGCAGTGACATGGATTTCATGTGGGGCATCAGTAGGTATGTAAATCAGGTGTTATATCAGTGGCACAAAGGCATTTAACCCCTCAAAAATAGCTGTTACTTATTCAAATCTATGAAAATTGGTGATTTGAGTACTTTGATGCCAGCTTTGATGCCCAGAACCCATTTGTGCCAGGCTGAAGTGATTTGACTTTGATGTGGGGCATCACTAGGTATGTAAATCAGGTGTTAGATTAGTGGCACAAAGGCATTTAACCCCTTAAAAATTGCTGTTACTTATTCAAATCTGTGAAAATGTACGATTTGCCCACTTTGATGCCAGTTCTGATGCCCAGAACCCATTTGTGCCAGGCTGCAGTGACATGGATTTCATGTGGGGCATCAGTAGGTATGTAAATCAGGTGTTAGATCAGTGGCACAAAGCTATTTAACCCCTTAAAAATAGCTGTTACTTATTCAAATCTGTGAAAATGGGTGATTTGCCCACTTTGATGCCAGTTCTGATGCCCAGAATCCATTTGTGCCAGGCTGGAGTGACATGGATTTCATGTGGGGCATCAGTAGGTATGTAAATCAGGTGTTAGATCAGTGGCACAAAGCTATTTAACCCCTTAAAAATAGCTGTTACTTATTCAAATCTGTGAAAATGGGCGATTTGCCCTCTTTGATGCCAGTTTTGATGCCCAGAACCCATTTGTGCCAGGCTGCAGTGACATGGATTTCATGTGGGGCATCAGTAGGTATGTAAATCAGGTGTTAGATCAGTGGCACAAAGCTATTTAACCCCTTAAAAATAGCTGTTACTTATTCAAATCTGTGAAAATGGGCGATTTGCCCTCTTTGATGCCAGTTCTGATGCCCAGAACCCATTTGTGCCAGGCTGCAGTGACATGGATTTCATGTGGGGCATCAGTAGGTATGTAAATCAGGTGTTAGATCAGTGGCACAAAGGCATTTAACCCCTCAAAAATAGCTGTTACTTATTCAAATCTGTGAAAATGGGCGATTTGACCATTTTGATGCCAGTTCTGATGCCCAGAACCCATTTGTGCCAGGCTGGAGTGACATGGATTTCATGTGGGGCATCAGTAGGTATGTAAATCAGGTGTTAGATCAGTGGCACAAAGGCATTTAACCCCTCAAAAATAGCTGTTACTTATTCAAATCTGTGAAAATGGGCGATTTGACCATTTTGATGCCAGTTCTGATGCCCAGAACTCATTTGTGCCAGGCTGGAGTGACATGGATTTCATGTGGGGCATCAGTAGGTATGTAAATCAGGTGTTAGATCAGTGGCACAAAGCTATTTAACCCCTTAAAAATAGCTGTTACTTATTCAAATCTGTGAAAATGGGTGATTTGCCCACTTTGATGCCAGTTCTGATGCCCAGAACCCATTTGTGCCAGGCTGGAGTGACATGGATTTCATGTGGGGCATCAGTAGGTATGTAAATCAGGTGTTAGATCAGTGGCACAAAGGCATTTAACCCCTCAAAAATAGCTGTTACTTATTCAAATCTGTGAAAATGGGCGATTTGACCATTTTGATGCCAGTTCTGATGCCCAGAACCCATTTGTGCCAGGCTGGAGTGACATGGATTTCATGTGGGGCATCAGTAGGTATGTAAATCAGGTGTTAGATCAGTGGCACAAAGGCATTTAACCCCTCAAAAATAGCTGTTACTTATTCAAATCTGTGAAAATGGGCGATTTGACCATTTTGATGCCAGTTCTGATGCCCAGAACTCATTTGTGCCAGGCTGGAGTGACATGGATTTCATGTGGGGCATCAGTAGGTATGTAAATCAGGTGTTAGATCAGTGGCACAAAGCTATTTAACCCCTTAAAAATAGCTGTTACTTATTCAAATCTGTGAAAATGGGTGATTTGCCCACTTTGATGCCAGTTCTGATGCCCAGAATCCATTTGTGCCAGGCTGGAGTGACATGGATTTCATGTGGGGCATCAGTAGGTATGTAAATCAGGTGTTAGATCAGTGGCACAAAGCTATTTAACCCCTTAAAAATAGCTGTTACTTATTCAAATCTGTGAAATTGGGCGATTTGCCCTCTTTGATGCCAGTTTTGATGCCCAGAACCCATTTGTGCCAGGCTGCAGTCACATGGATTTCATGTGGGGCATCAGTAGGTATGTAAATCAGGTGTTAGATCAGTGGCACAAAGCTATTTAACCCCTTAAAAATAGCTGTTACTTATTCAAATCTGTGAAAATGGGCGATTTGCCCTCTTTGATGCCAGTTTTGATGCCCAGAACCCATTTGTGCCAGGCTGCAGTGACATGGATTTCATGTGGGGCATCAGTAGGTATGTAAATCAGGTGTTAGATCAGTGGCACAAAGCTATTTAACCCCTTAAAAATAGCTGTTACTTATTCAAATCTGTGAAAATGGGCGATTTGCCCTCTTTGATGCCAGTTCTGATGCCCAGAACCCATTTGTGCCAGGCTGCAGTGACATGGATTTCATGTGGGGCATCAGTAGGTATGTAAATCAGGTGTTAGATCAGTGGCACAAAGGCATTTAACCCCTCAAAAATAGCTGTTACTTATTCAAATCTGTGAAAATGGGCGATTTGACCATTTTGATGCCAGTTCTGATGCCCAGAACCCATTTTCTGCCAGGCTGGAGTGACATGGATTTCATGTGGGGCATCAGTAGGTATGTAAATCAGGTGTTAGATCAGTGGCACAAAGGCATTTAACCCCTTAAAAATAGCTGTTACTTATTCAAATCTGTGAAAATGGGTGATTTGCCCACTTTGATGCCAGTTCTGATGCCCAGAATCCATTTGTGCCAGGCTGGAGTGACATGGATTTCATGTGGGGCATCAGTAGGTATGTAAATCAGGTGTTAGATCAGTGGCACAAAGCTATTTAACCCCTTAAAAATAGCTGTTACTTATTCAAATCTGTGAAAATGGGCGATTTGCCCTCTTTGATGCCAGTTTTGATGCCCAGAACCCATTTGTGCCAGGCTGCAGTGACATGGATTTCATGTGGGGCATCAGTAGGTATGTAAATCAGGTGTTAGATCAGTGGCACAAAGCTATTTAACCCCTTAAAAATAGCTGTTACTTATTCAAATCTGTGAAAATGGGCGATTTGCCCTCTTTGATGCCAGTTTTGATGCCCAGAACCCATTTGTGCCAGGCTGCAGTGACATGGATTTCATGTGGGGCATCAGTAGGTATGTAAATCAGGTGTTAGATCAGTGGCACAAAGGCATTTAACCCCTCAAAAATAGCTGTTACTTATTCAAATCTGTGAAAATGGGCGATTTGACCATTTTGATGCCAGTTCTGATGCCCAGAACCCATTTGTGCCAGGCTGGAGTGACATGGATTTCATGTGGGGCATCAGTAGGTATGTAAATCAGGTGTTAGATCAGTGGCAGAAAGGCATTTAACCCCTTAAAAGTTGCTGTTACTTATTCAAATCTGTGAAAATGTACGATTTGCCCACTTTGATGCCAGTTCTGATGCCCAGAACCCATTTGTGCCAGGCTGGAGTGACATGGATTTTATGTGGGGCATCAGTAGGTATGTAAATCAGGTGTTAGATCAGTGGCACAAAGGCATCTAACCCCCTCAAAATAGTTGTTACTTATTCAAATCTGTGAAAATGGGTGATTTGTCCGCTTTGATGCCAGTTTAGATTCCCAGAACCCATTTGTGCCAGGCTGGAGTGACATGGATTTCATGTGGGGCATCAGTAGGTATGTAAATCAGGTGTTATATCAGTGGCACAAAGGCATTTAACCCCTTAAAAATAGCTGTTACTTATTCGCATGTGTGAAAATTGGTTCTCTGCCCTCTTTGATGCCAGTTTTGATGCCCAGAACCCATTTGTGCCAGGCTGGAGTGACATGGATTTCATGTGGGGCATCAGTAAATATGTAAATCAGGTGTTAGATCAGTGGCACAAAGGCATTTAACCCCTTCAATACCATACCTCAGTGCCCACTTTGATGCCCATTTTTGTGCCAGCCTTCTAAATTTTGTATCTGTTTTTAAGTGTATTCACAAAAGGACACATGACCGCATATTATTATATACTCAGAATGGTTTATTTTTATACCAAAACCTGAAAAAAACAGAAAATAAAAAATAGCCGAATAAGAAACTGCTGAATAAGAAATCAACTTCAGCATCGTCTCCCAGTGAAAGGGGCCTATGTGGTGCATACTGGGCACGTCATAGGATAAAATCCACGGGACACACTGGGATTTTACTGCAGATTTGTACTGGAAAATCCGCTGGCGGTCCCGAGTCTCCCACAGAGCTTAGTGTGGTGGGCACGCTGGGGTAATACATTCAGAACATGAATGGCGTCAGTGTTCCTTGTTTCTCCAACATTCCCTGCATTCCTGATAGTGGGAAAGCGAGGAATGCCGGGAACTCTGAGGAGAGTTTGCCACCACCAACATGGCTGCTCGGGCCTGATGGTTGTGAGGCCTGGGGGTGGGATTTCTTGCATCACCCACAGACCCCCTTGTTACCGTGGGCCCGTCACACACCTGCAGCGCCCCCCTGACACCGGGGTCCCGGGACCACACTGCAGCCTGGCGGGTGATAGGCGTCACACCTGTGCGCGGGGAGAGCAGGCCGGCAGCATCACGTGACGGCGGCTGGTTGCTAGGCAGCGGCTTCTGGATACTTGTTATGCAGCGCGGAGGCTTCGGGGCAAAGATGGGGGTCAGCAAGCAGGTACCGTCCGGGGGTCCTCGCTGTGCTCCCACCTATGTATGGTGACGTAATGCATGAATGCTCCAGGTGTGCTAAGGGCACTACAACCCCCAGCATGCCCGCCGCAGCACTGCTGTAAGGTCTGTGTGCCAATTAAAGGGATATGTGGTCTTATGGAATAATATTTCCATATTCCATTAGCCGGACATGTTGTTTTCGCACTTTGGCCAGGTTTGATCATGATTGGCGGACCACCCGACATGTTTGGGGGCTTCTTGATTTCCGCTGACCGCTATCTTTCAGCGAGTCCAGTCGTTTTGTTCTTGGGGGATATGGGTTAGCGGAACAAGCACTTGCCGCATCAGAATAATCAAGTATTTCGCTTTCTCTTTGGGGGGGCACGCACCCTGGCAGGAGGGCTAGGGGTACACATCTGTGTATCCCTGGAGGCAATGTTTCTGGGGGAGAATAATCCATCCGTACAGAATTCGCTATGTCGGATTTGGACTCCTGCATCTTTATTTAAAGGGGTTCTTTACCGGAAATAGTCAATAGGCACAGGTCCACTGCTGGAACCCCATCTGTCCGAACCAAAAGGGGGGCTGCGTATGCGCATCAGTCTCCATTCATTTCACAGAGCAAGCTGTGATATGCGAAATGTCTCCGATGGAACAACACTTAGAGGGGTTGTCCCGTTTCCTGCCCGACCCCATACCTATGTACATGTTCCCTTCTGAGTGGGTGGTGTATATTTTAAGCCATATTGCCATTAGATCATTGAATAGAGCACAATGAGCTCAATCTTTGCTGCCTCAGATAACTATTCCCTTTTTAATTCATTACCTTGCTATGAAGTTCTATAATGTGGTCCTCTAACTCTGTCACTTTGTACTGCATTCCGATTATTCACTTTATCTTTCGTGCTTAGGTTGCATCTGATCATGAGAATCGTACCACCATCTTGTTTAATGTGTCAAAGAACGAGAGTGGAGGGTACAAGGCGCTACAGAAAAGACTCCGGGCCACCTGGAAAATCCAGAGGTGAAAGATTTTAAGATAATTCAGCGCCAAGACATATCCCTTTAAATGTCAAATCTAGACTTAGAATGAATCCTATCACATTTGCGGAGAATATGGATAACGATCACTTAATTTCTCCATCTTCTCCATTGTCTGTGTCCACATTGATTGGACTGCACTCGGATGACATTCAAGTGCAGTCCGATGTATTACTTGCACCCATAGACTTAAATGGGTGTGCTTGATCAGATTTGCGGAGCCACTTGCAGTATGCTGTGATTTTTTTTTTTTTTTTTTTTTTTTATTATTAATTTTTATTTTTTTATTTTCCACCGACCAATTCAGTCTGCAGAAAAATATGCAGATCTACACTCCTCTATAGCATAACAGTGGGCCAAGTGCTATCAGATAAAACATCGGCTAGCACTCAGCCGTGTGAACGAGCCCCGACTTGTGTTTTCATCATCAAAAACTTCAGGAAGAGATTAAATTGGTTTAAATGATGGAAAGTTATACTGATTTTTCTTTTTCACAAAACTATATATTAATCTACTCCGCTGCCCCTGCTCTATAACATAGTGCCTGCAGATTGGCCTGCATATTTATATATTTTAAATGAGGCAGAGCTGCAATACCGGACAAGACTTATGATGGCTCTGTGTTTGATAGAAGCCAAACAGGCTGCAGTTCTTCAGTGAGTGACTTTATTAGATCTGCGCCGATAACATATTGATATATTGATGACATAATCGATGGACTCAATAAGTATTGATAAAGTATTAATTCCACAGGACGTTTTAGTAACTGTGTTTTGTTTGTGTTGGTGACCACATGCTATTGAAACTCTGTAAGCTACGACATCACATCTCATCTGATGAAGCGCAGCCCATTTCTCAGATCCCTAGTATGTGGGTCTTCTTTGGCAGCTTTTTCTTTTCTTTTTAGTTTGAAAGAAGATATTACACCTGAGAAGTTGTCGGGTGTCAAGCTCTGGATCACTGCTGGACCCAGGGAGAAATTTACAGCGGCAGAGGTAAGCTTTATAGAAGCATGGCTATACAATACGCACAACATCGTTTATCATTAGCAAGGAAAAGGGGTTTTGGGGCCAGGCAGCAAATTCAGCAATGACCTTATCATGCTGAATCATAATAGGTGTGTAGTATCCTCACTGTTAGGATTCCACTCTATACTATACTCACTTTCAGGATATTGCTCTGTAATTCACTCACACTTAGGATTTTGCTCTATATAAAATCCTCACTCTTGGGATTCCGCTCCATAATATCCTTTCTCTTAGGATTCTGTTCTATAATATCCTCCCTCTTAGGATTCCACTCTGTAATGTCCTGACTCTTAGGTTTCCGGGTCTCTAATATTCTCACTCTTAGGCCGGGATTACACATGCGAGAAATATGTCCGTGTCTCGCATGTGAAATCCAAGCTCTGGCGCCGGCACTCCAGAGCGGAGCGTGCAGCTCCATGTGTTGCTATGCGGCCGCACGCTCCACTCCCAAGTGCCGGCGCCAGAGCTTGGATTTCACATGCGCGACACGGACGTGTTTCTCGCATGTGTGATCCCGGCCTTAGGATTCCGGCTCTGTAAAACCTTCACTCTTAGGATTCCGGCTCTGTAGTATCCTGACTCTTAGGCCGGCGTCACACTCGGCGTAAGACATTACGGAACGTATTATACGTCCGTAATACGCGCGTAATACGCCAAAATGTCTCCGTAATCTCTTTCCGTAGTTCTTGCGTAGCCTAGGTGTGGTCGCGTATTTTGCGCATGTACTGGTCCGTGTGTAATCCGTATGTGATCCGTATTGCGTTTTTGACACGCACCATCACAAAATGGACATTTAACGGTTTTCAGGCCTGCAAATCATTTAAACCATCATTACCAACCCTATTTAAGCCCTCGACAACAGGTGTACCCCTCCCATCTGCCCTATATGTTCTCTAGCATATTTTGGCTGTATTGCTTTGACCTTACAAACATGTCTGACCATGTGTATTTAAGCACAACTCAGCGGGTGTTGCTTCACTGGGTGTTGTCTCGTCGCTTTGGCCAGCCATATCCGGTCAATGCAGATCCGCGAAGGAGGAGACGAAGATTGTGGGTGCATCCTCTATTGACCCAACGCCAGAGTAAAGGACATTTCCAGAGACTATATTCAGCTTTGAGGGCACATCCTGACAAATTTTACCTGTATACTCGCATGTCCATCAGGACTTTTGACATGTTGATGGAGATGTTACGTCCTGGCCTCACCTATCAGGACACCTGGATGAGAAAATCCATCTCTGCTGAGGAGCGTCTGCTCCTAACCTTACGGTATGTATTTTGACCTTTTATATTTTTGTATGTTTGCCAATGTGTTTTGTCCTACTATGTTTCAGTTACTTTACTTAGACATGAAGCCACAAGCACATTTCTAAAAATGTGGGTAATATTAGAGTATAGTAATAATGTGAAATGACCCTTTTTGCTTAGTCAATAATGACTGCGAAAATTAAATAGACACTTGTGTTTCTTCCTGTTTTCATATTCCTCATGTTTTGTTTTTTTTCCTTGTTTTGCAGCTTCCTGTCCACAGGCTTGTCCTATGCGGGTCTACACCTGGAGTTTCTCATTGGGCGTTCTACCATTTCAGTCATTGTTAGGACAACCTGTTCCCAAATATGGCTGAAACTTAACGAAGTTGTGATGCCGGAGCCAAAAATGGAGGATTAGGTCAAAATCGCCACTGGTTTCCAAAATAATTGTGACTTCCCTAACTGCATTGGAGCTGTGGATGGGAAACATATCAGGGTGCGTAAGCCGCCGAACTCTGGTTCCCAATTCTACAATTATAAGCAGTTTTTCTCTGTAGTTCTGTTAGCAGTTGCTGACAGCAACTACAGGTTTATAATTGTAGACATTGGGGCCTATGGCCGAACTGGAGACTCTAGGGTCTTCAATTCGTCCATAATGGGTCGGCGGCTACGTGACAACCAGTTGAACCTCCCACCACCACAACAACTCCCAGGCTCCAATGCGGAAGCAGTGCCTTTTGTTTTGGTTGGAGATGAGGCCTTCCAACTGACGAGGCACGTCATGAGGCCTTACCCCAGGCGCAACCTTGACCACCGGCGGAGGGTGTTTAATTTGAGACTTTCCATGGCACGGAGACTGGTTGAGTGCGCCTTTGGAATTCTTGTAGCCAAATGGCGTGTTCTTCAGTCTGCAATTCAGCTGAGTGAGGCTTCAATCAATGAAGTGATCAAAGCCTGTGTAATTCTACATAATTTCACCCGAATACATGATTGTTCGTCTACTAATTTGCATAATCACGTCATGAACAATCATAGTAGGCCTACCCCATATGTCCCTCCTCCGCGACGTCCCCTTTCTGGACTAAAAGTTCGTGATGTGTTCACAAATTATTTTGTGAGTCCTCAGGGTGCCACTCCCTGGCAAGACTAGGCAATTTTGCATGTGTAATTTGTTATTTGCTTAAATTTTGGCATTACCAATGTGGAAAATATGTCTGCTGTGTTTAATTTGTTCACATATGGTTATGATCATATCATGTGTGTGTGAGGTAATAAGAATGAACAGAGTGCATACATAGTTTTTTTGGTAGTAACGGCAAATTTACTTTTTAAACTTGTTTTTAGATTTTTTTTTTTTTTTTTGGCATAACAAATCTTTGGCCAAAAAAAGTGCAACATTTTTTTTTGGGAACCAAAACACAAAGTAAAATAAAAACATTACAGCTTGCTTTTTAAGCCCAATCCAAACCTAATTTTGGAAAAAAAAAAAAAAAAAGGTGTACCCAAAATTACAAGTCCTGGTACGTAGGAAGTGGAGAAGTGGATTGGTCTGTGTCAGCATCAGGTGGCCTTTGTAGGCCCAATTGTCCAGCAGCCTGTGCGGATGTTATAGTGGCCTGCGGGAAATTCTGCCTGCTCTGATGCTGGCCACTTTGATGAGTGGGGCCAGGATTTGGGAGATAACCCTGATGTTGCTGCCCATATGTGCGGGAATCATACCCCAACCCAAAATGACCATATTGTCCAAACCCCGGTTGGGACCAGCCTCCAGCACTGGGTCTGGACAAGTGGCCATATTGGGATGGGTGCTGATATCCTGCAATATGGTGCTGAGGTTGCCATTGTTGGTTAGTTGTGGGTTGGGGTGGAGGTGTTGGCTGACGTAGAGGGGGTGCTTCAGATCCTTGTTGCGCATGCAGGCCTTGTAGTCTCTGAGGCCGCAGAATATTATCAGGTGACATCTGCCACTGTTCAATCATCTGCATCAGATTGTATGGGTTATTTGGGGGGGTGCATGCGTCAATAAGGATCTGAAAACACCCTCTCAAACGCAGCCTCAACTCCCGCTCTATGGAGCGTAAATACTGGGCAAGGCTCCGTGTGAATCCCTCCTCCCCATCATCCTCTCGAACCCGGGCCAAATAGTTCATGACCCCAGCATCCACATTTCTCCTGCTTTGGCGAAGCTCTCTCCTGCGTCGTGCACGCTGGGGTCTGACTGCAGCCTGTGGGGATTGGTCCAGGGCAACAGTTGGGCTGCTGCTATTCCCAGGGTCATCCTGGCTAGGTGCTGGTGCTGCTGCTGCAGAAGAGAACTGTGGGGCCTCTTGGTTTTCTTCAGCTGCAGCTGGAGCTGGGTGGCCAGATGAGGAAGATGCTGTAGGTCTTGCGCCGGAGGGAGCAGCAGATGGACCAGCCACCTCTTCACCTTCTCCAACTGGGTCAATGGCCAGTTCTGAGTCAGACCCTGTCTCCCTGTCAGTGAGGTTAGACTGAGTTCTGCAAAAGATAAATTTGGACAGTTACTATGTTATTTGGAATTATCTCTCAGCATTAAAAAATTAACCCAGTTTGAGATGTTTTTACTTACGGCCTGAGGTCCATGCTGGGGTTGAGAAAGTAAGCCGATCAAAGTAAATGTATTTTTTTTTTTTAGGAGGGGCCCCGGCTCCACTTTTCTCCCGCTGCTGCCTCTCCCTCCTATACTGGTCACGGATACTCCGCCACCTTGTTGTTACATCATCCACTGAAACAACAAAAAATACACACATTGCTTAGACCATTATGCAGAGTGCTCACACAAGGTGTAATGGAGGACACAGATTTACGGGTAGCATAGAAAGAGGCTTTTGTGGCTCACATTAAGCAAGAAATTTAACAAAAAAACACAATTATGAAGCAAGGCCACAAGGACAGAGTCAGCTAACCTCTATCCCAGAAAAACAAATTACTGGAAAACAATGTTAGTAAGGGCACACCTGTTCTAAACCTTCATGAAATCCATTTATCATATCCAGCACCATGTATATACTGCTTGGATTTATATTACTTTCAGGAAGAATTAATAAATTAAGGTTTAGCAATTCAAAGTAGTAAGGGCCTGCTGTTTAGCAAGAACATTACATTGCAAACATGGGTGTACTTACTTATTTGTCGCTGGGCCGCACGTGGCTGCTGGTCATACTGGGGGAAGAGGGAGCCACACACGCTCCTCCATGCAGCTTGTTTTACTGCCCTGTTCGCATAGTTGGGGTCTCTTTGGTCCCAGATTTCTGGCCTCTCCTGTATCAAAATGACCAGCATGTCTACATTAATTATGCTGGCCATGCTCAATCTCTCACTCCGTGGAGGCGTGCAGCAGACTTCCGGGTTCACTGTCTGGCTTTTTCAGCTAATTAGCATGTCTCACCTGCCTGATTGAGGGCTTTAGACAGTTCAGGACATCTGCCAGTGAGTAGCGTATTTCTCGCAAGTCACACGCATGGTCCGTATGCATTCCGTATTATACGCTCTCCCATAGACTTGCATTGGCGTATTTTTTGCGCAATACGCTGACAAACGCAGCATGCTGCGATTTTGTACGGCCGTAGAACGACGTATATTACGGATCCGTAATATACGGCTGATAGGACTAGACCCATTGAGAATCATTGTGCCGTATGTTTTGCGAGTTTTACGGACGTAGATTCTGCGCTCTTACGTCCGTAAAACTCGCATGTGTGACGCCGGCCTTAGGATTCCGGCTCTGTAAAACCTTCACTCTTAGGATTCCGGCTCTGTAATATCCTGACTCTTAGGATACCGGCTCTGTAATACCTTCACGCTTAGGATTCTGGCTCTGTAATACCGTCACTCTTAGGATTTCGCTCTGTAATACCTTCACTCTTAGGATTCCGGCTCTGTAATACCTTCACTCTTAGGATTCCGGCTCTGTAATACCTTCACTCTTAGGATTCCGGCTCTGTAATACCTTCACTCTTAGGATTCCGGCTCTGTAATACCGTCACTCTTAGGATTCCGGATCTGTAATACCTTCACTCTTAGGATTCCGGCTCTGTAATACCTTCACTCTTAGGATTCCGGCTCTGTAATACCTTCACTCTTAGGATTCCGGCTCTGTAATACCTTCACTCTTAGAATTCTGGCTCTGTAATACCTTCACTCTTAGGATTCCGACTCTGTAATACCTTCACTCTTAGGATTCTGGCTCTGTAATACCTTCACTCTTAGGATTCTGGCTCTGTAATACCTTCACTCTTAGGATTTTGGGTCTGTAATACCTTCACTCTTAGGATTCCGGGTCTGTAATACCTTCACTCTTAGGATTCCGGGTCTGTAATACCTTCACTCTTAGGATTCCGGGTCTGTAATACCTTCACTCTTAGGATTCCGGGTCTGTAATACCTTCACTCTTAGGATTCCGGCTCTGTAATACCTTCACTCTTAGGATTCCGGCTCTGTAATACCTTCACTCTTAGGATTCCGGCTCTGTAATACCTTCACTCTTAGGATTCCGGCTCTGTAATACCTTCACTCTTAGGATTCCGGCTCTGTAATACCTTCACTCTTAGGATTCCGGCTCTGTAATACCTTCACTCTTAGGATTCCGGCTCTGTAATACCTTCACTCTTAGGATTCCGGCTCTGTAATACCTTCACTCTTAGGATTCCGGCTCTGTAATACCTTCACTCTTAGGATTCCGGCTCTGTAATACCTTCACTCTTAGGATTCCGGCTCTGTAATACCTTCACTCTTAGGATTCCGGCTCTGTAATACCGTCACTCTTAGGATTCCGGCTCTGTAATACCTTCACTCTTTGGATTCCGGCTCTGTGATACTGTACCTTCACTCTTAGGATTCCGGCCCTGTAATACCTTCACTCTTAGGATTCCGGCTCTGTAATACCTTCACTCTTAGGATTTTTCTCTGCTTGCTAGTTCGAGCAGTTGTCATGTGACTGCTCATATCTGCGTTTACATGCCAACTAGATTCTCTTCCTGCTTCTTTCGGTGTAATACTATCGGGATTCAATCAAAGCCTAAGTAGCTGCCTGGTCCTGAAAAACCCATTGAGAACAATAGTAGTAAGGCAGATTGTTTTCCTAAACATTTCCCAGTACATTAGTTAGGGCTTAGACATTTATCATTGTCTTTTCCGTTTCATCCCATCTCACAGTTTGAAGCACTGAAGCAGTTTCTGGAGAAAGGTGGTGACATCCTGGTGATGCTGGGAGAGGGAGGAGAGACCAAATATGATACCAACATCAACTTTCTGCTTGAGGAGTATGGGATAATGGTAAACACTGGTAAGGATCCACTGCCTTTTTTTCTTAATGCTTCTGTAGTGTTATTAAACATTTTATTATGTCTACTTTTTTTGCTGATTTTGATACTCAAATATCAATTCTAGTTATTAATGGGATCTGGGGTTATTTTTGTTTTGGTGTTTAAAGGGAACGTATTAAAAGGACTTTCTTGGACTATATATAGCTTGTCATGCTATAAAATGTTTTGTGTCTCAGACTGTACTTTTTACTTGCAAAGGGACAAACCACCATAGGATCAATAGACGCTGCTACCCCAAATGTAGAAAATGCAGATATAGTATAGTGCGAAAGTGTCGAACTCCTTTATTAACCCCTTCCCGACCTGTGACACAGCGTATGCGTCATGAAAGTCGGTGCCAATCCGACCTGTGACGCATATGCTGTGTCACAGAAAGATCGCGTCCCTGCAGATCGGGTGAAAGGGTTAACTCCCATTTCACCCGATCTGCAGGGACAGGGGGAGTGGTAGTTTAGCCCAGGGGGGGTGGCTTCACCCACTCGTGGCTACGATCGCTCTGATTGGCTGTTGAAAGTGAAACTGCCAATCAGAGCGATTTGTAATATTTCACCTAAAAAAATGGTGAAATATTACAATCCAGCCATGGCCGATGCTGCAATATCATCGGCCATGGCTGGAAACACTTATGTGCACCCACCCCACCCCACCGATCGCCCCCCCAGCCCCCCGATCTGTGGCCCGCTCCCCTCCGTCCTGTGCTCCGCTCCCCCGTCCTCCTGTCCGCTCCCCCCGTGCTCCAATCACACCCCCCCGTGCTCCAATCAAACCCCCCCGCACTCCGATCCCCCCCCGTGCTCCGATCCACCCCCCCAGCACACCGATCCACCCCCCCTGCACACCGATCCACCCGCCCGCACACCGATCACTCTCCCCCATGCTCCGATCCCTCCCCCCCCCGTGCTCCGACGCCCCCCCGTGCCCTGATCTCCCCCCCTTATACTTACCGATCCTGGCGGGGTCCGTCCGTCTTCTTCCCCGAGCGCCGCCATGTTCCAAAATGGCGGGCACATGCGCAGTGCGCCCGCCGAATCTGCCGGCCGGCAGATTCGTTCCAATGTGAATTTTGATCACTGTGATATAATCTATCACAGTAGTCAAAATAAAAAAAACAGTAAATGACCCCCCCCATTTGTCCCCCATAGATAGGGACAATAATAAAATAAAGAATTTTTTTTTTTTTCCACCAAGGTTGGAGTTAGAACTAGGGTTAGGGTTAGGGTTAGGGGTAGGGTTAGGGGTAGGGTTAGGGTTAGGGTTAGGGTTTCGGTATGTGCACACGTATTCTGGTCCTCTGCGGATTTTTCCGCAGCGGATTTGATAAATCCGCAGTGCTAAACCGCTGCGGATTTATGGCGGATTTACCGCGGTTTTTCTGCGCATTTCACTGCGGTTTTACAACTGCGATTTTCTATTGGAGCAGTTGTAAAACCGCTGTGGAATCCGCAGAAAGAAGTGACATGCTGCGGAATGTAAACCGCTGCGTTTCCGTGCAGTTTTTCCGCAGCATGTGTACAGCGATTTTTGTTTCCCATAGGTTTACATTGAAATGTAAACTCATGGGAAACTGCTGCGGATCCGCAGCGTTTTCCGAAGCGTGTGCACATACCTTTAGAATTAGGCTATGTGCACACGGTGCGGATTTGGCTGCGGATCCGCAGCGGATTGGCCGCTGCGGATCCGCAGCAGTGTTCCATCAGGTTTACAGTACCATGTAAACCTATGGAAAACCAAATCCGCTGTGCCCATGGTGCGGAAAATACCGCACGGAAACGCTGCGTTGTATTTTCCGCAGCATGTCAATTCTTTGTGCGGATTCCGCAGCGTTTTACACCTATTCCTCAATAGGAATCCGCAGGTGAAATCCGCAGTAAATCCGCAGGTAAAACGCAGTGCCTTTTACCCGCGGATTTTTCAAAAATGGTGCGGAAAAATCTCACACGAATCCGCAACGTGGGTACATAGCCTTAGGGTTAGGGTTGGGTTGGAATTAGGGTTGTGGTTAGGGTTAGGGGTGTGTTGGGGTTAGGGTTGTGGTTAGGGGTGTGTTGCGGTTAGGGTTGTGGTTAGGGTTACGGCTACAGTTGGGATAAGGGTTAGGGGTGTGTTGGCGTTAGAATTGAGGGGTTTCCACTGTTTAGGCACATCAGGGTGTCTCCAAACGCAACATGGCGCCACCATTGATTCCAGCCAATCTTTTATTCAAAAAGTCAAATGGTGCTCCTTCCCTTCCGAGCCCCGACGTGTGCCCAAACAGTGGTTTACCCCCACATATGGGGTATCAGTGTACTCAGGACAAACTGGGCAACAATTACTGGGGTCCAATTTCTCCTGTTACCCTTGAGAAAATAAAAAATTGCTTGCTAAAACATCATTTTTGAGGAAAGAAAAATGATTTTTTATTTTCACGGCTCTGCGTTGTAAACGTCTGTGAAGCACTTGGGAGTTCAAAGTGCTCACCACATATCTAGATAAGTTCCTTGGGGGGTCTAGTTTCCAAAATGGGGTCACTTGTGGAGGGTTTCTACTGTTTAGGCACACCAGGGGCTCTGCAAACGCAACGTGACGCCCGCAGACCATTCCATCAAAGTCTGCATTTCAAAACGTCACTACTTGACTTCTGAGCCCCGACATGTGCCCAAACAGTGGTTTACCCCCACATATGGGGTATCAGCGTACTCAGGACAAACTGGGCAACAATTACTGGGGTCCAATTTCTCCTGTTACCCTTGAGAAAATAAAAAATTGCTTGCTAAAACATCATTTTTGAGGAAAGAAAAATGATTTTTTATTTTCACGGCTCTGCGTTGTAAACGTCTGTGAAGCACTTGGGGGTTCAAAGTGCTCACCACATATCTAGATAAGTTCCTTGGGGGGTCTAGTTTCCAAAATGGGGTCACTTGTGGGGGGTTTCTACTGTTTAGGCACACCAGGGGCTCTGCAAACGCAACGTGACGCCCGCAGACCATTCCATCAAAGTCTGCATTTCAAAACGTCACTACTTGACTTCCGAGCCCCGACATGTGCCCAAACAGTGGTTTACCCCCACATATGGGGTATCAGCGTACTCAGGACAAACTGGGCAACAATTACTGGGGTCCAATTTCTCCTGTTACCCTTGAGAAAATAAAAAATTGCTTGCTAAAACATCATTTTTGAGGAAAGAAAAATGATTTTTTATTTTCACGGCTCTGCGTTGTAAACGTCTGTGAAGCACTTGGGGGTTCAAAGTGCTCACCACATATCTAGATAAGTTCCTTGGGGGGTCTAGTTTCCAAAATGGGGTCACTTGTGGGGGGTTTCTACTGTTTAGGCACACCAGGGGCTCTGCAAACGCAACGTGACGCCCGCAGACCATTCCATCAAAGTCTGCATTTCAAAAGTCACTACTTCCCTTCTGAGCCCCGACGTGTGCCCAAACAGTGGTTTACCCCCACATATGGGGTATCAGCGTACTCAGGAGAAACTGGACAACAACTTTTGGGGTCCAATTTCTCCTGTAACCCTTGGGAAAATAAAAAATTCTGGGCTAAAAAATTATTTTTGAGGAAAGAAAACGTATTTATTATTTTCACTGCTCTGTGTTATAAACTTCTGTGAAGCACTTGGGGGTTCAAAGTGCTCACCTCACATCTAGATAAGTTCCTTTCGGGGTCTAGTTTCTAAAATGGGGTCACTTGTGGGGGGTTTCTACTGTTTAGCCACATCAGGGGCTCTGCAAACGCAACGTAACGCCCGCAGAGCATTCCATCAAAGTCTGCATTTCAAAATGTCACTACTTGACTTCCGAGCCCCGACATGTGCCCAAACTGTGGTTTACCCCCACATATGGGGTATCAGCGTACTCAGGAGAAACTGTACAACAACTTTTGGGGTCAAATTTCTCCTGTTACCCTTGGGAAAATAATAAATTGCAGGCTAAAAAATCATTTTAGAGAAAATAAAATTTTTATTTTATTTTCATGGCTCTGCGTTATAAACATCTGTGAAGCACTTGGAAGTTCAAAGTCCTCACCACACATCTAGATTAGTTCCTTTGGGGGTCTAGTTTCCAAAATGGGGTCATATGTGGGGGATCTCCAAT
Source organism: Ranitomeya imitator (assembly GCF_032444005.1). NCBI lineage: Eukaryota > Metazoa > Chordata > Amphibia > Anura > Dendrobatidae > Ranitomeya > Ranitomeya imitator. Next base: position 589,329,689 of record NC_091283.1, read on the forward strand.
GTTTAGGCACACAGGGGCTCTCCAAACGTGACATGGTGTCCGCTAATGATTGGAGCTAATTTTCCATTTGAAAAGCCAATTGGCGTGCCTTCCCTTCCGAGCCCTGCCGTGCGCCCAAACAGTGGTTTACCCCCACATATGGGGTATCAGCGTACTCAGGACAAACTGGACAACAACATTTGCGGTCCAATTTCTCCTATTACCCTTGACAAAATAGGAAATTCCAGGCTAAAAATCATTTTTGAGGAAAGAAAAATTATTTTTTATTTTCATGGCTCTGCATTATAAACTTCTGTGAAGCACCTGGGGGTTTAAAGTGCTCAATATGCATCTAGATAAGTTCCTTGGGGGGTCTAGTTTCCAAAATGGGGTCACTTGTGGGGGAGCTCCAATGCATAGGCACACAGGGGCTCTCCAAACGCGACATGGTGTCCGCTAACAATTGGAGCTAATTTTCCATTCAAAAAGTCAAATGGCGCTCCTTCCCTTCCGAACCTTACCATGTGCCCAAACAGTGGTTTACCCCCACATGTGAGGTATCGGTGTACTCATGAGAAATTGCCCAACAAATTTTAGGATCCATTTTATCCTGTTGCCCATGTGAAAATGAAAAAAATTGAGGCTAAAAGAATTTTTTTGTGAAAAAAGTACTTTTTCATTTTTACGGATCAATTTGTGAAGCCCCCGGGGGTTCAAAGTTCTCACTATGCATCTAGATAAGTTCCTTGGGGCGTCTAGTTTCCAAAATGGGGTCACGTGTGGGGGAGCTCCAATTTTTAGGCACACGGGGGCTCTCCAAACGTGACATGGTGTCCGCTAAAGAGTGGAGCCAATTTTTCATTCAAAAAGTCAAATGGCGCTCCTTCCCTTCCAAGCCCTGCCGTGCGCCCAAACAGTGGTTTACCCCCACATATGAGGTATCAGCGTACTCAGGACAAATTGGACAACAACTTTCGTGGTTCAGTTTCTCCTAGTACCATTGGGAAAATAAAAAAAATGTTGCTAAAAGATAATTTTTGTGACTAAAAAGTTAAATGTTCATTTTTTCCTTCCATGTTGCTTCTGCTGCTGTGAAGCACCTGAAGGGTTAAAAATCTTCTTGAATGTGGTTTTGAGCACCTTGAGGGGTGCATTTTTTAGAATGGTGTCACTTTTGGGTATTTTCAGCCATATAGACCCCTCAAACTGACTTCAAATGTGAGGTGGTCCCTAAAAAAAATGGTTTTGTAAATTTCGTTGTAAAAATGAGAAATCGCTGGTCAAATTTTAACTCTTATAACTTCCTAGCAAAAAAAAATGTTGTTTCCAAAATTGTGCTGGTGTAAAGTAGACATGTGGGAAATGTTATTTATTAACTATTTTGTGTCACATAACTCTCTGGTTTAACAGAATAAAAATTCAAAATGTGAAAATTGCGAAATTTTCAAAATTTTTGCCAAATTTCCGTTTTTATCACAAATAAACGCAGAATTTATTGACCTAAATTTACCACTAACATGAAGCCCAATATGTCACGAAAAAACATTCTCAGAACCGCTAGGATCCGTTGAAGCGTTCCTGAGTTATTACCTCATAAAGGGACACTGGTCAGAATTGCAAAAAACGGCCAGGTCATTAAGGTCAAAATAGGCTGGGTCATGAAGGGGTTAAGGTTCTGATGTAACCATGATGAAAGAGTTGGACCCAGTCTCAAACTCGTCGCATATGGGAGCAACCTGCAGCACTCCAGCTGTTGTGAATCTGGGCATGCTAGGAGTTGTAGTTTCTCAGCAGATGTAGGATGCTGACCCTTAGTGTTTCCGAATAGCTGATTTGCCCTACAAGAGAGAAATACCTTCCTGACCCCAATTAGCAGTTTGGCTGCCTACAGATTTACGCCTTTGACTTTTTTATATGATTTTGGCAAATTATGAAAAATCTATTCACTAACAAAATATTACTTACTTTGAAGATGCTGTTGTGAGAAATGTTTACTACAAATACTTCCACCCCAAGGAGGCGCTTATATCCAATGGAGTATTGAATCGGTAAGTTCACGTAGCTGTAATCAGTAAAAATATGAAGGATGTTTGTTAGGGTCTAATCTGCCAGCTGAGCATGATAAAGGAAGATTAGCCATTTGTGATATGACCCTTGATCGTGTGTGTAAAGGGCTATTCCCATCTCTATAATCTTATACCAATATGTAGTAGGTGTAATAATAATATTAGCATATACCTCCAATTAGACTTGTAGTACAGTTTTTCTGATTCGCTATGTCTCTTTCCTCTTGTTCAGGCATTGCAAGACCTTAAGTGTCAATGGTTATGTTCACTGATGAAGTGACAGCTAGTGGTCGTAACCATGGATACCTAAGGTTCTGCAGTGCCTGCACATGAGGAAAGAGACATAGCAAATCAGAAAAACTATACCACATTTCTAATTGGTGGTATTTGCTAATATGCTAATATTATTATTATTATTACTATTATTGTACATTACACCTACTACATATTGGGATAGGACATTGGAGATGGGAATACCCCTTCAAGGCTCGCACCTATGAGGTGTTTCTGCCATAGTAGCATTACCCACAATATTTAAGGCTTCATGTGAACAATCCATATATTTCTTCACCAAACAAAGAATAAATGCACCTTTGCGAGAAATTTTTGCTTAAAATGTTGAATGCTTATACATCAATCCCTCAATGAAGCTGCCATATCTTGGATGACCCAAAAAAATAATACATTTATATATACAAATATAATACAGAATTGTATTAAATGTACAATATATACAGAATGGTAGACCCAGCACCATGGCTTTGCTAGAGAAGGTTCAATTTCTTGTTTGGATAATGTACCAACCTCATACAGTATAAGTTCACACGGGCATCATGACTTTCGGTCACTATGGAACAATTAAAACTATTTCATGTCGATTGCATTGAATTTTCTTGGGTTGTGATTGAAATTAAATGGTCAGGTTTCCTTTTTTAAGAATTGCATTACTTTTTAATGGATCTGTATACATACATGTCTTTAACATTGAAATTGCTAGTTGCTACCCCAGGAAGGAAAAGTTGTGGAATTATGTAAACAACTGGATGTATAGATACATTAATTATATGCGCTGAGGAAAAAATGGAAACAACATTTACAAAACATCTTGATTTACTGAGTATGGACTATGAGTTATCACACACAGAAATACACGCACTGGTACACCTTCGTAGTTGTAAATGATTGTCTGAGGAATGTTCTGTCACGCTGAATGCACTTGGGCATTCAAATCATCAAGATTCGCTGCTGGCAGCTGCCTTTGCAGTTGCCGACTAATGACGTCTCAGAGGTGCTGGGATGAGATGGGAGATAAGTCCGGAGACGCTACAGTATCATGTTTAGGCCAGACAGGCTTCTCACGGCTGTCATGTTGAAAAATGGCTCCTTTAAAGATATGGGTGTACCACTGTTTCCATTACCAATTTAGTGTTAGAAGAATAAAGAAATTAGGGGTCCAGCTACTGTACATTATGCTACCACATAGAATCTTCCCAAAAGTATAAAGATCCAGACCCTGACATAAACCATAAATTGCCCTCCGTTGGCTGAATGGGAAGTCTACCATAACCGTACACTGCAGATGCTAATACAAGATAAATAACTGTTTTTTTTGTCATTTCTTTATGCAGAGAGATTAATAGAGCAGCTGGAAAGAATATTTCAGCAGTAGCTGATGATGAGGGCGAAGGGAACAATTCACAGTAAGTACACCAGTTTTGGGCACCGGTGCTCAGGAAGGATATAATGGAACTAGAGAGAGTACAAAGGAGGGCAACAAAATTAATAAAGGGGATGGGAGAACTACAATACCCAGATAGATTAGCGAAATTAGGATTATTTAGTCTAGAAAAAAGACGACTGAGGGGCGATCTACTAACCATGTATAAGTATATAAGGGGACAATACAAATATCTCGCTGAGGATCTGTTTATACCAAGGAAGGTGAAGGGCACAAGGGGGCATTCTTTGCGTCTGGAGGAGAGAAGGTTTTTCCACCAACATAGAAGAGGATTCTTTACTGTTAGGGCAGTGAGAATCTGGAATTGCTTGCCTGAGGAGGTGGTGATGGCGAACTCAGTCGAGGGGTTCAAGAGAGGCCTGGATGTCTTCCTGGAGCAGAACAATATTGTATCATACAATTAGGTTCTGTAGAAGGACGTAGATCTGGGGATTTATTATGATATTATAGGCTGAACTGGATGGACAAATGTCTTTTTTCGGCCTTACTAACTATGTTACTATGTTACTATGTTACTCAAAACAGCGAGGGTGCCATGACAAACTTTTAGGGTGCCAACATCTGCTGCTAGGAAGGGTCACTTGGGGCTAGACCTTTATGTCTCCCATAGATATTTTTCTTGTTTGGTACTTAGTACATTTGTTGCATTTAATTTATCAAATATGTTGGTGGACTTGACCCTGTATTGCCCTGGTTTATTATAAGTAGGGTTCTACTGGTATTTTTAACAAAATACCAATACTAGTTAGTTGTTAAGGGTTCTTTTTTTCATGTGGTTGTGCTCTCCTACCAACCAGCAATAATTCTGTCTCTCGCAGACCTGTTAATTTTTCTGTAAGAAGCCCTCCCACTCTGCACTCATTACCTGTATTAATTGCACCTGTTTGAACCTGTTACCTGTATAAAAGACACCTGTCCACACAATCACACTCCAACCTCTCCACCATGGCTAAGACCAAAGAGCTGTCTAGGGACACCAGGGACAAAATTGTAGACCTGCACAAGGCTGGGATGGGCTACAGGACAATAGGCAAGCAGCTTGGTGAGACAGCAACAACTTTTGGCACAAGTATTAGAAAATGGAAGAAACACAAGATGACTGCCAATCTTCCTCGGTCTGGAGGTCCATGCAGAATCTCGCCTAGTAGGGTATGGATGATTCTGAGAAAGGCCAGGAAACAGCCCAAAAACTGGGAGGACCTGGTCAATTACACAGTCTCAAACATTATCGTTAGTAACACACTACAACGTCATGGATTAAAATCCTGCAGGTCACACTCAGGCCAGCACATGTCCACCCCCGTTTTAAGTTCGCGTTTGACCATCTGGATGATCCAGAGGAGGCATGGAAGAAGGTCATGTGGTCAGATGGGAACAAAATAGAACTTATTGGTATTAACGCCCCTCGCCATGTTTGAAGGGAGAAGGATGAGTACAACGCCCAAGAACACTGTCCCAGCTGGTGGGGGAAACATATTTTGGGGATACTTTTCTGCAAAGGGGACAGGACAACTGCACCGTATTGAAGAGAGGATGGATGCAGTCATGTATCGCAAATTTTTCTCCATCAATCTCCTTCTCTCTGTAAGAGCATTGAAAATGGATTGTGGTAGGGTCTTCCAGCATAACAATGACCCGAAACACACAGCCAGGGCAACTAAGCAGTGGCTCCGTAAGAAGCATTTCAAGGTCCTGGATTGGACTAGCCAGTCCCCAGATCTGAACCCAATAGAGAATCTTTGGAGGGAGATGAAACTCAATGTTGCCCAGCGACAGTACCGAAAACTGAAACATCTAGAGAAGATCTGTATGGAGGAGTGGGCCAAAATCCCTGCTGCAGTGTGTGCAAACTTGGTCAAGAACTACAGGAAACGTCTGACCTCTATAACTGCAAACAAAGTTTTCTGGGCCAAATATTAAGTTCTGTTTTTCTATTGTATCAAATACTTATTTCATGCTATAAAATGCTAATTCATTATGTGAAAATCATAGAATGTGAATTTCTGGATTTTTCTTTCAATATTCTGTCTCTCACAGTTGAAGTGTACCTGTGATAAAAATTACAGACTTCTCCATTCTTTGTTGGTGGGAAAACGTGATAAATGGCACTGTATCAAATACTTACCGTATATACTCGAGTATAAGCCGAGATTTTCAGCCCAAAATTTTGGGCTGAAAGTGCCCCTCTCAGCTTATACTCGAGTCACGGTGGGCGGTAGGGTCGGCAGGTGAGGGGGAGAGGCGCTGAGGCATACTCACCTAGTCCCGGCGGGTCCTGACGCTCCCTCTGCCCGTCACACTGTCTTCGGTGCTGCAGCTCTTCCCCTGTTCAGCGGTCACGTGGGACCGCTCATTAGAAAAATGAATATGCGGCTCCACCTCCCATAGGGGTGGAGCCGCATATTCATTTCTCTAATCAGCGGTGCCGGTGACCGCTGATAGAGGAAGAGGCTGCGGCACCGAAGACCATGTGACGGGCAGAGGGAGCGGGACGCCGGGAGCAGGTAAGTATGTAATATCCACCTGTCCGCGTTCCACACTCCGGGCGCAGCTCTGTCTTCGCGTCCTCTTGCTCTGACTGTTCAGGTCAGAGGGCGCGATGACGCATATAGTGTGCGCGGCGCCCTCTGCCTGATCAGTCAGTGCGCAGAGACGCCGGGACGAGATGCCGGGAGCTGCAAGCAAGAGAGGTGAGTATGGCATTTTTTTTTTAAATTGCAGCAGCAATGGCACAGCTTTATATGGCACAGCTATGGGGCAATAATGAACGGTGCAGAGCACTATGTGGCAACTATGGGGCAATAATGAACGGCGCAGAGCACTATATGGCACAGCTATGGGGCAATAATGAACGGTGCAGAGCACTATATGGCACAGCTATGGGGCAATAATGAACGGTGCAGAGCACTATATGGCACAGCTATGGGGCAATAATGAACGGCGCAGAGCACTATATGGCACAGCTATGGGACAATAATAAACGGTGCAGAGCACTATATGGCAGCTATGGGGCAATAATGAACGGCGCAGAGCACTATATGGCACAGCTATGGGACAATAATGAATGGTGCAGAGCACTATATGGCACAGCTATGGGACAATAATAAACGGTGCAGAGCACTATATGGCAGCTATGGGGCAATAATGAACGGTGCAGAGCACTATATGGCACAGCTATGGGGCAATAATGAACGGTGCAGAGCACTATATGGCACAGCTATGGGGCAATAATGAACGGTGCAGAGCACTATATGGCACAGCTATGGGGCAATAATGAATGGCGCAGAGCACTATATGGCACAGCTATGGGGCAACAATGAACGGTGCAGAGCACTATATGGCACAGCTATGGGGCAATAATGAACGGCGCAGAGCACTATATGGCACATCTATGGGGCAACAATGAACGGCGCAGAGCACTATATGGCACAGCTATGGGGCAATAATGAACGGTGCAGTGCACTATATGGCACAGCTATGGGGCAACAATGAACGGTGCAGAGCACTATATGGCACAGCTATGGGGCAATAATGAACGGCGCAGAGCACTATATGGCACATCTATGGGGCAATAATGAATGGCGCAGAGCACTATATGGCACAGCTATGGGGCAATAATGAACGGTGCAGAGCACTATATGGCACAGCTATGGGGCAATAATGAACGGCGCAGAGCACTATATGGCACAGCTATGGGACAATAATAAACGGTGCAGAGCACTATATGGCAGCTATGGGGCAATAATGAACGGCGCAGAGCACTATATGGCACAGCTATGGGACAATAATGAATGGTGCAGAGCACTATATGGCACAGCTATGGGACAATAATAAACGGTGCAGAGCACTATATGGCAGCTATGGGGCAATAATGAACGGTGCAGAGCACTATATGGCACAGCTATGGGGCAATAATGAACGGTGCAGAGCACTATATGGCACAGCTATGGGGCAATAATGAACGGCGCAGAGCACTATATGGCACAGCTATGGGGCAACAATGAACGGTGCAGAGCACTATATGGCACAGCTATGGGGCAATAATGAATGGCGCAGAGCACTATATGGCACAGCTATGAGGCAACAATGAACGGTGCAGAGCACTATATGGCACAGCTATGGGGCAATAATGAACGGCGCAGAGCACTATATGGCACATCTATGGGGCAATAATGAACGGCGCAGAGCACTATATGGCACAGCTATGGGGCAATAATGAATGGTGCAGAGCACTATATGGCACAGCTTTCTATGGTACATCTATGGGGAAATAATGAACGGTGCAGAGCACTATGTGGCACAGCTATGGGGCCATAATGAACAGTATGGAGCATCTATTTTTATTTTTGAAATTCACCGGTAGCTGCTGCATTTTCCACCCTAGGCTTATACTCGAGTCAATAAGTTTTCCCAGTTTTTTGTGGCAAAATTAGGGGGGTCGGCTTATACTCGGGTCGGCTTATACTCGAGTATATACAGTATTTTCTCCACTGTAGGTCCCCGATGATGTATTTTTTATTTATTTATTTATTTTGCTTGCGTATATAGTGCCATTCATTTCACAGCGCTTTACAGATGTTATCACGGTAATCAATTCCTTATTAGTATATCTTTGGCGTACTCAGAGGAAATCCATGCAAATACAGGGAGAACATACAAACTCCTTAATAGAAAGAACTATATTAGTGTGTTAAGGATTGCATGCCACATTCTCTTGTATAAAATGCTATTCAAGCAGTTATTCATCCTCTACTTGTGTTTTTCTCCTCTACTTACAGGGGTTTGACATTCGTTTATCCCTTTGGTGCCACACTTAACATTATGAAGCCGGCAGTGGCTGTCCTGTCCACAGGATCTGTGTGTTTCCCACTGAACAGACCAGTCATGGCATTCTATTATTCTAAGGTGATCAATTGAAGAAATTATGGAGGGTTAAATTACTAGTAACTGCTTGCAATGTATATTGATTTTGGCATTTGTACCATAAAATGCTGTTTTCTTCTTCTAAAATGTTAATTCCGGGGGTCTAATCTGAAAAAATATGATTAATTTTAAGTTAAAGGGGTTGTCCACTGCTCATATAACCCCTTCCCAATCAGCATGTTTGCCCCCAGTAAAATAACAATGCTTATACTCCCCTCCAGTGCAGTTCCAGTGGTGTCCGCACCCGGGGATTGAGTCACATTGTTTTATCAAGTGATGGCTGCGAGCAATCAGCCCTGGCTTCACTCTCCCCGCCTTCTGACCAATTGTATATCAAAGGGGGCAAACATACCGATTAATGTTGTTGTCCAAGTAGTGACTACCCATTTAAGTTCCCACAATGTCGTTTTGGTGAGTTTTTGATGCTGCATATTTTCATTGCACCAAAAATGCAGTTTCTTTCAGATCCAGTAAAGTAGGTAGGGTTTTAGGAATGTGCCCATTGTGCTTTAGCAGAGAATCTTATCAGCAACGTAAGAATCTGACTTCAGTCAATACAGATTTTACCCGTGAATTGAGAATTTTGAAAACGAATGATCAGTCTTGACTGAGAAGGAAGCAGATTTCTCTGATAATATATTACAAAGTTACTTAATTTCATGTGCACTATTGATTTATAAAATAAAAAATTTAATAAATTCATGGTTGCTGATGAGGATACTTTAAACCTGTGAGCGTTTCTTCACATGTACAATATTTTCAATACTTCACTATTCCTTATTGTCAATTTCTGATTCCCTATGAAGCCCAGGAGCATGGCGGCCTCCAGTAGGCCCAACTCACTACTGTTAGAGGTGCATATCTGCTGTATAACACTAATGGCACCTGCCATGTATAAAGCGTGTTCCTGACCCCACTCCACTCAGTATCAGTCGTGACGGATTTGGGAATGGATAAGTAACTTTGCAAATACTTAGAGTAACTGTCGTTTTAAAATTTTATTTCCTAAGTCAATAGTACAAGTGAAAGTAAGACACTTATAAGAGAAATCTGCTTCTTTCGCCTACAGGACTGATCAATCACTCTCAAATTTCTCAATTCATGGGTGATACAGGAAAAAAATATAGTTTTGTACCGTGTTAGCCAGCGGATAGAATTTGAGAGTCCTCAGTGGTTGACACCTTTTTAATGGCTAACTGAAAAGATGGTAACAAATTGCAAGCTTTCGAGACAACTAGGGTCTCTTCATCAGGCATAGACGAATACAAAATCTAAAGAAGCACATATTTATGCACAACACAGCACAGAAATAATGCAATAGATAAGATAAGTGATGTGAAGCAGAACTATTATTATGGGAGAGGGATAAACCGTTGTGGCCATAAATATTGGAACAGTTCATAGATAAGGAGTGTGAAAGTTTTATTGTTCTGTGATTAACGTCTGGTCCATGATTGTATGATGCCCCCAAATTGTCTGAGGAGCACATTCCTTAGTTGATGTAGAAAGCCATAAATCCATGTGACACATTCATTCCTGCACGGAGTGTCAAAGGCCATCATCAGCTTATATTCCCAGACTCTTCTGTCTCGCTGAGATTTGAAGTTACCTTTTAATACCAGTAGTTTCATGTCCATAATGCTGTGATCAGAGATACAAAAATGTTTGTCCACAGGTAGATTTTTTTTTTTTAATTATTGTGTGGCGATGAGAATTCATCACTGTTCTCAGTTTTTGCCCTGTCTCCCCTACATACAGACCTCCAGCTGGACATTTGGTACTATAATTAAGTACACCACATTAGAAGTGTCGCAGCTGAAAGTACCTGGTACCTTGTAGTCCTGATGTGAATTGGGGATCTTTATCTTGTCCGTGGTCATTATAAATGGACAGGTTTTACATTTTTTCTGCTTGCAGGGAAAGGATCCAGTAGCTGTTGGAGAGGACAGGGAGCGTCTGACAATAATGCTTCTTAGATTTGAGAGCTGTCTAAAACCCAGAAGTGGGGGGATCTAGAAAAATGGATTGTAAGCAGGCATCTTTTTGTACTAAAGATTGTAATTTCAATGTAGCTCCCCTTAGCACCTTCAGATTTGGATTATAGGTGACCAGTAAAAGCACCCGGTTGCTTTCTTGTTTAGTTCTGTAATTTCGAAGATGACTCCTTGATATCCTCTAGCTAATCTGCTTTTCAATTGTTCTTGGAAGGTCGCCCTGGTTCAAAAAGGTTTTTCTGAGGCCACTATGCCATCATATTGTATCTGATGGCTTGGCTGGAGACAATAGAGTTTTTCTTACCGTATATACTCGAGTATAAGCCGAGATTTTCAGCCCAAATTTTTGGGCTGAAAGTGCCCCTCTCGGCTTATACTCGAGTCACGGTAGCGGTGGGGTCGGCAGGTGAGGGGGAGAGGGCGCTGAGGCATACTTACCTAGTCCCAGCGATCCTGACGCTCCCCCTGCCGTCCCACGGTCTTCTGTGCTGCAGCTTCTTCCCCTCTTCAGTGGTCACGTGGGACCGCTCATTAGAGAAATGAATAAGCGGCTCCACCTCCCATAGGGGTGGAGCCGCCTATTCATTTCTCTAATCAGCGGTGCCGGTGACCGCTGATAGAGAAAGAAGCTGCGGCACAGAAGACCGTGGGACGGCAGGGGGAGCCGGACGCCGGGACCAGGTAAGTATGTAATATTCACCTGTCCGCGTTCCAGCCGCCGGGCGCCGCTCCATCTTCCCGGCGTCTATCTGCGCTCTGACTGTTCAGGTCAGAGGGCGCGATGACGCATATAGTGTGCGCGGCGCCCTCTGCCTGATCAGTCAGAGCGGGGAGACGCCGGGACCGGACGCTGGGAGCTGCAAGCAAGAAAGGTGAGTATGGCTTTTTTTTTTTTTTATTGCAGCAGCAGCAGCAGCAGCGGCGGCACAGATTTATACCGAGCATCTATGGGGCAGTATGAACGGTGCAGAGCATATATGGGGCAGATATGGAGCAATATGAACAGTGCAGAGCACTATATGGGGCAGATATGGGGCAATATGAACAGTGCAGAGCACTATATGGGGCAGATATGGGGCAATATGAACAGTGCAGAGCACTATATGGGGCAATATGAACGGTGCAGAGCACTATATGGGGCAGATATGGGGCAATATGAACAGTGCAGAACACTATATGGGGCAGATATGGGGCAGATATGAACGGTGCAGAGCACTATATGGGACAGATATGGGGCAATATGAACAGTGCAGAGCACTATATGGGGCAGATATGAACGGTGCAGAGCGCTATATGGGGCAATATGAACGGTGCAGAGCACTATATAGGGCAGATATGGGGCAATATGAACGGTGCAGAGCACTATATGGGGCAGATATGGGGCAGTATGAACGGTGCAGAGCACTATATGGGGCAGATATGGGGCAATATGAACAGTGCAGAGCACTATATGGGGCAATATGAACAGTGCAGAGCACTGTATGGGGCAGATATGGGGCAATATGAACGGTGCAGAGCACTATATGGGGAAGATATGGGGCAATATGAACGGTGCAGAGCACTATATGGGGCAGATATGGGGCAATATGAACGGTGCAGAGCACTATATGGGGCAGATATGGGGCAATATGAACAGTGCAGAGCACTATATGCGGCAGATATGGGGCAATATGAACGGTGCAGAGCACTATATGGGGCAGATATGGGGCAATATGAACAGTGCAGAGCACTATGTGGGGCAGATATGGGGCAATATGAACAGTGCAGAGCACTATATGGGGCAATATGAACGGTGCAGAGCACTATATGGGGCAGATATGGGGCAATATGAACGGTGCAGAGCACTATATGGGGCAGATATGGGGCAATATGAACAGTGCAGAGCACGATATGGGGCAATTGTTATGAAAGGTAATTCAGTACCACAATGGACATAGAGGTCAGCGCACATACAGTGACCTGGCAATAACCCAAAAAACAAGAACGAGCTCTGAGACGTGGGAACTCTGTTGACCGCAATCCCTAATCCTCTCAAACCACACTAAAGGCAGCCGTGGATTGCGCCTAACGCTCCCTATGCAACTCGGCACGGCCTGAGAAACTAGCCTGAAGATAGAAAATAAGCCTACCTTGCCTCAGAGAAATACCCCAAAGGAAAAGGCAGCCCCCACATATAATGACTGTGAGTTAAGATGAAAAGACAAACGTAGAGATGAAATAGATTTAGCAAAGTGAGGCCCAACTTTCTGAACAGAGCGAGGATAGGAAAGGTAACTTTGCGGTCAACACAAAACCCTACAAAAACCACGCAAAGGGGGCAAAAAGACCCTCCGTACCGAACTAACGGCACGGAGGTACACCCTCTGCGTCCCAGAGCTTCCAGCAAGCAGTAAAAAAACAAATTGACAAGTTGGACAGAAAAAAACAGCAAACAAATAGCAAAGAGGAACTCAGCTATGCAGAGCAGCAGGCCACAGGAACGATCCAGGAGGAAACAGGTCCAATACTAGAACATTGACTGGAGGCCAGGATCAAAGCACTAGGTGGAGTTAAATAGAGCAGCACCTAACGACTTCACCACATCACCTGAGGAAGGAAACGCAGAAGCCGCAGTACCACTTTCCTCAACCAACGGAAGCTCACAGAGAGAACCAGCCGAAGTACCACTTGTGACCACAGGAGGGAGCTCTGCCACAGAATTCACAACAGTACCCCCCTTGAGGAGGGGTCACCGAACCCTCACCAGAGCTCCCAGGACGACCAGGATGAGCCATATGAAAGGCACGAACAAGATCGGGAGCATGGACATCAGAGGCAAAGACCCAGGAATTATCTTCCTGAGCATAACCCTTCCACTTAACCAGATACTGGAGTTTCCGCCTTGAAATACGAGAATCCAAAATCTTCTCCACAATATACTCCAACTCCCCCTCCACCAAAACCGGGGCAGGAGGATCAACAGATGGAACCATAGGTGCCACGTATCTCCGCAACAATGACCTATGGAATACGTTATGTATGGAAAAAGAATCTGGAAGGGTCAGACGAAAAGACACAGGATTAAGAACCTCAGAAATCCTATACGGACCAATAAAACGAGGTTTAAACTTAGGAGAGGAAACCTTCATAGGAATATGACGAGAAGATAACCAAACCAAGTCCCCAACCCGAAGTCGGGGACCCACACAGCGTCTGCGATTAGCGAAACGTTGAGCCTTCTCCTGGGACAAAGTCAAATTGTCCACTACATGAATCTGCTGCAACCTGTCCACCACAGTATCCACACCAGGACAGTCCGAAGACTCAACCTGCCCTGAAGAGAAACGAGGATGGAACCCAGAGTTGCAGAAAAACGGTGAAACCAAGGTAGCCGAGCTGGCCCGATTATTAAGGGCGAACTCAGCCAAAGGCAAAAAGGACACCCAGTCATCCTGATCAGCAGAAACAAAGCATCTCAGATATGTTTCCAAGGTCTGATTGGTTCGTTCGGTCTGGCCATTAGTCTGAGGATGGAAAGCCGAGGAAAAAGACAAGTCAATGCCCATCCTACCACAAAAGGCTTGCCAAAACCTCGAAACAAACTGGGAACCTCTGTCAGAAACGATATTCTCTGGAATGCCATGTAAACGAACCACATGCTGGAAAAACAATGGCACCAAATCAGAGGAGGAAGGCAATTTAGACAAGGGTACCAAATGGACCATCTTAGAGAAGCGATCACAGACCACCCAAATGACTGACATCTTTTGAGAGACGGGAAGATCTGAAATAAAATCCATAGAGATATGTGTCCAAGGCCTCTTCGGGACCGGCAAGGGCAAAAGCAACCCACTGGCACGAGAACAGCAGGGCTTAGCCCGAGCACAAATCCCACAGGACTGCACAAAAGTACGCACATCCTGCGACAGAGATGGCCACCAAAAGGATCTAGCCACTAACTCTCTGGTACCAAAGATTCCAGGATGACCAGCCAACACCGAACAATGAACCTCAGAGATAACTTTATTCGTCCACCTATCAGGGACAAACAGTTTCTCCGCTGGGCAACGATCAGGTTTATTAGCCTGAAATTTTTGCAGCACCCGCCGCAAATCAGGGGAGATGGCAGACACAATTACTCCCTCTTTGAGGATACCCGCCGGCTCAGATACACCCGGAGAGTCGGGCACAAAACTCCTAGACAGAGCATCCGCCTTCACATTTTTAGAGCCCGGAAGGTATGAAATCACAAAGTCAAAACGGGCAAAAAACAACGACCAACGAGCTTGTCTAGGATTCAACTGCTTGGGGTACTCGAGATAAGTCAAGTTCTTATGATCAGTCAAGACCACCACGCGATGCTTAGCTCCTTCAAGCCAATGACGCAACTCCTCGAATGCCCACTTCATGGCCAGCAACTCTCGATTGCCCACATCATAATTTCGCTCAGCAGGCGAAAACTTCCTGGAAAAGAAGGCGCATGGTTTCATCACCGAGCAATCAGAACTTCTCTGCGACAAAACAGCCCTTGCTCCAATCTCAGAAGCATCAACCTCGACCTGGAACGGAAGCGAAACATCTGGTTGACACAACACAGGGGCAGAAGAAAAACGACGCTTCAACTCTTGAAAAGCTTCCACCACAGCAGAAGACCAATTGACCAAATCAGCACCTTTCTTGGTCAAATCGGTCAATGGTTTAGCAATACTAGAAAAATTGCAGATGAAGCGACGATAAAAATTAGCAAAGCCCAGGAACTTTTGCAGACTTTTCAGAGATGTCGGCTGAGTCCAATTATGGATGGCTTGGACCTTAACAGGGTCCATCTCGATAGTAGAAGGGGAAAAGATGAACCCCAAAAATGAAACCTTCTGAACACCAAAGAGACACTTTGATCGCTTCACAAACAAAGAATTAGCACGCAGGACCTGAAACACCGTTCTGACCTGCTTCACATGAGACTCCCAATCATCCGAGAAGATCAAAATGTCATCCAAGTACACAATCAGGAATTTATCCAGGTACTCTCGGAAGATATCATGCATAAAGGACTGAAACACTGATGGAGCATTGGCAAGTCCGAATGGCATTACTAGATACTCAAAATGGCCCTCGGGCGTATTAAATGCAGTTTTCCACTCATCGCCTCGCTTAATACGCACAAGATTATACGCACCACGAAGATCTATCTTGGTGAACCAACTAGCCCCCTTAATCCGAGCAAACAAATCAGATAACAATGGCAACGGGTACTGAAATTTAACCGTGATCTTATTAAGAAGGCGGTAATCTATACAAGGTCTCAGTGAACCATCCTTCTTGGCTACAAAAAAGAATCCTGCTCCTAATGGCGACGATGACGGGCGAATATGCCCCTTCTCCAAAGACTCCTTCACATAACTCCGCATAGCGGCGTGCTCAGGCACAGATAAATTAAACAGTCGACCTTTTGGGAATTTACTACCAGGAATCAAATCGATATCACAATCCCTATGCGGAGGTAGGGTATCGGACTTGGGCTCATCAAATAAATCCCGGTAATCAGACAAGAACTCAGGAACCTCAGAAGGGGTGGATGACGAAATAGTCAGAAATGGGACATCACCATGTACCCCCTGACAACCCCAGCTGGACACAGACATGGATTTCCAATCTAATACTGGATTATGGACTTGTAGCCATGGCAACCCCAAGACGACCACATCATGCAGATTATGCAACACCAGAAAGCGAATAACCTCCTGATGTGCAGGAGCCATGCACATGGTCAGCTGGGTCCAGTACTGAGGCTTATTCTTGGCCAAAGGCATAGCATCAATTCCTCTCAATGGAATAGGACACTGCAAGGGCTCCAAGAAAAACCCACAACGCCTAGCATACTCCAAGTCCATCAAATTCAGAGCAGCGCCTGAGTCCACAAATGCCATGACAGAATACGATGACAAAGAGCAGATCAAGGTAACAGACAGAAGAAATTTTGACTGTACCATACCAATGGTGGCAGACCTAGCGAACCGCTTAGTGCGCTTAGGACAATCAGAGATAGCATGAGTGGAATCACCACAGTAGAAACACAGCCCATTCAGACGTCTGTGTTCTTGCCGTTCAACTCTGGTCAAAGTCCTATCGCACTGCATAGGCTCAGGTTTAAGCTCAGGTAATACCGCCAAATGGTGCACAGATTTACGCTCGCGCAAGCGTCGACCGATCTGAATGGCCAAAGACATAGACTCACTTAGACCAGCAGGCATAGGAAATCCCACCATGACATCCTTAAGGGCTTCAGAGAGGCCTTTTCTGAAAATAGCTGCGAGCGCACCTTCATTCCACTGAGTGAGTACGGACCACTTTCTAAATTTTTGACAATATACCTCTATTTCATCCTGACCCTGACACAGCGCCTTCAAATTCTTCTCTGCCTGATCCACAGAATTAGGCTCATCGTACAGCAATCCGAGCGCCAGGAAAAATGCATCGATATTACTTAATGCAGGATCTCCTGACGCAAGAGAAAATGCCCAGTCCTGAGGGTCGCCACGCAAAAAAGAAATAACGATCCTAACTTGTTGAACTGGGTCACCAGAGGAGCGAGGTTTCAAAGCCAGAAATAGTTTACAATTATTTTTGAAACTCAGAAATTTAGTTCTATCTCCAAAAAACAAATCAGGAATAGGAATTCTCGGTTCTAACATAGAATTCTGAACCACAAAGTCTTGAATACTTTGTACTCTTGCCGTGAGCTGATCCACACATGAAGACAGACCTTTAATGTCCATTGCTACCCCTGTGTCCTGAACCACCCAAATGTCTAGGGGAAAAAAAATGCAAAACACAGTGCAAAAAAAAAAAATGGTCTCAGACCTTCTTTTTTCCCTCTATTGAGAATCATTAGTACTTTTGGCCTCCAGTACTGTTATGAAAGGTAATTCAGTACCACAATGGACATAGAGGTCAGCGCACATACAGTGACCTGGCAATAACCCAAAAAACAAGAACGAGCTCTGAGACGTGGGAACTCTGTTGACCGCAATCCCTAATCCTCTCAAACCACACTAAAGGCAGCCGTGGATTGCGCCTAACGCTCCCTATGCAACTCGGCACGGCCTGAGAAACTAGCTAGCCTGAAGATAGAAAATAAGTCTACCTTGCCTCAGAGAAATACCCCAAAGGAAAAGGCAGCCCCCACATATAATGACTGTGAGTTAAGATGAAAAGACAAACGTAGAGATGAAATAGATTTAGCAAAGTGAGGCCCAACTTTCTGAACAGAGCGAGGATAGGAAAGGTAACTTTGCGGTCAACACAAAACCCTACAAAAACCACGCAAAGGGGGCAAAAAGACCCTCCGTACCGAACTAACGGCACGGAGGTACACCCTCTGCGTCACAGAGCTTCCAGCAAGCAGTAAAAAAACAAATTGACAAGCTGGACAGAAAAAAACAGCAAACAAATAGCAAAGAGGAACTTAGCTATGCAGAGCAGCAGGCCACAGGAACGATCCAGGAGGAAACAGGTCCAATACTAGAACATTGACTGGAGGCCAGGATCAAAGCACTAGGTGGAGTTAAATAGAGCAGCACCTAACGACTTCACCACATCACCTGAGGAAGGAAACTCAGAAGCCGCAGTACCACTTTCCTCCACCAACGGAAGCTCACAGAGAGAACCAGCCGAAGTACCACTTGTGACCACAGGAGGGAGCTCTGCCACAGAATTCACAACAGGCAATATGAACAGTGCAGAGCACTATATGGGGCAGATATGGGGCAATATGAACAGTGCAGAGCACTATATGGGGCAGATATGGGGCACTATGAACGGTGCAGAGCACTATATGGGGCAGATATGGGGCAATATGAACGGTGCAGAGCACTATATGGGGCAATATGAACGGTGCAGAGCACTATATGGGGCAGATATGGGGCAGTATGAACGGTGCAGAGCACTATATGGGGCAGATATGGGGCAATATGAACGGTGCAGAGCACTATATGGGGCAGATATGGGGCAATATGAACAGTGCAGAGCACTATATGGGGCAGATATGGGGCAATATGAACAGTGCAGAGCACTATATGGGGCAGATATGGGGCAATATGAACAGTGCAGAGCACTATATGGGGCAGATATGGGGCAATATGAACGGTGCAGAGCACTATATGGGGCAGATATGGGGCAATATGAACGGTGCAGAGCACTATATGGGGCAGATATGGGGCAGTATGAACGGTGCAGAGCACTATATGGGGCAGATATGGGGCAATATGAACAGTGCAGAGCACTATATGGGGCAGATATGGGGCAATATGAACAGTGCAGAGCACTATATGGGGCAATATGTACGGTGCAGAGCACTATATGGGGCAGATATGGGGCAAAATGAACGGTGCAGAGCACTATATGGGGCAGATATGGGGCAATATGAACAGTGCAGAGCACGATATGGGGCAATATGAACAGTGCAGAGCACTATATGGGGCAGATATGGGGCAATATGAACAGTGCAGAGCACTATATGGGGCAATATGTACGGTGCAGAGCACTATATGGGGCAGATATGGGGCAATATGAACGGTGCAGAGCACTATATGGGGCAGATATGGGGCAATATGAACAGTGCAGAGCACGATATGGGGCAATATGAACAGTGCAGAGCACTATATGGGGCAGATATGGGGCAATATGAACAGTGCAGAGCACTATATGGGGCAGATATGGGGCAATATGAACAGTGCAGAGCACTATATGGTGCAGAGCACTATATGGGGCAGATATGGGGCAATATGAACGGTGCAGAGCACTATATGGGGCAGTATGAACGGTGCAGAGCACTATATGGGGCAGATATGGGGCAATATGAACAGTGCAGAGCACTATATGGGGCAGATATGGGGCAATATGAACAGTGCAGAGCACTATATGGGGCAGATATGGGGCAATATGAACGGTGCAGAGCATTATATGGGGCAGATATGGGGCAATATGAACGGTGCAGAGCACTATATGGGGCAGATATGGGGCAATATGAACAGTGCAGAGCACGATATGGGGCAATATGAACAGTGCAGAGCACTATATGGGGCAGATATGGAGCAATATGAACGGTGCAGAGCACTATATGGGGCAGATATGGGGCAATATGAACGGTGCAGAGCACTATATGGGGCAGATATGGGGCAATATGAACAGTGCAGAGCACTATATGGGGCAGATATGGGGCAATATGAACGATGCAGAGCACTATATGGCAGAGCTATGGGGAAATATGAACGGAGCAGAGCACTATATGGCAGAGCTATGGGGAAATATGAACGGTGCAGAGCACTATATGGCAGAGCTATGGGGAAATATGAACGGTGCAGAGCACTATATGGCACAGCTATGGGGCAATAATGATCTATTTTTATTTTTGAAATTCACCGGTAAATGCTGCATTTCCACCCTAGGCTTATACTCGAGTCAATAAGTTTTCCCAGTTTTTTGTGGCAAAATTAGGGGGGTCGGCTTATACTCGAGTATATACGGTATGTGTTTTGGATGGAAACTGTCCCATTTAAGGTATGTTGGACGGTCAATTAGCTTCTGGTACAGGGAGTCTCTATTTCAATGGTCATATAAAATATTGTCAATGGTAGTAGGCCATAGGCCTGATGGGTCATGGGGACGAATTCACTTTCAAGCTTGGCCATGAAAAGATTTGCGTAATGTGGAACCATTTTACTTCCCATAACTGTACCAGTCTCCTGTAGGTATATGTTATCAAATTAGTAAGTTTCACCACAGAATCAGCATCAATTCCTGAATTTTCCAGGAAGACTTTGCAGGCATTTAATCCATCCTGGTGTGGGATATTAGAGTACAAAGATTCCACATCCCTGGTGGCCAGGATGGTTCCTTCTGGTAGAGGACCTATTGCTGATAGTTTATTCAATAGGTCAGTTGTGTCCTGAATGTATCCTGAATTCACGGGTGAAATCTGTGTTCGGTGAGTACAGGAGATGGCAGTTACTACTGGAAAGATTCTATGCAGATGGGAAGGGCGTAGAGGCTCTGCTTTTAGCCCTTTTTCCCCTTCCCGCTACATAGAATCTTATCAGTGACAACTGTTATCTTCTATCTCAATAGTATAAAAATCTGTCTTCACTGAATCCAGATTTTACCCCAGAATTGAGAATGGAGAATCTGTTCAGAAGGAGAAAGAAGCAGATTTATCGGATAAGATATATCACAAAGTTTCTTATTTTCATGTCTACTATTGATTTATGCAATAAAAATGTAAACGACGGTTACTCTTACATTTAGTGTGTTTTTAAATTTGAGATGTTATAACTTGATTTTTCCAAAGCGTTTGATACCGTGCCACACAAGAGGTTGGTACACAAAATGAGAATGCTTGGTCTGGGGGAAAATGTGTGTAAATGGGTTAGTAACTGGCTTAGTGATAGAAAGCAGAGGGTGGTTATAAATGGTATAGTCTCTAACTGGGTCGCTGTGACCAGTGGGGTACCGCAGGGGTCAGTATTGGGACCTGTTCTCTTCAACATATTCATTAATGATCTGGTAGAAGGTTTACACAGTAAAATATCCATATTTGCAGATGATACAAAACTATGTAAAGCAGTCAATACAAAAGAAGATAGTATTCTGCTACAGATGGATCTGGATAAGTTGGAATCTTATCTTACAACTAAATATGTGAACAGGTGAATGACAAGTGATGCTGAGAATAATAGATTGAAGCTCAGCTATCTACATAACTAGTAACCAAAACATTGGAATACTAGAAAGACCCCTGCCATAATAAGGGTAAACGGGTATGCCCAGAAAAATAGAAGTAATAGTGAAAATATTCTTGGGTGGATATACACACTCACAACCGACGTGCAGAAAAGAGTGACCTAGCCCTAGGTGTAATTACTGTCTAGACACCTGCCTAGGTGCGGAGGTTGGCACCCTAAGAAAATACGAGAATGGCGCCCCCGCTCGTGCAATGGCTGACCCTATCTCCTGTAATGACCCTATAAAGCAGATAGTCAGAAATAGAGGGCCAGATGGCCTGTAATTCTGTATAGTATAATATAAAATGCTGTGAATATATAGGGTATATACAAGATCAAAAATGGTAAATATATATAAGCTGGAGAGGGTACAATCAATCTAAGTCACTCACACCACATGAGTTTGGGGTTTAGCAGATATAGTAATCCCCAAATATACAGTAACATAAACCTATATCAAACAAAATGTAAATCGGTACTGTTACACAGTGACCCTCATAAATATTCTAATGAATGCACAGTCATAGCCTGCATGATGAGGATACATAGATCCTACCACACATGTAAAGGTATATGTATATGATGGTTTACCCCATTAAACATCAGAGTACTAGTAAATAAAGTTCCAAGATAAATCATACTCATCTGCTATTGTGTGCTGTGCAACAAACATGCAGGCAGCTGGGCATCATGGTGACAGCAATCCTTAGATGAGGAAGGAAAGCTCTAAACAGGCTCTCGACGCGTTTCCCCTCAGAAGGTTCATCAGGAGAGATTGATACTGGCTTTATGATCAGAAGTCATGGCAAAAAAAAAAATGAGGCTGCAAACCAAGTTGGAATCTTGGGCCGAAAGGTGGCAGATGCAGTTTATCAATGATAAATGTATGGTTATACACATGGGAAGAAGGAATCAATATCACCATTACACACTGAATGGGAAACCACTGGATAAATCTGACATGGAGAAGGACTTGGGGATCCTAGTTAATGATAAACTTACCTGGAGCAGCCAGTGCCAGGCAGCAGCTGCCAAGGCAAACAGGATCATGAGGTGCATTAAAAGAGGTCTGGATACACATGATGAGAGCATTATACTGCCTCTGTACAAATCTCTGGTTAGACTGTACATGGAGTACTGTGTACAGTTTTGGGCACCCGTGCTCAGGAAGAATATAATGAAACTAGAGCGAGTATAAAGGATGGCAACAAAATTGATAAAGGGTATGGGAGAACTACAATACCCAGATAGATTAGCAAAATTAGGATTATTTAGTCTAGCAAAAGGACGACTGAGGGGCGATCTAATAACCATGTATAAGTATATAAGGGGACAATACAAATATCTCTCTGAGGATCTGTTTATACCAAGGAAGGTGACGGGCACAAGGGGGCATGCTCTGTGTCTGGATGAGAGAAGGTTTTTCCACCAATATAGAAGAGGATTCTTTACTGTTAGGGCAGTGAGAATCTGGAATTCCTTGCCTGAAGAGGTGGTGATGGCGAACTCAGTCGAGGGGTTCAAGAGAGGCCTGGATGTTATTAGGTTCTTTAGAAGGACGTAGATCTGGGGATTTATTCTAGTGGAATATAGGCTGAACTGGATGGACAAATGTCTTTTTTCGGCCTTGCTAACTATTTTACTATGTTGTTTTATCATTGCTCTCCAGTGTTGTGCCCACATTTTTTTTGTTGGTTTGCATAGAAAATTAACTGTAGTATATTTACCGTCAGAGTAATTTTCATTCCCATACTAATAATATATATATATTTTTTAGCACCAACATATTCCGCAGCACCATTCATAGCATTAATTTGCTCTTTTATATTTGTTGCATGTAAATGAGCAAATTGCTCACAGTTGAACATTAAAACTCATTAATTAATGATGGCTTTGGTTGTGCATACTTAGAAGTATCTGGGATTTTCCATTCATAGTTTCCTTGTCAGTGCAGTGTGGGAACTCTGATGGCATTTTGCAGTTAGAACTTTATGCCTTTTTACACTTCTCCAGGAGAGGAGTTCTAAAGCGTAGGCTTATTAAAGTAACATTTCCCTGTCTCTGAGCTGTTTGACATCTCCCATTTTTCAGATGTTTCGTAGCAACAGACTGTAATCTGTCACTATGGATGCCTCAAGTTTGAATATATTAATGTTGTGCAAGTCCTCCTGTTTCCTTCCACAAAAAAACAATTATAGAGTTTACTGATAATGTGAGATATTGAAGTATCTTATTTCTTAAACTGTTAAGTCAACTCCTAGACTATTGCCACTACTCTGCACGCACTACTGTGCCCCACCCCACCCCCTGGTCGGCTATCTTCAACATCTGGCGAGGGCATCGTGCCTGTTGCAGCCTTCAAATTCTGTTCAAGATGGTGTCTTCTTCTTGGATAGAATGTGAATGCTGCAGCCGATCATCAACCATTAGTCACTGATTGGCTACAGGGGTCACTTGACATCCTTCTCCTGGATGTTCATGACAGCAACCAGCAGAGTACAATATATGACAATGGTTGCACTCAATCGTGTTAAAGCATGTTATTGTGAAATATGAAATGTGAATGGCAAAAATGGCTTTTGAATATTAGGAAAAACACATGAGACGCTTTGCACAAAATTTGGCCAAATAATGCCTGCCCATCAATCAACGTCAAGGTGGCCTCATGGTCCCTGACCAGTGTGAACACCTCTCTGAGGCTAATGTCTGAATGCATGGGTGAATGTGGACACCTCTGTCAGCAATGCCTATATTTATGGGTAAGTAGGGACCTGCTGTAATTAAAATCACCACCTTGTGGAGTGCGGAGTGCCCGGTCAGTAAGCTAACATTATAAAAAACTGACTGGCACATCCAGACTAGTGTGAATAGGTGCATACCAGGAGGAGCTACCTCCATACACAATATACAAAAAAAGGTTGCACTCTATCATGCAAAGCATGTCAATTTGGAATATGTGAAATTTGAATAGCAATACGGCTTTGGAGGATTAGGAAAAAACATGAGACGTTTAGCATAACATTTGGCCAAATATTATGTGCCCATCAACCATCGTCAAGGTGGCCTCATGGGTCTGATGGGTCCCTGACCTGTGTGAACACCTCTCTAGGGCTAATGTCTGAATGCATGGGTGAATGTGGATACCTCTGTCAGCAATGCACTGGTCAGGGACCCATCAGACCCATGAGGTCACCTTGACATTGGTTGATGGGCAGGCATTATTTGGCCAAATTTTGTGTAGAGTCTTATGTATTTTTCATGTATTTTTCCTAATATTCAAAAGCCATTTTTCCTATTCGCATTTCATATATTTCACATTGACTTGCTTTAACACGATTCAGTGCAACCATTTTCGTATATTGTACATGTAAGTAGCTGTTTTTTGGTATGCACCTGTTCAGACTAGTTTTTGATGTGCCGGTCAGTTTTCTGTTATTTATTAGCAACCAGCAGAGGGCACAGAAGAGCTGCATCGATCCAAGAAGAGAATGTTGTTGTTTTTTTTATTAAACAACAGTGGCTTTAGGGTGGACATCCACTTTAAAGTGGCCTTTTCACCAGACGTGCTGATTTATGTTACCTCTATTCTTTCAGTCTCATGGAGGGAAACTGGCTGTGGTGGGATCATGTCATATGTTCAATGATCAGTACCTGGATAAGGAAGAAAATGGAAAAATTCTGGTAAGTTTTTGCTGATTTACAACTGTGATTGTCTCAAGTTGTATATATAAAGTTGTGTATGTGTGAGTGAAGATGTATTACGCTCATTGAGCAATATTAGAGGGAACTTGTTAGTTGATTAATGCTTCCAAAACTACAGGCAGAATGAATCTGAGCCTGGCTGCAGAGAAAATATATTTTGAAGAATTGACCAGGGACCATAGGAATAGACAAGATTGATCCGGTACTGCCCCCCACCACCCGGCCTGCTTTTCTTTACAGCGCTCTAGTTGATTGATAGGTCTCTCCCAATGAACTCCCATGGGAGAAACCTATCTATCAATGAAAAATCAGCAATAGCTGTATGATATTGTTTGCTGTTTCAAAACACCTTGCAACAAAGGAACCTTTCCAATCCCTTATGTACGAATAGAAATGAAAAACGCAAGGAGACAGAGCTTCACAATTCACTGACGTCTAGTCTTCCTTATTTCTTAAAATACATTGAATACAATGATGCAATAGCAGCAAATATACTTTAGCATCTGTCACATTGGTTCAGAAAGTCCATCTTTGGAATGAGCTACAATGGCTTCACGGAGATGTCAGCAGAGGTAGAGGTTATTGCGTCTTTGTATTTCATGTATCTAGGAGATGAGGAAGACTATATGTCACTGAATTATGGCGCACTGTCTCCTTGATTTTTCATTCCCATTAGAGACCTCTCAATCACATCAGCTGAGCTGAAAGAAGCTCACCACGGGATACGCTGGACTAGTCAGGTCTCTCCCTAAAGTCCCCATCCTGAAATTCAAACTATGTTTTCTCTGAAATTTTCAGAGAAAAACATAGTTACCTGCAATTGCGCAGCCATTCTCTGATTCATGCTGCCCATGGCTTGGACTGTCTGAATCAGCTGACAGGTTCCCTTTAACCCCTTCATGCCGCAGCCCTTTTTAGTTTTTACGTTTTCGTTTTTCGCTCCCCTCCTTCCCATAGCCACTTTTTTACAACACCATTGGTTTTACTAATATATATATACACACACACAGTGTATATACAGAGACATGTCAAAGTTTGGGCACTACTGGTCAGAATTACTGCTATTGTGAACAGTTAAGCAAGTTGAGGATGAAATGATCTCTAAAAGGCCGCAAGTTAAAGGTGACACATTTCTTTTGTATTTTAAGCGAAACAATATATACTGTATATGTTTCCATATTTTTCATTTTCACCCCTTAGCCGCCAGAGCTTTTTTCAGTTTTGCGCTTTCGTTTTTCGCTCCCCTTGTGGATATACAGTACAGACCAAAGGTTTGGACACACCTTCTCATTTTAAAGATTTTTCTGTATTTTCATGACTATGAAAATTGGTAAATTCACACCCAGGACTTTAAAAAAAAAACACAAAACCTTGCTCAGGTGCCGCCCCCGCGTCGTCCCCGCCCTAGGCACGTGCCCTCAAGTGCCCTTCTACATACAGGCGATGATCAGATCACCTGTATGTAGCAGAAAATGCTCACTTGCTATGTGAATCTGGCTACGGCAACCATAGAGGCCTGCTGGAGACCTCTGGTTGTCATGCCAACCCATCGGCGAACCAGCCGTCGTGAGATGGGCGGGATTAGTGATGCGCTTCCAGCGCGATCACATTGAATGCCGCTGTCAGAGATTGACAGTGGCATTTAACGTGTTAACAGCTGCGGGTGGATGACGATTCCACCTGCAGCTGTTAGGGACACATGTCAGCTCTTCAAAACAACTGACCTATGCTGGGAAAGTTGTGGGCTCAGCGTCGGATCCCACATCAAAGGGAGGGACACGACATGCACCGGACATGTCTTGAAGGGGTTAAAGATACGACTGAGAGTTTGTGATTAACATGTCTGTAATTGCTGTAATAAATTCAGCAAAACTGTATGCACAGGAGCCCTTTCTATAGATATATAGTGTTTGTTAAATTGAACATTACTGCGGTGTGGAAATGCTATTGCAGAAATATTACAAATTCTACTGTCGCACACGGTAAATGTTCTGACTTGTTCTAAACAGGATGTGCTTATGCAGTGGCTCACTACTAATGATATCCAGCTAAACCAAATTGATGCGGACGCTCCGGAGGTGAGTGTCGTAGAATTGGCGTAATCCTATGGGTTGTCAGTAAAACATTTGGAATTAGAGGGGCTAGTTTGGGCTGTTCCTGCTCTGAACCTTCTTATCCTTCCAGATTTCAGATTACACGATGATCCCCGACACCAACAAATTATCCCAGCAGCTTCGCGTCTGCCTGCAGGAAGGAGACGAAAATCCTCGGGATTTCACAACTCTGTTTGACATGAGTATCTACCAGCTGGATACTTCTTCTCTCTCCAGAGTTATCAAGTATGTGTCAGGCTCTTTATTGTGTTCTCTTCTCCTGTTATACTTCTGTCATTACTTTGTCAGCCATTGGTTTCTGATCTCCACATTGATGACTTTGCAGAGCCTACAAAGAACGGAACGTGAAGCATGAGACTTTGCAGCTGATCCAGCCACAGTTTGAGGCTCCGCTCCCTGCTCTTGAGCCTGCCGTACGTACTTTACTCCTTGATTCTTGCACTTAATGTGGTAACTGTGATCTTATATTGTCATTTAAAGGAGTTGTCTAACTTTACCTTCGACAGAAATATTGGGGACTCGATTTTGTGGCACTTACTAATATAGAAATATTACAGGTTCTCCTATTGCACTTGTTAGCATAGCCTTCTTCGCTGGAGCGTGTGATCAGATCTGTCCACCTCCATTTCCCATGCGTAGTGTTTTTTAATTGGAGGACAGGTCTATATCAGCTGCTACGAGCATGCGGGAGAGTGGTGTGTTGCATTGTGTTGACTTGTATTCTGCAATTAAATGGACAGTTGGGTCCACAAATATTTGGACCGTGACCGAATCTTAGTGATTTACGCTATGCTGCCACTATTTTGGATTTAAGATGAAACAACTCGGATGCAATTGAAGTGTAGACTTTCAGGTCTATCTAAAGGAGTTGAACAAAAATAACCTGTGAAAAGTTTAGGAATTCCAACCATTTTTCTACAAAGCCTCCTTTGTACTCAAAAGTAATTGGACAAATCAACTTAACCATACATAAAATGTTCATTTTTAAGACTTTGTAGAGATTCCTTTGAAGGCAATGACTGCCTGAAGTCTGGAAGCCATGGACATCACCAAACGGGATTTAAGCTTTGCCAGGCCTTTGCTGCTGCTGCTGACTTCAGTTGATGTTTTTGGGTCTTTTTGCCTTAAAGAGAATCTGTCAGCAGGTTTTTGCTATGTAATCTGAAGACCACAGGAGATAGAGGCTAAAACACAGAATTCAGGGATGTGTCACTTGTCAAAGTGCATGCTGTTTACTAACTGTGAAGGATTTATCACTAAGAGATTAACATTGCTGGACTACACTAGTCCGGCAGCACCCCCTCCTCCTGTGATATGCACCTCACTGTCTATAGACTTTGTTCATGGAGATCCTGATGTGTGCAGGACTAGTTTTCTCAGCGCTGCTTCATTCTAAACCTAAAAGATCTGATTTTGTCTGAACGGCTGCACCCAGTAAACTAAGCGATCAGGGGTGGATTAAGGGTAGCCAGGGCCCCGGGCTGTTCAGACACTGTGGGCCCCCCGGGTCATGTGACAGGGGTCATGTGACGGGGGTCATGTGACGGGGGTCATGTGACATACCCGAGCCAGATTATTCCAGAAAAATGGCCGGGCCCTACTCTACTGTAACCTATTAAATATTTGTTAAAATCTGCAATACAATTTAGGTATATTTTGACCAATAATATCACATACAAGGAACCAATACCACCGCACCATGACCAGACCACAAATTACAACCCCAGTGATCGAATAATATCACATACAAGGAACAAATAGCACCGCACCATGACCAGACCACAAATTACAACCCCAGTGATCGAATAATATCACATACAAGGAACAAATAGCACCGCACCATGACCAGACCACATATTACAACCCCAGTGATCGAATAATATCACATACAAGGAACAAATAGCACCGCACCATGACCAGACACCATATTACAACCCCAGTGATCGAATAATATCACATACAAGGAACAAATAGCACCGCACCATGACCAGACCACAAATTACAACCCCAGTGATCGAATAATATCACATACAAGGAACAAATAGCACCGCACCATGACCAGACACCATATTACAACCCCAGTGATCGAATAATATCACATACAAGGAACAAATAGGACCGCACCATGACCAGACCACAAATTACAACCCCAGTGATCGAATAATATCACATACAAGGAACAAATAGCACCGCACCATGACCAGACACCATATTACAACCCCAGTGATCGAATAATATCACATACAAGGAACAAATAGCACCGCACCATGACCAGACCACAAATTACAACCCCAGTGATCGAATAATATCACATACAAGGAACAAATAGCACCGCACCATGACCAGACACCATATTACAACCCCAGTGATCGAATAATATCACATACAAGGAACAAATAGCACCGCACCATGACCAGACACCATATTACAACCCCAGTGATCGAATAATATCACATACAAGGAACAAATAGCACCGCACCATGACCAGACACCATATTACAACCCCAGTGATCGAATAATATCACATACAAGGAACAAATAGCACCGCACCATGACCAGACACCATATTACAACCCCAGTGATCGAATAATATCACATATAAGGAACAAATAGCACCGCACCATGACCAGACACCATATTACAACCACAGTGATCAAATTATATCACACACAAGGAACAAATGCCAGACCACATATTACCACCAGTGACCGAATAATATCACATACAAGGAACAAATACCGCTACACCATGTCAAGAGCACATATTACCACCACTTGGTGACCAAATAGCACACACAAGGGACAAATACCACAACACCATTTCCAGACCACATATTACCACCACATAGTGACTGAATACTACAATCCTGACAGTAATAAATAAATAAAAAAACAAAATACTGTCACCATAACTGCCAGTATTCACAGGAGATCTGTAATTGGTATGCAGTGTCTGTGTAGAGGTTATACAGCGATCACTGGCGACATTATACACAGGAGCTCTGTATATGGTTTACAGCAGGGGTGTCAAACTGCATTCCTCGAGGGCCGCAAACAGGTCATGTTTTCAGGATTTCCTTGTATTGCACAGGTGATAATTTAATCACCTGCACAGAATGATCCCAGTGCCTTGTGTAACGCAAAGGAAATCTTGAAAACACGCACGGTCTGAGCTGAGGCCCTCGACGAATGCAGTTTGACACCCCTGGTTTACAGTGTATAGTGTCAGTGTATAGATAACACTGACTCACCAGTGACGTCTCTAGCGGTGAAGTCCTTCATCTGTCATGAAGCACAGACCGCCATCATTTATTCCAGCCAGGGCTTGTTTGTTGTTTCTGCAGGAAATAACACAGTTATCTCGAGCTCCGCTTGCAGAACATTACTTAAATTTTCACAATTTCAACATTACACCACATGAAGAAAAAAAGGCAATATAGTGTCACTCTGCACAGTAACAGGACCGCCCCCCCATTTAAAAAAAGTATACGCAAAAAATAAAATAAATACATCACTGCAGTAATAATATCCCTTAATTAGCCCCTACGGAAATAATATTCCCCACCCTGGCCCCGTTTATCTCATTCCTGGCTCCTGCAATATGTTCTCGCATCCTGCACTCATGAGTATCCATCCTGCCCCATATGATTTACCCATCCTGCCCCATCTGTCTCCATCCTGTCCCATGACAGTATGTTCAACAATCTGCCCCAGTGTGGCCAGCATATTACCCCCAGTGTGTCCAGCATATTACCTCCACACAGTGTATCCAGCAATCTGCCCCAGTATGTCCAGCATTGCCCCCAGTGTGTCCTGTCCAGCAATATGCCCCAGTATGTCCAGCAATCATCTGCCCCAGCCAGACTGTGTCCTCAGGCTCCAGCATTGCCCCAGTCAGTGTCTCCAGCAATCATCTGCCCCAGACTGTGTCCTCCTCCAGCATTGCCCCAGTATGTCCAGCAATCATCTGCCCAGCCAGTCCCCAGACTGTGTCCTCCAGCATTTCCCCCCCAGTGTCTCCTGCATTGCCCCCCCCCCCAGTGTCCAGCAATAGCAATGCAATCATTTGAGGCCCCCAGTCCCGACTGTGTCCTCCTCCTCCAGCATCATTGCACCAGTATGTCCAGCAATCATCTGCCCAGCCAGTCCCCAGACTGTGTCCTCCAGCATTTCCCCCCCAGTGTCTCCTGCATTGCCCCCCCCCAGTGTGTCCAGCAATAGCAATGCAATCATTAGAGGCCCCAGTCCCGACTGTGTCCTCCTCCTCCAGCATCATTGCACCGTGACCAGTATGTCCAGCAATCATCTGCCCACAGCCCAGCCAGTCCCCAGACTGTGTCCTCCAGCATTCCCCCCCAGTGTCTCCTGCATTGCCCCCCACCAGGCCCCAGTGTCCAGAAATAGCAATCATTTGAGGCCCCCCCAAGTCCCGACTGTGTCCCCTCCTCCTCCAGCATCATTGCCCCCCCAGACCCAGTGTGTCCAGATATCAGACTGCCCCAGTCCCAGACTGTGTCCTCCTGCTCCCAGGTCCCAGCATTCTGCACCTGCCACCCCCCCCCCAATCACACACCCCCATCACCCCCACTCCCGACTTCTCCACCGTTATATTTATTATATCTCCACTCAGATTATTAAAAAAAAAAAAATTCTCCAGTCCTCACCTTACCAACGATCCAGGCGGTGAGCTCCCTCCCCTCCAGCAGCGCGCACTCGCCAGCGACTGACAATGACGTCAGACGCCGGCGACGTGTGCGCTGCGCCTGCGGCCGACGTTAACTATTGCCGTGCGGGCGCGCCCGCACGGCAATAGGAAACTAACCGATGCAGGCAGCGCCGCTAGGGGCCCGGTGAGCAGATGAGACGGGGCCCGATGCGGGCCCCCTCTCTCTGCCCACCGGGTCCGGGGGGGCTCCCGGCACGGCATGGGCAGTGTCCTCAGTGATCGAGAGTGACGGCACGGCAGGGGCACGGCGGCCGGCCGCACGGGCCCGGCACTCGCGCCGGCGGCGGCAACACATACAAACAAACCAGTCTTCTGACAGGGGCAGCAGGCGGGCGGCTGGGTGGGTGGGTCACGGCCGGGGGTGCCACTGCACTGTGTCAGTGAGACAGTGACTCACTGTGTGCACTGTGCTGAGTCACTGTCATATGATGATGAGACTTGCTGCGAGTGCCCTGATGATGGCGGCGGCCAGCGGGCAATCTGTGTGCGGTAGCCCAGGGCCCCCCACACCACTGGGCCCTGGGCTACCGCCCAGATTGACCCTCTTATAATCCGCCCCTGTAAGCGATACATCGTTGGATTCAGCTTCTCTTTGCCTACATTACACTGCTCTCACATGAATACAAACACAAAACCCAGCTGCATTTTAAATGCAAGATGGGGATTTCACACAGTGGTGGTCCACCCTCAGTTCAAATAGTCCCAACTCCATAATACTGCATACCAAAATAGGAGAACACGGAGTACATAAGTGCATAAAAAAATAGTAATTTTATTGAGCTATCAAAAAAATATCTGTATATATAAAACATTACAATACAAAAAAAACATAAAGGAAAAATTGCACACGCCCCACAATCTATCTAAAGAAAGGAGACAAAAAGAAAGTGCTATAGTGCAGTATATCAGGGGAAGGTACCATATACTGTCACCTGTCACTCATCGGTCCTTACCCAGAAACAAGACCGTGGCCCCCTTGGTCAGGTGACGCAGTCCCGACGTATGTTTCGTGGGCGTAGCATCCCGCTTTCTTCATGCTCTCACATGAAGTAGCAAAAACCTGCTGACAGATTCGCTTGAAGTTTTGTCTTAAACATGTGAAATGCATCTCTATGGGGTTGAGGTATGTTGATTGACTCGGCCTTTGCAGAATATTCCATTTCTTTTTCTTATAAACTCCTAATTGCTTTTGCTTTATGTTTTGGGTCATTGTCCATCTTTGCTGTGAAGCACCATCCAATTCTGCATTTTTTTGAATCTGAGTAGAACGTATAGCCCTGTGCACTTCAGAATTCATCCGGCTGCTTCTGTCTTGAGTCACATCAACAAACGCTTGTGACCCAGTACCATTGGAAGCCATTCATGACCATGCCATCAAACTGTGTGCTTTCGATCATGAGCCGTTCCAAGCCTTCTCCACACTTTCTTCTTCCCAACATTCTGGTACAAACTGATCTTGGTTCCATCTGTCCAAAGAGTGTTTTTCCAGAACTGGGCTGGCTTCTTTCCATGTTTTTTTTGGCAAAGTGTGATCTGGGCTTTCTAGTTTTAAGGCTGATTAATGGTTTGCACATTATGGTGAATCCTCTGTATTTGCTCTCATGAAGTTTTCTATTTATGGTAGACTTTGACAGTGAAACTCCTACCTATTGGAGAGTGTTCTTCACTTGGATGGATGTTGTGAAGAGATTACTCTTCACCATGGAAAGGATTCTGTGATCATCCACCACTGTTGTCTTTTGTGGATGTCCAGGTCTTTTTGAGTTCCCTAGCTCACCAGTGCGCTCTTTTTTTTTTGTTTTGTTTTCCAGAATGTACCAAATGATTGATTTGGCCGTTCCTAACATTTCTACTATCTGATGGATTTCTTCATTTTTTCAGCCTAATGACGGTCTATCTTCCATTGAGAGCTCCTTTGACCGCATCTTGTGGGTTCACAGTAACGCCTCCCAAATGCAAATGCCACACCTGGAACCAGCTTCAAACCCTTTAACTGCTTAATTGTGATGGATTAACAAGGGAATAGGCCATGCAGCACATTAAAGAGCTTTTGAAATACCTATCCAGTTTCTTTTGGTCCCTTTAAAAAGAGGCAGCTGCAACATTAAAACGCAGTAATTTCTGGATTAATTGGTTAGAGAGTGATTTCTTCTGGCTCAATGGACCTCAATGGACAACTTTCCTATAAGAGGAAATAAGTCCTACAATACTACCATTGTTGCATTACCTCGCAGTTACCTTAGGACACTAGAGGGCCTAAGGTACGATAGTTAAGCTGCTTCCAATAGGTGGCGCTATACAGTTCTAGTCCTCATCCTCTCTGAAGAGGCAATTTGCAAAGTACTTCATATATACTTTTCCATAATATGCGATTGCATTGTGCCTACTGTAATTTTTAAACTTTTTTACAAAATGTAATAAAGCTGCAATTTCTAAATACTTACTCCAATTACGATGTGAATACCCTCAAATTAAAGCTTGGGTCTGCACTTTAAGCCCATACTGATTATATAATTGTATCTTGAATATGTATGTCCAAATATTTCTGGACCTAACTGTATATTAATTTTTATTCACACAACTCCCCCCACCTCTCATCTCTTAGGTATTCCCTCCATCATTTCGTGAGCCTCCAGCTCCAGCTCTTGAGCTGTTTGATTTGGATGAGAATTTCTCGTCTGAGAAATCACGGCTAGCACAGATAACAAATCGATGTGAGTACTGTACAGACTAATTTCTTTATACATTTAGTACATACTCTCTAGTATGTTATGTTTTGTTTTTTTTTTACCACATCTGAATGTGTCGGGGAAGGTGAGCAAGTTTCTGAGATGCATTCTGCCAACCTTTTTTTTTCTTTTCCAACTTGGCATTGTCTTCAGACAACAGAAGATTCACGAACCGGACTTCAGCACTGTTTGCAAACTGGTGTGAGGGTGGTAAACTGTATGCCAATAGTAATAAAGCTGCCTCATTTACAAAAGCTAAGCAAGGGCACAAACAAGAGTCATAGACAGTCATAGAAGTTTCATTATTATTGGTCAGGAGAATCTATTGTAACATCTAGGATGTGATGAATGGAGCATTTAGACTTTCCGATCTCTGCCAAAGTGCCAAACGACTATATTTGCTTATTTATTGGCCAACAAAAACTGATGGGAACATTCACCGAGTCTCCAAATAACCTTTTTAGTTTTTGAATAATCCACTTGCTTCTCTTAAGTGTTATTCTTTATGCCCCAGTAGATGAGATATGAATGAAGTCATCCTTGGTATAATCCCTCACATGGTCAATGCTTGGCTGATATCTGCAGGTCAAGCAGATCTAGTAACGTCTCGCTCACAGTTCACCTGCCAACCCACCGTACATTGACTTTTTATTGTGAATACCCTTGCTGTTTTCTTCATTCATACAGGCACAGAGGACGACCTGGAATTCTATGTACGGAAGTGTGGTGATATCTTGGGGGTAACTGGAAGCCTACCAAAGGAAGAACAAGATGCCAAACACATTCTTCAACACATTTTTTTCCAAGTCGTTGAATTCAAGAAACTTAATCAGGTAGAAAGAACATGAATGCCCTTCTGAGGGCTTATTTTCCAACTAAGTTCAGTAGAAAAAAAGACATTAAAGTGAACCTGACAGCTGAAGCATGTTGGTCTCATCGGTGGCAGCATGAATCGGAGTACGCTCCATCATTTCAACACAACGTGTTGTTTCAGAGAAGGCATAGTTAACGGCAGGGGTTCATGGGGCTTGGTGACTCGTCCAAGAGGCTACTCCCTCAAGGCTTCCTCTTGTCCCTCTCTTCCTTGCATGTACAGAAACACCAGTCACTCAAATTGGCATGGCGCACGGAGAAGCTGCTCCTCATATTAGTAACCTGAGTTCCATGTTCTTCGACCAGGTGTTTTCTCTGAAACACCACAGCGTTCCAGAGTAAGACATACTGTACCTGCCTGAAATGATTGAGCAAGACTGAATAATGCTGCCCAATTCCCTTTAAAGGTAAACTATTTGTACAGTGGTATAAGCTATACAAATATACTGTTAAAGGGAACCTGTCAGCAGGATTGTGCACAGTAACCCACAGACAGTGTCAGGTCGGCGCTGTTATACTGATTAAAATAATACCCTGGTTCATGAAATCCGTCTTGTGGTTGTTGTTTAATCTTTATTTTCAGTTTTGTGTTTCCCTTTAAAGGGAATAGAATAAAATGAAACATGCAGTCTGCATTATGAATACCTAATCAGAGCACCTCATGAAGACCTCCCCCCCCCCCCCCCCACAGGCCACCCTAGAGCACGGACTTATCATTAACTCAAAATAAAGAATATACAACAACCACAAGACGGATTTCATCAACCAAGCTATCATTGTAATCAGTATAACGTCGCCAACCGGACACTGTCTGTAGGTTACTGTGCACAATGCTGCTGACAGGTTCCCTTTAAAGGGAAAAGAATAAAATCAAACATGCAGCTGTATTTTTCCCACTGATTTCTGTGAGGAAAAAGTGAAAGACGCCAGGCACAGAGCTAACTGCACTACTGCACTTTGAGAATGAGCGGTCCTAACTCCCCTTTTGCTCGACGCTTGAAAATATGAAATAAGTTGCTAGGCATACTTTCCTGCGCTATCTGATGTTTGGAATGGTTAGATGTAACTGCACACCGGGTGGGACACGTTAACCGACAAATATTGTGCACAGGTTCCAATAATTCGAATAGGAGCTACACAGATTGTGCAGGAGGTTATGCGTGGACAGCGCCTTTAAAAATGGCTTTCATAATTATATTATAATGATGGCAAATAATAATCAGCTTTATTTTTATATAGCGCTAACATATTCTGCAGCGCTTTACAGACATTATCATTGCTGTCCCCAATGGGGCTCACAATCTAAATGTGTCATTTGTAAAGGTCCAGCCTATCCTGCCCCACATATCAACAGAACAAAGTTGCCCTGTCACTACAGTACCATCCATGTCCTGGCGCCTGTGTGATACTGCAGTTTGGCTTTTATTAAGCAGAAGAAGTATATAAACTGAAGTACCATACACATACTGTATAGCTACATGGCCAGGAGCAGTGTGGGGCATTGCAGTGAAGTGGTCATAGTGCTCCCGTGGGGACCTGAGCCGTGTCTTAGGCGGATTGTTAGGTTATCACAGTACCTCTATGGGAAGGATATTGAGTTATACAAATAAAATACTATATATTACCAATGTCCGTTATGTATTTAGGTTAGATCTCTTTTTTTCTTATTGTATTTATGGCAATGGTTCAGTTGGCTTAAAAGGGAAGTCCTCTTTCAGAAAATCTTGGTCTTTCAGCACAGTTTGTTATGAAATAAAAATAAAACACGCTTTAATCACCGACCCCAGGTCCTGGCAGCCAGACTGTGACCTCAGCAGCTCTGAGTGGGGTGTTCAGTCTACATAGACAGAGCCAATGAGCTCACTAATTGCTGTTCTGTCGACTTGACGTCCGCACCGCAGCCAATGCCAGATATCGGGAGCAACGGCGGAAACTCACAGATGAATCCCGGGATGGTGAGTATATATAACAAACGGCTTGGGATTCAGCTGTGAGTCTCCATCATTGCTCCCGATCGCGAACCAAGATTTTCTGAAAGGGAACAACCTCTTTAAACTCATGATTATGATCTATTTATTGTCCATTTAATTTTTTTTTTTTTTTTGCTTGCCACTTTGTTGCAGGAGCATGACGTGGATACTAGTGAAACGGGTTTCCAGAGCAGCTGAGATTCTACGAGTAACCCTGACAGCAGCTGACACCCCCAAAAAATGATTGATCAGTTCTCATATTTATTCACGTTTTTATAAATTTGTATTCTGTATTGTCTCGTATGATTGTAAATATTCTATTTGTATGACAGATTAAATGGCTTTCTATATACCTATGATCAGGAGTCCGGCATTTCTCCCATATTAAAGCCTGCTGCTTGGCTGGGATACAGAGATAAGGCTGAAGGTTTATGTGGTACAGTGTGTTTGTTTTCCTAGTCAGAAGACGACTGGCACTGCCGCTGTACGCTGGCTACATGTCATAGTGTATTAGTGTTCGTCTGGGACTACCCGTCCTGTAGTAATGTGCCAGGAATAGCGGTGGTAAAATTCCTCCAGCACATTATGTTCTCATGCAAATTACCCATTTTCATTGCTTGCTGACCTCTTCTGTGCCGGCCTCTCTCCTATGTGGTCAGTTCTAAGGGAACACAAAAGTAGCTGTAATTGTTTTCTCCCATTACAACAATGGAAATTTTTCACTCAAAGAGGACTTAGATGTAGGTCTGGCCTAATGTATCCATCATCAGAAACCATTCTCTTTCTCTAAAATCTAATGAATATACGGAGTGCCAGGAAAGCCTGATAAAATAGGAATATCAATAAAATTGTAAAAAAGCATATGAGTATTACCCAGAGAACTTTATAGAGTAGTGTGCCTGGCCGAGTAATTAGTTATAGCACGGACAATGAATGCTATAGAGACATTGGGCTGGATATGGAAAGCATTTGATTGTCTCAGTGGACTGTCTAGTTATAGTATTCTGGGCTGTAAGAAATGCAATAAAATGTCATTCAGCTGATCATTGACACAACTAAGGCTTCTTTCACACTAGCGTCGGAATCTCCCCGTCGCAATGAGTCGGGGAGAGATTCCGACGCTAGCGTTTGCTGCATTGCACAATGGAGGCAGTGGATGCATTTTTCCGGCGCATCCGCTGCCCCATTGTAAGGTGCGGGGAGGTGGGGACGGAGTTCCGGCCGCGCATGCGCGGTCGGAAAAAGCGGTCCGTCGGGAGAAAAAACGTTACATGTAGGGTTTTTTTCTCCCGACTGTCCGCCAAAGCACGACGCATTCGTCCCAAGACGGATGCGAAGTGTGCAAATGCGTCGTCAATAGAAGTGTATGGGGAAAAAACGCATCCTGCAAGCACTTTTGCAGGATGCGTTTTTTCTGCAAAACGACGCATTGTGACGGATTTAAAAAAACGCTAGTGTGAAAGTAGCCTAAGATGGAAAGTATTGCACTTGATACTCTAAAATTCAGTAAACATTGTATTGAAGTTTATGAACCCCAGGTTAATAAACTAAACTATGGTTGACAAAGCAGAATATTGTGGGGAACAACCCCGAAACAGCTGTCTGTGGATGGATACCATGTTTTGGCATAGGTGGTTTTCCTTTATGGATGCTGCCCTTCCCGTGGTTGTTCCTTCCCGGTGAAAGACCTGGCTATTTATTGCTTGCGTTGAGAAACACATGATGGTGTCTCTGCAGCTTTTCTACATGCATTTGCATATTTCCCATAAGGCATGGGGGCAGTGTTCTGGATCACTGCGTTGAGAAACACGTGATGGTGTCTCCACGGTGTTGGATGTTTTGACCTCCCCGAGGTCATTCATCCTTATGTTTATTGTCAAAATCCTGTCTGACTTAGGGCTGGAGTTTTTGTCAGCACAAAATGACTGTTCGAACCAAGCGCAGGTATTCAGCGCACTTTCCCGCCTACTTATTGAGCACCTACCTTCACCCTCTTCTTCCCTGATTGACAACTCTGGCTTTACACGCCAGAGTAGGGCAAAGATAGGTGGGAAGATGCATTGAAATGGTCTACCACACCAATTGAGAACTGAGCGCCTGTGCTTGGTTTGAACAGTCAATTAAGAATTGCAAACTGCACTATAGTGCATTACAGCATAACAATAGTAGCTTACAAGAAATCTTCATCCTACCTACTAGAATGGTAGTCCAGGATTCAAAGTAGTGTATCACCTGGATACAATGTAGTAAAATATGAAAGCATTCAGGGGGACCAGATAAACAATAAATGTAGATCATCATCCGTCAGTGCTGTTCAGTACTCTGCTTGTATGAGTTCTGAAATGTCCCTAAGGGTGACTGATCAGCGAGTTGTTTCCCGGTAGCGCTGCGCTGAATGCCTTGCACTGTGTGACGTCACCCACTACAGAAGGTCCATGGAACAGATCTGCACTTTGTCAAAGGTATTGATCTTCTTCCTCAGGTAACAGCGTCTCCTCTGGACCTGGTAAGTATTCATAGGTGTTCCTCCAAAATTTCTCCTGACGCCTGATGTGCTGTAACAATTTTTTCCTCCAATCTGTTAAAAAAAAAAAA
Organism: Ranitomeya imitator; assembly: GCF_032444005.1. Classification (NCBI taxonomy): domain Eukaryota; kingdom Metazoa; phylum Chordata; class Amphibia; order Anura; family Dendrobatidae; genus Ranitomeya; species Ranitomeya imitator. The sequence continues at coordinate 589,369,854 of NC_091283.1, forward strand.
AAAAAAAGCATAAAACCCCTACTAACAGGATACATTACTTTGAATTCTGAACTACCTTTCTAATAGGTATTTTTAAAATAGGTAATGAAAATAACATTTTCATTAGCAAAATGGCAGTATTAGGGTCATAGAACTTACCAAGGACAGTAAAATCTTTGTTCTAGCGCTGCAGTGTGCTGCCTTATTTACTTAACTATATACGAGTTGGCGACTCTGGGTTCAGCACCTGTTCACACTGAGTCTATGTTTGGATGTGCAGGTCAGGTTTTTGAAATGTATTCTCTAGCCTTCTAATCGTGCACTCCGCCTCCTAGCCACAGGTGTTTTAATTACAGCAGGTCCAATACCGCTCCACAGAGAGAGAGAATTTTAGTCTGGTAAGAGGTTTTCACATGTACCAATTCAGATGGAGACGTTTATTCTCAGCGAGGTAAGGCAAGTTTAGGACCTGGTATAAGAGAGATGCCGTAACGGGGCTACCAGGTACACATAAAATTGGCCATTTTTATGCGCTAAAAGCTCTCATTTTTCATATTTCTAGTGCAGTAATGCAGTTCAAATTTCGTTTTTCAAGTTTGTATGTTCTAGCGCTGCAGTGTGCTGCCTTATTTACTTAACTATATACGAGTTGGCGACTCTAGGTTCAGCACCTGTTCACACTGAGTCTATGTTTGGATGTGCCGGTCAGGTTTTTGAAATGTATTCTCTAGCCTTCTGATCGTGCATTCCGCCTCCTAGCTTCAGGTGTTTTAATTACAGCAGGTCCAATACCCCCCCACAGAGAGAGAGAATTTTAGTCTAGTAAGAGGTTTTCACATGTACCCATTCAGATGGAGACGTTTATTCTCAGCGAGGTAAGGCAAGTTTAGGACCTGGTATAAGAGAGATGCCGTAACGGGGCTACCAGGTACACATAAAATTGGCCATTTTTATGCGCTAAAAGCTCTCATTTTTCATATTTCTAGTGCAGTAATGCAGTTCAAATTTCGTTTTTCAAGTTTGTATGTTCTAGCGCTGCAGTGTGCTGCCTTATTTACTTAACTATATACGAGTTGGCGACTCTAGGTTCAGCACCTGTTCACACTGAGTCTATGTTTGGATGTGCCGGTCAGGTTTTTGAAAAGTAAAATCTTTGACTTGTCCATTAAAGTGGACTTTTACTGGGTGCTCTGTACACTGTAGGTTTATAGAAAAGAACAAAACTGCACTAATTACTATGCTGTACTTGAGAAGTTGGGAAAACATTCCTTATGATGTGACTTTGTGCTGCAGCTATTGGCAAATATGTACCTCAGACTTTCATGCACATATTACCGAGATGCTCTTTAATCCCTTTCAGTTAAAGTTAGCATGCTCTACCCAGCTACTGAAAATGGACTTCTTGTGAATATTCACGCCTCCCACTTCCTACTCTGCTCAGATCAGTGTTCAATTCTTCCAAGTTGGCCACTGCAGCAGAACGGGGAGAGTAGTGGTAAGTCTAAACCATGCCTCCACTACCTTTTTCTATCCCACAGTGCAGGAGAGCCACAGTTTAGACTTACCACTGTGCTCAGCGGTGGCCAATTTGGCTGCAATAAGAACAGAACTTTGATCTGAGTGAAGGAGTCAGCGGGAGGTAAATAAATTCAGGAGATCCCATCTGTTGTGGATTCTGTTTTTGGGCTCCCTCTGGTGGTTACAGATGGTACTGGGTGACTTGTGTTCTCTGCGGTCTCTGGTGTCCACCTGTTCTATCAGGATATGGGAGTTTCCTATTTAACCTGGCTTTCTTGTCATTTCCTCGCCGGCGATCAATGTAATCAGTGTGTCTTGTTACCTCTGCTTTCCGCTTCTGTAATCTTCAGGACAAGCTAAGTTTTTGATTTTTCCTGTTCCACGTTTTGCTTTATTTTCGTTTTAGTCCAGCTTGCAGTTATGTGATTCCTTGTTGCTGGTTGCTCTAGTGGGCTGATATTACTCCTCATGTTCCATGAGTTGGCACATGAGTTCAAGTAATTTCAGGATGGTTTTTTGTAGGGTTTTTCGCTGACCGCGCAGTTCACTTTTGTATCCTCTGCTATCTAGTTTTAGCGGGCCTCATTTTGCTGAATCTGTTTTCATTACTACGTATGTGCTTTCCTCTCATTTCACCGTCATTACATGTGGGGGACTGCTATTTCTGTGGGGTGTTTCTCTGGAGGCAAGAGAGGTCTTTGTTTCTTCTAATAGGGGAAGCTAGTCCTTCGGCTGGCGCGAGACGTCTAGAATCATCGTAGGCACGTTCCCCGGCTACTGCTAGTGTGTGAATTAGGTTCAGGATCGCGGTCAGCTCAGTTTCCATCACCCTAGAGCTTGTTCTGTTTTTTGTGCTTGTCCTTTTATTATCCCCTGCCATTGGGATCATGACAGTATCGCCGGCCCGAAAAGTGGTAATCGTATTGGCTGAAGTAGGAGGAAAAGTAGTCTGAGGAAGTTTTTTTTTTTTTTTTTTTTTCCTTCCCTCAGAGTTTGCTGCCTAGCCTTAATTGCAGCCTGGCTGCGTCTTACCTCCTCTTAATCCTTGAATGGCTCTGACCTCAGCTGTTTATCATGGACGTCCAGAGTTTGGCTTCCAGCCTGAATAATCTTGCTGCTAAGGTTCAAAATATACAAGATTTTGTTGTACATGCTCCTATGTCTGAACCTAGAATTCCTATCCCAGAGTTTTTTTCTGGAGATAGATCTAGTTTTCTGAATTTTAGGAACAATTGCAAGTTGTTTCTTTCTTTGAAATTTCGCTCCTCTGGAGACCCCGCTCAGCAAGTCAAGATTGTAATATCTTTCCTGCGGGGTGACCCTCAGAATTGGGCATTTGCATTGGCACCAGGGGATCCTGCGTTGCTCAATGTGGATGCGTTTTTTCTGGCATTGGGTTTGCTCTATGAGGAACCTAACCTAGAGATTCAGGCTGAAAAAGCTTTATTGGCTCTCTCTCAGGGGCAAGATGAAGCAGAAATATATTGTCAGAAATTTCGGAAATGGTCGGTGCTTACTCAGTGGAATGAGTGCGCCCTGGCTGCAGAATTCAGAGATGGCCTTTCTGAGGCCATTAAAGATGTTATGGTGGGATTCCCTGCGCCTACAGGTCTGAATGAGTCTATGACTATGGCTATTCAGATTGATCGGCGTTTACGGGAGCGCAAACCTGTGCACCATTTGGCGGTGTCTTCTGAACAGGCACCTGAGACAATGCAATGTGATAGAATTCAGTCCAGAAGTGAACGGCAAAACTATAGGCGGAAAAATGGGTTGTGTTTTTATTGTGGTGATTCAGCTCATGTTATATCAGCATGCTCTAAACGCACAAAAAAGGTTGATAAGTCTGTTGCCATTAGTACTTTACAGTCTAAGTTCATTCTGTCTGTGACTCTGATTTGTTCATTATCAGCCATTTCCGTCGATGCCTATGTGGATTCAGGCGCTGCCCTGAGTCTTATGGATTGGTCATTTGCCAACCGCTGTGGGTTTAGTCTGGAGCCTCTGGAAGTCCCTATTCCTTTGAAAGGAATTGACTCTACACCTTTGGCTATGAATAAACCTCAGTACTGGACACACGTGACCATGCGTATGACTCCCGTTCATCAGGAGGTGATTCGCTTCCTGGTACTGTATAATTTACATGATGTCTTAGTGCTTGGTCTGCCATGGTTACAAACTCATAACCCAGTCTTGGACTGGAAAACGATGTCTGTGTTAAGCTGGAGATGTCAGGGGGTTCATGATGATGCACCTCCGATTTCTATCGCTTCATCTACTCCTTCGGAGGTTCCTGTATTTTTGTCTGATTATCGGGATGTTTTTGAGGAGCCTAAGCTCAATTCGCTTCCTCCTCACAGGGATTGCGATTGTGCTATAGATTTGATTCCTGGCAGTAAATTTCCTAAAGGTCGTTTGTTCAATCTGTCAGTGCCAGAGCATACTGCTATGCGGGATTATGTTAAGGAGTCCTTGGAAAAGGGACATATCCGTCCATCTTCGTCTCCTTTGGGAGCAGGTTTTTTTTTCGTGGCCAAAAAAGATGGTTCCTTGAGGCCTTGTATAGATTACCGTCTTTTGAATAAGATTACGGTCAAATATCAGTGTCCTTTGCCATTGTTGACTGATTTGTTCGCTCGCATTAAGGGGGCTAAATGGTTCACTAAGATTGATCTTCGGGGTGCGTATAATCTTGTGCGGATTAAGCAGGGTGATGAGTGGAAAACCGCATTTAATACGCCTGAGGGCCATTTTGAGTATTTGGTGATGCCTTTTGGACTTTCTAATGCTCCTTCTGTCTTCCAGTCCTTTATGCACGATATTTTCCGTGAATATCTGGATAAATTTATGATCGTGTATTTGGATGATGTTTTGTTTTTTTCTGATGACTGGGAGTCCCATGTTCAGCAGGTCAGGAAGGTGTTTCAGGTCCTGCGGGCCAATTCTTTGTTTGTAAAAGGTTCAAAGTGTCTCTTTGGAGTCCAGAAGATTTCTTTTTTGGGGAATATTTTTTCCCCTTCTACTATTGAGATGGATCCCGTCAAGGTTAAAGCTATTTGTGACTGGACGCAGCCTACATCTCTTAAGAGTCTACAGAAGTTCTTGGGCTTTGCTAATTTTTATCGTCGTTTCATTACTAATTTTTCTAGTGTTGTTAAGCCTTTGACGGATCTGACTAAGAAGGGTGCTGATGTTGCTGATTGGTCTCCTGCGGCTGTGGAGGCCTTTCAGGAACTTAAGCGCCGGTTTTCTTCTGCTCCTGTGTTGCGTCAGCCAGATGTTTCGCTTCCTTTTCAGGTTGAGGTTGATGCTTCTGAGATTGGAGCGGGGGCGGTTTTGTCACAGAGAAGCTCCGATTGCTCGGTGATGAAGCCATGTGCGTTCTTTTCTAGAAAGTTTTCGCCCACTGAGCGGAATTATGATGTTGGTAATCGGGAGCTTTTGGCCATGAAGTGGGCATTTGAGGAGTGGCGTCATTGGCTTGAGGGTGCTAGACATCGTGTGGTGGTCTTGACTGATCACAAAAATCTGATTTACCTTGAGTCTGCCAAGCGTCTGAATCCTAGACAGGCTCGTTGGTCACTGTTTTTCTCCCGTTTCGATTTTGTGGTTTCATACCTGCCAGGTTCAAAGAATGTGAAGGCGGATGCTCTTTCTAGGAGTTTTGTGCCTGATTCCCCTGGAAATTCTGAGCCCACTGGTATCCTTAGGGATGGGGTGATTTTGTCGGCTGTCTTCCCAGACTTGCGACGTGCTTTGCAGGAGTTTCAGGCGGATAAACCTGATCGTTGTCTGCCTGAAAGACTGTTTGTTCCGGATAATTGGACCAGTAGAGTCATCTCCGAGGTCCATTCTTCTGCGTTGGCAGGTCATCCTGGAATATTTGGTACTAGAGACTTGGTGGCCAGGTCTTTTTGGTGGCCTTCCTTGTCGAGGGATGTGCGTTCTTTTGTGCAGTCTTGTGAAGTTTGCGCTCGGGCTAAGCCTTGCTGTTCTCGGGCCAGTGGATTGTTGTCACCTTTGCCTATCCCGAAGAGGCCTTGGACGCACATTTCCATGGACTTTATTTCGGATCTCCCTGTCTCTCAAAAAATGTCCGTCATCTGGGTTGTGTGTGACCGCTATTCTAAGATGGTTCATCTAGTACCCTTGCCTAAGTTACCTTCTTCCTCTAAGTTGGTCCCTCTGTTTTTTCAGAACGTGGTTCGTTTGCATGGGATTCCGGAGAACATTGTTTCTGACAGGGGATCCCAGTTTGTGTCTAGATTTTGGCGGACGTTCTGTGCTAAGATGGGCATTGATTTGTCCTTTTCGTCTGCATTCCATCCTCAGACGAATGGCCAGACGGAACGAACTAATCAGACCTTGGAAACTTATTTAAGGTGTTTTGTTTCTGCTGATCAAGATGACTGGGTTACCTTTTTGCCGCTTGCCGAATTTGCCCTTAATAATCGGGCTAGTTCTGCTACCTTGGTTTCTCCTTTCTTTTGTAATTCGGGGTTTCATCCTCGTTTTTCCTCTGGTCAGGTGGAGCCTTCTGATTGTCCTGGAGTGGACATGGTGGTGGATAGGTTGCATCAGATTTGGAGTCATGTGGTGGACAATTTGAAGTTGTCCCAGGAGAGGGCTCAGCAGTTTGCTAATCGCCGTCGCCGCGTGGGTCCTCGACTTCGTGTTGGGGACTTGGTGTGGTTGTCTTCTCGTTTTGTTCCTATGAAGGTCTCTTCTCCTAAGTTCAAACCTCGGTTCATCGGTCCCTATAGGATCTTGGAAATTCTTAACCCTGTGTCGTTTCGTTTGGATCTCCCGGCATCGTTTGCTATTCATAATGTGTTCCATCGGTCGTTGTTGCGGAAGTATGAGGTACCTGTTGTTCCTTCGCTTGAGCCTCCTGCTCCGGTGCTGGTGGAGGGAGAATTGGAGTATGTTGTGGAGAAGATCTTGGATTCTCGTGTTTCCAGACGGAAACTTCAGTATTTGGTCAAGTGGAAGGGTTATGGTCAGGAGGATAATTCTTGGGTGGTTGCCTCTGATGTTCATGCTGCTGATTTGGTCCGTGCATTTCATAGGGCTCATCCTGGTCGCCCTGGTTGTTCTCTTGAGGGTTCGGTGACCCCTCCTCAAGGGGGGGGTACTGTTGTGGATTCTGTTTTTGGGCTCCCTCTGGTGGTTACAGATGGTACTGGGTGACTTGTGTTCTCTGCGGTCTCTGGTGTCCACCTGTTCTATCAGATTATGGGAGTTTCCTATTTAACCTGGCTTTCTTGTCATTTCCTCGCCGGCGATCAATGTAATCAGTGTGTCTTGTTACCTCTGCTTTCAGCTTCTGTAATCTTCAGGACAAGCTAAGTTTTTGATTTTTCCTGTTCCACGTTTTGCTTTATTTTCGTTTTAGTCCAGCTTGCAGTTATGTGATTCCTTGTTGCTGGTTGCTCTAGTGGGCTGATATTACTCCTCATGTTCCATGAGTTGGCACATGAGTTCAAGTAATTTCAGGATGGTTTTTTGTAGGGTTTTTTGCTGACCGCGCAGTTCACTTTTGTATCCTCTGCTATCTAGTTTTAGCGGGCCTCATTTTGCTGAATCTGTTTTCATTACTACGTATGTGCTTTCCTCTCATTTCACCGTCATTACATGTGGGGGGCTGCTATTTCTGTGGGGTGTTTCTCTGGAGGCAAGAGAGGTCTTTGTTTCTTCTAATAGGGGAAGCTAGTCCTTCGGCTGGCGCGAGACGTCTAGAATCATCGTAGGCACGTTCCCCGGCTACTGCTAGTGTGTGAATTAGGTTCAGGATCGCGGTCAGCTCAGTTTCCATCACCCTAGAGCTTGTTCTGTTTTTTGTGCTTGTCCTTTTGTTATCCCCTGCCATTGGGATCATGACACCCATCTTACTAATTCTCATAAAGAATACCAAATAATAGCATCACAAACATTTTTTACATCCAGGTACCTTATTGATGACGTTGTCTCTAGAGTCATTCTTTTTCTTTATCCTGTCCAGACTCCATAAGATTTCTCATCCACGGCCATCTCTGCAGCCTTCCATCTTCTCCGGTATTGTGCAGCACATCCCCACACTATACCCTTAAAGATTGCAGTATCATTATAATGCTCCGAAATAAAATTATCTGCCTAGGCAGAACCCCTGAATAAATGCTTCTCACTATATTCCCTGCACAAAATATGACCCCACGCTGTGCCCTTACACTCTTGCCCCATGCTACCCCCCACACACTGCTCAGTCTCTATTCTGTGCCCACTCACTCCTCCCCTTCCCACACTGTCTCACATGTTTCCCCCTCCCTCCTCATACATTTACCTTCTCACTTTCCATACTACCACCTCACACATCCCGTCAGCCCCCATACTGTGTCCTTATACATTTTCTCCTTGCTCCTCATACTATGTCCGCACCCGTACCACAACTCACCATACTGTGTCTGCATCCTTCCCCCATACATGCCCCCCATCTCTTACCTTCCTCCTGCCTGCCACATTAGACTACCCAACTACACCCCCCCTCCCTCCCTAGATATGCCTCTGAGTGTGTGGAGAGGCCTCCTGCTCAGAGATGAGGATCAGACAGTTGGCACTTCACAAAGCAGATCTTTTTGTTTTAAGTGAGGTTGTTCGTTCTTTGTGAAATTGTATTCTCTCAGACTACACTTTGAGAGCTCTTGGCATAAAAAACAGTTTCACAATTGGATTTTTTTTTTCTAAATTGAGATTGTTAACCGCATCATGACTGGAGATATTTTGTTGCTTTGTTTTCGGCTCTGCTACATGCAGATTATCAGATCACCTGTATGTAGAAGAATTGCTGACTTGCTATGAGCGACGACCACCGGGCGGCGCTCATAGCAATCATGCAGTGACAGCGATAGAGGTCTGCTGGAGACCTCTGGTTGTCATGCCAACCCATTGGTGACCCACGATCTTGTGACAGAGGCGCCAATGGGCAGGATTTCCGATGCGCTTGCCGGAAGCACATGTTAAATGCGGCTGTCAGTTTGACAGTGGCATTCAACAGCCGCAGGAAGATCGTGATTCCTCCAGCGGCTGTTAGCGGCACATGTCAGCCGTTTTGAACAGCTGACATGTGCCGGAAAAGATGTGGGCTCACAGCTGGAGACTACATCAACGAGAGGGCGTCCAACATCGGCTTACTATTACGCCCAATGTCGGAAAGGGGCTAATGTGTAATGGCTGTGTTTAACCATGCAGGAACATAGTCTGTATCTAATCAGCTGAGATCCCATGCTATCCTGTCTGTATACTTTATTCCTTACTCCTATCCAGGAGATGTGCTATGATGAGACCATGTTCTGCACTGTCAAACAGCCATTACACAGTGGGTACATATAAGATTATCTCGGCAATTAACTGTATATTTCAAGAGGTAAACTTTCTTACTTTCGAGAGCATTAAGTTGGCATAAGGAAATTTTAGAAGCCATGGACTGCTCTACTGAAAGTTATAAATGAACAAATTGCCACAGGGAGGAATTGTCACGCTGTGACTGTACAAATAACAAAAATATTTCCTGGATGCTGCGCCTGAGTCCCGTAAATTAATCCACTCATCTCTAGTCCCAACTGTCCCAGATACAGCAAACAGTCCAAATCCAGGAAATATTTTTTAAGGGCTAGATTCCAGCAGTGAGTGGTCGTGAATTCTTCAGCCTTGGGGAGGATGCTCCCGCACCAGGCACGAACGGACTGTGGGGAGGAAGTTCCTATGCCATCATGCCCATCACACACAGGATCACCTGGACATCTGCAAGTGCCTCTCAGCGCGGTAATCTTCTTTTTCTTTGCATTGGATATTGTTTTTTATTTTTGGTTTATTACAGTAGAACGAGGGCTTCGGTGGCGTAGGCGTTTGATGAGTTTAACTAGTTTTTCCATTTTTATTTAAAATTAACTGATTATTTTAGTTTTAATAAAATACTTTATTCTGGCTGTGTATTTAATTTACCATATAACTAAAGGATTAGTAATGGATATGTGTCTTATATACACCTCTCCATTACTAAGCTGTGGGTTTGATGTCACCTGACAATACAAAGGTGACATCAACCCCACTTGCCACCGCTACAGGGCAAGTGGGAAGAGCCAGGCAAAGTGGCAGAATTGGTGTATCTAGTAGATGGGCCTTTTCTGGGCAGTTGCGGGCTGCTTTTTTTGGCTTTTATCAACCTGAGAATACCAGCCCCCAGCTGTCTGCTTTAACGTTTCTTCCACCATCTATTTAAGTCAATGGATGAAAAAAAAAACAAAACCTGTGCGCCTGAGATTTCTGAAATTTCATTGGCTTTTCGGGTAAAAAAAATATATATATATATTTATATACACACAAAAAAAAAAACAAAACAAAAAAAACAGCGCAGGAAACATCCAGTGTGAACTTACCCTAAAGGTGAGGAGATTTGGCCCACCAGCCTTACCCCAAGCTGTCCCCTCCCCAGGAGCTCTGCGATAGAAATGCTAGTGTATAAACGCGCAAGACAAACAGGGATACACACACACACACACACACACACACACAAAAAAAACTACTAAACATAAACACTCACCAAAAAGTTAGAGAAGAATATAGGGAGGGATAGGTACGTACAAAGCGAACAGGAATAGGACAATGAAAAAAGCATGCATCAACAAAAAAAAATAAAAATTTAAATAAAAATCAGCATACAACAATCTCTAGCAGCAACAACAACTACTACTATCTCCAATGTCGGCACATAATAATAATAATCATTTTTATTTATATAGCGCCAACATATTCCGCAGCGCTTTACAAATTATAGAGGGGACTTGTACAGACAATAGACATTACAGCATAACAGAAATACAGTTCAAAACAGATACCAGGAGGAATAAGGGCCCTGCTCGCAAGCTTACACACTATGATTGTATGACATAAACTCAGGAAGTAAACTTTCAATGGGAAGGAAGAAAACATCTGGCCAGATTTTATTGCAAGGAAATGAGCAGGCCAGCTGTGAGATGCAGCTACCCAACATAGAGAGGGTCGTTAACCTCTTCAGCACAAAAGGAAACAATCTATTTAAAATGGGGAAAAAAAACCTCAGGCTAGATGGCAGACTTGCGATTCACAATACGTAACCATTTCCTAATCTCCCAGGAGAACGTGACACTTGTGATATGAATTATAATGCAATTTATGGGAAGTAGCAGGAGATCATTGTATTGTCTAGAAGTCTTCAACTTGAAAATTTCTACAAAGTGATCCTGCGAGCAGCATCTCACCAATCCACAACAGTTTTCTTGCTTTGTACTCGTGAGGGATTTATGCTTAAACATGTCTGCAAATGGGGTTTCTGGCTTTGTTTCTTAGGACTAGCATCATGACTCTCATATGACTTTTTGCCACTAAAGTTCCTGTCCTTATACCAAATAGGTTCCCCACTATAACCAAAGGATCCCTTCTACACTTATAACTAGACTACTGGAGAAAGCAGAAGGAGCACTGATCCAAATAATAAATTCAATACAAATTATTTATTAAACATAGCATAACATACATACGTAGACTATGGATAGCATAAATTCAAGGGACATAGCACAAAAACCAATTATTGCACTTGGGACATCACTAATGCCATGTCAAAGCTGGATAGACTACAAACAATTAACTCCCTAGGTGAAAGCAAGGATGACATATATCTTTAAATTATCAATAAGTGTCTGCCTACCAATCTACAAATGTCTATCCGCCAGTATAATGGCAAGAGAAAGAATATAACAGGCTGTCTCACTGGCTACATACCCATAACTGCATTACATAAACAAATCGATAAACAGCCGATATTACCCTGCATAGACATAACAAATTACATGCTGGCAAGTTATTATCAAACTATACCTGTGGACATGATGTCAGTGACGCCCGTGCAATGTACGCCTCGATGCGCGTTTCGCTGTCAAACACTGCTTCGTCGGGAGTTCCTGTCCTCTTTACTCTAAAATGGGCTGTATCCATATCATGTTTGATTGTAACTAAAGTCTCGCTAGACATTTTTAAAGTTTTCAGCAGTCTCATTATCATTGGCAGGATTACAATACCAGATAAAGTTATGTAGGAATGTATTCACGATTTTTCTTTTAGTTATCTATCTATTAGTGTCTATGAACTGCAACAGCTATACTTTAAAGTTGCAGCAAGGCATGCAATCTTTTTAACAAGTTATATACCTTTTCAGTACTGTTTAAAGTTTGTCCAGGCTCTTTTAAAAAAAAAAAAATAGAAAATTTTCACTTCACAGTATATTTCACTTCCTAATATTAAGATTTATACAAGCTGTTGGCCAATGGAAACATTCATGGATTTGTGTAAAGGTACTATGTTCAAGCACAGATGCTCTTCTGTGCACCTACTCACTGTCCCACTCTTCCTTTGACATCACCGGTGTTACAGTAACCAGCAAATGATGGCAGAGAGAACTGTGCAGACAGTATGGTGAGTGGTGGTATGGGTGCGGACACAGTATGGAGGGATGTGTGAGGAGGCAATATGGCAAGCGAGAGGGTAAATGTATGAAGAGGGAGGGGAAACGTGCAAGGAGATAGGAAGGGGGGGGTAGGTGTAAGTGGGTACAAAATAGAGACCGAGTAGTGGTGATGGGGGAGCATGGGGCAACAGTGAAAGGGCACAGCCAGGAGATGACAGTATACCAAGGATGGGGGCAGGCACAGTTTAGAGACTGCGAGAACAGTGTTAAGAGGTGGCCCAGAATGGAAAAGAGGGAGCAGTGTAGAGAACATGTATTATAAAGGGACAGCATGGGGGTCATATTTTGCACAGGGAATATAGTGAGGTGAATTATTTATTCAGGGGCTCAGCCTAGGCAGATATTTTTATTTGGGAGCATTATGACACGGCTATCTTTAAAGGGAACCTGTCACCTGAATTTGGCGGGACTGGTTTTGGGTCATATGGGCGGAGTTTTCGGGTGTTTGATTGACTCTTTCCTTACCCGCTGGCTGCATGCTGGCCGAAATATTGGATTGAAGTTCATTGTTTGTCCTCCGTAGTACACGCCTGTGCAAGGCAAGATTGCCTTGCGCAGGTGTGTACTACGGAGGACAGAGAATGAACTTCAATCCAATATTGCGGCCAGCATGCAGCCAGCGGGTAAGGAAAGAGTGAATCAAACACCCAAAAACTCCGCCCATATGACCCAAAACCAGTCCCGCCAAATTCAGGTGACAGGTTCCCTTTAAGGGTGTAGTGTGGGGGATGTGCTGCACAATATGTTACTATCTATGTTACTTTCTTGCTAACTATGTTACTACTAGATGGTAGCCCGATTCTAATGCATCGGGTATTCTAGAATATGTATGTAGTTTATTTATGAAGATTTTCGAATAATACATTGAATACACAGGATTCAGCCGTCCGGGCGCGACCAATTAACAAAGCGTGGTTCAAATCCCGCGCCAATTCGTGGCCGGACTGCACCTGTCGCTGATTGTTCGCGGCCGGCCACTTAGTATATAGCACAGCCACGTAGTACATAGCACAGCCACGTAGTACATAGCACAGCCCATGGAGTGTATAACAGCCCACATAGCATATAACAGCCACGTAGTTTATAACAGCCCACGTAGCATATAACACAGCTCATATCTATAATATAACGCTGGGAGCGTCACTCTGTCCGAAGCCTTTATAGACTGCGCTGGCGCAAGCGCCGGCGCAGTCTGGGCCTCACAGAGTGACGCTCCCGGGAGATCGCGGTATGCGTTCACACTGAACGCACACCGCGATCTCCAACAGAGAAGCAGGGACCGCCAGGAGGGTGAGTATCGGCCATATTCACCTGTCCTGCGTTCCACCGCTGAGCGCCGCCATCTTCCCGGTCTTCGGCCTGTGACCTTCAGTTCAGAGGGCGCGATGACGCGCTTAATGCGTGCCAGCGCCGCCCTCTGACTGAACAGTCACAGCCAGGAGACCGGGAAGATGGCGGCGCTCAGCGGTGGAACGGGACAGACAGGTGAGTATAGTAAGTGCTGGGGGGCCTGAGCTGGCGGCGATACCGGCACCTGACCCCCACAGCGCGCCGGTGTCCCCGCCTGCTCAGGCCCCCGGATGGGTGCAGCACATGACAGGATGGGGACGCAGGATGGTTGCAGCACATACCAGGATGGGGACGCAGGATGGTTACAGCACATACCAGGACGGGGACGCAGGATGGGGACACAGGATGGTTGCAGCACATGACAGGATGGGAACGCAGGATGGGCGCAGCACATACCAGGATGGGGACGCAGGATGGGTGCAGCACATACCAGGATGGGGACGCAGGATGGGTGCAGCACATGACAGGATGGGTGCAGCACATGACAGGATGGGGACGCAGGATGGGTGCAGCACATACCAGGATGGGGACGCAGGATGGGTGCAGCACATGACAGGATGGGGACACAGGATGGGTGCAGCACATACCAGGATAGGGACGCAGGATGGGTGCAGCACATGACAGGATGGGGATGCAGGATGGGTGCAGCACATACCAGGATGGGGACGCAGGATGGGTGCAGCACATGACAGGATGGGGACGCAGGATGGGTGCAGCACATGACAGGATGGGGGCGCAGGATGGGTGCAGCACATGACAGGATGGGGACGCAGGATGGGTGCAGCACATGACAGGATGGGGGCGCAGGATGGGTGCAGCACATGACAGGATGGGGACGCAGGATGGGTGCAGCACATGACAGGATGGGGACACAGGATGGGTGCAGCACATGACAGGATGGGGACGCAGGATGGGTGCAGCACATGACAGGATGGGGACGCAGGATGGAGCAGCACATTACAGGATGGGGACGCAGGATGGGTGCAGCACATGACAGGATGGGGACACAGGATGGAGCAGCACATACCAGGATGGAGACCATATACCAATATAAATGCTCGCCACCCGGGTGTAGAACGGGTTCAATAGCTAGTAGTATATAACAGCCCACGCACACAGTATATAACACAGCCCACATAGTGTATAACAGCCCACATAGTGTATAACACAGCCCACATAGTGTACAGCACAGCCACATAGTATATTGCACAGCCCACGTAGTATATAGCAGAGCCCGCGGAGTATATTGCACAGCCCGCGTAGTATATTGCACAGCCCGCGTAGTATATTGCACAGCCATGTAGTTTGTTGCACAGCCACGTAGTATATTGCACAGGCCACGTAGTATATAACACAGCCAGGCAGTATATTGCACATCCGACGTAGTATATAGCAATGTGGGCATCATATCCCTGTTAAAAAAAAAAAATAGTTATATACTCATCCTCCGTCGGCCCCCCGGATCCAGAACAGGCCTTTCCAGCTCCTCGCGACGCTCCAGTGACCGCTCCATGCATTGCGATCTCGCGAGATGATGGCGTAGCGGTCTTGCAAGACCGCATGTCATCATCTCGCGAGATCGCAATGCATGGAGCGGTCACCGGAGCGTCGCGAGGAGCTGGAAAGGCCTTTTCTGGATCCGGGGGGCCGACAGACGGTGAGTATATAACTATGTTTTTTATTATTTTTAACATTAGATCTTTTTACTATTGATGCTGCATAGGCAACATCTATAGTAAAAAGTTGGTCACACAGGGTTAATAGCAACGTTAACGGACTGCGTTACACCGCGGCATAACGCGGTCCGTTAACGCTGCCATTAACCCTGTGTCAGCGCTGACTGGAGGGGAGTATGGAGCGGGCACTGACAGCTGGGGAGTAGGGAGGGACTAAGTCTCGGCCGAACTGTGCTCGTTGCTGATTGGTCAATCAGTGATGCTGGATTTCCAGGACAGACAGACAGACGGAAGTGACAATTATGTAGTAGGTAAGGGACAATACAAATATCTATCAGAGGATCTGTTTATACCAAGGAAGGTGACACAAGGGGGCATTATCTGCGTCTGGAGGAGAGAAGGATTTTCCACCAACATAGAAGAGAATTCTTTAGGGCAGCGAGAATCTGGCATTCCTTGTTTGAGAAGGTGGTGATGGCGAAATCAGTCGAGGGATGCAAGAGAGGCCTGGATGTCTTCCTGGAGCAGAACAATATTGTATCTTACAGTGATTAGGTTCTTTAGAAGGATGTAGATCTGAGGATTTATTCTGAAGGAATATAGGCTTAACTGGATGGACAAATGTCTTTTCAGCCTTGCTAATGAGTCGCCCACCAGGGCTGTGGGGTACCCCATACCAGGTCCAGATTTCACAGGGGGCTGTCACGGTGGCAACCCGGTCCGTGGCCCTGGGCGCCCACGTAAAAGGGGAAATTGAATAAAGTTTATGTTCGTGACTCCATCTGTGGTATTCGGTCAGTGGGGACCGACGCTGCTTTAAGGGGTCCTCTGCGGTGATGTTAGGGCAGCTAGATGGTATAACTTCCCACAGGTGAAGTGTGTCCCCAGGGCTCCTGGAGTGTAGATGGAAGATGGTGAATGGCGCAGTAAAGAACGAGGACACAGGTTTGCAGTCTCTTTACCTGGTTTACTGAAGACTTCAGGCAGCCACAGTCCAGGGCACCAGATCACAGGACAGGCAGGGTCCAGCCAGCTTGGAGGCAAGGTGGGAGTCCCCTTATCCAGGTGGAGATAAAAGCCTTCCTCTAGTGCGGTGGTGTTGTAGTCCCTTACTGCCTACGACTTCTGAGAAGGCCATCACCGTTTTTCTCTGTCCCCCATATAGGATAGGACACAAACCCGTATGACAGGTGAGTCGAGCCTTTTTACAGGATCTCTATCATGACCCGGGCTCTATGTGTCACTGTGCCTCCTGGGTATTGAGGCGAATAGGTAACTTGCAGTTGAGCTGTCCTGCCCGTCTCTGCAGTAAACCTTAGGCTATGTGCACACATTGTGGATTAGCTTTAGGAATTTCTGGTGCGGATTCTGCCTCTCCTGGCAGAAAACGCAGCTGCGGATTTGTTGCGGTTTTTGTGCGGATCCGCAGCGTTTTTGCTGCGTTTTTTACCCCTGTGGATTTCTATAATGGAATGGGTACAAAAACGCTGCAGATCTGCAAAAAAGAAGTAGTGACATGCTACTTCTTTTAAACTGCAGCATTTCCACAGCGGATTTTCCGCAACGTGTTCACAGCTTTTTTTTCTCATTGATTTACATTGTACTGTAAATCAATTGCGGATCTGCAGCGTTTCTGCACCTCAAAAATCGCTGCGGATCCACAGAAAATCTGCAACGTGTGCACATAGCCTTAAGGTACCTTCACACATAACGATATCGTTAACGATATCGTTGCTTTTGTGACGTAGCAACGATATCGTTAAGGAAATCGTTCTGTGAGACAGCGACCAACGATCAGGCCCCTGCTGGGAGATCGTTGGTCGCTGAGGAAAGTCCAGAACTTTATTTAGTCGCTGGACTCCCTGCAGACATCGCTGGATCGGCGTGTGTGACACCGATCCAGCGATGTCTTCACTGGTAACCAGGGTAAACATCGGGTTACTAAGCGCAGGGCTGCGCTTAGTAACCCGGTGTTTACCCTGGTTACCAGCGTAAAAGTAAAAAAAAAAAAACACTACATACTTACCTACCGCTGTCTGTCCCCGGCGCTGTGCTCTGCTCTCCTCCTGCACTGGCTGTGAGCGTCGGTCAGCCGGAAAGCAGAGCTGTGACGTCACCGCTCTGCTTTACGGCCGCTGTGCTCACAGCCACTGCAGGAGGAGTGCAGAGAAGCTGAGCGCCGGGGACAGACAGCGGTAGGTAAGTATGTAGTGTTTGTTTTTTTTTACTTTTACGCTGGTAACCTGGGTAAACATCGGGTTACTAAGCGCGGCCCTGCGCTTAGTAACCCGATGTTTACCCTGGTTACCCGGGGACCTTGGGATCATTGGTCGCTGGAGAGCTGTCTGTGTGACAGCTCTCCAGCGACCAAACAGCGACGCTGCAGCGATCGACATCGTTGTCGGTATCGCTGCAGCGTCGCTGAGTGTGAAGGTACCTTTAGAGTCCCTTACCACCTTGTTGTTCCAGCTACAGATTATCTGCACCTCAGAGGGAGGCAGCCCATTTGCAGCTGGTCTCCCCTGATATCGCTCTCACACACTCGCTGCAATCTGTTCTGCTTTCTGTATTATCCCTGTCCTAGAGCTGCAGCACTTTCTCATACGTTCTTCCTGCCTCAGACTGCTCTCCGACACTATCTGACTCACTTTCCCTTCAAACCCCAATAGATATAGGGGAGTCACCTAGGAATAGGATCAAAAGCTCCCCCTTGTGGCCTGGAGTGTGAATATGTTGCATGCTTGTGTTTACCTGGTGAAAGTTATCCTTCCTTGCCTCCAAGCATAACATCATTCTCCCTGTGAGTAAAGCAATGTCACTGTGACGACCAGGACCCTGGGGTGTCACACTAACTTTGTTAATATAGGAGGAGATGGAAGGCTGAGGAGATGGCCATTGATGATAAATCTTATGGAGTCTGGACGAGGTGAAGAAAAGAGACTTCAGAGACAACATTCTCAACAAAAGTACCTGGATGGAAAAAAAAAACAAAAAAAAAAACTAATTCTCATTTTTATTTATGTTAGGAGCATTAAAAGGGGTTGTCCAAGTTTGATGAGTCTGCAGTCATTCTACATGACTGCAGACTTCTGAATTCACAGTGCACACTGTCAGGATAGCATAGCATTTAAGGCTGAAAGAAGACTTTAAGTCTGTCTAGTTCAAGCCATAGCCTAACATATTGATCCAGAGGAAGAAAAACAAAAAAAATGTCCTTTCACAAATCCACATTCAGCAATCGGACTAGTTCCCTGGATTAACACCCTATCAAGGAATCTTATATATCTCCTGTAACTTTTCAAGAAAGGCATCCAGTCCCCTCTTAAATTTTAGTAGTAAAATTCTCCAGCAGGAGGATTCTCCGGTGCCAATTTGCAAACATGTGGTCATGTGCTGACTAGACATGCGTGGCCTCCCTCAATGAAGAATAAAAAAAAAAAAAAATTTGAGCAAGGCTGGACACGTCTAGTCAGAATGTGGCCAGAAGCATCTAAGTCACATACAGGTGCAAGGGAGAATCTTTTGGAATGGGAAAACACCGGATTATGTACCGGTAATGCTCTTTTATAGAGCCACGACAGCACCCACTGAGAGAGGGGATCCGCCCCTAGGAACAGGAAACCCTACGGAGAGATAAAAGGGGCGGTCCCCCTCGCTCCCACAGTTTGGGTTACAGAGATTGCGAGGAACCGCCCACCAGTTTTAGTAGACAATTCTTTATCATCATTCATTATAATTTAACTACGTATAACTACAAGAATCCACCACCCTTAACAGTGCTCATATGTACACTAATATATGTAAATGGGAGGGAAGTGAAGGGGTGCTGTCGTGGCTCTATAAAAGAGCATTACCAGTACGTAATCCGGTGTTTTCTCTTCGCCACGACAGCACCCACTGAGAGACTTTCAGAGATAGTTATTTGGGGGGGATTATCGTATTAAGGACTGATCTACCGAAACACAAGTCAGTGGAGGCAGATAGATCTAATCTATAGTGACTATAGAAGGTAGAAGGAGAGGACCAGGTTGCGGCCTTACATATGAGTTCTATAGGAACCTCTGCCCGTTCAGCCCAGGATGATGCTATCGCCCGGGTGGAATGTGCCTTCACAGTCTCAGGTGGATTCTCCCCTTTAGATGAATAGGCCAGGTATATCGCCTCCCGAATCCATCGGGATAGTGTGCCTTTTGTAACACCAGATCCTTTCCTTTGACCCTGGAAGGAAACAAAGAGAGCCCTGCTCTTCCTCCAGGCGCTAGTCCTATCCAGATAAGTTATTATAGCCCTTCTCACATCTAAAGTATGGTACTTCTCTTCTTCCTGGTCTGTAGGATTATTATAGAAAGAAGGAAGAAGGATCTCTTGAGACCTATGGAATTTTGTACACATTTTAGGTAGGTAGGAAGGGTCTGTTTTCAGGACAATTCTATCAGGAAATATTGACATAAAGGGAGGATCTACTGATAGCGCCTGCATGTCACCTACTCTTCTTGCCGATACTAACGCGACAAGAAGAACGGTCTTAAGTGAAATATATTTAATGTGAGCTAAGTCTAGAGGCTCAAATGGATGACCTGTTAAGGCTTCCAGGACCAAATTAATATCCCAAGGAGGCATCTGCGGAATCTGAACTGGCTCTGATCTCTGGCAAGCTGAAATAAATCTAGCTATCCATCTATTACCCGCAACATTGTGACTATACAAGGCCCCTAGAGCAGAAACTTGTACTTTCAGAGTATTAACTGAAAGACCTAGGTCACGTCCTTTTTGAAGAAATTCTAGAATAGTGGAGACGGGAATTTCACTAGATAACGCCGATGGATAGAGATTTAGAAATTTCTTCCACACTCTCACATATTATTATTATTATTATTATTTATTATTATAGCGCCATTTATTCCATGGCGCTTTACATGTGAGGAGGGGTATACATAATAAAACAAGTACAATAATCTTGAAAAATACAAGTCACAACTGGTACAGGAGGAGAGAGGACCCTGCCCGCGAGGGCTCACAATCTACAAGGGATGGGTGAGGATACAGTAGGTGAGGGTAGAGCTGGCCGTGCAGCGGTTTGGTCAATCGGTGGTTACTGCAGGTTGTAGGCTTGTCGGAAGAGGTGGGTCTTCAGGTTCTTTTTGAAGGTTTCGATGGTAGGCGAGAGTCTGATATGTTGTGGTAGAGCATTCCAGAGTAGGGGGGATGCACGAGAGAAATCTTGTATGCGATTGTGGGAAGAGGAGATAATAGGGGAGTAGAGAAGGAGATCTTGTGAGGATCGGAGGTTGCGTGCAGGAAAGTACCGGGAGACGAGGTCACAGATGTATGGAGGAGACAGGTTGTGGATGGCTTTATATGTCATGGTTAGGCTTTTGTACTGGAGTCTCTGGGTGATGGGGAGCCAGTGCAGGGATTGACAGAGGGGAGAGGCCGCGGAATAGCGGGGGGACAGGTGGATTAGTCGGGCAGCAGAGTTTAGAATAGATTGGAGGGGTGCAAGAGTGTTAGAGGGGAGGCCACAGAGCAGGAGGTTACAGTAGTCAAGGCGGGAGATGATGAGGGCATGGACTAGGGTTTTTGCAGATTCTTGGTTTAGGAATGTGCGGATCCGTGAAATATTTTTGAGTTGGAGGCGGCAGGAAGTGGAAAGGGTTTGGATATGTGGTTTAAAGGAGAGATCAGTGTCAAGGATTACCCCAAGACAG
Source organism: Ranitomeya imitator (assembly GCF_032444005.1). Taxonomy (NCBI): domain Eukaryota; kingdom Metazoa; phylum Chordata; class Amphibia; order Anura; family Dendrobatidae; genus Ranitomeya; species Ranitomeya imitator. The sequence goes on from NC_091283.1 coordinate 589,390,619, forward strand.
CGGGCTTGTGGGACTGGGGAGAGTGGGCAGCCGTTTACTGTAATGGATAGGTTCGTTGGGGAGATCGCGTGAGATGGGGGAAAGATGATGAATTCTGTTTTGTCCATGTTAAGTTTTAGAAATCTAGTGGAGAAGAAGGATGAAATAGCAGACAGACATTGAGGGATTCTGGTTAGTAGGGAGGTGATATCTGGTCCAGAGATGTAGATCTGTGTGTCGTCAGCATAGAGATGATACTGAAAGCCGTGAGATTCTATGAGCTGTCCCAGGCCAAAGGTGTAGATGGAGAAGAGCAGGGGTCCTAGAACTGAACCTTGCGGGACTCCGACAGATAGGGGGCGAGGTGAGGAGGTGGTGTGTGAGTGGGAGACGCTGAATGTACGGTCAGTTAGGTATGATGAGATCCAGGATAGGGCCAATTCTGTGATGCCAAGGGATGAGAGGGTCTGCAGCAGCAGGGAATGGTCCACTGTGTCAAAGGCAGAGGACAGGTCCAGGAGGAGGAGGACAGAGTAGTGTCGCTTGCTCTTGGCGGTTAATAGGTCATTGGTGACCTTAGTTAGGGCAGTTTCAGTGGAGTGGTGTGACCGGAAGCCTGATTGAAAGCGGTCGAAGAAGGAGCAGGAAGATAGATGGGAGGACAGTTCAATATGGACATGTTGTTCCAGTAGTTTTGAGGCAAAGGGGAGAAGTGATATAGGGCGATAGCTAGATACAGAGGATGGGTCAAGAGAGGGCTTTTTGAGGATAGGTGTGATTGTGGCATGTTTAAAGCTTGAGGGGAAAATGCCAGTTGTTAGTGATAGGTTAAAGAGATGGGTTAGGGTTGGGATGAAGACTGTGGTGAGGTTTGGGATGAAGTGGGATGGGAGTGGGTCAAGTGCACAGGTGGTGAGATGCGATCTTGAGAGTAGAGTGGAGAGTCCGTCTTCTGTAATGGTGGAGAAGTTGGTTTTGGAGGTGGAGGGCTGGGTAGTTGGGAGGAAGGGTTCTGGGGGTTGTTTACTAAAATTGTCTCTGATGTTCTCAATTTTCTGCTTGAAAAATGAGGCGAAGTCTTCAGCTGAGATGAGTGGGGAGGGAGGAGGTGCTGGGGGACGGAGGAGAGAGTTGAAGGTGTTGAATAACTGTTTGGGGTTGTGAGACAGGGAGGATATGAGAGATGAGAAGTAGGTTTGTTTTGCTGTGGCGAGCATGGTTTTGAAAGCAGTGAGGGACTGTTTGAATGCGATGAAGTGCTCGATGGAGTGGGATCTTTTCCATCTGCGCTCAGCAGCTCTGGAAGCTCGCCTCAGTTCTTTTGTCATGCTGGTGTGCCAGGGTTGTCTGTTGATTTTGCGAGCTTTGGTATGTGTGAGAGGGGCAAGAGATTCCAAAGCTGCAGCTATTGTGGTGTTATATAGAGCGGCAGCATCATCCGCATTGTGTAGGGAGCTTATGTCTGTGAGAGGGAGGAGGGATTCAGAGAGTGAGTGAAGATCAAGGTGTTTAAGATTTCTGCGAGGGTGTGAGAGTTTGTGGGGTGGGGGTTGTAGACAAGGAGTGGAAAGGGAAGAGAATGTAAGTAGGTTGTGGTCAGAAAGAGGAAGAGGTGAGTTTGAGAGGTTAGATAGGGAGCAGAGGCGGGTGAGAATGAGGTCCAGTGTGTGACCATCTTTGTGGGTGGCTGTAGAAGACCATTGAGTGAGGCCAAAGGAGGAAGTGAGAGATAGAAGTTTAGTGGCAGCTGAGAGGGAAGTGTCAATGGGGATGTTGAAGTCGCCCATGATGATAGTGGGGATGTCAGCGGCGAGGAAGTGGAGTAGCCAGGTGGTGAAGTGGTCGAAGAAGGTGGTGGCTGGCCCTGGGGGACGGTAATATATATGTCAGTAGTGGATCTTTTTCTACTTGTTAACAAGGTATTAATTACACTATCGGAGAAGCCTCTTAGTTTTAACAGCTGCCTCTCAAATTCCAGGCTGTCAACCTTAGTCCCTTCACATGAGGGTGGTTGAAGGGCCCCTGGGAAAGAAGATCCTGATCCTCCGGGAGGATCCACGGATCCGAGATGGACATGGCTCTGAGCAGGGAAAACCATGGTCTTTTTGGCCAAAATGGGGCAATCAGGATTATATTTGCCCGGTCCTCCCTTATCTTCCTGATTACTGTTGGTAGAAGAATCAGAGGAGGAAAAGCGTATGCTTTCTGAAATGTCCAAGGAGTCTGAAGGGCATCGAGAATGTCGGGATTGTCGGCCCGGAACATTGAAGCGAATCTTTTTAGTTGTCGGTTTTGTCTTGTGGCGAAGAGATCTATCTCGGGTGTACCCCATTTCATGGTTATCATTTTGAAAATTTGATGATTTAGGACCCACTCTCCTTGGTGGAGGGTATGACGGCTGAGGAAGTCTGCTCTTGAGTTGTCCACTCCTCTGACATGTAGCGCTGACAGGGACAGAAGATGTTCTTCGGCTATGGTTAGAATGTCTTCGGTTATAGACATGAGCGTTCCTGATCTTGTTCCTCCTTGATGATTGATATAGGCGACTGAGGTCATGTTGTCGGACAGAATTCTGGTATGTGTCCCGTGTAGCTGCGGAAGGAATTCACATAGAGCATGATAGATAGCTTTTAGCTCTCTTATATTAGAAGAGTCGTCTGACTCCGTGACTGACCATAATCCTTGGACTAAATGGTCTTTTAAATGTGCGCCCCAGCCAGTAGGACTGGCATCAGTATATATTATATTTGAGGGTTTAACTACCCAGGGGACTCCACTGACCAGGTTTTTTGGATCTAGCCACCATATCAGAGATTGGATTACATTATTAGAAAGGGAAATTTTAATATTTAAATGACCATGAGATTTTTCTTCTTCATGTAAAATTGCATACTGTAAATGCCTCGAGTGAAATTGGGCCCATGGAACCGCTGAAATACATGACGTGAAGGAGCCAAGAAGGGACATGCCTTCTCTCAAAGAAATTAGGGGTTTATCTATTACTGACTGAACTTTATTCCTGACCGTTATCTGTTTATTTTCCGGAAGGAAACATTTCTGGCTTGTAGAATCTAATATAATCCCTAGGAAAATTTGCCGAGTTGTTGGGATAAGTCTAGATTTCTCCCAGTTTATTATCCAACCCAATTTTTGCAGAGATGCTATCATATCACACAACCGTTGTTGACATTGCGAAGGAGAATTTCCTACTACTAAGATGTCAGCTAAGTAGGGAATTACGAGAGTGTCTTTTAGTCTTAGATATGACATTACCTCCGCCATTAGTTTAGTGAATACTCTTGGGGCTATAGATAGCCCAAAAGGCATTGCAGTATACTGAAAGTGTCGGACACACCCATTCAATACAATCGCTACCCGTAGATATTGTTGATGCTCTGCATAAATAGGTAGATGGTAATACGCATCTTTAAGGTCGAGAACTGTCATAAAGCAATAGGGAAACAGGAGTTTAATGGTGGACCGGATAGATTCCATCTTAAAGGTTTGATTTTCTAGGTAGATGTTTAATTTTTTAAGATTAATAAAAGTTCTGAATGTTCAATCTGGTTTTGGAATCAAAAATAACGGGGAATAGAATCCCTTTCCCTCCTGTAGGAATGGAACCTCCACCAAGACTCCCTTAGCTAGGAGATTTATTACCTCCTGCTCCAATGCCTCTTGTTGTAACTGAGACTTTAATGAAGTCAATAGAAATGAGTCCGGAGGGACTCGGGAAAATTTTAATTGTAACCCAGAGGCAATAAGGTTATTTGCCCAAATATTTGCTGTTATGGCCCGCCATTCATTAGCGAAGGAGGACAATCTGCCTCCCACAGGTAGATCTGTCCTAACGGGGTTTTTCTTCAAACTTGAAAGGGCGCTTCCCAAAGAACGCACCCTTTTGTTTTGTGTCCCAGCGATCCTGGTTCTTAAACTCCTTCCTTTTATTAAATGCGGGCTTTCGGAACGCTCTCCTATAAAATGGAACGTAATTATTACTATTTGGAAAGCCTTTCTTCCTTTCCCCTGCTTTAGTTAAAGGGACTCTGTCACCTGAATTTGGCGGGACTGGTTTTGGGTCATATGGGCGGAGTTTTCGGGTGTTTGATTCACCCTTTCCTTACCCGCTGGCTGCATGCTGGCTGCAATATTGCATTGAAGTTAATTCTCTGTCCTCCATAGTACACGCCTGCGCAAGGCAATCCAAGGTGGCTTCCTTTTGGACGATCCGCTCTGCCTAGAGCGGCTGCTGCTGGCATGGCTGCGAGGGGTGACGGTGGTAACCTCTAGAGAAGGTACCGCAGGCTCTCTTGCAGAATCCATTCTGGACGCCGGGATGCAGCGCCGGCGTCCTTTTCACATGGGGGCCGCCGTGTTCTTCCTGTTGAACCCGGAAGTGCTAACCACTTCCGGGTCGCGGCCATATTGGATACTCCGGCGCTGTTACCGGCTTCAGCGCCGGCTCACTCCTCCGCACCCCGGAAGCTTACCAGCACTTCCGGGGGCATACACCGGGCTCCACACTGCACAGGCGTCCACCGAGGACAGCGCGACGCTACCACCTGGTGCTTGCCCCGCAGACCGCCGGACATCTGCCGCGAACCGGCCCCCCACGACCCGGTCTCGCGACATCTGCCAGCAGAGGGGGGGAAAACTGAATCAGCACCCCCGACGCTGCATCCAGTCCTGGAGCCCTTGCCGTCCTCACAGGTAAACTGCGCAAGCGGCGTCCAGGCTGGGAATCCTCTTCTCCGTGGATCTTCCCGTAGGAACAGGAAACCAAAACTGTGGGAGCGAGGGGGACCGCCCCTTTTATCTCTCCGTAGGGTTTCCTGTTCCTAGGGGCGGATCCCATCTCTCAGTGGGTGCTGTCGTGGCGAAGAGAAAACAGTTCTTCCTTGGGTGCAATAAAACCTAGATACACCTCTACCTACACACTTTGTATGTGCAACTGACTCCGATGAAATCTGCAGATATCAAAAGGGAAAAACCTATTGCTTGGCTATTAGCTACAATGAAAGAATACAGTATTTGTCTTGTGTGTTCTTGGAGGGCAATTGACAGTCTGTACACCTAGCAGCAAGCCCCTGCAAAGTGTGGTAGCTATTGCCCCACAAATCTAGTATGTAAGGTGCGTTCAGCACTTTTAGAAATCAAGGTTTTGGTTTTTTTTTGCACTACTTTGGCTACTAGTGGTATACAAATGGAATATGCTGCTCTTACTCTTAACTCATTGTAACTGTTCATTTCATAAGTCAGTAGTATTCATAATTGCTGCAAAGCTGCTTATTTTTCAGATAATTAAATCTCCCTTGTTTACGCCTTTCTAGACTAATCAATCTCAATATTTAAAAAAAAGCCACCCCCACCAAGATGAGTGAAGCCAGTTGATGCTAGAGTTTTATGGAGAACATCTGACTGGCTCCAACCATTCTCCATAGATTTACTCAGAAAATCAGTCTGTATCTGGTGTGACCACCATTTGGATGTCATATCAGGGTTCCACAACCACTCATGACTCCCTTTATTCCTCCGTGTTGCACATATGTACTACTTAGGCTACGTTCACATTGGCATTCCGCCAATGTGCGTCGCTGTTGCGCCCCTATGTTTAACATAGGGGACGCGTGCGTTTTTTGGGTGGCGTTTTTTGACACTTGCATCGTTTACGACGCTAGCGTCGGACGCAAGAAAACACAACAAGTTGCATTTTCTGTGCGTCCGATTCTCGTCAAAAAACAACGCACGCGTCGCAAAACGCGCGCGTTTGTGTGCGTTTTTTGTGCGTCGCCGACGCAGGGCGGCGCAACGCTAGTGTGAACGTAGCCTAAATTAGGCAATTGCATGATCAAGCCAAAGCTGGAATGACAGCTAGCACTGTAATGTAACTTAAGCAGAAGTGCTCCTTGTACCCTTGGTGTGGAAGAGCAGCTTGGTGCCATCAACCACTTGTTTCCCCCCCCCCCCCCCCCAATCGATCATTGCCCCCTACAGATTGATGTAGCACAAGTAGGTGGCCCAAACTGTCCTGCCAAGCCTAGGTTGCACAAAATGTCTGCACAGACAGGTTTAAGGGACATCATTTGTGACACTAGATAATACACATTAATTACACTTTATTATTTTATCCACAACACATTGAATTAGACAAGACCTCAGGACAACCATAAGCAGTTTTTGCCATTTTTAGTCCATGTAAAAAAAAAAAAAAAAATATATATAATTGGCTTTAGACAGTTTTACTAATCATAAAAAAGAAAAAAAAAGTTCATGTCAAGCCATTATTAAAATGTAATAAGGCCATAGAAGTCTTGAAGAAATTGCCTTGAGCATAGGGTACCCTGCTACCGCAAGCTGCTATTTTCCCAGCTTATCAGGAGACAAAGCAGGTATACGAGAAGCGCAGACTGGGTGAGCAAGAATTGTAATTGGAATCTCTGAGGCACTCAATTGACGCTGGTAGCGGAAAGGTTGAAGTAAAGAGCGCCCCATCTCTTTGTGCTTGACACCTGCCCACTGAGCACAAGGCGCAGAAGCAGATGGCTGCGTAGGTAGCAGTTCAGAGTCATTTGGAAACCTCAAGTCTGAGACCTCTAAAGAAGGCGTGCGCTCTTCCAGTGCAGAGTTTATTTCAGAGATCTCCCACATAGGTGAAGCTGGTTTCTGTTGTCTAATACAATTAAGAAGTACTTCCGTATCTTGTAGTTTTGAGATGCTAATATCTATAGCTAGAGGGTCAGTGGTCTCCAAGCCGTCATCTTCCTTACATGGTGTAGACACTTTGTCTCCATAAAAGACCCCTACAATTGAGTTATTAAATTGGTTAATAGTTTCAGATATTATGGACGACTGTTCAAAGACTGGACCTTCAGGATTCAGTGGCGATCTGGTAACAGCCGGTCCACTTTCTTCTGCACTCAGCCATGGCTTTCCTCCTCCACTTCCCAGAGGTGTTACATCAGGTTTTTGAAAAATTGGGGATTCATCAGACTTTATTCCATGATCTAGGTGGTCAAGTGTTGAGTAGGGCGAGGAGTTACCCCGCACTGATGCAATAAATCCCAAGTCCATAAGCTCAGTCAGTGTGAGATTGGAGTTAGTCAGGAGGAAACTTGCACCACTGTTATCCAGGCCAGAAAACATCTTATTTTCAACTTCAGACCACTACAAAACAGACAGATCACAAGGTGAGAATATAGCAAGTCAGGGTCAGGACTTGTTCACATAAGCTGAAAAAAGTGTTGCTTCTCTAACCAATATTATGGCTGCAAGTCTGGCAGACTTTGGGCCTTACGACCAGAGCCAAAAGCCTCATGGCTATGAGGCTGTTAGGGTACGTGCACACGTTCAGGATTTCTTGCAGAAATTTCCTGACAAAAACTGGACATTTCTGCCTGAAATCCGCATGCGTTTTTTGCGCATTTCCCAATGCATTAAATAGTGGGAAAAATGCAAAATTAGTGAACATGCTGCTTTTACCGCAATGCATTTTTTTTCATGGTAAAAAGCATCATGTGCATAAAAATTGCAGAATGCATTCTAAATGATAAAAACGCATATATATGTATCCTATCGTGAAAAAACCTGAACGTGTGCACATAGCCTAATGGCGACCCAACAAATGTCCACTACATGGGTCTAATAACTTGTCCTGACCTACACCGAAGCTTGGAGTCAGTATAGTTTACTTGCTCTGCAAGTATTGACCATCACCTGATTACTAAGCTTTGTTTCTGGGCCAATCACATTTATTGTAAAGTCAAACAATAAACCTATTCAGTTATTGGAGCATGACAGGCTACTGCTTATAACAAGGGTACTACTAACCTGCCAGTTTTCTGAATTGTTAAAAGGGTATTCCCCATCCCAATATGTAGTAAGTGTAACATTATTAGCAAATACCTCCATTATGACATTAGTATAGTTATTCCGAGCCACCATGTTGCTTACCCCAAGTGCAAGACGTTGCAGTAGGTTAGATATACATGTTACCGAGTTACAACCACTCAGTGACAGCAGTAAACCATGGATATCTAAACTACTGCAATGCCCCACACATCAGTTAAGCAACATGGTGAATCAGAAGAACTACATTTCTAATTAGACATCATCCACATCTATTGGGATAGAGTCTTGGAGATAGGAATATGCCTTAAGTTCTAGTTTACAGGAAGAATTAATTCCCATGAATTGTCAAAACAGGCTGTTCCATAAAAATAACAGGTTAGCGTTTACCACACTTGACTGAGGATGGGGTACAAAATCTACATCAAGATGAAACACTTCAGAAAATACAGAAGCAGAGCATTTTGAGGGCTTCATTGGGGTGGAAAAAAAAAAAAAAGCCACACACTATCTTGTAATCCCATTCAAGAATCAGATCCTAATCAGCAGCTCACTGCCCCCCCCCCCCCAACCCAATTTACATTGAAAACAGAGCATACTGCAGGTTTAGTCATAGTCCAGCATCATACTTTAGGGACTCACCACAGACTATACTAGCCCACAAGTATTACTGAGAAGGGGTTGTGGTCCTACCAGTCAAATTTTCAGCAATCAGGAAACAATCTCAGATACACAGGAGCATTCAACCCCAAGTCTGGGTGCCCATGATCCAGAAGTAGCAGCGCTTTGGATGCAGCACATATCCACTGTATCCAAAGCGCTACCGTCTATTGAACACAGGTAAGTCTGTATGTGTTCACTGAACCATGCAAATTTACCACATTCAATACATTTCTATTGATGCAGTTTCTGTTGCAGACTAGCATCTCCACAAGAAACATTGACATGCTGCAGTCCTGAAAGACGCACCGTGTGTCAGTGTCCACAGGTGACACAGGCATCTGAGGTTTCTTGAAATCCCATCCACTATGCTGTGTCACAGAAGGCTGCCACAGGTTTGACATTGCATAAATACACAGCCTCAGACCTACAGCACCTCCAGATCATGGGCACATACCCAAAGAATACCCTTTTAGTTTCTCCACACTTAATACTGTTGAGAGTATGCGACAATCTAACCATCAACACCCCCACTGCTCCATACCATCTTCCCACTTACCTTTCACTGGCTACCTCTGAACTCTTCTCTCACAATGTTATAGAAACTTTATATAGGCAGTCACTCACCTGAAATCAGTTGAAATCAGTGCCACACCTGCCTATTCCAGCACTATTGAGAGATCTGACAGAAACTAGATCTGGGTCTATCAGGCTATATTCACACATTCAGTATTTGGTGAGTTTTTTACCTCAGTATTTGTAAGCCAAAACCCGGAGTGGGTGATAAATACAGAAGTGGTGACGTGTTTCTATTATACTTTTACTCTGATTGTTCTGCTCCTGGTTTTGGCTTACAGATACTGAATGTGTGAATGTGGCCTAATAGAAACATGTCACTACGTCTGCATTTATCACCCACTCCTAGTTTTGGCTAAGGCTACTTGCACACTAGCGTCGGATTCAGCGCAATGCGTCGGTAATGTTACTCTATGGGACAAAAACACATCCTGCAAACAACTTTGCAGGATGCGTTCTTTCCCCTAAATGACGCATTGCGACGTATTCAAAAAACCCCAGTGTGAAAGTACCCTAAGGCTACTTTCACACTTGCATTTTTAGCAACCCGTCGCAATCCGTCGTTTTGGGCACAAAACGGATCCTGCAAATGTGCTCGCAGGATGCGTTTTTTGCCCATAGACTTGTATTAGCGATGGATGGCCACACGTCGAGTCCGTCGTGCGACAGATCCGTCGTGTTTTGGTGGACCATCGTCACAAAAAAGTTCAATGTAACGTTTTTTTGTCCGTCGCGGCCAAAACTCCGCCCCCTCCTCCCTGGACTTTAGAATCGGCAGTGGATGTGTTGAAAAACTGCATCTGCTGCCCACGTCGTGCACAAATTTCACAATGTGCATCGGTACCTCTGCCCTATGCATAGCGACGGACCCGTACCGACGCAAGTGTGAAAGTAGCCTAAGGCTACTTTCACACTTCCGTCTTTAGAGCTCCGTCGCAATCTATCGGTTTGGGAAAAAAACGGATCCTGCAAATGTGCTTGCAGGATGCGTTTTTTTCCCATACACTTGTATTAGCGACGGATCGCGACGGATTGCCACATGTTGCATCCGTCGTGCAATGGATGGGTCGTGTTTTGGCGGACCGTCGGCACAAAAAAAGTTCCATGTAATGTTTTTTGTGTGTCGCGTCCGCCATTTTCGACCGCGCATGCACGGCCAAAACTCCGCCTCCTCCTCCACCGGACTGCAGAATGGGCATCGGATGCGTTGAAAAACTGCATCCGCTGCCCACGTCATGCAGTTATTTCACAACGTGCGTCGGTACGTCGGCCCCATGCATTGCGACGGGCCCGTACCGACGGAAGTGTGAAAGTACACAGTTACAGAGGCTGGAGTCACAGCAGCTTATGGCATCGGATGTGATATGCTAATGACACTCGGCTCCTGCTCTGCTGCGAGAGTGAGACAAGTGTCAGTGCTCAGATCCTCTCGCATGAGAGAATCACACCACAGGCGTGGAAGAGACAGGGCAGGAATCGCACTGAACTCAGGTATATGTTGTGGACAATTTCCGCTATTGTATTTCTGCTTTTTCTTCCCAGAGCCATTAGGCTATGTTTCCACGGTCAGGAAACGTTCAGGATTTGTTCCGAATTGGACGATGCCTACAGCCGCAGCGTCCAATCTGCAGCGCCCAGATGTTAGAGCATAGTGGAGGGGATTTTATGAAATCCCGTCTCCACTATGCGTGCAGGCCCACATCCTGCGGCCCTGCGTATCCGGACATGCAGAGTGCTTTCTAGACCGCAACATGTCTATTTATCTTGAGGAGACGCTCCATCTCCGCAACATGAATAACCCAGTCTATGTATAGGATGCGGTGATTCCGCATGTGCTTAATGAACACATCTGGAATCACCGCACGTACAAAGGGGGGCAGCGCTTTGGGCGGAGCAGGGTATCTGCTCCGCCAAAGTGTAGCCATTCCAGAATGTGGAAACATACCCTTAGGCCGGCGTCACACTCAGCGTAAGACAATACGGTCCGTATATTACGGCTGTAATATGCTGAAAAGTCCCCAAAATAGTGGTCCGTAGCTCCTCCGTAGGCAGGGTGTTTCAGCGTTTTTTGCGCATGGCATCCTCCGTATGTAATCCGTATGGCATCCGTACTGCGTGTTTTTCTCGCAGGCTTGCAAAACCGACATACGGCTATACAAGGGATCCATGTGTAAAAAAAAAAACATATATACTGTCTATATATATATATATATATATATATATATGTCAGTAGACACATATATGTATATATATTATTACTTCATACAGCGCTAGATAGCTTTAAAGCCGGTAATTCAATTGCCGGCTTTTGCTATCTCCTTCCTAAAACCCGACATGATATGAGACCTGGTTTACATACAGTAAACCATCTCATATCCCCATTTTTTTTTGCATATTCCACACTACTAATGTTAGTAGTGTGTATATGCAAAATTTGGCCGTTCTAGCTATTAAAATAAAGGGTTAAATGGCGGAAAAAATTGGCGTGGGCTCCTGCGCAATTTTCTCCGCCAGAGTAGTAAAGCCAGTGACTGAGGGCAGATATTAATAGCCTGGAGAGGGTCCATGGTTATTGCCCCCCCCCCTGGCTAAAAACACCTGCCCCCAGCCACCCCAGAAAAGGCACATCTGGAAGATGCGCCTATTCTGGCACTTGGCCACTCTCTTCCCATTCCCGTGTAGCTGTGGGATATGGGGTAATGAAGGGTTAATGCCACCTTGCTATTGTAAGGTGACATTAAGCCAAATTAATAATGGAGAGGCGTCAATTATGACACCTATCCATTATTAATCCAATACTAGTAAGGCCGGCTTCACACTTGCGAGTTTTACGGACGTAAGGCCGGCTTCACACTTGCGAGTTTTACGGACGTAAGAGCGCAGAAACTACGTCCGTAAAACTCGCAAAAAATACGGCACAATTATTCTCTATGCCTCTGCTCCTATCTGCCGTATTTTACTGATCAGTATTATACGGCTTTCTACGGCTGTACAAAATCGCAGCATGCTGCGTTTGTCACCGTACTGCGCAAGAAATACGCCAATGAAAGTCTATGGAAGCGTGAAAAATACGGATTACACACGGACAAGCAGTGTGACTTGCGAGAAATACGCAGCGCTGTTAGAGAGAAAAGCCGGCAATTCAGTGCGGTGTACAGTAAAATCACACTGACAGCTTACAGTAGAATAGGTAGAATAAATGTATACACATAGAATAGGTATATATATATATATATATATATATATATATATATATCAGTGAGACACATATATGTATATATATTAATATTTATTCCAGCGCTATACAGCTTGAAAGCCGGTAATTCAATTACCGGCTTTTTCTTTCTCCTTCCTAAAACCCGACATGATTTGAGACATGGTTTACATACAGTAAACCATGTCTTCTCTCCATTTTTTTTGCAGATTCCACACTACTAATGTCAGTAGTGTGTATCTGCAAACTTTGGCCGTTCTAGCTCTTAAAATAAAGGTTTAAATGGCGGAAAAAATTGGCGTGGGCTCCCGCACAATTTTCTCCGCCAGAGTAGTAAAGCCAGTGACTGAGGGCAGATATTAATAGCCTGGAGAGGGTCCACGGTTATTGGCCCCCCCCTGGCTAAAAATATCTGCCCCCAGCCACCCCAGAAAAGGCACATCTGGAAGATGCGCCTATTCTGGCACTTGGCCACTCTCTTCCCATTCCCGTGTAGCGGTGGGATATGGGGTAATAAAGGGTTAATGCCACCTTGCTATTGTAAGGTGACATTAAGCCTAATTAATAATGGAGAGTAGGGTTGAGTGAAACGGGTCGAAATTGTTCAAAAGTCGCCGACTTTTGGCAAGGTCGGGTTTCATGAAACCCGACCCGACCCCAGTGGGGGGTCGGCCATGAAGTCGGCGATCTTTTGAATCTGGAATCGGAATTCCGATCCCGATTCCCGATATGTTTAAGATATCGGGAATTGGTATCGGAATTCAGATTAAAGTGTAAAATATAGAATTAAAACAAAAAATATTGCAATACTTACCCTCTGACGCGCCCTGGTACTAACCGGCAGCCTTCCTCCTTCGAATCCGCGCTTCTAGGACCTTGCCGTGACGTCGCGGTGACGTCGCGGCTTGTGATTGGCCGCGCGGCCGCCCATGTACCTAATAGGAATATACTCACCCTCGGAAGCGCCCTGCTGCCTTCCGACAGCCTTCCTTCCTAAGATTCAGCCCTTCCAGGACCTTCGGTGACGTCGCGGGTGACGTCGCGGCTTGTGATTGGCCGCGCGAGCGGTCACATGGGCGGCCGCGCGGCCAATCACAAGCCGCGACGTCACCCGCGACGTCACCGAAGGTCCTGGAAGGCTGATTCTAAGGAAGGAAGGTTCCCGGTTAGTACCAGGGCGCGTCAGAGGGTAAGTATAAGGATATTTTTTATTTTAATTCTATATTTTACACTTAAATATGGATCCCAGGGCCTGAAGGAGGGTTTCCGCTCCTTCAGACCCTGGGAACCATGGAAACCCAATGCACTGCATTGGGTTTCGAGTTTCGGCCGACCCCGACCCCGACTTTTTTATAGGATCGGCCGATTTCACTCGACCCGACTTTTCCAAAAGTCGGGTTTCGTGAAACCCGACCCGATCCTATAAAAGTGAAGGTCGCTCAACCCTAATGGAGAGGCGTCAATTATGACACCTATCCATTATTAATCCAATTGTAGTAAAGGGTTAAATAAAACACAAACACATTATTTAAAATTATTTAAATGAAATAAAAACAATGGTTGCTGGAGTATTTTATTCTACGCCCAATCCAGTCACTGAAGACCCTCGTTCTGTGAAAGAAAAAACATAATAAACCAACAATATACTTACCCTCCGCAGATCTGTAACATCCAACGATGTAAATCCTTCTGAAGGGGTTAAAACATTTTGCAGCAAGGAGCTTTGCTAATGCAATGCTACTCCTCGCTGCAAAACCCCGGGGAATGAGTCTAAATATAGATCAATGAGCTATATTTAGCTTCATTTGCGGTGAGGCGCCCTCTGCTGGATGTTCATAGATCGTGGGAACTTACCTAGAAAGCTCCCAGGCTTCCTAGGAAAGTTCCCACGATCTATGAACATCCAGCAGAGGGCGCCTCACCGCAAATGAAGCTAAATATAGCTCATTGATCTATATTTAGACTCATTCCCCGGGGTTTTGCAGCGAGGAGTAGCATTGCATTAGCAAAGCTCCTTGCTGCAAAATGTTTTAACCCCTTCAGAAGGATTTACATCGTTGGACGTTACAGATCTGCGGAGGGTAAGTATATTGTTGGTTTATTATGTTTTTTCTTTCACAGAACGAGGGTCTTCAGTGACTGGATTGGGCGTAGAATAAAATACTCCAACAACCATTGTTTTTATTTCATTAAAATAATTTTAAATAATGTGTTTGTGTTTTATTTAACCCTTTACTAGTATTGGATTAATAATGGATAGGTGTCATAATTGACGCCTCTCCATTATTAATTAGGCTTAATGTCACCTTACAATAGCAAGGTGGCATTAACCCTTCATTACCCCATATCCCACCGCTACACGGGAATGGGAAGAGAGTGGCCAAGTGCCAGAATAGGCGCATCTTCCAGATGTGCCTTTTCTGGGGTGGCTGGGGGCAGATATTTTTAGCCGGGGGGGGCCAATAACCGTGGACCCTCTCCAGGCTATTAATATCTGCCCTCAGTCACTGGCTTTACTACTCTGGCGGAGAAAATTGCGCGGGAGCCCACGCCAATTTTTACCGCCATTTAACCCTTTATTTTAAGAGCTAGAACGGCCAAATTTTGCAGATACACTCTACTGACATTAGTAGTGTGGAATCTGCAAAAAAAATGGAGAGAAGACATGGTTTACTGTATGTAAACCATGTCTCAAATCATGTCGGGTTTTAGGAAGGAGAAAGAAAAAGCCGGTAATTGAATTACCGGCTTTCAAGCTGTATAGCGCTGGAAAAAATAGTAATATATATACATATATGTGTCTACTGACATATATATATATATATATATATATATATATAGACAGTATATATATATATTTTTTTCTTTTTGGGACACATGGATCATTTCTATAGCGGTATGTTGGTGTTGCAAGCCTGCGAGAAAACCACGCAGTACGGATGCCATACGGATTACATACGGAGGATGCCATGCGCAAAAAACACTGACACACCCTGCCTACGGAGGAGCTACGGACCACTATTTTCGGGACATTTCAGCGTATTACGGCCGTAATATACGGACCGTATTTTCATACGCTGAGTGTGAAGCCGGCCTAAAGGGTTAAAAAAAAACACACACACACATTATTAAAAATTATTTTATTGAAATAAAAACAAAGGTTGTTGTAATAATTTATTCTACGCTCAATCCTTCTGAAGACCCTCGCTCTGTAACAAAGAAAAAATAATAAACCAACAATATACATACCTTCCGAAGATCTGTAAGGTCCCACGATGTAAATCCATCTGAAGGGGTTAAAACATTTTGCAGCCAGGAGCTCTGCTAATGCAGCGCTGCTCCTGCCTGCAAAACCCCAGAGAATGAAGGTAAAGTAGGTCAATGACCTATATTTACCTTCATTTGCGGTGAGGCGCCCTCTGCTGGCTGTTCCTGGAGCGTGAGAACTTTCCTAGAAAGCTCCCAGGCTCGAGTTCATATGAGGACAACCAGCAGAGGGCGCCCTCATATGAACTCGAGCCTGGGAGCTTTCTAGGAAAGATCGCGGCCGGGTGTCAGCTGACTATCGCAGCTGACATCCGGCACTATGTGCCAGGAGCCGTCACGGACCGCCCCCGGGACATTAACCCCCGTCACACTGCGATCAAACATGATCGCAGTGTTCCGGCAGTATAGGGAAGCATCGCGCAGGGAGGGTCTCCGAGGGTCTCCTACCTTCCTCCCTGCAGCAGGCCTGGATCCAAAATGGCCACTGGGCTGCATCCGGGTCCTGCAGGGAGGTGGCTTCATAGCGCCTGCTCAGAGCAGGCGCCGGGAAGCCTCTATGAGTGCACGTCAGATCGCTGATCTGACACAGTGCACAGCAAAGTGTCAGATCAGCGATCTTACACTATAACATGATGCCCCCCGGGGGCAATGTTATAGTGTAAAAAAATATATATATTCACACGTGTAAAAAAAATTCAAAAAATTTCCGAAAAAAAAAATATTGTTCCCATAAATTCATTTCTTTATCTAAATAAAAAAAAAACAATAAAAGTACACATATTTAGTATCGTCGCGTCCATAACGATCCAACCTATAAAACTGTCCAACTAGCTAACCCCTTCAGTGAACACCGTAAAAAAAAAAAAAAAAAATGAGGCAAAAAACAATGCTTTATTATCATACCGCCAAACAAAAAGTGGAATAACATGCGATCAAAAAGACGGATATAAATAAACATGGTACCGCTGAAAGCGTCATCTTGTCCCGCAAAAAATGAGCGACCATACAGCATCATCAGCGAAAAAAAAAAAGTTGTAGTCCTCAGAATATAATGATGCAAAAATAATTATTTTTTCTATAAAATAGTTTTTATCTTATAAAAGCGCCAAAACATAAAAAAAGATGTAAATGAGGTATTGCTGTAATCATACTGACCCGAAGAATAAAACTGCTTTATCCATTTTACCAAACGCGGAATGGTATAAACGCCCCCCCCCCCCCCAAAAGAAATTCATGAATAGCTGGTTCTTGGTCATTCTGCCTCACAAAAATCGGAATAAAAAGCGTTAAAAAAATGTCACATGCCCGAACATGTTACCAATAAAAACGTCAACTCGTCCCGCAAAAAACAAGACCTCACATGACTCTGTGGACCAAAATATGGAAAAATTATAGCTCTCAAAATGTGGTAATGCAAAAAATATTTTTTGCAATAAAAAGCATCTTTTAGTGTGTGACGGCTGCCAATCATAAAAATCCGCCTAAAAAACCCGCTATAAAAGTAAATCAAACCCCCCTTCATCACCCCCTTAGTTAGGGAAAAATTAAAAAATTTAAAAAAATGTATTTATTTCCATTTTCCCATTAGGGTTAGCGCTCGGGTTAGGGTTAGGGCTAGGGTTAGGGCTAGGGTTAGGGCTAGAGTTGGGGCTAGGGTTAAGGCTACAGTTAGGGTTGGGGCTAAAGTTAGGGTTAGGGCTAAAGTTAGGGTTTGGATTACATTTACGGTTGAGAATAGGGTTGGGATTAGGGTTAGGGGTGTGTCAGGGTTAGGGGTGTGGTTAGGGTTACCGTTGGGATTAGGGTTAGGGGTGTGTTTGGATTAGGGTTTCAGTTATAATTGGGGGGTTTCCACTGTTTAGGCACATCAGGGGCTCTCCAAACGCGACATGGCGTCCGATCTCAATTCTAGTCAATTCTGCTTTGAAAAAGTAAAACAGTGCTCCTTCCCTTCTGAACTTTTCCGTGCGCCCAAACAGGGGTTTACCCCAACATATGGGTACCAGCGTACTCAGGACACATTGGACAAAAACTTTTGGGGTCCAATTTCTCCTGTTACCCTTGGGAAAATACAAAACTGGGGGCTAAAAAATAATTTTTGTAGAAAAAAAATTTTTTTTTTATTTTCACGGCTCTGCGTTATAAACTGTAGTGAAACACTTGGGGGTTCAAAATTGTCACAACACATCTATATAAGTTCCTTGGGGGGTCTAATTTCCAATATGGGGTCACTTATGGGGGTTTCTACTGTTTAGGTACATTAGAGGCTCTGCAAACGCAATGTGATGCCTGCAGAGCAATCCATCTAAGTCTGCATTCCAAATGGCGCTCCTTCCCTTCCGAGCTCTGCCATGCGCTCAAACGGTGGTTCTCCCCCACATATGGGGTATCCGCGTACTCAGGACAAATTGGACAACAACTTTTGGGGTCCAATTTCAACTGTTACCCTTGGAAAAATAGAAAACTGGGGGCTAAAAAATAATTTTTGTGGGAAAAAAAGGATTTTTTATTTTCACGGCTCTGCATTATAAACTGTAGTGAAACTCTTGGGGGTTCAAAGTTCTAACAACACATCTAGATATGTTCCTTGGGGGGTCTAGTTTCCAATACGGGGTCACTTGTGGGGGATTTCTGTTTAGGTACATTAGGGTCTCTGCAAACGCAATGTGATGCCTGCAGACCATTCCATCTAAGTCTGCATTACAAATGGCGCTCCTTCCCTTCTGAGCTCTGCCATGCGCCCAAACGGTGGTTTACCCCCACATATGGAGTATCAGCGTACTCAGGACAAATTGGACAACAATTTTTGGGGTCCAATTCCTCCTGTTACCCTTGGGAAAATACAAAACTGGGGGCTAAAAAAAATTTTCGTGGGAAAAAAATATTTTTTATTTTCACGGCTCTGCGTTATAGACTGTAGTGAAACACTTGGGGGTTCAAAGTTCTCACAACACATCTAGATAAATTCCTTGGGGGGTCTACTTTCCAAAATGGTGTCACTTTTGGGGGGTTTAAATGTTTAGGCACATCAATGGCTCTCTAAACGCAACATGGCGTCCCATCTCAATTCCTGTCAATTTTGCATTGAAAAGTCAAACGGTGCTCCTTCCCTTCCGAGCTCTCCCATGCGCCCAAACAGTGGTTTACCCCCACATATGGGGTATCAGCGTACTCAGGACAAATTGTACAACAACTTTTGGGGTCCATTTTCTCTTGTTAGCCTTGGTAAAATAAAACAAATTGGAGCTGAAGTAAATTTTTTGTGAAAAAAATTAAATGTTCATTTTTATTTAAACATTCCAAAAATTCCTGTGAAACATCTCAAGGGTTAATAAACTTCTTGAATGTGGTTTTGAGCACCTTGAGGGGTGCAGTTTTTAGAATGGTGTCACACTTGGTTATTTTCTATCATATAGACCCCTCAAAATGACTTCTAATGAGATGTGGTCCCTAGAAAAAAAAATGGTGTTGTAAAAATGAGAAATTGCTGGTCATCTTTTAACCCTTATAACTCCCTAACAAAAAAAAATTTTGGTTCCAAAACTGTGCTGATGTAAAGCAGACATGTTGTAAATGTTACTTATTAAGTATTTTGTGTGACATATCTCTGTGATTTAATTGCATGAAAATTCAAAGTTGGAAAATTTCGAAATTTTCTAAGTTTTTGCCAAATTTACATTTTGTTCACCAATAAACGCAGGTAATATCAAAGAAATATTACCAGCAACATGAAGTACAATATGTCACGAGAAAACAATGTCAGAATCAACAGGACCCGTTGAAGCGTTCCAGAGTTATAACCTCATAAAGGGACAGTGGTCAGAATTGTAAAAATTGGCCTGGTCATTAACGTGCAAACCACCCTTGGGGGTAAAGGGGTTAAAGGGATAAAGTTTATGTTCGTGACGCAACCTGTGGTATTCGGTCAGGGTGACCGACACTGCTTTAAGGGGTCCACTGGGGTGATCTTATGGCAGCTAGATGGTATATCTTCCCACAGGTGAAGTGTATCCCCAGGGCTCCCGGTGTGTAAATGGTGGTATGGTGAGGGGTGCAGTAAGGAACGAGGACCCAGGATTGCAGTCTCTTTACCTCGTTTACTGAAGACTTCAATGACCACAGTCCAGGGCACTGGATCACAGGGCAGGTAGTGTTATGACCTGGTGGTTAGGAGCACCCGGAACGACCTGATGGTTAAACTCACACAGGACAAGCTCTGGGAAGTGGGAGCTCTGCCGACCGCAACCCCTAATCCTATCACACAACTAGAAATAGCCGTGGAGCGTACCTAACACGACCTAGACGCCTCTTCACAGCCTAAGAGCTAACTAGCCCTAAAGATAGAAAATAAAGCCTACCTTGCCTCAGAGAAATTCCCCAAAGAAAAAGGCAGCCCCCACATATATTGACTGTGAGATAAGATGAAAGTCACAAACACAGAAATTAAACAGGTTTTAGCAAAGAGAGGCCAGACTTACTAAACAAACTGAGGATAGGAAAGGTATCTTTGCGGTCAGCACAAAACCCTACAAAAAGACCACGCAGAGTGTGCAAAAAGACCTCCGCACCGACTCACGGTGCGGAGGTGCCACTCTGCATCCCAGAGCTTCCAGCTAGCAGGGCAAGATCATGATAGCCAGCTGGACAAGGAAACAATGAACAAATAAATAACTAGCAGGAACTTAGCTTCTGCTGGAGTAGACAGGTCACCAGAAAGATCCAAGAGCGAACTGAACCAGTACAAGAACATTGACAGCTGGCATGGAGTAACGATCTGAGTGGAGTTAAATAGAACAGCCAGCCAAAGAATAAACTACGTCACCTGTGGAAGGAACCTCAGAAGCAGCAGCTCCACTCACAGCCACCAGAGGGAGTCCATGGACAGAACTCGCCGAATTACCATTCATGACCACAGGAGGGAGTTCGATAACAGAATTCACAACAGTACCCCCCCCCCCTTGAGGAGGGGTCACCGAACCCTCACCAGAGCCCCCAGGCCGATCAGGACGAGCCAAATGAAAGGCACGAACTAGATCGGCAGCATGAACATCAGAGGCAAAAACCCAGGAATTATCTTCCTGACCATAACTATTCCACTTGACCAGGTACTGGAGTTTCCGTCTCGAAATACGAGAATCCAAAATCTTCTCCACCACATACTCCAACTCCCCCTCGACCAACACCGGGGCAGGAGGATCAACGGAGGGAACAATAGGCGCCACGTATCTCCGCAATAACGACCTATGGAACACATTATGGATGGCAAAAGAAGCTGGAAGGGCCAAACGAAATGACACAGGATTGAGAACTTCAGAAATCTTATACGGACCAATGAAACGAGGCTTAAACTTAGGAGAGGAAACCTTCATAGGAACATGACGAGATGACAACCAAACCAAATCCCCAACACGAAGTCGGGGACCAACACAGCGCCGGCGGTTAGCGAAACGTTGAGCCTTCTCCTGGGACAATGTCAAATTGTCCACCACATGAGTCCAAATCTGCTGCAACCTGTCCACCACCGTATCCACACCAGGACAGTCCGAAGGCTCAACCTGCCCTGAAGAGAAACGAGGATGGAAACCAGAATTACAGAAAAAAGGCGAAACCAAAGTAGCCGAGCTGGCCCGATTATTAAGGGCGAACTCAGCCAAAGGCAAGAAGGACACCCAATCATCCTGATCAGCAGAAACAAAGCATCTCAGATATGTTTCCAAAGTCTGATTAGTTCGTTTGGTTTGGCCATTTGTCTGAGGATGGAAAGCCGAAGAAAAAGACAAATCAATGCCCATCTTAGCACAAAAGGACCGCCAAAACCTCGAAACAAACTGGGAACCTCTGTCTGAGACGATGTTCTCCGGAATGCCATGCAAACGAACCACATGCTGGAAAAACAATGGCACCAAATCAGAGGAGGAAGGCAATTTAGACAAGGGTACCAAATGGACCATCTTAGAGAAGCGATCACAAACCACCCAAATGACCAACATCCTTTGAGAGACAGGGAGATCTGAAATAAAATCCATGGAAATATGCGTCCAGGGCCTCTTCGGGACTGACAAGGGCAAAAGCAACCCACTGGCACGAGAACAGCAGGGCTTAGCCCGAGCACAAGTCCCACAGGAATGCACAAAAGAACGCACATCCTGTGACAAAGAAGGCCACCAAAAGGATCTAGCCACCAAATCTCTGGTACCAAAGATTCCAGGATGACCCGCCAACACCGAACAATGAACCTCAGAGATAACTCTACTAGTCCATCTATCAGGGACAAACAGTTTCTCCGCTGGACAACGGTCAGGTCTATCAGCCTGAAACTTCTGCAGCACGAGAGGCAAATCAGGGGAGATGGCAGACAAAATTACCCCCTTTTTGAGAATACCCGCCGGCTCAGGAACACCCGGAGAGTCAGGCACAAAGCTCCTTGACAGGGCATCAGCCTTCACATTCTTAGAGCCCGGAAGGTACGAAACCACAAAATCAAAACGGGAGAAAAACAGCGACCATCGAGCCTGTCTAGGATTCAACCGTTTGGCAGACTCGAGATACAGTAAGTCAAATTCTTGTGATCCGTCAAGACCACCACGCGATGCTTGGCTCCTTCAAGCCAATGTCGCTACTCCTCGAATGCCCACTTCATGGCCAACAACTCTCGATTGCCAACATCATAATTGCGCTCAGCAGGCGAGAATTTTCTAGAAAAGAAGGCACATGGTTTCATCACCGAGTCATCAGAACTTCTTTGCGACAAAACAGCCCCTGCTCCAATCTCAGAAGCATCAACCTCGACCTGAAACAGGAGCGAAACATCTGGCTGGCACAACACAGGGGCAGAAGAAAAACGACGCTTCAACTCCTGAAAAGCCTCTACAGCCGCAGAGGACCAATTGACCACATCAGCACCTTTCTTGGTCAAATCAGTCAACGGTTTAGCAACACTAGAAAAATTAGCGATGAAGCGACGGTAAAAATTAGCAAAGCCCAGGAACTTCTGCAGGCTCTTCACAGATGTCGGCTGAGTCCAATCATAAATGGCCTGAACTTTAACAGGGTCCATCTCGATAGTAGAAGGGGAAAAAATGAAGCCCAAAAATGAAACCTTCTGAACCCCAAAGAGACATTTCGACCCCTTCACAAACAAGGAATTCGCACGAAGGACCTGGAACACCATTCTGACCTGCTTCACATGAGACTCCCAATCATCCGAAAAGACCAAAATATCATCCAAATATACAATCATGAATCTATCCAGGTACTCTCGGAAGATGTCATGCATAAAGGACTGAAACACAGTTGGAGCATTAGAAAGCCCGAATGGCATAACCAGGTACTCAAAATGGCCCTCGGGTGTATTAAATGCTGTTTTCCATTCATCGCCCTGTTTAATTCGCACAAGATTATACGCCCCTCGAAGATCTATCTTGGTGAACCAACTAGCCCCCTTAATCCGAGCAAACAAATCAGACAGCAGCGGCAAATGGTACTGAAATTTGACTGTGATCTTATTAAGAAGGCGGTAATCAATACAAGGTCTCAAAGAGCCATCCTTCTTGGCCACAAAAAAGAACCCTGCTCCCAACGGTGATGACGACGGGCGAATATGACCTTTCTCCAAGGATTCCTTTATATAACTCCGCATAGCGGTGTGCTCTGGCACAGATAAATTAAACAGTCGGCCCTTAGGAAACTTACTACCAGGAATCAAATTAATAGCACAATCGCAATCCCTATGAGGAGGTAAGGCACCGGATTTGGGCTCTTCAAATACATCCCGGTAATCTGACAAAAACTCAGGGACTTCAGAAGGAGTGGAAGGCGAAATTGACAGCAATGGAACATCACCATGTACCCCCTGACAACCCCAGCCGGACACAGACATAGATTTCCAATCCAATACTGGATTATGGACCTGTAGCCATGGCAACCCCAAAACGACCACATCATGCAGATTATGCAACACCAAAAAGCGAATATCCTCCTGATGTGCAGGAGCCATGCACATGGTCAATTGAGTCCAGTACTGAGGCTTATTCTTGGCCAAAGGCGTAGCATCAATTCCTCTCAATGGAATAGGATACTGCAAGGGCTCCAAGAAAAAACCACAGCACCTGGCAAACTCCAAGTCCATCAAATTCAGGGCAGCGCCTGAATCCACAAATGCCATAACAGAATAGGACGACAGAGAGCAAATCAGAGTAACGGACAAAAGAAATTTAGACTGTACCGTACTAATGGTGGCAGACTTAGCGAACCGCTTAGTGCGCTTAGGACAATCGGAGATAGCATGAGTGGAATCACCACAGTAAAAACACAGCCCATTCCGACGTCTGTGTTCTTGCCGTTCAGCTCTAGTCAAAGTCCTATCACACTGCATAGGCTCAGGCCTATGCTCAGAGAATACCGCCAAATGGTGCACAGCTTTGCGCTCACGCAAGCGCCGATCGATCTGAATGGCCAAGGACATAGACTCATTCAGACCAGCAGGTGTGGGAAATCCCACCATGACATCCTTAAGGGCTTCAGAAAGACCCTTTCTGAAAATTGCCGCCAGGGCACACTCATTCCACTGAGTAAGCACAGACCACTTTCTAAACTTCTGACAGTACACCTCCGCTTCATCCTGACCCTGACACAAAGCCAGCAAGATTTTCTCTGCCTGTTCCACTGAATTTGGTTCATCATAAAGCAATCCAAGCGCCAGAAAAAACGCATCTACATCACGCAATGCAGGATCTCCTGGCGCAAGGGAAAATGCCCAGTCTTGAGGGTCACCACGCAACAAAGAGATAATGATTTTTACTTGTTGAACGGGGTCACCAGAGGAGCGGGGTTTCAAAGCTAGAAACAGTTTACAATTATTTTTGAAATTCAGGAACTTAGATCTATCCCCAGAAAACAAATCAGGAATTGGAATTCTAGGCTCTAACATCGGATTCTGAACCACAAAATCTTGAATGTTTTGTACCCTTGCAGTGAGATGATCCACACAAGAGGACAGATCTTGAATGTCCATATCTACACCTGTGTCCTGAACCACCCAGAGGCTTAGGGGAAAAGAAAGACAAAAAACACTGCAAAAAAAAAAAATGGTCTCAGAACTTCTCTTATTCCTCTATTGAGATGCATTAATACTTTAGGCCAGCTGTACTGTTATGACCTGGTGGTTAGGAGCACCCGGAATGACCTGATGATTAAACCCACACAGGACAAGCTCTGGGATGTGGGAGCTCTGCCGACCGCAACCCCTAATCCTATCACACAACTAGAAATAGCCGTGGAGAGTACCTAACACGACCTAGACGCCTCTTCACAGCCTAAGAGCTAACTAGCCCTAAAGATAGAAAATAAAGCCTACCTTGCCTCAGAGAAATTCCCCAAAGGAAAAAGCAGCCCCCCACATATATTGACTGTGAGATAAGATGAAAGTCACAAACACAGAAATGAAACAGGTTTTAGCAAAGAGAGGCCAGACTTACTAAACAGACTGAGGATAGGAAAGGTATCTTTGCGGTCAGCACAAAACCCTACAAAAAGACCACGCAGAGTGTGCAAAAAGCCCTCCGCACCGACTCACGGTGCGGAGGTGCCACTCTGCATCCCAGAGCTTCCAGCTAGCAGGGCAAGATCATGATAGCCAGCTGGACAAGGAAACAATGAACAAATAAATAACTAACAGGAACTTAGCTTCTGCTGGAGTAGACAGGTCACCAGAAAGATCCAAGAGCGAACTGAACCAGTACAAGAACATTGACAGCTGGCATGGAGTAACGATCTGAGTGGAGTTAAATAGAACAGCCAGCCAAAGAATAAACTACGTCACCTGTGGAAGGAACCTCAGAAGCAGCAACTCCACTCACAGCCACCAGAGGGAGTCCATGGACAGAACTCGCCGAATTACCATTCATGACCACAGGAGGGAGTTCGATAACAGAATTCACAACAAGGTAGGGTTTGGAGGCAAGTCCAGAGTCCCCTTATCCAGGTGGAAAGTAAAAGCCTTCCTTTGCGCTGTAGTGGTGTTGTCCCTTACTGCTAGAAGCTTCACATAAGGACCTCACAGATGTTATCTCTTTCTCTCTGTCCCCCGGACAGGATAGGACAAAACCCGTATGACTGGTGGCTTGAGGCTGTTTATAGGGTCTCTTAGATGACCCGGCTCTGTGGGGTGTCACCGTGCCTCCTGGGTATGGGTGCAGACAGGTAACATGAAATTAGCTGTCCTGCCGGTCTCTGATGTAAGGCGTGGAGGTCGTTACAACCTCGGTATTCCGGCTACCGGTGTTCTGCGCCTCAGAAGGAGGCAGCCTGTTTGGGGCTGGTCCCCTTCTGGTATCCTCTCCTGTGCTCTGCTTTCCTGCACACTCGCTGCAATCAATTCTGCTTTCTAAAATGTCTCTTTCCGGGAGCTGCAGCTCTGGGGACATGCACAGCTCCGTAAACCCTCTGTCCTCCTCAGACTGCTGTCTGGAACTCACTAACTTTCCCTACAGACTATCAGTTATATATACTGTATATGGGGAGTCACCAAATAAATAGGATCAAAAGCTACCCCCTTGGTGGCCTGGAGTGTGAATGTGTTGCATGTTTGTGGTACCTGGTTAGTTATCCTTTCTTGCCTCCAAACGTATCATCACTCTCCCCGTGAGGAAAGCGACATTACTGTGATGACCAGGACCCTGGGTCGCTACATATGACGTCTTTATTAGTACCATTTTGGAATAGCTGAGACTTTTTGATTGCTTGTTAAAGCCTTATTTGTGGAACTAGATGGTGGCCCGATTCTAACGCATCGGGTATTCTAGAATATGTATGTATATAGCAGCCACATAATATATAGCACAGGCCACGACATATTCTTGAATACCCGATGCGTTAATACAGGCCACGCAGTATATAACAGTGGCCACGCAGTATATAAAACAGGCCAAACAGTATATAACACAGCCCACGCAGTATATAACATTGCCCACATAGTATATAACACTGGCCACGTAGTATATAGCAGCCATGCAGTATATAACGCAGCCCACACAATATATAACACTGCCCACATAGTATATAACACTGCCCACATAGTATATAGCAGCCATGTAGTATATAACGCAGCCCACGCAGTATATAACACTGCCCACATAGTATATAGCAGCCATGTAGCATATAACGCAGCCCACGCAGTATATAACATTGCCCACATCTATATATATAATTGCCTAAGGGTTTTTCCGTCTGTCTGTCTGTCTGTCTGTCTGTCTGTCCTGGAAATCCCGCGTCTCTGATTGGTCGAGGCCGCCAGGCCTCGACCAATCAGCGACGGGCACAGCATGGCGACGATGATGTCATAAAGGTTGTCTCGACCAATCAGCGACGGGCACAGTCTGCCGCGAATTCGCCTCGACCAATCAGCGACGGGCACAGTATCGACGTAGATGTCATAATGGTTGCCATGGCGATGATGATGTGATAAAGGTTGCCTCGACCAATCAGCGACGGGCACAGTCTGCCGCGAATTCTGGAATCATCATTGTCCATATACTACGGGGACATGCATATTCTAGAATACCCGATGCGTTAGAATCGGGCCACAATCTAGTAGTATATAACACTGCCCACGTACTACATAGCAGCCATGTAGTATATAACGCCGCCCACGCAATATGTAACACAGCCCACGTAGTATATAGCAATGTGGGCACTAAATGCGTGGTTAAAAAAGACTTAAAATAAAAAATGAACATACAGTATACTCACCTTCCGAAGGCCAATTGAAGTCCTGGCGCCTGTAAGCGGTGCACGTGGCAGATTCCGGTCCCAGGTTTGGTATGAGCACAGGACCTGTAATGACGTCGCGGTCACATGACCGTGACGTCATGGAAGGTCCTTCTCGCAGAGCATCCTTGCCACCGGAACCTGTCGCTTCTACTGCTGAGGACAGCGCTACGTCGGAGGGTGAGAATAACCTTTTTTTTATTATTATTATTTGTAACATTAGATCTTTTTACTATTGATGCTGCATACGCATCATCAATAGTAAAAGGTTGGTCACACAGGGTTAATAGCTGCATTACCGGAGTGCGTTACACCGCACTCCGGTAACATTGGCATTAACCCTGTGTGAGGGCTGACTGGAGGGGAGTATGGAGCGAATACTGACTGCAGGGAGGAAAGAGCGGCCATTTTGCCGCCAGACTGTGCCCGTCGCTGATTGGTCGTGGGCGTTTTGCCACGACCAATCAGTGACTTGGATTTCCATGACAGACAGAGGCCGCGACCAATGAATATCCGTGACAGACAGACAGAAGGACAGACGGAAGTGACCCTTAGACAATTACCGTATATACTCGAGTATAAGCCGAGATTTTCAGCCCAAATTTTTGGGCTGAAAGTGCCCCTCTCGGCTTATACTCGAGTCACGGTCTGTGGCAATGTCGGCGGGTGAGGGGGAGAGAGGATTGTCGCATACTCACCTAGTCCCGGCGCTCCTGACGTTCCCCCTGCCTGTCACACTGTCTTCGGGTGCCGCAGCTCTTCCCCTGTACAGCGGTCACGTGGGACCGCTCATTAAACTTATGAATATGGACTCCACTCCCATAGGGGTGGAGCCACATATTCATTCCTCTAATGAGCGGTGCCAGTGACCGCTGACAGAGGAAGAGCTGCGGCAACCGAAGACAGTGTGACAGGCAGGGGGAGCGTCAGGAGCGCCGGGACTAGGTGAGTATTTTATATTCACCTGTCCGCGTTCCACACGCCAGGCGCCGCTCCGTCTTCCGCGTCCTCTTGCATTGACTGTTCAGGTCAGAGGGCGCGATGACGTACTAGTGTGCGAGGCGCCCTCTGCCTGAACAGTCAGTGCGGAGAGACGCCGAGACGGGACGCTGAGGAGCTGCAAGCAAGAGAGGTATGTGGTTTTTTTTTTTAATTGCAGCAGCAGCAGCGTTATATATGGCACAGATTTATGTGGAGCATCTATGGGGCCATAAAGAACGGTGCAGAGCATATATGGCACAGCTTTATAAGGAGCATCTATGGGGCCATAATGAACGGTGCAGAGCATATATGGCACAGCTTTATAAGGAGCATCTATGGGGCCATACTGAACGGTACAGAGCATATATGGCACAGCTTTATAAGGAGCATCTATGGGGCCATAATGAACGGTGCAGAGCATTATATATGGCACAGCTTTATATGGAGCATCTAGGGGGCCATAATGAACGGTGCAGAACATTCTATATGGCACAGCTATATATGGATCATCTATGGGGCAATAATGAATGGTATGGAGAATTATATATAGCACAGTTGTATATGGAACCTCCTTTGGGGTAATAATGAACGGTATGGAGCATCTATTTTTATTTTTGAAATTCACCGGTAGCTGCTGCATTTTCCACCCTAGGCTTATACTCGAGTCATTAAGTTTTCCCAGTTTTTTGTGGCAAAATTAGGGGGTCGGCTTATACTCAGGTCAGCTTATACTCGAGTATATACGGTATATAGTAGATTACGGAATCAAAAAACTAAACTTTGGCATTCTTTATTGTTTTCCATTTGTGGTGTTTACTGATCAGGTTGTTTTTGTATTTTGGTAGATTGGAGTTTTCAACGAACGATAAGTAGCAATACCACAAAACGTATTTTTCGGATTATATGACATACTTTTTCCCCCCAAACTTGGCGGGAAAATGGAGGCACATCTTGTAATCTGAAAGTAGCTTATCGGGATGGGGGTGGTTGGGGTGGAGCGGGGTCACTGCTACAGGAAGCTAGCAGCAGGAGTGGGACTGATGCTGCAGGCCCTGGCCTGGGAGGAGGGAGTGCTCGGCGGTGCCAGTCTGGGGCGGGCTTCAAACGTTCAGAAAATGTCAGAAGTCCCTGCACTTCATCTCCTTTTCACTGTGCTGCCGAGATTTCAATCCGCGCATCCTCAGGTGGCTATTTTCACAAAGTCTTCCTGCAGCAGTGACTCTGACCTCTGGTACCACGCGTCTCCACAGCCGCCCCCTCCCCCGGTAAGGCTTCTTTCACACTTGCGTCGGAACGGGGCCGTCGCAATGTGTCGGCCCGACGTACCGACGTTCGTTGTGAAAATTGTGCACAATGTGGGCAGCGAATGCAGTTTTTCAACGCATCCGCTGCCCATTCTATGTCCCGGGGAGGAGGGGGTGGAGATCCGGCAGCACATGCGTGGTTGGAAATGGCGGATCCGACATATGAGAAAACGTTACATTGAACGTTTTTTCGTGCTGATGGTCTGCCAAAACACGACGCATCCAGTGCACGACGGACGCGACGGATGGCCATCCGTCACAATCCGTCGCTAATACAAGTCTATGGGAAAATGCAGGATCCTGCAAATTTTTTTTGCAGGATCCTGCATTCTCAAAAAGCGACGGATTGTGACGGAAGCTAAAAAACGCAAGTGTGAAAGTAGCCTAAGCTACCGTAAAAGCGGACAATAATATGCACCACCTTTTTATTAAAAAAATGTTTCTTCCTATTTTCCTACCCAAAATTTGGGGTGCATCTTATGGTCCAATGTGACTTATAATGCAAAATTACAGTATGTGTATATCTTTTATTTCTTTTAATATATTTATTTTTTAATGGGGGAAACAGGAAGTGATTTGAACTTTTAAGGTTTTTTTTCCAGACTTTTTTTAAAACACTTTTTTTTCACTATTTACTGTTATTGCTAGCCCTCTTAGGGAACTTGAAGATACAGTTGTCTGATTGCTTATGCTATATACAACGATGCGCAGTATATAGCAGAAATCATGGTCTCCTTTGAAGCCAGGCCACAGGCTGGGTTTTAGGGTATGTGCATGGATCGCCCCCAGACACATGGCCACGCGTTTCGGTACCGGGCCTCTCTGGTTCGGTTCTGAGGCGGTCACAGTGGCTAGGCCCGGTCCGCGACCCTGCTAAGGGGCGTCCAATAAAGGTGATGGTACAGTCTGTCAGGGGTTCGTGACGCCACCTGTGGTGTTCGGTCAGGGTGACCGACGCTGCTGTGGGGTCCGCTGGGGTGATGGAATGGCAGCTGGATGGTATACCTTCCCACAGGTGAAGTATGTTCCCAGGGCTTCCCAGTAAGGTAGATGGTGATGGTGTGAGGTGCAGGCAATAACGAGGACACAAGGTTGCAGTCTCTTTACCTCTTTACTGAAGGCTTCAATATCCTCAGTCCAGAGCACGTTCAACCGGGCTATCAGAGACCGGCCGGTCCGATGGGCACATCCAGAGTTTCCTTCGCAGATGGAAATCATTGCCTACCAATAGCGCCTGTGTGTTGTAGTCCTACCCTGCTGAGCATTCGGAATAGTCCTCACAACTGCTGTTCTCGTTCGTTCGTTCTCTACAGCTTTCTTTCTCTCTCGTTCTTTGGTTCCAGATGTTACTAGTTTCTAACGTCCCCCAGATATGTTATGGCTAGGACGCCACCCATTTGACGGGAAGGCTTGGAGATCTTTCGGGACCCTAGAGACGCCCCTCTCCCAATGTTGCCCCCTATGTCTTCGTAGGTGTAGAAGGTAGACAGCCAACCTATGATTAACTGTCCAGCGGAATTTGAAGTAAGGCCTGAAATCAGTTACTCCTACGGTGATCCGGCCACCGACTACGCGCCTCAGTAAGATGTTGCCTTCCTCTCTCGGCACGACTCTTACTGGCACTCCTTTGTGCTGATCTCGTTTACACTGTTCCACAATATCCTTCCCTTCGTGTCTCTCTCCTGGATACCGCCGCAGGGTGTGCAGGCGCAGTTCCGTTACGTTCTGTTCGCTAGGCACCTGCCAGGTTCCCACGCCTGACAGGGACCCCCCTGTGCCTTCTCCCTGCAACACCCCTTGCCACGGGATGTTGCCTGGTTCCAACCCAGTCAGCTTCTGACTAACTTCCTCCTCAGCCCCTAGTTTTACCAGTGTGAGGAGTGGCCCAATAAATAAAGCCTTTTTCTCCCCCTAGTGGCCGGAGTGTGAAGTGTAATGTGTTCTAGTGATACCTGGTCAGGAGAACTCCTTAGTGCCATCAGACGTACTGCTGCTCCCCTTAGCGGCAGAGCGCTATACTGCAACGACCAGGTCTCTGGGGCGCTGCACTCCCCCCCGGTTAAATCCAGTACTCCTGGACTGAGAAGAAGAACAACAATATAATGCAGTGAAAGACATACAACATTTTTGAATGCTAAGAACAAGTAAATAGAAAAGGTGCTTCCCTTTATGGGAGGTGAGGACGCTTAAACGTTACAAACAATAACAAGATTAAATATTTTTAAATAACATTTAGAGTATAAATAACTTTCAGAACCCAGCCGGGTATTCTACTACGTGCAAATTTTTGAACAATGAACTAACTCTTCCTTTAAGGGTGTATTCGCTGAACCCACTAAAGGCCTACCATAGAATGCTACATAACTCAACTTTTCTTTCTGTTCCTACGTCCCCAATGCAGGATCGCACAGCTCCTTGGCTGGGCCTACTGTCATTGTACCGACCATCTTTCTACATCTCTCAGGAGGACTCTCTTTCTAACCCCTACGGGTTCACTTCAATCTTTCCTGTCCTCAATCTTTATTAGCATTATTAAACTATCTAAATTTTTCAACATTATTAACGTTTCAACCTTTATCAAAGTAATCATCAAACATTCCCTTTAAGAGGGGCCCAAGTCTCTGGTGCAGATTCTCTTTCAGCAAGCAAGTCCTTCTGCATCATGTCTTCGCAAAGTCTTCTTTGGCTTATAAAACCAGTAGGGAGCACCTTTAAGAAGGTGCAAACTATTTACAAAGCAGTTCTGAATCATTCACCGTCCATGATCCGGCAGTCTTTAAAACAATGATGAACATGGGGTAACAGTAGAAAAAACAATGGAAAACAATAGGGATCCCGGGTAAACTAAGGGATCCCTAGGAGTTAACCCAGGACGGGTTTAAAGTATCAGCAACAGCAGGAAACAGTTAACTATATACATTTCGGTTCTCCGAGGTTTATTTCCTCGGCGTTAGTGGCTGCGACAACTCCACCGGCAGCAGTGGGCGGGGCCACCACCCCCGGGTACTCGCGGGCACTCGGTGTGGTGACAGGAGATCCCAGGCTCCAGTCAGGGGTCTGTGTGGCGATTGTCCTGGAACTCGCAACAACCGAGGCGCCAACCACTCCCAAAGTCGAGCTCTCCGCCACCACCGTAGTAACAGTATCCACAGTGCAAGTGGTGGTTTTCACAACAGTGCATGTAGGGGTCACCACCGTGGTCTTGGTGACGGTCGTGGTCCGGTCACAAGGGGGCACCCTTGCTACAGGGGACGGCTTCTCCGGCACCTTGTTTGGTGATGGCATGGGGCCTGGCTGCCTGCGTACGTTGTGGGCGAACCATCCCCTCTCTCCGAAGTGCCGGGTGTAAGTCACCTCGTCCCCCTTGTATAGATCCCGGTCCGGGTGGCCTTCTTTGAGATGGGACTCTACATCCCTCCGGTTTACAAAAACCTCGGAATATAGGTCCGGCTCCTTAATGAAGCCCCATCCTCCACGGAGTCGGAACTCAACCACGGTGCCCTGCCTGCGCGGGGCCTGGTGGGCGGTATGGTCCTTGCGGGCCCTGTCCTTTACTTCCAGGTCCCGCCGGTAGTGGGCTTCCCGCCGGGCCTGGTGCTGTCTCTCCGTCTCCTCCCACTGCCGATCCAGCTGGGCCTGGTACTGCTCCCAGCTAAGGGCCTCCACCATCTCTCCCTCCTGCGTCTTCACCCCGGGGAACCCCATGATGTTCGACCCCGGGTTCACCCAGCGGCACACCGTACGCTCCGCGTAGACCTCGCCTGGCATGGTAAGCGGCGAGATCGGGGCCTTTAGGAATTGCTCCATGCCCGTGGGTTGGTCCCATTGTGGAAGGCGCTGGAGTCTATGGGTCCCAGGGAGAGGGGGCGCCGCGACCGGGCCTATCAGCAGGTCTTCCGCGGCCGGGGTGGAATCGGCGGACTCACCGGTCAATGCGGCTTCCTCCGGTACGACCGACTCCAACGGTGATGACGGTGCCAGAGTCAGGAGTTCCTCTGCGGGTATCTCTTTGCACGAGGCCTCGGTCTCAAGCCGCCACTGGAGAAGCTGTTCCACAAGATCCTCTATCTCGCCCTGTAGGAGACCGGTCCCAGATGTGAGGCCCTGGCTGTGATGCTCATCTCCTCTGCTTCGACCCCGCAGTCTGGGTCTGAGCGGTCAGCCATGGCGTCCTCCACGTGGGTCGCTTCCTGGTCTCTTTCCCGCTCTCTCCTTCGTGGGCGGTTTCGTTTCTTGTTCCTCCGCCCCCCATTGAGGATCAGGAGGCGGATCTCGGCTGCTGACGGACACGTCCTCAAGGTGCAGAAATATTTAGACTGGGCGGCCATTATCTTTCGCGCTCTCCAGTTTACTCACGCCCACTTCCACGCCCTTCTTCTTCTCCTGCGCTCCTCGTGGCGCTACAATGGCGGCGGTTTTGGCGGGAATCTCGCGGCAATTGCAGTACACAGTCCTTGCAATAAATCACAGTCCAACACGTTTCAATCACAGTTCCAAGGCACACATGACCCAATTCTTCAGGCTTAAGTACGATCCTGACAAAAAAAGGAGGAATGTGGAAACCACAAAAAATACGACCAAAGAGCAAAAATTGAAAAATATATAAAAAAGTAATCTTTATTAATATCAATATAAATATGAGACTACAAAACATGACTTAGGACGCAGTAGAGAAACAGTGTGACACACAGAGGGACCGCAACTGTGCAGGAATATGACCTGCAGGACAAGGATTGGCACACAGTAAATATCCAAAAGTGGAACAATAGGAAGTAACAGGCTACAAAGAAATATGCGGGGGCTAGACTATTAGTCTCTAGGTAGATCTAGACATTAGGCCATATAGCACATAATATATAGTCAGAAGGAACTCTGGATCATGTTATACAGTGTATCCAAAAGTACATCTAGTAAACGTCCCGAAAAAACTACAGAGTAACATAAGTGCCATAGATCACACCAGACACCCAGCTAGTGTAGGTAAAAACCTAAATAACTAAATACCTAAATAACTCCCCCATGGCTGTTAGCCCACTAATACCGCACTAGTACCGCAATACCCAAATAAACATAATGAGCGCACTCGGCCGCTCCTGAGTATAATCCTAATTATGGGCAAACTGCTGATACGAAGTACCAACCTGTACTCACTCCTCTAAGGCCGCTCACACACAATATGACAACTCTCCATACAGTAGTGGGCGCACACGGCTACCCCATAGTATATACCTGCTGGTGGGCGGCCAACTGCTCGCTGCCAAGTCGATGTCCCGCACGTCGCCCGACGCACGTTTTGGAGATAACCTCCTTCGTCAGGGGCATGTCAGATGGAGCCCAAGCCGGGGTTTATATCGTCCTCCACTGATCTCATCATCGGCACACACCAGAAGTGACGCAGGCGTTGCCGCGGCAACCCACAGCTCACGGCGGCGGCGGCGTCATGTGAAGGTGCTGGCCGAGGCATGGCAACCACCCACACATAGTGACGCCACAGGCCGCCTAGAGCAGCAGTGCCCAGCGCGCCTGCGTACAGGTGATGCCGAGGAGGAACAGGGAGGGGGAAAGGGGGGAAATGTGCCCAGAAATAGAGCATGGAAAAAGTATAAGGGGGAATTCCCATGTCACATATTAAAGGCACCTGCCCTTACAGATGGAAACTATATGCATACCGTACAGTAATCACAACCCCACGTAACATAAACCGCCAAGTTGTAACTAAAAGGGCACTAATCCCTAATGATGAACCCTAATAGCAGTGCTACAGACGCAACCCCGCATAGGACCGATATAACAGAACAAGACCATCATATTGGATCTAAGTCCCAGCAACAAATACAGCATAGCTGACCAAAAAACGCATGACAAAACATATATTGTGCAAATACAAAGACAGAAGAAACAAAGGAAAAAAAACACAAACACATCATATATGCTAAAACAGTGTATCAGTTATCCAAATGCGGACCGATTGGTCCAATAGATGCATGATCTTCTGACGGTGTCTTCCCATGATATTCATAACATGGATGCTGGTGACAATCCTGTTGCAGAACCATCTAACATCTTCAGGTGGTAACTAATAACTAAAAAATATAAAACCTGAGTTAAAAACACATAACAGTACAATCCCCCGCGCATCCCACCATCTCCTGTGCATAAGCAATGATCACAGAAATGACGCAAAACTAATTGTCTCATTCAACCCATGTGGGTGAACACTATTAAGCGTCCACATCCACCGAGTTTCAAGCTGTGCCAACCTTTGTGAAATCCTCCCACCTCTTACATCATTTTGCTGTTAAGTACGATCCTGTTCGTGACGCCAAGTTGGATCGCCCCCAGACACAGGGCCACGCAATTCGGTACCGGGCCTCTCTGGTTCGGTTCTGAGGCGGTCACGGTGGCTAGGCCCAGTCCGCGACCCTGCTAAGGGGCGTCCAATAAAGGTGATGGTACAGTCTTTCAGGGGTTCGTGACGCCACCTGTGGTGTTCGGTCAGGGTGACCGACGCTGCTGTGGGGTCTGCTGGGGTGATGGAATGGCAGCTGGATGGTATACCTTCCCACAGGTGAAGTATGTTCCCAGGGCTTCCCAGTAAGGTAGATGGTGATGGTGTGAGGTGCAGGCAATAACGAGGACACAAGGTTGCAGTCTCTTTACCTCTTTACTGAAGGCTTCAATATCCTCAGTCCAGAGCACGTTCAACCGGGCTATCAGAGACCGGCCGGTCCGATGGGCACATCCAGAGTTTCCTTCGCAGATGGAAATCGTTGCCTACCAATAGCGCCTGTGTGTTGTAGTCCTACCCTGCTGAGCATTCGGAATAGTCCTCACAACTGCTGTTCTCGTTCGTTCGTTCTCTACAGCTTTCTTTCTCTCTCGTTCTTTGGTTCCAGATGTTACTAGTTTCTAACGTCCCCCAGATATGTTATGGCTAGGACGCCACCCGTTTGACGGGAAGGCTTGGAGGTCTTCCGGGACCCTAGAGATGCCCCTCTCCCAATGTTGCCCCCTATGTCTTCGTAGGTGTAGAAGGTAGACAGCCAACCTATGATTAACTGTCCAGCGGAATTTGAAGTAAGGCCTGAAGTCAGTTACTCCTACGGTGATCCGGCCACCGACTACGCGCCTCAGTAAGATGTTGCCTTCCTCTCTCGGCACGACTCTTACTGGCTCTCCTTTGTGCTGATCTCGTTTACACTGTTTCACAATATCCTTCCCTTCGTGTCTCTCTCCTGGATACCGCTGCAGGGTGTGCAGGCGCGGTTCCGTTACGTTCTGTTCACTAGGCACCTGCCAGGTTCCCACGCCTGACAGGGACCCCCCTGTGCCTTCTCCCTGCAACACCCCCTGCCACGGGATATTGCCTGGTTCCAACCCAGTCAGCATCTGACTAACTTCCTCCCCAGCCCCTAGTTTTACCAGTGTGAGGAGTGGCCCAATAAATAAAGCCTTTTTCTCCCCCTAGTGGCCGAAGTGTGAAGTGTAATGTGTTCTAGTGATACCTGGTCAGGAGAACTCCTTAGTGCCATCAGACGTACCGCTGCTCCCCTTAGCGGCAGAGCGCTATACTGCAACTACCAGGTCTCTGGGGCGCTGCATGCACACGTTGCAGATTTCCTGCAGAACTGCAGCTTTTTTTTCCGCGCAGAAACGCTGCAGATCTGCAAGTGATTTATAGTACAATGTAAATCAATGGCAAAAAAGAAATGCTGTGCTAATGGTGCGGAAAAATCTGCACAGAAAACAGCAGATTAAAAAAAGAAGCATGTCACTTCTTTTGTGCAGATCTGCTGCGTTTCTGCACCCATTCCATAATAGAAATCTGCAGGGGTAAAAAAAAAGGAAGAAATCTGCACAAAAATCTGCAACGTGTGCACATACCAAAAAAAGGTGCAGATTCTGACCTACGTTTTCTTCCAAGAAATGGAGAATTTGCACAGAAAATTCCACAGTCAAATCTGCAACTTGTGCACATAGCCTTAAAAGAACTAATGACAGGCAAAGGGGGTCATCAGTTGTCACGATCCTGTCATGAACCGCGATCACGTTACAGGGCTGCTGATGGGCGGAGAAAACGACGCATGCGTGCACAATGGCGTGGGTTAAATGCCGCTATATTGAGACTTCAGGAGAGAGTGGCGCCAGAGTGTGTCAGAATGGGAGAAGGTGACTTATGTTTGTTAAGAAATGTGTGTAATGTTAGGCAATGTACCTCCATATTGGAAAGTTTGTAAATAAATGAAGCTGGTTTTGAGAAGTGTCCTGTCAGGGAGAGCTCTGTAGATGCGACTGGCAGCAGATATTAGCCGCGTGCACCCGTATAAGGCTAGTTTCCCTTTTGTGTCTATGTGCGCAGCGTATCATCCGCAACCGCATGCTAACGCAGCGTTTTTTTATCCACATCAGCTTACGCATGACGGAAAAAAACACGCTGCGTTTGTATGCGTTTTTTGCCTGCGTTTGCGTTTCTTGTGCGCATGTGCTCAATATTTCCAGGAGGGCGTGTCTCAATCTGTCCCTGGACATGCGCAGTCCGAAGTACGCAAGCGCATTGAACGCATGTGTTCCCATAGACAGTAATGCGTTTTTAACGCACTCATCTGCATGAACATGCCTGCACATATTTGACGCTTCCAAAAATGCAACATGGTGCGTTATCCCCGCCCCGCCGCACACCGCAAAACGACGCATATGTAAGCAAACGCAGGCGAACGCATGCACTTGCGTCCAAAATCTAAGAGATATGAAAACACGACACATGTGGATGTATGTGTCAGAAATGCTGCGGACACAACTGCAAATGTGAAACCAACCTAAGTCTATGGGTGCGTCACGTCACAGGTAAAACACGCGTAAGACATGCAATTTTTGTCTGGCAATGTGCTTATTTCTGAGTGAAATCACAGCATTCTGCAACATTCTTATGCTGATTACATTTGAGCCGAGTGCAATAATAACATTATTTCTTGCACTGCACTCGTCCGAGTTCTATTCTCCTGTGAGTGAGCAATAGGCTGCCATCACACGATCAGTATTTGGTCAGTATTTTACCTCAGTATTTCTTAGCCAAAACCAGGAGTGGGTGATAAATACAGAAGTGGTGACGTGTTTTAATTATGGCTTTCCCCTCTGTTTATTCCACTCCTCGTTTTGGCTTACAAATACTGATGTAAAATCCTGACCAAATACTGCTAGTGTGACCGACCGTAGCCATAAACTGTATAAAATCCCAGAGGGAAAGCTAATATGGAAGGAAAGGAAGAACGCGCCACTGTCTCTGGCGCCCCCTGCCGCCCGTGAGCGCTCATAGCCGCGCGCTTTGCACTGGAGTAAACATTTCAGATTGAGCGCCTTTTTCGGGCACCTCCCCGCTCTGCGCTCCTATTGCAGCGTTACCGTGTGACTCCGCCCCCTGTCACCGCAGCCGCTCCAGACGGAGCACATCCATGACGTCATTGCTTGTCCTCCGACCCCGGAAAGGGAGGGCCAGAGCTGCGCGCGCAGCGGGCGGGAGATAGGAAAAACAATAACGCCCGAATCCGGTGGTCGGGAGGTCGTCATGGCCCGGATGGGACGCAGGTGAGAGCGCGAGCTCCGGAGAGCGGCGACAAGCGCTTTACAGTGTTGGTAACTTCTGCAGACGGGAGTTCTCATGTAACGTCCCAGCAGGTTATAGGAGGCTTTGTGTCACCCGATCGGGCTCAGCTGCGCCCTTCAGGCCGGGTGACCTCCATTCATTAGTACTTGGGCGCTTTTGTGTGAGTTTGTGCATTGCTACGTTGTCCACTCTCCTACTTCTGTAACCTCCAACTCTAGAGCCCGACCTGGGCTGCGTCCCTTCCCCCCGACCTTTGCTGCGTCCCTTCCCCCCGGCCCGGGCTGCGTCCCTTCCCCCCGGCCCGGGCTGCGTCCCTTCCCCCCCGACCTTTGCTGCGTCCCTTCCCCCCGGCCCGGGCTGCGTCCCTGCCGCACAACTCCTCTCCCGGCCCGGGCTGCGTCCCTGCCGCACAACTCCTCTCCCGGCCCGGGCTGCGTCCCTGCCGCACAACTCCTCTCCCGGCCCGGGCTGCGTCCCTGCCGCACAACTCCCCTCCCGGCCCGGGCTGCGTCCCTGCCGCACAACTCCTCTCCCGGCCCGGGCTGCGTCCCTGCCGCACAACTCCTCTCCCGGCCCGGGCTGCGTCCCTGCCGCACAACTCCCCTCCCGGCCCGGGCTGCGTCCCTGCCGCACAACTCCCCTCCCGGCCCGGGCTGCGTCCCTGCCGCACAACTCCCCTCCCGGCCCGGGCTGCGTCCCTGCCGCACAACTCCCCTCCCGGCCCGGGCTGCGTCCCTGCCGCACAACTCCCCTCCCGGCCCGGGCTGCGTCCCTGCCGCACAACTCCCCTCCCGGCCCGGGCTGCGTCCCTGCCGCACAACTCCCCTCCCGGCCCGGGCTGCGTCCCTGCCGCACAACTCCCCTCCCGGCCCGGGCTGCGTCCCTGCCGCACAACTCCCCTCCCGGCCCGGGCTGCGTCCCTGCCGCACAACTCCCCTCCCGGCCCGGGCTGCGTCCCTGCCGCACAACTCCCCTCCCGGCCCGGGCTGCGTCCCTGCCGCACAACTCCCCTCCCGGCCCGGGCTGCGTCCCTGCCGCACAACTCCCCTCCCGGCCCGGGCTGCGTCCCTGCCGCACAACTCCCCTCCCGGCCCGGGCTGCGTCCCTGCCGCACAACTCCCCTCCCGGCCCGGGCTGCGTCCCTGCCGCACAACTCCCCTCCCGGCCCGGGCTGCGTCCCTGCCGCACAACTCCCCTCCCGGCCCGGGCTGCGTCCCTGCCGCACAACTCCCCTCCCGGCCCGGGCTGCGTCCCTGCCGCACAACTCCCCTCCCGGCCCGGGCTGCGTCCCTGCCGCACAACTCCCCTCCCGGCCCGGGCTGCGTCCCTGCCGCACAACTCCCCTCCCGGCCCGGGCTGCGTCCCTGCCGCACAACTCCCCTCCCGGCCCGGGCTGCGTCCCTGCCGCACAACTCCCCTCCCGGCCCGGGCTGCGTCCCTGCCGCACAACTCCCCTCCCGGCCCGGGCTGCGTCCCTGCCGCACAACTCCCCTCCCGGCCCGGGCTGCGTCCCTGCCGCACAACTCCCCTCCCGGCCCGGGCTGCGTCCCTGCCGCACAACTCCCCTCCCGGCCCGGGCTGCGTCCCTGCCGCACAACTCCCCTCCCGGCCCGGGCTGCGTCCCTGCCGCACAACTCCCCTCCCGGCCCGGGCTGCGTCCCTGCCGCACAACTCCCCTCCCGGCCCGGGCTGCGTCCCTGCCGCACAACTCCCCTCCCGGCCCGGGCTGCGTCCCTGCCGCACAACTCCCCTCCCGGCCCGGGCTGCGTCCCTGCCGCACAACTCCCCTCCCGGCCCGGGCTGCGTCCCTGCCGCACAACTCCCCTCCCGGCCCGGGCTGCGTCCCTGCCGCACAACTCCCCTCCCGGCCCGGGCTGCGTCCCTGCCGCACAACTCCCCTCCCGGCCCGGGCTGCGTCCCTGCCGCACAACTCCCCTCCCGGCCCGGGCTGCGTCCCTGCCGCACAACTCCCCTCCCGGCCCGGGCTGCGTCCCTGCCGCACAACTCCCCTCCCGGCCCGGGCTGCGTCCCTGCCGCACAACTCCCCTCCCGGCCCGGGCTGCGTCCCTGCCGCACAACTCCCCTCCCGGCCCGGGCTGCGTCCCTGCCGCACAACTCCCCTCCCGGCCCGGGCTGCGTCCCTGCCGCACAACTCCCCTCCCGGCCCGGGCTGCGTCCCTGCCGCACAACTCCCCTCCCGGCCCGGGCTGCGTCCCTGCCGCACAACTCCCCTCCCGGCCCGGGCTGCGTCCCTGCCGCACAACTCCCCTCCCGGCCCGGGCTGCGTCCCTGCCGCACAACTCCCCTCCCGGCCCGGGCTGCGTCCCTGCCGCACAACTCCCCTCCCGGCCCGGGCTGCGTCCCTGCCGCACAACTCCCCTCCCGGCCCGGGCTGCGTCACTGCCGCACAACTCCCCTCCCGGCCCGGGCTGCGTCCCTGCCGCACAACTCCCCTCCCGGCCCGGGCTGCGTCC
Organism: Ranitomeya imitator; assembly: GCF_032444005.1. NCBI lineage: Eukaryota > Metazoa > Chordata > Amphibia > Anura > Dendrobatidae > Ranitomeya > Ranitomeya imitator. The sequence goes on from NC_091283.1 coordinate 589,432,286, forward strand.
CTGCCGCACAACTCCCCTCCCGGCCCGGGCTGCGTCCCTGCCGCACAACTCCCCTCCCGGCCCGGGCTGCGTCCCTGCCGCACAACTCCCCTCCCGGCCCGGGCTGCGTCCCTGCACGCCCCAACTCCGGCCTAAAGCTACTTTCACACTAGCGTTAACTGCAATCCGTCACAATGCGTCGTTTTGCAGAAAAAACGCATCCTGCAAAAGTGTTTGCAGGATGCGTTTTTTCCCCATAGACTTGTATTGACGACGGATTGCCACACGTCGCATCCGTCGTGCGACGGATGCGTCGTGCTTTGGCGGACTGTCAGGAGCAAAAAACGCCACATGTAACTTTTTTGCTCCTGACGGACTGCCGGATAAATGCATCCGCTGCCTCCGTTGTGCAGTGCGTTAAACGCTAGCGTCAGAATCTCTGCCTGACGCATTGCGACGGGGAGATTCCGACGCTAGTGTGAAAGTAGCCTAAGCTACGTCCCTGAACGCCCCCATCACGGCCTGTGCTGTGTCCCCGCCGCACGATTCCCCCCCGGCCTGGGCTGCGTCCCTGATCACCCTCCCCGGCCTGTGCTCCCGGCCCCTGCTGTTGAGGTTCAGACACATTTATGATCCCCCCCCTCCGTGGCCTGCGTTGCATCCCTAGTCCCCCCCGGCCTGAGTTGCGTCCCTGGCCTAAGCTCACAGCCCCTGCTGTTGAGGTTCGGGTACATTTCTGGTACCCGAACCGAACTGGTCGATCCCTGACGAACCCGAACTTGCACGAGTCCGCTCATCCCTAGTAGGGACCAGTGTGTCACTAAGGCTACGTTCATATTTGCGTTCTGCCGGGCTGCGTCGAGCGCAGCCGCGGCGACGCATGCGTCATGCGCCCCTATATTTAACATGGGGCGCATGGACATGCATTGTTTTGCGTTTTGTGACGCATGCGTCTTTTTTGGCGCACGCGTCAGCCCAGAGGACGCAGCAAGTTGCATTTTTTTTTGCGTCCAAAATCATGCCAAAAAAGGACGCATGCGTCACAAAACAATGCGTTTTGGTTTGCGTTGTGCGTTGCGTCGCCGACGCAGCACCGCACAACGTAAATGTGAACGTAGCCTAAGTGCTTTGCTTCCTGTATGCAGCCACATGTTATTTATTTATATAGCAGCAAGAGCACAAGAAGAGGATTCAAAGATCCTCCAAAAAATAGAAAAAACAGCAAAACGAGGCAGAAATGCTTACCTGCCTAGGCCTCTAAACAAATGCACTATCAGGATGCAGTGGACCCATGTGGTTAAGATGGAGACTACACAGGTGCAGCATAACCGATGAGGCAGCCACTCTCAACCTACCAAACTAATGGAGGGGGTGGCTGCTTGGCACATTGCTGCACATAAAAGACTTGTATGTGGCGCTGTTCACACAATGGAGATGCACAGCATCCAGGCAAGCCTAGTAGTGACACCCTTCTATTAGATCAGGCGGGCTGCCCAGCGCTATCCAAATGCACCCCATATGAACAGACACCACAGTTTACAAGACAAAAATGGGCCCAACTGCACCCCGAAAAAAAGTGCAAAAAACACAAAAAAAATATAAAAAAAATTTGTGAGGTATTAGTTTATATTTTGGCCAAAATACGCAAGCTCGTAACCCGCGTCAAGGGTCCCCACGCTTACGAGTCCTAATTCTAAAACAGCAAGAGCACAAGAAGAGGATTCAGAGATCCTCCAAAAAATAGAAAAAACAGCAAAACGAGGCAGAAATGCTTACCTGCCTAGGCCTCAAAACGTTATTTAGCACCATTGATTCCATGGTGCTGTCCATGAAAAGGGGTTACAGATATCACATACAGTAAACAAACTAACAATGACAGACTGATGCAGAGGGGCGAGGACCCTGCCCTTGCGGGCTTACATTCTACAGGATGGTGGGGAAAGAGACAGTAGGTTGGGGGTTGCAGGAGCTCCAATGTTGGTGAGGCGGTAGCTTCGATAGTGATGAGGATGCAGCGGGGTCAGTGCAGGCTGTAGGCTTTCCTGAAGAAATGAGTTTTTAGGTTCCATCTGAAGGATCCAAATGTGGTGGATAACCGGACGTGTCGGGGCACAGAATTCCAGAGGATGAGGGATATTCGGAAGATGTTTTGGAGGCGACTGGGTGAGGAACGAATAAGTGTGGAGGAGAGAAGGAGGCCTTGGGAGGACCGGAGATTATGTGATTGAAGATATCAGGAGATTAGTTCAGAGATATATGGAGGAGACAGGTTATGGATGGCTTTGTAGGTCAGTATTAGTTTGAACTGGATACGCTGAGGGAATGGGAGCCAGTGAAGAGATTTGCAGAGGGGGGAAGCAGAGGAGTAGCGAGGAGAGAGATGAATTAGTCGGGCAGCAGAGCTAAGGACGGGCTGGAGAGGTGCAAGCGTGTTAGAAGGTAGGCCGCAGAGGAGGATGTTGCAGTAGTCGAGACAAGAGATGAGGGCATGCACTAACATTTTAGAGTGGGGGTTGAAGAAAGGATAGATTCTAGAAATATCTTTGAGCTGGCATGGACTTGAGATAGTGAGAGCTTGAATGTGCGGCTTGACGGACAGGGCAGAGTCAAGGGTTACTCAGAGGTAGTGGATTTCTGGCACAGGGGAAAGTGTGAAGTAATTTAATGTGATGGATAGAAGGTAGGGAAAATACATGAGATTGAGGAAAGATGGAGTTCAGGTTTGTCCACATTGAGCTTGAGTAACCAAGAGAAGGAGGATATGGCTGATAGACACTCTGGGATTCTGGACATCAGAGAGCTGACATCTGGGCCAGAGTGTCATCAGCATAAAGGTGGTATTGGAAGCCATAGGGCTTTGAGTTGTCCCAGGCCAAGGGTATTGATTGAGAAGAGTATGGGTCTTGGAACAGAGCCTTGAGGGATTCCAACAGAGGGCGGGATAAGTAGGTAGTGTGGGAGACTCTAAATGTGCGGTTGGAAAGGTATGAGGAGATCCAGGATGGGGAACTTTGAAAAAAGCCATGTAGGAGAGACAGCTGGTATGTTCAAGAAGGTGCATTGATCAGATAAGACCAAACTAGTACTTTTTAGGTAAAATGCTGTGTGTGGTGGAAAACTAACATTTCACATCAACCTTTTTCAAGGCACTGTATTTTATGCCCATTCATACATGCACAAAGCACTCAGTTTCTGTACCCCAAATAGATAGTAGTAGTGGCATGCTGCTAGTTATGGCTGCCAGCTCTGTATTATAAATATACAATTCCCTTTCTCTCTGCAGTGATGAGTTGGAAGACTTGCATTATCAGGACACAGATTCAGATGTTCCGGAGCACAGGGAGAATAGAGTCAAGGTGAAATGGACTCATGAGGAGGTGAGTTTTGCGCAACTTCATTTACGATAGACCTGGACAAAACTTCTGGTACCGTCACACTGAGCGACGCTGCAGCGATACTGACAACGATCCGGATCGCTGCAGCGTCGCTGTTTGGTCGCTGGAGAGCTGTCACACAGACAGCTCTCCAGCGACCAACGATGCCGGTAACCAGGGTAAACATCGGGTTACTAAGCGCAGGGCCGCACTTAGTAACCCGATGTTTACCCTGGTGACCAGCGTAAAAGTTAAAAAAAAAACCACTTCATACTTACCTTCCGCTGTCTGTCCCCCGGCGCTCTGCTTCTCTGCCCTGTGTAAGCGCAGCGGCCGGAAAGCAGAGCAGTGACGTCACCGCTCTGCTTTCCGGCCGCTGGGCTTACACAGGGCAGAGAAGCAGAGCGCCGAGGGACAGACAGCGGAAGGTAAGTATGAAGTGTTTTTTTTTTTTTTTTTTTTTTTTTTTTTTACTTTTACTCTGGTAACCAGGGTAAACATCGGGTTACTAAGCGCGGCCCTGCGCTTAGTAACCCGATGTTTACCCTGGTTACCAGTGAAGACATCGCTGAATCGGCGTCACACACACTGATTCAGCGATGTCTGCAGGGTGTCCAGCGACGAAATAAAGTGCTGGACTTTCTGCAGCGACCAACGACATCACAGCAGGATTCTGATCGCTGCTGTGTCAAACTGAACGATATCGCTAGCCAGGACGCTGCAACGTCACGGATCGCTAGCGATATCGTTCAGTGTGACGGTACCTTTAGTCAGGGCTTGTCTGTACCATAAGACCATGGTGCTTGGTGCAAATGGGTTAAAGTGCAGTGACCAAAACCTGGGAGCAAGGCTGACTCTAATCTATCTTTGTTCTTGATTTTTCAAGCCCTGCTATATACACACACATGGACACATTTGTTGGTATCCTTCTGTTAAAGTAAGGAAAAAAACACAATGATTGCTCAAATAACTTGGAACTGACAAAAGTAATTTTCAGTTAAAATTTACTGAATATCAACTAATGAGAATCAGACATTGCTTTTGGATTGTTCAACAGAAAAATGTAGAAAAAAACCTCCAAACTGATAAAAATGGCCTGGACAAAAATAATGGTACCATTAACTTAATATTTTTGTTGCACAACACTTTGAGGCAATCAATGCAAACAACAATTCTTTCCTTCCACAGATCTTCATTATGGTTTATATCAGGGCAAATATGCCACTTCACAATAGTCCAATTCTTTCCGCTTAGCTATTTTAGAATTTAGAATGTATTGGTTCATTATCCTGTTGGAAGACCTATGGCCTGTGACTCAGACCGAACTTTGACACTGGGCAGCACACTTTGCTCCAGAATGCCTTGATAGTTTTGAGATTTCATTGTACCTTGCACAGGTTCAAGATGCCCTCTGACAGATGCAGCAAAGCAACCCCAAAACCTAGCAGAGCATCCCCCATGTTTCACAGTAGGTACAATGTTCTTTTCTTTGTATGTTTCATTTTTGCGACTGATGTGACTTGCCAAAAAGCTCCAGTTTCTCTAATCCCCTCCACGACCGCACACAGGAGACTGCCACCCCATCCTAATTAGGGACAGGAAACACGAGGTTTAAATAGCCCTCCCCTTCTTTCTATCTTCAGTGTTCTTCTGTCCCTAAGGGATGAAGAGGTCAACCGAGAAGATCTTTTTAGGAATCCTCTTAGACTCCCAAAACCAAAGATCCTCTCTTCCAGTCATCAAACAATTAAACATAAGATCAAGGGTTCGGATCATAAAAACCCAGAAGAGGGTGACCTTAAGATTTGCCATGTCAGTCCTGGGATTGATGACGGCATGTATTCAGGCATTTCCCTGGGCCCAGTCTCATTTGAGGATCCTCCAAAAATGTATCCTCTCGCTGTGGCATCTCTGGAAGCACAAGAATCTCTCTTCCTCACCACGTAAAACTATCCCTCAACTGGTGGCTCAACCAAGAAAATCTGGTAAGGGGATTACCTTGGATCCAATATCCAGTCTCATCAGTCACAACAGACACTAGCAAATGCGGTTGGGGAGCAGTGACATCTCGAAGTCTTTCAAGGAATCTGTCCCAAAAAGATGGACAACCGATCCTCCAATTTCAGGGAATTGAGAGCAGTGGAGGAATCCCTGAGAGCAGCAAAACCAATACTCTGGGGAACCCAAGTCCGAGTTGACTCTGACAAAATGACCTCTGTGGTCCATCTATGTCATCAGGGCGGCACAAAATTAAATGAGATTCTGCAGCAGGTCTCGGCAAGAATTTTCATGTGGGCAAAACGTCACCTCTTTTCTTTATCGGCTGTTTGCCTAAAAGGATCTGACAACATCGAAGCAGACTTTCTGAGCAGGACAGATTTAGACCCAGGCGAATGGAGCCTCAGTATGAGAGTACCAGTTAACCAAAAATGTGGTCTCCCAGAGGTGGACCTGTTTGCGAATTGGAAAAACGCAAAAGTAGAGCCTGGGACTAGCGGTGGATACTGCGTCCTTCATCTAACTTCCTGAGATTCTGTGCTATCTTCCGGCATATCCAGACAGTCCTGCGTTTAGGGGAATTTTGACTTCTACTAAACGACCCATAAACCTTATAAGTACTCTCCTTAGGTACATTGATGAAGGTCGAACCAGACCAAAACATCAACTGTATGTACTTGTTTTCATTAAATCCTCACTGCACCAAGTGACCTGTGTGTGCCAAGTTTATCTACTACTGTATACGGCTTGGGCACCTACTTGAGCACCACTAATTAGTTGTGCCTACAAGCTTTATCTCTATGGCTAAAATACAAGACTTCCTACAGGACGGCTTATCAAAAAGACTAAAACCCAGTACCTTGAAAGTCCAGGTGTCTGCTCTGAGCTCCTATTTTGATCAGTACATGTCAGTCCATCGGTGGATGGGGAGGTTCATGACGGCTGCCTCCAAAGTCCGTCCAAGGAAATCCAATATAATTCCAACTTGGGATTTGAATATAGTGCTAAAAGATCTAACTATCTCACCCTTTGAACCTATGGACCAGATAGACATGCTATCCTGGAAAGCGGCACTACTAGTAGCCATTACAACACCAGGAAGGGTGGGCGAGATACAGGCCCTATCCATTACGGAACCTTATTTAAGAATTCTGGACGACAGATTAATATTCCGCCTAGACCCGTCATTTCTGCCAAAAGTATCATCTCACTTCCACAGATCCCAAGAAATAATTCTACCATCTTTCTGTGACAACCCAAAGGATGAGAGATAAGCAGGATTCCATTCTATGGATGTTAGACGCACTCTTCTCTTCTACTTGTCAAACAAAACCTTGGAGGAAGGATCAGAATCTTTTCATCCAGTACGGTGCACCAAACAAAGTAAAAAAAAAAAAAAAAAAGCCTCCAAGAGCTCTCTGGCGAATTGGATCAAAAAAACTTTTATAGAAAAAATAATTATTTTTGCATTGCTTTATTCTCAGGACTATAACTTTTTTTTATTTTTTTGCTGATGATGCTGTATGGCGGCTCGTTTTTTGCGGGACAAGATGACGTTTGGTTATTTATATCTGTCTTTTTGATCGCGTGTTATTCCACTTTTTGTTCGGCGGTATAATAAAGCGTTGTTTTTTTTGCCTCGTTTTTTTTTTTTCTTACGGTGTTTACTGAAGGGGTTAACTAGTGGGCCAGTTTTATAGGTCGGGCTGTTATGGACGCGGCTATACTAAATATGTGTACTTTTATTATTTATTTTTTTTATTTTATTTAGATAAAGACATGTATTTATGGGAATAATATATATATATTTTTTTCATTATTTAGGAATATTTTTTTTTTTTTACACATTTGGAAAAATTTTTTTTTACTTTGTCCCAGGGGGGGACATCACAGATCGATGATCTGACAGTTTGCACAGCACTCTGTCAGATCACCGATCTGACTTAGTGCTGCAGGCTTCACAGTGCCTGCTCTGAGCAGGCTCTGTGAAGCCACCTCCCTCCCTGCAGGACCCGGATGCCGCGGCCATCTTGGATCCGGGTCTGGAGCAGGGCGGGAGGTATGGAGACCCTCGCAGTAACGCGATCACATCGCGTTGCTGCGGGGGGCTCAGGGAAGCCCGCAGGGAGCCCCCTCCCTGCGCGATGCTTCCCTGTACCGCCGGCACACGGCGATCATGTTTGATCGCGGTGTGGCGGGGGTTAATGTACAGGGAGTGGTCCGTGACCGCTCCTGGCACATAGTGCCGGATGTCAGCTCCTGGCACATAGTGCCGGATGTCAGCTGCGATAGGCAGCTGACACCTGGCCGCGCTCCCCCCGTGAGCGCGGCCGATCGCGTATGACGTACTATCCCGTTGGTGGTCATAGGAGCCCACCCCACCTCGACGGGATAGTACGTCTAATGTCAGAAAGGGGTTAATGTTATTTCAGTGACCATTGTGAGATTTTCATTAACAGAAAGGTACCAACAATTTTATCAGTGTGTTCCCATTTCTATTCCACTTGTCTCCTGCTCTGAAAAATCCATGGGGTTTTCAAATGAAGAAATGACTTTTGCCCTACAAATTAGTAAACTAATTACAAGCCCTCTAGTGACTTCTTTTATTCCACCAGGATGAATTGTTGAGAGCCTTGGTGAAAAGATATGGACAGGGTGAATGGAAACGTGTAGCCAAACGCATGCATGTGAGTAGTTCTGTAATGATCTGTTTCTCTGGGAAATTTCCCTATGGTCACATATAATCGGTTATACTATTAGCCGTCAGTTCTCCTGTTTGTCAAAAACTTTTCATAAGGCATAAAAAATATATAATTTTTTTTTCCTCGTCATTATTAAGAATCGGACAGAGCAACAATGTCAGCACAGATGGCTCCGTGTTCTTCACCCTGACCGTGTCAAAGGACCTTGGACTAAAGAGGAAGATGAGAAGGTAAGAATTACTGCTTAGTGCATCAGTAGCCAAGAGAGTGCCTAAGATGGCAAAAAATGAGCACGTTGGTAAATACTAATAGTACATCTAAATAACATGGGGTACTTGGTAATCACTGTTTTTGATCATAAAAACCATCTCAACATGACAAGGTGCACCCCAATCGGGATGGCCCTATTCTCTAGTATTAGTACCTCGCCTTATGTCAGACATAAGAATTATGGCTTAGTGCATCAGTTACCAAGAAAGATCTCATAAATGTCATAACACTTTGCTATCATTCACTTTGGTGTCTTCGTGAATATGACCTCCTGTGCATATAGGTTATTGAGCTGGTGAAGAAGTATGGCACCAAGCACTGGACACTCGTTGCACAGCAGCTGAAGGGAAGGCTGGGAAAGCAGTGCCGTGAGCGCTGGCATAACCACCTCAATCCAGAGGTGAAGAAGTCCTCCTGGACCCAAGAGGAGGATCACATTATCTGTCAAGCGCACAAACTTCTTGGCAATCGCTGGGCAGAAATAGCAAAGTTGTTGCCGGGACGGTATGTAATATTCTATGGCTTTGAATTCCTGCGTGCGTTTTTTATTTTTGTTTTAACCGTTTATTATATTGGTAAATTTTAACGGTGTAGTTTCAGTTTCTTAAATGGGTCAAATTGCTTGAAAAACATCCAACTTTGAAAATTTACCTCTTTAAAAAATAAAAAGTCCCTTTTGTTCAGAAGAATGGAGTGATTTAGAATTCTATCGTATTAATAGTTGGCGAAGTTTGGTTGCTGAAGTCCTAATCAAGGAGGACGACATTTTGAGGCTGTTTGCTAAAGATCTGGTCTCCAATGCTGCAGAGACTAAGCTGCTTCTTCCTGCTGCACAGAGCGCACAGTTTGAGCCAGTGGTGCAACCATGCCTCTGGACTGAACTGTCAATCATAAAGAAGTACAAGATGGGACAAGTGCTCTACTAGTGTTGAACCATATAAAAAGTAAAGCAAGTGTATGCTTTTGCTAATGAAAACCATATATTACTACAGAAGGTGTGCTATTATGGCTAACCCTTCGCATGAAAAACTCTTCAATACATGCGTGGAAACATGTTTTAAAGGGAACATGTCACTTCATTTGAACAATTTAACCCATTAATATGGTCATAGAGGTTATAGACTGCTGAAAAGTCATACCTGTATGCCGCATGGATGACGTCTTGTTGAAAAGATCATCTTTTCTCACTTTATATAAATTAGTTCTTTCAGATTATGGGGCGGATGCTGCCCATAAAGACAAAACTGCCGCCGCCCTTCATTATGCTATCTTTTTCCTCCCACATCGTCACTCTCCTTGTGATGTCTGGTGCGCCGCCGGTATTCCCGCGCCTGCACATTCCACCTTTTATGGGCGTTGGCTTCTGCGCAGGCGAGTCACTGCTACTTCTCCCAGTGATTTTATTAACCATCAAGACCATGGGATTTTCCGTTTTTCCATGTTAGTTTTTCGCTCCCCTCCTTCCTAGAGCCTTAATTTTTTTATTTTTCCATCAATATGGCCATGTGAAAGCTTATTTTTTGCGGGATGAGTTGTACTTTTGAACAACGACATTGGATTTACCATGTCGTGTACTAGAAAACGGGAAAATAATTCCAAGTGTGGTGAAACTGCAAAAAAAAGTGCAATCCCACACTTGTTTTTTGTTTGCCTTTTTTACTAGGTTCACTAAATGCTAAAACTTACCTGTCATTATGATTCTCCAGGTCATTACGAGCAGGGCTGTGGAGTCGGTAAGCCACAGTTGCGACTCCGACTCCTGGATTTTATCAGGTTCCGACTCCGGCTCTGACTCCTTCATAAATGGCCAATTCGTAACAATAAATTTACTGTTGTCAAATATTAACATCGTGTTTATTCAGATTCTCACCATCATATAAGTAATCCGACCACTTGGAGCAAAAACTATATTTATTAGAATACAATTAGAATATAGCAAATAACTTATATAAACTTGTCTAAGCTCTTGTAAGTAAATATGCAATAAACACTGTTATGCAGTTAATAAGAACATCTAGTCTAGAGGCGGAGCTTTACTACTAAAGTTACCTTCACACTTAACAACGATAAAAATAGCGATCCGTGACGTTGCAGTGTCCTGGATAGCGATATCGTTGTGTTTGACACGCAGCAGCGATCTGGATCCTGCTGTGACATCGTTGGTCGAAGCAGAAAGGCCAGAACTTTATTTCGTCGCTGGATCACCCGCTGACATCGCTGAATCGGCGTGTGTGACGCCGATTCAGCAATGTCTTCACTGGTAACCAGGGTAAACATCGGGTTACTAAGCGCAGGGCCGCGCTTAGTAACCCGATGTTTACCCTGGTTACCAGCGTAAATGTAAAAAAAAAAAAACACTACATACTTACATTCCGGTGTCTGTCGCGTCCCCCGGCGTTCTGCTTCCCTGCACTGTCAGCACCGGCTGGCCATAAAGCAGAGCACAGCGGTGACGTCACTGCTCTGCTTTACGGCCGGCGCTTACACAGTGCAGAGAAGCGGACGCCGGGGGACGCGACAGACACCGGAATGTAAGTATGTAGTGTTTTTTTTTTTTTTTTTTTACATTTACACTGGTAACCAGGGTAAACATCGGGTTACTAAGCGCGGCCCTGCGCTTAGTAACCTGATGTTTACCCTGGTTACCCGGGGACTTCGGCATCGTTGGTCGCTGTAGAGCTGTCTGTGTGACAGCTCTCCAGCGACCACACAGCGACGCTGCAGCAATCGATTTCTTCCGACTCCAACCAAAACTAACTCCGACTCCACGACTCCGACTCCACAGCCCTGATTACGAGTTCATAGACACCAAACATGTCCAGGTTCTCTTTTATCTAAGTGGTGAAAACAAAATTCAAAACTTTGATTAAAAAAAAAAAAAAAAAAAGTGCCATTTTCCGATACCCGTAGCGTCTCCATTTTTCGTGATCTGGGGTCAGGTGAGGGCTTATCTTTTGCGTGCCGAGCTGGCGTTTTTAATTATACCACTTTTGTGCAGATACGTTATTTTGATCGCCCGTTATTGCATTTTAATGCATTGTCGCGGCGACCAAAAAAAATCTGGCGTTTCGAATTTTTTTTTATCGCTACACTGTTTAGCGATCAGGTTAATCCTTTTTTTTTTTTGATAGACTGGGCGATTCTGAACGCGGAGATACCAAATGTGTAGTTTTTTTTTTTTTTTTTAATGGGGCGAAAGGGGGGTGATTTAAACTTTTTTTTTTTTTTCACATCTCTTTACTTTTTTTTTTTTTTTTTTGTTACTTTTGTAATGCTTCAACAGCCTCATGGGAGCCTAGAAGCTGGCACAACTCGATCGGCTCACCTACATAGCAGTGATCATCAGATCGCTGCTATGTAGCTGAATTGCAGGCTTGCTATGAGCGCCGACCACAGGGTGGCCCTCACAGCAATCCAGCATCAGTAACCATAGAGGTCTCAAGGACCTCTATGGTTACTATGCAGACGCATTGCTGACCCCCGAACATGTGACGGGGGTCGGCGATGTGCTCATTTCCGGCCGGAAGCGCTGGTTAAATGCCGTTGTCAGTGTTTGACAGCGGCATTTAACTAGTTAATAGCGGTGGGTGAATCGCGATTCTACCCATCGCTATTGTGGGCACATGTCAGCTGTTCAAAACAGCTGACATGTCCCGGCTTTTATGCGGGCTCACTGCCGGAGCCCGCATCAAAGTGGGGGTTCTGACCTCGGACGTACTATCCCATTCGAGGTCAGTAAGGGGTTAAACTGGGGCATCAAAAATGAGTCTTACTCTGCAGGTAGGAAGGAAGTTAGGAGCGCACCTTTTCTGCGTGCTGGAGATCACTTCTCCTGTGCAGAAGTCCACAGTGATCACTAGAAAGATTAGGCGGGTGCTATGCCCTTTTGACTCCGTGTGATTTTTGCACTCGATTACATCTTGGCCTTAAAAGATCCCGACCGCTCACAATTAAAAAAAAAAAATAAATAAAAAATTGATCTTCGGTGGTTTCACATGTCCATCTTTTTGGGATCATAGCTAGCGATGGTGGGACTGTAGCTTTACAGGGAATCACGGATCTGTAAAGTTTATGCACCTGTTGGCTATGCTCTGAGTATCTCAGATCTCCACACTTTGTCCATAGGACAGACAACGCAGTGAAAAATCATTGGAATTCAACCATGAAGCGAAGGGTGGAGACAACAGAATATCTGAATGGGTTAAGGAACAGAGTCAGAGACAAGAAGGAAGATAAAGATGACTCTAGTTCTCAGACTGTAGTGGAAGAGGTACCAGTCTGCGCACATCACCTGAGCACTTGCCTTATGTTTGGTGGAGCGCTCTGCTAATCTCTCTCTGATTTACAGAATCAACAGTCCTCGGTTTCTCAATTAAAAATAGACACTGTGGAGAACGGCCTCAACTCTGACATAATGGAAGTGAAAATAGTTGAGGTAAAGTCTGAGCAACTGAGTGAAGGTGAAGAGGAGAGTGCAGGATCCAGCCCCTCATCTGCAGTTGCCTCTGTGAGTTCTGCCCCAGAGAAATGGATGGTGGAGTATGTCAACTGCCTGGTGCCAAGCAATGACATGATTGAGTCGGTAAGGAGCATATATTGGACTAGTATGTATGTGAAGTGCTGCATTCTTTACCTACTGCTAGACTTATACATTTTTTTTTTTTTTTTAATCGCGCCAACATATTCTGCAGCACTTCACAATTAAGCAGTAACATGTACAGACGAAGGAATTATGAAGTAACACACAGAGGGCTCTGCTTGCAAGCTTAAAATCTATAAGGCATCGGGGGACACAATAGGTAGAACGTGCTGTTAGAATGAATAAGGCATTCCCAATAATGCTGCATGATCCGTCATCAGCCAGTATCTGTCTAAATCAGACCTCATCTGGCCTTTTGGCCCCTAGGATGTCTTGGTCCACGGGCCGCACCGTGCCACTCCACTCGCTGACTTTTGGTGGAGGTTTTTTTTTTTTCAGTCAAGATGGGGTGCAGTGTATATATAGGGAGGCTGTGTGGGGCTCATGCTGCACACGGGGAGGCTGTGTGGGGCTCGTGCTGCACACGGGGAGGCTGTGTGGGGCTCGTGCTGCACACGGGGAGGCTGTGTGGGGCTCATGCTGCACACGGGGAGGCTGTGTGGGGCTCATGCTGCACACGGGGAGGCTGTGTGGGGCTCATGCTGCACACGGGGAGGCTGTGTGGGGCTCATGCTGCACACGGGGAGGCTGTGTGGGGCTCATGCTGCACACGGGGAGGCTGTGTGGGGCTCATGCTGCACACGGGGAGGCTGTGTGGGGCTCATGCTGCACACGGGGAGGCTGTGTGGGGCTCATGCTGCACACGGGGAGGCTGTGTGGGGCTCATGCTGCACACGGGGAGGCTGTGTGGGGCTCATGCTGCACACGGGGAGGCTGTGTGGGGCTCATGCTGCACACGGGGAGGCTGTGTGGGGCTCATGCTGCACACGGGGAGGCTGTGTGGGGCTCATGCTGCACACGGGGAGGCTGTGTGGGGCTAGAATATGTAGGTAGTATATAGCACAGGCTACGTACTATATTGCACAGTGACGTAGTACAGGTCCTTCTCAAAAAATTAGCATATAGTGTTAAATTTCATTATTTACCATAATGTAATGATTACAATTAAACTTTCATATATTATAGATTCATTATCCACCAACTGAAATTTGTCAGGTCTTTTATTGTTTTAATACTGATGATTTTGGCATACAACTCCTGATAACCCAAAAAACCTGTCTCAATAAATTAGCATATTTCACCCATCCAATCAAATAAAAGTGTTTTTTAATAACAAACAAAAAAACCAACAAATAATAATGTTCAGTTATGCACTCAATACTTGGTCGGGAATCCTTTGGCAGAAATGACTGCTTCAATGCGGCGTGGCATGGAGGCAATCAGCCTGTGACACTGCTGAGATGTTATGGAGGCCCAGGATGCTTCAATAGCGGCCTTAAGCTCATCCAGAGTGTTGGGTCTTGCGTCTCTCAACTTTCTCTTCACAATATCCCACAGATTCTCTATGGGGTTCAGGTCAGGAGAGTTGGCAGGCCAATTGAGCACAGTAATACCATGGTCAGTAAACCATTTACCAGTGGTTTTGGCACTGTGAGCAGGTGCCAGGTCGTGCTGAAAAATGAAATCTTCATCTCCATAAAGCATTTCAGCCGATGGAAGCATGAAGTGCTCCAAAATCTCCTGATAGCTAGCTGCATTGACCCTGCCCTTGATGAAACACAGTGGACCAACACCAGCAGCTGACATGGCACCCCACACCATCACTGACTGTGGGTACTTGACACTGGACTTCAGGCATTTCCTTCTCCCCAGTCTTCCTCCAGACTCTGGCACCTTGATTTCCGAATGACATGCAAAATTTGCTTTCATCAGAAAAAAGTACTTGGGACCACTTAGCAACAGTCCAGTGCTGCTTCTCTGTAGCCCAGGTCAGGCGCCTCTGCCGCTGTTTATGGTTCAAAAGTGGCTTTACCTGGGGAATGCGGCACCTGTAGCCCATTTCCTGCACACGCCTGTGCACGGTGGCTCTGGATGTTTCCACACCAGACTCAGTCCACTGCTTCCTCAGGTTCCCCAAGGTCTGGAATCGGTCCTTCTCCACAATCTTCCTCATGAAGACACAAAAGAGAATAGTAAAACCAAAAACACTCAGTTTGAAAAAATGTTGCAGTAATCCGCAAGTGCTAGTAAAAGATGTAAAAAACAGGGTATTTGGTTGATACGTTTTTTGCAAAAAATGTATACTAAGCTGCTCTACCAATCTTCACGGTATACCCTTATCAGAGTAGTCCTAACTAATGTATGCAATCCCTATCTGATGTATTTAAAAACCTGATCATCTGTATATAACCTGTGTGAACAGGGTTCAGAGAGGAAAAATCCATGTGTGCATACAGGGTAGAACAGCTTTTGTGCAGATAGCCCAAGAGGAGTGGTGGAACTCCCCAGTCTTGTAGACACAAGAGAACAATTATGGAAACAGGAACACATGGGCTACTTGCACAGTGAACAAGTCTGTATGATCATGTTCACACACCACCAAGAAACCTGAAGACACAAAAGAGAATAGTAAAACCAAAAACACTCAGTTTGAAAAAATGTTGCAGTAATCCGCAAGTGCTAGTAAAAGATGTAAAAAACAGGGTATTTGGTTGATACGTTTTTTGCAAAACGTATTTTTGTTTTTAACCTCTTGCTTGAGGGTGTCAATGATGGCCTTCTTGACATCTGTCAGGTCGCTAGTCTTACCCATGATGGGGGTTTTGAGTAATGAACCAGGCAGGGAGTTTATAAAAGCCTCAGGTATCTTTTGCATGTGTTTAGAGTTAATTAGTTGATTCAGAAGATTAGGGTAATAGGTCGTTTAGAGAACCTTTTCTTGATATGCTAATTTATTGAGACAGGTTTTTTGGGTTATCAGGAGTTGTATGCCAAAATCATCAGTATTAAAACAATAAAAGACCTGACAAATTTCAGTTGGTGGATAATGAATCTATAATATATGAAAGTTTAATTGTAATCATTACATTATGGTAAATAATGAAATTTAACACTATATGCTAATTTTTTGAGAAGGACCTGTGTATAACACAACCGATGTAGAATATAACAGAGCTATGTAGTATGTAACACAGCGTACGTAGTATATAGCATAGCCACGTAGTATATAGCATAGCCACGTAGTATATAACATAGCCACGTAGTATATAACATAGCCACGTAGTGTATTGGACAGTCACGTATATTGCACAGCTACATAGCCTATAGCACAGAGATGTAGTATATAACAGAGCCCACGCAGTATGTAACACAGCCCATGTAGTATATAGCAATGTGGGCACTATATGCGTGGTTAAAAAAGACTTAAAATAAAAAATAAACATATGCTCACCTTTCTAGGGCCCCCTGAAGTCCTGGCGTCTGTGCGGTGCACGCGGCAGCTTCCGGTCCCAGGGTTGGTATGAGCGCAGGACCCGTGATGACGTCGTGGTCACATGACCGTGACGTCATGGCAGGTCCTTCTCGCTTACCATCCTTGGCACCGGAACCTGCCGCTTGCACTGGCGAGGACAGCACGCGACCTCGGAGGGTGACAATAATTTTTTTTTATTATTATTTGTAACATTAGATCTCTTTACTATTGATGCTGCATACGCAGCATTAATAGTAAAAAGTTGGTCACACAGGGTTAATAGCTGCGTTAATGGAGTGCGTTACACCGTGGCATAACGCGGTCCGTTAACGCTGCCATTAACCCTGTGTGAGGGCTGACTGGAGGGGAGTATGGAGCGGGCACTGACTGTGGGAAGGAGCGACCATTTTGCCGCCGGACTGTGCCTGTTGCTGATTGGTCGTGGGCGTCTTGCCACGACCAATCAGCGACTTGGATTTACATGAGACAGAGGCCGCGACCAATGAATATCCGTGACAGACAGACAGAAGGACAGAAAGATGGAAGTGACCCATAGACAATTATATAGTAGATAATTTTAATATAATAATATTGAGTAGAATTAATTTCGGCCTATTGGTTCGGCCTTTGACAACAGTCAGTCTCTCGTGGCCCCTAATGAAAATGAATTGCCCACCCCCTGGTCTAAATAATCACCAAGTGCTATTGGGTGCATGGATTATGTGAAGCCATGTATGGCAGGGACCAGATTCTTATGAAAATAAGGCTTTCACACTAGCGTCGTGCACTGCACGTCGCTATGCGTCGTTTTGTAGAAAAAACGCATCCTGCATAAGTGCTTGCAGGATGTGCTTTTTCTCCATTGACTTGCATTAGCGTCGCATTGCGACGCTTTGCCACACGTTGCAACCGTCGTGTGACGGTTGCGCCGTGTTGTGGCGGACCGTCGGCTGCAAAAAAGTTACATGTAACGTTTTTTGCAGAGTTGTGGCCACCATTTCTGACTGTGCGTGCGCGGCCGGAACTCCGCCCTCACCTCCCCGCACCTCATAATGGGGCAGCGAATGCGCTGGAAAAATGCATCTGCTGCCCCCGTTGTGCGTCGCATTCACTGCTAGCGTTGGTACGTCGGCCCGACGCTAGTGTGAAAGTAGCCTAAGTGAGAATAGTTAAGTGTTAACCCTTTAACGGCGGCAGTTAAGAGTACTTATTCTTCAGCGCCACTTTTTAACGGCGCTGACAAGTGTATAGCGCCCCCCACCATCGGAATTTCTCTTGGGTCTTGGCCACCGGGGTAGCTGAGAACCCCAGAGAACATGATTCGGGTCTGTTTTAACCAACTCCAGGGTTGTGATTGCCGTTAACGGAAAAACGGCGACCGCAAAAAAAAAAAGGTTTGATTTCCCATTTAATTTCCCCCAACCGGCAGCGTCATCTTCCGGGAAGAGAATGGCGGGCACATGCGCAGTGTGCCTGCTGAGATCCGCTGATCGGCCCACCGCAACAATAGGACATTTTTCCTATTGGTTCATTTTGATCACTGTGATAGTGTCTTTCACAGTGATCGAAATTAAAATAAATAAATAAATTGTAAATCAAACTCCCCTTTATCACCCCCTTAGTGATGTTAAAAAAAAAATATTTCCATTTTTCCATTAGGGTTGGGGTTAAAATTGGGGGGTTTCCACTGTGTAGGCACATCAGGGGGTCTCCAAACGTGACATGGCGCCCGCCATTGATTCCAACCAATTTTGTGTTTAGAATCAAACTGCTCCTTCCCTTCTGAGCCCTGCCGTGCGCCCAAACAATGGTTTTCTCCCACATATGGGGTATCGGTGTACTCAGGAGAGATTGCACAACAAATTTTTGGGGTCCATTGTCTCTTGATACCCTTGTGAAAATACAGAAAATAAATTGGTTCCAGGGTAAGCTTTTTTTTTTTTTTTGAGAAAAAAGTGAATGTTCATTTTTTCCTTCCACGTTCCTTTAGTTCTCGTGAAGCACCTGAAGGGTTAATAAACGTCTTGAATGTGGTTTTGGGCACCTTGACAGGTGCAGTTTTAGAATGGTGTCACTTTTGGGTATTTTCTATTATATCGACCCCCCCAAAGTCACTTCAAATGTGAGGCGGTTCCTAAAAAAAAAAAAATTTTTGTTGGAAAAATGAGTAATCCTTAATCAACTTTAAACCCTTATAACGTCCTAACAACAACAAAAAAAAAAAAGTTGTTTCCAAAATTGTGCTGATGTAAGTTGGCATTTGGGAAATGTTGTTAACTATTTTGTGTGACACTACTCTCCGATTTTAACCCCTTAGTGACCGAGCCAAATTTTTGAAATCTGACCAGTGTCACTTTATGTGGTAATAACTCTGCAACGCTTCAACAAATCCCAGTGATTTTGAGACTGTTTTTTCGTGACACATTATACTTTATGATAATGGTAAATTTAGTTCAACATTTTTTGTGTTAACTTATAAAAAATATACAAAATTTGAGAAAAATGTTAAAAAATTAGCAATTTTCTAAATTTGAATGATTATCCCTTTAATCCAGATAGTCATACAACAGCAAACCATTAATAAATAACATTTCCCACATGTCTGCTTTACATCAGCACCATTTGTAAAATGTTATTTTATTTTGTTAGCATTTTAGGAGGTTTAAAAATGTAGCAGCAATTTTTCATTTTTTTCAAAGAAATTTACCACATTTATTTTTTTAGGGACTTATCCATGTTTGAAGTGACTTTAGGGGTCCCATATATTGGGAAACCCCCAAACGTGATACCATTATAAAAACAGCACCCCTAAACATATTGAAAACTGCTGTCAGGTAGTTTATTAACCCTTCAGGTGCTTTACAGGAATTAATGCAAAGTGGCATGACAGAAATGAAAATGTGTATTTTTACCACCTAAATGTTGCTAACTTCTAAACCGATTACTACAGCCATCAGACTCTAAGGCCGCGATTTGGTCATGAATTGCCATCGCAAACATCAGGACAACAAAATCATGATCGGAGGGCACCAATTGGGATAAAGAAGAAGCCCCCACACTCTGTTAACCATTTATAATGATGTAGTCACTATTGACAGCAGCATCTAAGGGGTTAAACAGATTTAGAAGGTGCAAATACTGATCGTAGCTGATACAGCAAGTTGTCAGCTATAGTATACAACCAACAGATGCTGGATTGTCATCTGTGTGGGGAGGCTATTCTCTTATATCTCAGGTCAGTTAAAAGACGTATTGGCGGTCATTAAGGGGTTAAGGGTACAGAAATAAAAAGTTATAAAATTGCTACATTTTCTAAATTTCTGCCAAATTTCCATTTTTTCCATAACTAAATGTAAGTCATATCGAAGAATTGTTGCCACGAACATGAAGTACAATATGTCACGAAAAAACAGTCTCAGTTTGCTATATGATCTGAAGGGCTCGTTCTAAAAAGTTTTGGATAGTTAAGAGAGAAGTTTGGATGGGTCAGAAGGAATGAGGGCTCCCAAATATTTTATGGCATCTGCAGGCCATTTGAGAGGAAAGTTTGTTGCTAAATAAACCTCCTCATTGGAAAGTGAAATGATCAACGCTTCTGACGAGAAGGTAATGTTCAGTTTACCCTAAAGAAAGGATCTTTTGCAGGTAACGAGGACCAATGTCCAACTGACACAGCGCCTTTAATAAATCCCCAGTGGATCCTATCAAAGGATTTTTTCAGCATCGACTGATAAGAGACCTAGGGGTAAAGATTTAGCCTTAGAGATAATAAGCATAAAAAAAAATGTAATTCTGGCATCTTGCCTTTTTTTTTTTTTTTTTTGCTACGCTGTTTAGCGATCAGGTTAATCCTTTTTTTTTTTTTTTTATTGCTAGATCAGGCGATTCTGAACGCAGCGATAACAAATGTGTAGGTGTTTTATTTTTAATGGGGCGAACGCTGCCATAACTTGATCAGCTCTGCTACATAGAGGCGATGCTCAGATCGTTTCTTTGTAGCAGAATTACTGCATTGCTATGAGCGCCGACCACAGGGTGGCGCTCACAGCAATCCGGCATCAGCAACCATAGAGGTCTCAAGGAGAACTCTGGTTGTTATGCCGACAACCGATGACTCCCAATAACATGACGGGGGGTCACCGGTGCGCCCATTTCTGGACGGATGGCCGGAAGCGCTAGTTAAATGCTGCTGTCAGTTTGACAGCGGCATTTAACTAGTTAATAGGGGTGGACAGGTCGGGTTTCTGCCCTCGCCTATTGCGGGCACATGTCAGCTGTTCAAAACAGCTGACACGTCCCGGCTTTGATGCGGGCTCTCCGCCGGAGCCCGCATCAAAGTGGGGGTTCTGCCCTCGGACGTACTATCTCCGAGGGCAGAAAGGAGTTAACCTCAATTTCTGAGATATCCTCCTCCAGTGCATCCGAGACACGACGGTCCAGGGTAAGTAATGCTGTTTGATATATTTCCGGATTCGCTCAGATACAATGGGGAAAGGTCTGCAAGCTGCCGTTTAATATTGTATAACTTCTCATAATATAAACTAAATGTATCCAAAATCTCTTTAGGAGTATGAGCGTATTTCCCATGTGTCTCTTGATGCACGGTACATATGTAGCTGCCAGCCAGGGGTGAAGGGGTCCTGCCACATTTATCAGATGTCTCATACATGTAGCGTTGACATTTTTCTCTTTGAGATTTCTGATCTGACAGTCTGAGAGAGGTTCTTTTCTTGGATAATTCCCCTAGAATAGAAGATGAAAGCGTTTGTGTGTAGGGTCTCCAGTGAATGAATCTGCTTTAAGAGCTTAGCTACCTCAATATAGCTCTCCTTTAAGTCTGGAGCCATGTTTGATTAAATTGCCTCTCTACATATTTTAGTCTCCCTCTGTAACAGGATGAGAGTATGATCTCTGAGGTATATACCTGAAGAAATGAGTCTCTAGCTTCAGACAGCTCTGAAGTGCAAAGGCTAGCCTTGAGAAGGTTGTCATTTAGTCTCCAAGTCCACGAGCTTTAGGACCTGATAATGCACATAAACCAATAATGTGGGAGTTTTTTTTTGTTTTTTTTTTTTCTCTCTAGGATGCCGAAAATTGGTGTGATCTTACCACTTTTGATTTGACTGATGAATCTGCAGTTACTGATGTTGGCAGCCCTAACTCTGCAACTACTGCCAAACCCCAGGCAACCAATATAACTGAATATCGCCTTGATGGACATACCTTGTCTGACCTGAGCAAGGGTAGCAAAGGCGAATTAATTCCTATATCTCCACGTCCGCAAACTGGATTTGGGACACCACCATCCCTGCTAAAGCATCACAAGAAGAGGAAGATCACCTTGTCGCCTGTCACAGAAAGCGTGGACAACAGCAGTGCCTCCACTACAGATACAAACAGTATGACGCCCAAAAGCACTCCTGTTAAGTCACTACCCTTCTCTCCATCTCAGGTATGACTTCTTACAGGTAACATGGATTTTAGAATAAAACTCCATTATGCTTAACAAAGATTACTGTTTATGCATGGATATAAGACAATAGGTCACTTAATGGCAAATTTAAGTTCACCTGGGGGTGGAATTTGGCTCAACCCAGGCGTTAAACACAAATTAATGCTTTTGAGTTAATGCCAAAGAGCTCAATTTTTGTCTCCTCTGACCACAGCACCTTTTCCCGATCACCCACAGAATTGTCCAGG
The DNA here is from genome assembly GCF_032444005.1 of Ranitomeya imitator. Taxonomy (NCBI): domain Eukaryota; kingdom Metazoa; phylum Chordata; class Amphibia; order Anura; family Dendrobatidae; genus Ranitomeya; species Ranitomeya imitator. The sequence goes on from NC_091283.1 coordinate 589,454,261, forward strand.
TGTCCATTGGCAAACTTCAGACGGGTCTGCACATGTGCCTTCTTGAGCAGGGGGACCTTGCGGGCACTGCAGGATTTTACACCTTCACTGCGTAATGTTACCAATGCTTTTCTTGGTGACTGTGGTCCCAGCTGCCTTGAGATCATTAACAAGTTCCCTCTGTGTAGTTTTAGGCTGATCTCTCACCTTCCCCATGATCAAGGATATCCCAGGAGGTGAGATTTTGCTTGGTGCCCCAGGTCGATGTCGATTGACAGTCATTTTGTATTTCTTCCGTTTTCTTACTATTGCACCAAAAGTTGTCTCCTTCTCACCCAGTGTCTTACTTGGGGTATTATAGCCCATTCCAGCTTTGTGCAGGTTTGATCTTGCCCCTGACGTCCGTAGAAAGCTCTTTGGTCTTGCCCATGTTGTAAAGGTTAGAGTCTGACTGACTCTGTGGACAGGAGTCTTTTATAAAGTTGACTATGTAAGACAGCTGTCTTTAATGCAGGTAACGAGTTGATTAGGAGCATCTAACTGGTCTGTAGGAGCCAGAACTCTTAAGTATTTGATCCTCTACCATCCATTATTTCTCACTGCAAAATGCAAATAAATTTATATCATTTATACAATGTGATTCTCTGGATTTTATTTTTTGATATTGTATGTCTCTGTTAAAATTAACCTACCCTTAAAATTATAGACTGTTCATGTCTTTGTCAGTGGGCAAACGTACAAAATCAGCAAGGGATCAAATACTTACTTCCTCCATTGTAACCATAGACGTTAATGGGCCAGTCTGTAAGGGTTTTCCCTGGCTGAGGTGTACTTCGGGAGCCCAGAGTACCATATACAGGTGTCCCTAGGCGTGTGCACATATGTTGGTCAGAATTGATGTCTCTCTCACACCACATGGTGCCGTATCTTGGGTTCAAGCTCGGACCCTTTGTTTTTATAACAAACTAGCTTAAGAGCCCGACGTTGCCTGGGCATAGTAAATATCTGTGGTTAGTTATAGCGCCTCACTTCTCTTATTTTCCCATCATGCCTCTCATTTTCACTCTCACACCTCTCATTCCCCCCTAACACTTGTCATTTTGACCTCACATCTGTTATTTTCCGATCACTCCACTATTTTCCCTCACTCCTCTCATTTTGCACTCACACCTTTTTCATTTTCACCTCACACCCCACATTTTCCCCTCAGTATATACGTTTGTCATCTCCCTTATATATAATATACACCTGTATGTCATCTCCTGTATATAGTATTTACCTGTACGTAGTCTCCCCTGTAAATAGTATATACCTGCTGTCATCTCCTCCTGTATATTGTATATACCTGTGTCATCTCCTGTATATTCCTGTCATCTCTTCTGTATGTACTATATACGTATGTCATCTCCTGTATAGTGTATATACCTGCTGTGTCATCTCCTCTATATACCGGTCATCTCCTCTTTTATATAGTATATACCTGTATGTCATCTCCTCCTGTATATAGTATATACGTGTGTCATCTCCTCCTGTATATAGTATATACCTGTAAGTCCTCTCCCCCTGTGTATAGTATATACGTGTCATCTCCCCTGTTTATGGTATATACCTGTCATCTCCTCCTGTATATAGTATATACCTGTCATCTCCTCCTGTATATAGTATATACCTGTCATCTCCCCTGTATATACTATGTACCTGTATGTCATCTCCCCTGTATATAGTATGTACCTGTATGTCATCTCCCCTGTATATAGTATATACCGGTGTCCTCTCCCCTGTATATAATATATATCTGTGTCATCTCCTCCTGTATTATACCGCGTTCACACGTTATTTGGTCAGTATTTTTACCTCAGTATTTGTAAGCTAAATTGGCAGCCTGATAAATCCCCAGCCAACAGAAAGCCCTCCCCCCTGGCAGTATATACCCTATATACTCGAATATAAGCCGACCTGAGTATAAGCCGACCCCCCTAATTTTGCCACAAAAAAACTGGGAAAACTTATTGACTCGACTATAAGCCTAGGGTGGAAATGCAGCATTTACCGGTGAATTTCAAAAATAAAAATAGATCATTATTTCCCCATAGCTGTGCCATATAGTGCTCTGCACCGTTCATTATTTCCCCATAGCTGTGCCATATAGTGCTCTGCACCGTTCATTATTTCCCCATAGCTGTGCCATATAGTGCTCTGCACCGTTCATATTTCCCCATAGCTGTGCCATATAGTGCTCTGCACCGTTCATATTTCCCCATAGCTGTGCCCCATATAGTGCTCTGCACCGTTCATATTTCCCCATAGCTGTGCCATATAGTGCTCTGCACCGTTCATATTTCCCCATAGATGCTCCACATAAATCTGTGCCGCTGCTGCAGTAAAAAAAAATGCCATACTCCCCTCTCTTGCTTGCAGCTCCCAGCGTCTGGTCCCAGCGTCTCTCCGCTCTGACTGATCAGGCAGAGGGCGCCGCGCACACTATATGCGTCATCGCGCCCTCTCACCTGCACAGTCAGAGCGGATAGACGCCGGGAAGATGGAGCGGCGCCCAGCGGCTGGAACGGGGACAGGTAAATATGCGATACTTACCTGCTCCCGGCGTCCCGCTCCTTCTCCCGGACAGCTGGTCTTCGGTGCCGCAGCTTCTTCCTCTATCAGCGGTCACCGTTACAGCTGATTAGAGAAATTACTATGTGGCTCCACCCCTATGGGAGGTGGAGCCGCATATTCATTTCTCTAATGAGCGGTCCCACGTGACCGCTGAACAGTGGAAGAACAGCACCGAAGACCGTGGGACAGGTGGGGAGCGTCAGGATCGCTGGAAGCAGGTAAGTATGCCTCAGCGCCCTCTCCCCCTCACCCGCAGACCCTGCCACCCACCTTGACTCGAGTATAAGCCGAGAGGGGCACTTTCAGCCCAAAAATTTGGGCTGAAAATCTCGGCTTATACTCGAGTATATACGATATTAGCTCACACATACACATAATAGGCAGGTCATGTGACTGACAACTGCCGGATTTCCTATATGGTACATTTGTTGCTCTTGTCGTTTGTCTGCTTATTAATCAGATTTTTATTTTTGAAGGATAATACCAGACTTGTGTGTGTTTTAGGGCGAGTTTCATGTGTCAAGTTGTGTGTTGAGTTGAATGTGGCGACATGCATGTAGCGACTTTTGTGAGATGAGTTTTGTGTGGCGACATGCGTGTAGCAACTTTTTGTGTGTCGAGTTGCATGTGACAGGTTAGTGTAGCAAGTTGTGTGCAGCAAGTTTTGCGCATGGTGAGTTTTATGTGTGGTGCGTTTTGAGTATGTGCAAGTTGTGTGAGGCAACTTTTGCATGTGTTGCAACTTTTGTGCATATGGCAATTTTTCAGCGTGTGCAAGTTTTGCGTGAGCCTAGTTTTGCATGTGGCGAGTTTTGAGCGGTGACTTTTGTGTTTTGACTTTTATGTGGCGAGGTTGGTATGTGTGGTGAAATGTGTGCTGAGGGTGGTATGTGTTAAAGCACGTGGTAGTGTGTGGCGCATTTTGTGTGTGTTCATATCCCCGTGTGTGGTGAGTATCCCATGTCGGGGCCCTACCTTAGTAACTGTACGGTATATACTCTTTAAGTCCCCATTGTTCACATCTGGCAGCTGTCAATTTGCCTCCAACACTTTTCATTTCACTTTTTCCCCATTATGTAGATAGGGGCAAAATTGTTTGGTGAATTGGAACGTGCGGGGTTAAAATTTCGCCTCACAACATAGACTGACGCTCTCGGGGTCCAGACGTGTGGCTGTAGCTGCGACGGTGCAGATGCCAATCACGGACATACACACACACACACACACACACACACACACACACACACACACACACACACACACTCACTCAGCTTTATATATTAGATAAGCCAGACTTGAGTAAGAAAATAAGGTCTTGTTTACTTGGTGTTAAAACTATGTACAATCGGTACAACCCCTGGCAAAAATTATGGAATCGCCGGCCTTGGAGGATGTTCATTCAGTTGTTTAATTTTGTAGAAAATAAGCAGATCACAGACATGGCACAAAACTAAAGTGCTGTATTGGAGTGTTTTTTGTGTGTTTGTTTTTCATGATTCCTTAATTTTTTCCCTGGATAAAAAAGTAACCATTACTGACAACACATTTTTTGTTCTTGGTTTCTTTGTGTTTCTTAAAGCCTGAAAGTTGCCATTTGAAATTTCTTTAGTTTTGTGACATGTCTGTAATCTGCTTTTTTTTTTCTCTATAAAATTAAACAACTGAATGAACATCCTCCAAGGCCTTTGATTCCATAATTTTTGCCAGGGGTTGTAGTAGGTAAAGCACTTGAATTCATCTGCATTACATGTCGGAGGCACAAAACATTTTGGTTGTGGATGGTGTTGCATCATTTGTGAAGAGCATTGCTGAAGTATAACAGGTTAAGCTGAGGATCTCCATCTTTCCAGTCCAGGGCACTCAAGTACTATAGTCTGTGGATTATATAGGACAACTCTTCCAGGTTCTGTACCTTATAGACGTGTCCCAGCTAGGCTGAACCTGTATTCCATTACTAAGATCTCCAGATCTAACAAAGACTAAAGGTACCGTCACACTGAACGATATCGCTAGCGATCCGTGACATTGCAGCGTCCTGGCTAGCGATATCGTTGAGTTTGACAGGCAGCAGCGATCCGGATCCTGCTGTGCCATCGTTGGTCGGAGCAGAAAGTCCAGAACTTTATTTCGTCACTGGACCTCCCGCAGACATCGCTGAATCGGCGGGTGTGACGCCGATTCAGCCGATGTCTTCACTGGTAACCAGGGTAAACATCAGGTTACTAAGCGCAGGGCCGCGCTTAGTAACCCGATGTTTACCCTGGTTACCAGCGTAAATGTAAAAAACAAACAAACACTACATACTTACATTCCGGTGTCTGTCCCCCGGCGCTCTGCTTTCCTGCACTGGCTGTGAGCGCCGGCCAGCCGTAAAGCACCGCTCTGGCAAATACAGATGAAACAATACATATATAATCTTCCACAGGTTAGAGAGTGTATACATTCTGTTATCATTAACATAACATAATATTAGAACAATCAGTCCCAATGGGAAGAATCTGAATACAGCATGAACACTAGTGATGATTGAGTGAACTCGTTGCTCGGGTTTTCCCGAGCATGCTTCAGTGACGTCTGAGTATTTGACTGCTCGGAGATTTAGTTTTCATTGCGGCAGCTCAATGATTTACAGCTATTAGCCAGCTTGAATACATGTGGGGATTCCCTAGCAACCAGGCAACCCCCACATGTACTCAGCCTGGCTAGTAGCTGTAAATCATTCAGCTGCCGTGATGAAAACCAAATCTCCAAGCACTGACAAATACTCGGAGGTCACCGAGCGTGCTTGGGAAAACCCGAGGAAACAGTACACTCGCTCATCACTAATGAACACCATAATCTGGAAGAAGAACCAACAGGCAAAAGGAAGCTGGGGATAGACACTGAAATAATTACCTCAAGGAGGCCGTATAACTGATGAAACAAATACTTCACCCTGATCTATAATGGTGGACGCCCCCATGACGCAAGCAGTCAGGCAAAGTAGGTGATAGACCCACGCGTACCGACACCTAAGTGTGTCTTTCTCAAGGTCAATGAACTTTAATGGGGCGAGCCCAATAGAAATAGAGAATATACCTACATACATATATATATCACACGCGCGCACATACTTATACATGCACACATACACACACACCACACACACACACACACTAACTAGATGGTGGCCCGATTCTAACGCATCGGGTATTCTAGAATATGCATGGCCACGTAGTATATTGCCCGGCCACGTAGTATACTCACTTAACGATCTGAGGGCCACTTGTAGTTAAACATACTCACCATTCTCGTCGCTGCTCCTCAGCGTCCTGTCTCTCCGCTTCCTGGGAGCCAACGGCGCTGTGCAGATGGGCGCGCGGCTGCCGCCATCTTGCGTTCCCAGGATGCTTTGCGAAATTACCCATATGACTTGGCGGTCTCGCGAGACCGCTAGGTCTTATGGGTAATCTCGCAAAGCATCGGTGGGAAAGGAAGATGGCGGCAGGCGGCAGCGGACAACGCAGGGTGAGTATAGCAGGTTTTTTTGTTTTTGTACTATTTTTAACATTACTTTCTTTTACTATTGATGCCGCATAGGCAGCATCAATACTAAAAGGTTGGGGACACACAGGGTTAATAGCGGCGGTAACGGAATGCGTTACCGCCGGCATTAACCCTGTGTTAGCGGTGACCGGAGGGGAGTATGGAGCGGGCGCCGGGGACAGTGACTGCGGGGAGTATGGAGCCGGCGCCGGCCACTGACTGCGGGGATTATGGAGCGGCCATTTTCTTCCGGACTGTGCCCGTCGCTGATTGGTCGTGGCTGTTTTGCAGCGACCAATCAGCGACTTGGATTTCCATGATAGACAGAGGCCACGACCAATGAATATCCGTGACAGGACAGACGGCGGCGAATCTCCATGGTAAGACGGCGTCCCGTCATTGGTAATGCGTCGGCGCGAGACAGTCTGGAACCAAAAGTTCCATATGTATACAATGCACAAGCGCCAGAAGCACATCACTAAAGGTACCTTCACACATAACGATTTCGTTAACGATATCGTTGCTTTTTGTGACGTAGCAACGATATCGTTAAGGCTACGTTCACATTTGCGTTGTGCGCCGCTGCGTCGGCGACGCAACGCACAACGCAAATAAAAACGCACGCAAAAACGCTGCGTTTTGCGACGCATGCGTCGTTTTTTGCCGAAATTTGGACGCAAGAAAAATGCAACTTGTTGCGTTTCCTGCGCCCGATGCTTGCGGCAAAAAAAAAAAAAAAACGCATGCGTCGCACAACGCATGTCCATGCGTCCCCCATGTTAAATATAGGGGCGCATGATGCATGCGTCGTCGCTGCGTTTCCCGACGCCGATCCAGCGATGTGTTCACTGGTAACCAGGGGAAATATCGGGTTACTAAGCGCAGGGCCGTGCTTAGTAACCCAATATTTACCCTGGTTACCATTGTAAAAGTTAAAAAAAAAAAAAAAAAAAAGTACATGCTCACATTCCGATGTCTGTCACGTCCCCCGGCGTCCACAGGGTTAAAACTGCTTTCGGCAGGAGCGCTGCTAATGCACGTGCTGCTGCCGAGAGCTTTCCCTGCACTGTCAGCACCGGCTGTAAAGCAAAGCACAGCGGTGACGTCACCGCTGCTTTACGGCCGGCGCTGACACAGTGCAGGGAAAGCTGTCGGCAGCAGCGCTCCTGCCGAAAGCAGTTTTAACCCTGTGGACGCCGGGGGACATGACAGACATCGGAATGTGAGCATGTACTGTGTTTTTTTTTTTTTTTAAAAAACTTTTACAATGGTAACCAGGGTAAATATTGGGTTACTAAGCGCGGCCCTGCGCTTAGTAACCCGATGTTTACCCGGGTGCTGCAGGGGGACTTCGGCATTGTTGAAGACAGTTTCAGCGATGCCGAAGTCTTTCCCCTGATTGTTGGTCGCTGTAGAGAGCTGTCTGTGTGACAGCTCCCCAGCGACCACACAACGACTTACCAACGATCACGGCCAGGTCATATCGCTGGTCGTGATCGTTGGTAAGTCGTTTAGTGCAGAGGTCCCCAACTCCAGTCCTCAAGGCCCACCAACATGTCATGTTTTCAGGATTTCCTTAGTCTTGCCCAGGTAATAATTGCATCACCTGTGCAATGCTAAGGAAATCCTGAAAACATGACCTGTTGGTGGGCCTTGAGGACTGGAGTTGGGGACCCCTGGTTTAGTGTAACGGTACCTTTAGTGTGCAAAGAAACCATCAATACTGCGCAGGCGTGAAGATAAATAGAGGATGTCTTTTGAATCAGAAGAAGCTCAATGCGCCTGTGCTTGGCATTTAGAAGGGGGTATCTTATGCATAAGAAAAAAACATAATGTGCCCATGCTCAGCATATAAATATAGTTAGAAACACGTGTGCACAACCGTATGAGGTGCACGGGTAGGTTCCCAAACCGTAATCAGCAAAAAATACAAAACCCGATACTCAACTTGGTGGTGTGAAGAAACAAAAGATTTATTATCCCAAATCAGAAAACGTTTCGGTCCCACATCTGGACCTTCATCAGTAACGTTTACTGGGACAATGTATAGATTCAAGTGGCTATATGGCCTGCCCGGAGGTTGCTACCAATATAGTATTGGATACCCAGAAAGAGAAGTTACAGCCTATATAGGTGCTGTCATCGTGGCGTTGTCTTGCGTTTTTTGGCATAACAGAAAACGCTGCATGATGCATGCGTTTTTGCATGCGTTGTGCGTTGCGTCACCGACACAGCACCGCAAAACGCTAATGTGAACGTAGCCTTAGTGTCACTGTTCTCCACTGCCCTTATCTAATCTTATACTTGGTTAACCTCATGCTGCCCCAACCCTCCTACTTACAATGTATGAAACTGAAAGTGAAAATGTGTTGCAAATTCTTAGTAGTAAAGCTCCTCCTCTAGACTAGATGTTTGGTGTGCATCTTCCAAGCATCTCACAGCTGCTACTCAGAAGAGGAAGAGACTGTAAGAAGTATTATCCTTTCAACAAACTTTGCATCAGTTAGCTGTGAGTACATGAGGAATAACCGTATTACTGACCACTATATCAGTTGTACGACCTGGCAATAATTTTGTACAATTGTTTTTAGGAAAAACAATTGTCATTTTGATTGTGAATGCAGAATTAAAAACCTGAGAATGTCAAAGAAGCGTCACATTAAATCAGCGGTATTTGAACATTTCACCCTCACTCAAGATAGAAACATTCTGTCAGTGTATGACAAATGATCCAGACGAAAACAAATGCTGTGAAGCCAAGATCAGTGCATATTCAGGCAAAGATAAAAATGCTCCTACCAGAGCTTCTAATCTAAAGAGACATTTACAGCGCTTTCATCCAGAAGTACTGAAAGCAGTGGATGAGAAAGACTGCATCCAAACCAATGAACCAGTGCCCAGCTCTTCCAGCCAAACAAAGGAGCAGAGAACTTTGCAGCCATCAGTTGCAAGATATTTTGACAGTGACAAAGTTACTGTGACAATGACAGTAGATACATTTAAAAAACAGATCATAGAGCTTGTTGTAAAGGATAGTGTGCCTATTTCATTATTTTCACGACCAGCTTTTGTGTCTGAATGGGGAAATGCAAGCTTGGTGTTTCTCTGGAGAGAGAGAGTATTAGAAAATTAGTAATCGAAGAAGCTTTTAAACAAAAGGAAGAACTTAAAAATAAAAAAAAAACTCTCAAGGGACGCTTTGTTTCATAAAATGGATGCCTGCACATGTCACAGAGTGAACTATTTTGCCATCAATGTCCGATTTGTTTGTGACAAAAATGAAATAGTTACCAAGACATTGGCAGTAAAAGACACCAAAGCTCATCACACCAGTGAGTTTCTCCAGCTCTTGGTGAAAAAGGTTCTGCAAGACTATGAACTTAAAAAAAGAGCAAGTTCTTTCTGTCGTAACGGACAATGCTTCAAATATTATAAGTACTATTAAGCTAATGAATGAGAGTAATGATGGTACCAGCAGCTAGAAGAACATTCTGGGTCCACAGACACAGAAATGTTTGAAATAGAGGAACACAGTATTGTAACTGAGGAGCAAACTGAAGTTGCTTCAGATGAACAGCAACATGATAGTTTAGATGATCTTGTTGAAACTGTCAATACGTTCTTTCATTCATCACATGCGCTGTGTTGTGCATACGCTACAGCTGGCTATAAGAGACAGTCTGCAAGAAGGACATGCTGCTGCACTGATTGGCAAGGTGAGAAAATTGGCTACTGTTGCCAGAACCCCTAAAGTTTACTCAATTTTGAAGAGACGTGCTGGAAAAGGGGTAATTATTGATCAAGCCACCCGATGGGGCAGTACTTAATGATTCAGCGCTTGGTTGAACTGAAAACCTTTCTTGTAGACATGGCTAACCCTCAACTGACGCTAAATGAAAGTCAGTTGAATCAGGTCACTGAGCTGGAAAAATTGCTGCAGCACCCATTTACAGTGACTAAAAAATTACAAGCAGAGGACTTAACTCCAGGTATTTTCTTAAAGGAGTGGAAGAACCTGATGTTTCGCCTGTCCCAAAGAGGAGGGTTAATTGCAAGTGGCATTGCTACATCAATGAAACTGAGAGAGGAGCTACTATTACAAAATAACATTCTTTTGGCAGCTGTTTATGTAGACCCAATGCATCGGATTTTTCTAGATGATCAACAGCTAACTAAAGGAAAAGAAGCTCTGTTTGAAATAGCAGTAAGGATGAAAGGGTTGCAGAACAGTCTAGGAGGAACAAGAAGAATTTGGTCGTCCTGCCACATCTTCACCCTCATCAACTGATAAAGAATTTAATTTCGAAAAATATTTGGATCACAAGGACCGTGCGAAGCGTTCCCGCATAGAAGAGTCATCCCCATGAAAGAACACAGCCAGTACATTTCAGCAGAATTTTTCATGTGCACTAAAAGAAATTGAGAAATTTGACCATTCATCAAAAATAACAGTGCAACAAGTGATTCCTCTGTATCCTGACATTGTCAGAGATGTTGCCCGAGTGGTTACGGCTTTGCCACCAACCCAAGTTAGTGTAGAGAGGTTGTTCTCTGCTCTCAAAATTAATTACCGTAACTACTCGAGTATAAGCCAACCCCCTAATTTTGCCACAAAAAATTGGGAAAACTTAATGACTCGAGTATAAGCCTAGGGTGGAAAATGCAGCAGCTACCGGTAAATTTAAAAAAATAAAAAGTTACCAATAAAAGTAAAATTAATTGAGACATCAGTAGGTTGTTTTTTGAATATCCATATTGAATCAGGAGCCCCTTTTATAATGCTCCATACAGTTTGATGGGCTCCATAAGATGCTCCATATTAAAATATGCCCCATATAATGCTGCACAAATGTTGATTATGACCCCATAAGATGCTCCATACAGATATTTGCCCCATAAAATGCTGCACATGGCCCCATAAGATGCTCCATACAGATATTTGCCCCCATATCATGCTGCACATGGCCGGATAAGATGCCCCATACAGACATTTGCCCCCATATAATGCTGCACATGGCCCCATAAGATGCCCCATACAGACATTTGCCCCCATATAGTGCTGCACATGGCCCCATAAGATGCTCCATACAGACACTTGCCCCCATATAATTCTGCACATGGCCGAATAAGATGCCCCATACAGACATTTGCCCCCATATAATGCTGCACATGGCCGGATAAGATGCTCCATACAGATATTTGGCCCAAAAGCTGTTGCTGCGATTAAAAAAATTACGTACTCACCCTTCCCGTTCCACCGCTGACCGCCGCTGTGTCTTCCCATCCTCTGCACCGACGTTCAGGAAGAGGGCGGCGCGCACTAATCGCGTCACTGCCCTCTGACCTGAGCGTCACTGCAGAGGACGCGGTAGCCACAGTGGCGCCGCCGGTGGCACGAGGAGCAGGTGAGTATCGCGCACTGCCCCCCATCATACTTACCTGCTCCTGGCGCCGTCGCTGCAGGTCTGTTCCCCGGCGCCGCATTTTCTTCCTGTAGTGAACGGTCACAGTTACCGCTCATTACAGTAATGAATATGTGGCTCCACCTCTATGCGAGGTGGAGCCGCATATTCATTACTGTAATGAGTGGTACCATGTGACCGCTCAGTACAGGAAGAAACTGCAGCGTTGGAAGAAGCAGGGACCGTGCCAGGAGTAGGTAAGTATAATTACACAGCCCCCGCTCTCCTTCCCCTGCTGACCCCTGGGTATGACTCGAGTATAAGCCGAGAGGGGGACTTTCAGCCCAAAAAAGTGGGCTGAAAATCTCGGCTTATACTCGAGTATATACGGTAGATCAGATTTGAGGGCATTCATGAAGGAGGAGCTGACAGGCAATACTTTTTCTGAAGGCAAATTTATAGATTTCTTCTTATTAACTGCATAACAGTGTTTATTGCATATTTACTTACAAGAGTTTAGAAAAGTTTATAAAAGTTATTTGCTATATTCTAATTGTATTCTAATAAATATAGTTTTTGCTCTAAGTGGTCTGATTACTTATATGATGGTGAGAAACTGAATAAGCAAGATGTTAATATTTGACAACAGTAAATTTATTGTTATGAATTGGCCATTTATGAAGGAGTCTGAGTCAGAACTTGATAAAATCCAGGAGTCGGAGTCGCAACTCTGGCTTACCGACTCCACAGCCCTGGTGAAAACACACAAATGTACCCCAAAATGACTCATAATGTATAAATACCCAAACAATAGATAACAGCATACATACATAACGGCAGCTGCCGGGAGCATCGGTAACGCTTTTTAAACATTATATCTTTTTACTATTGATGCTGCATAGGCAGCATCAATAGTAAAAAGAGAGAGCGAGACAGAATTTCCCTGACTGTAAATTTTTCCACGCATGTTCAGTTTCAAAAAGACTGCATCCATCACTGGATTCCTGTGTTTGACAGTCAGTGATGGATCCTGCGCCCATAGGCTTCCATTATAGCCAACGACGGACAGCGCAGGATTCGTCGCTGAGCGATTTTCCGACGTACATAAAAAAGGTTCCTCTTGCGTTGTCTCCGCCCGACGGACAGCAATGTTCCGACGGATCCAGTGCACGACGGATGAAACGGAAGGCAATCCGTCGCTAATACAAGTCTGAGAAAAAACAGGATCCAGCAGAAACATTTGCTGGATCTGTTTTTTCCAAAATCGACGGGAGCTAAAAGACGGAAGTGTGAAAGAGGCCTAACAGCTAAGTGATCAGGATAAGTTTCTGTTCAGTGGAAGCCCGCAAAAATCTTGAGTGGTTGAATTAACATTTGAAAGTTGCTTTAGTAGGCTATGTTCGCTGAAATACAACTTGCTGATCTCTTGAGGTCTCTCATCACTCTACAGAATTATCTTTATTTCTTGTGCTGAGGAGCTCCAGCTGTGTAAGGTTTTTTGTATTTTTTGGTTATATTGTGCCGGAGCTGTAAGATTGAGCCTAATTGTCACACTAACCATGTATCTACAGTTATGGCTGTGAAATGCATTGTTTTTTATCCCTAGTACGCCTACTAATTAAGCCATTGCAATTCTTTTCTTCCTATGTCCTATAGTTCTTAAATTTTTTGTCGAAGCATGATACTTTGGAGCTGGAAAACCCATCTCTAACCTCGACACCTGTCTGTAGTCAAAAAGTAGTAGTAACTACACCTCTCCATCGAGACAAAACGCCCCTGCTGCAGAAGAACTCTGCGTAAGTCTTACACATTAATTGTGTTCACTGCATTCTCCGTTTTGCTTGTAAAAATTTTTTTTTTTTTTTTTTTTTTAGTCCCGAGATTATAGACTTCATTCTACAACTACAAATAAGGTTTCACTTACCTTTCGATGATATCAAGTTGTGCTCAACTTTAACCTCTATCCCATCTCGTGATGTACTGTTACATCATAGAGCAAGTGCCGTTATGTTCTAAAATAAGCACATGCCTGTAATAGTATCCGTCAGAGCTAGCTCTGGTTGCTGCTGTAAGCACTTAATTGTCATTGTCAATCACTGATGGCAGCACTTGAATTGCACGCCATCGCCCTCCTATGACGTGATCAGGGAGTTCTAATAGGCCGCAATGACTGCCAGTGGCTTGCTAAAGGTCCCCCATCACTGCTCTCTTGGTCTTCGTGAAAAATGAGCTTTATAGGAGACGTTGAATGTCACTATATACCAAAGTATCGAAATATTGTAAGGGATCTAACAATCCCTTATGTTAATTAAGAAAAGTTGAATAAAACAAAATCCTCTTTTTTTCCATCCATAGGCAAAGAAATACAAAAAGAATATGCATGTTCAGTATTGTCATGTCTGGTTTGTCAATATACAAAATGGCAACAGAACACAATCTATATTTATTTAAAGGGAATCTGTCACCTCATTTTGAAGCTATAAACTGCTGCCACCGCCTTTACGGGCTTATCTACAGCATTCTGTAATGCTGTAGATAAGCCCCTGATGTAACCTGAAAGATGAGAAAAACAGGTTAGATTATACTCACCCAGGGGGTCCGGTCCGATGGGCGTCTGTGTCCGGGTCTGGCGCCTCCCATCTTCATGTGATGACGTCCTCTTCCTTCTACCGCGGCTCCTCTCCAGGCGTACGGATTTTCCCTGTTGAGGGCAGAGCAAAGTATTGCAGTGCGCAGGTGCCGGAAAAGGTCAGAGAGGCCCAGCGCCTGCGCACTGCAGTACTTTACTCTGCCCTCAACAGGACAAATCAGTACGCCTGTGCCGGAGCCGCGGTAGAAGCAAGGAAGAGGACGTCATCACATGAAGATGGGAGGCACCAGACCCGGACACTGACGCCCATCGGACCGAACCGCAGCGGGACCGCCCCTGGGTGAGAATAATAGAAACTGTTTTTCTTATCTTTCAGACTACATCGGGGGCTTATCTACAGCATTACAGAATGCTGTAGATAAGCCCCTAATGGTGGTGGTTGCAGTTTATAGCGACAAAATGAGGTGACAGATTCCCTTTTGTAACGAAGTTCAAAATTATCACTAAAAATAAACAAAACAAAAAAACTAAGTCTCCATAATGCCACAGTCATACTGACCTGCAGAATTAAGTTTCCAGGTCTTCTACTGCACAATGAACATGGTAAGAAGAACCCCTTCCCCTCAAAAAAAAATAAATGGCTTACAGTGCCTACAAGTAGTATTCAACCCCCTGCAGATTTAGCAGGTTTAATAAGATGCAAATAAGTTAGAGCCTTCAAACTTCAAACAAGAGCAGGATTTATTAACATATGCATAAATTTTACAAACCAAAAAGTTTTGTTGCTCAGTTACATTTTTATAAATTTTAAACATAAAAGTGTGGGTCAATTATTATTCAACCCCTAGGTTTAATATTTTGTGGAATAACCTTTGTTTGCAATTACAGCTAATAATCGTCTTTTATAAGACCTGATCAGGCCGGCACAGGTCTCTGGAGTTATCTTGGCCCACTCCACCATGCAGATCTTCTCCAAGTTATCTAGGTTCTTTGGGTGTCTCATGTGGACTTTAATCTTGAGCTCCTTCCACAAGTTTTCAATTGGGTTAAGGTCAGGAGACTGACTAGGCCACTGCAACACCTTGATTTTTTGCCTCTTGAACCAGGCCTTGGTTTTCTTGGCTGTGTGCTTTGGGTCGTTGTCTTGTTGGAAGATGAAATGACGACCCATCTTAAGACCCTTGATGGAGGAGCGGAGGTTCTTGGCCAAAATCTCCAGGTAGGCCGTGCTATCCATCTTCCCATGGATGCGGACCAGATGGCCAGGCCCCTTGGCTGAGAAACAGCCCCACAGCATGATGCTGCTACCACCATGCTTGACTGTAGGGATGGTATTCTTGGGGTCGTATGCAGTGCCATCCAGTCTCCAGACGTCACGTGTGTGGTTGGCACCAAAGATCTCGATCTTGGTCTCATCAGACCAGAGAACCTTGAACCAGTCAGTCTCAGAGTCCTCCAAGTGATCATGAGCAAACTGTAGATGAGCCTTGACATGACGCTTTGAAAGTAAAGGTACCTTACGGGCTCGTCTGGAACGGAGACCGTTGCGGTGGAGTACGTTACTTATGGTATTGACTGAAACCAATGTCCCCACTGCCATGAGATCTTTCCAGAGCTCCTTCCTTGTTGTCCTTGGGTTAGCCTTGACTCTTCGGACAAGCCTGGCCTCGGCACGGGAGGAAACTTTCAAAGGCTGTCCAGGCCGTGGAAGGCTAACAGTAGTTCCATAAGCCTTCCACTTCCGGATGATGCTCCCAATAGTGGAGACAGGTAGGCCCAACTCCTTGGAAAGGGTTTTGTACCCCTTGCCAGCCTTGTGACCCTCCACGATCTTGTCTCTGATGGCCTTGGAATGCTCCTTTGTCTTTCCCATGTTGACCATGTATGAGTGCTGTTCACAAGTTTGGGGAGGGTCTTAAATAGTCAGAAAAGGCTGGAAAAAGAGATAATTAATCCAAACATGTGAAGCTCATTGTTCTTTGTGCCTGAACTACTTCTTAATACTTTATGGAAACCAAACAGAATTCTGGTGGGTTGAGGGGTTGAATAATAAATGACCCTCTGAAAAGACTTTTCACAATTTAAAAAAAAAAAAAAAATAAACAAAGAAATAACATTCTTTTTTGCTGCAGTGCATTTCACACTTCCAGGCTGATCTACAGTCCAAATGTCACAATGCCAAGTTAATTCCAAATGTGTAAACCTGCTAAATCTGCAGGGGGTTGCATACTACTTGTAGGCACTGTATAAGTAGTTATGGCTCTTGGTAAAGAAAACAAAGCTCAAAAAAAAAATTTGCTGAATCTTTTAAAGAATTGCAATTCAAAATTAAGTTTTCTTTTACTTTAGGTTTGTGACACCAAATCATAAATTTCTGGGGGATAACGCACCCCACACCCCCACCCCATTCAAGAATGCTTTAGAGAAGTTTGGGTCGCTGAGGCCATTGGTAAGTGTGCTGATTTTAGGTGCCTGCTTCCAGCAATATAGAGATTACTGATCTTATCCCATCTACTATGGTTGTGGGCTGTCTTGCATTTCTGTATCTATCAGGAAGGTGATTGTCAGGTCATTTGGCTAGAAATATGTTCCTCTGTAGTGAGAAGTGCCGTATGTTGCTTATTATAAGACACACTGTAGGAGAAGACGAACCCCAAATTTTGGGGAGGAATATTTTAAAACCTTTTTTCTTTAATATAAATGTTGGTGCGTTTTATAGTAAGCTTTTATAGTAGCTCACTGGGGGTGGGGGTGGGGGGGGGGTGGAGCGGGGTCCTAGGAGTTGGGGTCGCTGTGGCAGGAGTGGGACAATGCTGGGTCCCTGAGCTGTTAGGAGGAGGTTTTCAGCGATGCGAGGCTGCGGCGGGACCCAGGCTTTTACAAAATGTCAGGGGTCTCCACACTTCATCCTTTTCACTGTGGAGGACTACTGGATAATGGCCGCCGGATGCAGCGCATGCGCAGATTGAGATCTAGGGAGCCGAACACTCTCCTCTAGAGCCCGGGGCCCACAGCATCACCCCACTCCTGCCTCCGTCACCATATTCCTGCAGTAGCAACCCTGCCCCCTGCTACACCACAGCCGCACCACAGTGCCACCTATTGGATGTAGTAATCCTAATAGTCAATATCGACACTTTTAACCCCTTTCTCCCCCCCCCCCCCCCCCCCCCCAAGGATGGTTTGCATGTCAATTATCGGGCCAATTTTTACAATTCTGACCACTGTCCCTTTGTGAGGTTATAACCCTGGAACACTTCAACGGATCCTGATGATTCTGACATTTTCTCGTGACATATTGTACTTCATGATGGTGTTAACATTTATTTGATATTACTTGCATTTATTTGTGAAAAAATGGATATTTGGCAAAAATTTTGTAAATCTTGCAATTTTCCAGCTTTGAATTTTCAAGCCCTTAAATCAGAGATATGTCACACAAAATACTTATAAAGTAGACATGAGGGAAATGTTACTTATTATCAGCACAATTTTGGAACCCAAATTTTTTTTTTAGGGAATTAAAAGGGTTAAAAGTTGACCAGCGATTTCTCATTTTTACAACTTTTTTTTTTTAAGGACCACATCACATTTGAAGTCACTTTGACGGATCTATATGATAGAAAATAACCAAGTGTGACACCATTCTAAAAACAGCAAAAAACACATTTAAGAAGTTTATTAACCCTTCAGGTGCTTCACAGAAATTTTTGGAATGTTTAAAAAAAAAATGAACATTTAACTTTTTTTCACAAAAAAATTACTTCAGATCCAACTTGTTTTATTTTACCAAGGGTAACAGGAGAAATTGGACCCCCAAAAAGTTGTTCAATTTGTCCTGAGTACGCTGATACCCCATATGTGGGGTAAACCCCTGTTTAAGCGCATGGCAGAGCTCGGAAGAGAAGGAGCTCTTTGACCTTTTTCAACGCAGAATTGGGTGGAATTGAGATCAGACGCCATGTTGCGTTTGCAGAGACCCTGATGTGCCTAAACAGTGGAAACCCCCCACAAGTTACACCATTTTGGAAACTAGACCACCTAAGGAACTTATCTAGATGTGTGGTGTTCACTTTGAACCCCCAATTGTTTCACTAAAGTTATAACGCAGAGCTGTGAAAATATCATTTTTTTTCCTCAAAAATTATCTTTTAGCCCCCAGTTTTGCATCACTGTGATCCATCACTGTGATCAAAATAAAATAAATTGTAAATCAAACCCCTCTTTTTCACCCGCTTAGTTAGGTAAAAATAATAAAATGTATTTTTCTCCATCCCCATGATGGCACCACGGAGAGAGGGGTCCGCCCTGTTGTGAGTTCTGTTTTTGGGCTCCCTCTGGTGGTTACTGATGGTACTGGGTGATTTGTGTTCTGCTGTCTCTGGTGTCCACCTGTTCTATTAGGATTTGGGAGTTTCCTATTTAACCGGGCTTTCTTGTCATTTCCCCGCCGGCTATCAAGGTTATCAGATTGTTTTGTTACCTCAGCTTCTGGCTTCAGTAATCTTCAGGACAAGCTAAGTTTTTGATTTTCTTGTTCCACGTTTTGCTTTATTTTTGTCTTGTCCAGCTTGCATTTAATTGTTTCTTTGCTGCTGGTTGCTCTAGTGGGCTGTAATTGCTCCTCATGTTCCATGAGTTGGAACATGAGTTCAAGTAATTGCAGGATGGTTTTTTGAAGGGTTTTTTGCTGACCGCGCAGTTTACTTTTGTATCCTCTGCTATCTAGTTTTAGCGGGCCTCATTTTGCTGAATCTGTTTTCATACTGTGTATGTGCCTTCCTCTCATTTCACCGTCATTATATGTGGGGGGCTGCTATTTCTGTGGGGTATTTCTCTGGAGGCAAGAGAGGTCTGTGTTTCTTCTAATAGGGGAAGTTAGATCTTCGGCTGGTGCGAGACGTCTAGGATCAACGTAGGCACGTTCCCCGGCTATTGTTATTTGTGTGTTCAGGTTTAGGGTCGCGGTCAGCTCAGGTTCCATCACCCTAGAGCTCGTTGGTGCTTGTCCTTTTGTGATTCCCTGCCATTGGAATCATGACACCGCCCCCAGGGACAGGAAACCTACAGGTGAAAAAGGGCGTACCTCTCTCCCACATCAGTTGGTTTCCTGTCCCTGACGGGGAACCTACAGCACGTACCTAAAGGATACTTCGTGGGATTCCAGGGGCTGGTACAGTCGGTTCCTGACAGGGGCGCCCTGTCACGGCTGGGTCGAGCTGGTTTTCTCTCCCCCCTTTTTCCCTTCCCTAAAGCACCACCGCTGGGGTCGGCGGGCCTTATGGGTGAGTGTGAAGGGGGAGGCAGTGAAGAGGATCAAGCCTGCCTTCCCCACGGGAAAAAAAAAGGGGAGGAAGGAGGCAGGTGGCGGCGGTCACCGAAATAGCCTCCGTACCGAGGCACAGCGGTACATGGAGATAGCGGCGGCTACTTCTCCATGAGGTCCCAGACAAAACCGGTATGGTGGGCAGAGGCCGGTGGGCCGGAGCGACATATGGGACCGCTGAAACGCCGGCGCCATTGCCGCCCAAACCGGAAGCTCCAAACAGGTGCGCGGGCAGGCGCCGGCAGACGGAACGCTGAGGCGCTCGCGCGGGCGTCCCCGCTTATATCTTTCTCTATGTGGGCGCCCGTGGTACGGAAAACCGGAAGTCAGGCGGGCGCATGTGCAGATCGCCACTTCCGCTGGCGGCGCAAGCGATTAAAGGAGCGCTTTCAGGCGGGAAAATGTGGACAATTCAAACCTCCTTTGCACTAAACGCAGTGCGGAGGCCACTATGAGCGACAAGGAGCAGCAGGATGCGCAGGAGATCGGTTATCTCCTGAGCAAGAGCAGGTACAGCGGCACCAGCGCTCACCGCATCAGCGCAAGGGAAACTCTTCCTCTCAACAGCGCAGCAGCAGTGGACGCTCAGTCACAACGCAGCCGGGTTGCTGCGAAAACCACACGACCGGTGACGAATCCAGTGGTGGATATAGTCCCCAGGCCTGAGACTGTATCTCTTATCCATGGGGGGTGAGTGATCTACGTGAAAGTGCTGAGTTTAATACGGGGTTACTCTTTCTCCTAGGGAAGAAAATGTACAGGCAAATCAAAGCACAAAGTATGTGCTAAATGTTCAGAAGAGCTTCCTTCCTCCTGGGAGAAAAAGCTATGCAGCACTTGCATAGAGAAGACGATTCAGGAGGAATCCCCGGCATTTGCCTCAGACCTAAAGTCATTAATAAGGAGTCAGGTGGAGAGTGCCCTCAAAGGCATTAAAACCTCAAAGAAAAAACGCAAAACAAGTCATAGGTTCCCTGAATCTAGTGTGGACGAGTCGGAAAGCGAAATATCTGATTCTAGTGATTCATCAGCCTCTGACACCTCTTCGCTATCCTCAGAAGGGGGACGCAGTTGCTTCCCTATCGAACAGACAGACGCCTTGGTAAAAGCCATCAGGACAACAATGGGTCTGGTAGATGAACACCCTAAAAGGGCGCAGGATATAATGTTCAGCGGTTTGGAACAAAAGAAAAGAGCGTTCCCAATAAATGAAAAAATTCACTCTCTAATTAAGAGAGAATGGAAAAAACAGACAAAAAAGTTCACTTGACTCCCAAGAGAAAATACCCTTTCGATGACCCAGCCTGCTCATCCTGGAGTAAGGCACCAAAATTGGATGTGGCCATAGCGATGGCCTCTAAAAAATTCGCCCTGCCCTTCGAGGACATGGGTACCTTAAAACAGGGGTCCCCAACTCCAGTCCTCAAGGCCCACCAACATGTCATGTTTTCAGGATTTCCTTAGTCTTGCCCAGGTAATAATTGCATCACCTGTGCAATGCAAAGGAAATCCTGAAAACATGACCTGTTGGTGGGCCTTGAGGACTGGAGTTGGGGACCCCTGCCTTAAAAGACCCTATGGACAAAAAAGCTGAGACCTTCTTGAAAAGCTCCTGGGAAGCGGCAGGGGGTGGACTAAAACCAGCCATCGCGGCCACTTGTACGGCCCGCTCCTTAATGGTGTGGCTCGAGCACTTGGATTCCCAATTAAAGGAAAAAGTCTCAAGAGAGACAATTCAAAAGTCAGTGTCTGTGATGAAAGGTGCGGCAGCCTTTTTGGCTGACGCATCGGTAGATTCGGCTAGATCAGCAGCCAGGTCAGCCTCTTTCTCAAACGCCGCAAGACGTGCCCTGTGGCTAAAGTGCTGGCCAAACAAAAACCAAACTATGTTCAATACCTTGTGAAGGCGAATTTTTATTTGGGTCAACATTAGACGACATCCTTGACAAAGCCGGGGATAAGAAGAAATCTTTTCCCGGGTTCTCCAACCAGTCTTACAGGCGTCCCTTTCGGAACAGAAAGTTCATGCGGAGGAGACCCCCAAAAGGGAATAAAGATGGATGGGAAGACAAAAGAAATAAGAACAGAGGGTTTTTGTTCATTTTGTTCAACAAACACTCCCCCCCCCCCCCCCCCCCCCTTCCCCCGATAATAAGAAAACACAATGAAGGTATTCCCTGGGTCAGAGGGAGACTAGCCGGTTTTCTTCCAGCCTGGGAAAAAATTTCAAACAGTCCTTGGATATTAGGCATAATACAAGGTCTCAAACTGAAATTCCGCATTCCTCCCGGCAATTCCTTCATAGTAACACCGCAGAGACAATCACACTAACAGTCATCTCTCCAGGAAGAAATCTTGAACTTAATTCAGAAGGGAGTGTTGCAAGAAGTCCCATACCAGGAAAAAGGCATGGGCTTCTACTCTCCCCTCTTCCTTCGGAGGAAATCGGACGGATCGTACAGGGCGATCATAAATCTCAAAAGATTAAACAGTTTCCTCGAGATTCAACACTTCAAAATGGAGACAATAAAATCTTGCGTGAAAATACTCTTTCCCTTGTGTTTCATGACTGTTTTAGACTTACGAGACGCATATTACCATGTGCCTATCCACAGGGATCATCAAAAGTATCTCAGACTAGCAGTGAATATCCAGGGGGAAGTGAAACACTACCAATCCCGGGCTCTTCCCTTCGGGTTAGCCATCGCACCTCGGGTGTTCACGAAAATGTCAGAAGTGATGGCCCACATACGGGAACAGAATGTTCTAATAGTTCCCTATCTGGACGACCTCCTTGTGGTAGGGACCTCATTCCAACATTGCAAACAACAGTTGGATTTGGTCATGGCTTCACTGTCGAGTCTAGGTTGGCTACTGAACATACCCAAATCCAGAGTAGTGCCAACCCAGGTACAGGAGTACTTAGGAATAGTTCTAGACTCGATCACGCAGAAGTGCTACCTTCCTCAGGGCAGGGAAAGATTCAAAAAATGACACAGGCTGTTACAGTTAACGATATCTCCAGTCACTACTCTAAGAAAAGCGATGTCCCTGCTGGGCTCCATGACAGTCTGTATCCCGGCCGTGCAGTGGGCACAATGTCATACCCGGGACC
Source organism: Ranitomeya imitator (assembly GCF_032444005.1). Taxonomy (NCBI): domain Eukaryota; kingdom Metazoa; phylum Chordata; class Amphibia; order Anura; family Dendrobatidae; genus Ranitomeya; species Ranitomeya imitator. Next base: position 589,476,811 of record NC_091283.1, read on the forward strand.
TACTATGGGAGACTTTAGATTCAAGCCTATCTCTGCACGGAAATTTAGATGGGCAATTAAGTATCTCATCAAGCACGATACACTCCCTAGTATGGTGGGCAGACCCAGTGAATTTAACCAAGGGGGTTCCTTGGGCACTACCGACGGAAAAAATCCTAACGACGGATGCAAGCCCCTGGGGGTGGGGAGCACACATAGACGATCAAGTGGCACAGGGGAATTGGAGCAAAAGTCAAGAGCTAGTCTCTTCAAACATGAAAGAACTGTTAGGGCCAATTTTACCGCTAACGACTTTCTAAAACTCCTTCACTCCCATCACGTAAAAATCTTTTCGGACAACCAGGTAGTGGTAGCATATCTAAACCACCAAGGGGGCACCAGGTCTTGAGCACTAATGGAGGTAACCCAATCCATCTTCCACATAGCAGAACACAATCTGAAGTCCTTAACAGCTCTCCACATAAAAGGCTCAGAAAACCAAACTGCAGACTTCTTGAGCAGGACATGCTTAAAACGGGGAGAGTGGGAGCTAAAACAATCGGTATTCAACCAGATCGTAAAACTTTGGGGACAGCCAAAAATAGACCTATTCGCGAACAGTCAAAACCAGAAAGTAAAAACATTCTGCTCAATCGATGCACCCGAACAGTGGCTTTCCCCCACATACTGGGTATTGGTGTACTCATGAGAAATTGCACAGTACATTTTGTGGTCCATTTTCTCCTGATACCCTTGTGAAAATGAAAGTTTGGTTCTAAACTACATTTTTCGTGATTTTAAGTAAAATGTTCACTTTTTCCTTCCACATTGCTTTAGTTCTCGTGACGCACCTGAAGGGTTAATAAATGAACGTGGGTTTGTGTGTCTATATAGGGGTGCAGTTTTTAGAATAGTGTCACTTTCGGGTATTTTCTGTTATATTGACTCCCGAAGTATAGCTAAGGCATATAATGAAATAGGCCCTGTCTAAATCCTCAGGATCAAATGTAGTAGCAGCAATAGAGGATGTCCCTAATATAAAACATAACTTTTAATACATCTCGTTATAAAATCTGGATCCTAACAAACACAAACAAAAAGAAAAACGTGCTCAAGTGAAACAGTGCTCAAGATAAAAAATTGGAGCAGTCTTACCAATTGGACGGACAAATAAGGGAAATCCCTCAGATGATAGGAGGAAGGTGGTACCGCTTGCACTCGCCAGGTAAGAGGGTAGGGAAATGATACGTAAATAACTATCTTCCCTGTAAACCCTCCACGAACTCCTGTCCTGACAAGGACAGGCCCCAAGTAGATCCTGCTAAGGATACCCACCAACCAATGAGAAAAAGCAACAAAAGAAACGAAAAAAAGAAAAATGTCTATAGTCTCCCAACGCGTTTCAACTCCAATGAGGGAGAATCATCAGGGGAGTTGTGTGATTCATGACCAATGGGTCTGCGGTAGTCCGTAAAAAATAATAATGTAGTCTCATTCATGAGGGTCCATATATAGCCTGGGTCCCGCAGTGGCAGGGAATACCCATATGCGGTTAACAGGTGTCCGTTATGTCCATAGCCTGTAAGGAGTCCCTGCATACTGATCCCAGTACCCACCTAATATAGCCCCCCCAATGCATCAGCTGTTGCAGATGATTACCCCAATCAGTGGGTTACTGATACATACCTGATTTAGAGCCATGTGTGCTCTTTCCCCACACGCTGGGCAGTGCCGGTCGCTAGAGCGATTGTTACCGGAAGTAAAGACGCCATACTATGCGTGTCATTTCCGCCCACCATGTTCTGGTAGCCCAATGGTGCCCACTGTAATCTCTCGTACCGCCGAACGGTATCCGCGCTAGATGCCGGAAGTATAGACGCCATATTGTGCGCGTCATTTCCGCCCACCATGTTCTGGTAGCCCGATGGTATTCACTGTAATCTCTCGTACCCGCGAACGGCATCAGCGCTCAATACCGGAAGTATAGACGCCATATTGCAAGCGTCACTTCCGCCCACCATGTTGTTGGAGCACAATGCTCCCTGTAGTTTGTGGTAAACCCTGGGGAGTAACTGTCACACCTGTATGACGCATAGTACCCGCCCACCACGTTCTGCGGGCACCATGCTTCTAATATTTACAAACATTGGTGCACAGTGTCTATCTCCATTGACGCATAGCATAGACATTCAGCAATCATTCCGGGCACCGTTTTCAGGGGTACATGACGTTTGTCTTAAAAGTTAACACTTCGACTCTGCAGAGAGTATTATACATTTTTTGTGCCCACAGCATAGAGATGTACCAATAGACATAAATATAATAACTCTATGTATCCACACATAGGTGCTATCATTGTCTATCAGGGGAGGAAGGTGGTGGGGGGGGTTATATGGGCAAAAGGGGCATATAAGCAAGGAGGCATGGCACATTGGTTACTATATTAGTTAGGTCCTAAAAACAGAACTAATTCCATACTGTAATTGGGAAAGAGCCCAAATGGGTCCCCGATCAATGCAGTAAATGGAGATCACAATAGAAATGAGCAATGGCTCCATTGCTAAATGATAAACATAATGACTAGTTTTGTTTTCTTTGGCCGTTCTAACAGCAAAGGTCCTTAAGCAGAGATGTACTATGGGGGTGAAATGGATATAGTAGTCCCCTCCCAATATACATATAAAAAGTGTCATGAAAGAAAGGGGGGGAGGTGAAAACTTCGCAATAACTAGTAACCTACGTATAAAAAACGAAGGCTACTGATGGAAGGATATACTTATAGTTCTGAGAAGGGGGGAGGGGGGGGGGGGGAGGGGGGGGGGGGGTTAGGGGGGGGGGGGGGGCCCAGAATGGGGACAATGGAAGGAGAAGAAAATAGGTACGGGGAGCTAGTTACAGAAAACATCCAAAATTGATCTGATCATTAAGACCCCTGGGATGGCAGGTATCTAACAAAAATATCCAACTCGCTTCTTTTTGAAGCAACAATCTGTCTAGGTCGCCACCTCTAGCTGGCATATCAATTTTGTCAATTCCCATAAATCGCATGACTCTAAGGTCTCCTCCATGCAGGTTGTTCACATGTTTAGCAATTGGAGTATCCCTATGGTTTCGTATGTCTCCCAAATGCTCCCCTACCCTCCTCCTTAATTCTCTAATTGTTTTCCCTACATACGTGATGCCACATTGGCACAGAGCGCGATAGACAACTCCTGTGCTTCTGCAGTTCACGAATTTTTTTAGTTTGATGGTCTCTTGTGTATTCTCGTTATAGAACGCCTTTCCTGTATTGATTGAGTCACACACTCTACATCCACCGCACCTAAAACATCCCGCCGGTCTCTGTGGGAGCCAAGTAGACCCCCTGGGCGTGGTAAAGTGACTGTGGACGAGTTAACTTTTAAGACAAACGTCATGTACCCCTGAAAACGGTGCCCGGAATGATTGCTGAATGTCTATGCTATGCGTCAATGGAGATAGACACTGTGCACCAATGTTTGTAAATATTAGAAGCATGGTGCCCGCAGAACGTGGTGGGCGGGTACTATGCGTCATACAGGTGTGACAGTTACTCCCCAGGGTTTACCACAAACTACAGGGAGCATTGTGCTCCAACAACATGGTGGGCGGAAGTGACGCTTGCAATATGGCGTCTATACTTCCGGTATTGAGCGCTGATGCCGTTCGCGGGTACGAGAGATTACAGTGAATACCATCGGGCTACCAGAACATGGTGGGCGGAAATGACGCGCACAATATGGCGTCTATACTTCCGGCATCTAGCGCGGATACCGTTCGGCGGTACGAGAGATTACAGTGGGCACCATTGGGCTACCAGAACATGGTGGGCGGAAATGACACGCATAGTATGGCGTCTTTACTTCCGGTAACAATCGCTCTAGCGACCGGCACTGCCCAGCGTGTGGGGAAAGAGCACACATGGCTCTAAATCAGGTATGTATCAGTAACCCACTGATTGGGGTAATCATCTGCAACAGCTGATGCATTGGGGGGGCTATATTAGGTGGGTACTGGGATCAGTATGCAGGGACTCCTTACAGGCTATGGACATAACGGACACCTGTTAACCGCATATGGGTATTCCCTGCCACTGCGGGACCCAGGCTATATATGGACCCTCATGAATGAGACTACATTATTATTTTTTACGGACTACCGCAGACCCATTGGTCATGAATCACACAACTCCCCTGATGATTCTCCCTCATTGGAGTTGAAACGCGTTGGGAGACTATAGACATTTTTCTTTTTTTCGTTTCTTTTGTTGCTTTTTCTCATTGGTTGGTGGGTATCCTTAGCAGGATCTACTTGGGGCCTGTCCTTGTCAGGACAGGAGTTCGTGGAGGGTTTACAGGGAAGATAGTTATTTACGTATCATTTCCCTACCCTCTTACCTGGCGAGTGCAAGCGGTACCACCTTCCTCCTATCATCTGAGGGATTTCCCTTATTTGTCCGTCCAATTGGTAAGACTGCTCCAATTTTTTATCTTGAGCACTGTTTCACTTGAGCACGTTTTTCTTTTTGTTTGTGTTTGTTAGGATCCAGATTTTATAACGAGATGTATTAAAAGTTATGTTTTATATTAGGGATATCCTCTATTGCTGCTACTATATTGACCCCCCCCCCCCCCCCCCCCCCCAAACTCAATTCAAATGTGAGGTGGTCCCTAAAAAAAAGTAGTAAAAAATGTGGGAAATGTTAACTACTTTGTGCATTATGACTCTTGATTTAAGGTCATAAAAATTACAAGTTTGAAAATTGCTAAATTTTTGCCAAATTTCCTTCCCCCCCCCCCCCAAATAAACACAAGTTATATCGGAGAAATTTTACCTCTAACATGAAGTACAATATGTCACGAAAAAACATTCTCTGAATCAGTGGGATACGCTGAAGTGTTCCAGAGCTATTACCTCATAAAGTGACAGTGGTCAGAATTGTAAAAATTTGCCTGGTCATTAAGTACCAAATTGGTTCTCATTAAGGGGTTAATGAGCCTTGCCATATTACTTAAAAAAACCTAAAGTTAATCCACAATCTCAATTTGCAGACCTGGTGTTTTTAGGGTGTTGTGGAAACCTAATATGGAAATTATTTTATTAATGTAACTCATGTACTACGTATGTTAAATGAGCCCACGCCATACATAAAGGTGCCAGCTGTGACTACTTTTTTTTTTTTTTTTCTTTAAACTACGGTATATAGTTTTACTGTATAGATTCTTTCAGCATTCTTTGTATTGTTAGGCAAACCACTAGCCCTCACAGCACCAGCCCCATATTTTTTTTAATTTTTTTAATTTTTAGCATTCTACTTTTTAATATTGATGCTGCATAGGCAGCATCAATAGTAAAAAGTTGGTCACACTTGTCAAGCACTATACTTGACAAGTGTGACCAACCTGTCAATCGCTTTTCCAAGCGATGCTTCAAATCTCTTGTAAAGCGCAAGCATTCTGCAAGCTAAAAACGCTTGTTTTGCGGGAAAACGCATGCGAATTCCGCATGCTTTTTACCCGCGGCACGGAGTTGCGGAAATGCTGCGGACATTTCCGCACCGTTTCTGCAACGTGGGCACATAGCCTTAATTAAACAAAAAGAAGTCAAAAACCATGTCTGTTACTGCTGTAATCATGCTGACTTGGAGAATCATGCTACCAGGTTATTTTTGCTAAGCAATGAACATCGTAAAAGCAAAAAACAATTGAAGTGTTTTTTTTTCCCTTATTTTTTTTGTAAATCCACCATTTTGGTGCCCTAGATATGAACCTTTTTAAGTAGTGCTAATTTTTCTACGCTCTACAAGGGGGCATAGCTGTATTATGAAGAGCGACCTAAAGACATGCCCTCAGAATCTTGTTAGAATAGATTTTTTTTTTTTCTTTTAAGATCCATGCCTTTGGAACAGTTTAATGGATTTACAAAATACACTGTGTTCCAAATTATTATGCAAATTATATTTTTCTCAGGTTTTCCTAAATGGTCGGTGCAAATGAGTCAGTCTAATAAGTCATCACCCGTTAGAGTATACATCGAATTTTATTGCAGAAACCTCCCAATGATAAGTATATCTCCAAAATGAATAAAAACTCAATGCACTGTTCCAAATTATTAGGCACAGTAGAATTTCTATACATTTGATATGTTTTAAAGATCTGAAAATGCTCATTTGTTGAATTTGCAGCATTAGGAGGTCACATTCACTGAACAAAAAAACTATTTAACTCCAAAACATCCTAACAGGCCAAGTTACATGTTAACATAGGACCCCTTCTTTGATATCACCTTCACAATTCTTGCATCCATTGAACTTGTGAGTTTTTGGAGAGTTTCTGCTTGTATTTATTTGCATGAAGTCAGAATCGCCTCCCAGAGCTGCTGTTTTGAGGTGAACTGCCTCCCACCCTCATAGGTCTTTTGCTTGATGATACTCCAAAGATTCTCTATAGGGCTGAGGTCAGGGGAAGATGGTGGCCACACCATGGGTTTATCTCCTTTTATGCCCGTAGCAGCCAATGACTCGGAGGTATTTTGTGGCATGAGATGGTGCATTGTCATACATGAAGATGATTTTGCTCCAGAAGGCACGTTTCTGCTTTTTAGACCATGGAAGAAAGTTGTCAGTCAGAAACTCTAAATACTTTGCAGAGGTCATTTTCACACCTTCAGGAACCTTAAAGCGTCCTACCAGCGGTTTCCCCATGATTACGGCCCAAAATGTGACTCCTCCACCTCCTTGCTGATGTCGCAGCCTTTTTGGGACATGGTGGCCATCCACTACTCCATCCATCTGGACCATCCAGGGTTGCTTGACACTCATCAGTAAACAAGACTATTTGGAAATTAGTGTTCATGTATGTCTGGGCCCACTTTAAACATTTCTGCTTGTGAACACTGTTTAAGGCCATGTTCACACGTTGCGGTTTTTACCGCGGAACCGCAGCGATTTTGCCGCTGCGGGTCCGCTGCAGTTTCCATTGCGTTTACATTTACATGTAAACCAATGGAAACCGCAAACCGCTGTGCACATGCTGCGGGAAAAACCGCGCAGAAACGCAGCGGTTAAAAACCCGCAGCATGTCACTTCTTTGTGCAGAATCGCAGCGATTCTGCACCCATAGAAATGCATTGATCCGCGTACTTCCCGCCTGGGGCTGTGCCCACCATGTGGGAACTAAGCGGATAATGTGCGGGTTATACCTGGGGTGGAGGAGAGGAGACTCTCCTCCAGGCCCCGGGAACCATATTTGTGGTAAAAAAAAAGAATTAAAATAAAAAATAATGTTATACTCACCTCTGAAGTCTCAGCGCTGCACGCGGCTGTCCGGTCTCAGGTTTGCTATGTGACCAGGACCTGCGGTGACGTTGCGGTCACATGACCGTGACGTCACGAAGGTCCTTCTCGCACAGCATCTTTGGAACCGGACCGCCGCCTGCAGCGCCGAGGAGATCGGGACGTCAGAGGGTGAGTATATCATGATTTTTTTATTATTAACATTATTGATGCTGCATATTGCTACATATGCAGCATCAATAGTAGGGGCAAAATCCCGCAGCGGAACCCGCAGGACAAAACGTGATAAATCTGCAGGGATAACCGCAGCGGGTTTGCCCTGCAGATTTATCAAATCCGCTGCGGGAAAACCCGCATGGACCCGACGCAACGTGTAAACATTGCCTAAGGGTGGCTGAATATTTAGGTTTATGCACCACAGCAATCCTTTGAAGGATCCTACATCTTGAGGTTCTAGGGACTCCAGAGGCACCAGCAGCTTCAAATAACGGTTTGCTACTTTGTAATGGTATTTTGGGCTCTCTTAATCCCATGAATTTGTCTGGCAGAAACCTTCCTCATGCCTTTGTCTGCATGAACTCTGTCTATGCTCTTTCAGTCACAAATTTCTTCACAGTATGATGACCACTCTTAAGTTTTCGTGGAATATCTAAATTTTTCATACCTTGTCCAAGGCATTGCACTATTTAATGCTTTTCAGCAGCAGAGAGATCCTTTTTATTTCTCATATTACTTGAAACCTGTGGCCTGCTTAATAATGTGGAACATCATTTTTAAGTAGTTTTCCTTTAATTAGAATCACCTGGAAAACTAATTATCTCATGTGTTTAAGATTGATTTCAGTGATCCATTGAGCTCTGAGACACAATACCATCCATGAGTTTATTTGAAAAACAAAACAAATCTTTGACACTTCCAATTAGCATTATAATTTGGAATACAGTGTATGTGTATATATGTATATGTATGTATGTATATATATATATGTGTGTGTGTGTGTGTGTGTGTGTGTGTGTGTGTGTGTGTGTGTGTGTATACACACGCACGCGCGCGCGCGTGTGTGTATGTATGTGTATGTATATATATATATGTGTGTATATATATATATATATATATATATATATATATATATATATATATATATATATATATATATATATATGTGTGTGTATATATATATATATATATATATATATATATAGACCTTCAGACAAATCCTCTAAGTCAAAGTTAAATTAGTGACTGATATGTTAAACTTGTAGCCTCCTACACCTCACTTTGAAGAGGATCTGAAGGAAGTTCTGCGCAGCGAATCTGGCATAGAACTGGTCATTGTAGATGAACTCACGCAAGATCGCTCGAAAAGGAAACCTGGGGTAAGTAGTGGCCCGGTGCAGGCACATTATATTCTCACCAATTCTATGTAATTGCTTTGCTTTTGCACCTATACTGGGTGTTTTTTTTATTTTTTATTTTTTTGTCCTTCCAGCATCCTCATAGTCCCATCAAGAAAGTGCGAAAGTCTCTCGCTTTAGATGTTGTTGACAAGGAGATCAAACCTCCTACACTGTCCCTGCCTTCAGCAGCCTCTCTACAAGCACAGGTAAAATGTTAGATGAGGATTGTTCTTCTGTAGAAAATAACTAGTTCCTTTTTGAAGCATTGGTTGCTGACAGCTTTACCTTTTTTCTTGACCTGATGAAATTCTCCCTTTATGTATTTTTTTGGCTCTCATTACATGGCAAGAATGACCTGGCAATATAATTCTCCAGGCTAGTATGATTACGGCAAGTCAAACACATAGCCATAGTCAGGAAAGATGCAGGCTCAGTTCCTGAGCTCGCATCAGACAGCTGAGGAAATGTGCTTGACACTTCCTCCCCCTATTCCCTCAGTGAGCCACAAGTTGCAGGTGCTAATAGTGACTTTGAATGAATGGCCCTTTGAATTATTTTTCAGTGTAAAACCGACCAGCTCCCTAATTCAGCAATGTGGCTATACAAAGGTGCAGTTCTCGGATCGAAATTCATCCGGCAATGAGAGCCGGGTGCTTTTTTTTTTTTTTTTTGTCCTTTTTAAATCATGTATACGAGTCTGTACCCATGAGCTGCAGAGCAAGACTTCAGTTTTGCAACAGACTCACACGCACTGCACACACAAGCACTTGCCAAGCTGTTGTGACTAATTCTCCAAATGTGCAGTGTACAACTGAGAAGCGGGAAGAAATGTAAGATGTCACATAGCTGTAAGTATGAAAATTGCATGAGGGAAGTGTCCATACGATGACTGCTGGAACCTGCCAGTGAGGACATTACACACTGTTGGCATTGGCTACATGGCTTGATTTTATAATTAGAGGGCCCAGTCTCTATACTGTGCATCGTCATCACACTCCTCCTTCTTTGCATCCTGTACCCTTTCACTGTCCCACACACTACTCAGTCTATATTCTGTGCCCACTCAGTTTTCTACTCCCATACTGTCTACTTAAACGTTTCTCTCTTCATCCTCAGGTAGATTCCCCCCGTTAACCATACTGTATCCTCACATATTTTACCCCCTTGCTCTCCATACTGTCTCTGCACACATCCCATCACTCTGGCACGCTGAATATATCCCCCCTCCACACAGAGTAGATCCCCCTTCCCCCCACATCCGCAATGAAGAAGTCCTCCCCACATCCACACTGAATAACCCCCCCAAACACACACATAATAAATCCTCCCCCTTCTACACCGAATCTTCAGTGTCTTCAGCTCCACAGGAGCACATACCACAGGTCCTCTGCTCTTGCGTGTCTGCAAGTGACATCAGCAGCGTGATCACATGACATGATCATGCTGTTTTCGCCCTGACCTGGTGGTCAGAGCTTCAATTGTTCTCATGTCTGGAAGACGCGAGTACAGTTGTTCACTGGACTCTGGGAGCCTGCACACTGAAGCTGCTCTGAGCTTGACACCCGGCTCAGAGAATGGCTGAATTCCCGCCCAGTGGGTGGCAGAATGCAGCCACCGAGGGGAGAAACTTCAGACAGCCGCATTAGCCGGTTCGATTGTGCCTCCCTGACTGCTGCCCCGGCTGCCTCTCCTAGATACGCCTCTGAGCTTTCTGGTCCATGATGTGTGGTGATGGTCTCCCAGCTTGGTGTATTAGTATAAGGTGTAGCAAACTGCTATGAAGAGCAGGGCTTCAGGTGGTGACGTCTCTAAGTAGTCTGGCAGAGAATTGCAGACCTGGATGACATACTCTGGTCATGGGAAAGGTGGGGTCTAATGGGGTAATATATTAAACTGGAGATTGGATGACCATGCCAGTTAAAAGCTTGCTTGAAGCTGGATATGGTCTTCTTGCATCAAACACTCCCTCCACACCAAGTGAGGGCAAGGTGGGAGCCCCTAGATATGAGGATACTGCCTATAAGGGAGGACTGCACATCATCTGTGTATTTTATGAAAGTGACAATGGGTGCCAGGATGTCCTTACTTAGAGGGCTGTGAATGGGTCTTGCTGAATGTGGCTTTTAAGGTAAGAAAGGTTGTAGCCTACAGCACTAGAAAAATACAAAATAAGAGCTTTCAGTAAGAGCTAAGTGATTGGGCTTAGCTTAAAAATCTTGAATATGGAGACCCTGCGCTCGGCTCATGCTGTGCCTGATGATGAAGCAAGTCTATACATGAGTATATAACAGTCGGATGTGTATGTATTCCTTCATGTATTATGCACCAGTCCTGAGTTTTAGGGTGTATTTCAGAAAAAGCTGTTCTGATAATCCTGTAGGTTTAGAGCTGTTGTCTCATTGTGTTCATTGGGGCTTACATTTTGGAAAATATTTATTTTTTTTCTGTCACAATTCATTGGCTCTCAAAAATTACATGTTCCTCTACTTAAAGAAAGTGTAACGGTTTCCATTGACCTTTTCCATGGTGCTGGGTTGGACCAGAAATCTAATTTGGCTGTTAATGACACTTTGGGTTGGTGTATTGCATTTGAGTTGGTAGCTTGATGTATTCTGAATAATTATTCTTATTTCTTCATCAGCCTCAGACCTGCGAGAGCTTCTTATCCATATCCCTTAATGACTCGTCTTGTAGCAGTAAAGAGAACAGTTTATTAAATCAGGGATTTGTCCAGGTCAAGCAGAGCAAAGGATCCTTGATCCATGAAGAAACCTCACATACTGATATCGGGGAGCTGGTAAAAACTCAGGAGTCATCTCTTCGTAAAGGCATACTCATCAAAACTGAGCCAACAGTACATGTAATTACAGACCCAAGCTTACCAGTGGATGTAGGCACCATTTTGAATACCTCCCATAACAATAGTAAAGAAAACGATATGAAGCCCAATAAGCTTACTGCTTGTAATGCTGAAAGACAGATAGCAACACGAACAGAAACGCTCAGGATTCCAGAACCGGTAAGTATACTAAAAATGAGACATGATCTGGTAATGTGTGTTGATTGGTATAATGCTGGAGAGCTTTGCTGAGCGGCTTATGATGTCATATATTTGTCTAAGGTTATGACAGCTAGTGATGAGCGAGTGTGCTCGTTACTCGAGATTTCTTAGCATGCTCGGGTGATCTTATGCGTGCTTGTTGATTTTGTGTCCCTGCAGCTGCATTATTTGTGGCTGCTAGGCAGCCTGAATACATGTGGGGATTCCTTAACAAACAGGCAATCCCTGAAAGTGTTCAGGCTGTCTAGCAGCTGCAAATCAGGCAGCTGGGGGGGACTGAAACATATTCTGCGAGGACGCCCAAGATATTCGGAGAACACCGAGCATGGTCAGAAAACTCGAATAACGAGCACACTTGCTCAAAACTAATGTCAGCACGTAGCGTAAATGCTGAGCTTTTTTTCTGCTGCTTTTTATCCACCTGTTTTTGAGTAAGTATCTGCATCAAAGTATGCAATAACAATCCTCTGATTTCTGCAAGTTTATCCGCTCTTCCCCCCCTCCCTTTTGTTTATGTGCTCTTTCCTCCCTTTTGTTTATGCGCACCACCCGCTCTTTCCCTCTTCCCTTTCCCTCCTCCCTTTTGTTTATGCGCTCTTTCCCTCCTCCCTTTTGTTTATGAGCTCTTTGCCTCCTCCCTTTTGTTTATGAGCTCTTTCCCTCCTCCCTTTTGTTTATGCGCACCACCCGCTCTTTCCCTCCTCCCTTTTTGTTTATGCGCGCTTTCCTTCCTCCCTCTCTTTTTATGTGCTCTTTAATTCCTCCCTTTTGTTTATGCACTCTTCCCTCCTCCTCCCTCCCTTTTTGTTTATGCGAGCTTTCCTTCCTCCCTTTGGTTTATGCACTCTTTCCCTCCTCCCTTCTGTTTATGCGCTCTCTCCCTCCTCCCTCTCCCTCTTCCTCCTCCCTCTTCCTCCTCCCTCTTCCTCCTCCCTCTTCCTCCTCCCTCTCCCTCCTCCCTCTCCCTCCTCCGTATCCCTCCCAGAGGGCATCCGTCATGTGGTGTCTAATGCCCTGAAGCTTCCATCAGTGGGGGCCGTACACAATCGTATGAGTTGTGATGAATTTCACTCCGATTGGAGCTGCCTGTGACTTCAGATTTTTACTTTGGTTTTCGAGGGGGTGCTCGGGAGGGGGTTGAATCCAGTGGTCTTTTAGTTGATGTTTGTTTCCATTGACTCTTTGATGCATTGTCATGTTCTTGGTGAATTAGGCTACTTTCACACTTGCGTCGTGCACTGCACGTCGCTATGTGACGTTGCGGCGCACCGACGCAAGCAGTGAAAGTGCCGCACAACAGGGGTAGCGGATGCATTTTTCCAGCACATCCGCTGCCCCATTGTGAGGTGCGGGGAGGCGGGGGCGGAGTTCCGGACGCGCATGCGCGGTCAGAAATGGCGGACACAGCGCAGCAAAAAAACGTTACATGTAACTTTTTTTTGCTGCCAGCGGTCCACCACAACACGGTGCAACTGTCGCACGACGGTTGCGACGTGTGTCAATGCGTCGCTAATGTTAGTCTATGGGGAAAAAACACATACTGCAGACAACTTTGCAGGATGCGTTTTTTCCCCTAAACGACGCATTGCGACGTATTGAAAACTACGCTAGTGTGAAAGTAGCCTTACTCAATAACAGTAAATTCTTTGATGGAGCTTTTGTCTAAGATCTGATGTGTGATTTAGATGTTCACTTTAACTGTTTTTTGAGCAGTGTAGTTGGCTTTATACCTTTTATACCTTTTTAAGATTTGTAGTCAGAAAGCAAAAAGGCCTCTCCTTCAATTAAAAAGGTTGGCAGTAGTGATGAGCGAGCGTGCGAACAGACAGGCAATCCCTGCACCTGATGTGGCTGTTGAACAGCCCGCGAGACATGCGGCCGCGGGAACTCGAGCATATCATTCGAGCAGGCCGAATATGTCTTGTTAGGAAACGTGCCTGCTCGAATGACACCTTATCTGAGCTCGCTCATCACTAGTTGGCAGATTGTAAAATTGTACTCTGTAAAGTTTGACTGTTCAGACTGGTCTTGGACTCCCTATTTACTTGAGCAAAGGTGGTAACTTTTGCTGGCTAATATTGGGGTCTTTTAGGTGTCGTTTTTTTTTTTTTTTTTTTTCCTTCCCCCTTCACTGGATTTGATTTTGAGAGATGTCTCTACCTGGGGCAATTAATGGAGAAATGAGGATAATTTTTTGCATGTACATTTTGCGGATTGCTTTGGGGTCCATAATTTGTGATATATAGATGATGGGGTGGTCTGCTGGCACTGGTCGGTATCGTTGGTAGAACTTCCCATGACGTATCTGTGTTAATGACCTAGAGATGATTATGCTATAGCCATTTATTCTGGGTGACTTGATGCGGCTGCTAGGCAATAAACCTTCACGATTATGTTAGGCTTTAAAAAGGTTAAATTGCACATGCTGATTTCCGTGCAAATTACAAGGCTAGAAAAGAATTGACTGCAGGTGTTCTCTTACCAAACAACATCCATATCGCGCTCTCGATGCCACCCATGGCTCCCACAACGATTAGTAATTAGAGGAACTTTGATAATTATTCTTTCCCATTTTGAAAGCGTTAAAGCAGCCGCTGCATTTCCAGCCGTCTTTTAATCCAGACCAAGTGTTTACCTTTAATTATATGTTCAATAATGTAAAGAATTCGCTCAAGTGAAACATAGATGTCTGATTTTCAGCTGAACTAAAGTTCACAGCATGCCATGGAGGACTCTCCCTATGGTAACAAGGATGATATTGAGTGATAAGTAGTGTTTAGCACTGGGCCCTCATTGTCTCTAAGCCCCCATATTGTTTGCAGAGCCAGACTCCATAGTATTAACCACTTATTAACTTGGCGGGAAAGAGCAAGGGATACCAATAAAATGTGCAGCCATAAATGTTCATTATTGGAGCTAGAGCTCGGAGGCTGGAGTCCTTCTGGAAATAAAGCCAGCCAGCTCTGGGAACTGACAGGTCAATGGGGGAGCGGGAGCCGCTAACAGAGGGCAGACCTTAGGACTCCTTGGGTTTGTCCCTTGTAAAGTAAATCGGCAGTGTGCTCTCCCCTGTTGGTGTCCTGTAATGCCGTGGTACCTTCATTCATAATTAGTGGAACTGTAATGTGAGGCCGGGATCACACATGCGAGAAACACGTCCGTGTCTCGCATGTGAAATCCAAGCTCTGGCGCCGGCACTCCAGAGCGGAACGTGCAGCCACATAGCAACACATGGAGCCGCACGCTTTGCTCTGGAGTGCCGGCGCCAGAGCTTGGATTTCACATGCGAGACACGGACGTGTTTCTCGCATGTGATCCCGGCCTTAACCCCTCTGTGACCTTAGACGTACTATCCCGTCGAGGTGCCCTGGGCTTATCTGACCCTGGACGGGATAGTACGTCATAGCCGATCGGCCGCGCTCACGGGGGGAGCGCGGCCGATCGCGGCCGGGTGTCAGCTGCTTATCGCAGCTGACATCCGGCACTATGTGCCAGGAGCGGTCACGGACCGCCCCCGGCACATTAACCCCTGGCACACCGCGATCAAAGATGATCGCGATGTGCCGGCGGTACAGGGAAGCACCGCGCAGGGAGGGGGCTCCCTGCGGGCTTCCCTGAGCCCCCCGCAGCAACGCGATGTGATCGCGTTGCTGCGAGGGTCTCCTCACCTCCCTCCCTGCTCGAGCCCCGGATCCAAGATGGCCGCGGATCCGGGTCCTGCAGGGAGGGAGGTGGCTTCACAGAGCCTGCACAGAGCAGGCACTGTGAAGCAGCCTGCACTCCTATCAGATCAGTGATCTGACAGAGTGCTGTGCAAACTGTCAGATCACTGATCTGTGATGTCCCCCCCCTGGGACAAAGTAAAAAAGTAAAAAAAAAAATTTCCAAATGTGTAAAAAAAATAAAAAAAAATATTCCAAAATAATGAAAAAAAAAAAAAATATTATTCCCATAAATACATTTCTTCATCTAAATAAAAAAAAAAAAAACCAATAAAAGTACACATATTTAGTATCGCCGCGTCCGTAACGGCCCGACCTATAAAACTGGCCCACTAGTTAACCCCTTCAGTAAACACCGTAAGAAAAAAAAAAAAAAAACGAGGCAAAAAACAACGCTTTATTATCATACCGCCGAACAAAAAGTGGAATAACACGCGATCAAAAGGACAGATATAAATAACCATGGTACCGCTGAAAGCGTCATATTGTCCCGCAAAAAAAGAGCCGCCATACAGCATCATCAGCAAAAAAATAAAAAAGTTATAGTCCTGAGAATAAAGCGATGCAAAAATAATTTATTTTTTCTGTAAAATAGTTTTTATCGTATAAAAGCACCAAACCATAAAAAAATGATATAAATGAGGTATCGCTGTAATCGTACTGACCCGAAGAATAAAACTGATTTATCAATTTTACCAAACGCGGAACGGTATAAACGCCTCCCCCAATAGAAATTCATGAATAGCTGGCTTTTGGTCATTCTTCCTCACAAAAATCGGAATAAAAAGCGATAAAAAAATGTCACGTGCCCAAAAATGTTTTCAATAAAAACGTCAACTCGTCCCGCAAAAAACAAGACCTCACATGACTCTGTGGACCAAAATATGGAAAAATTATAGCTCTCAAAATGTGGTATTGCAAAAAATATTTTTTGCAATAAAAAGGGTCTTTCAGTGTGTGACGGCTGCCAATCATAAAAATCCGCTAAAAAACTCGCTATAAAAGTAAATCAAACCCCCCTTCATCACCCCCTTAGTTAGGGAAAAATAAAAAAAAATGTATTTATTTCCATTTTCCCATTAGGGCTAGGGTTAGGGCTAGGGTTAGGGCTAGGGCTAGGGTTAGGGCTAGGGTTAGGGCTAGGGTTAGGGCTAGGGTTAGGGCTAGGGTTAGGGCTAGGGTTAGGGCTAGGGTTAGGGTTAGGGCTAGGGTTAGGGCTAGGATTAGGGTTAGGGTTAGGGTTGGGGCTACAGTTAGGGTTGGGGCTAAAGTTAGGGTTAGGGTTTAGATTACATTTACAGTTGGGAATAGGGTTGGGATTAGGGTTAGGGGTGTGTCAGGGTTAGAGGTGTGGTTAGGGTTACCGTTGGAATTAGGGTTAGGGGTGTGTTTAGATTAGGGTTTCAGTTATAATTGGGGGGTTTCCACTGTTTCGGCACATCAGGGGCTCTCCAAACACGACATGGCGTCCGATCTCAATTCCAGCCAATTCTGCGTTGAAAAAGTAAAACAGTGCTCCTTCCCTTCCGAGCTCTCCTGTGTGCCCAAACAGGGGTTTACCCCAACATATGGGGTATCAGCGTACTCAGGACAAATTGGACAACAACTTTTGTGGACCAATTTCTCCTGTTACCCTTGGGAAAATACAAAACTGGGGGCTAAAAAATAATTTTTGTGGGAAAACAAAAAGATTTTTTATTTTCACGGCTCTGCGTTATAAACTGTAGTGAAACACTTGGGGGTTCAAAGTTCTCACAACACATCTAGATAAGTTCATTGAGGGGTCTAGTTTCCAATATGGGGTCACTTGTGGGGGGTTTCTACTGTTTAGGTACATTAGGGGCTCTGCAAACGCAATGTGACGCCTGCAGACCAATCCATCTAAGTCTGCATTCCAAATGATGCTCCTTCCCTTCCGAGCCCTCCCATGCGCCCAAACGGTGGTTCCCCCCCACATATCGGGTATCAGCGTACTCAGGACAAATTGGACAACAACTTTTGTGGACCAATTTCTCCTGTTACCCTTGGGAAAATACAAAACTGGGGGCTAAAAAATAATTTTTGTGGGAAAACAAAAAGATTTTTTATTTTCACGGCTCTGCGTTATAAACTGTAGTGAAACACTTGGGGGTTCAAAGTTCTCACAACACATCTAGATAAGTTCATTGAGGGGTCTAGTTTCCAATATGGGGTCACTTGTGGGGGGTTTCTACTGTTTAGGTACATTAGGGGCTCTGCAAACGCAATGTGACGCCTGCAGACCAATCCATCTAAGTCTGCATTCCAAATGATGCTCCTTCCCTTCCGAGCCCTCCCATGCGCCCAAACGGTGGTTCCCCCCCACATATGGGGTATCAGCGTACTCAGGACAAATTGGACAACAACTTTTGTGGTCCAATTTCTCCTCTTACCCTAGGGAAAATACAAAACTGGGGGCTAAAAAATAATTTTTGTGGGAAAAAAATTTTGTTTTATTTTTACGGTTCTGCATTATAAACTTCTGTGAAGCACTTGGTGGGTCAAAGTGCTCACCACACCTCTAGATAAGTTCCTTAGGGGGTCTACTTTCCAAAATGGTGTCACTTGTGGGGGGTTTCAATGTTTAGGCACATCAGTGGCTCTCCAAACGCAACATGGCGTCCCATCTCAATTTCTGTCAATTTTGCATTGAAAAGTCAAACTGCGCTCCTTCCCTTCCGAGCTCTCCCATGCGCCCAAACAGTGGTTTACTGCCACATATGGGGTATCAGCGTACTCAGGACAAATTGGACAACAACTTTTGAGGTCCAATTTCTTCTCTTACCCTTGGAAAAATAAAAAATTGGGGGCAAAAATATAATTTTTGTGAAAAAATATGATTTTTTATTTTTACGGTTCTGCATTATAAACTTCTGTGAAGCACTTGGTGGGTCAAAGTGCTCACCACACATCCAGATAAGTTCCTTAGGGGGTCTACTTTCCAAAATGGTGTCACTTGTGGGGGGTTTCAATGTTTAGGCACATCAGTGGCTCTCCAAACGCAACATGGCGTCCCATCTCAATTCCTGTCAAGTTTGCATTGAAAAGTCAAATAGCGCTCCTTCCCTTCCGAGCTCTCCCATGTGCCCAAACAGTGGTTTACTGCCACATATGGGGTATCAGCGTACTCAGGACAAATTGGACAACAACTTTTTGGGTCCAATTTCTCCTGTTACCCTTGGTAAAATAAAACAAATTGGAGCTGAAGTAAATTTTTTGTGTAAAAAAGTTAAATGTTCATTTTTATTTAAACATTCCAAAAATTCCTATTAAACACCTGAAGGGTTAATAAACTTCTTGAATGTGGTTTTGAGCACCTTGAGGGGTGCAGTTTTTAGAATGGTGTCACACTTGGGCATTTTCTATCATATAGACCCCTCAAAATGACTTCAAATGAGACGTGGTCCCTAAAAAAAAATGGTGTTGTAAAAATGAGAAATTGCTGGTCAACTTTTAACCCTTATAACTCCCTAACAAAAAAAAAAATTGGTTCCAAAATTATGCTGATGTAAAGGAGACATGTGGGAAATGTTACTTATTAAGTATTTTGTGTGACATATCTCTGTGATTTAATTGCATAAAAATTCAAAGTTTGAAAATTGCGAAATTTTAAAAATTTTCGCCAAATTTCCGTTTTTTTCACAAATAAACGCAGGTACTATCAAAGAAATTTTACCACTATCATGAAGTACAATATGTCACGAGAAAACAATGTCAGAATCACCAGGATCCGTTGAAGCGTTTCGGAGTTATAACCTCATAAAGGGACAGTGGTCAGAATTGTAAAAATTGGCCTGGTCATTAACGTGCAAACCACCCTTGGGGGTAAAGGGGTTAAACCTGTCATAGAGATGAGTCCTGCCAACAGCTAAAACAAAAAAGCAGAGGTGCTCAACTGAGCACTACTGTCTGCTAATACCGAGAAGACTTTTTTAATTGATGCCATTTTCACCAGTGAAGTAGCTGATTGCAAAAATTAAGGACACTAAGCAATCAGTGGGGGTCACTGTTCCCAGACCCTCCATATATGAAACCATCTGACTTTTCATGTTTTGAAAAAGTAAAGTTAAAATGTTAGTGCGCCAGGGTAAGATGCTCCTTTTTAATGATTTGGGTGCATCTTTTAGCTCACATGCTCCACTGCAAGAAATGTACTCATCATAATTCTCCCCAAATGTGGTGTACATTGCGACTAATTTGTTGGCCATTCTGAGCCACACTGGTCTGTTGGTCAGGCTCTGCATACTTTTCACCAATTTGATAGCGCTGACTAGGACCGGCAAAAAAAAAAAAAAAACTTGCAAAAAAGTTTTGCAGCGTGACAAACTGTTTTATCAGAATTCTGACATAGCTGATGAATGTCTATAATTGAAGCAATTCTGGTTATATGTAATGGGTAAAATGGTTAGAAGCACTCGAATAAGATCTTTTTTGGGCTTTTTGCCCATTGATAAGGTGAGGAGATATCAGCATCTGTATGTCTGACCACATTGGAGGGATGACCATGCCAGTGAGCAGCTGTATGTCTGACCATACTGGAGGGATGACCATGCCAGTGAGCATCTGTATGTCTGACCATACTGGAGGGATGACCATGCCAGTGAGCAGCTGTATGTCTGACCATACTGGAGGGATGACCATGCCAGTGAGCAGCTGTATGTCTGACCATACTGGAGGGATGACCATGCCAGTGAGCAGCTGTATGTCTGACCATACTGGAGGGATGACCATGCCAGTGAGCAGCTGTATGTCTGACCATACTGGAGGGATGACCATGCCAGTGAGCAGCTGTATGTCTGACCATACTGGAGGGATGACCATGCCAGTGAGCAGCTGTATGTCTGACCATACTGGAGGGATGACCATGCCAGTGAGCAGCTGTATGTCTGACCATACTGGAGGGATGACCATGCCAGTGAGCAGCTGTATGTCTGACCATACTGGAGGGATGACCATGCCAGTGAGCAGCTGTATGTCTGACCATACTGGAGGGATGACCATGCCAGTGAGCAGCTGTATGTCTGACCATACTGGAGGGATGACCATGCCAGTGAGCAGCTGTATGTCTGACCATACTGAAGGGATGACCATGCCAGTGAGCAGCTGTATGTCTGACCATACTGGAGGGATGACCATGCCAGTGAGCAGCTGTATGTCTGACCATACTGGAGGGATGACCATGCCAGTGAGCAGCTGTATGTCTGACCATACTGGAGGGATGACCATGCCAGTGAGCATCTGTATGTCTGACCATACTGGAGGGATGACCATGCCAGTGAGCATCTGTATGTCTGACCATACTGGAGGGATGACCATGCCAGTGAGCAGCTGTATGTCTGACCATACTGGAGGGATGACCATGCCAGTGAGCAGCTGTATGTCTGACCATACTGGAGGGATGACCATGCCAGTGAGCAGCTGTATGTCTGACCATACTGGAGGGATGACCATGCCAGTGAGCAGCTGTAGCATGTGTTTCCACTCTCTGAATATCCATTTCTTTTGTTCCCCAGATGAGTAAGGCTTGGAAAATCATCGCTTTTGGTGGCTCCCAGGACCAGCTACTGATGCAGGAGAAAGCACGAGCAATTCTGAACTTGCACAAACACAGCTCTACTTCACGAACTCTCATTATGTCCTGATACTGTGCGCCAAAAAGGACTCCATCACCCAGGTTTAGAAGGACTACGCCACCATGCAGCTACAAAGCCCGAGATATATATTTATAGTGGATTCTAGCTGTTACCACCAACGTCACACCGGATCGTGCATTTCTTTTTAATGAAGCGTCCATAAGAAATAATGGTTGATACAATGTTGCCCTATATGCCTT
Source organism: Ranitomeya imitator (assembly GCF_032444005.1). Classification (NCBI taxonomy): domain Eukaryota; kingdom Metazoa; phylum Chordata; class Amphibia; order Anura; family Dendrobatidae; genus Ranitomeya; species Ranitomeya imitator. Next base: position 589,498,133 of record NC_091283.1, read on the forward strand.
TCCAGCATAAAAACCAATTGTGACTTACCATATGGTTACATGTTGCAGTCTTTTAAAGGAGAGTTGGAACCTAAGAAAAAGGCTCTGCTTATATGATCTGTTTGACTTTGTAAGCGCAATTGAATGATTAAGAACTGCAATCCCAGAAACGTGGTATGATTTCTGAAAAAAAAAAAAAAAAAAAACCTTTTTCTTTTTAATTGTTTTTTTTAACCTTGTGTAACCTCTATAGGTTGGAATCACACAAACAACATTTTTTTTTTATTTTCTTAATACAAGTGTTTAAATATATTTTTAGGAGGCCTTTCAAAAGGGCAAGGTTCACACAAGTTGAGTAGAGGTTGAAGGCCATTGACTCCGCTCTAATTTCTGCTCAAGGGCAATGTTGCGTTGTGGTGCCACATTTGTCTGCACAATGTAACCGTAATCTCGCCTTTAATGGCTGCGGGTTTTGGGGATACTGCAGTTTACCACTCTACTTTGAGCACCCCACCACCCCCTCCGCATACTGCATGGCCATATATACCAGACCTGTTATCCCACAGTTTTTTGCTCCCCTTGTTTTGGTTGTAGCAGCTATGGATGGGTGCTACAGTTTGCAAGGTTTTTTTTTAGGTAGTGTAGGATGTAGGGAATATGTTTACAGTAAGTATATTTTATTTCTATTGCTATAACTGATCTTAAAGGGGTTCTCTGGGATTAGGTAAAGGAACATGATATGGAATCCTAACGACTGCAATCACAGCGCTGAAACCTTTTTTTTTTTTTTTTTTTTTTCATCTCCCCAAAAAGGTGCCATTTTTTTGCAGTGTTTGATGTGGCTCAGCCCTAGACATTTGTAATGGGACAGAGAAGCAATACCCGACTCAGCCACTGAGTAAGAGTGACACCCTTCCCCCCCCTCCCTAGAATTTGACATGCCCCTTAAAATGGTATGTACCGTACATCTGGTTCACAGGTTATGCCATCATTGTCTAATAAATGCTGGGCCCACCTTTGCAATGCGCATCAATGTAGAAATCCGGTCCCATTGGGGATGGAATGGTGGCTGAAAGTTGTGTGGAAGTTCGAGTGACATGCTAATAAAGGTAGCTTGTCACCTTAAAAGAAAAAAAAAGAAGCTTTTTACCTGCAGTTATAGTAGAAATCTGTCACCAGTTGTTTGTCGCCCTATCTGAAAGCAGAATGATGTAGGTGCAGAGATGCCGATTATGTCACTGGGCCGCTTGATGCACTTTTGATAAAATCCCTTTACTATCTGCTGCAAATCTGCCTTTTCTATGAATGGTGAGCTTTGTATAACATGGTCAATCATAGGTGGAGCTTGGTTATACAGAACTTATGAATATGGAGGATACTTTTCATGGCAGCAGGTTTACTTGTTATCTATTGGTGATCTCCTGATGGCAGTTTTGTGTTTTTGTTTTTTATTAAAACAGCAAGCAGCCCAGTAAGTGGCACGTCACTGGAATCAAGGTCTCTCTCTACAGTATGCTGCTCTCCAATCAGATGGCAAAAACTCTTAAAAGGACTTTTAGTGCAGAATGACTGTTCAAACCAAGTACAGGTGCTAAAGTAAATTATGGCTTTGCCAAGCATTTTAAATGCACCTTCACGCACACTTTTTTTTTTTCTATCCATCAAGACTGATCTATCAATCGGAGGGGTGGTGGGGTTGGGTTTTGGAGATTGAAAGGGAAATAAGCAGTTGGGAAGGTGTATATAAATGTTTGGCGATGTCATGGTGCACTGAACATCTGTACTTGGGTTGCAGTGTCGTTCTCTGATGACCAATTCCCTTTTGAAGGGTCTCGGTCAGCACAGAATGACGGTTCAAGCCAAGTACAGGCGCTTGCTGCATCATGGCGGGGCCCAACATTTTATATACACTTTCCCACATGCTTGATTTCACTCTATCTCTGGCTCTGTGGAGCCAGAGATGTCAAAGTACAGGGGTGGTGGAGATTGAGGGAAAACAAGCAGGTGGGAAGGTGTATTTAAATCATTGGCTCTGCCGTGAAGCACCAAGTGGCGGTTTGAACAGTCATTCTGTACTGACCGTCCCTTTAATTGACTCCCTGCACTGCCCGATGACTGGAAGTGAGCGACTACAGGGAGAACATAAAAATGTTCTCACTGCAGCTGGGCCTACAGTAAGGCGGCCAGACATGATTATAGTGGTTATCTGCAAGTAAATGGCATTATTGGATGGGCGTTTCCCTTTAAAAGGACTCTGAACAGAATGACTGTTCAAACCAAGCACAGGAGCTCTGTGCATCATGGCGGGGCCAATCATTTATATACACGTTCTCACCTCCTTGGTTTCCCTCCATCTCTGTCCTTCCCTGTCTCTGTGAAGCCACAGCTGTCAGTCATAGAGGAGGAGGTGGAGATTGAGGTCTACAAGCAGGTGGGAAGGTGGATATAAATGTTTGGCCCCGACATGATGCCCCGAGCGCTTGGACTTTGAACGGTCATTCTGTGCTGACTGTCCCTTTAGATCGGTACACTCCACCTAGGTACATAATCCTTGCCACTTAAAAGCAGTGTTTCAGAGGTTTTTTTTTGTGTGGGGGGTCTCCACTAACAATGAAGTGTTATTTAAACTGTGCTCATACTTTATTTCATAAACAATGGAATATCAATATGACCATGACAATACATGACTAACCAGTGTGAATAAAGTTCTTTCCAGAATGGAGCGTTGTATTGCGTCATTAATGGGCTGCTCTTATTCTTATGGTCTGCATTCACTATTCTGTGGTTGTCCTGTTACTAACCCATAGTTAAAGGGACTGTCAGCACAGAATGACTGTTCAAACCAAGTACAGGCGCTCGGTGCTTCATGGTGCGGCTAAACATTTAGGGTATGTGCACACGATGCAGATTTAGTGCAGAACTGCAGCAGATTTTTCTGCAGCAGAAACGCTGCAGAACTGCACTGTGATCACAGTACAATGTAAATCAATGTGAAAAAAAAAAAAAGCTGTGCACATGGTGCAGAAAAATCTGCGCAGAAACGCTGCAGTTTTCAAAGAAGTGCCTGTCACTACTTTTGTGCAGTTCTGCAGCGTTTCTGCACCCCTCCATAATAGAAATCTGCAGGTGCGTTTTTCATGCGTTTTTCATGCGTTTTTCGTGCAGATTTGTGCTCAAAAAACGCATCAAAAACGCATAAGAAACGCACCTGCAGATTCTGCCAGGAGATGCAGATTTAGTGCAGAACTGCAGCAGATTTTTCTGCACTAAATCTGCATCGTGTGCACATACCCTTATATACACCTTCTCACCTGCTTGTTTTCCATCTATTGCCACCCTTCTCTTGCTCTATAAAACCAGAGCTGTCCAAAGGGGGGCATGGAGATTGCGGTGAAAACAAGCAGGTGTGATGTGCATTTAACCGATTGGTCCCACCGTGAAGCACTACTTAGGTTGAACAGTCTTTCTGTGCTGACAGTCCCTTGTAAAGGGGTTATCCACTACTCGCACAACCCCAATTGCTATATTCCGCTGTGCAGAATGAGTCTACTCTCCTCTGGTGGTGCTGCTGCTGTTCTTCCGACATCGGTGGCTGCACTCCTGGGACTTGCGTGATGTTATGCTACGTGAGCCCTGCACCCAACTGCTTCACTCTCCATTGCTTTGTATATACCGTAACTGACACTTGAAGGTAGTCCTAGATCATGCAAATCAGAAAATGGCGCAAATTGGTTTTCTTCAGAATTTATCCCAAACTATATTTCATCTTGGGTATGTCAGTCGGTCACACTGCAGTACAAGTCTATGGGAAAATGCAGGATCCTGCATCCTCAAAAATCGACAGATTATGACGGGAGCTGAAAGACGGATGTGTGAAAGAGGCATTAGCACTAAGAGATGCATACTATCGCGTGCCAATTCATCCAAACCACCGTCATTATCTGAGGGTTGCCATTTCCAGTTTACACGCCTTCCATTTGGCCCAGCATACACTGCTCTCTGGCTGGAAAGCTACATCAGGCAGGAGGTGTGGCGTCCTTATGCAAATCCAGCCAGAGTTCAACGGAGCAGTGCAGGACTAGAAAGGAGGAGTTAGGAGGTGCCAGGTACAGAGTGATGGCGGTACGTACTTAACCCCTTTACCCCCAAGGGTGGTTTGCATGTTAATGACCGGGCCAATTTTTACAATTCTGACCACTGTCCCTTTGAGGTTATAACTCTGGAACGCTTCTACGGATCCTGGTGATTCTGACATTGTTTTCTCGTGACATATTGTACTTCATGATAGTGGTAAAATTTCTTTGATATTACCTGCGTTTATTTGTGAAAATTTTTTTTTTGCAATTTTCCAACTTAGAATTTTTATGCTCTTGAAGCACAGATATGTCGCACAAAATACTTAAGTAACATTTCCCACATGTCTACTTTACATCAGCACAATTTTGGAACCAACATTTTTTTTGTTAGAGAGTTATAAGGGTTAAAAGTTGACCAGCGATTTCTCATTTTTACAACACCGTTTTTTTTTTTTTTTTACCGACCACACCACACTTGAAGTCACTTTGAGGGTTTATATGATAGAATGGTGTCACACTTGGGTATTTTCTAACAACTGCACCTCTCAAAGTGCTCAAAACCATATTCAAGAAGCTTATTAACCCTTCAGGTGTTTCACAGGAATTTTTGGAATGTAAAAAAAAAATGAACATTTAACTTTTTTTCACACAAAATTTACTTCAGCTCCAATTTTGTTATATTTTACCAAGGGAAACAGGAGAAATTGGACCCCAAAAGTTGTACAATTTGTCCTGAGTACACTGATAGCCCTTATGTGGGGAGCCACCGTTTGGGCGCATGGGAGAGCTCAGAAGGGAAGGAGCGCCGTTTGGAATGCAGACTTGGATTCGTCTGCAGGTGTCACGTTGCATTTGCAGAGCCCCTGATGCACCTAAACCTTAGAAACCTCCCCCACAAGTGACCCCATATTGGAAGCTAGACCCCCCAAGGAACTTATCTAGATGTGTTGTGAGAACTCTGAACCCCCAAGTGTTTAAATACAGTTTATAACACAGAGCCGTGAAAATAAAAAATCTTTTTTTCCACAAAAACTATTTTTTAGCCCCCGGTTTTGTATCCCCGGTTTTATATTTTCCCAAAGGTAACGGGAGAAATTGGACCCCAAAAGTTGTCCAATTTGTCCTGAGTACGCTGATACCCCATATGTTGGGGTAAACTCCTGTTTGGACACACGGGAGAGCTCGGAAGAGAAGGAGCTCTTTGACTTTTTCAACGCAGAATTGGCTTGAATTGAGATCGGACGCCATGTTGCGTTTGGAGAGCCCCTGATGTGCCTAAACAGTGGAAACCCCCCAATTCTAACTGAAACCCTAACCCAAACACACCCCTAACCCTAATTCCAACCACACCCCTAACGCCAACACACACTTAACACTATTCCCAACCATAACCCTAACCACACCCCTAATCCCAACCGTAAATGTAATCCAAACCCTAACTGTAGCCCCAACCCTAACCCTAATGGGAAAATGGAAATACGGGTTTTAGCGATTTTTATGATTTGCAGCTGTCACACACTAAGACGCTTTTTATTGCAAAAAATAGTTTTTCAACATTTTGAGAGCTATAATTTTTCCATATTTTGGTCCACAGTGTCTTGTGAGGTCTTGTTTTTTGCAGGACGAGTTGATGTTTTTATTGGTACCATTTTTTGATCGCTTTTTATTCTGATTTTTGTGAGGCAGAATTACCAAAAACCAGCTAGTCATTAATTTTTTTTTTGTGGGGGGAGGGGGCTTTTTGGGCGTTTATACCGTTCCACGTTTGGTAAAATTGATAAAGCAGTTTTATTCTTCGGGTCAGTACGATTACAGCGATACCTCATTTATATAATTTTTTTTATGTTTTGGCGCTCTTATGCGATGAAAACTATTATATAAAAAATTATTTTCTCTGCACGACTGAGAGCGGGGATCCGTTCACCAAGGACAGGAAACCTACAGGTAAAAAGGCGGTACCTCTCTCCCGCACAAGTTGGTTTATTGTCCTTGATGGGAGACCTACAGAAGGCGAACGTCGTCGTGGGAGTCCGGGGCCAATCAGTCCGATTCAGGCAGCGGGGGTCCCCCTGCCTCGGTTGGTGTGGTGACCCGAGGTGCCACCGCTGGGGCTAGTGGGCCTCTATGGTGCATGAGGAGAGGTGGCAAGGAGATCGCGGCCACCTTTCTAGGAAGGAGCAGCAATCAAAGGGGGGTCCCTCTGTGGATGGGGGGTTAGCGTACTGCTTCCCCCAAGCGTCAGTCTGTCGGCTGAAGCCCGGGGGTTCCGGGAACCAGCGTACTCACGCAATGATGCGCGGCGCCATCTTGTGGGCAGTGATGTTCGTCTGCGCACGTGTGGGATCAGGAACACGACAGCGCTGTGCATGACCGAAATTCGGTCACTGCGCATGGATGCGCGGTCGGCATTTACTGCGCATGCGCGGATATAAATAGTGCGGGCGGGAATCACCGCTACTAAAGGGAAGCATACCTTAGGTCATTGCTTCTCATGGAGCTTGGCCAGCATTCCTCTGACATGAGCGACCTGGAGCAGGCATCACCCCTATCCAGATCATCGCCGCAGAAGTGACGGCCACAGAAAGGACACCAGGATGTTGCCGGTAAAGGACGCTCGGGATCTCTACATAGCAAGGAGTCCAGTACAGCGTCCGGCGCAAGGGATAAGCTGATGACAGACGCAGATCATCCCCAACCGGTATTTATGGGTCCATAAGGTGGTAACTGATCTCCGTGAAAGTCAGTGATAGTAAGGATATATATATTTGTCTCTTGTTACTATAGGGGAAGAAAAGCTCAGACAAGACTAAGCATAAAGTATGCGCCCTCTGTAGAGAGGATCTTCCTTCTACTTGGGAGAAGAGGCTTTGTAGCACATGCATACAACAGACGGTGTCCGAAGGGCTTCCCGGGTTCGCAGCAGACCTCAAAACCATGATAAAAAAATCAGGTGGAAAATACTTTTAAATCCTTAAAGGGGGGAAAGAAGCGAAGAAAGACTAGGCACAGATCCCCAACACCTGAGTCCAGTGATACGGATGGCGAAGAGGTGGACTCGGATACATCTAATTCTTCCTCTTCTTCATCTTCCTCTGGGGGTTGTAGCTGTTTTCCTCTAGAAGAGACGGACAGCCTCGTTAAAGCAGTTAGGAGCACTATGGGGCTATCGGACCACCACCCCAAAAGATCGGTACATCAGGACATTGTTTGGGGGTCTTGAGCAGAAAAAGAGGAGGGCCTCTTAACGAGAGAATTCTAGCGTTGATTAAAAAGGAGTGGAAAAAGCCTATAAGGCGTTACTTACGCCAAATAGAAAATACCCATTTCATGACGAATCTTGCTCCTGGGAAAAAGCCCCTAAACTAGATGTTGCCATCGCTAAGGCATCTAAAAAATATGCCCTTCCATTCGAGGACATGGGGGTCCTGAAAGATCCCATGGACAAAAAGGCTTTCCTCAAAAGTTCATGGGAGGCAGCCGGGGGAGGGTTAAAACTGGCAGTTGCCGCCGCATGCACATCCCGTTCCCTAATGGTCTGGTTAGACCAATTAGAAATCAAGCTTAAAAACAAGTCATCTCGGGACTCAATATTAAACACCTTACTGGTAATGCGAGGAGCTGCCCTTTCTTACCAGATGCCTCCACTGATTCTATCAGACTGCTAGGTCAGCAGCTTTTTCAAACGCGGCCAGGCGAGCCCTTTGGCTTAAATGTTGGCCAGGGGATCTCCAATCAAAAGCTAAGTTGTGTGCAATTCCCTGTGAAGGAGAATTCTTATTTGGACCCACTTTAGACGACATCTTAGAGAAGGCAGGGGATAAAAAAAAAAATTCCCCTCCCTTGGTTTTCCTTCCTACAGGTGGCCCTTTTAGAGCAAGTGGTTCTTCCGAAGGAAGCCTGGGAAAAATCAAGATAAGTGGGAAGATCAGAAAAACAAGAACAAGGGATTTATGTTCAATAAGAGCTCCACTGACAACAAAAAACCACCCAATGAATGTTTGCCCCAGGTGGAGAGAAGACTGTCCTTCTTTCTCTTGGCCTGGGAGAAAATTGACAACAGTCCATGGATTTTGGACATAATAAAGTCGGGACTAAAGTTAGGATTTCACAAACTTCCTCGTCCCTCCTTCATGAGGACATCCCTGAGATCATCAGGAGAAGAACTAGCATTATAACAAGAAATTATGGGGCTAGTAGGCAAGGGGGTTCTCCTAGAAGTTCCCCCCCCAAGAAAGAGGGAAATGATATTACTCCCCTCTGTTCCGGATGGATCCTACAGGACAATTACAAACTTGAAAACCCTAAACAAATATCTGAATGTTCAGCCATTCAAAATGGAGACGATAAAAACATCAATAAAAATGTTGTTTCCACTTTGTTTTATGGCAGTCCTGGACCTGAAAGACGCTTACTATCACGTCCTTATCCACAAAGACCACCAAAAATTCCTCAGGATAGCAGTCTTCATCAGAGAGGTGACATGTCATTTCCGTTTCTCAGCTCTTCCCTCCGCGAGCCTTTACCAAACTAGTTGCAGAGGTAATGGTCCATGTGAGGGAACAAGACACCCTGATAGTGCCATACCTCGACGACTTCCTGGTAATCGGCAACTCTCCCCAACATTGCGAAAGTCGGCTAGAAAGAATCATGCTCTTAAAAAGCCTGGACTGGTTAGTGAACTTAACAAAATCCAGATTGTTGCTGTGCCAAATCCAGGAATATCTGGGTCTTACTTTGGACTCTGTAAGGCAGGAATGCCGCCTTCCATCAGAAAAAGTGCAAAAGATGGTGGGCCTAGTGTCCAGAATGAGGGATTTCCCCTCCATAACTCTCCGCCAAGCTATGTCCCTTTGGGATCCATGACGGCTTGCATCCCTGCAGTCCAATGGGCTCGGCTTCATGCCCTTCAATGGCAAATTTTGTCAGAAGAAGTCTCTCTAGAAGGGAATTTAGAAGGTCGGTTCAGTTTATCTCCAAACACAATTCTCTCACTAGATTGGTGGACGTCTCAAAACAATCTTTCTCAAGGAGTCCCCGGGTAACCCCGGTCTCAAAAGTAACTATAGACGCAAGCCCCAGTGGGTGGGGGGCATATCTGAACGACCTATTAGCCTAACGGACTTGGCCACCGAGCCTGGAGAAGGTATCTTCCAACATGAAGGAACTCCTGGCAGTCAAGTTTGCACTCTTAGAGTTCCTAGATCCCCTTCACTCCCACCAGCCGGTCTGCAGCCACAGCTATCTGCCCTGATACAACCAGAAGAGTTGGAAGGAGCAGCCGCAGACAGAAGGCTGGAATGAGACCGTGTCCATAAAAACACTTTGTGGACCCCATTGGGCTTCTTCAGTTCTGTGTTCCCTCTGGGCAGGCAAGTGCCAATCAATATATAGCCTCATTCAGACATCCTTGGTTTTTCATGTACGCAAAATACTGTATGAGTGTCATCAGTGCGTCAGTTTTTACAATCAGTGTTTCATCAGCAATTTTCACAAATAGATTAAAAAAAATGTCAAAGCCTCTTCTATACATTGCAATATTAATCACGGACAGCACAGGGACTACACTCTGATGCCATCGGTGTGCTGAATATGATTTTCACAGACCCACAGACTTGTATTGGTACATTTCATTGGTGAGGTCAGAAAAAAAAACTAGACAAGTCTCCATAATTTTGGCACAGACAATTGGTCTGGTTTCATGCATGGTAGAAAAAGGGTATGAAAAAAAACCCCTGTAAATAATAGTGACATCGATCCATAGGCAAAAAAAAGAAGATAAGCAAATTTAGCCAGCCATATAGGTAGACAAGTAGGTGGGGAGAAGGGCTGAATTGCGGCTTTGTCATTTCATGCTGAGATTTGTTATCGTATACTTTGTTTTCCATTGGTTGATTTTATTTGTCTGACTGATACTCCATACAAATTTATTTCTTTCTTCACCATTTTCTTGGCTGCTGCAGTACCGCTACTTTTGAAGCGAATAGTACTTTGCCCACAAAGAACACCCCAGTAAGAAATCAGAAGCCTCTTGAACGATACCCTACCGAGAAAAACAGAAGCCACTATCGGACATTACCTCACGAGAAGTGTGCCGTCTTCCAGGTGAACAAATCAAATATATGTCTGATAGGGTATCAAGACTTTTCAGTGCTACAGACAACTACCCATGTCTACTAATACATGAGGGAACAAATAACACAGCAAAGACAGACCTAGAAACAAAATGCAGAGACTTTGAAGACCTAGGCCGGAAAGTCAAGGAACAGGGAGCGCAGGTCATCTTCTCATCCATCCTTCCAGAGGAACTACTGGCTATGTCGATGGTGCCGTGAGCAACATTTTGAGCTTCTTGACCATGAAGTGAATTACCTGTATGATTGAGTACTTGCTAGAGATGGGTTGCATCTCATGAAAACACATATTTGGTAGACGCCTTGCTACATTCATCAGGAGAGCTTTAAATTAGAGCAATATGGGATGGAAATATACAGCCAGGGAAAAGTATGCAGCTAATGAATTCTATTGAGCACCCTGCTATTAGAAGTGGAAATAAAGAAAAACAAACTCTGAATGAAAAGAGGAGCAAGAGAAACTGACTACCAACTAAAATGTGTCTGTACAAATGCACAGAGCATGGGAAACAAACAAGGAGAATTGGAGCTGCTATCACAAGAATATGATGTCATAGGTGTCACTAAAACTTGGTGGGATGATACACATGATTGGAATACAAACCTTGAAGGTTACAACTTTATTAGAAACAGGGGAGGAAGTGTTGCATAGTATGTTAGGAAAACGTATATATCTCCACAGAGATCCAAGCTTAAGAGAATGGTAGCTCTGCAGAAACAGTTTGGGTAAAAATACAAGGATAGAAGAACAGAAGAAGACACTATTGTAGGTGTTTACTCTAGGCCGCCCGGACAGACTGAAGATAAGGATGAACTCTTTCTACATCAGAGGTCTTTGTTCTCAAAAATGTACGACTTCGTGATGATGGGAGATTTTAACTATCCAGATATTTGTTGGGAATCTCAGGCAAAAATTAATGGGTTTAGAAAATTCTTATCTTCTCTCGCTGACAAAATTATCTTTCAAAAGGTAGACAAGAGAACAAGAGGATCTACAATCTAGGACCTAATTCTTACCAACAGGGAGGAAATGGTTGAAGAAGTAAAAGTCGGTGGGAATTTAGGAGGCAGCGATCATGCTATCCTCGAATTTTGGATGACTCAGACTTTAAGGTTTGACTTCAAAAAGGCAGATTTTAATGGACTCAGAAAAAGGGGAGGATAGGCCGAATGGCTGGGTGTTCTAAAGGACAGAAATGGGGTAAAGGATCTGATATGCACAATTGGTTGTCCTTTTTTATAATACTTTATAGATTACAAGTATTTTTTGGGACATAAATAGGAGTACGCATCTTCCTCCATTTCTAATAATGCATACAAATATGTGTACTCTACATTGTATTGTATTCACAATAACAAATATAAATGTGTATATTGTACAATTTATTTTGTGGTTAATAAACAAATAAATAAAAAAAAAGGATGATCCCTCTACACCAGGGGTCCCCAACTCCAGTCCTCAAGGCCCACCAACATGTCATGTTTTCAGGATTTCCTTAGTCTTGCCCAGGTAATAATTGCATCACCTGTGCAATGCAAAGGAAATCCTGAAAACATGACCTGTTGGTGGGCCTTGAGGACTGGAGTTGGGGACCTCTGCTCTACACTGTGACATCCCTTCAGATATTTGTAGACAGCTGTTAACCCCTTCCCGACCTTTGACGCCATGTAGGCGTCATGAAAGTCGGTGCCAATCCGACCCATGACGCCTATGTGGCGTCATGGAAAGATCGCGTCCCTGCAGATCGGGTGAAAGGGTTAACTCCAATTTCACCCGATCTGCAGGGACAGAGGGAGTGGTACTTTAGCCCAGGGGGCGCTTCACCCCCCCGTGGCTACGATCGCTCTGATTGGCTGTTGAAAGTGAAACTGCCAATCAGAGCGATTTGTAATATTTCACCTATTATAACTGGTGAAATATTACAATCCAACCATGGCCGATGCTGCAATATCATCGGCCATGGCAGGAAACACTGATGTGAACCCCTCCCACCCCACCGATCGCCCCCCCCCCCCAAGCCACCGATCAGTCCTGCACACTGCCCCGCTCCCCCCGTGCTCCAATCCCAACCCCTGCGCTCCGATCCAACCCCCCTGCACTCCGATCCACCCCCGTGCTCCGATCCACCCCCCGTGCTCCAATCCACCACCCCATGCTCCGATCCACCCCCGTGCTCCGATCCACCCCCCCGTGCTCCGATCCACCCCCCGTGCTCCCCCCACCCCATCATACTTACCGATCCTCCCGGGGTCCGTCCGTCTTCTCCATGGGCACCGCCATCTTCCAAAATGGCGGGCGCATCCACAGTGCGCCCGCCGAATCTGCCGGCCAGCAGATTCGTTCCAAAGAGGTTTTATCTCAGTGATCAAAATGCAATCACAGTGATCAAAATAAAAAAAATAGTAAATGACCCCCCCCCCCCTTTGTCACCCCCATAGATAGGGACAATAATAAAATAAAGAATTTTTTTTTTCCACTAAGGTTGGGGTTAGAACTAGGGTTAGGGTTTCGATATGTGCACATGTATTCTGGTCCTCTGCGGATTTTTCCGCAGCGGATTTGATAAATCCGCAGTGCTAAACCGCTGCGGATTTATGGCAGATTTACCACGTTTTTTCTGCGAATTTCACTGTGGTTTTACAACTGTGGTTTTCTATTGGAGCAGTTGTAAAACCGCTGCGGAATCCGCAGAAAGAAGTGACATGCTGCGGAATGTAAACCTCTGCGTTTTCGTGCAGTTTTTTTGCAGCATGTGTACAGCGTTTTTGTTTCCCATAGGTTTACATTGAACTGTAAACTCATGGGAAACTGCTGCGGATCCGCAGCGTTTTCCGCAGCGTGTGCACATACCTTTAGAATTAGGCTATGTGCACACGGTGCGGATTTGGCTGCGGATCCGCAGCGGATTGGCCGCTGCGGATTCGCAGCAGTGTTCCATCAGGTTTACAGTACCAAGTAAACATATGGAAAACCAAATCCGCTGTGCCCATGGTGCGGAAAATACAGCGCGGAAACGCTGCGTTGTATTTTCCGCAGCATGTTAATTCTTTGTGCGGATTCCGCAGCGTTTTACACCTGTTCCTCAATAGGAATCCGCAGGTGAAATCCACACAAAAAACACTGGAAATCCGCGGTAAATCCGCAGGTAAAACGCAGTGCCTATTACACGCGGATTTTTCAAAAATGGTGTGGAAAAATCTCACACGAATCCGCAACGGGTTAGGGTTGGAATTAGGGTTGTGGTTAGGGTTGTGATTAGGGTTATGGCTATAGTTGGGATTAGGGTTAGGGGTGTGGGGGGGGGTTACTGTTGGAGGTAGAATTGAGGGGTTTCCACTGTTTAGGCACATCAGGGGTCTCCAAACGCAACATGGCGCCACTATTGATTCCAGCCAATCTTGTATTCAAAAAGTCAAATGGTGCTCGCTCACTTCCGAGCCCCGACGTGCGCCCAAACAGTGGTTTACCCCCACATATGGGGTACCAGCGTACTCAGGACAAACTGCGCAACAATTACTGGGGTCCAATTTCTCCTGTTACCCTTGTGAAAATAAAAAATTGCTTGCTAAAACATTTTTGAGGAAAGAAAAATGATTTTTTATTTTCACGGCTCTGCGTTGTAAACGTCTGTGAAGCACTTGGGGGTTCAAAGTTCTCACCACATATCTAGATATGTTCCTTGGGGGGTCTAGTTTCCAAAATGGGGTCACTTGTGGGGGGTTTCTACTGTTTAGGCACACCAGGGGCTCTGCAAACGCAACGTGACGCCCGCAGAGCATTCCATCAAAGTCTGCATTTCAAAAGTCACGACTTCCCTTCTGAGCCCCGACGTGTGCCCAAACAGTGGTTTACCCCCACACATGGGGTATCAGCGTACTCAGGAGAAACTGGACAACAACATTTGGGGTCCAATTTCTCCTATTACCCTTTGCAAAAAAGGAAATTCCAGGCTAAAAAATCATTTTTGAGGAAATAAAAATTATTTTTTATTTTCATGGCTCTGCGTTATAAACTTCTGTGAAGCACCTGGGGGTTTAAAGTGCTCAATATGCATCTATATAAGTTCCTTGGGGGGTCTAGTTTCCAAAATGGGGTCACTTGTGGGGGAGCTCCAATGTTTAGGCACACAGGGGCTCTCCAAACGCGACATGGTGTCCGCTAACAATTGGAGCTAATTTTCCATTCAAAAAGTCAAATGGCGCGCCTTCCCTTCTGAGCCCTGCCGTGTGCCCAAACAGTGGTTCCCCCCCACATATGAGGTATCGGCGTACTCGGGAGAAATTGCCCAACAAATTTTAGGATCCATTTTATCCTATTGCCCATATGAAAATGAAAAAATTGAGGCGAAAAGAAATTTTTTGTGAAAAAAAAAGTACTTTTTCCTTTTTTCGGATCAATTTGTGAAGCACCTGAGGGTTTAAAGTGCTCACTAGGCATCTAGATAAGTTCCTTGGGGGGTCCAGTTTCCAAAATGGGGTCACTTGTGGGGGAGCTCCAATGTTTAGGCACACAGGGGCTCTCCAAACGCGACATGGTGTCCGCTAACAACTGGAGCTAATTTTCCATTCAAAAAGTCAAATGGCGCGCCTTCCCTTCCGAGCCTTACCATGTGCCCAAACAGTGGTTTACCCCCACATGTCAGGTATCGGTGTACTCAGGAGAAATTGCCCAACAAATTTTATGATCCATTTTATCCTGTTGCCCATGTGAAAATGAAAAAATTGAGGCTAAAAGAATTTTTTTGTGAATAAAAAGTACTTTTTCATTTTTACGGATCAATTTGTGAAGCACCTGGGGGTCTAAAGTGCTCACTATGCATCTAGATAAGTTCCTTGGGGCATCTAGTTTCCAAAATGGGGTCACTTGTGGGGGAGCTCCAATTTTTAGGCACACGGGGGCTCTCCAAACGTGACATGGTGTCCGCTAAAGAGTGGAGCCAATTTTTCATTCAAAAAGTCAAATGGTGCTCCTTCCCTTCCAAGCCCTGCCTTGCGCCCAAACAGTGGTTTACCCCCACATGAGGTATCAGCGTACTCAGGACAAATTGCACAACAACTTTCGTGGTTCAGTTTCTCCTTTTACCATTGGGAAAATAAAAAAATTGTTGCTAAAAGATAATTTTTGTGACTAAAAAGTTAAATGTTCATTTTTTCCTTCCATGTTGCTTCTGCTGCTGTGAAGCACCTAAAGGGTTAATAAACTTCTTGAATGTGGTTTTGAGCACCTTGAGGGGTGCAGTTTTTAGAATGGTGTCACTTTTGGGTATTTTCAGCCATATAGACCCCTCAAACTGACTTCAAATGTGAGGTGGTCCCTAAAAAAAATGGTTTTGTAAATTTCGTTGTAAAAATGAGAAATCGCTGGTCAAACTTTAACCCTTATAACTTCCTAGCAAAAAAAAAATTTGTTTCCAAAATTGTGCAGATGTAAAGTAGACATGTGTCACATAACTCTCTGGTTTAACAGAATAAAAATTCAAAATGTGAAAATTGCGAAATTTTCAAAATTTTTGCCAAATTTCCATTTTTATCACAAATAAATGCAGAATTTATTGACCTAAATTTACCACTAACATGAAGCCCAATATGTCACGAAAAAACAATCTCAGAACCGCTAGGATCCGTTGAAGCGTTCCCGAGTTATTACCTCATAAATGGACACTGGTCAAAATTGCAAAAAACGGCCAGGTCATTAAGGTCAAAATAGACTGGCTCATGAAGGGGTTAAATCTCCTCTTGGCCTTATTTTTTGCAAGCTAAACATTCCCAGATCTCACGTGATGTAAGACCTGGCTATTCATTGCTTGCATTGAGAAACACGTGATGGTGTCTCCGCAGCTTTTCTACATGAATTTGCATATTTCCCATACGGGATGGGGGCAGTGTTCTGGATCACTGCGTTGAGAAACACGTGATGGTGTCTCCGCGGTGTTGGATGTTTTGATCTGCCCGAGGTCATTCATCCTTATGTTTATAGTCCTTTTACTAGGCACTGCTCCTAATAGCCAGTTTCCTACTCCACACTGATGAGGGGCAAATACCCCGAAACAGCTGTCTGTGGATGGATACCATGTTTTGGCATAGGTGGTTTTCCTTTATGGATGCTGCTCTTCCCATGGTTGTTCTTTCCCGGTGAAAGACCTGGCTATTCATTGCTTGCGTTGAGAAACACGTGATGGTGTCTCCGCAGCTATTCTACATGCATTTGCATATTTCCCATAAGGGTTGGGGGCAGTGTTCTGGATCACTGTGTTGAGAAACACGTGATGGTGTCTCCGCGGTGTTGGATGTTTTGATCTCCCCGAGGTCATTCATCCTTATGTTTTAAACCTCCACAGTCAGGCAGGGACCAGTATTAGTGCACTTACAGGGCCTAATAGTCCACATTTAATTGTATTGTTCTCCCTATGGTAACCCATATGTGGAAATGTCTTCACATTTGGAATAATTGTTTTAACTTTATGGATTAAAAGTTATATTTTAGGGATCCTTGTTTCTCTGGTTCTTGTAGGTGTATAGAGGCCCATTTCCAACAACCATCACTCCAGTGTTTTTATGATACTTTGTGTTTGCTAACTGTGTAAGAAGGCTAATGGATGGTTAGAACACCCTTGAAAACCCTTGTGCAAGTATGTTAGCACAGGTGAAAACAGTTTAGCTGATTAGCTATAAACCTGACCTTCCTTTGAGCAAGTTGAGAATCTGGAGCATTACATTTGTTGGTTCCATTAAACTCTCAAAATGGTCTATTCTTGTTCTTAGAAATGAAGGCTATTCCATGTGAGAAATTGACAAAAACTGAAGATTTTCTACAACGGTGTGTACTACTCCCTACAGAGGAGAGCACAATCAGGCTCTAACCAGAGTAGAAAGAGAAGTGGAAGGCCCTGCAGCACAACTGAGCAACAAGACAAGTACCTTAGAGTCTGTAGTTTGAGAAATCGACGCCTCACAGGTCCTCAACTGGCAGCTTCATTAAATAGTACACTCAAAACGCCAATGTCAACATCTACAGTGAAGAGGTGACTCCGGGATGCTGGCCTTCAGTGCAGAGTGGCAAAGAAAAAGCCATATCTGAGACTGGCTAATAAAAGGAAAAAAGTGTTATGGACAGACGAATACAAGTTTGAGGTGTTTGAATCACACAGAAGAACCTTTGTGAGATGCAGAACAACTGAAAAGATGCTGGAAGAGTGTCTGACACCATCCGTCAAGCATGGTGGAGATAATGTGATGGTCTGGGGTTGCTTTGGTGCTGGTAAAGTGGGAGATTTGTACAAGGTAAAAGGGATATTGAATAAGGAAGGCTATCACTCCATTTTGCAAAGCCATGCCATACCCTGTGGACAGCGCTTGATTGGAACTAATTTCATCCTACAACAGGACAATGACCCAAAGCACACCTCCAAATTATGCAAGAACTATTTAGGGAAGAAGCAGGCAGCTGGTATTCTATCTGTAATGGAGTGGCCAGTGCAGTCACCAGATCTCAACTCCATTGAGCTGTTGTGGGAGCAACTTGACCGTATGGTACGCAAAAGTGTCCATCAAGCCAAACCAACTTGTGGGAGGGGCTTCTGGAAGCATGGGATGTAATTTCTCCAGATTACCTCAGCAAATTAGGCTACTTTCGCACTGGCATCGGTAAGGGGCCGTCGCCATGCGTCGGCCCGACGTACCGACGGACAGTGTGTTAAATGTAGCACAACGTGGGCAGCGGATGCAGTTGCGCATCCGCTGCCCATTGCGATGAGCGGGGAGGAGGGGCAGAGTTTCAGCCGCGCATGTGCGGTCAAAAATGGCGGTCACGACGCACAAAAAAACGTTACATTGCATCTCGTCCACAAAAAAACAAAAGATAGTCAGCTTACCTGAATATCGGCTATTCCACACCTGTTCCTGCACGGAAAAGTTGAGCACTCAGTCCACAGAAAAATCGATGAATCCAGCAGGAATGTAGTAAAATCACTAAATGTATTTCTTCATTTTTTTTAAAAAAAGGAAAAGGTTGTATCCTATGGTACAGCACTTGTAAATCTAATATATAAAGCTGAATGTGTGTATGTGTGTATGTATGTATGTACAGTATGTATGTATGTATGTATGTATGTATGTATGTGTGTATGTCCGGGATTGGCATCTGCACCGTCGCAGCTACAGCCACAAAATTTTGCACACTCACACGTCTGGACCCTGAGAGCGTCATAGGCTATGTTGTGAGGCGAAATTTTAACCCCGCGCTTTCCAATTCACCAAACAATTTTGCCCCTATCTACATAATGGGGAAAAAGTGAAAGGAAAAGTGTTGGAGGCAAATTGACAGCTGCCAGATGTGAACAAGGGGGACTTAAAGAGTGAGAGCGATGGCGCCAAAGAGTATATACCGTACAGTTGCTAAGGTGGGGCCCCGACATGGGATACTCACCACACATGGAGATATGAACACACACACAAAATGCGCCACACACTGCCACGTGCTTGAACACATATACCACCCTCAGCACACATTTCACCACACATACACCAACCTCGCCACATAAAAGTCCAAACACAAAAGTCGCCGCTCAAAACTCGCCACATGCAAAACTAGGCTCACGCAAAACTCGCCACACGTGCAAAACTCACCTCATGGAAAACTCGCCACATGCAAAACTTGCACACGCTGAAAAATTGCTACATGCACAAAAGTTGCAACACATGCAAAAGTTGCCTCACTCAAAACTTGCACATACTCAAAATGCACCACACATAAAACTCACCACGCGCAAAACTCGCCATGCGCAAAACTTGCTGCACACAACTTGCTACACTAACCTGTCACATGCAACTCGACACAAAAAGTTGCTACACGCATGTCGCCACACAAAACTCATCTCACAAAAGTCGCTACATGCATGTCGCCACATGCAACTCAACACACACAACTTGACACATGAAACTCGCCCTAAAACACACACAAGTCTGGTATTATCCTTCAAAAATAAAAATCTGATTAATAAGCAGACAAACTACAAGAGCAACAAATGTACCATATAGGAAATACGGCAGCTGTCAGTAACATGACCTATCTATTACGTGTATGTGTGAGCTAATATATACTGCCAGGGGGGAGGGCTTCCTGTTCGCTGGGGATTTATCAGGCTGCCAATTTAGTACTATATACAGGAGAGATGACACACAGGTATATACTATATACAGGAGGATGACACACAGGTATATACTATGTACAGGAGGAGATGACACACAGGTATATACTATATACAGGAGCGGATGACACACAGGTACAGTGGGGCAAAAAAGTATTTAGTCAGTCAGCAATAGTGCAAGTTCCACCACTTAAAAAGATGAGAGGCGTCTGTAATTTACATCATAGGTAGACCGCAACTATGGGAGACAAACTGAGAAAAAAAAATCCAGAAAATCACATTCTCTGTTTTTTTAACATTTTATTTGCATATTATGGTGGAAAAAAAGTATTTGGTCAGAAACAAACAATCAAGATTTCTGGCTCTCACAGACCTGTAACTTCTTCTTTAAGAGTCTCCTCTTTCCTCCACTCATTACCTGTAGTAATGGCACCTGTTTAAACTTGTTATCAGTATAAAAAGACACCTGTGCACACCCTCAAACAGTCTGACTCCAAACTCCACTATGGTGAAGACCAAAGAGCTGTCAAAGGACACCAGAAACAAAATTGTAGCCCTGCACCAGGCTGGGAAGACTGAATCTGCAATAGCCAACCAGCTTGGAGTGAAGAAATCAACAGTGGGAGCAATAATTAGAAAATGGAAGACATACAAGACCACTGATAATCTCCCTCGATCTGGGGCTCCACGCAAAATCCCACCCCGTGGGGTCAGAATGATCACAAGAACGGTGAGCAAAAATCCCAGAACCACGCGGGGGGACCTAGTGAATGAACTGCAGAGAGCTGGGACCAATGTAACAAGGCCTACCATAAGTAACACACTACGCCACCATGGACTCAGATCCTGCAGTGCCAGACGTGTCCCACTGCTTAAGCCAGTACATGTCCGGGCCCGTCTGAAGTTTGCTAGAGAGCATTTGGATGATCCAGAGGAGTTTTGGGAGAATGTCCTATGGTCTGATGAAACCAAACTGGAACTGTTTGGTAGAAACACAACTTGTCGTGTTTGGAGGAAAAAGAATACTGAGTTGCATCCATTAAACACCATACCTACTGTAAAGCATGGTGGTGGAAACATCATGCTTTGGGGCTGTTTCTCTGCAAAGGGGCCAGGACGACTGATCCGGGTACATGAAGGAATGAATGGGGCCATGTATCGTGAGATTTTGAGTGCAAACCTCCTTCCATCAGCAAGGGCATTGAAGATGAAACGTGGCTGGGTCTTTCAACATGACAATGATCCAAAGCACACCGCCAGGGCAACGAAGGAGTGGCTTCGTAAGAAGCATTTCAAGGTCCTGGAGTGGCGTAGCCAGTCTCCAGATCTCAACCCTATAGAAAACCTTTGGAGGGAGTTGAAAGTCCGTGTTGCCAAGCGAAAAGCCAAAAACATCACTGCTCTAGAGGAGATCTGCATGGAGGAATGGGCCAACATACCAACAACAGTGTGTGGCAACCTTGTGAAGACTTACAGAAAACGTTTGACCTCTGTCATTGCCAACAAAGGATATATTACAAAGTATTGAGATGAAATTTTGTTTCTGACCAAATACTTATTTTCCACCATAATATGCAAATAAAATGTTAAAAAAACAGACAATGTGATTTTCTGGATTTTTTTTTCTCAGTTTGTCTCCCATAGTTGAGGTCTACCTATGATGTAAATTACAGACGCCTCTCATCTTTTTAAGTGGTGGAACTTGCACTATTGCTGACTGACTAAATACTTTTTTGCCCCACTGTATATAGTATATACAGGAGGAGATGACACACACATATATACTATATACAGGGGAGATGACACACAGGTATATACTATATACAGGAAGAGATGACTTACAGGTATATACTATGTACAGGAGGAGATGACAAGTATATACTATATACGGGAGGAGATGACACACAGGTATATACTATATACAGGAGGAGATGACACGTATATACTATATACAGGAGGAGATGACACACACATATATACTATATACAGGGGAGATGACACACAGGTATATACTATATACAGGAGGAGATGACATACAGGTTATATAATATATACAGGAGGAGATGACATCCTGGAATATACTAAATACAGGGCAGATGACATACAGGTACATACTATATACAGGGGCGATGACACACAGGTATATACTATGTACAGTGGAGATGACACACAGGTATATACTATATACAGGTGGAGATGACATAAAGGTATATACTATATACTGGAGGAGATGACACACAGGTATATACTTTATACAGGAGCAGATGATACACAGGTATATACTATATACAGGAGGAGATGACTTACAGGTACATACTATATATAGGAGGAGATGACACATGTATATACTATATACAGGAGGAGATGACATACAGGTATATACTATATAAAAGAGGAGATGACACATAGGTATAGAGGAGGAGAGGACATACAGCAGGTATATACTATATACAGGGGAGATGACATACAGGTATATACTATATACAGGAGATGACATACAGGTATATACTATATATAGGAGGAGATGACATACAGATATATAGTATATACAGAAGAGATGACATACAGGTATATAATATATACAGGAGGAGATGACACATGGGTATATACAATATACAGGAGGAGATGACATACAGCAGGTATATACTATTTACAGGGGAGATGGCATACAGGTATATACTATACAATAGAAGACATACAGGTGTATACTATATATAAGGGAGATGACAAACATGTATAAACTGAGGTGAAAATGAGGGGTGTGAGGTGAAAATGAAAAGGTGTGAGTGCAAAATGAGAGGAGTGAGGGAAAATAGTGGAGTGATCGGAAAATGACAGATGTGAGGTCGAAATGACAAGTGTTAGGGGGGAATGAGAGGAGTGAGGGGGAAAATGAGAGGCATGATGGGAAAATAAGAGACGTGAGGTGCTATAACTAACCACAGATACTTACTATGCCCAGGCAACGCCGGGCTCTTCAGCTAGTAAGGTATAATTTCTTACAGCATTATGCACACATGGCAGCGTTCTTCCGACGTGTTTCGACTTACGTCTTAATCATGGTGAGATTTTACTACATTCCTGCTGGATTCATCGATTTTTCTGTGGACTGATTGCATCTCGTCTGCCAAAAACACGACTCATCCGTCGCACGATGGATGCGACGTGTGGCCATACGTCGCAATGCGTCGCTAATGCAAGTCAATTGAGAAAAAACGCATCCTGCGGGCAACTTTGCAGGATGCGTTTTTTCTCCAAAACGACGCATTGCGACATGCGCCAAACGACGCTAGTGTGAAAGTAGCCTTAGGCCTCTTTCACACTTCAATCTTTCGGCGTCAGTCAAAAACCGCCATTTTCGTGAAATGGCGGATCCGCTATTTTCCCATTGACTTGCATTAGAGACGGATTGTGGCGGATGGTCGTCCGTTCCATCCGCCATGCGACGGATCTGTCGATATTTGGCGGACGTTGTCTAGACATTGACGGACTTTGTAACGTTTTTTGGCGCCGCCGAAAAGGCGGACCGCGGCGGATCCGTCGTGTCCGCCTTTTTTTAGAATGGGCGCCTATGGGCGACGGATCCGTCGCGATCCGCTTTTTGGCGGATCCGTCGCCTCAATCCGCTTTTTTTGATTGAGCATGCTCCAAAAAGTGGATACTTTGCCCAGACAACCCAAAAACTATATAAGAGGACAGGTCATTCCCAAATGTAGCAGCCAGCAAGAGAGACCCTTCAATGCAAGAGAGACCCAGCCAGACCCTGCCAGCAAGACCTTGCCAGCCAGCCCTGCCAGCCAGCCAGAGAGGCCCTGCCAGCTAGCCAGAGAGGCCCTGCCAGCCAGAGAGGCCCTGCCAGCCAGAGACACCCTGCCAGACCCTGCAAGCAAGACCTTGCCAGCCAGGCCCTGCCAGCCAGCCAGAGAGGCCCTGCCAGCCAGCCAGAGAGGCCGTGCCAGCCAGACCCTGCCTGAGACAGCCATGTGAGTACTGCCATCCAGCGTGCATGTGTGCGTGTGTGCTTGTGTGTGTGTGTGCGCATTTGTGTATGACGTACTGAGTACAGCAAGAGCTTTTAAAACCTGAATCCAACCTGAGGCCTGCCGTCGTCCTGCAACAGCCAGTGCCCTGCTACAGCCCAGATCCACCCCGAGGCCTGCCACTGTGAATATATCAAGCTCCAGCTGGAGGACTGATAGCCGTGTGTGTGTGTGTGTGTGTGTGTGTATTTTTGTACTGCTGTGTGCTTTTGTATGTATGTGTTCACGTGCCTGCACCTTATTATGCCTTCGTCAATATTATGCCTTTTCATGTGTTATGCTTGCGTTATGACTCGGCTTGCAGGTATGTTTGTTTGCATCTTGTTGGTTGCATGTGCATTTGTCAATGCCATATTGGTTAATGTTGATTTTTGATGTATTTACTAAAGGTACCGTCACACTGAGCGACGCTGCAGCGATACCGACAACGATCCGGATCACTGCAGCGTCGCTGTTTGGTCGCTGGAGAGCTGTCACACAGACAGCTCTCCAGCGACCAACGATGCCAGTAACCAGGGTAAACATCGGGTAACTAACTGCAGAGCCGCGCTTAGTAACCCGATGTTTACCCTGGTTACCAGTGTAAAAGTAAAAAAAAATAGGTAAATTCCGCTGTCTGTCCCCGTGCTGTGCTTCTCTGCATTGTGAGCGCCAGCCAGCCGTAAAGCAGAGTACAGTGGTGACGTCACCACTCTGCTTTCCGGCCGCTGTGCTTACACAGGGCAGAGAAGCAGAGCGCCGAGGGACAGACAGAAGATGGCTGTGCGTGCGTGCGTGCGTGCGTGTGTGCGTGTGCCTGCCTGCCCTGTTTATATGTTTTTCATACTATGCTTGTATTTTGAATAGCTGTGGTGTAAAATTTGTTTTGTGTGTGTGTGTATAAATGATGTGTGATGTGTTCTACATGTCAGCCAACTGGTTGAATGCATGAAGCATGAACTGTAAAAGGTGCAGTTCATATAATTTAAGCAATATAAATATGCAGTGGGGGTGGATCTTTTGCGCCATGGATTAGCTGCCTGCGCCACATATGATAAACAACAGAAAGCACCAACATTATTATTTATTGCCAATAAAAACAGATTTTATTCAATCTCATTAAAAGCTATACAAACAAATGGTATGGACAAGGTGATTGCTAACCAAGCAGGGACAGCAAACAAAAATACAGAGTACACAGTGACAAAAGTGCATAAAGTGTCTAATATACATTGGGCCAGTAGAACGTAACTAGTTAAATGGGGTTATATGTCTAGCAATAAATGAATGAATAAGAGAACAGCACTTACATGAATAAAAGATTGATTAGTGTGGCGTCCCCGCCGCCCCAACGCACGTTTCGCTTCCTCGTCAGGAGGCGTGTGTTGGGGAGGGGTGGATTGAGTTAAATAGTAAGGACAGCGAATCAGAGCTGGGGAAGCAGAAGGTGTGTTCAGGTCACATGATTACCAGGGAACGGAAATGGTCACTGGAGTGTGGAGGATACATGTGCCGCTGACGTCACTCATCAAAGAAGGAAGTGTAAGCTTGCGGCCGTGTCATAGAGGCTCATGCTTGGCTACTTGCCCAGACATAGAGTGAGATAGTGAAGCATGCGTACCACTGAAGGAACAGTCAGGGAAGAAAAAAATGTATAATGAACAGCATAATGGATGTTATCATGCAATTAGAAAATAAATAAAAGGGCATGTGAGTGAGTGAGTGAATAAAGCATAATAATAATAACCTATACTACAGTGGAAGAAAGAGGATAGTATGCATAGAGAAAGTGAGAGAATGGTGAAATTAAGGGGCATGAATGTAAAAAGAAAGTGAATAAATATGGATTGCCCCATCAGGGCAGCGGGGTACTCGGTACCGGGTCCTTTGGTTCACAGTGGGATGTCACGGTGGCTGACCTGGGTTGTGGCCCAGGGACGTCCGTGTAAAAGGGAAAGGTTTTTAAAGGGATTATTTGTGACGCCAGCTGTGGTATTCGGTCAGGGTGACCGACGCTGCTTTAAGGGGTCCGCTGGGGTGATGTTATGGCAGCTAGATGGTATACCTTCCTACTGGTGAAGTATATCCCCAGGGCTTCCCGGTGTGTAGATGATGGTGAATGGTGAGAGGCGCAGAGAAGAACAAGGACACAAGGTTGCAGTCTCTTTACTGAAGACTTCAGCATCCACAGTCCAGAGCACCAGATCACAGGGCAGACAGAGAACGGCCGGTTTGGAGGCAAGTCCAGAGTCCCCTTGTCCAGGTGGAAATCAGTAGCCTTCCTCTAGCGCTGCAGTGTTGTAGTCCCTAACTGCTAAGCTTCTCATAAGGTCCTCACAGATGTTGTAGATGTTATGTCTCTCTCTCTGTCCCCCAGATGGATAGGACAAACCCGTATGACCGGTGGCTTGAGGCATTTTACAGGGACTCCATCATGCCCCAGCCTCTAAGAGGTGCCACCTTGCCTCCTGGGTGTAGGGGCGGACAGGTAACGTGAAATTAGCTGTCCTGCCGGTCTCTGGAGCAAGGCATAAAGGATCGTTGCTCCCTCGGTGTTCTGGCTACCGGATCCTGCGCCTCAGAAGGAGGCAGCCTGTGTAGGACTGTTCCCCTCCTGGTATCTACTCCTTTGCTACGACTTCTTTCACCCTCTCTGCAATACAGTTCTCCTTCAGTGTCTCTTTCTAGAAGCTGCAGCACTCAGGACAGTCCTTCTGTCTCGATCTCTGACAGGATCCCACCCCTGCCAGGGACCAACTACCTGAGTGAAGCTCAGCCAGCAACTAACTAACTTCCTGCCCAGGCGACCAGTTTTATCTAAGTGTGAGGAGTGCCCTAATAAATAGGAGCAGGGCTCCCCCTGGTGGCCTGGAGTGTGAAATGTGTTGCATGTTTGTGATACCTGGATGCAGTTGTCCTTCTTTGCCTCCAAACATAATATCACTCTCCCCTAGAGGAAAATTACATTACTGCAACCACCAGGACCCTGGGGCACAGCAAATACATAAGTGTAATTACATATTACATATAATGATGTATGTAAAATGCAAAGTGCTAAAGCGCATAAAAAATGAAGAGTGTAGTTAGACAAATATACAAATGGGATGAATAAAAATTTATAAAGTTGAAAAGTAAAAAGTCAGAGGAAAAGTGGTGGTCAAATATATTTCATTAAGATGTAAATACTTAGAGCAGTTATACATTAAGTCCATGAGCGATAATGAAACATCACAAAAACAGGAGTACAGAGTCCTACATGGAAATTGCTCTTTTTAAAAATATGAGTAGACCACAATCAATTGTAAAAGGACATGCATAGATAAGAAAGAAGCAATGACAGTCTAAAGGTCAGATGACGAAAATATTCAGAATTGGTCATGCAGAACTTCTGGAAGGGCCAGCAGGCCAATGGAAGAAGAAGGAAAAGGAGACCGCCGCATTGAGAGCCGTCCAAAAACATGTGAACCAGAGTAGCACAGATAAAACCGCAAAAATTCCCAGCCAGATAGATACAATCTTATTGGAAAACAGGAGATAAATTGTTTAAGTAAACAGACATTAAAACAAGGTACCAAAAAAGGACTAAAAACCATAAGACAAAATAAAATAAATAGCATTAACCCCCCCCAAATTCCACAATCAAAATAAGATACCCACCGTTAAAGAAAATAACTAAAACCAAAGTTTTCATTAAGGCCCATCGGAGCCACTGTGCGTAGTCTAAAAATCCAGCAGCTCTTGATCTGAGCCAAAGTTTTAAACAGATTACCCCCCTCTGGCCCAATGATACTTGGTCAATGGCTCTTAAGGAAAGCTTACTTGAATCGGTGTTACATAATTGCTTGAAATGTTTTGGTAGAGTCTTCAAGGTTCATCATTGTCCATGGTTCAAGTTTTGTCAATGTCCCATAGTGTTCCCTTACATGTATTTTGAATTCACGTGTGGTCATTCCAATGTACATTTTTTTCATGGATACTGGGCGTAATAAATTACATCAGTTGACGAACATGTGAGTCGGTGTAGAATCTTGAAGCTAAGTGTCCCTTCTGAGTTAAACATTTCTTTACATTAGACAAGATTTCTACAAACTTTACATAGTTCACATGGAAAGAAACCTTGGAAAGGTTGACCAGATACAGTAAGTAGGGTTTGTTTGGATTGGGAGAATAATGACTTCTAACGAGGAGATCACACAAATTTTATGAGACGGTTGTTTGTACAATAACTAATTCCTGGAAATACCTTTAGCTCTCTGATATCCTTGCTGGATCAACCTGTAACTGTATCCTCATTCTCGAAATCTGGAGTAGAGTTCTTTTGGTTGTTGATTAAAGGCCTCTTCTGTGGAGCATATCCATTTAATTCTAAGATTTTGGCCTAATGGAATGTCCCGGATTGTGGATGGGATGATTCGGCATGCAGGAGGGAGTTGGTGGCAGTGGGTGTCCGGTAGAAGTCGGTTGTGATATAGCCATCTTGAGTCACCTGGATATCAACATCTAAAAAATTCAATTTACGGCCGTAAGTATAGGTAAGTTTAATGTTTAAATCATTTTTGTTTAGTTAAGTCATCAGAGTATCCAGTTCTTCTAGGGAGCCTTCCCAAATAAACCAAATGTCATCAATATAACGGATCCAACAGTCATAGATAAATTCACCAAACTCCTTCTCCAATAACAACCAACAACAACCTTCAGCAAAAACTACTCTGACAATGAGTGCCAGCCGGGACCCAGTTTATATAGGAATGGATAACAGTGCACAGCTGAGAGCCTTAATGCTCCAGGAGCTCTCAACAGTGCAGATTAACCCCTGCACTGCTAAAAGAATTTTACACCATTTAATATGAAGGTGAAGTGCTTTTAATCAATGCAGGAGTAGAAGAAATCAGACGCTGCAATCTTTTGGCTCCTCTCTGTCGCTGTAAACCTGTGACAAACTGATTTGCACCAAATTTTAGACACGTGAAAAAACTGCTACAAAGTAAGAATGCATTAAAAATACAAATGTTAATAGTTTATTTTCTTGATCAATCAACAAAATGCAACACAGTTTTTGAAGGAACTCGCTAGGGAGGTTTTTCCAAACATCTTGGAGAACTAACCACAAATCTTGTGTGGATTTAGGTTTGTGCAAATCCTTCTTTATCTTCATGTAATCCCAAACAGACTTGATGATATTGAAATCAGGGCTCTGTGGGGGCCATATCATCACTTCCAGGACTCCTTGTTCTTCTTTATGCTGAAGATAGTTCTTAATTATATTAACTGTATTTTTGGGGTCAGATGCCTCCCTGATGATATTGCATGATGCATAATTGTCTGCCTATATTGAGTTTAATGGGCTCGGAAAGAACAAGTTATTACCAATTTATATTCATGTGTAAATACTGCAGCATTGATGCTATGTGACCACTAGATGGCAGCTTTGTCCAACTTCTCAACATGCTTAGTAAAAAGAAAAGCTTGTGCCTGTCACCTCGAACCCCTAACTTAAGCCCTGTTCCAGGGATTTGCACCCCCTCATGGACACAGCTCACATCAGTATACTTTATTTCATGTCTATTTTGTTGCTTTGATATATTCTTCCTATCATTTTCCATTATCATTATACTAGCGAGGTAGCCTGAAAATGATGTATTATTTGTGTGTGTTCCTTGACTTTGAGTTATTTTATTTTTCTTTTTCATTTTTTATTTGTCCTAAGGTCTACTGAAAGGTTCTGCTCATTGACACCATTACCAGGCAGAATCTGAGTTATAGGGCACGATCTATGCCAATATTCCCCACCTTCAAAAATTCCCATTTGGCCATGCTCCAGAAGAGATCAGCTGGACACCTGTTATGTATGAAGCCATGAAAAGCCGTCATTTGCTGCCATCCTAGCTTTATTTTTTTTTTTTGCAGACGTTTAAGATTCCATTTGATGTGTGTCCAATTTCGGGAGCACAGTAACGAGAAAAGAGATGGGATGAAAACAACTGTCTTAGAGCATCAATCTGCTTACAAAACCCAAGTGGGAAATGTAGGGATTTATGTCATAATTAACCCCTTCGCAACCCAGCCTGTTTTCACCTTTCTGACCCAGCCAATTTTTACAATTCTGACCATTGTCCCTTTATGAGCTAATAACTCTGGAACGCTTCAACGGATCCCACTGATTCTGAGATTGTTTTCTCGCAACATATTGTACTTTATGATAGCAGTAAAATTTCCTCGATATGACTTGCGTTTATTTTTGTGAAAAAAAATGAAAATTTGGCGAAAATTTTGAAAATTTCGCAATTTTCCAACTTTTAATTTTTATGCCCTTAAATCAGAGAGCTATATTGCACAAAATAATAAATAACATTTCCCACATGTCTACATTACATCAGCACAATTTTGCAACATTTTTTTTTGTTAGGAAGTTATAAGGGTTAAAAGTTGACCAGCGATTTCTCATTTTGCAGCAAATTTTACAACACCATTTTTTTTTAGAGACCACATCACATTTGAAGTGACTTTGAGGGGTCTATATGATAGAAAATACTGAAATGTAAAACCATTCTAAAAACTGCACCCTTCAAGGTACTCAAAACCACATTCAAAAAGTTTATTAATACTTTTTGGAATGAATAATTTTTGGAATGTTTTAAAAAATATTAACATTTAACTTTTTTTCTCAAAAAATGTACTTCAGATCCAATTTGTTTTATTTTACCTAGGGTAACAGGAGAAATTGAACCCCAAAAGTTGTTGTACAATTTGTCCTGAGGATGCTGATACCCTATATATGCAGGTAAATCACTGTTTGGGCGCATGGCAGAGCTCGGAAGCGAAGGAGCGCCGTTTGACTTTTTCAATGCAAACTTGGCTGGAATTGAGATAGGACGCCATGTTGCGTTTGCAGAGCCCCTGATGTGCCTAAACAGTGGAAACCCCCCACAAGTGACACCAATTTGGAAAGTAGACCACCTAAGGAACTTATCTAGATGGGGGTTCAAAGCACACACCATACAAGTGCTTCACAGAAGTTTATAATGTAGAGCCGTAAAAATTAAAAAATCATATTTTTTTCACAAAAATGATCTTATCGCCCCCAATTTTTTTTCCCCAAGGGTAACAGGAGATATTGGACCACAAAAGTTGTCCAATTTGTCCTCAGTACACTGATACCCCATATGTGGGGGTAAACCACTGTTTGGGCGCATGGCAGAGCTCGGAACGGAAGGAGCGCCGTTTGACTTTCTCAACACAGAATTGGCAGGAATTAAGATCAGACGCCATGTTGTGTTTGGAGAGCCCCAGATGTGCCTAAACAGTGGAAACTCCCCATCCACCACAAGTGACCCCATATTGGAAACTAGATCCCCCAAGGAACTTATCTAGATGTGTTGTGAGAACTTTGAACCCCCAAGTGTTTCATTAATGTTTATAACACAGAGCCGTGAAAATAAAAAATCATTTTTTCCCACAAAAATTATATTTTAGCCCCCCAATTTTTATTTTCACAAGGGTATCAGGAGAAATTGGACCTCAAAAGTTGTTGTGCAATTTGTCCTGAGTATGCTGATACCCCATATGTGGGGGGAATCACATTTTGGGCTCATGGCAGAGCTCGGAAGGGAAGGAGCGCCGTTTTGAAATGCAGCCTTAGATGGAATAGTCTGCGGTTGTCACGTTGCGTTTGCAGAGCCCCTGATGTACCTAAACAGTAGAAACCCCCCACAAGTGACCCCATATTAGAAACTAGACCCCACAAGGAACTTATCTGGATGTGTTGTGAGAACTTTAAACCCCCAAGTGTTTCATTAAAGTTTATAACACAGAGCCGTGAAAATAAAAAATCCTTTTCTTTCCCTCAAAAATGATTTTTGAGCCCCCAAATTTTTATTTTCACAAGGGTAACATGAGAAATTGGACCGCGAAAGTTGTTGTCCAATTTGTCCTGAGTATGCTGATACCCCATATGTAGGGGTAAACCACTGTGGCTACACAGCAGAGCTCGGAAGGAAAGGAGCACCGTTTTACTTTTTCAATGTAGAATTGTCTGAAATTGAGATCGGACTCCATGTCACGTTTGGAGAGTCCCTGATGTGCCTAAACAGTGGAAACCCTCCAATTCTAACTCCAACCCTAACCCCAACACACCCTTAACTCTAATCCCAACCCTAACCACACCCCTAGCCCGAACACACCCCTAACCACACCCCTAACCTTGACACACCCCTAACCTCCAACCCTAATCCCAACCGTAAACGTAATCCAAACCCTAACCCCAACTCTAGCCCCAACCCTAACTTTAGCCCCAACTTTAACTTTAGCCCTAACAGGAAAATTGAAATAAATACATTTTTTTCATTTTATTATTTTTCCCTAACTAAGGGGGTGATAAAGGGGGGTTTGATTTACTATTTATAGCGGGTTTTTGTTTGGCAGCTGTCACACACTAAAAGACGTTTTTTATTGCAAAAAATAGTTTTGCATCACCACATTTTGAGAGCTATAATTTTTCCATATTTTGGTCAGTCATGTGAGGTCTTGTTTTTTGCAGGACGAGTTGATGTTTTTATTGGTATCATTTTCGGGCACGTGACATTTTTTGATCGCTTTTTATTCTGATTTTTGTGAGGCAGAATGAACAAAAACCAGCAATTCATGAATTTCTTTTGTGTGTGTGTGTGTGTGTGTGTGTGTGTGTTTGTGTGTGTGTGGGGGGGCATTTATACCATACCACGTGTGGTAAAATTGATAAAGCAGTTTTATTCTTTGGGATAACTTGTGAGACAGTTTTATAGGTCGGGTCGTTACGGACGTGGCGATACCAGATATGTGTACTTTTATTGTTTTTTTATTATTTACTTAAATATATGTTTTTATTGGTAAAATATTTTTTTAATTTTTATTTATTTATTTGGAGATTTTTTTTAAATATTTTTACACATTATATATATATTTTTTAACTTTATTACATTGTCCCAGGTTGGAACATTACTATATAAAGTCAGATCGCTGATCTGACACTTTGCATAGCACAGTGTCAGGTCAGCAATCAGACAGGCAGTGTATGAGGCTTGCCGGCGCAGGCACTGACAAGCCACCTCACTGAAGGACCCAGAAGGACCCCGCGGTCATCTTGGAGCCGGGGTCTCGATGGAGACAACAGGAACAACACGATCGCATTGTGTTGTTCCGGTGGGAGAGAGCAGGGAGCCCTTGTCTTGTTTTCTATGCCTCTGTCAGTAATGATAGCGTCTCACTTTCCAGTTCCGTTGAGGTCAAAGGTGCAGGCTCCAGGTCTGTCGTCAGCGCCGCCATTTTTTCCAGCATGGCCTTACTTTCTGGCTCCGCCGGGGTCACAGGTTATATGCTCAAGATCTTCCATCGTTGCCAACTCCTGCAGCAGCATCGCTCCTCCTGGTTCTGCTGGGGCTGTGAGCACTGGTGACGTGATCAGGATCTGTGCAGTCTTCATCCTCCGGATCGGGGACTCCTTCAATTTCCATACGCTCACCGCTGTCATCTGGGTCCACAGGAGTCGTCGGGCCAGCTCTTCCATCTCTGCGCCGAGGAGCTCTGGATCCATGCTGGTCATCAGGTCTGTGGTTTCTTGTGGCTGCTGATGGGGGACACCTCCTCTGGTGTCGGCAGGTCCCGGCGGCTCTCCACTGCTGTCCACCAATGCAGTTACTGGGTAGTGTGCAGCCATGCTGCGGCCACGCTTTCCCGCGTCTTCCTCCTTTTTTCCTTCCCCGAAGGGAAGGCAACATCACTGTAACAACTGGTTATGGATCGCCCCCCCGTGTAGGGCAATGGGGTGCTCGGAGCCGGGCCCTTCGGTTCTCGTCGGGGATGTCACGATGGCTGACCCGGTCCGTGGCCCTAGGGG
This sequence comes from Ranitomeya imitator, assembly GCF_032444005.1. NCBI lineage: Eukaryota > Metazoa > Chordata > Amphibia > Anura > Dendrobatidae > Ranitomeya > Ranitomeya imitator. Next base: position 589,531,355 of record NC_091283.1, read on the forward strand.
AAACGTCCGTTGATAAATGGGGAAAGATCTTTAAAGGGATAGTGTTCATGATGCCACCTTTGGTATTCGGTCTGGGTGACCGATGCTGCTTAGGCGTCCGCTGGGGTGATGTTATGGCAGCTAGATGGTATATCTTACCACAGGTGAAGTGTATCCCCAGGGCTTCCCAGAGTGTAGATGATGAATGGTGTGAGGCGCATTGAATAACGAGGACACAAGGTTGCAGTCTCTTTACCTTTACTGAAGGCTTCAGTGTCCACAGTCCAGAGCACAGACCACAGGGCAGACAGAGTCCGGCCGGTCTGAAGGCAATTCCAGAGTCCCCCTTATCCAGGTGGAAATCAGTAGCCTTCCTCTAGCGCCTGAGTGTTGTAGTTCCTCCCTGCTGAGCTCCTCGGTGAGGTCCTCACAGCTATCGTAGATGTAATGTCTTTCTCTCTGTCCCCCTGATGGATAAGATGGGACATGACTGATGGCCTGAGGCTTTTTACAGGGACCCTACAACGCCCCAGCCCCCACAAGTTGCCACCGTGCCTTCTGGGTATAAGGTCGGGCAGCCAACATGGAATCAACTGTCCTGCCAGTCTCTTAAGTAAAGCATAGAGATCCTTACTCCCTCGGTGTTCTGGCTACCGGCTTCTGCGCTTCAGAAGGAAGCAGCCTGCTCCTGGCTTGTCTTCCTCTGATATTCCTCTCCTTTGCTATGACTTCGTTTGTCACTCACTACAAGACCATTCCCTTCTAATGTCTAATGTCTCTTTCTTTGGATGCTGCCGCACGAGCGGCAGGCGCAGCTCCATGGACCCTCGTTCTCCACAGACCTCTGCATCTGGCTCCCTCTCACTCCAGCCAGCTTCAGCTTCAGTCTGCTTCTGCCTTGTTCTGCCTAACTTTATGTTCAGACTCCCAGTTTTTCCTAATTGTGAGGAGTGCCCTAATGGATAGAAGCATGGCTCCCCCTGGCGGCCTGGAGTGTGAAGTGTGTTGTGTGGTTAGTGATACCTGGTAAGGTGATCTTCTTTATTGCCCTCAGACGTAACATCACTCCCCCTGGTGGAAGAACGACATTACTGCAACGACCAGGACTCTGGGGCGCTGCAGTTATCTGGGGTGTTACATTATGCAACACCCGTTAGGGCCGTGAGGTACACGGAACCGTGTCGGACAACTCTTAAATTGGTGGTCACGAAAGCAGTGACCCGGTCCGTGGCCCTGGGCATGCGCAATAAAAGGGATGAGGGAAATGTTTGTAGGGGATTATTCGTGATGCCACCTGTGGTGTTCTGCTACAGATGGCCGACACTGCTTAAGGGGACCACTGGGGCCGGTGGTGTTGCAGCTGAGATGTTTTGACTCCCCACAGGTGGAGCGGGGCCCCAGGGCTACCAGAACCGTCTATGAGGGGTTGTGGACGTTGGGGTGCAAGAATAATTGGAGGACAAAGGAACTGTAGTTTCTTTACCGCTACGTCATCACAGGTCATTGTCGCAAAGCATTACTGGGAACAAGGAGCATCGCAAGGAGCAGGAAGGCTGTGAGGGACGCCGGAAGGTGAGAATATCACGATTTTTTATTTTAATTCTTTGTTTTTTAATAGTATATGGTTCCCAGGGTCTAGAGGAGAGTTTCTTCTCCTTCACCCTGGGTACCAACCGCACATGATCTGCTTACTTCCCGCATGGTGGGCACAGCCCCATGCGGGAAGTAAGCGGATCAATGCATTCCTATGTGTGCGGAATTCCACACAAAGAATGAACATGCTGCTTATTTTTCTGGAATGCGATTCCTCTGCGGGATAAAATGCAGCATGCGCACAAAAAATGCAGAATGCATTAAAAATGATGGAATGCTTATGTAAGCTTTTTTTTTAGCGTTTTTCTGGTGGAAAATGGCAGAAAAAAACGCTAAAAATCCTAAACGTGTGCACATAGCCTTGTTCTCATTTGCACAAGGAAAGACTAGAAGGATGAAACTGAATGGGAGGAGACACAGATTAGAAAAAAACTTTTTGACAGTTAGGCCACATTCACACCTTGAGTATTTGGTCAGTATTTCACATCAGTATCTGTAAGCCAGATGGCCCAGGAGGTCCCCTCCAACTCTACCATTCTACGATTCTATAACTCTGTGGGACAGCACTCAGAGATTTCGCACAGATGTGTGTATACCCCCTTAGTTTTTGCCATCAATGTTCACAAGTTTTTGTCCTATGCCACTGATAATGGAGGAGGTTTTACAAACTTCTCAGGAAAAAAAAATAACATAGAATAGGAGGCATCAAGGTTGGCATAGGTGCTGTTTGGGTTCTTTCACGGACCAGCGAGATTTACATCCACGAGCCAGATCAAAATCGAACACGTCACAAGTGATTTTTTTAAAGGATGAAAAGGGAAAATGGGGATTAAAAAAAAATCAACCATCCAATGTCTGGTTTCGTATACTTGGCACGTCAATTACAAAGCATGGCTTTTTGACAGCTGAGAGATGGTGTCATTCATAGCCCTTCCCAAATAACCCTACATCATGACTCTGCACTGTCATCCTTTTGTGACATTAATTTTTTGTTTACTAGTGATAATGAAGTGAAACATTGAATTTCACGCCAGACTGCAAAATTAGATATTTTTCTAGATTCTGTCTGCAGTGTGACTGTTTGACCACTAGATGGCAGCACACGAGAACATGTCACTCATTATTTCCTATGGAGAACAAAATAAGATCAACTTGCAATTATTGTAGAAAAATACAGTATGGATGAGGATGTATTCTACTGAGCATAATCATTGCAGTATTACCGTACCAAGAGGGCAGAAAGTGATTAGGAATTTTAGAGTTCCTAATGGATGAGCTTATCAATGGAGATTAGTATAGATAAGGGGAGCGATGGGAATAATATAATTGGCGAGTAGGGGCTAAATTATCTTCATTTAGGGCATGATCCATAGTATGAAGCGATTTTGGCTGTGACCCATGCCAAATACTGCTATGTGTTGCTGCTGCATAGCAGCATAATGAGGTTTACAACAACCGCAATAAAAAATCATAAAAAATTCAACTTGGTCCAATTTTTTTTAACTTCCTTTTTCTGGCAATAGTGGCCAGGGGACGTTAAAGGGTTACTATCAGATAAGAAAACATATCCCTTATCCAAAGGATAGTGAATTACATACTGATTGCTGTGAGTTGGGCTCTGGATCATGGGAACCAGGCCCTGCAGAGACACATCTTGAAAGGATTCTCGACTTCTGCTTCATTCATTGTCAATGGGACGGCTGGAGAAAGGCGAATATAGCGTTCTGATACTTACGGCACTCCCACAGGCAATGAAGGGAGTGAACCTCTGATCCATACAAGACGGGGCTTTGCAGAGACTGGTTCCCGGGATCCAGAGTCCATTTCTTAAAATCATTGATACTCCTTCATGTCGGACCATCAGCAATCAGTAAGTGATTCCCTATCCAATGACACTGACAGAACTCATTGGACAGTTTACGAATTTTCAGGGTCATGATCAACTGACATAAGAAATCGGAAAGCTCACTGAGCAGATTTCATGCTTTGAAAGAGGTGTAACAGAAGAACAATATAGAGGGGAAAAGATGCTCCAGAATGATTTTACAGTATTTTCTCTCAGTGTATGGAAGGTACCAGTATTTACGCTCAGTTTATGGAAGGTACCAGTATTTCCGCTCAGTTTATGGAAGGTACCAGTATTTTCTCTCAGTTTATGGAAGGTACCAGTATTTTCTCTCAGTTTATGGAGGGTACCAGTATTTACGCTCAGTTTATGGAGGGTACCAGTATTTACGCTCAGTCTATGGAGGGTACCAGGATTTTCTTTCAGTTTATGGAAGGTACCAGTATTTACGCTCAGTTTATGAAAGGTACCAGTATTTCCGCTCAGTTTATGGAGGGTACCAGTATTTCCGCTCAGTTTATGGAGGGTACCAGTATTTTCTCTCAGTTCATGGAGGGCACCAGTATTTTCTCTCAGTTTATGGAAGGTACCAGTATTTTCTCTCAGTTTATGGAATGTACCAGTATTTCCGCTCAGTTTATGAAAGGTACCAGTATTTCCGCTCAGTTTATGGAATGTACCAGTATTTCCGCTCAGTTTATGGAGGTACCAGTATTTCCGCTCAGTTTATGGAGGGTACCAGTATTTACGCTCAGTTTATGGAAGGTACCAGTATTTCCGCTCAGTTTATGGAGGGTACCAGTATTTCCGCTCAGTTTATGGAGGGTACCAGTATTTTCTTTCAGTTCATGGAGGGCACCAGTATTTTCTCTCAGTTTATGGAATGTACCAGTATTTCCGCTCAGTTTATGGAGGGTACCAGTATTTCCGCTCAGTTTATGGAGGGTACCAGTATTTTCTTTCAGTTCATGGAGGGCACCAGTATTTTCTCTCAGTTTATGGAATGTACCAGTATTTCCGCTCAGTTTATGGAGGGTACCAGTATTTACGCTCAGTTTATGGAAGGTACCAGTATTTCCGCTCAGTTTATGGAGGGTACCAGTATTTACGCTCAGTTTATGGAAGGTACCAGTATTTCCGCTCAGTTTATGGAATGTACAAGTATTTACATTTAGTTTATGGAAGGTACTTGTATCTGCACTCAGTTTATGGAAGGTACTAGTATTTACGCTCAGTTTATGGAAGGTACCAGTATTTACGCTCAGTTTATGGAAGGTACCAGTATTTACGCTCAGTTTATGGAAGGTACCAGTATTTACGCTCAGTTTATGGAAGGTACCAGTATTTACGCTCAGTTTATGGAAGTTACCAGTATTTACGCTCAGTTTATGGAGGGCACCAGTATTTACGCTCAGTTTATGGAAGATACCAGTATTTCTGCTCAGTTTATGGAAGGTACCAGTATTTACGCTCAGTTTATGGAAGGTACCAGTATTTACGCTCAGTTTATGGAAGGTACCAGTATTTCCGCTCAGTTTATGGAGGGTACCAGTATTTCCGCTCAGTTTATGGAGGGTACCAGTATTTTCTCTCAGTTCATGGAGGGCACCAGTATTTTCTCTCAGTTTATGGAATGTACCAGTATTTCCGCTCAGTTTATGGAATGTACCAGTATTTCCGCTCAGTTTATGGAGGGTACCAGTATTTCCGCTCAGTTTATGGAGGGTACCAGTATTTCCGCTCAGTTTATGGAGGGTACCAGTATTTTCTCTCAGTTCATGGAGGGCACCAGTATTTTCTCTCAGTTTATGGAATGTACCAGTATTTCCGCTCAGTTTATGGAGGTACCAGTATTTCCGCTCAGTTTATGGAGGGTACCAGTATTTACGCTCAGTTTATGGAAGGTACCAGTATTTCCGCTCAGTTTATGGAGGGTACCAGTATTTCCGCTCAGTTTATGGAGGGTACCAGTATTTTCTCTCAGTTCATGGAGGGCACCAGTATTTTCTCTCAGTTTATGGAATGTACCAGTATTTCCGCTCAGTTTATGGAGGGTACCAGTATTTACGCTCAGTTTATGGAAGGTACCAGTATTTACGCTCAGTTTATGGAGGGTACCAGTATTTACGCTCAGTTTATGGAAGATACCAGTATTTCCGCTCAGTTTATGGAAGGTACCAGTATTTACGCTCAGTTTATGGAAGGTACCAGTATTTCCGCTCAGTTTATGGAATGTACAAGTATTTACATTTAGTTTATGGAAGGTACTAGTATCTGCACTCAGTTTATGGAAGGTACTAGTATTTACGCTCAGTTTATGGAAGGTACCAGTATTTACGCTCAGTTTATGGAAGGTACCAGTATTTACGCTCAGTTTATGGAAGGTACCAGTATTTACGCTCAGTTTATGGAAGGTACCAGTATTTACGCTCAGTTTATGGAAGTTACCAGTATTTACGCTCAGTTTATGGAGGGCACCAGTATTTACGCTCAGTTTATGGAAGGTACCAGTATTTCTGCTCAGTTTATGGAAGGTACCAGTATTTACGCTCAGTTTATGGAAGGTACCAGTATTTACGCTCAGTTTATGGAAGGTACCAGTATTTACGCTCAGTTTATGGAGGGTACCAGTATTTCCGCTCAGTTTATGGAGGGTACCAGTATTTCCGCTCAGTTTATGGAGGGTACCAGTATTTTCTCTCAGTTCATGGAGGGCACCAGTATTTTCTCTCAGTTTATGGAATGTACCAGTATTTCCGCTCAGTTTATGGAGGGTACCAGTATTTACACTCAGTTTATGGAAGGTACCAGTATTTCCGCTCAGTTTATGGAGGGTACCAGTATTTACACTCAGTTTATGGAAGGTACCAGTATTTCCGCTCAGTTTATGGGAGGTACCAGTATTTTCTCTCAGTTTATGGAAGGTACCAGTATTTTCTCTCAGTTTATGGAGGGTACCAGTATTTCCGCTCAGTTTATGGAGGGTACCAGTATTTACGCTCAGTCTATGGAGGGTACCAGGATTTTCTTTCAGTTTATGGAAGGTACCAGTATTTACGCTCAGTTTATGGAAGGTACCAGTATTTCCGCTCAGTTTATGGAGGGTACCAGTATTTCCGCTCAGTTTATGGAGGGTACCAGTATTTTCTCTCAGTTCATGGAGGGCACCAGTATTTTCTCTCAGTTTATGGAATGTACCAGTATTTCCGCTCAGTTTATGGAGGGTACCAGTATTTACGCTCAGTTTATGGAAGGTACCAGTATTTCCGCTCAGTTTATGGAGGGTACCAGTATTTACGCTCAGTTTATGGAAGGTACCAGTATTTCCGCTCAGTTTATGGAAGGTACCAGTATTTACGCTCAGTTTATGGAAGGTACCAGTATTTCCGCTCAGTTTATGGAATGTACAAGTATTTACATTTAGTTTATGGAAGGTACTAGTATCTGCATTCAGTTTATGGAAGGTACCAGTATTTACGCTCAGTTTATGGAAGGTACCAGTATTTACGCTCAGTTTATGGAAGGTACCAGTATTTACGCTCAGTTTATGGAAGGTACCAGTTGTAGCGTGGCTAAAGGATGTCTAATCGATGGGAGATATGTGTCTTATAGATAGCTTGTTGCTGTGATGTAACCATGGCTACCTATATGTGTTTCAGGACCTGTGGTGATGTCACAACCACATGTCTGGTCATGTGATGGGTTCTGGGTGTGGTTAGACATATAAAAGAAAGCCTAATGCTTAACACAGGTAGGTATGTGTGGAGGTGAAACCCTCCTGAGTGTGTTACGGCTTCAGGACTGAGCCGGATGAACTGGACACTTGTTTTTCTTTACCTGAACCAAAGGCTATTTGTTTTCTGTTGTTTGCCACATGGTTTATGAAGCAATAAACCCAGTGAACTTTAAAGGAACACGTCTCCTGAGTGTCAGCCGTCGCAGCTGAGTGAGTGAAATCCCTACAATTGGTGGTAGACGTGCGAGCAGCGTTCCCAGCGGAGACGTGAGTTTATTTTGAATGTCCTGGGTCAAGGCTGTTGCAAGCCAGCAAGCATTGCCGGAGAAAATGGAGGACCTGCTGAAACAATTGGTCCAGATGCAGTCACAGCAGGAGAAAAGGCAGAGCCAGCAGGAGCAAAGGCAGCAAGAGACCAACAGGCTGCTGATGCAGCAGATACAACAGAGCCAGCAGGAGCAACGGCAGCAGATGCAACAAAGCCAGCAGGAGCAACGGCAGCAGTTACAACAGAGCCAGCAGCAGATGCAGCAGAGCCAGCAGGAGCAACGGCAGCAGATGCAGCAGAGCCAGCAGGAGCATCAGCAGCAGATGCAGCTTCTGGCAACCGCCATCCAGGGCAAGGCGAGCGCCCCAACCCCAGGTTTGGCTGATGACACCCACGTCCGGAAAACGGTAAGACGCGCATTGCAGAAAATGACTCCCGGGGATGATGTTGAGGCCTTCCTGACGGTGTTTGAGAGGGTCGCTGAGAGGGAAAAACTTCCGCCAGAGCAGTGGGCAGAGGTACTTGCGCCATACCTGACGGGAGAACCCCAGAAGGCGTACTATGATTTGACCTTGCAGGATGCCAAAGAGTATCACAAATTGAAAGCCGAGATTCTCGCACGTTTGGGGGTGACACTGACTGTCAGGGCACAGCGAGTTCACTCCTGGGGCTATCACCGGGACAACCCACCTCGTTCCCAAATGTTTGATCTGTTGCACCTGGTCCAGAAATGGCTGCAGCCAGAGTCCTCTGCGCCTGCACAGATGGTAGAACGGGTGATGATGGATCGGTTTGTCCATTCCCTCCCGAGGCCTATACAGTCTTGGGTTGCCCAGGGTGATCCCCAGAAGGCCGACGAGCTGATCGGACTGGTTGAGAAGTACCAAGGGTTGGAAGGCTCCTTCGGGAGGCAGCCCATGCCGTACTGGGGATCCCAGAAGGCAGCTGAGTCCCAAAAAGGGGTGGTGCGTCCAAGGTCACAAAGGGCGGGGGAGGTGGTGCCCAAGGTCCCCACGGGTGATATTATTTGTTGGAGGTGCCACAAGCCAGGACATATAGCTGCCCATTGTTCCCAAACCACTGAGCAGATGGACTGCAGCATGGGACGCCGTTGTTCATACTATGCGTATCCAGCTTGCAGTGTGAACTCTCCGCCCAACGAGGGACCTCAAGCATGTCCCGTGAAGGTGAACGGTCAAGCAGTAACGGCACTGTTAGACTCGGGGAGCCTAGTGACCCTGGTGAGGGCCACTTTTCCTCTCCACCTGCTCCCGGGAAAGAAGGTCGGAGTGCGGTGCATACATGGTGATGCAAAGGACTACCCTGTGGCCAGTGTGAACATTGAAACGACATGTGGCACGGAGTCCCACATAGTCGGCGTCGTTCAGGACTTGTTGCACCCTATAATTATTGGCCGGGATTTCTGTTTGTTTTGGGATTTGTGGGGGAAAGGTTCTGAGCTCCCTAGCAAGAGTAGGGAACCAGTGAACCCGGGAAGGGTGGTGCCACACCCAGAGTCAGACAGATTTCCTTTTTGTGTCCTGGCTGGAGATGAGGAGGAAGTGTCCCCTGCATCTGACATTCTGGAGTTAGAGGTATCCGGTGAAAATTTTGGGACTGCCCAACATAGGGACCCCACTCTGAGGGAAGCCTTTAATAATGTCACAGTTATTGACGGGGTGGTACAGGAGCCGGGGGCAGACACAAGATTTCCCCATTTTCTAATGAGCAGGGAGTTGTTGTACCGGGTCACGAAAATAAGGGAGGAGTTGGTAGAGCAGTTGGTAGTGCCGGGTCCATATAGACGGAAGGTGTTGGACATGGCCCATTCACACATCTTGGGTGGACACCTAGGGGTGGAAAAAACGCAGGAACGGGTTGTGCAGAGGTTCTATTGGCCTGGGTGCCACCGGGAAATAGTGAACTATTGCAGGTCCTGCCCTACATGTCAGCTAACTGCTCCCACTCCTCATTTCCGGAACCCCCTTGTGCCACTGCCCATTATTGAGGTACCGTTCGAGAGAATTGCCATGGACTTGGTCGGTCCCTTAGTTAAATCAGCCCGGGGCCATCAGTATATATTAGTCATCCTGGACTACGCCACACGCTATCCTGAGGCAATTCCCTTGAGAAATTCTTCTTCAAAGAGTATAGCTCGCGAGTTGGTCCATGTCTTTTCCCGGACAGGTCTGCCGAAGGAGATCCTGACTGACCAGGGGACACCTTTCATGAGCAAGGTGATGAGGGAACTATGCAAAGCCCTGAAAATCTCCCAGTTGAGGACCTCGGTGTACCATCCCCAGTCAGATGGCCTTGTTGAGAGGTTTAACAAGACACTGAAGAGCATGCTGAGAAAAGCTATAGAGAAAGACGGTAGAGACTGGGATTGTCTCTTACCCTATTTGATGTTTTCCATTCGTGAAGTTCCACAGGCCTCCACAGGTTTCTCACCGTTTGAGCTTCTGTATGGCCGACATCCACGAGGACTCCTGGATATAGCCAAGGAAACCTGGGAAGCCGAAGTCACGCCCCACAGAAGCGTCATTGAGCATGTGGCCCTGATGCAGCAGAGGATTGCAAAGGTGATGCCTATCGTGAAAGAACACCTTCTCCAAGCACAAGAAGCTCAGGCCAGGGTCTACAACCGGTCTGCAAGAGTGAGGCAATTCAATCCGGGAGACCGAGTTCTTGTGTTAGTTCCGACAGTGGAAAGCAAGTTCTTGGCCAAATGGCAAGGGCCATATGAGGTTGTCGAGAAACTTGGTGAAGTAAACTATAAAATTCACCAACCAGGAAGACGGAAACCATTCCAAGTATACCATGTCAACCTTATCAAGCCGTGGCAAGATAGAGAGCCGACAGTAACTCCATCGTTGTTAAGCAACCCAGAAGATGAGGTTGGAGCGGTTACTATAGCGGAGACGCTATCGGAGTCTCAGAAACAGCAATGCCGGGAGTTACTCCAGAAAAACAGGGACCTGTTTTCCGAGTTGCCTGGGTACACGAAGGTCATAGAGCATGAGGTCCTGACAGAGCCCCATGTGCGCGTGAACGTGAAGCCCTATAGAATTCCTGAGGCCCGTCGAGAAATAGTCTCCAAGGAAGTGGAGCGTATGTTGAAGCTTGGAGTCATTAAGGAATCCAAGAGCGGTTGGTCGAGCCCAATTGTCCTGGTCCCAAAACCTGATGGGGAGTGGAGATTTTGCAATGACTATAGGAAGTTGAATGAGGTCTCCAAGTTCGACGCATATCCCATGCCCCGAGTTGATGAGCTCATCGAAAGGCTTGGGTCCGCCAGGTACATAACCACCTTGGATTTGACGAAGGGGTATTGGCAGATCCCCATGGCACAGGAAGCCAAGGAGAAGAGGCGTTTTCTACACCAGATGGATGCTTCCAGTATGTCCGGATGCCATTTGGCCTACAGGGAGCTCCGGCCACCTTCCAAAGGGCTATGGATAGAGTCCTTGCACCCCACAAGGCATACGCTGCTGCGTACCTAGATGATATCGTCATCTTTAGCCCGGACTGGGAGAGTCATCTGGAGAAAGTCCAAGCGGTGTTGGATGCTATAAGAGAGGCCGGATTTACAATAAACCCGAAGAAGTGTGCATTGGGTAAAGAAGAAGCTAAGTACCTTGGATACATAGTGGGTCATGGAGAAATAAAACCCCAAATCAGTAAAGTGGAGGCAATTCAAACATGGCCAAAACCAGTTTCCAAGAAGCAAGTTAAAGCCTTCCTGGGAATCGTGGGATATTACAGGAGGTTCATCCCAAACTTCGCCACAATGGCGGCGCCTCTGACTGACCTGCTAAAAGGGACAAAATCAGTAATGGTTAAGTGGTCCGAAGAAACAGATTCAGCCTTCCAAGAAATGAAAGAGGCTTTATGTAAGCAACCCGTTCTGATGGCCCCAAACTTCAAGAAAGAGTTTATTCTTCAAACAGATGCCTCAGATGTTGGGGTGGGAGCAGTCCTTTCCCAAGAACTACATGGAGAGGAGCATCCTGTTCTCTATCTGAGTAGGAAGCTGTCCTCGTCTGAAAAGAACTACTCAGTCGTTGAAAAGGAGTGCTTGGCCATAAAATGGGCAGTCGACACATTACAGTACTATTTGCTGGGACGTAAATTTAGACTGATATCCGACCATGCCCCACTTAGGTGGATGAGGGAAACGAAGGGTAGAAATGCTAGGGTCACCCGTTGGTTCTTAGCCCTGCAGGACTTCTGTTTCCATGTGGAACATAGGGCCGGAAAGCTGCACGGTAATGCTGATGCCCTGTCAAGAATCCCTTGTCTAGTGGGAGAAACTGCCAAGCCCCACGGCTTTAGGCAGAGGGGGGAGGTATGTAGCGTGGCTAAAGGATGTCTAATCGATGGGAGATATGTGTCTTATAGATAGCTTGTTGCTGTGATGTAACCATGGCTACCTATATGTGTTTCAGGACCTGTGGTGATGTCACAACCACATGTCTGGTCATGTGATGGGTTCTGGGTGTGGTTAGACATATAAAAGAAAGCCTAATGCTTAACACAGGTAGGTATGTGTGGAGGTGAAACCCTCCTGAGTGTGTTACGGCTTCAGGACTGAGCCGGATGAACTGGACACTTGTTTTTCTTTACCTGAACCAAAGGCTATTTGTTTTCTGTTGTTTGCCACATGGTTTATGAAGCAATAAACCCAGTGAACTTTAAAGGAACACGTCTCCTGAGTGTCAGCCGTCGCAGCTGAGTGAGTGAAATCCCTACAATTGGTGGTAGACATGCGAGCAGCGTTCCCAGCGGAGACGTGAGTTTATTTTGAATGTCCTGGGTCAAGGCTGTTGCAAGCCAGCAAGCATTGCCGGAGAAAATGGAGGACCTGCTGAAACAATTGGTCCAGATGCAGTCACAGCAGGAGAAAAGGCAGAGCCAGCAGGAGCAAAGGCAGCAAGAGACCAACAGGCTGTTGATGCAGCAGATACAACAGAGCCAGCAGGAGCAACGGCAGCAGATGCAACAAAGCCAGCAGGAGCAACGGCAGCAGTTACAACAGAGCCAGCAGCAGATGCAGCAGAGCCAGCAGGAGCAACGGCAGCAGATGCAGCAGAGCCAGCAGGAGCATCAGCAGCAGATGCAGCTTCTGGCAACCGCCATCCAGGGCAAGGCGAGCGCCCCAACCCCAGGTTTGGCTGATGACACCCACGTCCGGAAAACGGTAAGACGCGCATTGCAGAAAATGACTCCCGGGGATGATGTTGAGGCCTTCCTGACGGTGTTTGAGAGGGTCGCTGAGAGGGAAAAACTTCCGCCAGAGCAGTGGGCAGAGGTACTTGCGCCATACCTGACGGGAGAACCCCAGAAGGCGTATTTACGCCAGTATTTACGCTCAGTTTATGGAGGGCACCAGTATTTACGCTCAGTTTATGGAAGGTACCAGTATTTCTGCTCAGTTTATGGAAGGTACCAGTATTTCTGCTCAGTTTATGGAAGGTACCAGTATTTCCGCTCAGTTTATGGAAGGTACCAGTATTTTCTCTCAGTTTATGGAAGGTACCAGTATTTTCTCTCAGTTTATGGAGGGTACCAGTATTTCCGCTCAGTTTATGGAGGGTACCAGTATTTACGCTCAGTCTATGGAGGGTACCAGGATTTTCTTTCAGTTTATGGAAGGTACCAGTATTTACGCTCAGTTTATGGAAGGTACCAGTATTTCCGCTCAGTTTATGGAGGGTACCAGTATTTCCGCTCAGTTTATGGAGGGTACCAGTATTTTCTCTCAGTTCATGGAGGGCACCAGTATTTTCTCTCAGTTTATGGAATGTACCAGTATTTCCGCTCAGTTTATGGAAGGTACCAGTATTTACGCTCAGTTTATGGAAGGTACCAGTATTTCCGCTCAGTTTATGGAATGTACAAGTATTTACATTTAGTTTATGGAAGGTACTAGTATCTGCACTCAGTTTATGGAAGGTACTAGTATTTACGCTCAGTTTATGGAAGGTGCCAGTATTTACGCTCAGTTTATGGAAGGTACCAGTATTTACGCTCAGTTTATGGAAGGTACCAGTATTTACGCTCAGTTTATGGAAGGTACCAGTATTTACGCTCAGTTTATGGAAGTTACCAGTATTTACGCTCAGTTTATGGAGGGCACCAGTATTTACGCTCAGTTTATGGAAGGTACCAGTATTTCTGCTCAGTTTATGGAAGGTACCAGTATTTACGCTCAGTTTATGGAAGGTACCAGTATTTACGCTCAGTTTATGGAGGGTACCAGTATTTCCGCTCAGTTTATGGAGGGTACCAGTATTTCCGCTCAGTTTATGGAGGGTACCAGTATTTTCTCTCAGTTCATGGAGGGCACCAGTATTTTCTCTCAGTTTATGCAATGTACCAGTATTTCCGCTCAGTTTATGGAGGGTACCAGTATTTACGCTCAGTTTATGGAAGGTACCAGTATTTCCGCTCAGTTTATGGAGGGTACCAGTATTTACGCTCAGTTTATGGAAGGTACCAGTATTTCCGCTCAGTTTATGGAAGGTACCAGTATTTTCTCTCAGTTTATGGAAGGTACCAGTATTTTCTCTCAGTTTATGGAGGGTACCAGTATTTCCGCTCAGTCTATGGAGGGCACCAGGATTTTCTTTCAGTTTATGGAAGGTACCAGTATTTACGCTCAGTTTATGGAAGGTACCAGTATTTCCGCTCAGTTTATGGAGGGTACCAGTATTTCCGCTCAGTTTATGGAGGGTACCAGTATTTTCTCTCAGTTCATGGAGGGCACCAGTATTTACACTCAGTTTATGGAAGGTACCAGTATTTCCGCTCAGTTTATGGAAGGTACCAGTATTTTCTCTCAGTTTATGGAAGGTACCAGTATTTTCTCTCAGTTTATGGAGGGTACCAGTATTTCCGCTCAGTTTATGGAGGGTACCAGTATTTACGCTCAGTCTATGGAGGGTACCAGGATTTTCTTTCAGTTTATGGAAGGTACCAGTATTTACGCTCAGTTTATGGAAGGTACCAGTATTTCCGCTCAGTTTATGGAGGGTACCAGTATTTCCGCTCAGTTTATGGAGGGTACCAGTATTTACGCTCAGTTTATGGAAGGTACCAGTATTTCCGCTCAGTTTATGGAGGGTACCAGTATTTCCGCTCAGTTTATGGAGGGTACCAGTATTTTCTCTCAGTTCATAGAGGGCACCAGTATTTTCTCTCAGTTTATGGAATGTACCAGTATTTCCGCTCAGTTTATGGAGGGTACCAGTATTTACGCTCAGTTTATGGAAGGTACCAGTATTTCCGCTCAGTTTATGGAAGGTACCAGTATTTACGCTCAGTTTATGGAAGGTACCAATATTTCCGCTCAGTTTATGGAATGTACAAGTATTTACATTTAGTTTATGGAAGGTACTAGTATCTGCACTCAGTTTATGGAAGGTACCAGTATTTACGCTCAGTTTATGGAAGGTACCAGTATTTACGCTCAGTTTATGGAAGGTACCAGTATTTACGCTCAGTATATGGAAGGTACCAGTATTTACGCTCAGTTTATGGAAGGTACCAGTATTTACGCTCAGTTTATGGAAGGTACCAGTATTTACGCTCAGTTTATGGAAGTTACCAGTATTTACGCTCAGTTTATGGAGGGCACCAGTATTTACGCTCAGTTTATGGAAGGTACCAGTATTTCTGCTCAGTTTATGGAAGGTACCAGTATTTACGCTCAGTTTATGGAAGGTACCAGTATTTACGCTCAGTTTATGGAAGGTACCAGTATTTACGCTCAGTTTATGGAGGGTACCAGTATTTCCGCTCAGTTTATGGAGGGTACCAGTATTTCCGCTCAGTTTATGGAGGGTACCAGTATTTTCTCTCAGTTCATGGAGGGCACCAGTATTTTCTCTCAGTTTATGGAATGTACCAGTATTTCCGCTCAGTTTATGGAGGGTACCAGTATTTACGCTCAGTTTATGGAAGGTACCAGTATTTCCGCTCAGTTTATGGAGGGTACCAGTATTTACGCTCAGTTTATGGAAGGTACCAGTATTTCCGCTCAGTTTATGGAAGGTACCAGTATTTTCTCTCAGTTTATGGAAGGTACCAGTATTTTCTCTCAGTTTATGGAGGGTACCAGTATTTCCGCTCAGTTTATGGAGGGTACTAGTATTTACGCTCAGTCTATGGAGGGTACCAGGATTTTCTTTCAGTTTATGGAAGGTACCAGTATTTACGCTCAGTTTATGGAAGGTACCAGTATTTCCGCTCAGTTTATGGAGGGTACCAGTATTTCCGCTCAGTTTATGGAGGGTACCAGTATTTTCTCTCAGTTCATGGAGGGCACCAGTATTTTCTCTCAGTTTATGGAATGTACCAGTATTTCCGTTCAGTTTATGGAGGGTACCAGTATTTACGCTCAGTTTATGGAAGGTACCAGTATTTCCGCTCAGTTTATGGAATGTACAAGTATTTACATTTAGTTTATGGAAGGTACTAGTATCTGCACTCAGTTTATGGAAGGTACCAGTATTTACGCTCAGTTTATGGAAGGTACCAGTATTTACGCTCAGTTTATGGAAGGTACCAGTATTTACGCTCAGTTTATGGAAGGTACCAGTATTTACGCTCAGTTTATGGAAGGTACCAGTATTTATGCTCAGTTTATGGAAGTTACCAGTATTTACGCTAAGTTTATGGAGGGTACCAGTATTTACGCTCAGTTTATGGAAGGTACCAGTATTTCTGCTCAGTTTATGGAAGGTACCAGTATTTCTGCTCAGTTTATGGAAGGTACCAGTATTTACGCTCAGTTTATGGAAGGTACCAGTATTTACGCTCAGTTTATGGAGGGTACCAGTATTTCCGCTCAGTTTATGGAGGGTACCAGTATTTCCGCTCAGTTTATGGAGGGTACCAGTATTTTCTCTCAGTTCATGGAGGGCACCAGTATTTTCTCTCAGTTTATGGAAAGTACCAGTATTTCCGCTCAGTTTATGGAGGGCACCAGTATTTACGCTCAGTTTATGGAAGGTACCAGTATTTCCGCTCAGTTTATGGAGGGTACCAGTATTTACGCTCAGTTTATGGAAGGTACCAGTATTTCCGCTCAGTTTATGGAGGGTACCAGTATATACGCTCAGTTTATGGAAGGTACCAGTATTTCCGCTCAGTTTATGGAAGGTACCAGTATTTACGCACAGTTTATGGAAGGTACCAGTATTTCTGCTCAGTTTATGGAATGTACAAGTATTTACATTTAGTTTATGGAAGGTACTAGTATCTGCACTCAGTTTATGGAGGGCACCAGTATTTACGCTCAGTTTATGGAAGGTACCAGTATTTACGCTCAGTTTATGGAAGGTACCAGTATTTACGCTCAGTTTATGGAAGGTACCAGTATTTACGCTCAGTTTATGGAAGGTACCAGTATTTACGCTCAGTTTATGGAAGTTACTAGTATTTACGCTCAGTTTATGGAGGGCACCAGTATTTACGCTCAGTTTATGGAAGGTACCAGTATTTCTGCTCAGTTTATGGAAGGTACCAGTATTTACGCTCAGTTTATGGAAGGTACCAGTATTTACGCTCAGTTTATGGAAGGTACCAGTATTCTGCTCAGTTTATGGAAGGTCCCAGTATTTACGCTCAGTTTATGGAAGGTCCCAGTATTTACGCTCAGTTTATGGAAGGTACCAGTATTTCAGCTCAGTTTATGGAAGGTACCAGTATTTACGCTCAGTTTATGGAAGGTACCAGTATTTACGCTCAGTTTATGGAAGGTACCAGTATTTCTGCTCAGTTTATGGAAGGTACCAGTATTTACGCTCAGTTTATGGAAGGTACCAGTATTTACGCTCAGTTTATGGAAGTTACCAGTATTTATGCTCAGTTTATGGAGGGCACCAGTATTTACGCTCAGTTTATGGAAGGTACCAGTATTTACGCTCAGTTTATGGAAGGTACCAGTATTTACGCTCAATTTATGGAAGGAACCAGTATTTCTGCTCAGTTTATGGAAGGTACAAGCATTTACGCTCAGTTTATGGAAGGTACCAGTATTTACGCTCAGTTTATGGAAGGTACCAGTATTTACGCTCAGTTTATGGAAGGTACCAGTATTTACGCTCAGATTATGGAAGGTACCAGTATTTCTGCTCAGTTTATGGAAGGTACCAGTATTTACGCTCAGTTTATGGAAGGTACCAGTATTTACGCTCAGTTTATGGAAGTTACCAGTATTTACGCTCAGTTTATGGAGGGTACCGGTATTTACACTCAGTTGATGGAGGGCACCAGTATTTACGTTTAGTTTATGGAAGGTACTAGTATCTGCACTCAGTTTATGGAAGGTACCAGTATTTACCCCCAGTTTATGGAGGGTACCAGTATTTACGCTCAGTTTATGGAAGGTACCAGTATTTACGCTCAGTTTATGGAGGGTACCGGTATTTACACTCAGTTGATGGAGGGCACCAGTATTTACGCTCAGTTTATGGAAGGTACCAGTATTTCCGCTCAGTTTATGGAAGGTACCAGTATTTCCGCTCAGTTTATGGAAGGTACCAGTATTTACGCTCAGTTTATGGAAGGTACCAGTATTTATGCTCAGTTTATAGAAGGTACCAGTATTTACGCTCAGTTTATGGAAGGTACCAGTATTTACGCTCAGTTTATGGAAGGTACCAGTATTTACGCTCAGTTTATGGAAGGTACCAGTATTTACGCTCAGTTTATGGAAGGTACCAGTATTTACGCTCAGTTTATGGAAGGTACCAGTATTTCCGCTCAGTTTATGGAAGGTACCAGTATTTCCGCTCAGTTTATGGAAGGTACCAGTATTTACGCTCAGTTTATGGAAGGTACCAGTATTTATGCTCAGTTTATAGAAGGTACCAGTATTTACGCTCAGTTTATGGAAGGTACCAGTATTTACGCTCAGTTTATGGAAGGTCCCAGTATTTCCGCTCAGTTTATGGAAGGTACCAGTATTTACGCTCAGTTTATGGAAGGTACCAGTATTTATGCTCAGTTTATGGAAGGTACCAGTATTTACGCTCAGTTTATGGAAGGTACCAGTATTTACGCTCAGTTTATGGAAGGTACCAGTATTTCTGCTCAGTTTATGGAAGGTACCAGTATTTACGCTCAGTTTATGGAAGGTACCAGTATTTACGCTCAGTTTATGGAAGTTACTAGTATTTACGCTCAGTTTATGGAGGGCACCAGTATTTACGCTCAGTTTATGGAAGGTACCAGTATTTACGCTCAGTTTATGGAAGGCACCAGTATTTATGCTCAGTTTATAGAAGGTACCAGTATTTACGCTCAGTTTATGGAAGGTACCAGTATTTACGCTCAGTTTATGGAAGTTACTAGTATTTACGCTCAGTTTATGGAAGGTACCAGTATTTCCGCTCAGTTTATGGAAGGTACCAGTATTTACGCTCAGTTTATGGAAGGCACCAGTATTTATGCTCAGTTTATAGAAGGTACCAGTATTTACGCTCAGTTTATGGAAGGTACCAGTATTTCCGCTCAGTTTATGGAAGGTACCAGTATTTACGCTCAGTTTATGGAAGGTACCAGTATTTCTGCTCAGTTTATGGAAGGTACCAGTATTTACGCTCAGTTTATGGAAGGTACCAGTATTTACGCTCAGTTTATGGAAGTTACTAGTATTTACGCTCAGTTTATGGAGGGCACCAGTATTTACGCTCAGTTTATGGAAGGTACCAGTATTTACGCTCAGTTTATGGAAGGCACCAGTATTTATGCTCAGTTTATAGAAGGTACCAGTATTTACGCTCAGTTTATGGAAGGTACCAGTATTTCCGCTCAGTTTATGGAAGGTACCAGTATTTACGCTCAGTTTATGGAAGGTACCAGTATTTATGCTCAGTTTATGGAAGGTACCAGTATTTACGCTCAGTTTATGGAAGGTACCAGTATTTACGCTCAGTTTATGGAAGGTACCAGTATTTACGCTCAGTTTATGGAAGGTACCAGTATTTACGCTCAGTTTTGTGAGGGTACCAGTATTTACGCTCAGTTTATGGAAGGTCCCAGTATTAACGCTCAGTTTATGGAGGGTACCAGTATTTCCGCTCAGTTTATGGAAGGTACCAGTATTTCCGCTCAGTTTATGGAGGGTACCAGTATTTCCGCTCAGTTTATGGAGGGTACCAGTATTTCCGCTCAGTTTATGGAGGGTACCAGTATTTTCTCTCAGTTCATGGAGGGCACCAGTATTTTCTCTCAGTTTATGGAATGTACCAGTATTTCCGCTCAGTTTATGGAGGGTACCAGTATTTACGCTCAGTTTATGGAGGGTACCAGTATTTACGCTCAGTTTATGGAAGGTACCAGTATTTACGCTCAGTTTATGGAAGGTACCAGTATTTCCGCTCAGTTTATGGAAGGTACCAGTATTTACGCTCAGTTTATGGAAGGTACCAGTATTTATGCTCATTTTATGGAAGGTACCAGTATTTACGCTCAGTTTATGGAAGGTACCAGTATTTACGCTCAGTTTATGGAAGGTACCAGTATTTCCGCTCAGTTTATGGAGGGTACCAGTATTTCCGCTCAGTTTATGGAGGGTACCAGTATTTTCTCTCAGTTCATGGAGGGCACCAGTATTTTCTCTCAGTTTATGGAATGTACCAGTATTTCCGCTCAGTTTATGGAGGGTACCAGTATTTACGCTCAGTTTATGGAAGGTACCAGTATTTCCGCTCAGTTTATGGAGGGTACCAGTATTTACGCTCAGTTTATGGAAGGTACCAGTATTTCCGCTTAGGTTATGGAAGGTACCAGTATTTTCTCTCAGTTTATGGAAGGTACCAGTATTTACGCTCAGTTTATGGAAGGTACCAGTATTTACGCTCAGTTTATGGAGGGTACCAGTATTTTCTCTCAGTTTATGGAAGGTACCAGTATTTTCTCTCAGTTTATGGAGGGTACCAGTATTTCCGCTCAGTTTATGGAGGGTACCAGTATTTACGCTCAGTGTATGGAGGGTACCAGGATTTTCTTTCAGTTTATGGAAGGTACCAGTATTTACGCTCAGTTTATGGAAGGTACCAGTATTTCTGCTCAGTTTATGGAGGGTACCAGTATTTCCGCTCAGTTTATGGAGGGTACCAGTATTTTCTCTCAGTTCATGGAGGGCACCAGTATTTTCTCTCAGTTTATGGAATGTACCAGTATTTCCGCTCAGTTTATGGAGGGTACCAGTATTTACGCTCAATTTATGGAAGGTACCAGTATTTCCGCTCAGTTTATGGAGGGTACCAGTATTTACGCTCAGTTTATGGAAGGTACCAGTATTTCCGCTCAGTTTATGGAAGGTACCAGTATTTACGCTCAGTTTATGGAAGGTACCAGTATTTCCGCTCAGTTTATGGAATGTACAAGTATTTACATTTAGTTTATGGAAGGTACTAGTATCTGCACTCAGTTTATGGAAGGTACCAGTATTTACGCTCAGTTTATGGAAGGTACCAGTATTTACGCTCAGTTTATGGAAGGTACCAGTATTTACACTCAGTTTATGGAAGGTACCAGTATTTATGCTCAGTGTATGGAAGGTACCAATATTTACGCTCAGTTTATGGAAGTTACCAGTATTTAAGCTCAGTTTATGGAGGGCACCAGTATTTACGCTCAGTTTATGGAAGGTAGCAGTATTTCTGCTCAGTTTATGGAAGGTACCAGTATTTACGCTCAGTTTATGGAAGGTACCAGTATTTACGCTCAGTTTATGGAAGGTACCAGTATTTACGCTCAGTTTATGGAGGGTACCAGTATTTCCGCTCAGTTTATGGAGGGTACCAGTATTTCCGCTCAGTTTATGGAGGGTACCAGTATTTTCTCTCAGTTCATGGGGGGCACCAGTATTTTCTCTCAGTTTATGGAATGTACCAGTATTGATGCTCAGTTTATGGAGGGTACAGTATTTACGCTCAGTTTATGGAAGGTACCAGTTTTTCCGCTCAGTTTATGGAGGGTACCAGTATTTACGCTCAGTTTATGGAAGGTACCAGTATTTCCGCTCAGTTTATGGAAGGTACCAGTATTTACGCTCAGTTTATGGAAGGTACCAGTATTTCCGCTCAGTTTATGGAATGTACAAGTATTTACATTTAGTTTATGGAAGGTACTAGTATCTGCACTCAGTTTATGGAAGGTACCAGTATTTACGCTCAGTTTATGGAAGGTACCAGTATTTACGCTCAGTTTATGGAAGGTACCAGTATTTACGCTCAGTTTATGGAAGGTACCAGTATTTACGCTCAGTTTATGGAAGTTACCAGTATTTATGCTCAGTTTATGGAGGGCACCAGTATTTACGCTCAGTTTATGGAATGTACCAGTATTTTTGCTCAGTTTATGGAAGGTACCAGTATTTACGCTCAGTTTATGGAAGGTACCAGTATTTACACTCAGTTTATGGAAGGTACCAGTATTTACGCTCAGTTTATGGAGGGTACCAGTATTTCCACTCAGTTTATGGAGGGTACCAGTATTTCCGCTCAGTTTATGGAGGGTACCAGTATTTTCTCTCAGTTCATGGAGGGCACAAGTATTTTCTCTCAGTTTATGGAATGTACCAGTATTTCCGCTCAGTTTATGGAGGGTACCAGTATTTACGCTCAGTTTATGGAAGGTACCAGTATTTCCGCTCAGTTTATGGAAGGTACCAGTATTTTCTCTCAGTTTATGGAAGGTACCAGTATTTTCTCTCAGTTTATGGAGGGTACCAGTATTTCCGCTCAGTTTATGGAGGGTACCAGTATTTCCGCTCAGTTTATGGAGGGTACCAGTATTTTCTCTCAGTTCATGGAGGGCACCAGTATTTTCTCTCAGTTTATGGAATGTACCAGTATTTCCGCTCAGTTTATGGAGGGTACCAGTATTTACTCTCAGTTTATGGAAGGTACCAGTATTTCCGCTCAGTTTATGGAGGGTACCAGTATTTACGCTCAGTTTATGGAAGGTACCAGTATTTCCGCTCAGTTTATGGAATCTACAAGTATTTACATTTAGTTTATGGAAGGTACTAGTACCTGCACTCAGTTTATGGAAGGTACCAGTATTTACGCTCAGTTTATGGAAAGTACCAGTATTTACGCTCAGTTTATGGAAGGTACCAGTATTTACGCTCAGTTTATGGAAGGTACCAGTATTTGCGCTCAGTTTATGGAAGGTACCAGTATTTACGCTCAGTTTATGGAAGGTACCAGTATTTACGCTCAGTTTATGGAGGGCACCAGTATTTACGCTCAGTTTATGGAAGGTACCAGTATTTCTGCTCAGTTTATGGAAGGTACCAGTATTTACGCTCAGTTTATGGAAGGTACCAGTATTTACGCTCAGTTTATGGAAGGTACCAGTATTTACGCTCAGTTTATGGAGGGTACCAGTATTTCCGCTCAGTTTATGGAGGGTACCAGTATTTCCGCTCAGTTTATGGAGGGTACCAGTATTTTCTTTCAGTTCATGGAGGGCACCAGTATTTTCTCTCAGTTTATGGAATGTACCAGTATTTCCGCTCAGTTTATGGAGGGTACCAGTATTTACGCTCAGTTTATGGAAGGTACCAGTATTTCCGCTCAGTTTATGGAGGGTACCAGTATTTACGCTCAGTTTATGGAAGGTACCAGTATTTCCGCTCAGTTTATGGAATGTACAAGTATTTACATTTAGTTTATGGAAGGTACTAGTATCTGCACTCAGTTTAAGGAAGGTACCAGTATTTACGCTCAGTTTATGGAAGGTACCAGTATTTACGCTCAGTTTATGGAAGGTACCAGTATTTACGCTCAGTTTATGGAAAGTACCAGTATTTACGCTCAGTTTATGGAAGTTACCAGTATTTACGCTCAGTTTATGGAGGGCACCAGTATTTACGCTCAGTTTATGGAAGGTACCAGTATTTCTGCTCAGTTTATGGAAGGTACCAGTATTTACGCTCAGTTTATGGAAGGTACCAGTATTTACGCTCAGTTTATGGAAGGTACCAGTATTTCCGCTCAGTTTATGGAAGGTCCCAGTATTTACGCTCAGTTTATGGAAGGTACCAGTATTTCAGCTCAGTTTATGGAAGGTACCAGTATTTACGCTCAGTTTATGGAAGGTACCAGTATTTACGCTCAGTTTATGGAAGGTACCAGTATTTACGCTCAGTTTATGGAAGGTACCAGTATTTCTGCTCAGTTTATGGAAGGTACCAGTATTTACGCTCAGTTTATGGAAGGTACCAGTATATACGCTCAGTTTATGGAAGTTACCAGTATTTACGCTCAGTTTATGGAGGGCACCAGTATTTACGCTCAGTTTATGGAAGGTACCAATATTTACGCTCAGTTTATGGAGGGTACCAGTATTTCCGCTCAGTTTATGGAGGGTACCAGTATTTCCGCTCAGTTTATGGAAGGTACCAGTATTTATGCTCAGTTTATGGAAGGTACCAGTATTTACGCTCAGTTTATGGAAGGTACCAGTATTTACGCTCAGTTTATGGAAGGTACCAGTATTTACGCTCAGTTTATGGAGGGTACCAGTATTTCCGCTCAGTTTATGGAGGGTACCAGTATTTCCGCTCAGTTTATGGAGGGTACCAGTATTTTCTTTCAGTTCATGGAGGGCACCAGTATTTTCTCTCAGTTTATGGAATGTACCAGTATTTCCGCTCAGTTTATGGAGGGTACCAGTATTTACGCTCAGTTTATGGAAGGTACCAGTATTTCCGCTCAGTTTGTGGAGGGTACCAGTATTTACGCTCAGTTTATGGAAGGTACCAGTATTTCCGCTCAGTTTATGGAATGTACAAGTATTTACATTTAGTTTATGGAAGGTACTAGTATCTGCACTCAGTTTAAGGAAGGTACCAGTATTTACGCTCAGTTTATGGAAGGTACCAGTATTTACGCTCAGTTTATGGAAGGTACCAGTATTTACGCTCAGTTTATGGAAGGTACCAGTATTTACGCTCAGTTTATGGAAAGTACCAGTATTTACGCTCAGTTTATGGAAGTTACCAGTATTTACGCTCAGTTTATGGAGGGCACCAGTATTTCCGCTCAGTTTATGGAAGGTACCAGTATTTACGCTCAGTTTATGGAAGGTACCAGTATTTACGCTCAGTTTATGGACGGTACCAGTATTTACGCTCAGTTTATGGAAGGTACCAGTATTTACGCTCAGTTTATGGAGGGTACCAGTATTTCCGCTCAGTTTATGGAGGGTACCAGTATTTACGCTCAGTTTATGGAAGGTACCAGTATTTTCTCTCAGTTTATGGAGGGTACCAGTATTTCCGCTCAGTTTATGGAGGGTACCAGTATTTACGCTCAGTCTATGGAGGGTACCAGGATTTTCTTTCAGTTTATGGAAGGTACCAGTATTTCCGCTCAGTTTATGGAGGGTACCCGTATTTCCGCTCAGTTTATGGAGGGTACCAGTATTTTCTCTCAGTTTATGGAAGGTACCAGTATTTCCGCTCAGTTTATGGAGGGTACCAGTATTTACGCTCAGTTTATGGAAGGTACCAGTATTTACGCTCAGTTTATGGAAGGTACCAGTATTTCCGCTCAGTTTATGGAATGTACAAGTATTTACATTTAGTTTATGGAAGGTACTAGTATCTGCACTCAGTTTATGGAAGGTACCAGTATTTACGCTCAGTTTATGGAAGGTACCAGTATTTACGCTCAGTTTATGGAAGGTACCAGTATTTCTGCTCAGTTTATGGAAGGTACCAGTATTTACGCTCAGTTTATAGAAGGTACCAGTATTTACGCTCAGTTTATGGAAGGTACCAGTATTTACGCTCAGTTTATGGAGGGTACCAGTATTTCCGCTCAGTTTATGGAGGGTACCAGTATTTCCGCTCAGTTTATGGAGGGTACCAGTATTTTCTTTCAGTTCATGGAGGGCACCAGTATTTTCTCTCAGTTTATGGAATGTACCAGTATTTCCGCTCAGTTTATGGAGGGTACCAGTATTTACGCTCAGTTTATGGAAGGTACCAGTATTTACGCTCAGTTTATGGAGGGTACCAGTATTTACGCTCAGTTTATGGAAGGTACCAGTATTTCCGCTCAGTTTATGGAATGTACAAGTATTTACATTTAGTTTATGGAAGGTACTAGTATCTGCACTCAGTTTAAGGAAGGTACCAGTATTTACGCTCAGTTTATGGAAGGTACCAGTATTTACGCTCAGTTTATGGAAGTTACCAGTATTTACGCTCAGTTTATGGAAAGTACCAGTATTTACGCTCAGTTTATGGAAGTTACCAGTATTTACGCTCAGTTTATGGAGGGCACCAGTATTTACGCTCAGTTTATGGAAGGTACCAGTATTTCTGCTCAGTTTATGGAAGGTACCAGTATTTACGCTCAGTTTATGGAAGGTACCAGTATTTACGCTCAGTTTATGGAAGGTACCAGTATTTCCGCTCAGGTTATGGAAGGTCCCAGTATTTACGCTCAGTTTATGGAAGGTACCAGTATTTATGCTCAGTGTATGGAAGGTACCAATATTTACGCTCAGTTTATGGAAGTTACCAGTATTTACGCTCAGTTTATGGAGGGCACCAGTATTTACGCTCAGTTTATGGAAGGTAGCAGTATTTCTGCTCAGTTTATGGAAGGTACCAGTATTTACGCTCAGTTTATGGAAGGTACCAGTATTTACGCTCAGTTTATGGAAGGTACCAGTATTTACGCTCAGTTTATGGAGGGTACCAGTATTTCCGCTCAGTTTATGGAGGGTACCAGTATTTCCGCTCAGTTTATGGAGGGTACCAGTATTTTCTCTCAGTTCATGGGGGGCACCAGTATTTTCTCTCAGTTTATGGAATGTACCAGTATTGATGCTCAGTTTATGGAGGGTACAGTATTTACGCTCAGTTTATGGAAGGTACCAGTATTTCCGCTCAGTTTATGGAGGGTACCAGTATTTACGCTCAGTTTATGGAAGGTACCAGTATTTCCGCTCAGTTTATGGAAGGTACCAGTATTTACGCTCAGTTTATGGAAGGTACCAGTATTTCCGCTCAGTTTATGGAATGTACAAGTATTTACATTTAGTTTATGGAAGGTACTAGTATCTGCACTCAGTTTATGGAAGGTACCAGTATTTACGCTCAGTTTATGGAAGGTACCAGTATTTACGCTCAGTTTATGGAAGGTACCAGTATTTACGCTCAGTTTATGGAAGGTACCAGTATTTACGCTCAGTTTATGGAAGTTACCAGTATTTATGCTCAGTTTATGGAGGGCACCAGTATTTACGCTCAGTTTATGGAAGGTACCAGTATTTTTGCTCAGTTTATGGAAGGTACCAGTATTTACGCTCAGTTTATGGAAGGTACCAGTATTTACACTCAGTTTATGGAAGGTACCAGTATTTACGCTCAGTTTATGGAGGGTACCAGTATTTCCACTCAGTTTATGGAGGGTACCAGTATTTCCGCTCAGTTTATGGAGGGTACCAGTATTTTCTCTCAGTTCATGGAGGGCACAAGTATTTTCTCTCAGTTTATGGAATGTACCAGTATTTCCGCTCAGTTTATGGAGGGTACCAGTATTTACGCTCAGTTTATGGAAGGTACCAGTATTTCCGCTCAGTTTATGGAAGGTACCAGTATTTTCTCTCTGTTTATGGAAGGTACCAGTATTTTCTCTCAGTTTATGGAGGGTACCAGTATTTCCGCTCAGTTTATGGAGGGTACCAGTATTTACGCTCAGTCTATGGAGGGTACCAGGATTTTCTTTCAGTTTATGGAAGGTACCAGTATTTCCGCTCAGTTTATGGAGGGTACCAGTATTTCCGCTCAGTTTATGGAGGGTACCAGTATTTTCTCTCAGTTCATGGAGGGCACCAGTATTTTCTCTCAGTTTATGGAATGTACCAGTATTTCCGCTCAGTTTATGGAGGGTACCAGTATTTACTCTCAGTTTATGGAAGGTACCAGTATTTCCGCTCAGTTTATGGAGGGTACCAGTATTTACGCTCAGTTTATGGAAGGTACCAGTATTTCCGCTCAGTTTATGGAATGTACAAGTATTTACATTTAGTTTATGGAAGGTACTAGTACCTGCACTCAGTTTATGGAAGGTACCAGTATTTACGCTCAGTTTATGGAAAGTACCAGTATTTACGCTCAGTTTATGGAAGGTACCAGTATTTACGCTCAGTTTATGGAAGGTACCAGTATTTGCGCTCAGTTTATGGAAGGTACCAGTATTTACGCTCAGTTTATGGAAGGTACCAGTATTTACGCTCAGTTTATGGAGGGCACCAGTATTTACGCTCAGTTTATGGAAGGTACCAGTATTTCTGCTCAGTTTATGGAAGGTACCAGTATTTACGCTCAGTTTATGGAAGGTACCAGTATTTACGCTCAGTTTATGGAAGGTACCAGTATTTACGCTCAGTTTATGGAGGGTACCAGTATTTTCTTTCAGTTCATGGAGGGCACCAGTATTTTCTCTCAGTTTATGGAATGTACCAGTATTTCCGCTCAGTTTATGGAGGGTACCAGTATTTACGCTCAGTTTATGGAAGGTACCAGTATTTCCGCTCAGTTTATGGAGGGTACCAGTATTTACGCTCAGTTTATGGAAGGTACCAGTATTTCCGCTCAGTTTATGGAATGTACAAGTATTTACATTTAGTTTATGGAAGGTACTAGTATCTGCACTCAGTTTAAGGAAGGTACCAGTATTTACGCTCAGTTTATGGAAGGTACCAGTATTTACGCTCAGTTTATGGAAGGTACCAGTATTTACGCTCAGTTTATGGAAAGTACCAGTATTTACGCTCAGTTTATGGAAGTTATCAGTATTTACGCTCAGTTTATGGAGGGCACCAGTATTTACGCTCAGTTTATGGAAGGTACCAGTATTTCTGCTCAGTTTATGGAAGGTACCAGTATTTACGCTCAGTTTATGGAAGGTACCAGTATTTACGCTCAGTTTATGGAAGGTACCAGTATTTCTGCTCAGTTTATGGAAGGTACCAGTATTTACGCTCAGTTTATGGAAGGTACCAGTATTTACGCTCAGTTTATGGAAGGTACCAGTATTTACGCTCAGTTTATGGAGGGTACCAGTATTTTCTTTCAGTTCATGGAGGGCACCAGTATTTTCTCTCAGTTTATGGAATGTACCAGTATTTCCGCTCAGTTTATGGAGGGTACCAGTATTTACGCTCAGTTTATGGAAGGTACCAGTATTTCCGCTCAGTTTATGGAGGGTACCAGTATTTACGCTCAGTTTATGGAAGGTACCAGTATTTCCGCTCAGTTTATGGAATGTACAAGTATTTACATTTAGTTTATGGAAGGTACTAGTATCTGCACTCAGTTTAAGGAAGGTACCAGTATTTACGCTCAGTTTATGGAAGGTACCAGTATTTACGCTCAGTTTATGGAAGGTACCAGTATTTAAGCTCAGTTTATGGAAAGTACCAGTATTTACGCTCAGTTTATGGAAGTTACCAGTATTTACGCTCAGTTTATGGAGGGCACCAGTATTTACGCTCAGTTTATGGAAGGTACCAGTATTTCTGCTCAGTTTATGGAAGGTACCAGTATTTACGCTCAGTTTATGGAAGGTACCAGTATTTACGCTCAGTTTATGGAAGGTACCAGTATTTCCGCTCAGTTTATGGAAGGTCCCAGTATTTACGCTCAGTTTATGGAAGGTACCAGTATTTCAGCTCAGTTTATGGAAGGTACCAGTATTTACGCTCAGTTTATGGAAGGTACCAGTATTTACGCTCAGTTTATGGAAGGTACCAGTATTTACGCTCAGTTTATGGAAGGTACCAGTATTTCTGCTCAGTTTATGGAAGGTACCAGTATTTACGCTCAGTTTATGGAAGGTACCAGTATATACGCTCAGTTTATGGAAGTTACCAGTATTTACGCTCAGTTTAAGGAAGGTACCAGTATTTACGCTCAGTTTATGGAAGGTACCAGTATTTACGCTCAGTTTATGGAAGGTACCAGTATTTACGCTCAGTTTATGGAAGGTACCAGTATTTACGCTCAGTTTATGGAAAGTACCAGTATTTACGCTCAGTTTATGGAAGTTACCAGTATTTACGCTCAGTTTATGGAGGGCACCAGTATTTCCGCTCAGTTTATGGAAGGTACCAGTATTTACGCTCAGTTTATGGAAGGTACCAGTATTTACACTCAGTTTATGGACGGTACCAGTATTTACGCTCAGTTTATGGAAGGTACCAGTATTTACGCTCAGTTTATGGAGGGTACCAGTATTTCCGCTCAGTTTATGGAGGGTACCAGTATTTACGCTCAGTTTATGGAAGGTACCAGTATTTTCTCTCAGTTTATGGAGGGTACCAGTATTTCCGCTCAGTTTATGGAAGGTACCAGTATTTACGCTCAGTCTATGGAGGGTACCAGGATTTTCTTTCAGTTTATGGAAGGTACCAGTATTTCCGCTCAGTTTATGGAGGGTACCCGTATTTCCGCTCAGTTTATGGAGGGTACCAGTATTTTCTCTCAGTTTATGGAAGGTACCAGTATTTCCGCTCAGTTTATGGAGGGTACCAGTATTTACGCTCAGTTTATGGAAGGTACCAGTATTTCCGCTCAGTTTATGGAAGGTACCAGTATTTACGCTCAGTTTATGGAAGGTACCAGTATTTCCGCTCAGTTTATGGAATGTACAAGTATTTACATTTAGTTTATGGAAGGTACTAGTATCTGCACTCAGTTTATGGAAGGTACCAGTATTTAAGCTCAGTTTATGGAAAGTACCAGTATTTACGCTCAGTTTATGGAAGGTACCAGTATTTCTGCTCAGTTTATGGAAGGTACCAGTATTTACGCTCAGTTTATAGAAGGTACCAGTATTTACGCTCAGTTTATGGAAGGTACCAGTATTTACGCTCAGTTTATGGAGGGTACCAGTATTTCCGCTCAGTTTATGGAGGGTACCAGTATTTCCGCTCAGTTTATGGAGGGTACCAGTATTTTCTTTCAGTTCATGGAGGGCACCAGTATTTTCTCTCAGTTTATGGAATGTACCAGTATTTCCGCTCAGTTTATGGAGGGTACCAGTATTTACGCTCAGTTTATGGAAGGTACCAGTATTTACGCTCAGTTTATGGAGGGTACCAGTATTTACGCTCAGTTTATGGAAGGTACCAGTATTTCCGCTCAGTTTATGGAATGTACAAGTATTTACATTTAGTTTATGGAAGGTACTAGTATCTGAACTCAGTTTAAGGAAGGTACCAGTATTTACGCTCAGTTTATGGAAGGTACCAGTATTTACGCTCAGTTTATGGAAGTTACCAGTATTTACGCTCAGTTTATGGAAAGTACCAGTATTTACGCTCAGTTTATGGAAGTTACCAGTATTTACGCTCAGTTTATGGAGGGCACCAGTATTTACGCTCAGTTTATGGAAGGTACCAGTATTTCTGCTCAGTTTATGGAAGGTACCAGTATTTACGCTCAGTTTATGGAAGGTACCAGTATTTACGCTCAGTTTATGGAAGGTACCAGTATTTCCGCTCAGTTTATGGAAGGTCCCAGTATTTACGCTCAGTTTATGGAAGGTACCAGTATTTCAGCTCAGTTTATGGAAGGTACCAGTATTTACGCTCAGTTTATGGAAGGCACCAGTATTTACGCTCAGTTTATGGAAGGTACCAGTATTTCTGCTCAGTTTATGGAAGGTACCAGTATTTACGCTCAGTTTATGGAAGTTACCAGTATTTACGCTCAGTTTATGGAGGGCACCAGTATTTACGCTCAGTTTATGGAAGGTACCAGTATTTACGCTCAGTTTATGGAAGGTACCAGTATTTACTCTCAGTTTATGGAAGGTACCAGTATTTACGCTCAGTTTATGGAAGGTACCAGTATTTCCGCTCAGTTTATGGAACGTACCAGTATTTCCGCTCAGTTTATGGAGGGTACCAGTATTTCGGCTCAGTTTATGGAGGGTACCAGTATTTTCTCTCAGTTCATGGAGGGCACCAGTATTTTCTCTCAGTTTATGGAATGTACCAGTATTTCCGCTCAGTTTATGGAGGGTACCAGTATTTACGCTCAGTTTATGGAAGGTACCAGTATTTCCGCTCAATTTATGGAGGGTACCAGTATTTACGCTCAGTTTATGGAAGGTACCAGTATTTCCGCTCAGTTTATGGAAGGTACCAGTATTTACGCTCAGTTTATGGAAGGTACCAGTATTTCCGCTCAGTTTATGGAATGTACCAGTATTTCCGCTCAGTTTATGGAGGGTACCAGTATTTCGGCTCAGTTTATGGAGGGTACCAGTATTTTCTCTCAGTTCATGGAGGGCACCAGTATTTTCTCTCAGTTTATGGAACGTACCAGTATTTACGCTCAGTTTATGGAAGGTACCAGTATTTACGCTCAGTTTATGGAAGGTACCAGTATTTACGCTCAGTTTATGGAAGGTACCAGTATTTATGCTCAGTTTATGGAAGGTACCAGTATTTACGCTCAGTTTATGGAAGTTACCAGTATTTACGCTCAGTTTATGGAGGGCACCAGTATTTACGCTCAGTTTATGGAAGGTACCAGTATTTCTGCTCAGTTTATGGAAGGTACCAGTATTTACGCTCAGTTTATGGAAGGTACCAGTATTTACGCTCAGTTTATGGAAGGTACCAGTATTTCCGCTCAGTTTATGGAAGGTCCCAGTATTTACGTTCAGTTTATGGAAGGTACCAGTATTTCAGCTTAGTTTATGGAAGGTACCAGTATTTACGCTAAGTTTATGGAAGGTACCAGTATTTACGCTCAGTTTATGGAAGGTACCAGTATTTACGCTCAGTTTATGGAAGGTACCAGTATTTACGCTCAGTTTATGGAAGGTACCAGTATTTACGCTCAGTTTATGGAAGGTACCAGTATTTACGCTCAGTTTATGGAAGGTACCAGTATTTACGCTCAGTTTATGGAAGGTACCAGTATTTACGCTCAGTTTATGGAAGTTACCAGTATTTACGCTCAGTTTATGGAGGGTACCGGTATTTACACTCAGTTGATGGAGGGCACCAGTATTTACGTTTAGTTTATGGAAGGTACTAGTATCTGCACTCAGTTTATGGAAGGTACCAGTATTTACCCTCAGTTTATGGAGGGTACCAGTATTTACGCTCAGTTTATGGAATGTACCAGTATTTACGCTCAATTTATGGAAGGTACCAGTATTTCCGCTCAGTTTATGGAAGGTACCAGTATTTACCCTCAGTTTATGGAGGGTACCAGTATTTACGCTCAGTTTATGGAGGGTACCAGTATTTACGCTCAATTTATGGAAGGTACCAGTATTTCCGCTCAGTTTATGGAAGGTACCAGTATTTACGCTCAGTTTATGGAAGGTACCAGTATTTCTGCTCAGTTTATGGAAGGTACCAGTATTTCCGCTCAGTTTATGGAAGGTACCAGTATTTACGCTCAGTTTATGGAAGGTACCAGTATTTACGCTCAGTTTATGGAAGGTACCAGTATTTCCGCTCAGTTTATGGAAGGTACCAGTATTTCCGCTCAGTTTATGGAAGGTACCAGTATTTCCGCTCAGTTTATGGAAGGTACCAGTATTTCCGCTCAGTTTATGGAAGGTACCAGTATTTACGCTCAGTTTATGGAAGGTACCAGTATTTACGCTCAGTTTATGGAAGGTACCAGTATTTCCGCTCAGTTTATGGAAGGTACCAGTATTTACGCTCAGTTTATGGAAGGTACCAGTATTTACGCTCAGTTTATGGAAGTTACCAGTATTTACGCTCAGTTTTTGGAAGGTACCAGTATTTACGCTCAGTTTATGGAAGGTACCAGTATTTACGCTCAGTTTATGGAGGGTACCGGTATTTACACTCAGTTGATGGAGGGCACCAGTATTTACGTTTAGTTTATGGAAGGTACCAGTATTTCCGCTCAGTTTATGGGGGGCACCAGTATTTACACTCAGTTTATGGAGGGCACCAGTATTTACGCTCAGTTTATGGAGAGCACCAGTATTTACGCTCAGTTTATGGAGGGTACCAGTATTTACGCTCAATTTATGGAGGGCATCAGTATTTACGCTCAGTTTATGGAGGGCACCAGTATTTACGCTCAGTTTATGGAGAACACCAGTATTTAGGCTCAGTTTATGGAGGGTACCAGTATTTACGCTCAATTTATGGAGGGCATCAGTATTTACACTCAGTTTATGGAGGGCACCAGTATTTACGCTCAGTTTATGGAGAACACCAGTATTTACGCTCAGTTTATGGAGGGTACCAGTATTTACGCTCAATTTATGGAGGGCATCAGTATTTACGCTCAGTTTATGGAGGGTACCAGTATTTACGCTCAGTTTATGGAGGGCACCAGTATTTACGCTCAGTTTATGGAGGGCACCAGTATTTACGCTCAGTTTATGGAGGGCACCAGTATTTACGCTCAGTATATGGAGGGCACCAGTATTCACTCTGTTTATGGAGGGTACCAGTATTTACGCATAGTGGGAATAACCGAGACATGGTTAGATGAAAACTATGACTGGGCAGTTAACTTACAGGGTTAGTCTGTTTAGAAAGGATCGCAAAAATCGGAGAGGAGGAGGGGTTTGTCTCTATGTAAAGTCTTGTCTAAAGTCCACTTTAAGGGAGGATATTAGCGAAGGGAATGAGGATGTCGAGTCCATATGGGTTGAAATTCACAGAGGGAAAAATGGTAACAAAATTCTCATTGGGGTCTGTTACAAACCCCCAAATATAACAGAAATCATGGAAAGTCTACTTCTAAAGCAGATAGATGAAGCTGCAACCCATAATGAGGTCCTGGTTATGGGGGACTTTAACTACCCGGATATTAACTGAGAAACAGAAACCTGTGAAACCCATAAAGGCAACAGGTTTCTGCTAATAACCAAGAAAAATTATCTTTCACAATTGGTGCAGATTCCAACCAGAGGAACAGCACTTTTAGACCTAATACTATCTAATAGACCTGACAGAATAACAAATCTGCAGGTGGTCGGGCATCTAGGAAATAGCGACCACAATATTGTACAGTTTCACCTGTCTTTCACTAGGGGGACTTGTCAGGGAGTCACAAAAACACTGAACTTTAGGAAGGCAAAGTTTGACCAGCTTAGAGATGCCCTTAATCTGGTAGACTGGGACAATATCCTCAGAAATAAGAATACAGATAATAAATGGGAAATGTTTAAGAACATCCTAAATAGGCAGTGTAAGCGGTTTATACCTTGTGGAAATAAAAGTACTAGAAATAGGAAAAACCCAATGTGGCTAAACAAAAAAGTAAGACAGGCAATTAACAGTAAAAAGAAAGCATTTGCACTACTAAAGCAGGATGGCACCATTGAAGCTCTAAAAAACTATAGGGAGAAAAATACTTTATCTAAAAAACTAATTAAAGCTGCCAAAAAGGAAACAGAGAAGCACATTGCTAAGGAGAGTAAAACTAATCCCAAACTGTTCTTCAACTATATCAATAGTAAAAGAATAAAAACTGAAAATGTAGGCCCCTTAAAAAATAGTGAGGAAAGAATGGTTGTAGATGACGAGGAAAAAGCTAACATATTAAACACCTTCTTCTCCACGGTATTCACGGTGGAAAATGAAATGCTAGGTCAAATCCCAAGAAACAATGAAAACCCTATATTATGGGTCACCAATCTAACCCACGAAGAGGTGCGAAACCGGCTAAATAAGATTAAAATAGATAAATCTCCGGGTCCGGATGGCATACACCCACGAGTACTAAGAGAACTAAGTAATGTAATAGATAAACCATTGTTTCTTATTTTTAGGGACTCTATAGTGACTGGGTCTGTTCCGCAGGACTGGCGCACAGCAAATGTGGTGCCAATATTCAAAAAGGGCTCTAAAAGTAAACCTGGAAATTATAGGCCAGTAAGTCTAATCTCTATTGTTGGTAAAATATTTGAAGGGTTTCTGAGGGATG
Source organism: Ranitomeya imitator (assembly GCF_032444005.1). Classification (NCBI taxonomy): domain Eukaryota; kingdom Metazoa; phylum Chordata; class Amphibia; order Anura; family Dendrobatidae; genus Ranitomeya; species Ranitomeya imitator. The sequence goes on from NC_091283.1 coordinate 589,566,765, forward strand.
TTATTCTGGATTATCTCAATGAGAATAACTGTTTAACTCCATATCAGCATGGGTTTATGAGAAATCGCTCCTGTCAAACCAATCTAATCAGTTTTTATGAAGAGGTAAGCTATAGGCTGGACCACGGTGAGTCATTGGACGTGGTATATCTCGATTTTTCCAAAGAGTTTGATACCGTGCCGCACAAGAGGTTGGTACACAAAATGAGAATGCTTGGTCTGGGGGAAAATGTGTGTAAATGGGTTAGTAACTGGCTTAGTTATAGAAAGCAGAGGGTGGTTATAAATGGTATAGTCTCTAACTGGGTCGCTGTGACCAGTGGGGTACCGCAGGGGTCAGTATTGGGACCTGTTCTCTTCAACATATTCATTAATGATCTGGTAGAAGGTTTACACAGTAAAATATCGATATTTGCAGATGATACAAAACTATGTAAAGCAGTTAATACAAGAGAAGATAGTATTCTGCTACAGATGGATCTGGATAAGTTGGAAACTTGGGCTGAAAGGTGGCAGATGAGGTTTAACAATGATAAATGTAAGGTTATACACATGGGAAGAAGGAATCAATATCACCATTACACACTGAATGGGAAACCACTGGGTAAATCTGACAGGGAGAAGGACTTGGGGATCCTAGTTAATGATAAATTTACCTGGAGCAGCTAGTGCCAGGCAGCAGCTGCCAAGGCAAACAGGATCATGGGGTGCATTAAAAGAGGTCTGGATACAGATGATGAGAGCATTATACTGCCTCTGTACAAATCCCTAGTTAGACCGCACATGGAGTACTGTGTCCAGTTTTGGGCAACGGTGCTCAGGAAGGATATAATGGAACTAGAGAGAGTACAAAGGAGGGCAACAAAATTAATAAAGGGGATGAGAGAACTACAATACCCAGATAGATTAGCGAAATTAGGATTATTTAGTCTAGAAAAAAGATGACTGAGGGGCGATCTAATAACCATGTATAAGTATATAAGGGGACAATACAAATATCTCGCTGAGGATCTGTTTATACCAAGGAAGGTAACAGGCATAAGGGGGCATTCTTTGCATCTGGAGGAGAGAAGGTTTTTCCACCAACATAGAAGAGGATTCTTTACTGTTAGGGCAGTGAGAATCTGGAATTGCTTGCCTGAGGAGGTGGTGATGGCGAACTCAGTCGAGGGGTTCAAGAAGAGGCCTGGATGTCTTCCTGGAGAAGAACAATATTGTATCATACAATTATTAGGTTCTGTAGAAGGACGTAGATCTGGGGATTTATTATGATGGAATATAGGCTGAACTGGATGGACAAATGTCTTTTTTCGTCCTTACTAACTATGTTACTATGTTACGCTCAGTTTATGGAGGGTACCAGTATTTACGCTCAGTTTATGGAGGGCACCAGTATTTACGCTCAGATTATGGAAGGTACCAGTATTTACGCTCAGTTTATGGAGGGCACCAGTATTTACACTCAGTTTATGGAGGGCACCAGTATTTACGCTCAGTTTATGGAAGGTACCAGTATTTACGCTCAGTTTATGGAAGGTACCAGTATTTACGCTCAGTTTATGGAGGGTACCAGTATTTATGGAAGGTACTAGTATCTGCACTCAGTTTATGGAGGGTACCGGTATTTATGCTCAGTTTGTTGAGGGTACCAGTATTTACGCTCAGTTTATGAAAGGTACCAATATTTACGCTATGAGATTTGTCAGTGAAACAGGTATGACTATATAAGTAATTTATTGCATAAGTATTTGAGTAGAATTCTGCATGAAAACTGCCCAGAACTGACCTCCATTGTGTTCAATGGAAAATCTAGATTAGTTTTCATGCAAAATGTAAATTTAAAAACTGGTTTAATGGGTAAGATATCACTTTGTGAAGCAGATTCAGCCCCCAAAAAACAGTCTCACAAAGATGAGCCCTACTAAAAGGACTGTTGTTAAGAATCACAGCGCTCTCCAGGGACCTGTCTTCCTGTGGGCTGTGCACCCCTTAATGACTGATGACTTGGACCTTCTGCATTGTCATGCCTCTGGCCCGAGCTGTGCACGCTCCCATACTGCAAGCTTGGGTGCAGGGACACTCATGCTGGTCTGATTCAGTGATCTCTTGCTTCAGAGCAGCGCTTGCAAGCTCTATGGCAAAGCGCCTACAAGCATGATCTCCTTGCCAATAAAACCCACCATCTCTAAAATACGGCAGTGAACAAAAGCATTAAAAATCCCCCTTGTTTTACAGAATGGAGAGGATTTTTAAAGCATCAGTGTGAATGTGCTTGTAAGATGGCAAACACCTTTTTCACTTTCCATTTGCGGCAGTTGCTAATGAAACAGAAGTTAGGATCGTTCCAGATAGCAGTAATCCTATGTAATATTCCGGCACTTAACAGTAAGACCAGAACTCTATATATACGGTCACAGCCAACCTGCTAATGAAGCCTTGTTATCGAAAAGCTCTGTCTGAATATTTTAAATACAAATTATGGCTTGTTCTTTGACATAAGAGACTTTTTGTTCTGTTTTGTTCTCATTCTCAAATACTGATGCAGGCAGAATCATGCAACACTTTTAAAATACCCTGAAAATGTATTTGGTCCTCGTCAAAGGGGCCGTGTCTTATGTGCTTACACTGATGAGAGCTGCCAGTCCGATCTTGGTCTGATTATACTGCCGTTTGATGGCGCCTAATAGTCAGTAGTGATTAAAAGGTCTAGATACAATGCATAACCTATTGTACAATTTTACACATGTTTAAAGGGAATCCATAAACAGGTTTTTGCCATCTAATCTGAGAGCAGCATAATGTTGAGTCCAAGATCCTGACTCCAGCCATATGTCACTTACTGGGCTGCTTGCTGGAGGTAAAATCATAGTTTATCATAGCAGGACATTAGCACTAGTGGACTAGTGAACCTGCTGATACACAGTTATGAGTTCTGTATAACCCCGTCCCCAGCAGTATTTGGCTGCTTTCTGCCTACACACAGAATGCTGGGCGGAGGTGTACAGTACTCAGCATTCAAAGAACGTATACATTTGCAGCAGATAAAACTGTGATTTTTATCGAAGCTACAGAAAGCAGCCCAATAAGTGATACATTGCTAGAATCAGGGCACCTATCTTTACTTTGTGCATGTACATAAAACAGCACTTGACCATAAACTTCCACAACCTCCTATAAACACATATGATTGGCCACAATAAGGCATTTATTCAATACACAGGAGTCTCAGTGTGACAGAGGGGTCTGATAACAGAACGCAATACCCACAGCATCAAACGTATTCATAGATATTGTTGGGATTCACTCACTTTGATAGTCAGTAGTATTCCCACAGGCAATGAGGTTGGTCCAAACACCTTACATTTTATTACTTTCATAATACTCCATTGATTACAAAAACAAAATAGCCTCTTCTGGGCACTAAGGTATGACGACAGAAAAATAAAGAATTTGTGTACCAGCAGACAAATAATATCAGGTAAGGCTCGCCTCTTCAAAACACAGTCCTTTCCCTCTCAGCTTCTGGCTGACCTTGCCAACACTAGAGGACTTTTCTTCCACGCATAGACCACAGTCCCTCACCCATGTGACCAGCCTGGCATTTCCCCTGGCCCAGTTTGGTCAGCAATAAACGATTCTCTGCAGCACTCAGCAGAATCCACACACTGCTCTGCTGCCACCAGCACACTAAGCACCAAGTGAACCCAATTCCCGGTTGTAGACGAAAACTAGGCTGGTGCCTCTAATTAAACCCTTCAGAGCTGGGATTTAACCCTATTCTTCCCAGCTTTCCTACATACCCTTCTAGTATGCCCAAAGCCGAAGGCTGGGCACATCTGCCAACCCACAGTAACTACAGGGCCAGTTTGTATTTTTTTAGTGAGGGGTCGTGGACACTTCTGTATCTCCTCTGCCACCTTTTGCAGTCCCTGCCATTGTCTCTTTTGAGCCAACCAATTATACTTCCTGGGTTTTTCTCCTGGACCTTGAGGAGGTGCTCTTTTACCTGGCCCCTCAATTTGGTCCCTTGACACAACAGACTCCTGGGGAACAACATTTACCACCCTTACATTTTACAGGATATCTTTCAAAGTTAGGTCCTTGAGTTGGTTGGTTCCATAGTTTTCCCTGGTCACCTCCAGCTTATTGATATTAACTTTAGGGGAGGCTTCCACATCTTTATTGCCAACCCATATAGACAATGGCAACTCATCGGCCTTGGCATGTGACAAGGTTTTTATTGATGTAACAGAGGAAAATCATGACCGACAATAATACAATAATATGATGCAACAATTTTTGACCACTCCCACTTTGTGGGTCACAAAACCAGAATGTGTCAATGTTGACCTTGGCCACAGTGAAGTTCTTGGCATCTCCATGAATGCACCTGACGCCACCTCCTTCCCAGGAACTGGTATATGTGGAAGAGTGGCCCCTACCAGGGTCACCAAATTACCGGCCACAGTCACCTGGCACAGGTACAGCACTGAAGCCGTGGTAGGCAAAGTAGGAGTAGCACTGGCCTCCAGAGCAATCCATTGGCACCAAGGTCAAGAGACCAACCAATGGCTGATATATCCCTGAAAGGTGAACTCAGGCTCTATTGACAGCTAAGGACGTTCTCAGCAGCCAACTATCTTTCCACCAAGCTAACTAGATAATTTGCTTACTGTGGATTACCTTGGGCAACCTAGTTTTGTATGAGTGTATAAATCTGTCCTCTGACACTGTTTCCACCATTTGTGCTGAAGAGCACGTCTCAGGCTGCAGCCATTTCTGGACCAGATGTAAGAGATCAAGCATCTGAGACCAAGGAGGCTTGCCCCTTTGGCAGTTCCAGAGGTGCATTTGGCCCTGATGGACTGGGTTACACCCAAATATGCCAGAATCTCTGCCTGCAGCTTGTTGTACTCCTTGGCATCTTGTACGGTGAAGTCATAGTATGCTTTCTGCAGCTCCCCTGTAAGGTATGGAGCCAGAGCCACTGCCAATTGCCCTGGGGGCACTTTTTCCCTGTCTTCCACTTTCTCAAAGACAGGAAAGTCTCCAGCCATTTTCTGCAAGACCTTTTGTACTGTTCACCGCACATTGATATGGTTCCTTTGACTGATGGAAAGCACCATCTCCCTGGCCCAGACAGTTTCTGCTATGCTGTAGCTGCCTTAACCCTGGATATTCAATGTTTACACTGCAATAAGGCTACGTTCACATTTGCGTTGTTGGGCGTTGCGTCGGCGACGCAACGCACAACGCATGCAAAACGCATGCAAAAATGCATTGTTTTGTGACGCATGCGTCCATTTTTGGCTTGATTTTGGACGCAAAAAAAAATGCAACATGCAGCGTCCTCTGCGCCCTGACACTTGCGCCAAAAATGACGCATGCATCACAAAACGCAAGACAAGGTATGTCCATGCGCCCCCATGTTAAATATAGGGGCGCATGATGCATGCGTTGCCGCGGTTGCGCCCGACGCAACGCAAATGTGAACGTAGCCTAACCTGTGCTCTCTGGGACTTCACATCTGCATTTAATCCACCAATTGTAGGGCTTCACTTTCATTGGTAGTCGATAGCGTTCACACAGGCAATGCAATCTGGTCCAAACATTTAAAGTTTTATTAGATTCATAAGACTCCAGTGGTTACAAAAACAAAATAGCCTCTTCCAGGCACAAAGGTACAAATGTATGACAGGAAAATAAACAGTTTGTGAATCAGCAGACAAGTAATGTCAGGGCAGGCTCACCCGTTCAAAACACAGTTATTTCCCACTCAGCTTCTGGATGAGGACGCCTAGAGGACTTGTCTTCTTCCCACACATAGATCACGGTCTCTCATCAGTGCAGCAATTCTGGCACTTTCCCTGGCTCAGTTTGGTCAGCAACAAATGATCCTCTGCAGCTCCCAGCAGAATTCACACACTGCTCTGTTCCCCCAACACATTGAACACCAAGTGATCCCATTTCCTGGTTCTAGACAAAAACTAGGCAGGTGCCTCTAATCAAACCCTACAGAGCTGAGATTTACCCCCATCCTTCCCAGCTTAACCCCTTCATGACCTTGGGTTTTTCCATTTTTCCATGTTCATTTTTTGCTCCCTTCCTTCCCAGAGCCATAACTTTTTTATATTTCCATCAATATGGCCATGTGAGGGCTTATTTTTTTGCGGGACAAGTTGTACTTTTGAACGACATCATTGGTTTTACCATGTCGTGTACTAGAAAATGGGAAAAAAATTCCAAGTGCAGTTAAATTGCAAATAATAGTGCAGTCCCATGCGTGTTTTTTGTTTGTCTTTTTTGCTAGCTTCACTAAATGCTAAAACTGACCTGCCATTATAATTCTCCAGGTCATTACGAGTTCATAGACACTACCATGTCTAGGTTATTTTTTATCTAAGTGGTGAAAAAAAATTCCAAACTTTGCTAAAAAAAAATAAAAATTGCGCCATATTTCGATACCTGTAGCGTTTCCATTTTTCCGGGGTCAGGTGAAGGCTTATTTTTTGCGTGCCGAGCTGATGTTTTAGTGGTACCATTTTGGTGCAGATACGTTCTTTTGATCGCCCGTTACTGCATTTTAATGCAATGTTGCGGCGACCAAAAAAACCGTAATTTTGGCGTTTCAAACTTTTTTCTCACTATGCCGTTTAGTGATCAGGTTAATCTTTCTTTTATTGATAGATTGGGCGATTCTGAACACAGATACCAAATATGTATATATTTGATTTTATTTTTATTTTATTTTGAATGCAGCGAAAGGGGGGTGATTTAAACTTTTTTATTTTTTTTATTTATTTTATATTTTTTTAAACTTTTTTTTACTTTTGCAATGCTTCAATAGCCCCCATGGGAGGCTAGAAGCTGGCATAGCCTGATCGGCTCTGCTACATTGCAGCGATCATCAAATCACTCCTATATAGCTGAATTACAGGCTTGCTATGAATGCCGACCACAGGGTGGTCTCAAGGACCTCTATGGTTACTATCCTGATGCATCGCTGACCCCGGATCATGTGACGGGGGTCAGCGATGCGCACCCTTCCGGCCGCGAGGCCGGATGCGGTAGTTAAATGCCGCTGTCAGCGTTTGACAGCGCCATTTAACTAGTTAATAGCGGCGGGTGGATCGTGATTCCACTCGCCGCTATTGCGCGCACATGTCAGCTGTTCAAAACAGCTGACATATCGCGGCTTTGATGTGGGCTCACCGCCGGAGCCCACATCAATCCAGGGCATCTGAACTCGGGCGTGCTATCCCGTCCCAGGTCAGAAAGGGGTTAAATACAATATATACAACTAGCTATTGAACCCGTTCTATGCCCGGGTGGTGAGCATTTATATTGGTATATGGTCTCCATCCTGGTATGTGCTGCTTCCGTCCTGCGCCCTAATCTTGTCATGTGCTGCTACCATCTTGCGCCCCCATCCTGTCATGTGCATCCCCATCCTGCGCCCTCATCCTATTTTGTGCGCCTCCATCTTGTCATGTGCTACTCTCTTCCTGTGCCCTCATCTTATCATGTGCTCCCATCCTGCACCCCAATCCTGTCATGTGGTGCTCCAATCCTGCGCCCCCATTCTGTCATGTGCTGCTCCCATCCTGCGCCCCAATCCTGTCATGTGGTGCTCCCATCCTGCACCCCCATGCTGTCATGTGCTGCTACCATCCTGCGCCCCATTCTGTAATGTGCTGCTCCCATCCTGTGCCCCCATCCTGTCATGTGCTGCTCTCATCCTTCACACCCATCCTGTCATGTGCTGCTCCCATCCTGTACCCCCATTCTGTAATGTGCTACTCCCATCCTGCACCCCCATTCTGTAATGTGCTGCTCCTATCCTGCGCCCCCATCCTGTTATGTGCTGCTCACATCCTGCGCCCCCGTCCTGTCATGTGCTGCTCCCATCCTGCGCCCCCATTCTGTAATGTGCTGCTTCCATGCTGTGCCCCCATTCTGTCATGTGCTGCTCTCATCCTGCACCCCCATTCTGTAATGTGCTGCTCCCATCCTGCGCCCCCATCCTGTCATGTGCTGCTCCCATCCTGCGCCCCCATTCTGTAATGTGCTACTCCCATCCTGCACCCCCATTCTGTAATGTGCTGCTCCCATCCTGCGCCCCCATCCTGTTATGTGCTGCTCACATCCTGCGCCCCCGTCCTGTCATGTGCTGCTCCCATCCTGCGCCCCCATTCTGTAATGTGCTGCTTCCATGCTGTGCCCCCATTCTGTCATGTGCTGCTCTCATCCTGCGCCCCCATTCTGTAATGTGCTGCTCCTATCCTGCACCCCAATCCTGTCATGTGCTGCTCCCATCCTGCGCCCCATTCTGTCATGTGCTGCTCTCAAGCAGCGCCCCATTCTGTCATGTGCTGCTCCCATCCATATGCTGCTCTATAAAGGTTAATGACCCCCATAAGATGCTCCATAGCATAATATGCCCGTATGCTGCTCCATAAAGGTTGATGGCCCCATAAGATGCTCCATAGCATAATATGCTGCTGCGATAAAAAAAATGACACACTCACCTCTCATCGCTGGGCACCGAGTGCCGGCGGCCGAAGCAGGCGGGGACACTGGCGCGCTATGGGGGTCAGGTGCCGGATTTGCAGCTGGCTCAGGCCCCCGGCACTTGCGATATTCACCTGTACCCGTTCCACCGCTGCGCACCGCTCTGTCTTCTGGGTCCTCTGGTTGTGACGGTTCAGACAGAGGGCGCGTACTAACCATGTCATCGCGCCCTCTGGCCTGAACGTCACAGCCAGAAAACACGTTAGACAGAGTGGCGCGCAGGGGTGGAACGGGGACAGGTGAATATCGCATACTCACCCCCTCCTGGCACGTCCCTGCTTCTCCATCGGAGATCGCGGTATGCGTTCATTGTTTACGCATACCGCAATCTCCTGGGCTGCATCACTCTGTGGGGTACAGACTGCGCAGGCGCTTGCGCTTGTGCAGTCTATAAAGGTTCGGACATAGTGACGCTCCCAGCGTTATATTATAGATATCATAAATTCATATATGTAATCATAAGTACCAAAACCAAGCTCTGTTCATCAACACAAGAACTAAGAATAACCTCAGTATGATATCGAAACGAAACTCATTAAATAGAAATGACACAAGAACCAAGTTCAATCTAGAGATTAATTGCAAGGGCATGCTCAGTGTTATCTCACAAACAAGACTGGTACCAGCCATCATCACACTCCGAAAATCATACGGTCAATCCAGTACTGATACAAGTCAGAGGCAGAACACACAATTACATTCAATGACTTTGGCCACATATTTTCTGTTTGGAAGCAGCCTGTTTCCATTTCTTCAGACTGCCATGACTTGTTTCTGCAGAGTTTGCTGCATAGGCATCTAAGACTCTTTACTTTACATCCTAAGGCCTTTTTCAGATGGCGATGATGTAGCATTGTTTTATCATTCACATTATTATTTTGCAAGTATTAGCTTTTCTGCAGGTCTGTTGACTTTAGGAAGAAGCTGTCTCCAGGCTTTTGATACCCCATCTGAAAGCAGCATGCTGTAGTGGCAGAGACCTTGATTCCAGCAGTACGTCACTTACAGGGCTCTGTATTGTAATTTGAGAAAATCATTCATTGTTTTATCTGAGGCAGACGTAGCAGTTCTTTAAATGCTGAGCTCTGTACAACTCTACCCACACCACTGATTGGCAGCTTCTGTGTACACTGCAGTTTACAGCCTGATCCAAGCGCAGATCTTAGGCTACGGTCACACTATCAGTATGTGGTCAGTATTTTACATCAGTATTTGTAAGCCAAAACCAGGAGTGGGACAAACAGAGGAAAAGTATAATAGAAACATGTCACCAAGTCTGTATTTTTGACCCACTCCTGGTTTTGGCTTACAAATACTGAGGTAAAATACTGACCAAATACTGCTAGTGTGACCATACCCTTACTCTTGTTCTGGATGTGAGCTGTGTAAGTCCAGGGTACTGTTCTCTTCGCATCAGCAGAGCTCTGTAATGTACTCATATCCTCTCTATATGCTTTCTTCCTTGTCCATAGATTGTTTTATCTCCTCTCCATAAAACTGTAGATACCATAAGGCCACAGATTCTTTAATCAGATATCATTTGAGTGCAGTCCTATGTTTTGACAAGGAAGGGCGGAGCAGAAAGCCATTAGGTCGCTGATGGATTTGTAAGAGTGATGGACTATACTGTCGCATTTCTACCCATGAAGCTACCAATCGCGTTATAAGGTAGTGTGAATAGTGTTAGGTGTCTTTTTATATAAATTGTGATATAGTAATGTATAAAGTATAAAGACATAGGTTAAAATTTATGACATAGGGTAGTGTGCAGTATGAAATAAGTATAGGATAAGATAGAGTGTGATTGGCATTGTAAGTGTATAGAAATGTAATGTATGGTGTTTGTGAGAGAGAGCTGCCCAGCTACAGACTGTAGGGACAGATATTGTTATTTTTATGGGACTAGCCCATAGTGGGAGGGACAAGTCCCGGTAAAAAAGGGACTGCTTCCTGATAGTTGGACTATACTCAATACAATAATCATCAAGCATGATGTAACACTGTGGCCAAGAGTGGAAAAATATCACTCTCCCAAAGTAAACACCCTATGATGATGTTCGTCCTTCATAGTCGAAGATGACCGTGACTTCAGGGTTAGAAGAGAATTAGTAGTTATGGGTTCGGAGGTGGCTGATGAGTCCAATCCGGGCCTTGAAAGTTTGCCCACATATTTGACATAAGGAAGGAACCAGATTCTGCTTGTGCCTTGCGGACAGCACGCTTTCTTTTTGCATCAAAGATTTTCCTATCTTCAGCTGCACGTGCTCCGGAAGTGATCCTGCCCCGCCAACCTGGACGATCCAGGGCAAGCTCTTCCCATTCATTGGTGTTGACTTCCAGTTTTTTGAGAGACGCCTTAAGGCAGTCTTTATAGCGCTTCTTCTGCCCCCCAACTGCTCGCTTTCCTTGGCACAGTTCTCCATACAGCAGTTGTTTCGGTAGTCGGCTGTCAGGCATTCGGACTACATGTCCTGCCCACCTGGCTTGGACTTTCAGCAGGAGAGTGTAAACGCTGCAGAGCCCGGTTTGTTCCAGAATTGCCGTGTCCGGGAACCTTGTCTTGCCACCTGATGTGGAGGAGTCTTCGGAGGCAACTCATGTGGAAATGATTAAGCTGTTTAGCATGCTGGCTGTAGACTGTCCAGGTCTCGCTAGCATAGAGAAGTGTGGTGAGGACCACCGCGCAGTAGACCTTCAGCTTGGTGGTAAGGCTGAGTCCCCTTTGTCCCCAGACGTACTTACGCAGTGTCCCGAAGGCGGCACTGGTTTTGGCGATTCTGTGATTAACCTCAGCGTCTATGGTTACTTCACGGGAAAGTGTGCTGCCTAAGTAGGTGAAGTTATCGACTGCTTTGAGGTTTTGCTCCTTCACCGTGATACTTGGCTCCTTGTATAGTTTCCCTGGAACAGGTTAATACACAACTTTTTCTAATGTTGATCTCGAGACCAAAACTGTCGCAGGCTTGAGAAAAACAGTCCATTTCATGCAGCATCTGCTGTTCCGTGCTAGCGTTAAGTGCACAGTCATCAGCAAATAATAATTCACGGATAACACTCTCACCTAATAATGGTGGATTAAACGGACAGCTCCCAAATATAATGCAAACAAAAAAAATGGAGTATATTTAATGTCCCACAGAATATGGTAAAAAATAAACAACTTTTATTTAGAAAAAATCACATACAAACGTAGTATCCAGCATTGTAATGCAGATACAGAGGGAATATGGAGGAAAAGTGAGGAAGACAATATGTATCCCAAAGGGGCAGAATCGAAGTAACAGTCATTATATGCAGTGCCCAATAACAGAGGGAAGTTGTAAGCAACAAAAAAAGACACAAGGACAATGCCCAATAACAGCTACCAACACTGCAGTAAATCACTTCTGCTTACCCATTATCAAAGGCCGCTCTCATCTTTTTAAGTGGGAGAAATTGCACAATTGGTGGCGGCTGACTAAATACTTTTTTTCCCCACTGTAAGAAAGGTGACATTTAAAAAAAAAAGTTTTATTCAACTGTTCACTTCAGCCACTATTACATCCTGTGTACAGCTCAACATGAACAATTTGGTGAAGGGTCCACTGTAACTGGTTCATTTATTAGCTGCATGTGAACGTTGGAAAATTGTTAATGTTTTATGATCTGTACAATGAAGATAATAGTTAATGGGGCAACATCCCCTTTAACTGAATCCAAACCATCTGGCTTATTATACATAGCCGTTTTATAATAGTTTGCAGAATGAATATAACCATTTTTATTTTAAGTATTTTAAACGGAATTTGTCACCACATTTGAGTGATCTGACCTATTAATATGGGCATACAGGTGATAGACTGCTGATGGATGATGCCTTGTGGAAAAATCAGCTTTTATGGCTTTATGGAAATGAGTTCTTCTAGGTTATAGGGCGGATGCTGCCTGGGGGATAATACTGCCTCCTCGCTGCATTATTCTAAGAACACTGGGAACGGAAGTTACAGTGACGCTTTGGTGTCTGCTAAGAATAAAAGTGAAGCCAATGCCCATAGAATGGCGGAACAGTGAAGAAGAAGCGACACCAAGTGGAATGTGCAGGTGCGGGATTTCCGGCCCCACACCTGACATCACAGGGATAGAGTGAAGATGTAGGAGGAGAAAGACTGGATAATGAAGCGAGGAGGCAGCGTTATCTTCCAGGTAGTGTCCACCTCATAGCATGGAAGAACTCATTTATATAAAGCGATAAAAGATGATTTATCCACAAAAAGACATCTGTTATGAGACACACAAGTAGGACTGTTTTCAGCAGCCTATAACCTGTATGCCCATATTAATAGGACTCATTATACAATTAGATGTAGTAAAAAAAATCATGAATGTAATTTCAACTTAAATTAATTAAATTAAAAAGTTTGTTGGAGGTCGTGTTGTATGTGCAGCAGCATAGCAATCAGTAGGCATGCTATGAATGTCCACTAAGGTTTAATAAAAAAAATAAAAAAATGAACATCTGAATACTTTTTATAGATCAGGGAATGGTTCGGAGATGTGGAGGGTTGCCTGATAAATTTGGATGAACTGTAGAAGTGATTAAATGTGATTTCCATTCATCATGAACCATAGAACATTTCCACAGGCTGAGACTAGATGAAAGACATTCTTAAAAATGATCTAAAGGTAATCTAAACGTTAGCACAAAAGTGATGATTGTCAGCCATTGTGATTGAGCTTCTTTTATGGGAATATGGAGATATGGACAAGAGTGCGGCAGCTACGCTCTAATGTATAGAGAGCACAAAGTATTCCACCTGGGTCATAAAATTCCAGAATTCAGAATTAATGGCTCTATAATGTCAACTGCTACAGAAGGAAGGATCCAGGGAGCCATTATTTCAGATGACTTAGAGCTAAGCAAGCAGTGCAGCAAAGCAAAGGGGAAAACCAGCAGGATACTAAATTGTATAGGAATAGGCATTAGCTACATCGGGAGGGAGGTAGTAATATCACTCCATAGATCACTAGTTAAATCAAGGACTGAATGGTGTGCGCTAAAATAAACCTCCTGGTCTGTTATCCAAAGTATAGGCCAAACAGAAATGACTAAGATTCTATCTATCAATATGTCCGTCCATCCATCCATCTATCCATCCATCCATCCATCCATCCATCTTTACTCTAGACATCCTTGTCTGCCACAAAACTCATGTCTCTTTATATCAAAGACATGGACATAGAACCCTTCTGAAGATAGTAGCACGGTATGATTGAAACTGGTAAAATGAAATCCAATCCATGGAGACTTGACCTCGTAGCTTAGAGGATTTTATTGATCTGATGATATTGTAATGATACTAGCTACCTACCTTACAGCACCTTTCTTGTGGAGTTGATGCTTTAATGGGTCAGTGGTGTTTTCAGGCACAAAAAGGACCTAAAAAATATAACAAGGGCATACAAAACTCATGCAGTATGATAATAAAGAGACAGAGAACCCATCTGAAGATAGTAACAGTGTGGTTCAAACTTGAGCAAGACATAACAAGCACACTTAAAGGGGTATTCTGATGTTGCAACAAGGAAGTTAAAGGGAACCTGTCACCTCAAATTGGCGGGATAATTAAATGCTTTTTTTTCGGGTCCGATGGGCGGCGTTTCGTCTTCATTACTCCACCCCATCTGTCCCTGTTGTCCACAATATGTTCGAGAATTAGAGTACTTCTAATCCATAGTTCGCGCATGCGCAATGCAATCTTCACTTGCACACGCGCAGTATGCTTTGCCCAACTGCGGGCAAAGCCAAAAAGCATTACTGTGCATGCCCCGCGCACTATGTCCTGGAAGTATTTTGCTGTGTTCTGGGACATAGTGCGCAGGCGCATGCTCAGTAATGCTTTTAGGCTTTGCCCGCAGTTGGGCAAAGCATACTGCGCGTGTGCGACCGAAGATTGCATTGCGCACGCATAAACTATGGAGGACAAGTACTCTAATTCTCGAACATGACGGATGGGGTGGAGAAATGAAGACGAAACGCTGCCCATCGGACCGGAAAAAAGGCATTTACATATCCCGCCAATTTGAGGTGACAGGTTCCCTTCAAGAGACTGCAGAGCTGTGTGCTGCTCAAGAAACAACATTAGATAACCCCTTTAGTGGATGACAATTTGACCTAATATAAGGGGGAAAATAGTTCCTGATTACATAGTTACTAGTAATTACGTTTTTTTTCAGGATGGTTTTCAACTTTCTTACACAGTTAATTTATCATGTATTTTATTTTAGGTCGTAAAACAGAAATACTTTAAATGATTGCAGCTATTTTTAAAGCTTTCCTGGGGGCTGCTACATGGGATGCACCTACATCTACTTGAATTTGAAGAAAGACATAAAAAAACCTCACTACTTCTTGAAGCTATGACATTGCCCAGATATCCACTTGGTCCAGCAGACTTGCAATCAGGGACACAACATTAAGGCTGCAGTCACACTAGCAGTATTTGGTCAGTATTTTACATCAGTATTTGTAAGCCAAAACCAGGAGTGGGTCATCAAAGTGACCAACGACCTCTTGACAGCAAAATGTAATGGTGACCACTCTCTGCTCATTCTTCTCGATCTTTCTGCAGCTTTTGACACTGTTGAACACCCTCTCTTAGTCTCTAGGCTCCAGTCACTTGGCATTAAGGACACTGCTCTCTCCTGGTTCTCCTCCTATCTTTCTGACCGTTCCTTCAGTGTTCTGTTCTCTGGCTCCACTTCCTCTCCTCTTCCTCTCACTGTCGGGGTACCTCAGGGCTCAGTCCTTGGCCCCTTTCTCTTCTCCCTCTACACAGCCCCAATTAGACAGACCATCAGCAGATTTGGCTTTCAGTACCATCTTTATGCCGACGACACACAACTATACGTCATCCCCTGGCCTTACTCCTGCTGTACTACAGAACGCCACTGACTGTCTGTCCGCAGTCTCTGACATCATGTCCGCTCTCTATCTGAAACTCAACCTCTCCAAAACTGAACTTCTTCTGCTCCCACCATCTACTAACCTCCCTAAATTTGACGTTTCCTTCTCCGTGGGTGGCACCATAATAACACCCCGGCAGCAGGCGCACTGTCTGGTGGTTATGTTTGACTCCGATCTCTCCTTCACCTCCCATATACAATCTCTTGCCTGCTCGTGCCGCTTACACCTAAAGAACATCTCTAGAATCCGCCCTTTTCTCACCATGGAAACAACAAAAACCCTCACTGTCACCCTGATCCACTCCCGCCTGGACTACTGCAACACTCTATTAATTGGTCTCCCCCTCACTCGACTTTCCCCTCTCCAGTCAATCCTTAATGTTACTCAGATGCATCCGCTCTTCGCTAGTAATTACACTGGCTGCCCATTCATTACAGGATACAATTCAAAGTACTTGTTCTCACCCACAAAGCTCTTCACAGTGCGGCACCCCCTTACATCTCCTCCCTCATTTCTGTCTATCGGCCTAACTGACCTCTTCGCTCTGCAAATGACTTTCGACTAACCTCTGCACTAATCCGTACCTCCCACTCCCGACTCCAAGACTTCTCCCGTGCTGCGCCAATCCTCTGGAATGCTCTACCCAAAGAAATTAGGACCATTCACAATTTGCATAGTTTTAGGCGCTCCCTCTAAACACGTTTGTTCAGAGTGGCCTATCATGTTCCCTAATCAGGTATTTTGTTTGTGTGTAGCCCATTTACTACTTCCATCCATCCCCTACTCCCTGAAGATGGCTGAACCATCATTGTAAATACATCATTGTAAATACACACCTGTACTTTGTATTTCCCCACCTCATTGTAGATTGTAAGCTCTCACTAGCAGGGTAGTCTTGTGTTGCTTTAATTATTGTATTGTTAACATTGTTACTTATGACTGTTGTGTTTGAAGCTGTTAAACTGTAAAGCGCTGTGGAATATGTTGACGCTATATAATTAAAGATTATTATTATTATTATTATTATAAATACAGAAGTGGTGCATATGTTTCTATTATACTTTTCCTCTAATTGTTCCATTCCCAGTTTTGGCTTACAAATACTGATGTAAAATACTGACCAAATACTGATAGTGTGACGGCAGCCTTATTCAGCAACAATGTAAAACTCCCTTAAAACGTGACTTTTTATTGCTTCAATAATTAAAACATTGAACACAATAATTTAATCCAAACAGGAGACACAGATATGTTCAACCTCTTTCAGCAGATATACCATTGGTTATGGGCAACGCAACAAGTTGTGTGCGTGCTATATGCAATACATGGGGATTAATAGTCAGCAAAGTGTCAATACATTAACCCCTTCAGGTCTCACCTACTTTGGATCTTCAGTTATTTTTACTGTGGCATTGAAAGAGCTGAAAAGTTTTATTGTTCCTTCTTGATTTTAGAGGGATGAGTTAAATTTATTAGTGGCCCCATTTTTGGTAAATGTAACTTATTATCCAACTTTTATTAACTCTTTTTTGGAAGGCATAGGAATAAATAGCAATTCTACCATTGTTATTTTTACATTTTAAGGCTGCCGTCACACTATCAGTATTTGGTCAGTATTTTACATCAGTATCTGTAAGCCAAAATCAGGAGTGGAACAGTTAGAGGAAAAGTATAATAGAAACATATGCACCACTTCTGTATTTATTTCCCATACCTGATTTTGGCTTACAAATACTGCTGTGAAATACTGACCAAATACTGATAGTGTGACGGCAGCCTAAATCTTACATCGTTCATCATGCCATTCATGTCACGGCAGTTTGACAGTCGCAATGCTTGCAGGGATTGCCTATTGTAGGCAATCCCTGCCTGTGTGGCGACTATTGAACAGCAGCAGCAATTCGAGCATAGTATTCGAGCACGCCGTAGATACTCTGTTAGCGCACGAGCGTGCATGGGTAACAACTTATTAGAGCCCGTTCGCTCATCACCAGTAACAAGCTGTAATGTTTATTGGTGCCATTTTTAGTTGCATGAGACTTTTGGATCATATTTTATTTAATTTTTTTTTTTGCAAGGCAGAATAAACATTAAAAAATTACTGCCATTGTTTTCCTTTTTTTTTTGCGCCATTCACTGTCTGAGAAAAGTAAAGTAACAGTTTTATGTTATGGACCTTTATAGATGCAATGATACCAAATATGAATGTTTTTAAGGAATTTGTATTTTCCCAAAATAAACTGCTTTTTATTATTTAAATTGGAATTTTGTTTTCTTTACAATACCCATTAGTTCCACAGGAGGACTTCCACATATGATCCTTTGATCAAATTGATACATTGTAAAACCTATGTTATTATACAGTGCATTTTCTATCCAGTAAGTGTTTTACTGACAGGCTATCAGGCCTTGCCTTTGGCAGGATCTGATAAGCTGAGGTGTATGGGAGACACGTAACACACTGATTAACCATAATATTAAAATGACTAACTAGTGATATGATTAACATTGTTGTAATATCGCTTATTACATGGTGGGGTAAATTAGGCACTATTAAGTGATGTGGAGTGATGTCAGTCCGTAAAATTAATGTATTAGAAACAAGGAAAACGGGTAAGTGTAAGTGTAAGGATCTAAGCAACTTTGACATTGCCAAATTGTTATGTCTAGACAACTAGATCAGAGCATCTCAAAATTGCCAAGGATTGTAGGGTGCAAGCCATGATAAGAAGGTGTCAGTACACACAGTGCATGGTAACTTGCTGTGGGCTGTAGACCAGTATGAGTGCCCTGTTATCCCAAGTCTACTGCAAACGATGGACACGTAAGCATCATGACTGGACCATGGAGCACTGTAAGAAGGAGACCTGGTGTGATGTTTCTGTGATGGTAAGGGAAGAGTCAGACAGCTGTATATCTCAGATGGGGATTGCACCGTAGTGCTTGGACTGATTGTTGGCTCTCCCGACCTGAGCGTGACAGCTGCATAAAAATACATGCTCACACTTAGGTCGGAAGAGCCGCCGGCCAGTCCGAGCATTGCTTTGCGATCCTTGTCCACCTGACTCTTCCCTTTCATTGTTCATTGTATACATGAATACACATTGTTTTTTGCAGCAAATCCGTGGATCTCTGCAATCCCCATTCAGACAAATGTGACAGTTACAAATTTGTGTGCAACAAATCTAGTGCCTGTTAATTTATCATTACATTGCTTTGGGAAAAAAAAATTTGTTTCTCTTTCTAGTAGAAAATCCAGGCACTGGTGGAGGCTCATAATATTCCCAATTTAAAAATCCAGAAAATGATGAGAAATTGTAGGCATGTGGATTTCACATTAGGAGTGCAATGGCTCTCCTGGGCCTATGCCCCTGCTGCTAGCGTAATTTTGTTCAGTGATACAGCCCTCTTGAAGTATGAATTTAATGTTTACCAGTCAGGAGCAGCCCCATATGAGATGATGCCATTTTGGTATATAGGAGATTAATTGAAAATAATGTTCACTCTTATGTACATATCTGTTCATACCATAATATTCCAATGTGGAAGTTACCAGCTGCAAGACAAAAAGGACTTTTTATGATCTTCACATTTCACTGTTATTCCAAAATCTGTAATAGGCATTGTATCACTTAACAGTTATTGTCTCATTACTTATAATGACTCCTCATAAAAATCTAGAAATCAATGTTGTAGAAAATATTTTACAAACTGTGAATTTCATAGTTTAATGTACATGGCGATTATGCAATATATAAAATGTGTATATATTATTGCTGTATTGAAATTAGCAGAAATTATATATCTTACCCAGGTCCACTTTTGTGCAAACTGCCTATTGCGTAACCTTTTTTCCAAAAAAATGTTGGTAGTATTAGACTAATGTAAACTATCAGTAGGAAAGAAGAAGGAGGAGAATTGAAAACTGGTGGCACTGGCCACCTTCTCTCTTCTTGTGTATGTCCAAAAGCATGGGTAATTCCAGTCGTGCAGGCACAAATTGTGGTATAGGGACTGTGGAGACATGGAGGGGTCAGCGGGTACCCTACTCCACTAGTCGAAACTGCATGGATCAGATATCATTCAACCAAACGCCCGCTCTCCTTTTAGCGTGGATGTAACACTACACAGACAACACAGGGTGTGGGTAAAACAGTGTGTCAATACTTTATTGAACCACACAAAATGAAAATAACACATAGAACAGTCCCAGAATAATACCAAAGAAGGGCGCAACCTGGCTTCTCTGAACATCTCCATGGAGCCAGGTGACCAGTGGGTCCCATACCTGGCTTTCCCAAACATATCCATGGGGATCAAGTGACCGGTGGGTCCAAATCCTAACTAACCCAAATTTCACCATGGTTCAGGGATGGTCAGTGGAGCAGATCTGTATTCTTTCAGCCGGGGCCATGTGTTGTGAATTCTGTGGCTGAATTCACTCCTGTGGTCACAAGTGGTACTGCAGCTTCTGAGCTTCCTCCCTCAGGTGTTCTGGTGAGCTCGTTGGCTGCTTTGTTATTTAACCCCACCTGATTCTGTCTTCCTTGCTCCTTGTCAATGTTCCAGTGTTGGATCTGAGCTTCTGGATCTTTCCTGTGGCCTGCTGCTCTGCTTAGATAAGTGCTTCTTTGCTTTTGTTGCTATTTTTTCTGTCCAGCTTGTCTTTTCGTTTTGCTGGAAGCTCTGAGACGCAAAGGGTGTACCGCCGTGCCGTTAGTTCGGCACGGTGGGTCTTTTTGCCCCCTTTGCGTGGTTTTTTGCTTAAGGGTTTTTTGTAGGCTGCAAAGTTCTCTTTGCTATCCTCGCTCTATCTAGAATATCGGGCCTCACTTTGCTGAATCTATTTCATACCTACGTTTTGTCTTTTCATCTTGCTAACAGTCATTATATGTGGGGGGCTGCCTTTTCCTTTGGGGTATTTCTCTGAGGCAAGTCAGGCTTGTATTTCTATCTTCAGGCTAGTCAGTTCCTCAGGCTGTGCCGAGTTGCATAGGTAGTGTCAGGCGCAATCCACAGCTGCCTTTAGTTGTGTTTAGGATAGGTTCAGGTATTGCGGTCTACAGAGATTCCACGTCTCAGAGCTCGTTCTATTGTTTTTGGGTTATTGTCAGATCACTGCATGTGCTCTGACTGCTGGCACACTGTGTTACTAGATTGCCTTCATAACAGCCATGGTCCCCTAAGCTGGCATCCTGTACAATGCCAAATATATGTCCCTCATGATGGAGCCATGATGACTTGGCTGCTGTCTTGTAAAGAGTCTCTGGGTCTTTGGATCTCTGGATCTCTTGGCTGTCTGGATGTATATCTGTTTATTGTCTCACAGAGGCATATATCCCATTTTTATAGTACACAACTGTTCTTCAAACCATCATTCACAGGTAAACGGGAAGAATGGTGAGGAGATCAACTCGCAGTGTTTGATTATTTAATCTATTTGTATAGTTTTACCATCCCCTGTTTTGCAAGTCAACAAGCTAGCTGGCCTAGACAATGTGCAATCAACATATCAGCAAACATCAATGTTCAATTACCCTGCGTTTCTGTATTCTGTAATGGGCTGGGTGGTGGAACCACTGTGCCAAAGCCCAAGGATGACATGGAGGGGCGTAACTACGAGCCTCCCCCAATTTGACCATAGGTACGCAGCAGCTAATGACACCGATATCCGAGGAAAGACAAGGGAGGTCGTCCAGCTGCTACTCCAGGACTGACCTCTGGTACATGGCAGCTGACCCTAGGAACAGGTAGCTGGGGAAGCCTTAGTGTATGTCCAACAGATGCAGGCATGTAGAGTAAGATGACAAGTACAGCATATGCAGACGGATCGGCTGACAGAGAGATGAGCACTGGCAGGTGCAGTGGGACCAGCTGCCATTGAGATGAGCACTGGCAGATGTTACCGGACCGGCTGCCATTGAAATGAGCACTGGCAGGTGCAGTGGGCTGAGATGCAAGCACTTGGACCTGAGAACTCACAAGAGTGTTAGGAAAGAAACTCACAACCTTGCACAGGCACCTCCATGTTGGAGCAGGTGCTTTAAATAGGAAGTGTCCTCCAACTATTGGTTGGTGACACTTTAGAGCAATGTTCCCCAACTCCGGTCCTCAAGAGCAACCAACAGGTCATGTTTTCGGGGTTTCCTTAATATTGCCTAGGTAATGACATTCTTCCCTGTTCAGGTGATGCAATTGTCACCTGGGCAATACTAAGGAAACCCTGAAAATATGACCTGTTGGCTGTTCTTGAGGATCGGACTTGGGGAATATTGCTTTAGTGGAATGTGAGCAGGCCCTTTAAGAAAGAGGAAGTGGGCGTGTGCGCCCTAGGCACAGTGCCCGGGTAGCAGCAGACCAGGAAGGAGAAGAATGGTGGTCACGGTGGTGACTATGCTGGCGTCTCTGCAGGAGGAGAGGCAGAGATGCTGGTGTTACATAATCCAGGATAACAGCACAATATCTTTCAACAAACGTCAACTTAAAGTCAATATTACAGGCTTATATGAACAAAAGTCTGTGTTTTCCTGACCAACCAGAAAGAAACACAGATATTCAAAAGTCAACATATAGATAACAGTCAAGTTATCGTTTAGTAAAGACTTTATTTTTGAACAACGGTCTTCTTTAGTGAACTGTGGAAACTATGGTCCTGACCAGCCCACACCACCGGATAGCCAGAGCCTGCCCAGACATAAGGCCCTCACAGCACAAGTCCACATACACAGCCAGCACACTTTCATGTACGGTGCCGAGGTGTAAAAGGAGATGAGTACCTCCCCCGCTGCTACCGCACCGCGCCACTGTACACACTCTTGTGTTGGAGCACCTTACCCCTCATTGTAAATGCAGAAGATTTTGTTACCTTCTTAACCTTCCTCTAGTGTTAGGGTCGTGACCGACCTGTTTTAGGTTTTAAATGCATACAAATTCTACATACAGTGCCTACAAGTAGTATTCAACCCCCTGCAGATTTAGCAGGTTTACACATTTGGAATTAACTTGGCATTGTGACATTTGGACTGTAGATCAGCCTGGAAGTGTGAAATGCACTGCAGCAAAAAAGAATGTTATTTCTTTGTTTATTTTTTTTTAAGTTGTGAAAAGTCTTTTCAGAGGGTCATTTATTATTCAACCCCTCAACCCACCAGAATTCTGTTTGGTTCCCCTAAAGTATTAAGAAGTAGTTCAGGCACAAAGAGCAATGAGCTTCACATGTTTGGATTAATTATCTCTTTTTCCAGCCTTTTCTGACTATTTAAGACCCTCCCCAAACTTGTGAACAGCACTCATACATGGTCAACATGGGAAAGACAAAGGAGCATTCCAAGGCCATCAGAGACAAGATCGTGGAGGGTCACAAGGCTGGCAAGGGGTACAAAACCCTTTCCAAGGAGTTGGGCCTACCTGTCTCCACTGTTGGGAGCATCATCCGGAAGTGGAAGGCTTATGGAACTACTGTCAGCCTTCCACGGCCTGGACAGCCTTTGAAAGTTTCCTCCCGTGCCGAGGCCAGGCTTGTCCGAAGAGTCAAGGCTAACCCAAGGACAACAAGGAAGGAGCTCCGGGAAGATCTCATGGCAGTGGGGACATTGGTTTCAGTCAATACCATAAGTAACGTACTCCACCGCAATGGTCTCCGTTCCAGACGAGCCCGTAAGGTACCTTTACTTTCAAAGCATCATGTCAAGGCTCGTCTACAGTTTGCTCATGATCACTTGGAGGACTCTGAGACTGACTGGTTCAAGGTTCTCTGGTCTGATGAGACCAAGATCGAGATCTTTGGTGCCAACCACACACGTGACGTTTGGAGACTGGATGGCACTGCATACGACCCCAAGAATACCATCCCTACAGTCAAGCATGGTGGTGGCAGCATCATGCTGTGGGGCTGTTTCTCAGCCAAGGGGGCTGGCCATCTGGTCCGCATCCATGGGAAGATGGATAGCACGGCCTACCTGGAGATTTTGGCCAAGAACCTCCGCTCCTCCATCAAGGATCTTAAGATGGGTCGTCATTTCATCTTCCAACAAGACAACGACCCAAAGCACACAGCCAAGAAAACCAAGGCCTGGTTCAAGAGGCAAAAAATCAAGGTGTTGTAGTGGCCTAGTTAGTCTCCTGACCTTAACCCAATTGAAAACTTGTGGAAGGAGCTCAAGATTAAAGTCCACATGAGACACCCAAAGAACCTAGATAACTTGGAGAAGATCTGCATGGAGGAGTGGGCCAAGATAACTCCAGAGACCTGTGCCGGCCTGATCAGGTCTTATAAAAGACGATTATTAGCTGTAATTGCAAACAAAGGTTATTCCACAAAATATTAAACCTAGGGGTTGAATAATAATTGACCCACACTTTTATGTTTAAAATTTATAAAAATTTAACTGAGCAACAAAACTTTTTGGTTTGTAAGATTTATGCATCTGTTAATAAATCCTGCTCTTGTTTGAAGTTTGAAGGCTCTAACTTATTTGCATCTTATTAAACCTGCTAAATCTGCAGGGGGTTGAATACTACTTGTAGGCATTATACATTTGTTTATTGCATCAAGACTTTTTGACTTTTTCAGGAACTTATTGTTAAACAAAATACAATAAAATAAAACTATTTTACTAAATTGTAAAATGCTCTTATTAAAATTATAACATTTGTGTTGTTGGGGTCAATTTCGACCCAGGTCTAATATAAGAGTAAAAAAACAATAATAAGTCCCAAAACTGAACTCCTAAACACAATATAAACCAACAGCCCACAGCCAGCACTACCTCCAACAACTTGAGTTAGGGACATGTCCAGGGATGTATGGCCAAATCAGCTTAGAGTTGACTTTGCATAGTATAGTATAGTTTGTATTATTCTCTTGAGGTTCATTTGAC
This sequence comes from Ranitomeya imitator, assembly GCF_032444005.1. Taxonomy (NCBI): domain Eukaryota; kingdom Metazoa; phylum Chordata; class Amphibia; order Anura; family Dendrobatidae; genus Ranitomeya; species Ranitomeya imitator. Next base: position 589,591,157 of record NC_091283.1, read on the forward strand.
AATATTTTTATATTGAAAATGAAGGGTATGCTCTCAAATGAAAGGCCCAGGGGGCCACAACAAAAATATTAAAATCAATCCTTCCATGGATGAGAAACCCTAACAAGGTAACTAAGAGGTAAGAAACAAATTGGATCATAAATAACTGTTTTTAGGGTATCCTAGGGGTGATTTAAGACATGGGTCAAAACCGACCCGTTAACATAAGAAAGAGTAACAGAAAGCTAACACTAGAGGAAGGTTAAGATGCAAGTATGTCCATAGAGGGATATGCTAGTGCAGAGGATATTTTTTCGATGGAGTAAAATTTTAGTATGTATTAACTCTTGATGAACTGTTCACCCACAGAAACATTTCAAGAATAATTGCCATTTCTCCATCAAAAATTTCAAAAGTGAGAAATAATCACTTATAATAAATAGTTTTTGGCTGTAGAAATATTTGCTGCATAATGCCTGGAATAGGTCTTTGTGTACAATGTACTCTGCAAAGATGATAATTAAGAAACAGTCCGCGATCTGCGCATTGAAAAAAAAAGAATGAAGCTAAGATATTTTCACAGTTTTGTTTTCCTGGATGAAAGACAAAACGTGAAAAGCAGGAGCTGACTATTCTGAGGCTGATCTTTGGCAGCCAACATGGTCTGCTGCTCAGTGAAGCCTTATTTCCACTGGGATCTCTCCCTGCAAAGGCTATGACTTTATGTTCATACCGGTTGTAAATATGTTTGAGACGTTTGTATCATAGCACCTTCTGCCTCTGAGATTTCTTCTCTCAACAAAGACTTTTAATAGGTTGCTGGAGTGTTAATGACTGGCTAGAAACCATCATCACTTCAGAAAACATTTTTAAAAAGCCTCCTCACAGTCAAAGACAAGAAAAACTCCGCTTTACAGAATAATCCCCAGCTTTAGATTATTTTGATTGGATGTCATTATTATTGGATATTATATTTTATTATAATTATTATATTATTATGGGCTATATCCTATAGAAAGAGAAAGCCCCAATGAGTAGCATTGAGGGGAGAAGAGGTAACAACGACTGCTTTATCCCCTCCTTAGTTATTCTTCATGGATATTGTTAACCTGTCTGCGCAATCAATATAATGCTAGTCTACAATGGATGTGGGAACTGACCGTGAGGTCATGTTGTTCTTCCCTTTTATGAAGAATGGCAGTAGTGGGGCAAACACGTTCTTGCTCCTCTTTTCCCATAAGGTCTACTATGCATCATAGTTAGTTTTGATTTTTTTTCACTAGTTTGGACCTTGTCTGCTCAAGACGACCAATTCTTACTGTAAATCCTACAAATATACTGTAGTTATATGAATACCTAGAAAAACATTCATGCTAAAATACTGCCTTTTTCCTAGCATCTCCCTATTATTTGTGCAAAGAAAAATTGTAACTCAATGAACCAGGTCACTTTTGCATAGTGCTTTGGATCCAGTGCAATAGAACATCAGTCTATAATGAAGGTTCTGTGGCTGAAGTGAAAACCAGAATATTTTAATATCTTGTATGTAAACAGTAATATAAAGAAATTAAAATACCAACACTGAAAAAAAATATTTATACAGAAACCTGAGTTAAATAACATCATAGCAAAGGGGAAAAGGGAAAAGAAAACTTTGCAGTTAAATAACATGGTCTTATTCTAATTATATGCATGAAAGGGAAGCCATCATCAGAAAATTACCTTTTGTTTAAATCAGGTTTTTGTGTTAAAAGTATGCTTAAAAAATATGTATGGCAATATTGTAATTTATGTTTCCATATCACAAGCTGTATTAAAAATAAAAATAGAAATTTTGCAATTTTCACACTGGCCACTGGGGCTCTTCTAGACTCTGACTTGATGTCGTTTTCTGATGACAAGTTTATTTTATCTTTTGTATTAATTCATCTATAGAGTGTTTGCAAAGGTTATGAAGGGTGCGGGAGCCGAATCAACCTTGACATCAGGGACAGATGGAGACTGAAATGCAGCCCTGGCATTTAAAAGCACACCCATGCTGTCCTTGCATCCTGAGCCCCAGGATAAAAAGTAGTGTTAATACTATCATGCTGATCATCATTAACCATAACCACTGGACTGATATTACCAGCATACAGTGACCACATGATAACATCAGTTTTAGTTTACATCAATGCTCTGCAGACCAATTTATGGGGGTCCTGGTCGTTGCAGTAATGTCATTCTTCCCCCAGGGGGAGTGATGTTACGACTGAAGGCAATAAAGGAGATCACCTTACCAGGTATCGCAAACCACACAACACACTTAACACTCCAGCCACCAGGGGGAGCCATGTTTCTATCTATTAGGGCACTCCTCACAATTAGGTAAAATTGGTAGTCTGGATAGGAAGTGAGGGAGAAGCTGGCTGGAGTGAGAGGGAGCCAGATGCAGACAGAGGTCTGTGGAGAACGAGGGTTCACGGAGCTGCGCCTGCCCCACGTGCGGCAGCATCCTAAGAAAGGACACGAAGGGAATTGCATTGCTGAGAGTGAGAAACGAAGTCATATCACAAGGAGAGGAATCCAGAGGGAGTTCTGCCCTGCAATAGGCTGCCTCCCTCTGAGGCGGAGAAGCCGGTAGCCAGAACACCGAGGGAGTAAGGATCTCTATGCTTTACTTCAGAGACTGGCAGGACAGTTAATTCCACGTTGGCTGCCCGACCTTATACCCAGGAGGCACGGTGGCAACTTGTGGGGGCTGGGGCATCGTAGGGTCCCTGTAAAAAGCCTCAGGCCATCAGTCATACGGGTTTGTCCTATCCTATCTATCAGGGGGACAGAGAGAAAGAGACATTACATCTACGATAGTTGTGAGGACCTCACCGAGAAGCTCAGCAGGGAGGAACTACAACACTCAGGCGCTAGAGGATGGCTACTGATTTCCACCTGGATAAGGGGACTCTGGATTTCCCTTCAGACTGGCCTGACTCTGCCTGTCCTGTGGTCTGGTGCTCTGGACTGTAGACACTGAAGCCTTCAGTATAGGTAAAGAGACTGCAATCTTGTGTCCTCGTTCTTTACTGCCCCTCACACTATCCATCACTTACACTCTGGGAAGCACTGGGGACATACTTCACCTGTGGGAAGGTATACCATCTAGCTGCCATAACATCACCCCAGCGGACCCCTAAGCAGCGTCGGTCACCCTGACCGAATACCACAGCTGGCGTCACGAACATTTCCCCTTTAAAGACCTTTCCCCCATTTATTAACAGACATCCCCTAGGGCCACGGACCGGGTCAGCCACCGTGACATCCCCACTGAGAACCGAAGGACCCGGTACCGAGTACCCCACTGCCCTACTGGGGGCGCTCCACGTGTACTGTGCAGGTTCTCAACAGTGATGTTCTTGCTAATTGTTTTCCATTTGGTCCAGACCGCCATGACCACCTCTTCCATCCATAACTCGTCCATATAAAATGTAACATAGAGACATCTTTGGCTTACTGTTCTAACAGCACCTTCCTCACATTCCCCCACCTCAATGCAAAGTATAATGTGCTATTAAGTGCACTAGACAGTAATAATAATATAGAGTAATAATGTTTCCTCTACAATGTTGCTTACGTACAGATATACAGCGCCCTACATATAAAAATAATATCCTGCTGTGCCTCCTTATAATTACAGTGCTCCCCTGTGCCTCCTTATAGCTAAACAGCACCATACAGTAATGACTTCTTGTGCTACCTTATGATAAGTCCCCTGTTCATCCTTTAATAATATTCCCAATGACACCTTGTAATATTGACCCGTACCTCCTTATAATAATAAAAACACTCACTCTGTACTTTCTCATAATAATAATGCATCCTATGCTTCCACTATAATGACAATGAACCTCCAGTGTGCCCCTTTTCAATAATACCACATTGAGTCTTCTTGTAATTTATTACCCTCAGTGCCTCTTTATTGTAGTAACGCCCCTAAGCAGGAGGTGAACATTGAAAGTACAGGGCTCAATAGCAAAAGACCTATCATGGCACATAGATGCAGTCACCAAAGGGCATACCTCCAAACTTTTTAAGGAATGGAGAGGGATATGTACAGTATTTCGGCTCTATATATGTAACGTTGCTGTAGCACCGGAGTCCCTGTGCGATTCCCATCTTCCTATCACTCTGACAGGGATGCTGACTCACTCACCGCCCCGGCCCTTGCTTTCATCCTGCTGCGGTTTTCTGGGATTTGTATGCATCTGGCAGATCACTGGTCATTGTACTTAGAGCATGAGTGTGCACTGCCAGTCCCAGACAATGGCTGGGAGGCACTTACTATTTAAGGTACTTCCAGATGTTGGGAAGTGACTGAGGAAGATGTTCTGTCAGTTTGTCTACACTCTTGCTAGTTGTTAGGTCCCCTGTGCTTGTATTCCTGTATATCAGCCATGTCCTCCAGCACCTGCTGTGCCTGCCTGTTTACCAGCTATGCCTGCCAGCTCCCGTGTGCCCACCTGTATACCAGCCGTGTCTGCCAGTACCTGCCTGTGCCTGCTGTGCCATCCATTGATGGCCATTCCAGCTTCCTGCCCCTTTGGGGGTCAGCTGCTGTGTGTTCGAGGTCTGTCCTGGAATAGCACCTGGTGTCAATCTGGAGCAAAGTCTAACCACACCATCAGGGGCTCTAGTGAAGAGTTAGGTGTTCGCCTAGTCATGCACCTCCAGGCTATCCTCGGTCTCTGGCACAGTTGTTCCACTACCATGTGCGCTACAGATTGCTCAGGCCATAGAACCCACTGCCTTTCAATCTCCTCCACTCTCTGAACTGTACTAGGAGATCTCATGCCAGAACGATCAGCAGGACAAAATCGTGTCCTATCTAAGGACAGTGAACACCCGCACGCTGATATCATCGACCGCATCCGCTCTTGTCCAAGCTGCAGCAACATCTGGTATGACTCCCTCAGTATACCAATTATGTTCCTGGTTATGGACCCTGTCTCTCTTCTCCACCACGATTTGATGTGATCCTACACAATGCTGGGGTTACCTCAAGCTGTGCATGCTGCATTTTGAGCTTTTGAACATCAATTTTCATCAGACCCGGCAAAATGGCATTTGTCAAGTCCCATCTTAGTGGCCAGGCTTTCGCTTGGCTCAACCCCTTGTGGGAGAGAGGGTATCTCCTAATATCCAACCTCCAGACTTTCCTAAAGGCCTTCCGCAAGGGCTTTGATGAGCTGGGCTATAATTCTTCAGCATCTTCCCTCTCAGTCTGCATCAGGGAAGTCTTACTGTAGGCCAGTATGCCGTCCTTTTTCCCTTTCTGTCCTCCGAGCTTGCTTGGATTAATGAGGAGCTGGTAGCAACCTTCTCGGAGGGCCTGTCTAGGAAAATGAAGGACGAACTGGCTGGTCGAGATGTTCCCACCACTCTAGACAACCTGTTATTCCTGGCTACCTGGATCAACTTTAGATTTCAGGAACGTTCCAAAGAGGTGATCTGAGAAAAAAACTTTTGCACCTGCTCCTACCTTCCAGAGGCTGGTCTTACCACAGACCTAAGCTTCTATAGCACCCTCCGAATCTATGCAAGTTGACCGCGTGAAGATGGCTAAGCGTCGCCAAGAGGTCTGTCACTCCGAGGGTAGATGCTTCTACTACAGTAGTCTCGAATATTTAATTCACTCCTGTCCTGAGAAGCTGAGACATTCAAAAGCTTAGGGTCAGTAGAAAAGGCTAATCTGGGTGAGAACGACTCCTCTACCCCTGCTGACTCTGGCCATTTCCTGTGGCAACACCTGTTTAATCGAATCGGCCTATCTGGACTCTGGTTCAGCAAGTCATTTTATGCAACAGGCCGTGCTGAATCCATTTCAGATCCCCAGCCAACATCTTCAAAGTTCTTTGGTGGTGTCATCCATGTATGTGAAACATCTATCAAAAACCCTTTTTTAAGTTTCTGAGACACTAGAATTTCGGGTAGGAATGTTGCACTCAGAGAAGATCGCCTTTTATATGCTGCCAGGCTTGTCCCATTCTCTGCTCCTGGGCCTGCCATGGTTACGAGCGCATGAGTCTGCTTTGGATTTGAGATCTGGAGAAGTACTTCAGTGGGGTGAGTGCTGTCATGAGAAATGTCTTGTCCGTCCTGTTCAACCTCCTGCCACTCTATCAGATTTACCTGGCTTGCCTCCCACTTATTGGACTCATGTGGACGCCTTCAACAAGAAGGATGCTGAGACTTTACGACTGCCCTATTGTAATGGGAGTGGTGGAACCAGTGTGGAGTGATCCAAGGAGAGCCTAGAGGGGTGTAACTAGGTGAACACCTGACTCTTTGCTAGAGACTCTGATGGTGGGGTTAGAATTGGCACCAGATGGACACCAGATGCTACACCAGGACAGACCTTGGATGAACAGCAGCAGACCCCAAGGGCAGAAAGCTGGAATTGCCAGGAAGGGAAGGTTCAGCTGGTACAGGTGGGAATGGAACGAACACAGGAGCGGCAGGTGCTGGTGGGCAAGGCTGGCATACAGATAGGCACTAGCAGGTGCAGGCAGATTCAACTGTTATACAGGCAGGCACTGGCAGGTGCAGGTAGGTACGGCTGATATACAGGTGGGCATGGCAAGTGCAGGCAGGTAGGGCTGATATACAGAAGAGCATGACAGGGGCATGCTGGTACGGCTTGTGTACAAGTAGGCACGGCAAGTGCAGGCATGTTCTGCTGGTATACAGGTGGGCATGAAAAGTGCAGGCAGGTATGGCTGATATACAGGAGAGCATGGCAGGTGCAGACTAGTACGGCTGCTGTACAGTTAGGTACTGCAAGTGAAGGCAGGCACGGCTGCCATACAGGTAGATAAGTGCTGACGGGCATGGCTGGAATACTGGAACACAAAGCAAGCACAGGCAAACAGGAACAGGACAGGTAAACTGACTGGCGGGTACAGGGGACCTGAGAACTAGCAAGTGTGCAGACTACTTACATTACATGTTGCTCAGTCACCTCCCATTATTAAATAATAAGTGCCTCCCAGCCATTTGCTGGGTACACTTTAGGACAGCGCGTGCTGTCCCTTTAAAAAGGAGGGAGCGCATGAGCACCCTAAGCGCATTGCCCGGGGATCTGTGAGCCGTGCAGCAGGAAGAGAAGGAAATGCAGGATGCGGGCTGCGGCTATGAGGGAGTTGGCATCCCTGCCGTGGGAGGGGAGAAACATGCAGGGATGCAGTAGCCCCCTTGATAACCCTCTCTCTTCAAGCCCACAAGAAATCTCTCCAGGAGGAGAGGGGCATGGATGTTCTCCCTGGGCTCTCACAACAGGGCTGAATCCCTTCCAATCCACAAGAAAAATGTTTCTTCCTCTTACCCTTTTTGTCACCAGAATATTCTCTACCTCTAAGACATCTTCAGTGCTGACTGAAGCAGGAGTCGCACCTGGATCTTTGAAGTAGGAACTGAGGGTGGCAGCCTTGAGGAGAGACATGTGAAATGAATTGGGAATCTATAAAGAGGCCAGGAGTTTGAGCTTCTAAGCTACAGGATTTATCTGTCTGAGAATCTCGAATGGGCCAATGAAGCAAGGACCCAATTTGTCACAACACAGCTGTCGGGTCAATGTTAACAACTAGCACACTCCAAAGAATTGTGATGCAAAAAGGGGTTTGTTTAATATACATACAGTAATCACAAACATTTCGGTCTGTAATGGACCATCAGTGTGCTAGATTTGTAGCGAGCATCGTGTAACCCCAGTAAAAATTAGTCAATTTCATTTGCATCAACATTGTGGTGAAATGAGGACTATATACATATCTGTATAGGTACGTATACATATAGCAGCCAGTATTAGGTGGCAGGTCAGTCCTGTGAGCGGTGGATACCGTGTAGTGTTCGTGCTTCTCTCTTCCGCTCACAGGACTGACCTGCCACCTAATACTGACTGCTATATGTATACGTACCTATACATATATGTATATAGTCCTCTTTTCTCCACAATTTTGATGCAAATGAAACCGACTAATTTTTACTGGGGTTACACCATGCTCGCTACAAATCTAGCACACTGATGAAGGTCCATTACAGACTGAAACGTTTGTGATTACTGTATGTATATTAAACAAACCCCTTTTTGCATCACAATTCTTTGGAGTGTGCTAGTTGTTAACATTGTCACGTATTAAGGTTTGGGAACCTATCTCTATGCACCTCCCCCTATGAGGCTGTGCTGAACATTTTCTATACAGCTGTCGGGTGACCCGGGACCAGGGGCTCCTTCCCTGTCCCTAACACTAGGGGGCACCCTAGCTTGTCCTGCTTCCCGGGATATTTCAGATGGTGAAGATGTCGGGGCCTCCACCCTTGCCTTTTCTCCTAAGTTAGCCCTCCATCTGTTCTCTTCCCCCACTCAGGGAAGAGGGGGTGCTACTGTGCACTGTAGTACACCAACCCTACAAACAAGGCTACACAGACAACGGATAACTGAAAACTCCAAGCATACAAAATATTCACTCACATGTAACAGAGGAATGCAACGGGGTGTGAAAGACAAGTAATTACCACACATGCAAACCAAGCAACAGTTACTAATAACTCTTTCAACTCTTCTTCTCATATGTACTCCTCTCCCACCGATAGCCATGCAGCAAATGCTATCTCTGATGAGGATTAGTAACAGAGCCCAAATTATAAAGGGAAAAGGAGTGGTTAACTGAGCACAGCTGTGGGCACAGTGATTTCCAACATGGCTGATTAACCCCTGTTCTGCCAGAAGAAATAATCACATTTAAAATGAAGGAAAAGTGCTTCTTCTCTGTGTTGGAGTAGGAGCAATCAGACGCTGTGGTCTTCTAGCTCCACACTGTTGCGTTAACGCCGTGACAAAGGGTTTAAGAAGCAGTTCACAGTCCCTTAAATCAGAAAGGGGATACAGAAACGTGTGTAAAACAAACTGGGAGGGGGAGAACTATACAAGCTCTTCGGCCATCCTAGCCAAAACTGGTGGTTCCCAGTCAACCCTCGGCCACCTGCCCACAGGAACGAAGCAGAGTTCCTTTGCTGATCCTTTTCGTGCAACTAGCACAACAGAGCTTACAAAGTAGACTCTGCTTTTCTCTCTCCAATTAAAGCATTTGCATTCTCTACTCCTTCTACAGGAAGCTCTGGACACTTGCATTCCGGAGCCTGGTTTCCAAATGCCTGTGTCAAAAGGAACCCAGCCTCAGATAGTGCTGGAGCTCCTGACATATAGAAATGGGCTATGGCCACTTTCATCACTTGTGCTATTGCCTGCTCTTGTGTGGGTAGTCGAGACCCCCAGAGACCATCTGATGTCCTGGAAGTAGCAGGCCCAACTCGAGCTGCCTCTTTGATTCTCTCTCAGGCCCTTTCATTCTGCAGGAAGGGCTCATCTTGCTTTCTGCCTTCCCAGATCACGCCTATGGCATACCTCTGCTGATGTCCCTCTAGGTGACCATGGTTCCAGCTGTCAGTTTTTGCAGCCTTCGTTTTAGATGTTTCATCTCAACTGCCCTTTGGTCAAAGAGAATATGGTGGTGGGTCCCACATTCTTCTATAAATCCCATTTTATGCTGTGGGTCATAAGTGACAACTCTCACCGGGAGGCCAATTCATGATCCATTGTAGCTAGCGGACCCATTAGCAGGTACTCGGCTCTGGTCCTTGCACGTCTCCTTCTCCCTTCTGTCCTGCCCAGGTCCCTTAAGTCGCTCCCCAGCTGCTGAATCCGGACTCTCTCAATCTCAGTCCTTAGGAAACCTGGTGGTGAAGGCTACATCCTCGCTTCAGGCCTTCACTGCCCAGTAAAATCATGAGTGGCAGGCTCCTGCTCCTCCAACTGCACTCTCAGAATCTTTGTGTGACTCTACCATTGTCTCTCCCAGCTGCTCGTTTGCCGAATCACTACCCACAAATGGCAACACTCCTTAAGACTTCTGGGACCAGTCATGGTTCAGCCTATTCCTGGGTGGGGCTTCTCCTAGCTCACCTACATGTTTCTGGGGAGTTTCCACCAGTTATCTATTGACTTACTGCAATGAACGTGGTTTCTTTTTCTTCCACCGTGCCAATTGTGGGCAAGCACTACTCACTAAAGGCCTCTCTGAACAAGCCATATCCCAGGCTGGATGAATTATCACGCTTTTTCACTTCTTTTATACCCACGATGAGTGGGTCTGTCTTGTTTTGTGCCATTCACCACCATTTTGCAATCTGTGCTCAGCTCCATCTTTATTTTTGCAAGATGCTTCTTCGCGTCAGTTTTCTTGATGCATGGTTGAATCCTGCCAACTACACCGTGTTCCAAATTATTATGCAAATTGGATTTAAGTGTCATAAAGATTTAATTGTTTTGTTTTTCAAATAAACTCATGGGCAGCATGGTGGCGCAGTGGTTAGCACTGTAGCCTTGTAGCACTGGGGTCTTGGGTTCTAATCCCACCCAGGACAACATCTGCAAAGAGTTTGTATGTTCCCTCCGTGTTTGCGTGGGTTTCCTCCGGGCACTTCGGTTTCCTCCCACATTCCAAAGACATACTGATAGGGATTCTAGATTGTGAGCCCCATCGGGGACAGTGATGATAATGTGTGCAAAACTGGTAAAGCGCTGCGGAATATGTTAGCGCTATATAAAAATAAAGATTATTATTATTATTATAGATAGTATTGCGTCTCAGGGCTCAATGGATCACTGAAATCAATCTTGAACACATGTGATAATTAGTTTTCCAGGTGATTCTAATTAAAGGAAAACTACTTAAAAATGATGTTCCACATTATTAAGCAGGCCACAGTTTTCAAATAACATGGAAAAGAAAAGCATCAAATAGTGCAATGCCTTGGTCAAGGGATGAAAACATTAGATATTTCCTGACATCTTAAGTGTGATCAGTGTACTGTTAAGAGATTTGTGGCTGAATCTGAGCACAGACTTGTTTGTGCTGATAAAGGCATAATAAGGAAGGTTTCTGCCAGGCAAGTTCATCGAATTAAAGGTACCGTCACACTAAGCGACGCTGCAGCGATACCGACAACAATGTTGATCGCTGCAGCGCCGCTGTTTAGTCGCTGGAGAGCTGTCACACAGACAGCTCTCCAGCGACCAACGATGCCGAAGTCCCCGGGTAACCAGGGTAAACATCGAGTTACTAAGCGCAGGACCGCGCTTAGTAACCCGATGTTTACCCTGGTTACCATTGTAAATGTAAAAAAAAAAACACTACATACTTACATTCCCGGTGTCTGGTCATGTCCCTCGCCTTCAGCTGACTGAGCGCCGGCTGTAAAGTACAGCGGTGACGTCACTGCTGTGCTTTACGGCTGGCCGGCGCTCACCAGTCAGTGCGGGAAGCTGACGGCGGGGGACATGACCAGACACCGGGAATGTAAGTATGTAGTGTTTGTTTTTTTACATTTACAACGGTAACCAAGGTAAACATTGGGTTACTAAGCGCGGCCCTGCGCTTAGTAACCCGATATTTACCCTGGTTGCCAGTGAAGACATCGCTGAATCGGCATCACACACGCCGATTCAGCGATGTCAGCGGGAGATCCAGCGACAAAATAAAGTGCTGGACTTTCCTCAGCGACCAATGATCTCCCAGCAGGGGCCTGATCGTTGGTCGCTGTCACACATAACGATTTCGTTAACGATATCGTTGCTACGTCACAAAAAGCAACGATATCGTTAACGATATCGTTCAGTGTGACGGTACCTTAAGAGAGCAGCTGCTAAAAAGCCATTACAAACCAGCAAACAGATATTTGAAGCTGCCGGTTCCTCTGGAGTCCCTCGAACCTCAAAATGTAGGACCCTTCAAAGGCTTGCTTTGGTTCATAAACCTACGATTCGGCCACCCCTAAACAGTGTTCATAAGCAGAAACGGTTGCAGTGGGCCCAGACGTACATGAAGACTAATTTTCAAACAGTCTTGTTTACTGATGAGTGTCGAGCAACCCTGGATGGTCCAGATGGATGGAGTAGTGGATGGCCACCATGTCCCAACACAGCTGCAAAGTCAGCAAGGAGGTGGAGGGGTCATGCTTTGGGCCGGAATCATGAGGAAACAGCTGGTAGGGCCCTTTAAGGTTCCTGAAGGTGTGAAAATGACCTCTGCAAAACATATAGAGTTTCTGACTGACAGCGTTCTTCCATGGTATAAAAAGCAGAAACGTGCCTTCAGGAGCAAACTCATCTTCATGCATGACAATGCACCATTTCATGCTGCAAAGAATACCTCTGAGTCATTGGCTGCTATGGGCATAAAAGGAGATAAACTCATGGTGTGGCCACCATCTTCCCCTGACCTCAACCCTATAGAGAACCTTTGGAGTATCATCAAGCAAATTCTGTGAGTGTGGGAGGCAGTTCACACCAAAACAGCGTCTCTGGGAGGCTATTCTGACTTCATGCAAAGAAATACAAGCAGAAACTCTCCAAAAACTCACAAGTTCAATGGATGCAAGAATTGTGAAGTGATATCAAAGAAGGGGTCCTATGTTAACATGTAACTTGGCCTGTTAGGAGGATTTGGAGTTAAATAGCTTTTTTGTTCAGTGAATGTGACCTCCTAATGCTGCAAATTCCACAAATGAGCATTTTCAGTTCTTGAAAACATATCAAATGTTTAGAAATTCTACTGTGCCTAATAATTTGGAACAGTGCATTTTGAGTTTTTATTCATTTTGGAGATTATACTGTTATCATTGGGAGGTTTCTGCAATAAAATTCGATGTATACTCTAACGGGTGACTGACTGTCATTTGCACCGACCATTTAGGAAAATCAGAGAAAAATGTCATTTGCATAAAAATTTGGAACATGGTGTATGCCAATTGTAAAGTTGTAAAGTGTGTAAGTGCCAAATCTGTGTACATTATGTAAAGGCAACGTCTGAATTTGCATATTAATTGATACTATTGGAAGGTGTTTATTTACCTGTTTTTTAGTCTGCTTTGAGATACTGTATGCTCACAGCTGTATGAATTTCTCTAAAGAGACATTACTAATGTACGCTTGTCAATTACACAAACATGGATATGTTTTATATGACTGTTTTAGATTAGTAAATTGATGGTTGTCATATTAGTCAAGAAAGCCCCTGATAACATAATTACTAAGCAGAGGCACCCGTCTTATTATAAATTAGAAACTGGATTACATCATTCTGCCACAATGAATGATATTTAAATATTAATAGGAAAAAATAAAAATGCTGCAGTCCAAAAACCTACAAATGTGATTAGAAAAAGTAGAGAAATTCGACAATTACATTTAAATGTATTTTTATCTAAAGGTAATCTTTTCTAAAGTAATTATCTAATGCTTCTTAAAGGGGTTGTCTATTTATTTTTAAATACACCAAAGTGGTAGATTAATTAAAAAACTGTCTAAAATAAGAAACTGTTGATAAATTACCCTGACAATACTGACGCTCTGGTGGTATCTACCAGTCTTCACTTACAGGCTTCCAGCAAGTGACCACTGCAGCCATTCAGTGGCCTCAGCAGTCACATACTGTACTACTGGCATCAAAATTCATTTCTGAGCCATGTAGCCACTAAATATTGCACACGACTACTGGCAATCACTAGTCCTAGCCCTTACTATAAATTTAAACGATTATTAAGGCTTGTGCTGAAGACCATAACGGACAAGTGCTATCCATTGTTTTGATTGATATGACAGATTTTTCCCTCGGACAGAGACTTTCCTAGGAAAAAAATTGCTGCAAGCCTGAGTTTGATCAGATATTCAGATTGCATTTAGGCATGCAAGTCAATGAGTCCATTGAAACCACCGGATTGCACTCGGGTGACATTTGAATGCAATCCGATTTTACCGGACTGACACGATCTACTCCACATCCAAGAAATCGGATCACACTATGATCGTGCTTCGATCAAACTCTGCTGAGAGTCTGATTAGAGTGTGATTAGCATAATTTATCTAATTTTCTCGGATGAGAGAATATACAATCATCTGCACCTAGCCTTAGGAATCACGTTAAGGCTACGTTCACATTAGCGTTGTGCGGGGCAGCGTCGGGCGCAGCCGCGGCGATGCATGCGTCATGCGCCCCTATATTTAACATGGGGGGCGCATGGACATGCGTTGTCTTGCGTTTTGTGACGCATGCGTCATTTTGGTGCAACTGTTAGGGCGCAGAGGACGCTGCATGATGCATTTTTTTTAGGCGCCAAAAATCATGCAAAAAATGAACGCATGCGTCACAAAATGCTGCGTTGTGCATGCGTTTTGCATGCGTTGTGCGTTGCATCACAACGCTAATGTGAACGTAGCCTTAAGCGAAGTTCAACAGCTTAACTGCTGCCAGATTGCTTTCATCCTATTGTATCTCCCAGGATTCCACCATGTGTTGACCTCACCAGATAATCAAGCAAACGTTTTGAAGCAATCTTGCGCAGTCCAGCATCCAGTAAAAAATACAAAAAATGTATTACTTTCGATACAAATGTATATAACAAACACCCGTAATCATGCCATGTCTAAAAATGTACAATGTTCAAAACGCGTAGGTTTTTCGGAGACCTACTTCCCCCCTTTCTTTTACATTTTTATCCACAAAAAACGTTTTTACACTTTTTTTTGCCAGAATCTAGGTTGCGCATAATTGCTTGAAAACCTTTATTAGCAATCATTTCAGTTCCCCAGGACCTGTATATATTCACTCCCCGTGTGATCTCATGCTTTTCGTTTACCCCAGATCTCCTTGGTTACTTTTAATTATTTCTTATAATTTAGGAGTGTAATGTGCTAGAATTTTTTGTTTTGTTATCTAGTGCAAAAAAGGATTTTTCATTCTTGACTACCCCTTGCAGACTTGGGCGCCTTATAGAAAAGCTGATTTCAGAAAGTTCTCCTGCTGGAGAGTTCCCGCATTCAGCTGCTGTCATCATTGTTCAATGAAGTTCCCCCCAAGGGCGCTGCAGGCGTTCTAAGGCTCCACAGAGTGAAAGGAAAGCTATATACAGCCATTGTTTTCAGTGGATGCTGGCAGTGTCCTATAGCTGAGGGCTATGGCAGGGGCAATGGCAAATCATCATCCTTTAGGATGGTCAGAGAGGGACATTTAGAATTCATTGTGTAAAAGACTGAGTTTTTTTTAATGTTATCTGTTTGTTTGGATGCCATTTTATTCATACTGAAGCATAAATATCATTTGACTATAACTGCTCAAAGATAAAACCAAATTGTGCGACCATTGGGCTTCATGGTTGGCGGAGTTTCAAACACTTGCAGTAAAATGCATGGTGTGAGATCTCTCCTAGGGTTATAATTGCATCTATCACAGCTCCTACATACCGAGCCGTGGTATGTTTCTTTTGTTTCTTAGTACCATACTATTTGCCAGAGCCATTTTTTCTTTAACCACATATTAAGTACTCAAATACAACCTTTAGGCTGGGGTCACACTAGCGTAGATTCTGTAATGCGAGAGAATCGGTTCGATTATGTTAATGACAAACTCTGATCTGAGTTTCAGCTTAGTGTGATCCAGATCTGGGCACACATTACCCCAGGGGCCACACCATGCTCTCCCCTGCCCACTGTTACCACTCTGCATCCTTGAGATGCAGACTTTGGTGGGTACATGAGTCGAAGATGGAGCAGGGGCCTCATTCTCCACCAATCAATGTGAGAGACAGCAGTCGCGATGACATCATTTCATTGCATCAATTGTGCACTGCGAAGAGTTGGTGAATTGGAAAGAGCAGAGTGGGGGAACGGGATCAAGGTATGTGTTGTTTTTTTCTTCATGTGTATGGGATACTTGTATGTATATAGGGGGTGGAGTGGGTGCTCATGCTGCATATAGGGGTCTGTGTGGGGCCCATGCTGTATATGGGGGGGACTGTGTGGGGGCTCATGCTGTATACAAGAGGCTACTTGGGGAACATGTTGTTTATATGGAGTCTATATGTGGCTCATGCTGTATATAAGAGGCTATGTGGGGCTCATTATGTATATAGTAGGCTATGTGGGGCTGCTACTGAATATAGGAGACTATGGAAACAGGAACACATGGGCTACTTGCACAGTGAACAAGTCTGTATGATCATGTTCACACACCACCAAGAAACCTGAAGACACAAAAGAGAATAGTAAAACCAAAAACACTCAGTTTGAAAAAATGTTGCAGTAATCCGCAAGTGCTAGTAAAAGATGTAAAAAACAGGGTATTTGGTTGATACGTTTTTTGCAAAAAATGTATACTAAGCTGCTCTACCAATCTTCACGGTATACCCTTATCAGAGCAGTCCTAACTAATGTATGCAATCCCTATCTGATGTATTTAAAAACCTGATCATCTGTATATAACCTGTGTGAACAGGGTTCAGAGAGGAAAAATCCATGTGTGCATACAGGGTAGAACAGCTTTTGTGCAGATAGCCCAAGAGGATTGGTGGAACTCCCCAGTCTTGTAGACACAAGAGAACAATTATGGAAACAGGAACACATGGGCTACTTGCACAGTGAACAAGTCTGTATGATCATGTTCACACACCACCAAGAAACCTGAAGACACAAAAGAGAATAGTAAAACCAAAAACACTCAGTTTGAAAAAATGTTGCAGTAATCCGCAAGTGCTAGTAAAAGATGTAAAAAACAGGGTATTTGGTTGATACGTTTTTTGCAAAAAATGTATACTAAGCTGCTCTACCAATCTTCACGGTATACCCTTATCAGAGCAGTCCTAACTAATGTATGCAATCCCTATCTGATGTATTTAAAAACCTGATCATCTGTATATAACCTGTGTGAACAGGGTTCAGAGAGGAAAAATCCATGTGTGCATACAGGGTAGAACAGCTTTTGTGCAGATAGCCCAAGAGGATTGGTGGAACTCCCCAGTCTTGTAGACACAAGAGAACAATTATGGAAACAGGAACACATGGGCTACTTGCACAGTGAACAAGTCTGTATGATCATGTTCACACACCACCAAGAAACCTGAAGACACAAAAGAGAATAGTAAAACCAAAAACACTCAGTTTGAAAAAATGTTGCAGTAATCCGCAAGTGCTAGTAAAAGATGTAAAAAACAGGGTATTTGGTTGATACGTTTTTTGCAAAAAATGTATACTAAGCTGCTCTACCAATCTTCACGGTATACCCTTATCAGAGCAGTCCTAACTAATGTATGCAATCCCTATCTGATGTATTTAAAAACCTGATCATCTGTATATAACCTGTGTGAACAGGGTTCAAAGAGGAAAAATCCATGTGTGCATACAGGGTAGAACAGCTTTTGTGCAGATAGCCCAAGAGGATTGGTGGAACTCCCCAGTCTTGCAGACACAAGAGAACAATTATGGAAACAGGAACACATGGGCTACTTGCACAGTGAACAAGTCTGTATGATCATGTTCACACACCACCAAGAAACCTGAAGACAAAAAGAGAATAGTAAAACCAAAAACACTCAGTTTGAAAAAATTAGTTAGGACTGCTCTGATAAGGGTATACCGTGAAGATTGGTAGAGCAGCTTAGTATACATTTTTTGCAAAAAACGTATCAACCAAATACCCTGTTTTTTACATCTTTTACTAGCACTTGCGGATTACTGCAACATTTTTTCAAACTGAGTGTTTTTGGTTTTACTATTCTCTTTTGTGTCTTCAGGTTTCTTGGTGGTGTGTGAACATGATCATACAGACTTGTTCACTGTGCAAGTAGCCCATGTGTTCCTGTTTCCATAATTGTTCTCTTGTGTCTACACGACTGGGGAGTTCCACCAATCCTCTTGGGCTATCTGCACAAAAGCTGTTCTACCCTGTATGCACACATGGATTTTTCCTCTCTGAACCCTGTTCGCACAGGTTATATACAGATGATCAGGTTTTTAAATACATCAGATAGGGATTGCATACATTAGTTAGGACTGCTCTGATAAGGGTATACCGTGAAGATTGGTAGAGCAGCTTAGTATACATTTTTTGCAAAAAACATATCAACCAAATACCCTGTTTTTTACATCTTTTACTAGCACTTGCGGATTACTGCAACATTTTTTCAAACTGAGTGTTTTTGGTTTTACTATTCTCTTTTGTGTCTTCAGGTTTCTTGGTGGTGTGTGAACATGATCATACAGACTTGTTCACTGTGCAAGTAGCCCATGTGTTCCTGTTTCCATAATTGTTCTCTTGTGTCTACAAGACTGGGGAGTTCCACCAATCCTCTTGGGCTATCTGCACAAAAGCTGTTCTACCCTGTATGCACACATGGATTTTTCCTTTCTGAACCCTGTTCACACAGGTTATATACAGATGATCAGGTTTTTAAACACATCAGATAGGGATTGCATACATTAGTTAGGACTGCTCTGATAAGGGTATACCGTGAAGATTGGTAGAGCAGCTTAGTATACATTTTTTGCAAAAAACGTATCAACCAAATACCCTGTTTTTTACATCTTTTACTAGCACTTGCGGATTACTGCAACATTTTTTCAAACTGAGTGTTTTTGGTTTTACTATTCTCTTTTGTGTCTTCAGGTTTCTTGGTGGTGTGTGAACATGATCATACAGACTTGTTCACTGTGCAAGTAGCCCATGTGTTCCTGTTTCCATAATTGTTCTCTTGTGTCTACAAGACTGGGGAGTTCCACCAATCCTCTTGGGCTATCTGCACAAAAGCTGTTCTACCCTGTATGCACACATGGATTTTTCCTCTCTGAACCCTGTTCACACAGGTTATATACAGATGATCAGGTTTTTAAATACATCAGATAGGGATTGCATACATTAGTTAGGACTGCTCTGATAAGGGTATACCGTGAAGATTGGTAGAGCAGCTTAGTATACATTTTTTGCAAAAAACGTATCAACCAAATACCCTGTTTTTTACATCTTTTACTAGCACTTGCGGATTACTGCAACATTTTTTCAAACTGAGTGTTTTTGGTTTTACTATTCTCTTTTGTGTCTTCAGGTTTCTTGGTGGTGTGTGAACATGATCATACAGACTTGTTCACTGTGCAAGTAGCCCATGTGTTCCTGTTTCCATAATTGTTCTCTTGTGTCTACAAGACTGGGGAGTTCCACCAATCCTCTTGGGCTATCTGCACAAAAGCTGTTCTACCCTGTATGCACACATGGATTTTTCCTCTCTGAACCCTGTTCACACAGGTTATATACAGATGATCAGGTTTTTAAATACATCAGATAGGGATTGCATACATTAGTTAGGACTGCTCTGATAAGGGTATACCGTGAAGATTGGTAGAGCAGCTTAGTATACATTTTTTGCAAAAAACGTATCAACCAAATACCCTGTTTTTTACATCTTTTACTAGCACTTGCGGATTACTGCAACATTTTTTCAAACTGAGTGTTTTTGGTTTTACTATTCTCTTTTGTGTCTTCAGGTTTCTTGGTGGTGTGTGAACATGATCATACAGACTTGTTCACTGTGCAAGTAGCCCATGTGTTCCTGTTTCCATAATTGTTCTCTTGTGTCTACAAGACTGGGGAGTTCCACCAATCCTCTTGGGCTATCTGCACAAAAGCTGTTCTACCCTGTATGCACACATGGATTTTTCCTCTCTGAACCCTGTTCACACAGGTTATATACAGATGATCAGGTTTTTAAATACATCAGATAGGGATTGCATACATTAGTTAGGACTGCTCTGATAAGGGTATACCGTGAAGATTGGTAGAGCAGCTTAGTATACATTTTTTGAAAAAAACGTATCAACCAAATACCCTGTTTTTTACATCTTTTACTAGCACTTGCGGATTACTGCAACATTTTTTCAAACTGAGTGTTTTTGGTTTTACTATTCTCTTTTGTGTCTTCAGGTTTCTTGGTGGTGTGTGAACATGATCATACAGACTTGTTCACTGTGCAAGTAGCCCATGTGTTCCTGTTTCCATAATTGTTCTCTTGTGTCTACAAGACTGGGGAGTTCCACCAATCCTCTTGGGCTATCTGCACAAAAGCTGTTCTACCCTGTATGCACACATGGATTTTTCCTCTCTGAACCCTGTTCACACAGGTTATATACAGATGATCAGGTTTTTAAATACATCAGATAGGGATTGCATACATTAGTTAGGACTGCTCTGATAAGGGTATACCGTGAAGATTGGTAGAGCAGCTTAGTATACATTTTTTGCAAAAAACGTATCAACCAAATACCCTGTTTTTTACATCTTTTACTAGCACTTGCGGATTACTGCAACATTTTTTCAAACTGAGTGTTTTTGGTTTTACTATTCTCTTTTGTGTCTTCAGGTTTCTTGGTGGTGTGTGAACATGATCATACAGACTTGTTCACTGTGCAAGTAGCCCATGTGTTCCTGTTTCCATAATTGTTCTCTTGTGTCTACAAGACTGGGGAGTTCCACCAATCCTCTTGGGCTATCTGCACAAAAGCTGTTCTACCCTGTATGCACACATGGATTTTTCCTCTCTGAACCCTGTTCACACAGGTTATATACAGATGATCAGGTTTTTAAATACATCAGATAGGGATTGCATACATTAGTTAGGACTGCTCTGATAAGGGTATACCGTGAAGATTGGTAGAGCAGCTTAGTATACATTTCTTGCAAAAAACGTATCAACCAAATACCCTGTTTTTTACATCTTTTACTAGCACTTGCGGATTACTGCAACATTTTTTCAAACTGAGTGTTTTTGGTTTTACTATTCTCTTTTGTGTCTTCAGGTTTCTTGGTGGTGTGTGAACATGATCATACAGACTTGTTCACTGTGCAAGTAGCCCATGTGTTCCTGTTTCCATAATTGTTCTCTTGTGTCTACAAGACTGGGGAGTTCCACCAATCCTCTTGGGCTATCTGCACAAAAGCTGTTCTACCCTGTATGCACACATGGATTTTTCCTCTCTGAACCCTGTTCACACAGGTTATATACAGATGATCAGGTTTTTAAATACATCAGATAGGGATTGCATACATTAGTTAGGACTGCTCTGATAAGGGTATACCGTGAAGATTGGTAGAGCAGCTTAGTATACATTTTTTGCAAAAAACGTATCAACCAAATACCCTGTTTTTTACATCTTTTACTAGCACTTGCGGATTACTGCAACATTTTTTCAAACTGAGTGTTTTTGGTTTTACTATTCTCTTTTGTGTCTTCAGGTTTCTTGGTGGTGTGTGAACATGATCATACAGACTTGTTCACTGTGCAAGTAGCCCATGTGTTCCTGTTTCCATAATTGTTCTCTTGTGTCTACAAGACTGGGGAGTTCCACCAATCCTCTTGGGCTATCTGCACAAAAGCTGTTCTACCCTGTATGCACACATGGATTTTTCCTCTCTGAACCCTGTTCACACAGGTTATATACAGATGATCAGGTTTTTAAATACATCAGATAGGGATTGCATACATTAGTTAGGACTGCTCTGATAAGGGTATACCGTGAAGATTGGTAGAGCAGCTTAGTATACATTTTTTGCAAAAAACGTATCAACCAAATACCCTGTTTTTTACATCTTTTACTAGCACTTGCGGATTACTGCAACATTTTTTCAAACTGAGTGTTTTTGGTTTTACTATTCTCTTTTGTGTCTTCAGGTTTCTTGGTGGTGTGTGAACATGATCATACAGACTTGTTCACTGTGCAAGTAGCCCATGTGTTCCTGTTTCCATAATTGTTCTCTTGTGTCTACAAGACTGGGGAGTTCCACCAATCCTCTTGGGCTATCTGCACAAAAGCTGTTCTACCCTGTATGCACACATGGATTTTTCCTCTCTGAACCCTGTTCACACAGGTTATATACAGATGATCAGGTTTTTAAATACATCAGATAGGGATTGCATACATTAGTTAGGACTGCTCTGATAAGGGTATACCGTGAAGATTGGTAGAGCAGCTTAGTATACATTTTTTGCAAAAAACGTATCAACCAAATACCCTGTTTTTTACATCTTTTACTAGCACTTGCGGATTACTGCAACATTTTTTCAAACTGAGTGTTTTTGGTTTTACTATTCTCTTTTGTGTCTTCATGAATATAGGAGACTATGTGGGGGGCTTATACTGTATAGAAGGCTATAAGGGCCACAGGAAAACATCCTAGGGTTGCACTCTTTGACCTGAACAGGTTATTTTTAGCTGGTATGTTATGGCTTTTGACCAAAAGGTCACTTAGATTTTTTGACCTTCTAGAGGTCATTAGCGGAAATGCGCCCAGGGAAGATTCTAGGGAGGACTCTATATATAGAATTGACCAATGTCTGGACAAAACGTCCCGTATACTTGTCCACTCATGATTGTACGTAGATATAAACCAAATTTTTCCATTATCCGAGGCAGGAAGTTTCTTTTGATATAAGAGGTTATCACGTGGTGTATGGCAAAACCCATCATAACTGTGCTTGACACACCTCCGACTGTGGCCACACTGCATAAACCTGATGTTCAAGTTGGAGGCCTGGTACTCAAAACCCTTGTCGAAGGAGCAGAAACGTCTCATTCTTAGGAACTGTCCGACCGGGATGGCCCTAATGGTGGCTGGATTGTGAGCTGAATCTGCGTTTATTAACCGACATTGGCTTCCTGTAGACATCAGTCCGTATAGAAAGATTGTCGTCTATTCCCAGAATAATGTACAGGAAGTCGATTATTTTAGGACTATGACTGCAGGTCAATCTAACAATGTGGGTGTTGGTATTAAGTTTATCCATAATTACCTCCAACTGCTGCATCGTCCCCCACCACAAAACGAAAATATCATCAATATATCCTAGCCAGCACAGCACATGGTCAGCAAACCCCCGCACCCTCGTTGCCAAACAGGAATCTCTCCCATGAACTGAGGAAGAGATTAGCATACGAGGGCATGCAGGTCTATTGTCCTGTAGCCCATCCCAGCCTTGTGCAGATCTACAATTTTGTCCCTGGTGTCCTTAGACATGGCCATGGTGGAGAGGTTGGAGGGTGATTGTGTGGACAGGTGTCTTTTATACAGGTAACCAGTTCAAACAGGTGCACTTAATACAGGTAATCAGTGTAGAGTAGGAGGGCTTCTTAAAGAAAAACTAACAGGTCTGTGAGAGCCAGAATTCTTGCTGGTTGGTAGGTGATCAATTCTTATTTCATGCAATAAAATGCAATTTAATTATTTAAAAGTCTTACAATGTCATCTTCTGGTTTTAATTTTTAGATTATGTTTCTCACACTCTTCTCTTCTTCTCTTCGCCCACTCTTGACACACTGATAGCAACACCCCAGGAGAAATGCTAGCACAGGCTTCCAGTGTCCGTTGTTTCAGATGCTGGGGTCATCTGAAGGCAATTGTCTATGCTGTGAAGATATGAGATGTGCAGCATCTGAAACAATTGATACTGGAAGCCTGTGCTAGGATTTCTTCTGTGCTGTTGCTATCAGTGTGTCAAGAGTGGGAGAAGAGGGTTGCATTGACAATCCAACACAATGGGCAGCACTTTTAACACATTTTATAAGTGGTCATAAACTTGTAAATAACTTGTGAAAGAATAAAGTTACGTTAAAACCAAGCACACTATTGTTTTTCGGGTGAAATTCTCAATAAGTTTAATGTATCACATGACCCTCTTCCCATTGGAAAAAATAAAGTTGGATCCAAAATACCTGACTTCAAAATGGCCGCCATGGTCACCAACCATCTTGAAAAGTTTTTCCCCTCGCATATACTAATGTGCCGCAAACAAGAAGTCGATATCACCAACCATTCCCATTTTATTTATGTGTATCCATATAAATGGCCCACCCTGTACACAGAAAGCTGTCATCAGTGGTGGGGTGGGGTTATACAAAGCTCATGAATGGGCTTGACTACCTGGCAGCAAATTTACTAATTTTATAACAAAAATTTCTTGCAGATAAAACTGATTTTATCAAAACATCACTAAGCATCCCACTAAGTGATGCATCCCTGAAATCAGGGTCTCTGTATCTACATTATGCTGCTTTCAGATTAAATGGCAAAAACCGGGTGACAAATTCCCATTAATTATATATAACAATAAAAGCTTATATATACAGATGTTTGCTTGTGTCTTTTAAAAAAAAAATATCAGTATATACCGTATGTAATATACCCAGAACAGATAGTATCTATAGTATTCAAAACATGGAAAAAATATGTATTGTAATATTTTACATATGATTATAGCACACTGTATGAGACACGGTCTGCTGTACACAGAGCATATGATGAGTGAAAAGAGTTAAGGAAAATAGCATACTCAAGCTTTATACTGAAGCTTGGCTTGACCTCGTCTATATATATTTATACTCACGTAATAACAGTACATGAGGGCTCACATATCATCCTGTGTCTGCAGCATTCAGGGCTGAATCAGAAATATTTTCCAATTTTCCTGAGGACTCTTTTATAAGGGGCAATACCACTCCGCTCCCGGCAGAAAAGAAATCTCATTTTTAATCAAATACAAAAGTTTCATTAGAGGCTGACAGGATTTTATATAAGGTATTAACTCTTAGTATGGGAGTCATAGTGAAGGGTTTTGTAGAAGCACTGTCTAGCTGTGATTCATTTTTATAATTAGGTGTCTTATAAAGTCACTTGATTTCTGGTAAGTGGCAGAAGATGGGAGCTGTACAAGAGTGCACCCAAAAAATATTAACTGGGATAATGGGGGGAGGATATTAGTCCAGGGTCTACGAGATAGTACCACTCTACGCATGCAATATACTGTAAGGGTACCGTCACACAGTGGCATTTTGATCGCTACGACGGCACGATTTGTGACGTTCCAGCGATATATCCGTGACGTTCCAGCGATCTCGCTGTGTCTGACACGCTCCTGCGATCAGGGACCCCGCTGAGAATCGTACGTCGTAGCAGATCGTTTGAAACTTTCTTTCGTCGTCTAGTGTCCCGCTGTGGCGGCATGATCGCATGGTGTAACAAAGGTGTGCACGATATTGTATACGATGTGCGCATAGTAACCAACAGATTCTACATTGCACATACGTCATGAAATTATCGCTCCAGCGTCGTACATTGCAAAGTGTGACAGCAGTCTACGACGCTGGAGCGATATAGTTACGATGCTGGAGCGTCACGGATCGTGCCGTCGTAGCGATCAAAATGCCACTGTGTGACGGTACCCTAATATATCATGATGCTCTGGTGTGCAAAAAGAAGTGATGTTATCAATCTATTACAGTGCTTACATAGCTTTTATTTCCACACCAAAGCACGACGTCATGTATGAGGCCATGTTTTCAAGATGAACTGACATATATTGGGCAATTCTGGAGACGGACTTTTTGTAAAGTCTAAGATGCTAAGAAAAGGCTGCGAGCTAAGTCCACACCACACAAGTTTTTTCCTTACCCTCTGGGCACTGCCCAATCTACAGTAGTTGACACACAAATAACATATTATTTGCTTTGTCACACTCATTAATACATATCACATCCATGACACCTTGAATAAATACACAGCAAACAGAGGTATCAGTTGCGGTAGTTGTGGGCAGGTTGCAGATCCATGTGGTACTTTACAGAAAATTTGTGTCCCCGATTAAATGTGCTCTGATGTGCGGGGAGCGTTGCACTCACTAGTAGGCCGCAGGCCTCAGCTGTCTCCAGGTCTTCAGTTTCAGGAGCCGCAGCACATAGATCAGGGGACACACAGTTCAGTTCATCACAGAACTTTTCCCAACAGTCCATGTACAAAATATTGCAACTCGTAATATCGGGCACAACACTTTCCATTCCTCATATCCACAGCATAATGCACTCCCAGATTTTCCTTCTCTTCTACCTGGACAATCCCTCCCAGCCCTGCTTCTGTCAATCCAAGGGATTTTAAGCCCAGTCCCGCAGTACGTCCGATGTCCATTACTTCTCCCACGTTCATCTCCATGTCAATATTCCTCTGGACAGAAGGAGTTAAAGTGCTCGCCATAGCATTAAAATTGAGCCTAGAGCTCCAGACTTTAAAGGAGTATATTCACCCCAGGAATAATAGTAACGCCTCGTACTGCCCAGAACTCTGTGTACTTTCCTTGCTGTCCAGCTCTTTTTCCAACACGAACCTGACCTTGACCCTATCTATCAGGAAGTTCCCCACTGCCTTCCAAAGTAGATCTTCTTACTGTAGGCTAGTCTTGAACATTAACTGCAGTGCCCTAGGGTCCTGGTCGTTGCAGTAATGTCATTCTCCTCTAGGGGAGAGTTGTCTTACGCTTGGAGGCAAAGAAGGACAACTGCATCCAGGTATCACAAACATGCAACACATGTCACATTCCAGGCCACTGGGGGAGCTTTGCTCCTATTTATTAGGTCACTCCTCACATATAGGTAAAACTGGTTGCCTGTAGGGAAAGTTAGTCAGTTGCTGGCTGAGCTCCGCTCAGTTAGTTGGTCCCTGGCAAGGGTGGGATCCTGTCAGAGAGCAAAGGAGAAGGACACAGAGCTGTGCATGCCCTCACAGCTGCAGTTCTTAGAAAGAGACATCAAAGGCAGAATTGTATTGCAGCGAGCGTGAAAAGAAGTCGTAGCAAAGGAGTGGATATCAGGAGCGGACCAGCCCTACACAGGCTGCCTCTTTCTGAGGTGCAGAATCCCGGTAGCCGGAACTCCGAGGGAGTAGCGACCTTTATGCCTTGCTCCAGAGACCGGCAGGACAGCTAATTTCAGGTTACCTGTCCGCCCTACACCCAGGAGGCACGGTGGCACCCCTTAGAGGCTGGGGCATGATAGAGTCCCTATAAACCGCCTCAAGCCACTAATCATACGGGTTTGTCCTATCCTATCTGGGGGACAGAGAGAGACATAACATCGATAACATCTACAACAGTTGTGAGGACCTTATGAGAAGCTTAGCAGTAAGGGACTACAACACTGTAGGGCAAAGCAAGGCTACTGATTTCCACCTGGACAAGGGGACTCTGTAATTGCCTCCAAACCGGCCGGACTCTGCCTGCCCTGTGATCTGGTGCTCTGGATTGTGGATGCTGAAGTCTTCAGTAAAGGTAAAGAGACTGCAACCTTGTGTCCTCGTTCTTCTCTGTGCCTCTCACCATCCACCATCTACACACTGGGAAGCCCTGGGGATACACTTCGCCTGTGGGAAGGTATACCATCTAGCTGCCATAACTTCAGCGGACCCCTTAAAGCAGCGTTGGTCACCCTGACCGAATACCATAGGTGGCGTCACAAACATGTCCCCTTTAAAGACCTTTCCCTTTTACACGGACGTCCCAGGGCCACGGACCGGGTCAGCCACTGTGACATCCCCCTGTGAACCGAAGGACCCAGTACCGAGTACCCTGCTGCCCTGATGGGGTGATCCATTTTGGCATCACAAACAGGATCTACTAAACCCCGTAAATCGGGTCATGTGCACCTAGAGAACTGTGTCAGAACTGTGCCTAACCGTGATTTGTGCTACAAGACTGTGTGACTAATGAACTGTGATTTGCTGCCAAAAATTCCCACCAAAACTGCCACCATTACAGCGCCACAAAGAGCGCCGGAGAAGAAGGGTGTGCGATCGTGGGCGTGAACTAACTGAGAGCGCGAAAGATAATGGCCGCCCAGTCCAAATATTTCTGTACCTTGAGGACATGTCCGTCAGCAGCCGGGATCCGCCTCCTGATCCTAAATGGTGGGAGGAGACAAAGAAAAAGAAACCGCCCCCGAAGGAGAGAGCGGGAAAGAGACAAGGAAGGAGCAAGCCTTGAGGAGGACACCATGGCCAGCTGCCTGGAACCGGAGCGTGGGGTGAAGGCGGAGGACTCACCCAGCCACCTGGAAAGACACCGTGGCCAGGCATCACCCGTTGGCCCTGACTTCCTGCAGGCCGGAGTGGAGGAGCTTATAGACCAGCTCCTGTGGATGCAGCTGAGAGCCAAGGCCACGTGTCGGGCAGTGCCTGCGGAAGACCTACCAGCATCGCTTCCAGCACCGCTTCCAGCAACGCTTCCAGCATTGCATCCAGCACCGCTCCCAGCTCCACCACCGACAGGACCGACCGGCACCGGAGACACCGCTGCGGCAGGTAAGGACACCGACCCTGCCCCGGTGACGAGGAACTGTTGGTAGGCCCCGTAGCAGCGCCACCTCCCTGCGGGTCCAGCCAGATCCATCACCTGGGATCATGGGACCAGGCCACGGGATGGAACAGTTCATGAAGGCCCCGATTACACCTACCACCCTGCCGGGTGAAGTATACGTTGAAAAGACAGTGTACCGTTGGGTCAATCCTGGACCTGATCTTATGGGATTCCCTGGGAGGAAGGAGAACGAGGGAGAAACCATGGAGGTCTTGAGTTGGGAAGACTACCAGTGCCAGCTCACCCATAAATGGGAGGCACAGGAGGAGGAACATCATGCCTGGCGCAGAGCCTTCGATAAGAGGGATTTGCAGGCCAAAGCCCAGGCTCGCAAGGACCGTACCGTTAACCAGACCCCGCGTAAGCAGGGCAAAGGGGTCACATTCAAGTTGCAAAGAGGCTGGGGCTTTATAAAAGAACAGGGACTGTACGCGGAGATTTTCGTGAACAGGAGGGATGTGGAGTCTCACTTGTGGGAAGGACACCCGGACAGGGATCTGTATACAGGGGACAGTGTCAGTTACACCAGACACTTCGGCGCCAAGGAGTGGTTTGCTCTGAATGTCCACAAAAACAGAGACACCATCACCAGACTGCCTAGCTCTAAGACACCAGTTGTGTAATTTCATGCAGAAACAGCGCCACCTTGTGCTAAAACAGCTGCCACTACCACTACCCCTACAGTCACTCCTACTTGCACTTCTACAAAGACAACAGTGTGCACTATTACAACTACGGAAACTGCAGTAGTCACAGGACCAACTGTTACCTGCACCAAATCTGCTGTTGTGAAACAGAGAACAGTGGGCACTCAGACCCCCATCTGGAGTGAGGGAGCCCCATATGTAGCACCTGGTAGCCACCAGTACCCTAAAGGGCTACCTCCACCAGTGCTACCTCCAGACCTACAATAAAGAGACAGAACTCGAGCCATGACTGTATATAGTTATTTCCATAATTTCTGCTGCTAAAATTATTGCACCCGATCAGGATTACTTCTAAAAGGGGTCCTCAGTTTAAGAGGATCCTAAGTTTGTGCATGTTTGCACAGTTGCCATTCCTTTTGCCTTAAAGAACATTGGGATCATGGACAGTGAATGGACCACAAACTTTCCATTGCACATAGTTTGGCACCTCCAAGGTGTGCCCCACTTGCAGGCATGGGTAGGGCTTGACTTGCTTGTAAATAGTTTGCACCTTCTTAAAGGTGCTTCCTACTGGTTTTACAAAAGAAGCTTTTACAGAGACTGCTTCTAAGAGAGACTACTACTAATCTTGTTGTGAGAACTGCTTTATTTTTCAGAGAACAGAAGAAAAACCCGCTGGTGTGGCAGAATTCCGGGTCAGGATACACGCCTTGTAGCCCGCCTAAGGCCAACGTTGGGGGTTCATGATGGGTCCCTCGCTTGTTCCTGTTGTTACAGTATTAATATTTTGCACTACCTCAGAAAAGAGACTTGAGTTCACCCTTAAAGGGAATGTTCAATTATTGTACTTTGCCAGATTAGACTTGAATATAGATAGAATTGTGTTTTACATAGCCGATAGTGTGTAGCTGATATTATAGAGCACTTTTGAGTAAAATAAAGAGAAGGAAAATGTAGTGAGCCCATGGGGGTTGATAGACTGCTCTGCATTTGAATAAAGAAAAATGCTTGATTTGCACTTGAAGTTCTAAGATAGTATACCCGTGAGGGTCATTGTATTTCATAGCTAGTTAACTTTTGCCCTGTTCCGTATTGTCTAAAAGCCGTGGCTGAAGATCAGAAGAGGACGTCTTGGAATGAAGATGGGAGGCGCCGCAGCGGACCAGAGACGCCCATCCGACCGGACCAGCAGCGGGACCGCCCCTGGGTGACTATAATCTAACGTCTTTTTCTCCTCTTTCAGGTAACATCGGGGGCTTATCTACAGCATTACAGAATGCTGTAGATAAGCCCCTGATTCCAGTGGGCTTACCTCACCCCCGATTTTCGGGGTGACAGGTTCCCTTTAACTGTAACATAAGTGGTGGTCACTTTGGGTGGGCCCAGTAATGTGAGTGGGCTCTTCCTCCCCCCAGGAGCTATTGGATTGTTAACCCCTGGATCAATCTGACCTTCCTCTAGTCTTGTGTAATTTTAAATACTAGTGGAACACCGGTTCAAGCAACAAGGGTCCTCCAACAAGCTTCATGTTACGTGACACAAATAAATATTATTACACAATATTAAGATACATGGTAGTCAATAACTTTAGCATCTTATCCTACTCTAAACCATGATGGACTTGGTAGGTTAGCAGGAAGCATGGACATTATACTATACTATACTAGGACAGTAATAATTAGTTGAACATTGAGCCAGTGTATTTTTAAGGGGAAAATATCATGTGTAAGTTAATATAGTCTTTAACAAATCTCCGGGTAACACTTATTCTCTGAAATATACATGAAATAGGAAATTGCTGGGTTCATATCCTAGTAAAAGACATGCTGTATGCCACTTGATGTTTTTGTGTTCTGGCTGTGAATGTTCTTAAGCAAGGTCTTCTTAATGAAGGGATTTGACTACAGCAAAGGGCAGGAAATGCTGAGAAATGCTTTAAAGACGAGGTGATTTCAGAGTGCGTATTCACTCACAAAGAAGAAATACGCAGCAGGATTGATAATTGTATCTTAAAGCATCTAGTCTTATCAAAGAGCACTTGGCGTTTGAAAAGAAGATAATTTTAAAGCTGAAGATCAATTTTATTTGGGAGTTTTCCTAATAAATCAAGCTATAGACAATACAGAAGGCTATGTGTTGCAAGCAATGCTTTCTAAATTTCTGATGTCAAGGATCCTGCACATAGTAAAACTAAAACTACAGTATTTACTTACAACCTGGGTCAAATAAATGAATAAAAGTTAAAGGGAACCTGGCAGGTCCCCCATGCCCCCAGAACCACAAGGTGTTTTATATGCATATGTAAATATCCTGCCTAACAATATCTGTTTAACAAGACATATGCAGCGCCCCAGGGTCATGGTCGTTGCAGTAATATAATTCTCCTCTAGGGGAGTGATGTTGCGTTTGAAGGCAATAAAGGAGATCTCTTTACCAGGTATCACAAAACATGCAACACACTTCACACTCCGGTCCACCAGGGGGAGCTATGCTCCTATTTATTAGGGCACGCTTCACAATTAGGTAAAACTGGTGGCCTGGATAGATAGGAAGTTAGTCAGTTCCTGTCAGGCAGACAGAGAGGAAGGAGGAACATTGAGTAGCTGCTGACAAAGATGGTCCCTGACAGGGGTGGGATCCTGCCAGAGGCCTAGACAGAAGGCCACGGAGCTGCGCCTGCCCCACATGTGGCAGCATCCTAAGAAAGAGACTCAAACAGCGAATTGTATTGTAGAGGGTGAGAAACGAAGTGATAGCAAAAGGAGAGGAAACCAGAAGGAGTTCTGCCCTATACAGGCTGCCTCCTTCTGAGGCGCAGGATCTGGTAGCCGGGACACCGAGGGAGCAACAGTCCTTTATGCCTTGCTCCAGAGACCGGCAGGACAGCTAATTCCAAGTTACTGATCCGCCCTATACCCAGGAGGCACAGTGGTAACTTGTGGGGGCCGGGGCGTGCTAGAGTCCCTGTAAAAAGCCTCAGGCCATCAGTCATATGGGTTTGTTACTATCCATCTGGGGGACAGAGAGAGACATAACATCTAGAACACCAACATCAGTTGTGAGGACCTTACGAGAAGCTCAGCAGGAAGGTACTACAACACCCAGGCGCTAGAGGAAGGCGACTCTGGATTTGCCTTCAAACCGGCCGGACTCTGCCTGCCCTGTGATCTGGTGCTCTGGACTGTGGATGCTAAAGCCTTCAGTAAAAGGTAAAGAGACTGCAACCTTGCGTCCTCGTTCTTCACTGCGCCTCACACCATCCACCATCTACACTCTGGGAAGCCCTGTGGATGTACTTTACCTGTGGGAAGGTATACCATCTAGCTGCCATAACATCACCGTAGCGGACCCCTAATCAGTGTCGGTCACCCTGACCGAATACCACAGGTGGCGTCACGAACATTTCCCCTTTAAAGACCTTTTCCTTTTACACCGGACCTCCCGAGGGCCATGAACTGGGTCAGCCACCGTGACATCCCCCTTGAGAAGCGAAGGACCTACACGGGGGCGATCCACATACATAAACTGATCTTTAGAAAAAGTATTCCTAAAGGTCGTTTATGATAAGAATATATATATGATATGCATATGCTCCTCTCTGAAGCTGACAATCTTACGCCCGGCTTCAGAGGATGAATGCAGTGAGGGAAAGAAGCTGCGCGAAGGCACAAGGTAAGTATAGTGGTAGCGATGATGCCGGCACCCACAGGGGATATCTAAGTGGGTCAGCTAGTCTGGGGACACTAACGCCCCATCGACTAGTCAAAGCTCTCATTTACATATCATAAATGGACTTTAGAATTACTTTTTCTAAAGAAATGTTTATGTATGTAATGTAATAAAGGGACTGTTAGGCAGGCTATTTAAATATGCAGACACAACTCTTGGTGGATCTGGGGGCATGGGGACCTGACAGGTTTATCAGAAAGGCCGGCAGTGCGAGTTGGCTAAACCTAAATAACACAAGGCATCTATGCCAGTGATAAGGACGTTTGAGCCACTGGAAGTGCTAATGGTGGATTACCTCATAATCATCCCAACTCATAATGGTTGTGAATATTGCCTTGTGATTTCGGACCACTTCACGAAGTTCGCAGTCGTAACCTTGACCCAGGATCATATGGTTGAGTCAGCAGCCCATACCATCTGCTGAGACCTCATCCAGGTATATGGGTGCAGGAAGAGAATCCACTCCAATCAAAGAGCATGCTTCCAGGGGAGAGTCATGGAATAACTGCACTAACTCTACGGCATTGACAAGTCCAGGACAACGCCTTATCACCCTCAGGTAAATGAAGCCTGCGAATACTTTACCAGAACATTGTTACAGATGCTAAAGATGTTGGGAAGAGGATCGGAAGATGATGTGACCTAAATTAGTTCTGTAATTAGTGTGAGTATATAACTAAACCTATGCCACAACTGGGTACACCAAGCCCATTTCGCAAATGGGAACACACCGTACACAGTGCTGTTTGGCTGTAATAGAGGCAAAATAACTAAGCTAGAATTTGACCCAGAGGAAGGTTGCACCAAGATGAGTAAAACCACCTAAGTTTGAGAACACCAACATTGATTGCAGATGCTGAGGCGTCTCGTTAAACAAAAATTCCAGGAGTTGAGTCATCCGGACATCACCCCGATGCAGGAGCTGCCACTACAACCTAATGATCGAGTGCTGATATGAGCAAAGCGCCCTATGGGCAAGTTGGATTACAGATGGGAGGTAACTATCCACCAACTAATGAGGAGAGTTTACCCCTAGAATCCGGTGTATGAGGTTTGACCTGAAGGGGAAGAAGAGGCACCATGTGTCCCTGTGTGTTTGAAGGTGAAAGAGTTGCTGAACCCTAGAAAGAGCAGAGGAATTCTTCACCAAGGAGTTTCACAGATGATGAGGAAAAATGGTAGGTAGCATCTGGATTGACCAAAGAAGCAATGCCTCTACCCCAGGCCGATCCCTAGAGTGTAACATAGGTGGAACCCATGAGATGAGTATCAGAAGGCCCAAACACCCCTCAAGGGATGAGCCAAGCCAAGCCAAGACAAGGAACACAGAGGTAGCATCTGGATTGACCAAAGAAGCAATGCCTCTACCCCAGGCCAATCCCTAGAGTGTAACATAGGCGGAACCCATGAGATGAGTATCAGAAGGCCCAAACATCTCTAAAGGGATGAGCCAAGCCAAGACAAGGAACACAGAACACAATTTCATCTGGCAATACATTGTGTGAGTAACCGGATATTAGCAACAATGGAACTGCCCCATAGGGGCATCTGGCGAATTTAAAGAATGGAGGAATGTAATGAGATGAATGAGTCAGAAGACACACACAGTAATGCCTAAATCGAGTGTCTGCAAGTGAACATTGCCATCTGCTGACCAAACGTGATAAAAAAGGAGAAGGCAGAGTTAACTATATTAGTAGGAACTGAAGATTGAAGTACATGTCCCCTGAGGGAAGAGATTTGAGGCGACAGATGTGGCACAGTTAATAATTATAAAAGACCCGGGAAGGAAGAGAAAGGGAGGAGCCAATACGTGGACATGTAGCAGGATGGTCATGTAAGCAGTGGAGTTGGCTTATAGATTACATTACGAGAGACCATATCCAAGTGAAGACCCCAGAGACCAGATCCAAGTGAAGACCTCACAGACCAGATCCAAGTGAAGACCCGAGAGACCAGAACCAAGTTAAGGAATCAAGAGACAAGACCTGAGTGAAGATCTGAGAGAGCAGACAGGAGAAAAGAAACCGAGAGAGACCAGGGCTGGAAGAGCTGAGCTGAGTCAGCAGAGCCAGGGCCAAGAGAGAAGACAGGCTTGCAGCGGAGAGATGTTTCTCTTATCTGTCACTTCCAGTGTAAACATACGGTGCAAAGCAGGGACCGGGCCCATGCTTCAGGGAATGAAGGCGGCCAGTGTGACTAGTGTGCCAAGTAATTCATCAATTGGAAACTTGCGGCCTATGTGACTTTTTGTGTTGCCTAAAGAGTGACGACGATGACGGCCTGGTAGTGATAGTGACGCTCTTTTGCTTAAGGTATTAAGACTAAGCCCTTACTGACGATAACTGTTTTTTAATTGTAATAGTGTGTAAATTGCATTGTGTTGATATGCTGTTTATCCAAATTGCTGTGATCTCCTTGTAATATAACTTGCTTCCTTTTCACCGTTTGCATTGCCTCCTGATATTGTGCCAAAGACACCTCTTTAATTGTGTCAATTCAATAAACAGTTGTCCGTTTAAGTACCACTGTCTCCTCATTTTCTGCACTGTTGCATCTGCGCACCTGTTAACACTAGCATGAGGCTTCATATTTATGGGAATGAAAAGGAGTCACTTTTCTTTTGCAATCAATGTAATTTATTCTTGGGGTTTTCAGTCAGGTGAACACATCTCCAAAAATTGCATCCCTTGAACATATATATATATATATATATATATATATATATATATATATATATATATATATATATATATATACAGTATATACAGTACAGACCAAAAGTTTGGACACACCTTCTCATTTAAAGATTTTTCTGTATTTTCATGACTATGAAAATTGTACATTCACACTGAAGACATCAAAAATATAAATTAACACATGTGGAATTTTAACAAAAAAGTGTGAAATAACTGAAATTATGTCTTATATTCTAGGTTCTTCAAAGTAGACACATTTTGCATTGATTACTGCTTTGCATGCTCTTGGCATTCTCTTGATGAGCTTCAAGAGGTAGTCACCGGGAATGGTCTTCCAACAATCTTGAAGGAGTTCCCAGAGATGCTTAGCACTTGTTGGCCCTTGTGCGGTCCAGCTCACTCCAAACCATCTCAATTGGGTTCAGGTCTGATGACTGTGGAGGCCAGGTCTTCTGGTGTAGCACCCCATCACTCTCCCTCTTGGTCAAATAGCCCTTACACGGCCTGGAGGTGTGCTTGGGGTCATTGTCCTGTTGAAAAATAAATGATGGTCCAAATAAATGCAAACCGGATGGAATAGGATGCCGCTGCAAGATGCTGTGGTAGCCATGCTGGTTCAGTATGCCTTCAATTTTGAATAAATCCCCAACAGTGTCACCAGCAAAGCACCCCCACACCATCACACCTCCTCCTCCATGCTTCACGGTGAGAACCAGGCATGTAGAGTCCATCCGGTTACCTTTTCTGCGTCGCACAAAGACACGGTGGTTGGAACCAAAGATCTCAAATTTAGACTCATCAGACCAAAGCACAGATTTCCACTGGTCTAATGTCCATTCCTTGTGTTCTTTAGAGCAAACAAGTCTCTTCTGCTTGTTGCCTGTCCTTAGCAGTGGTTTCCTAGCAGCTATTTTACCATAAAGGCCTGCTGCACAAAGTCTCCTCTTAACAGTTGCTGTAGAGATGTGTCTGCTGCTAGAACTCTGTGTGGCATTGACCTGGTCTCTAATCTGAGCTGCTGTTCATCTGTGATCTCTGAGGCTGGTGACTCGGATAAACTTATCCTCAGAAGCAGAGGTGACTCTTGGTCTTCCTTTCCTGGGGCGGTCCTCATGTGAGCCAGTTTCTTTGTAGCACTTGATGGTTTTTGCCACTGCACTTGGGGACACTTTCAAAGTTTTCCCAATTATTCGGACTGACTGATCTTCATTTCTTAAAGTAATGATGGCCTCTCGTTTTTCTTTACTTAGCTGCTTTTTTCTTGCCATAATACAAATTCTAACAGTCTATTCAGTAGGACTATTAGCTGTGTATCCACCAGACTTCTGCACAACACAACTGATGGTCCCAACCCCATTTGTAAGGCAAGAAATCCCACTTATTAAACCTGACAGGGCACACCTGTGAATTGAAAACCACTCCCAGTAACTACCTCTTGAAGCTCATCAAGAGAATGCCAAAAGCGTGCAAAGCAGTCATCAAAGCAAAAGGTGGCTGGCTACTTTGAAGAACCTAGAATATAAGACATAATTTCAGTTGTTTCACACTTTTTTGTTAAGTATATAATTCCACTTGTGTACTTGTGTTAATTCATAGTTTTGATGCCTTCAGTGTGAATGTACAATTTTCATAGTCATGAAAATTCAGAAAAATTTTTAAATGAGAAGGTGTGTCCAAATTTTTTGTATTGTTCTATATCTATACACAGGTGCTTCTCACAAAATTAGAATATCATTAACAGTTAATTTACTTCAGTTCTTCAATAAAAAAGTGAAACTCATATATTATATAGAGAAATTATAAGCAGAGTGATCTATTTGAAGTGTTTATTTCTGTTAATGTTGATGATTATGGCTTACAGCCAATGAAAACCCAAAAGTCATTATCTCAGTAAATTAGAATACTTTATAACACCAGCTTAAAAAATAATTTAAAAATCTGAACTGTTTGCCTACTGAAATGTATGTTCAGTAAATGCACTCAATTCTTGGTCAGGGCTTCTTTTGCATTATTACTGCATCAATGCAGAGTGGCATGGAGGCGATCAGCTTGTGGCACTGCTGATGAAGTGTTATGGAAGCTCAGGTTGCTTTGATAGCAGCCTTCAGCTCATCTGCATTGTTGGGTCTGGTGTCTCTCATCTTCATCTTGACAATACCCAATAGATTCTCTATGGTGTTAAGGTCAGGCGAGTTTGCTGGCCAATCAATCACAGTGATACTGTGATTTTTAAACCAGGTATTGGTACTTTTGGCAATGTGGATAGGTGGTGATTTTATATAGTTATTCCTCTTTGGCACACTGTACAAGTGTGCTGAGATTGGGTGAGGCTCCTAGTCATGCCCCTCATGCCTTCCTACGGAACAGCTAACAACAATTAGATCAAAGGAGAGACAAAGGAGGTGGTCCTGGTGCTACTCCAGGACTGACCTTGGGTAGATGGCAGCTGACCCCTAGGAAAGGGCAGCTGGGGTAGCCTGAGTGAATGTCCAACATATGCAGAGAGGCAGAGTAAGATGACAGGAACTGCTGAGGCAGGCAGGGCTGGGTGACGGAGATATGAGAATTGGCAGGTTCAACTGGATTGGCTGCCATTGAGATACACTGAGGAACTGTTCCAGTTGCGACGTGGAGCCCTGCCATATAAACAATACATCGTCGATGTACCGCAGCCACGAGACAACGGAGCAGCTAAATTTTTTCTCAATATGACCAATTTGGGTCCTGAATTGATTCAGTTTATACTTAACCTTTTACATTACATACTTACCCATAATAATTTTGTGTTCAAGGACCGCCCCTTCCTACAGCTCCGGGGAACAGCAATGGAGGCGTCTTGTGCGCCCTCATATGCAAATTTGTTCCTGGGGCTGTGGGAGAGGGACACCGTCCTTGACACACCTGGTCATAGCTCCGTTGTCTCGTGGCTCGTTACATTGACGATGTATTGTTCATATGACAGGGCTCCACGTCGCAACTCGAACAGTTCCTCAGTCTTCTCAATATTAATCCTTTTAACATTAAATTGACTTGGAAATATAGTCAAACTATAATTGATTTTCTAGACCTACAAATCACCAAATCTGAAGACGGTACTGTCTGCACGGACATTTTCAGGAAAACCACTGCAACCAATGCACTATTACATTTTGCATCCTCACATCCGCCAAAACTTAAGAGTTCTATCCCCACGGGACAATTCCTACGAGCTCGCCGTATTTGTTCAGACGACACAATTTTCCATAGATAGGCTAAAGATCTGGAGCGTAGATTTAAAAACAGGGGATATCCGATGAAGGATATAGCAAGAAGCTATTCCCGCACTTTGCAAGAGGATAGATCTAATCTTCTAGCTAAATCTCCCTAAAACCATATTACATCGACTGACTTATGCCCAAGATTCATTACCAAGTTCAATTAAAATTGGACAGAAATTAACCAGATCTTCAGAAAACACTGGCCCATCTTACTAACTGATAAAGATTTGCAACAACAACTTACACCCCATCCTTCCATCACTTGGCGTAAATCCCAGACCTTGAGTGATATATTATGTAGGAGTCACTACATACCCCCCAGAAGCAATCCCTTTTTAAAGAACAGCAAAGGACCACCCTGGGGATGTTTTCCCTGTGGAAACTGTTCTGCATGCCGTAATATCATAAGAACGAAAGAATTCTCAAATGCAAAGGGCGACAAGACATATAAAATTGTGCATCACATTACATGCAATACCGAAGCAGTGGTATACCATATGAGTTGCCCTTGTGGCCTCATATATATTGGGATACGACCAGACCATTTAAAATTTGGATCCAAGAACATGTGAGGGATATTAAAAATGCTGCTGAATGCGTGGAGCCACAGCTCTTAAAAACCATTCCAAAACATTTCTTGGATGTTCATAAATGTAATCCTAAAGGCCTTGTAGCCCGTGGTATTGACCATGTATACATGGGTATCCGTGGGGGCAACCTCAAACAGAAACTTATGCAGAAAGAGACACGGTGGATTGTGACACTCAACACGTTGACACCTAATGGCCTCAATGAGGCACGGTCATGGTTCTGTGTTTGTTTTTATCTGTTTTTTGTTACTAATTATGTTTTTGATTTTCTAGATATTGTCCTGTTATTCTATTAACACATTGCTTTCCTGGGGGATCCAGTCATGCCTATTACTGCCTTTGGATAAATCCAAGAAAACAATTTAAGATCTAAGTGGACTCGATGAACTGTACCATCTAGCATGGATTACCGCCGTTATTCATAAAGAGATTTATATATAAATAATTTTGATATTATGTTCTATGTTCATATGTTTAGATAATTCTTAGGTGTGTACTCATGCTATTTTCTAGTAACATCTTTTGTATTTGCTGAGTACGGATGTACTTGTTTGTTAAGTATCTCTGCCATGCTATTGCATGACAGTGTGGATCATATGATAGTTCTATTAAATCATGAACTGATATTCTTCTGATCGTATACTGGCTCCTAAGTCCACATATGGTTTACTGCCATCTATATTTACAATTATGAATTGTTTTTTTCTTATAAATTATAAAATGTTGTGGATATGGCACTGTCTGTAGATATCTGGGTAGCAACTATCTAGCTGCTGCCGCTTATTTGGTTGGCTCTTACCAGGGTCACAACTTGGCACCTCTTGCTTTTGCCATCTCTAATTGCTGCGGTCCACACTTTGTGGATTTATATCCATTGAGGCGCAGACGCGCTTTGCTCGCGCGCTGCACCCGCCCTTCACCTGGGGGAGTCCGAGCGTGTTGCCGTGGTGATGGGAAGTGATGACGGAAGTCCTCCTTCCCATCGTCCGCGTCGTGCGGCGGGCCTCCCCTCTGGGGGGCGGGGCATCGCGGGCAGCAGCGCGCCGATTCGTTGATTGGCCCCCAGTTCTCAACATTTATACCTGTGACCCTTACCTCCTGACGAAGCCGTGGGTGGTGAAACGCGCGTCGAGGCATAGCGTGTCTCACAGACGCAGCTGCACACAGAGAGGATCATGTCGCAAGGTAAAAGCATTGTTGTTTGACTATGACCACTACCTGCTCTGGCACCACTGACAGGTAGACCAGAAAGAAAAAAAAAAAAAAAAAGATCATGTCCATAAAAATGGGAGCACCTCAGACAGATAAATAAAATGCAAAGTTTTTATTATATATCAACAAGATAATATACCACACACAAAAAACATAGAATATAAAAACATTTAAAAGTGCAAAGTGCAACAGACAAAAAGAAAAACACAGCAGTCATATCCTAATATAGGGAAAATGACAACCCACAACCCTATCTTCTCCCATGGGAGAGAAGAAAATGGGCTGTGGGGTGCAACCCACGCGTATCGCCGCAGCTGTGGCGGCTTCCTCAGGGAAAAATCAGCATCAGCATGTTTCTCCCTCTGTTACCTGCATACGATCCGGTCTCTCATATGCCTATGGATCTTTTTGCAGTGTGGGCTCCTGTTTAATTTTGACATGTATGTGACCATTGTGTCCAGCATGCTCTTTACCTAGGTGCTAGGAGCCTTGTTTCAACAACTGCCCAGGCATGGGATTGCACGTGCCGGTGAGCATTACATTTTGGTTGTTTTTGTAGGTCTATATGGTACTGTGATATCAAGTAGCGACATGCGCTTGTATGCACTGCATTGTCCCTTCTGAGGTTGAGAATTTCCTATTGTTTATCTATATAGTATATGTGATCGCGGAATTGTTCTTTGGGTTACCACGTTTGTGTACATATATATATCCTTGTTATCTTGGGAGAAGATAGGGTTGTGGGTTGTCATTTTCCCTATATTAGGATATGACTGCTGTGTTTTTCTTTTTGTCTGTTGCACTTTGCACTTTTAAATGTTTTTATATTCTATGTTTTTTGTGTGTGGTATATTATCTTGTTGATATATAATAAAAACTTTGCATTTTATTTATCTGTCTGAGGTGCTCCCATTTTTATGGACATGATCTTTTTTTTTTTTTTTCTTTCTGGTCTAATTGTAGCTTTTCAAGTCCTTGGTGAGCCCCAGCATGTAATTATTTAGACATATATCTAGTGGTGCCCTCCGCTTCTCTCTATGTTCATCTATACCACTGACAGGTGTAATGGCTCACTTCTTAGACAAATTGTACTATTTCATCTGACACTGAGTATCTGAGCTGATTTACTGTCGTTTGCCATTCAGACTGGTATTTACTCCCTTGCGGCCATGCTTGTCAATAGGAGCAAATGGTGAATCCGGTTGTACAGCGGTATAATTGGCAGCCTGCAGCCCATTTGGGTCTGACTGCGAACTAGTGGGAGACTAGAATATTCTAAAGTCTTCATCAGCATTTAATTATTTATTTATTATTATCATATCAAACTTACCACTAATCGGATATGATATCAGTAGTCAATCTCTCCTAATACATGTGTGCGGCCGTGTTCCCTGAGACATGTATATATTTTTCTTTTGTTTTCTGGCACCAACTTGTGTCATCTTATTTGGTGCCAGAGTCTTTTTAGCTGCTCTCTATCCATTTACATTGCTTTTTGCACTTTTGTCCCTATTTTGTATATTATACATGTCTAATAAACATAAATTGTTTATGATATATACCCCAGTGTTGTTTTGGCGGTCTGTTTTAGGAGATATTATTTATATGGGCTTCTATGTGGTCGCCCATTGTTTATCTGATTACAGATCGCGCTGCTCTTGCTGAGCAAACTCTTTTTCTGTATACATATATTAGCCACTAGGGGGCTTTTTCCATTTTGGCCACGGATTTGATGTAGGTTTATACACAAATGTGCAGGTGTCTGCACAAACAGTTAGAAACCGATTCCATGAGGATGATCTGAGTGCCCGATGTCCACAGATGGTGGTTGTGCTCAAAGCCGAACACCATGCAGGACACTTGGCATTTGCCATAGAACACCAGGATTGGCAAATTCACCACTGGCGCTATGTGCTTTTCACAGATGAAAGCAGGTTCACACTGAACACAAATAATAGACATGACAGAGTCTGGAGATGCCGTGGAGAGTGATCTGCTGCCTGCACCATCCTTCAGTATGACCGGTTTGGCAGTGGCTCAGTAAAGGTGTGGGGTGGCATTTCTTTGGAGGGCCACGCAGCCCTCCATGTGCTCGCCAGAGGTAGCCTGACTGCCATTAGGTGCTGAGATGAGATCCAAAGTCCCTTTGTGAAACCATATGCTGGTGAGGTTGGCCCTGGGTTCCTCTTAATGCAGGACAATGCCAGACCTCATGTGGCTGGAGTGTGTCAGCAGTTTCTGCAAGATGAAGGCATTGAAGCTATGGACTGGCCCGCCCGTTCCTCAGACCTGATTCCGATTGAGCACATCTGGGACATCATGTCTCGCTCCATCCACCAATGTCACGTTGCACGACAGACTGCCCAGGAGTTGGTGGATTCTTTAGTCCAGGTCTGGGAGGACATCCCTCAGGAGATCATCCGCTGCCTCATCAGGAGCATGCAAAGGCATTGTATGGAGGTCATACAGGCACGTGGAGGTCACACACACACTACTGAGCATCATTTCCTTGCTTTGAGGCATTTCCACTGAAGTTGAATCGGCCTGTAATTTGATTTTCCACTTTGATTTTGAGTATCCTTCCAAATACAGGCCTCCATTGGTTAATAAATTTGATTTCCATTGATGATTTTTGTGTGATTTTGTTGTCAGCACATTCAACTTTGTACAGAACAAAGTATTCAATGAGAATATTTCATTCATTCAGATCTAGGATGTGTTATTTGAGTGTTCCCTTTATTTTGTTGAGCAGTGTATATGTCATTGACACACATATATATCTATATATTTTTATATTTCATAGAGAGTTAGATAGCAGAATAGTCGATAATTCAATTGTCGGGTTCTGTAAAATCATTGCAGAACCCGACAGGATATGAGAAATGGTTTACATACAGTACAGTAGTAGATTTATATACTGTATGTCCCTGACTAATAATGTTAGTAGTGTGTGTGTGTAAAATTTTGGAGCTGTAGGAGTTAAATTAAAGCAATAATTCACGGAAAAACTGGTGTGGGCTCCCACGCAATTTTCTCCGCCAGAGAGGGAAAGCCAGTGACTGAGGATAGATATTAATAGCCTAGAGAGGGACAATGATTATTGCCCCGCCTTAAAAAATCTGCCCCTAACCACCCCAGAAAAGGCTCATCTGTAAGATGTGCCTATTCTGACACTTAGCCTCTATCTTCCTATTGCCCTGTGGCAGTGGCATATGGGGTAATAAGGGGTTAATGTCACCTTGCTATTGTAAGGTGACATTAAGCCTGGTTAATAATGAAGAGGTGTCAATAAGACACCTATCCATTATTAATCCAATAATATGAAAGGGTTAAAAACACACACACACACACACACACACAATAAGAATAAAGTCTTTTAATGAAATAATGAAACACACAGGTTTAACATCTTGATTACACTCTCAATCTAAGCGAAGGCCTCGTTCTTCTGTAAAAAAAAATCCAAAATAAAAAGGAACAATATCCCATACCTGTCCACTGTACAGTCAAGTCCCACACTGCAATCCATCTCAAGGGGTTAAATAGTTTACAACCCAGAGCGGTGCTAATGCTACCGGCCGGGCTGTAAACCATGGAGGAATGAATGAAAAGCTGCATGTGCAGACTCCCTGCCTCAGCAGACATGAACTCATTAGTGTGGGAAAGTTTCTGAATATTTTCCCACGCTGTCAAGTTCACCGCGTCAGGCGGGGAGTCTGCGCAGCCTAAGTGACATCAGCGGTAGTCACTGAGGCTGTCTCATTCAGCAGCAGTAGTATGGGTACTGGAATGCCACACAATTATTATGCCTCTCCCATTTCCTATTTTCTATTATCAATATTATTACTACCATAGTTATTTTTTGTATTTTATTCTTATTGTGATCGGCTAGATTAACTAGGGTACTTTTATTATGATAAAATGACATCTGTTTTCAAATTTTATTATATATTTCATGAATTATTTGCTCTCTTCTCTATGGTCATGTGATGGTCTAGCCATTCACCTTGTGTTACATTCTACAAAAA
Source organism: Ranitomeya imitator (assembly GCF_032444005.1). Taxonomy (NCBI): domain Eukaryota; kingdom Metazoa; phylum Chordata; class Amphibia; order Anura; family Dendrobatidae; genus Ranitomeya; species Ranitomeya imitator. The sequence continues at coordinate 589,635,378 of NC_091283.1, forward strand.
CTAGTAGCTGTAATCTGTGTCTTAGATGTTTGAATAAACTTTTATTGAACCATAAAAAGTATTATGTGACTGCCATGTCAATCACATTGAGGGGCATCATGATGCTATGCCCCATGCTGCTGACCGTTTACTCTCGCCCAGGCAAAAACATGCATGCTGTGAATAATGAAAATCCCAGAATCTGCTGGAGTAAAGAGCATTGTAAAAAGAGGAGATGATTTTAGTAAATGCACAGATGTTCAAAAAGGTCTAGAAGTGATTTTTTTTTTGCTGTCAAATATGAGCATTTATATAAAGCTGGTGACATCACCACTGCTATTGATAATGTCAGCAGTGAATATTGATTAGCATAAGCAATATAAAGTATCAATGATCTACAGAAGCTGCAGCTGTTATTATACAATTGTGGCATAGATCCAAAAATATTTAAAGGGAACCTGTCAGGACAATTTTACTATAAAAGCTAAAGGTATAGCTGCATTGGTCCAAGTATAACAATGACACCATTGTAATCTGACATGCTAGTGCTGAGAAATCTAGCGGGGTGCTGATGGATTGCCATGATGACCGGGGGTCTGCTGAACTCTGGTAAAGGTTAGCTTTTGCTAGTGTTCATAGGGTACCCTTATTTGAGCTATACACCGCAATTCTGTAGTATTGTTGTGTAAAGTGCAAGCCATCGGATAATCACAGGTTCAACTCCCCTAAGGGGACTAACAAGTACAAGTGGAATCGTGATCCACCTGCGTTTGTTAACATGCTAAATGCCACAGTCAAACTCTGTCAGCGGCGTTTAACATGGCCGTGTGGGAAGCGTGTCACTAATTCCACCCATCGGCTCCCCTGTCATATGACTGCAGGGCGCCGATGGGTTAGCATGACAACCTTGGGTCTGTAGGAGACCCATGTGGTTGTCATTGCCGAAATGCTATGAGCGCCACCCCGTGGCTGACGCTCATAGCAGATGATCAATTCTGCAGCGCATAGCAGGGTTGAAGCCATGCTATGTGTAGCACAAGCTATCAGGAGATCGCAGCTTCAAGTCTCCTAAGGATGTTATTGAAGCCAGTGAACAGAAAAATGTTTTTAGAAATATTAAAAAAAATAAAAGTTTAAGTAACCCCCATTCAAAATAAAGAAAATTTTTAAATAAAAAATACACATTAGTATCGCTGCGCATCAATATATAAAAATGAATCCAATCAATAAACGGCGTAACGAGAAAAAAATGAAAACTACAGAATGAAGTTTTTTTGATCGCTGCATCACTGCAGTAAAATGCAATAACGGCGATTAAAAGATTGTGTGTACCCCAAAATGGAATAAATAAGAAGGTCAGCTTGGAACACAAAAAATAAGAACTCACCCAGCCCTAGATCCCAAAAAATGGAGACGCTATGGGTCTCGGAAAATGGTGCCAATTTTTTAAATTTATATATTTTTTATTACAAACTTTGAATTTTTCGTTCACCTCTTAAGTACAAAAGAACCTATATATGTTTGTTACCTGTGAACACGTAATAACCTGGAGAATCATACTGACAGGTCAGTTTTAGCATTTAGTGAACATGATAAAGAAAACAAAAAACAAATGTGGAATTGCATTTTTTTTTTTGCAGTTTGATTTTTTTCCCATTTTCCAATACATGATATGGTAAAACCAATGGTGGTTTTCAAAAGTACAACTCGTCCTGCAATAAATTAATCCTCACATGGCCATATTGATTGAAAAATTAAAAAGTTATGGCTCTGGGAAGAAGGGGAGCATAAAACAGAAATGCAAAAAACGGAAAATCTCAAGGTCATGAAGGGGGATAAAAAACATTCGTACTGACCTGGAGAATCATATTCCCTGATCAATTTTACTGCACAATGAGTGCCATAAAAAACCCCCCCATAAAACAAATACAGACTTGCATTATTGTCACAATTTCACTTCAAATAGTTTTTTCCATTTTCCAGCACATTATGGTAATATGAATGGTGTCAAAAGTACGACTCGTCTCACAATGGCTATGTGAATGGATATAAAAAATTATGTCTCTTAGAAGGAGAGGAAAAAGCGAAAGAGTAAAAACAAACAAAAAAAAATCACCTGGAGTTAAAACCAAATGCAAATTAGCCAGAAATTCCAGGCTACTTTGTTTGTGATATCAAAGTATGTTTTTTGAGCGCTACTGGAAAGGAGTGGAGAAGTTGTTGTCACTCTCCTGAAGACATGTTTTATTGGGTGTTTTATCTAATTTGTGGCCTGCAGCACTTAGTTAGCAAGTAGACCGGGTTAACTGTTGGAGCTAGCACATGGATGGAGGAATTACATGAGCAAATTACATGGTGGGGGTTCCTGTTTATTAATAATCTTTATAATCTTTATTTTTATATACCGTAGCGCTAACATATTCCGCAGCGCTTTATAGGTTGCACACATTATCGTCGCTGTCCCCGTTGGGGCTCACAATCTAAATTCCCTATCAGTATGTCTTTGGAATGTGGGAGGAAACCGGAGTACCCAGAGGAAACCCACAGAAACACGGAGAGAACATACAAACTCTTTGCAGATGTTGTACTTAGTTAGTGGGGATTGAACCCAGGACTCCAGTGCTGCAAGGCTGCTGTGTTATCCACTGCACCACCGTGCTGCCCATTACTGTTTATTAGGCAGGTATTGGAAAGAACAGAAAGCTGAAGGACCTAGGATTCACAGACCAGTATTGATGAAGGGCAGTGGCAAAACTAGAGTACGATGGGCCCCAATGAAAAAATTGGACCTGGCCCTCCTGTCCCCTCATGTTGGTCAGATGTAAGGGCCCTTGTAGCTTTCTAAATCCTATACATACAATTGCCCCCCTAGCCCATTATGTAGTAATATACTCCATCCTGGTATATATGTTTTCCATCCCGGCGTCATACTACTATCTATGACCTCTATCCTGGTCATATATTCTTGGCCCCATCCTGTTATATATGTTCCGGAGGAAATCATGGAGGTGGTGGAAAAGGCAATAATGAGGGGGGGAAGAAATGATGGAGGTGGTAGAATGGACAAGAATGGTGGTGGTGGAAAGCACACTGATGATTTTGGAGGGGGAGAAAATGATGGAGGTGGTGGAATGGGCAAGTATGGTGATGGCGGCGGAAAGGACAATGATGATGGTGGTGGAAAGGGCAAAGATGGGGATGGTGGGGGAAGAGAAAATGATGGATATGGTGGAAAAGGCAAAGGAGGAAATGATGGAAGTGGTGGAATGGAAAATTATGTGGTGGTGGGGGAGAAAGCAATGATAGTGGTGGTGGAGAAGGCAAAGATGGAGGTGGTGAAGAGAGCAATGATGGGGAGGGGTAGAGGAAAATAATGGGCATATATGAGGAAACAGTACAGGAGAATGGGGGCATGTATGAGGAAACAGTACTGGGGAATTGGGGGCATCTATAAAGAAACAGTATAGGAGAATGGGGGGCATATCTGAGGAAACAGTATGGGGGATGGGTGCAGACAGTATGAGGAGCGAACGGGGGAATGTATGCGGACACAGTATGAGTAGCGATGTGAAAAATGTACGTGAGCAGAGTACGGGGAGTGAGGGTGATGGGATGTGTGCAGACACAGTATAGGGAGTCAGGTGAGCAGGCAGTATAGAAAGTGAGGGGTAAATATATGAGGAGACAGTTTGGTGAACAGGAGGGATGTTAGAGGAGACAGTAAGAGGAGGGAGGGGAATAGTGTGAGGAGACAGTATGGAGGAGAAAAGTGAGTGGGCACAGAATAGAAACAGAATAGTGGGTTCGTAGCATGGGGGGACAGTGTAAGGGCACAGCCAGGAGGGGACAGTATACCAAGGAGTGGGAGTGTGATGAGAGAGTACAGTATAAATACTGGGCCCTATAGGGTGACACAATGTGAGAGGACAGTGTGAAGAGGGGGCCGGTATGGAAAGGAGATGTCAGTGTGAAGAGCATGTACCATAAGAGGGACAGTATGGGGGTCATATCTTGTGCAGACAATATAGTGAGGGGCAATTTTTTATTCAGGAGCATTATAATGGCACTTCTATCTTTAAGGGCGTCATGTGGAGATTTTCTGCAAAAGAGCGGAGAAGATGGAGGTCTACAGAGACGGCTGTGGATGAGAAAACTCATCATGGGGTCTGGACAAGATGAAGAAAAGGAGAACGGCTCCAGAGGCGACGTCATCTATAAGGTACCTGGATGTAAATGTTATTTGTGATACTAACTAACTCATGTTTTTATTTATGCTAGGAGAATTAAAGGGGATCTCCAGGTTTGTAATGAGTCTGCAGTCATTCTTTGTAACTGCAGACTTCTGAGTTCTCACAGAGCGCACTGCACGCTGTCAGGATTCTCTCGTGCTGGTGATTTACATACATGCGGTCACGTGCTGACTAGACATGTGTGGCCTCACTCAATGAAAGTGAACTGAGCGAGGCCGGGCACGTCTAGTCGGAATGTGGTCAGGAGTATACAAATCACATGCTTGTGCTGACATGACTGTCCACCGGCAAGGGAGAATCCTAAAAGTGTGCAGTGCATTAGCTGTGAGAATTCAAAAGCTGCGATGTCAGGATTCAGCTCTGCAGGTTCCAGTAGTCGTCACATGGACACTTCACTCACATGCGACTTTCATACTTATGGTCCTGTGACAACGAGCTTCTCTTCTGCTTTTCTCAGTGTTTCACTGAATATTGAGGGCACTAGGGAGAGAAGCTCGTGGGTACATGACTAAGTGTGCAAATCGCATATGTCCTGGAGGGGGAGGGGGGCAAAATGAGTTCTTGCCCCGGGTGCCAGAAACCCTAGATACGCCTCTGATGTTCCCCATCCTGGTATATATATTACCCATCCTGATATATATGTTTCCAATCTTAGACCCTCCCTTGTATATATCACCTCTGTTCTGGTATATGTGTTCCCCATTCTGGTATATATGACCTCCATCCTGGTATATATGTTCCCCATTCTGAGTCCCATCTTGTTATTTATATTCCCTATCATGTTATATACAGTTGTGTGAAAAAATGTCTTCCAATTTCCTGATTTCCTATTCTTTTGCATGTTTGTAACACTTAAATGTTTCAGATTTAGTCTAGCCTAGTCAAAATCCTGACCTTAATCCAATTGAGGTGCTGTGGTATGACCTTAAAAATACAGTTTTTGCTCGGAAACCCCCCAATGTGGCTGAATTACAACATTTCTGCAAAGCTGAGGAGGCTAAAATTCCTCCAGAAGATTGTAAAAGATGCTCATTATCGCAAACGCTTGATTGCAGTTATTGCTGCTGACGGTGATTCAACTATTTATTAGGGTTAGGGACCATCACTTTTTTACACAGGGCCCTGTAGGTTTGGTTTTCTTTTATAGTAATAAAGACCTTCATCTAAAAACTGCATTTTCTGTTTACTTGTGTTATCTTTGTCTAATATTTAAATTTAATTGGTGATCTGAAACATTTAAGTGTGACAAACAAGCAAAAGAATAGGAAATCAGGAAAGAGTTGAGAATAGCTGTGCGGGCCGTACCGACATACTTCAACAGATGCTGACCTCACAAGGGAAGATGGAGGCCCCCATAACGATCTGCTTGTTTAATGCAACATGTACTAGAAGTAATATGCTGAAGCCACATGTAGCCATTAAGCTTATACTTCCTAGTTGTGCAGTAGTGATGATTAAGCAATAAAATGCTCAAATGCTCCGTACTCGAATCAAACAGGTCAGACACACTGGGACGGGCTTTATTCAAGTAAAGAGTGTAATGGAAGTCAATGTGAAACTTGATTATTTTTCTGCAAGACCCTAACAGGAAGGCAGGGGAGCGGGAAAATCGGCAAAATGGATGAAACCAGAGCTCAAATGGAATGGGAACAGCATGGGGAACACGCCTAGATGCATCTTTCTCATAGATCGCTGCTGGAAACAATGTTGTCAGAGTATTACTCCACTTTTACAAACTTACAATAAAACATACAAAACCAAAGATAAAATGGGTTTTATAGTAAAAAATGGTAGGAAACATTCTTTCCTGTATTATGAGAGATTAAAAAAAAACACCTTGTCTCCAGCACCTCTTTATGGCTTGGTCATATCTCAACGTATTGCCTCTGACTACAGTAAATGACATAGTAGAGAGTGAAATAAAACTACACCCACCGGTATTCACCGGTAAATATAATTTTTATATTTTCCTACCTTATCTAGGCATGTGGTGTGTGTGACATGGTCAAGCACATCCTGTTTCATTTATGAAGGCGGGACTTTGAAACTCACAAAGCCTATGCGGACAGTGCAAAATTTGCAAAAAATTAGAACATAGAAGGACCCCTGATACATCCTGTATTAGACATAAATGAGGGTCTCATACACATTCTGTTAAAATTGTTAGCTAGTGAACTAAGAGAAAGGGCTGCCAAAAATTAGGAGAGTCAGCAATACACCCTGGAAGACCCGTACAAGAGGGCCTCATAAAACATTTTTTTCCTATTTTTAAGGAGTGGGACTCGTAGACTGGTAAAGTTTATGCACTGTGATGCTGAGTCACGTCTCATGTTTGGCCATCAATCAACACACTGACAGCTCAGCATGCACCTGCACCAGACTGGACAGCTAAGCTGTCAAAGTACTGACAGCTTCAGCACAGCAGACCCTTCAGACTAGCGGAGCATATTTGTACAGTTTTTAGATATTTCTTGCAACAATTTGGGCTCCATTTCTCCTTCTGACACAGATCAATAACTAGATTGTGAATCTGCATCCATGGAAGCCCCATTACAACCCAGCAGATAAATTATCCAACATCCAACAAAAGATGTATTCAATGCACAGTGCTCTCACTTGGAGCGTGAAATCCACCGTTACCCTCTTAACCAAATTCCAGGCTAACGGTGTGTTGTCAAGGGCGAAAATTTGAATTGGGCTTTCTAAACTAACTGACCCTAACCCTAACTTCAGAACCAGTCCTGAATCAATAAAGTTAGCAGCAGACCCACAGTCAATGAACCCCAGTGTTCATAACACCGTGTTCTTGAAGGATAACACCGTATTTACCAGTACTTTATCAGAGTAAGAAAAAGGTACCTGGGAGTCTGGGTGAACTTCTTGGCCATCACCCAGACTCAGATGTTCTCCTCAGATTATTTGTTAGCCTGAGGACGAGTTGGGAAATTCTTGAGAAAATGTCCACAGAGATCTCAGTACAGACAAAGTCCAAGATCTTGACTATGTCTTTTCTCCACAAACATGAAGACCTACAACTCTGACCTCCAACGGCTCCACCCCCGGTAAATGGATCTGCTGCTAAGAAGTATAATGGGCAGCCTTCTGTTCACCACGTCTCTTACGGATTCTGCAGTCCATTCCTATGGCCTGGGTCATTGCCTCTGACAGAGAACAAGGGGCGTCATGAAGGACCAGAGCATCCTTAAGAGTAGGGTTGAGCGAAACGGGTTGAACATTTTCAAAAGTCGCCGACTTTTGGCGAAGTCGAGTTTCATGAAACCCGATCCGACCCCTGTGCGTTGTCGGCCATGCGGTACGCGACTTTCGCGCCAAAGTCGCGTTTCAATGACGCGAAAAGCGCCATTTCTCAGCCAATGAAAGTAAACGCAGAGTGTGGGCAGCGTGATGACATAGGTCCTGGTCCCCACCATCTTAGAGAAGGGCATTGCAGTGATTGGCTTGCTGTCCGCGGCGTCACAGGGGCTATAAAGGGGCGTTCCCGCCGACCGCCATGTTACTGCTGCTGATCTGAGCTTAGGGAGAGGTTGCTGCCGCTTCGTCAGAAGCAGGGATAGCGTTAGGCAGGGTCCATTAACCACCAAACCGCTTGTGCTGTAGCGATTTCCACTGCCCAACACCACCTTCGGTGTGCAGGGATAGTGGAAGCTACATTTTTTTTTTTTCCTCAGCGCTGTAGCTCATTGGGCTGCCCTAGAAGGCTCCCTGATAGCTGCATTGCTGTGTGTACGCCGCTGTGCAAACCAACTGCTTTTTTCAAAGCACAAATCCTCTTGTTCCTTCCTTTCTGCACAGCTATCTTGTTTGTTTGTCCACACTTTTTATTTAATTTGTGCATCAGTCCACTCCTTATTGCTGCCTGCCATACCTGGCTGAGATTACTGCAGGGAGATAGTAATTGAAGGACAGTTCCTTTTTTTTTTTTTTTTTTTTTTTTTGTGGGAGATTAAGATTGGCATTTCTGCTAGAGTGCCATCCCTGTCTGTGTCATCTCTCACTCAGTGGGCCATAGAAAGCCTATTTATTTTTTTGCTTGATTTGGGTTCTAAAATCTACCTGAAAAAATCACTACATCAATCAGTGGGAGAAAAATATTGGCCTCAGGGCTTGTGTGCCACTCCTTACTCCTGTGTGTGCCATCTCTCACTCAGTGGGCCATAGAAAGCCTATTTATTTTTTTGCTTGATTTGGGTTCCAAAATCTACCTGAAAAAATCACTAAATCAATCAGTGGGAGATAAATATTGGCCTCTGGGCTTGTGTGCCACTCCTGACTCCTGTGTGTGTCCTCTCTCACTCAGTGGGCCATAAAAAGCCTATTTTTTTTTTATTTGTTTTCTAAATTCTCCCTGAAACAATCATTTCATTTTATTTGGTTTATAAATTCTTCCTTAAAAAATCATTTTTTTTTATTATTTTTTTTTTTCTAAAGTCTCCCTGTTAAAAAAAAACAAACAAATCAGTGGGAGATTAATATTTACATTTGCGCTTCAGTGACAGTCCTGCGTGTGTGGCATCTCTCTCATTTGTTGCCACCAACAACAGAGTGTGTAACATTGTGCCTGATTTTCGTTGTGGTCTCACCCACCTGTAAAGGGGTAGCTAAATCATACTGAAGTTATAGCTCACCGTGTAAGTTGTGTGACAGCAACAAATACCGTTAGTTTGGTAACGTTTTTAAAAAAGTGAGGAAGTCTGGTGGAAGAGTTCGTGGCCGGGGGCGTTCATTGTCAGCTGGTAATGAGGGTAGTGGTAGTGGTGGAGCATCAGGTGGTCGTGGGAAAAAAAATATTGCACCTAAGTCTGGAACTGTGGAGCGAGGTTCGTCGTCTGGCTACACAAGGCCTCGAACGCTCCCTTTTCTGGGAGTAGGAAAACCGCTTTTAAAGCCGGAGCAGCAAGAGCAAGTTTTGGCTTATCTTGCTGACTCAGCCTCTAGCTCTTTTGCCTCCTCTCGTGAAACTGGTAAAAGTAAAAGCAGCGCGTCGTTAGTGGATGTTCACGGTCAGGGACAAGTCGTTTCCTTGTCCTCTTCAGCAAAAACAACAACAGAGAAGAATGCAGCAGGCGACACAACGGGTTACTCCATGGAGCTCTTTACACATACCGTCCCTGGCTTAGAAAGTGAAGCAGTTAACAGTCCATGCCCATTACAAGTTGAATCTGACATGGAGTGCACTGATGCACAGCCACAGCCAGACTACTATGCTGGTCCTTTGACTCAGACCACAACATTGCCCTCGCAGGGTGCTGATCAAGAATCAGACCCTGATGAGACTATGTTGCCCCATCACGAACGCTATACCACCGACCGACACGGTGACACAGACGAAGTTGCACACGAGCTACAAGAAGAGGTAATAGATGACCCAGTTCTTGACCCCGATTGGCAGCCATTGGGGGAACAGGGTGCAGGCGGCAGCAGTTCTGAAGCGGAGGAGGAGGGGCCGCAGCAGGCATCAACATCGCAACAGGTTCCATCTGCCGGGCCCGTATCTTGCCCAAAACGCGTGGCAAAGTCAAAACCTGTTGGAGGACAGCGTGGCCATCCGGTTAAAGCTCAGTCTGCAATGCCTGAAAAGGTATCCGATGCTAGAAAGAGTGCAGTCTGGCATTTTTTTAAACAACATCCAATTGATCAGCGCAAAGTCATCTGTCAAAAATGTTCAACTACCTTAAGCAGAGGGCAGAATCTGAAAAGTCTCAATACAAGTTGCATGCATAGACATTTAACCACCATGCATTTGCAAGCTTGGACTAACTACCAAACGTCCCTTAAGGTTGTAGCATCCTCGGCCAATGAAGCTAGTCATCAACGCAACATCCCTTCCGGCAGTGTAGGGCCACCATTTTCTGCACCACCTGCAGTATCTGTGCAGGTTTCTTTGCCAGGCCAAAGCAGTCAGGGTCAGGGAATCACCAGTTTCGTAGTAGGAAACACTGCATCTAGGGCACCGGCGGCAACAATACCATCTCCCACCATCTCTCAGTCTGCCATGTCCACCGGCACCCCCGCTAGTTCCACGATCTCCAGCTCTCCAGTTCAGCTCACCCTACATGAGACTATGGTTAGAAAAAGGAAGTACTTAGCCTCGCATCCGCGTACACAGGGTTTGAACGCCCACATAGCTAGACTAATCTCGTTAGAGATGATGCCCTACCGGTTAGTTGAAAGCGAAGCTTTCAAAGCCCTGATGGACTACGCTGTACCACGCTACGAGCTACCCAGTCGACACTTTTTTTTCCAGAAAAGCCATCCCAGCCCTCCACCAGCATGTTAAAGAGCGCATCATCCATGCACTCAGGCAATCTGTGAGCACAAAGGTGCACCTGACAACAGATGCATGGACCAGTAGGCATGGCCAGGGACGTTACGTGTCCATCACGACACACTGGGTAAATGTGGTGGATGCAGGGTCCACAGGGGACAGCAAGTTTGGGACAGTTCTGCCTAGCCCACGGTCTAGGAAACAGTTGGCTGTAGCCGTTCGCACCCCCTCCTCCTCCTCCTCGTCCTCCTGCAGAAGCGAGACCTCGTCCACAGACCGCAGTCGCACAACCACTCCATCCGCAGCTGCCACTGTTGCACACCAGGTCTCCCATTATGGGGCAGCTACTGGCAAACGTCAGCAGGCTGTATTGGCTATGAAGTGTTTGGGCGACAACAGACACACCGCTGAAGTTCTGTCCGAGTTCTTGCAGAAAGAAACGCAGTCGTGGCTGGGCACTGTAGATCTTGAGGCAGGCAAGGTAGTGAGTGATAACGGAAGGAATTTCATGGCTGCCATCTCCCTTTCCCAACTGAAACACATTCCTTGCCTGGCTCACACCTTAAACCTGGTGGTGCAGTGCTTCCTGAAAAGTTATCCGGGGTTATCCGACCTGCTCCTCAAAGTGCGTGGACTTTGCTCACATATCCGCCGTTCGCCCATACACTCCAGCCGTATGCAGACCTATCAGCGTTCTTTGAACCTTCCCCAGCATCGCCTAATCATAGACGTTGCAACAAGGTGGAACTCAACACTGCACATGCTTCAGAGACTGTGTGAACAGAGGCGGGCTGTTATGTTTTTGTGGGAGGATACACATACACGGGCAGGCAGTAGGATGGCAGACATGGAGTTGTCAGGTGTGCAATGGTCGAAGATTCAAGACATGTGTCAAGTCCTTCAGTGTTTTGAGGAATGCACACGGCTGGTTAGTGCAGACAACGCCATAATAAGCATGAGCATCCCCCTAATTCGTCTGCTGATGCAAAGTTTGACGCACATAAAGGATCAGGCGTCTGCAGCTGAGGAAGAGGAAAGCCTTGATGACAGTCAGCCATTGTCTGGCCAGGGCAGTGTACAGGACGAGGTAGCGGGCGAACAGGAGGAGGAGGATGAGGAGGATGATGGGGATGATTATATTTTTAATGAGGAAGCTTTTCCGGGGCCAGTGGAAATTGTTGGCGCGGCAAGGCCGGGTTCTGGTTTTTGGAGGGACACAAGTGACGTGGATTTGCCTGAAACTGCCCCTCAACCAAGCACAACCACAGATTTGAGAACTGGAACTTTGGGCCACATGGCGGATTATGCCTTACGTATCCTCAAAAGGGACACACGCATAACAAAAATGATAAACGATGACGATTACTGGTTGGCCTGCCTCCTTGATCCTCGCTATAAAGGCAAATTGCAAAATATAATGCCACATGAGAACTTGGAACTAATATTAGCAACCAAACAATCAACTCTTATTGACCGTTTGCTTCTGGCATTCCCTGCACACAGCGCCCGTGATCGTTCTAACACGAGCTGCAGGGGCCAGCAGACCAGAGGTGTTAGAGGGGCAGAAATCAGAAGTGGCGTTGGCCAGAGGGGTTTTCTGACCAGGTTGTGGAGTGATTTTGCTATGACCGCAGACAGGACAGGTACTGCAGCATCAATTCAAAGTGACAGGAGACAACATTTGTCCAGTATGGTTACTAACTATTTTCCATCCCTTATCGACGTTCTCCCTCAACCGTCATTCCCATTTGATTACTGGGCATCAAAATTAGACACCTGGCCAGAATTGGCAGAATATGCATTGCAGGAGCTTGCTTGCCCGGCAGCTAGTGTCCTATCAGAAAGAGTATTCAGTGCTGCAGGTTCAATACTAACAGAAAAAAGGACTCGTCTGGCTACCCAAAATGTAGATGATCTAACCTTCATTAAAATGAACCACAACTGGATTTCGAAATCTTTTGCCCCACCTTGCCCGGCTGACACCTAGCTTTCCTATGTAAAGGTCTTGCCTGTGGACTATTCTGAACGACTTTTCCAATCTCGTAATTTGCAGCACCTGATTTTCCAGCATCCGACATGTTAACACCTCCCTAAATGGCCAAAGTCCCCACACGGGGCCGTGGTATTGCCACTTGGCGCCAGCACCCGTGAGAGTACTGTTTGTCTGAAGAGGTGGGTGTGCCCGCTTTTGGTCGACGGCACTGCCACTAGGTCCCTCATAGTACAATAAAGTGTCTGGCGGTGGTGGTGCGCACCCAACGTCAGACACACCGTTGTAATATGAGGGGCCCTGGGCCTGTACCGCCGGCCACAAGACAGTCCCCCCCCCAGGTCAAACAGTGCTCTACCACTTGCAAAATTTTCTCTCACAGCTCCACCAATGTTTAGTCTATGCGCTGACATCCTTCAATGCCTGGCACTGTCAATACCATTGTATTGACATTTTTCTTATGTTAGGCCTTCGAAGCCTGTCTGCGGTCACTCCTTCCACTAGGCCTCCACTGACCTGTCTACTGCTGCCCGTGTTCCCGTGGAACCAATTTTAAATTGTCTACAGCCAGCCCAATTTATTATGTTAGGGCTTCGAAGCCTGTCTGCGGTCCCTCCTTCCACTAGGCCTCCACTGACCTGTCTACTGCTGCCCGGGTTCCCCTGGAACCAATTTTAAATTGCCTACAGCCAGCCCAATTTATTATGTTAGGGCTTCGAAGCCTGTCTGCGGTCCCTCCTTCCACTAGGCCTCCACTGACCTGTCTACTGCTGTCCGTGTTCCCCTGGAACCAATTGTAAATTGCCTACATCCCAATTTTTGTTATGTTAGGCCTTCGAAGCCTGTCTGCGGCCCGTTCTTTCCACTACTACTACACTGACCAGGCCACTGCTGCCCGTGTTCCCCTGTAACCAATTTTAAATTGCCTACAGCCAGCCCAATTTATTATGTAACATACATAGTAACATAGTAACATAGTTAGTAAGGCCGAAAAAAGACATTTGTCCATCCAGTTCAGCCTATATTCCATCATAATAAATCCCCAGATCTACGTCCTTCTACAGAACCTAATAATTGTATGATACAATATTGTTCTGCTCCAGGAAGACATCCAGGCCTCTCTTGAACCCCTCGACTGAGTTCGCCATCACCACCTCCTCAGGCAAGCAATTCCAGATTCTCACTGCCCTAACAGTAAAGAATCCTCTTCTATGTTGGTGGAAAAACCTTCTCTCCTCCAGACGCAAAGAATGCCCCCTTGTGCCCGTCACCTTCCTTGGTATAAACAGATCCTCAGCGAGATATTTGTATTGTCCCCTTATATACTTATACATGGTTATTAGATCGCCCCTTAGTCGTCTTTTTTCTAGACTAAATAATCCTAATTTCGCTAATCTATCTGGGTATTGTAGTTCTCCCATCCCCTTTATTAATTTTGTTGCCCTCCTTTGTACTCTCTCTAGTTCCATTATATCCTTCATGAGCACCGGTGCCCAAAACTGGACACAGTACTCCATGTGCGGTCTAACTAGGGATTTGTACAGAGGCAGTATAATGCTCTCATCATGTGTATCCAGACCTCTTTTAATGCACCCCATGATCCTGTTTGCCTTGGCAGCTGCTGCCTGGCACTGGCTGCTCCAGGTAAGTTTATCATTAACTAGGATCCCCAAGTCCTTTTCCCTGTCAGATTTACCCAGTGGTTTCCCATTCAGTGTGTAATGGTGATATTGATTCCTTCTTCCCATGTGTATAACCTTACATTTATCATTGTTAAACCTCATCTGCCACCTTTCAGCCCAAGTTTCCAACTTATCCAGATCCATCTGTAGCAGAATACTATCTTCTCTTATGTTAGGCCTTCAAAGCCTGTCTGCGGTCCCTCCTTCCACTAGGCCTCCACTGACCTGTCTACTGCTGCCCGTGTACCCCTTGAACCAACATCAGAAAATGTAAAAATAAGTATTTTGCTTATAAAAAAGAAAATACTGGAGAGATATCAAATGCAGACATTTTAACATTAAAAACAAACACATACAACAAAAATCTGGTACAGTACTAAAAATGGCCACCAGCTACAATAACTTTCTCCTGCAAGTAGTTAACTGAAAGTTTTTTTCAATTTAAAACACAGATATGGCATCCACCGAGTGTTGTCCTGTCGCGTCTTCTTTATATTATTGCCAAGAAGATGCAAAACAATGAAAATAATAAAATCATTATTTACCAAAAAAATAGAGTAAGTCAAAACCACATTGCAAATAAACATTCATTACAAATAAAGAAGCAGGGCGCGTCCGAGGGTGAGTATATACCTAATAAGAATATAATCACCCTCGGACGCGCCCTGCTTCTTTCCGACAGCCTTCCTTCCTAAGAATCAGCCCTTCCGTGGTGTAGAGAGAGGGTGTGTTACACTCCAAGGTGTTCCCCAGGTTGCCTTTCTTGAGCTTCGATCTTCATGCTCTCGTTTAGTAGTTGTCGGAAAGTAGGCTGCATTAGGCCTACAAATTGGGTATGGGGTGGAGAGAGATGGTGTATTACACTCCAAGGTGTTCCCCAGGTTTCCTTGCCATTGCTTCGGTCTTCCGACTCTCGTTTAGTAGTTGTAGAAAACTACACTGCATTAGGCCTACAAAATGGGTATCGGGTGGAGAGAGATGGTGTGTTACACTCCAAGGTGTTCCCCAGGTTTCCTTGCCATTGCTTTGGTCTTCCGACTCTCGTTTAGTAGTTGTAGAAAACTACACTGCATTAGGCCTACAAAATGGGTATCGGGTGGAGAGAGATGGTGTGTTACACTCCAAGGTGTTCCCCAGGTTTCCTTGCCATTGCTTCGGTCTTCCGACTCTCGTTTAGTAGTTGTAGAAAACTACACTGCATTAGGCCTACAAATTGGGTATCGGGTGGAGAGAGATGGTGTGTTACACTCCAAGGTGTTCCCCAGGTTTCCTTGCCATTGCTTCGGTCTTCCGACTCTCGTTTAGTAGTTGTAGAAAACTACACTGCATTAGGCCTACAAATTAGGTATCGGGTGGAGAGAGATGTTGTGTTACACTCCAAGGTGTTCCCCAGGTTTCCTTGCCATTGCTTCGGTCTTCCGACTCTCGTTTAGTAGTTGTAGAAAACTACACTGCATTAGGCCTACAAAATGGGTATCGGGTGGAGAGAGATGGTGTGTTACACTCCAAGGTGTTCCCCAGGTTTCCTTGCCATTGCTTCGGTCTTCCGACTCTCGTTTAGTAGTTGTAGAAAACTACACTGCATTAGGCCTACAAATTGGGTATCGGGTGGAGAGAGATGGTGTGTTACACTCCAAGGTGTTCCCCAGGTTTCCTTGCCATTGCTTCGGTCTTCCGACTCTCGTTTAGTAGTTGTAGAAAACTACACTGCATTAGGCCTACAAAATGGGTATCGGGTGGAGAGAGATGGTGTGTTACACTCCAAGGTGTTCCCCAGGTTTCCTTGCCATTGCTTCGGTCTTCCGACTCTCGTTTAGTAGTTGTAGAAAACTACACTGCATTAGGCCTACAAATTGGGTATCGGGTGGAGAGAGATGGTGTGTTACACTCCAAGGTGTTCCCCAGGTTTCCTTGCCATTGCTTCGGTCTTCCGACTCTCGTTTAGTAGTTGTAGAAAACTACACTGCATTAGGCCTACAAAATGGGTATCGGGTGGAGAGAGATGGTGTGTTACACTCCAAGGTGTTCCCCAGGTTTCCTTGCCATTGCTTCGGTCTTCCGACTCTCGTTTAGTAGTTGTAGAAAACTACACTGCATTAGGCCTACAAATTGGGTATCGGGTGGAGAGAGATGGTGTGTTACACTCCAAGGTGTTCCCCAGGTTTCCTTGCCATTGCTTTGGTCTTCCGACTCTCGTTTAGTAGTTGTAGAAAACTACACTGCATTAGGCCTACAAAATGGGTATCGGGTGGAGAGAGATGGTATGTTACACTCCAAGGTGTTCCCCAGGTTTCCTTGCCATTGCTTCGGTCTTCCGACTCTCGTTTAGTAGTTGTAGAAAACTACACTGCATTAGGCCTACAAATTGGGTATCGGGTGGAGAGAGATGGTGTGTTACACTCCAAGGTGTTCCCCAGGTTTCCTTGCCATTGCTTCGGTCTTCCGACTCTCGTTTAGTAGTTGTAGAAAACTACACTGCATTAGGCCTACAAAATGGGTATCGGGTGGAGAGAGATGGTGTGTTACACTCCAAGGTGTTCCCCAGGTTTCCTTGCCATTGCTTCAGTCTTCCGACTCTCGTTTAGTAGTTGTAGAAAACTACACTGCATTAGGCCTACAAAATGGGTATCGGGTGGAGAGAGATGATGTGTTACACTCCAAGGTGTTCCCCAGGTTTCCTTGCCATTGCTTCGGTCTTCCGACTCTCGTTTAGTAGTTGTAGAAAACTACACTGCATTAGGCCTACAAAATGGGTATGGGGTGGAGAGAGATGGTGTGTTCCACTCCAAGGTGTTCTCCAGGTTGCCTTTCCTGAGCTTCTATCTTCAGGCTCTCGTTAAATTGTGGTTAAATGGAACAACTGCATTTGGCGTACTAGTTGGTTTGGGGCCTACTAACAGTGTCTGCCGCTCCTTGCTGTTCTCCTCCACTGAACAAAGCTGTGCCGCCTGTTTACTACGGTTGCCAATTTTGAACTGCATTTCGACTACTTACTGATTTGGGCCTACTCTCTGTGTCAGCCTCTCATTCCAGTTGTCCTCCACTGCAATGCCCCCTGGTTATTCCTGTGTTACCAATTTTGAACTGCATTTAGCCAACTTTATTCTTTGGGCCTATATCTGTGTTTCCTCCTCATCCTGCCCATTGCCCAGCCAGTGATAGATGAGTCTGCTGGTACATTGACCCATAACGCAACATTCCCCGTGCACGCT
This sequence comes from Ranitomeya imitator, assembly GCF_032444005.1. Lineage (NCBI taxonomy): Eukaryota > Metazoa > Chordata > Amphibia > Anura > Dendrobatidae > Ranitomeya > Ranitomeya imitator. The sequence continues at coordinate 589,652,777 of NC_091283.1, forward strand.
ACACAACAACATTGTGACCCTGCTGGAAGTCAGGTTGCTCTTCCCGCATACCATACCACCTTACACGGGGACAAAGAGGAAGGTGCAGATGAAAGTGCAGGTTCCTTCATCAGGTGGGGGGAGGAATACTAGTTGGCGATGTCACTGGCACAGGGCCTCTCATAGTACGCAAAAGTGTTGCTGCCGGTGGGAGGCGCCCCCGCCGTGCAAACACACCGCTGTACTTTGAGGGGCCCTGTGCCAGTGCCAATGCCAACGAGTGGGCCCCCCCTGCTTGCTCAGGTTCACAGCACTTGCAAAGTTGAAATACTTACCTCTCCCTGCTCCACTGCCGTGACGTGGTCCAGATTTCCTGGGCCCACTAATTACTTGAACCAGCCTTACTCACCACAACTTTAGCCAAATGACCCCCAATTTCAAATGCCTTACAATTATTATAAGGTAAATTACGCTTGACAAGCTTCATTAAGAAGAATGGATGGTTTTGACATTAAAATGGGCACTCTAGGTGTTTTCCTGGCCCCCACTCACTGCCGACTATGCTGCCCCATTGACTTGCATTGGGTTTCGTGTTTCGGTCGATCCCGACTTTACGTCATAATCGGCCGATTTCACTCGACCCGACTTTTGAGATAGTCGGGTTTCGCGAAACCCGGCTCGACTCTAAAAAGGTCAAGGTCGCTCAACTCTACTTAAGAGTTTTGGAAAGGCCTTTGTGGAACTGGCATCTTAGGGAGGGCCATTACAGGTTTGGGAGAAATCAACTGTACATCAGAGGGTACCGACGTCACAACTAGAGATGAGCGAATATTTCAATGTTCGATTCGGATTACGTTCGCTGAATTTGCAATATTTGCCGAATAATTTGTCGAATATTCACCAAACATAACTCAATGCCATTCACGTCAATGGGAGGCAAAAACAAACGCATGCACAACACCTTAGAATGGCCCGAAAATGCTGCCAAAGCACATCAAATGAGGGACGGACACCAGGAAAGTGGCCTCAATTCACCCACAGGACAAATTGCAGCATGGAACTGCAGCATTCAGCCAGGCATAAGGTATTGGGGTCTTGGACAGCATTTAAAGCTTTCCAATGAATGTCACAGTAAGATGAGGTGAGTGAGGGTTCGGTGAAGGGCCCTTTTGCTGGGAGCCCTGATACCACATACGACACGTCTACATGCTTTTATGCTGAGCCACACTTAGTGAGCGTGGCACGAATATCAGTTTTCTAGACTACCATTGAAGAAAAATTTAAGGATAGTAACACGGGTAGTTGAGTACAATGAAGTAGAGGCCTGGCTGCTAGAGGCAACACGCACAAGTGTTATGGAAATATATAAATATTTAGAATTGAGAGTCCTCAGTGGTTGATACTTTTTAATGGCTAACTGAAAAGATGGTAACAAATTGCAAGCTTTCGAGACTGCACAGGTCTCTTCATCAGGCAAAGACTAAAACAAATTCTGAAGAATCACATATTTATGCACAACATGGCATAAATATGTGATTCTTCAGAATTTGTTTTAGTCTTTGCCTGATGAAGAGACCTGTGTAGTCTCGAAAGCTTGCAATTTGTTACCATCTTTTCAGTTAGCCATTAAAAAGTATCAACCACTGTGGACTCTCAATTCTAAATATTTTTCTATCTACTGGCTAACACGGTACCAAGATATATTTCTTTCCTGTATGGAAATATATATATCATATAGATCTCACTTGCATATATACTCCTATTAATTATATATACTCATGTATACTCATATATCCACAGCTAATATATCCACTATAATGAATTGCTTAAAATGGCTGACATAAACTGATATAAGCCAGACAGACTGTTCGGGGATTTACAGCCAAAAGCAGATGTATTTAGTGATGATCAGATGTCTCAACTTTGTCCTAGATGCAGACAGCTACACTTTAGTTGCTTAATCAGCATTCATATGTGCACTAATCACAATATTCCATATATATTTAGATAACCAATAACAGAGGAGCTAGACAATATGGTAATTACCTAACCACCCCTAACCACCTCCTTTCTATATGCAATTATAAAACCATGTATGTACAATAAATCGTCAGTATTGGTGGAATGTTATTGTCACAATGGTGTGCAGTCTCATTCTTGAGTGCTCTAAATACTTAGTCTAATTGGGAACGGCCGCAGCACACACAGGGATAGATTTATCCAAACCAAATTTCTATAACACGAGTGTGAGCTTGCCTCGCCGTAGGGCCGCCATCAGGTTTGCAACTTTATCGAACATGGCCTTCCATGGATGCAGATTCAGCGGAGACAGTCATTGATCAAATTCAGCCTGGAGAGCTGTCCACAACTCTTCAGCTGTATGACTGCGTATCAATTTTAAGACTGCCTGATTGCGGTGAGCGCTAGCTGCTCAGTACGGAGGTGGTGGGGGTTTGCTATGCTCTGCTGGAACGCGTGTCTCATGAAGGCAGAGGTTGAGGGCGCAGGTGGAGGCCCTAGAGGAGATAGAGGAGGCAGAAGCAGTGGAGGAAGAGGTTTGGCCTGCAAGCCTTGGGGATTGTAAGATTTGTGAAGCAGTGCCTATCCCCAAAGCCATCAGAGTCACCCAGTGCCCAGTCAGCAAGATGTAATGCCCTTGGCCATGCTTACTCTTCCAAGTGTCTGTGGTGAAATGCACTCTTGCAGACAGAGATTTTGTCAGGGAACGGGTGATGTTGTCTGCTACATAGTAACATAGTAACATAGTTAGTAAGGCCGAAAAAAGACATTTGTCCATCCAGTTCAGCCTATATTCCATCATAATAAGTACCCAGATCTACGTCCTTCTACAGAACCTAATAATTGTATGATACAATATTGTTCTGCTCCAGGAAGACATCCAGGCCTCTCTTGAACCCCTCGACTGAGTTCGCCATCACCACCTCCTCAGGCAAGCAATTCCAGATTCTCACTGCCCTAACAGTAAAGAATCCTCTTCTATGTTGGTGGAAAAACCTTCTCTCCTCCAGACGCAAAGAATGCCCCCTTGTGCCCGTCACCTTCCTTGGTATAAACAGATCCTCAGCGAGATATTTGTATTGTCCCCTTATATACTTATACATGGTTATTAGATCGCCCCTCAGTCGTCTTTTTTCTAGACTAAATAATCCTAATTTCGCTAATCTATCTGGGTATTGTAGTTCTCCCATCCCCTTTATTAATTTTGTTGCCCTCCTTTGTACTCTCTCTAGTTCCATTATATCCTTCTTGAGCACCGGTGCCCAAAACTGGACACAGTACTCCATGTGCGGTCTAACTAGGGATTTGTACAGAGGCAGTATAATGCTCTCATCATGTGTATCCAGACCTCTTTTAATGCACCCCATGATCCTGTTTGCCTTGGCAGCTGCTGCCTGGCACTGGCTGCTCCAGGTAAGTTTATCATTAACTAGGATCCCCAAGTCCTTCTCCCTGTCAGGCTGGTGTAGTGCAGGCACAGCTTTCTTAGAAAAGTAATGGCAACTGGATAATTGGTACTGGGGACTGCAATAGCCATCAGTTTTTGGAAACCGTTGGTATCCACCAGGCGGAAAGGCAGCATTTCCATGGCCAACAAATTGGAAATGGTGGAGTTCAAACTCTTAGCTTTGTCATGTGTAGCAGGAAACAATCTTTTCTGTGACCACAACAGCGGAACCATGGGCTGGCTGCAGTGCTGTGAGAGGGCTGAGTACAGTGAACCAAACAAACTGCTGGACCGTGAGAGAGGTGCAGGTGGAGATGTTACTGTGGATTGAGAAAATTGTGGTGTGATCGTTCTCTGAGATCGGTCAAAAACAGCAGGAATGTCCTTTTCCGTTACAGCTGAAGGCAGCTTCTCAGTCAGCGTGACTCGATCGGGTAAAAAACTTGAGGTTCTGTGGTCAAAAACCTGCATCTCAATAGTTGGCACATTAACAGAGGATGAGGAAGAAGCAGCAGATGCAATTGATGGAGGGGCGGATGATGGTGGTTGATGTCCGCTGGTCCACATTTTTGCACAGTGGGATTCCCACACTAAAGCATGTAGATTGCGCATGTGAAGGTTCATACATGTAATAGTCAAATTATTGCATGTTTTATCTCGACTCAGTTTTTTTTTGCAAAGTTGGAAGATTACGTGAGTTGGCTCATCCTTTCCAGTGTCAAAAAAGGCCCAGGCTAGGCAACCCTTGCCACCCCTGCAAGCTGCAGACAATGCTGGTCAGAGGCACAGTTGTGGCTGAGGATGTATCGCTCATCGTGGCTGCATCACTATGTGCCTGCGATGGACGGCGCAACATAACCTCCTTGTTTTCCTTCTCAGCTGTGTGCTTCTATATTCATGCCAACTGGGATCTAACACCTCATCATCATCCTCTGTGTTATCACATTCCTCGCCATTGGAGTCACCCTCCTGCTCTTCTTGCCCTGACAGCAAAGTACTGTCTGTGTGAGTCTCAGATATCTGAGTCTCATCAGGTTCACCCCCCAGGGGTCTAATGACGAGGGTCAGGATGCTGTTCGGACTGTACTGTACTGTACTTCTTCTTGCCCCGGATCCAAGCTAAAAAATTTTGGGCATCGGTGCAGATTTCCTCTCTTGACTCTGTGAAGTTTTTGCGTACACTTCTGATGAACATTGCATAGTGTGAAGTGTGTGAACAGCTCTTCAGACTCACCTATCTGTGGTTCCGTATAGTCAGCTGAACGTTTGGATAGTTGGAACGCTGGGGTAAGCAAAAGGAATTTGGGTGCCACATCTGTGGACTGTACTGGGTGTGATATTGAGGTGGAGGAAGAGAAGGAAAGGCCACTTGAAGCTACACTTGCCACCCACTCGAGTACATGCTCTTTCTGGGCATCATCGATAAGGTGTGTGCCTGCCAATGAAAGGCAGTGGTGTAGCCTATCCAGTAACATAAGTTGTCAGGTGTCTTTGCATAGGATGTGACGTTACTTCACTAGTGCTTTCACAAACATTACCACCTACCCCAAGTACACCTTGAACACCAAATAAGTATTGCTAGCATATTGTAATACTTATGGGTAACCTATTCAAAGGATATGGTTATAAATCTAAACATATCACCCATATTATCAATATGGACAAAAATCCGGACCAACTGTAATGTTTAAATTTTAAGGAAAAGGAAGAAAAAACACAGTCCTAAGGTTCAAAATAGTGTATATCCTATACAAAAATCTTTATTAATATTCAAAAATAGGTAAAGGGACTAAATGTACACACAGTGCCAACATCCATGCAAGGAGCTGGTAGACCACACTATAAATATGTAGATAATACAGCCTGATAAAATTACATCAAGTAGTGCCCATAGATGCAGTGAATAGTAATACAGGTGGGAGTCCCAGATTCGCAAGCAGTATCACAAAGTAATTAAGAGATTCACATAAATAACTTACAATATGCGGTAGCAGGAACCCACGTGGTCCACCAGCCCACACCGACGCGTGTTTCGGAGACAACTCCTTCCTCAGGGGACCTTGAACACTAAGCCTAATTCCCCTTTCACCACGGCCTCGCTTTTTCCCAGTTATGTTGCTCAGATAGTGTGGTAGGAGCACAGTACTAACAACCGAAAATTTGATTTTAAACTCTGTACCACCTCTGCAAACAGCTGAATTTCAGCGACAGTAAATTCAAAGTTGAAATATGGCGCGCTGTATAGTGTTAGTCAAAGAAAAAAGATTTTCTTTTTGGACCAAGGATCAGGTCTCAATAACACACTAGATTCTACAAACTATCACCTGTGCACTTGACCCGATCCCTTCCCACTTCATCCCAAACCTCGCCACAGTCTTCATCCCAACTCTAACCCATCTCTTCAACCTATCACTAACAACTGGTGTTTTCCCCTCAAACTTTAAACATGCCTCAATCACATCTATCATCAAAAAGTTCTCACTTGACCCATCCTCTGTATCTAGCTATCGCCCTATATCACTTCTCCCCTATGCCTCAAAACTACTGGAACAACACATCCATCTTGAACTGTCCTCCCATCTATCTTTCTGCTCCCTTTTCGACCGCTTACAATCAGGCTTCCAGTCACACCACTCCACTGAAACTGCCCTAACTAAGGTCACCAATGACCTCTTAACCGCCAAGAGCAAGCGACACTACTCAATCCTCCTCCTCCTGGACCGGTCCTCTGCCTTTGACACAGTGGACCATTCCCTATTACTACAGACCCTCTCATCCCTTGGCATCACAGACTTGGCCCTATCCTGGATCTCGTCATACCTAACTGACCGAACATTCAGCGTCTCCCATTCACACACCACCTCCTCACCACGCCCCCTATCTATCGGCATCCCGCAAGGTTCAGTTCTAGGGCTCCTGCTCTTCTCCATTTACATTTTTGGCCTGGGACATCTCAGAGAATCTCATGGTTTTCAGTATCATCTCTATGCTGACGACACACAGATCTACATTTCTGGACCAGATATCACCACCCTACTAACCAGAATCCCTCAATGTCTATCTGCTATTTCATCCTTTTTCTCCGCTAGATTTCTAAAACTTAACATGGACAAAACAGAATTCATTGTCTTTCCCCCATCTCACGCCACCCCCCCAACAAACCTATCCATTACAGTAAACGGCTACCCACTCTCCCCAGTCCCACAAGATCGGGGTAATCCTTGACACTGATCTCTCCTTCAAACCGCATATCCAAGCCTTTTCCACTTCCTGCCGCCTTCAACCCAAAAATATTTCACGGATCCGTACATTCCTAAACCAAAAATCTGCAAAAACCCTAGTCCATGCCCTCATCATCTCCCGCCTCGTCTACTGTAACCTCCTGCTCTGTGGCCTTCCCTCGAACACTCTCGCAACCCTCCAATCTATTCCAAACTCAGCTGCCTGACTAATCCACCTGTCCCCCCGCTATTCCCCAGCCTCTCCCCTCTGTCAATCCCTTCATTGGCTCCCCATTACCCAGAGACTCCAGTACAAAAGCCTAACCATGACATACAAAGCCATCCACAACCTGTCTCCTCCATACATCTGTGACCTCGTCTCCCGGTACTTTACTGCACGCAACCTCCGATCCTCACAAGATCACCTTCTCTACTCCCCTCTTATCTCCTCTTCCCACAATCGCATACAAGATTTCTCTGGGGCATCACCCCTACTCTGGAACTCTCTACCACAGCATATCAGACTCTCACCTACCATCGAAACCTTCAAAAAGAACCTGAAGACACCCTCTTCTGACAAGTCTACAACATGCAGTGACCACCGATCGACCAAACCACTCCATGACCATCTCTATCCTTACCTACTGTATCCTCACCCATCCCTTGTAGATTGTGAGCCCTCGCGGGCAGGGTCCTCTCTCCTCCTGTACCAGTTGTGACTTGCATTGTTCAAGATTATTGTACTTATTTTTATTATGCTTACCCCTAATCACATGTAAAGCGCCATGGAATAAATGGCACTATAATAATAAATAAATAATAAATAATAATAATAATAATAATAATATGTAGCTCTGAAAAGGACTTTTGTTTTTAGGTTGAAGCAGTATACCTATTCCTATACTTATACTGCAATACTAAACACTGCCTATATGCCTGTAATACAAACTATTCCTCCAAGGAATGCAGGTAACAGCAGTTTTACTAGAGAAAGGAAAATATGTAGGCCTGAAAAGGACTTTAAAGGGAACCTGTCACCCCGTTTTTTCAAGATGAGATAAAAATAGCGCTAAATAGGGGCAGAGCTGTGCTTTAAATTAGTGTATTTTTGGAGCCTTTATTCCCCACCTATGCTGCCGAAATACCTTTGTAAAGTCGCCGTTTTGGGCTGTCACTCATGCTGGTCTGGTCATATGGGTGTGGTGACAGCGCTGTTTCTCCCCCAGATCTCCGTTGGTGGCGTAGTGGTGTGCGTGTGCCCAACAGGCGAATCCAGTGCGCAGGTGAAGGAAAAGAGCGCGATCTGCGCTATTCCGTGGTTTATCAGTGGGCGCGGCCATCTTTGTGAGGCCGCGCATGCGCCGATGGTACTTCTCAGCTTCCCAGGGCTTCAGGAAAATGGCTGCAGGATGCCGCGCGTGCGCAGATGGAGATCGCGGCGACCATTTTCCTGAAGCCGAGATGCGAAGTACCATCTGCGCACGCACGGCCTCACAAAGATGGCCGCGCCCACCGATAAACCGGGGAATAGCGCAGATCGCGCCCTTTTCCTTCACCTGCGCACTGGATTCGCCTGTTGGGCATGCGCACACCACTACGCCACTACGCCACTACGAATTAGACTAGACATAATCTCAGGCCTTTTATAGTGGAATAGATGGAATGGATCATGTGGGATAATCCATACTGGATAATAGTGGAATAACGTATTCTATTGTTACATTACATGTGAGCTGTGTTTATAGGCAGAGTACTGTAGTTACCATGCTGTTCCTATACAGACGTAGCCTCATAGCTGTATATTTCTCTGAAGAGGTTATTCTAATCAGCAACATTTCTTTTCCTGAAGGACACACAAGGCTTGGAGATGTTCTTCTATAGACCCGTGTGATGTGACATTATCTTCTCCCCACACTAATAATACAATTATTCAGCGCTTCTCTTCTGTCACACTGCTGCTTAACTTAATTGTGTTTTAATTAGACTTTGCGGTGGAGATTAAATACACATCGTCCCCGTCACCCACACAGCGAGGGGTTGCTCTCCAATTTGTATTCCGGTGCACGCTGCAGACATTTTCCCCCTTTGCAAGGTGGCGAGCTTGTAATTTGAGGCTCTGCTGCTCCTCACATTGTGTGTGACCAAGAATTACACAGAGTCATTTTCCTGCAGCCGAGGAGAAAATCTGTGCCATGGTGTCAATGTGACGACAGCTTCTCTGTGTTTGCAATCAGAGTAATAGGATTGGGGGCACAGTGTGTTGCACAGCTAGAATACTAGAGAAATAAATCATATTCTGACCATAGAGCCAATATCAATCTATCAATCAATCAGCCATGCATTGGCTCGCCTGCTGTATATTTATGACTGTCTGCCGTCTTGGATGTCTATCTCCTCGTCTGTTTTCTGTCCATCCTTCCAGCTTGTTTACCTGAAGCCAGGTATGGACTGGGGCTGAAATTCAGCCCTGGCATTTGAAATCACACAGACCCATGCGGTCCCCAAGCACCAGATGAGATATATTAGTAAGATTACCCTGGGTGGAGGAAGCAAGATCTACTGCAAGACCAATATTTCTAATGTTCCCTATGGCCTGCTGGCACTTTGTGCTTTGTCACAAGCCTTAACAGTATGGGTGTCTTGAGAACACCGATTCTGGTAACAACATAGCAGACAATGTGCCCCACGACCAGACAGGCCCTTCTGGCATTTGCCAGAATTGCCTAATGGCCAGTCCGGCCCTGCCTGAAGCCCTGAGGATAGAGTTTAGGCTCTGTTCACATCTGCATTGTGGATTCTGTTAAGAACAGAAACCACAATACAGTCCAAATCTGTTGCATTATGGACATAGCCAGCATCCAGAGGACCCAATTGACTTGTAATGGATTCTTGAAAACACAAAAAAGCACAGTAAAACCAAAAACACTCCGTTGCAAAAAAATCACAGTGGACAGCAAGTGCTGGTAAAAAGATGGAAAAAACAGGGTATTTGGTTAATACGTTTTTTGCAAAAAATGTATATTAAGCCGCTCTACCAAACGTCAAGGTATACCCGTATCAGAGCAGTCCTAGCTAATGTATGTAATCCCTATCTGATGTATTTAAAACCTGTTCATATGTACAATACCTGTATGAGCAGGATTCAGAAAAGGTGCACGCAGCTCATGTGTTCTGGTTTTACATTATAATGGATTCTGCCAAGGTATCTGTTGCTCTTGATGGTAAAAACAGCTCTCGATGCAATGCTATTTTTCCCATTGAAAAGCAAAGGAGTTTGCTATGGAGTCAGGTACCACTTCTCAAGATGCAAATGTGAATATATATTAAACTGGCTGTTTTTTTACAAGCCAACGTATTTTCCCAACTTCAAGGTGAATACTTAAAATTGCTGTTTATATCTCCTATGTTTGTACAGTAATCTCACGCACTAAGCACAAAAATATGTTTTGCTATGATAATAAAAACTGTACTTTTTTCATGGACTTTTTTGGGGGAAATGTTATGTTAAATTTCTTTTATACAAAACCTTTGGCACAAGATTGAGTGACCTATTACAAAATCCAATTTGGAAAGCCAAATTCAGTTTGGAAAAAAATTGGTTCACTTGCTAGTTTTGAAAATTCTTTTGTTAGAGTAAAGGTACCTTGGAGCCATAATTGGGGCTCTATAGATTTTACACCCTACTATAATTACTGAACTAGTTCTGTTATTGAATTGTAATGACATTCAATTAATGTTCATGTAATCATCATTACTTGTATGGTTGTATAACCCTGATTTATGGTGACTGACACCACTTTACAAAAGCTAATGGTTCCACTACAGAAAAATCCCTTATAAATAGGCACAGGGAAAAAAAATAAAATATTCTTCCAGGGAAGTAGCTGCACCTCTGTGCTTAAACCTACGTCCCCCTCTGCTAGGATTTTCATAAGGCGGGAGAATTATACAAGAGCTACAGCCCCTTGATCAGCTGTAGCGTTCACAGAATAAACGTTTTCTGCTCAGATGAAATGTGCATAAGGAAGAGAATTATAAAAGAGTCATGTAGAATGTGTTTGTAAATTTGTTGTAAATTGACCCATGACTTTTATATGAGTTTCTTGCCTTCCTCTGGATCAACAACTGTAAATTATGGTTCCTGTTTTTTCATCTTTCTTTTTCAGCCATACAAACTATAGCTATTGTACTCAGTGACATTGAGAGGCAGTTCTTCACCTGAATAAAATGTTGAGTTCACTGTCTTAGTCTTGCATCTAAATATGGCATTACATAATACACTATTTAAATAGGGGTGCAACTTATGAAAATTGGGATGAAACTGGCTCGTTGACTGGTGGATAATAATAGGCCTTTATTAAATTTCAACATAGAAACGTGTAAATCATGTAATCCCTTATAAAAAAAAAACAGCTTTAATGAACTAATGTTAAAACACACCCTCCCAGTGCAAATATCACAAATATATATATATATATATATATATATATATATATATAGTCTAACATAACCTACAAAAACCCTACAATTTGCCTGCTAACCCTTCCTGACAGCGGGGGTTGGAGCCCTAAAAGAGTCGATTTTTTTTGTGCCCCCACTCCACGGCGGCTGTCCCAGACTAATCCTGATATTCCCTGGTATGCTATCAGGGCTGCCACTAGAAATTTTGGGGCCCCATACTGGCAAACTTTTCGGGGCCCCCTTGAAACTCCACCCAGGCTCCACCCCAGCCCCGCCTCCAGGCTCCACCCCTCGAACTGTCCACAGTCCCACCACTTTCTCTTGGAAAATCTCCACTTCTCACCTATCACACATTGACAGTTCCCATCACCAGATCACACATATAGCCGGCAGCTTTTGTTTTGGCCAAAAGATTTTTTAAGCCGCCACCATAACACTGTAGACACTTTTGGCTGGGCCCTACTCTGCTGTAACCTATTAAATATTTGTTAAAATATGCAATACAATTTAGGTATATTTCTAATTATTTTTCAATTTTTAAAATGACCTATAATACCACATACAAGGAACAAATACCACAGCACCATGACCAGACACCATATCACGACAGTGGCCTATAATACTACATACAAGGAACAAATACCACAGCACCATGACCAGATGACATATTACCACCACAGTGATCGAATAGTATAAAATACAAGGAACAAATACCGCAACACCATGACCAGACACCATATTACCACCAATGACTGAATACTACAATACTGATCAGTAATAAAAAAAAAACCACAATACTATCACCATCAGTGCCATTATACACAGGAGATCTATAATTAGTAAGCAGTGTCTGTGTACAGGTAATACAGTGATCACCGGTGACATTGTACACAGGACCTCTGTATATAGTATACAGTGTATAGTGTCAGTGTATAGGTAACACTGACTCACCAGTGACGTCTTTAGGTGAAGTCCTTCATCTTTCATCCAGCACAGACCGCCATCACTTCATCCAGCTAGGACTCGTCTCTGCAGGAAATAACACAGTTATCTCGAGTTCCGCTTGTAGAACACATTACTTAATTTTCCCAGCCTCTACATTACACCACATGAAGAAGGCAACATAGTATCACTCTACACAGTAACAGGACCGCTCCCCATTTAAAACAGTATACTCAAAAAATAAAATAAATACATCACTGCAATAATAATATCTCTTAATTAGCCCCTATGGTAATATTCGCCATCCTAGCCCCCGTGTGTCTTATTACAGGCTCCAGCCATATGTTCTCCCATCCTGCCCTCATGAGTATCCAATCTGCCCCATATGATCTCCCCATCCTGCCCCATCTGTCTCTATCGTATCCATCCTGCCCCATCTGTCTCCAATCCTGCCCCATCTGTCTCCATTCTGCCCCATCTGTGTCCAGCACTCTGCCCCATCTGTGTCCAGCACTCTGCCCCATCTGTTTCCAATCCTGCCCCATCTGTGTCCAGCACTCTGCCCCATCTGTTTCCAATCCTGCCCCATCTGTGTCCAGCACTCTGCCCCATCTGTGTCCAATCCTGCCCCATCTGTGTCCAGCACTCTGCCCCATCTGTGTCCAGCACTCTGCCCCATCTGTGTCCAGCACTCTGCCCCATATGTGTCCAATCCTGCCCCATCTGTGTTCAGCACTCTGCCCCATCTGTTTCTAATCCTGCCCCATCTGTGTCCAGCACTCTGCCCCATCTGTTTCCAATCCTGCCCCATCTGTGTCCAGCACTCTGCCCCATCTGTGTCCAGCACTCTGCCCCATCTGTGTCCAATCCTGCCCCATCTGTGTCCAGCACTCTGCCCCATCTGTGTCCAATCTTGCCCCATCTGTGTCCAGCACTCTGCCCCATCTGTTTCCAATCCTGCCCCATCTGTGTCCAGCACTCTGCCCCATCTGTGTCCAGCACTCTGCCCCATCTGTGTCCAGCACTCTGCCCCATCTGTGTCCAATCCTGCCCCATCTGTGTTCAGCACTCTGCCCCATCTGTTTCTAATCCTGCCCCATCTGTGTCCAGCACTCTGCCCCATTTGTTTTCAATCCTGCCCCATCTGTGTCCAGCACTCTGCCCCATCTGTTTCCAATCCTGCCCCATCTGTGCCCAGCACTCTGCCCCATCTGTGTCCAGCACTCTGCCCCATCTGTGTCCAATCCTGCCCCATCTGTGTCCAGCACTCTGCCCCATCTGTGTCCAATCTTGCCCCATCTGTGTCCAGTACTCTGCCCCATCTGTTTCCAATCCTGCCCCATCTGTGTCCAGCACTCTGCCCCATCTGTGTCCAGCACTCTGCCCCATCTGTGTCCAATCCTGCCCCATCTGTGTCCAGCATTCTGCCCCACCTGTGTCCAGCACTCTGCCCCATCTGTTTCCAAACCTGCCCCACCTGAGTCCAGCACTCTGCCCCATCTGTGTCCAGCACTCTGCCCCATCTGTGTCCAATCCTGCCCCATCTGTGTCCAGCATTCTGCCCCATCTGTTTCCAATCCTGCCCCATCTGTGTCCAGCACTCTGCCCCATCTGTTTCCAATCCTGCCCCACCTGTATCCAGCACTCTGCCCCATCTGTTTCCAATCCTGCCCCATCTGTGTCCAGCACTCTGCCCCATCTGTGTCCAGCACTCTGCCCCATCTGTGTCCAATCCTGCCCCATCTGTGTCCAGCACTCTGCCCCATCTGTTTCCAGCACTCTGCCCCATCTGTTTCCAGCACTCTGCCCCATCTGTGTCCAGCACTCTGCCCCATCTGTTTCCAATCCTGCCCCATCTGTGTCCAGCACTCTGCCCCATCCGTCTCCAATCCTGCCCCATCTGTGTCCAGCACTCTGCCCCATCTGTGTCCAGCACTCTGCCCCATCTGTGTCCAGCACTCTGCCCCATCTGTTTCCAGCACTCTGCCCCATCTGTTTCCAGCACTTTGCCCCATCTGTGTCCAATCCTGCCCCATCTGTGTCCAGCACTCTGTCCCATCTGTGTCCAGCACTCTGCCCCATCTGTGTCAAGCACTCTGCCCCATCTGTGTCCAGCACTCTGCCCCATCTGTGTCCAGCGTTTTGCCCCTGTGTCCAGCACTGTGCCCCATCTGTGTCCAGCACTCTACCCCATCTGTGTCCAGCACTCTGCCCCATCTGTGTCCAGCGTTTTGCCCCTGTGTCCAGCGTTCTTCCCTGGGCCCCCCGGATCGCCGCTCTCAAGGAAAAAAAAAAAAAAAGTTCTTCTTACCTGGCCGGGCGGGCGAAGTTCTCTGTCTCTACGCAGCTGCAGCGTGCACTCGCCGGCGACTGACAATGATGTCAGACGCCGGCGACATGCACGCACGCTGCGGCTGACGTCAGCTGCCAGCCTCAGATTGGCTGGCGGCTGTCAACTATTGACGTGCGGGCCCACGCCCGCACGTCAATAACTTTAAACAGCTGCAGCGTCGGCGCTAAGGGCCCGGTTAGCCTGCGGCTGCCGGTAGGGGCCCGGTGAGCAGATGAGACGGGGCCCGATGTGGGCCCCCTCTGCCCACCGGGCCCCATACACCAGTCACGGCCGTCATGCCCTGATGGCGGCCCTGTATGCTATAGGTGGGAAAACAACAAGCAAATTAAAGAGATGAAGGGATAGTACTTATTAGATAGCAAAGTAGGTTATGTGCTAATTGGCACCCTTGTCCATAGGTATTGCGTGCAAGGCAGCTTTTATAGGACTCATATAATGTGAATAGACCTTATGGCTCCGTATTAGTTAATCAAAGCCTGCACACCAAAAAACAAAAGAACTCAGGGGGCCATATGACTAGCCTTACTGATACAGTTTATACATGATAAACCCGCCACTTTGAGTGCAAACAGTAAATGACTAAACAGTTTGTGGCTATATATAAAAAGCACAGGTAAATGGATAAATAAACACAGTTGGAGTTTAGCCAAAACTTATCTTCCAGCCTCAAATGGATAAATAAACACAGTTGGGGCTAAAGGTACCGTTACACTAAACGACTTACCAACGATCACGGCCAGCGATATGACCTGGCCGTGATCGTTGGTAAGTCGTTGTGTGGTCGCTGGGGAGCTGTCACACAGACAGCTCTCTCCAGCGACCAACGATCCGGGGAACAACTTCGGCATCGTTGAAACTATCTTCAACGATGCCAAAGTCCCCGGGTAACCAGGGTAAACATCGGGTTACTAAGCGCAGGGTCGCGCTTAGTAACCCGATATTTACCATGGTTACCATTGTAAAAGTAAAAAAAAAAAAAACAGTACATACTCACATTCCGATGTCTGTCACGTCCCCCGACGTCCACAGGGTTAAAACTGCTTTCGGCAGGAGCGCTGCTAATGCACGCGCTGCTGCCGGGAGCTTTCCCTGCACTGTGTCAGCGCCGGCCGTAAAGCAGCGGTGACGTCACCGCTGTGCTTTGCTTTACGGCCGGCCGGTGCTGATACAGTCCAGGGAAAGCTCTCGGCAGCAGCGCGTGCATTAGCAGCTCTCCTGCCGAAAGCAGTTTTAACCCTGTGGACGCCGGGGGACGTGACAGACATCGGAATGTGAGTATGTACTGTTTTTTTTTTTTTAACTTTTACAATGGTAACCAGGGTAAATATCGGGTTACTAAGCGCGGCCCTGTGCTTAGTAACCCGATATTTACCCTGGTTACCAGTGAACACATCGCTGGATCGGCGTCACACACGCCGATTCAGCGATGACAGCGGGTGATCAGCGACCAAAAAAAGGTCCTGATCATTCCCAGCGACCAACGATCTCCCAGCAGGGGCTTGATCGTTGGTCGCTGTCACGCTAAATGATTTCGTTAACGATATCGTTGCTACGTCACAAAAAGCAACGATATTGTTAACGAAAGCGTTATGTGTGAAGGTACCTTTAGCCCAAACTTAGCTTCCAGCCTCGACGCGTTTCCCCGTCCATACGGTTCATCAGGAGGCAACAGATGCAGAGCCAGTCAGTGGATGTGAGGTGCCATGATATGAGGACAGACCTGTATAGACCCATTCTGGGCCCATTTAAATATCCCAACAGGAAGTAAAGGGATCCAATCTCTGTCCCCATTCAGAGCACACCTATTCTCAAATACTGCACCGGGTGTAATATCAGTGTAAGTCTCTTATGGCTGATAATTTATTTCAAATCTCCATTGCCGCAGTTTATTCCCAACCACCGTGGCTAGTTAAGAGTGTCATTTTCTTAATTTTGAGAGACTAAATGGAACAAACAACTGTAGTCACGCTGTGCGTTCCAATCCTGGAACGCAAAAGAACCTCCTGCCCTCCGTAGATGTTTGTCATGTGAGGAGGTGTGTCCCATATTGTAGCGTCTGATCCAGACACTCCTTCTTTACCGAGTGTCTTACTGCGCCTGTGCCCTTAAGGACATGATGCGCCTGCGCCGTAGGTAAAAAGTGCTTCACCGCAGGCGTCCAACACCATTATGGATGTTAGTAAGCAAGATCTGCAGCGCGCACGCGCCGCACCGCTTTGATACACTGACATAATGGCCATAAGTCAGTGAGCGCTACAGCGAATAACATGCCTATGAATACCCATGTATCCCTTACTAGTGCCTTACTCAGTGCACCATTGACTTGTAAACTCGCATCAGGCTTTTTTGTGTGTAAATAAGGCACAGTATTACATTACATTGTCATATGGCACAAAACATAGCGCATCGACAAAAGTTTTTATGTTATTTATAAGCGTCCAAGTTCTTAATGGGATCTATATAGAAAATAATCCCAATATAATACCGTGTTCAACTGAATAGATAGTAAAAATTCTTTGATAGATAAAAGCTTGTGAAAATTGGCCTCATAGGGTAATGATGACTCCTCATCTACCAAATATCCACATTGGAAAACAATAGCCCCATCAAGACCTAATGTAACCGCGCTCAGGTATATCCAATCAAAAAAAATATAATTTAATTTGGGAAATGAGATATTTGTATAATATACCATAATTGGTACTTTAAATATTATCAAGATTAGGGCGTGCGTTCTGCAAACAGGTCCCCTATCAGAATCACAGGGCTGACCACAACACATCAATAGCATCTCCGAACAAGTGGAAAGATGCAAAACAGCCATTCTACAAGAAGCATGCATATGTTAAGGATTCATTTAGCCTCCCTGGGGTCACAGATCGCATCCTGAAAATCCACTCTACCTCACGTTTCAAAATTTCCTTATCAAGGTCCCCCCTCTTGGTTTTTGTCTTATCAACTGAAACATACAGAAGGAGATCTCCTCAAGGCGACCCCCATGTATTTCATTGATATGACAGGCAATAGCAGTATCTCTCTTGTTCTTAATGTCCCCCAAGTGCTTGCAAACTCTGACTCTTAGTTCCCTGACGGTTTTTCCAATATAGTCCAGGGGACATGAACAAGTAGCCTTATAGACCACCCCTGTGGATCTGCAGTTGCCAAAATCCCTGATGTAAAAGCGTTTTTTTTGGCCGCACTGAAGAACCACTTGCATTGTGTCATATACCGGCATCTGGAACAGCTTCCACATCTAAAGAAACCAATGGGTTTCCTATCCAGCCATGTGCCTGTCTTTTGCGGTTTCTGATATAGACTGTGCATCAGTCTATCACTGATAGATTTCCCCCATCTATATGTGATATTTGGTGTTGGTGAGATAAAATCCTTAAGACCCGGGTCTGCCCGTAGAATGCCCCAATGCTTTTATATGATTTGAAAAACCCTCTCCGATTGGTTGTCATATAGGTCCCTATCATCCTGACTGGGCCCGGAGTGTCCCCTGTAGTGATTTTTTCCCTGAGGAGAACTGACCTCTCTTTATTCAGAGCCTCATTGTATGATTTCCTCAGGATACCCACCCTTGCCTGTTTTTTAAACATTTCAGTGTCTGTGCAGTTCCTTCTAATACGAAGGTGACACTGGTGACACTGTTGGGGATTTATTCAAAACTTAAGGCATACTGAATCAGCATGGCTACCACAGCATCTTGCAGCGGCATGCTATTCCATCTGGTTTGCGTTTAGTTGGACCATCATTTATTTTTCAACAGGACAATGACCCCAAACGCACCTCCAGGCTGTGTAAGGGCTATTTGACCCAGAAGGAGAGTGATGGGGTGCTACGCCAGATGACCTGGCCTCCACAGTCACCAGACCTGAACCCAATCGAAATGGTTTGGGGTGAGCTGGACCGCAGAGTGAAGGCAAAAGGGCCAACAAGTGATAAGCATCTCTGGGACTACCTCTTGAAGCTCATCAAGAGAATGCCAAGAGTGTGCAAAGCAGTCATCAAAACAAAAGGTGGCTACTTTGAAGAACCTGGAATATAAGACATATTTTCAGTTGTTTCACACTTGTTTGTTAAGTATGTAATTCCACATGTGTTAATTCATAGTTTTGATGCCTTCAGTGTGAATTTACAATTTTCATAGTCATAAAAATACAGAAATATCTTTAAATGAGAAGGTGTGTCCAAACTTTTGATCTGTACTGTAAATCCTATTGAGCATCTTTGGAAAGAGCTGAAACATGCTGTCTGGAAAAGGCAACCTTCAAAATGAGACAACTGGAGCAGTTTGCTCTTGAGGAGTGAGCCAAAATACCTATCAATAGGTGCAGAAGTCTCATTGAAAGTTACAGGAATCAATTGCAGTGATTGCCTCAAAAGTTTGTGCAACAAAATATTAAGTTAAGGGTACCATCATTTCTGTTCAGGCCTATTTCATTAGTTTTATTGTTCTTTTAATTCTGCGGAAGCATGGTTGAAAAGCAATGTCTGACTTTCATTTGTTCATTTTCATAGATCTTTTATTTATTATTACTTTTGTCCGATTCAAGTTATTTTTGTGACTATTGGGTTTTCTGTCATGAATCGAGGGGTACCAACAATTTTGACCATGTGTATATTTACATAAATATATATATATATATATATATATATATATATATATATATATATATATATACAGTTATATGAAAAAGTTTGGGCACCCCTATTAATTTTAAGCTTAATGTTTTATAAAAATTGTTTCTTTTGGCAACAGCTATTTAAGTTTCATATATCTAATAACTGTTGGACACAGTAATGTTTCTGCCTTGAAATGAGGTTTATTGTACTAACAGAAAATGTGCAATCTGCATGCAAACAAAATTTGACAGGTGCATAAGTATGGGCACCCCACCAGAAAAGTGACATTAATATTTAGTAGATGCTCCTTTTGCAAAAATAACAGCCTCTAGTCGCTTTCTGTAGCTTTCAATGAGTTCCTGGATCCTGGATGAAGGTATTTTTGACCATTCCTCTTTACAAAACAATTCCAGTTCAGTTAAGTTTGATGGTCGCCGAGCATGGACAGCCCTCTTCAAATGATCCCACAGATGTTCAATGATATTCAGGTCTGGGGACTGGGATAGCCATTCCAGAACAGTGTAATTGTTCCTCTGCATGAATGCCTGAGTAGATTTGGAGCGGTGTTTTGGATCATTGTCTTGCTGAAATATCCATCCCCTGCATATCTTCAACTTTGTCACTGATTCATGATCATTATTGTCAAGAATCTGCTGATACTGAGAGGAATCCATGCGTCCCTCAACTTTAACAAGATTCCCGGTGCCGGCATTGGCCACACAGCCCCAAAGCATGATGGAACCTCCACCAAATTTTACTGTGGGTAGCAAGTGTTTTTCTTGGAATGCTGTGTTTTTTGGCCGCCATGCATAACGCCTTTTTGTATGACCTAACAACCCAATCTTGGTTTCATCAGTCCACGGGATCTTCTTCCAAAAAGAAATTGGCTTCTCAAAATGTGCTTTTGCATACCTCAGCTGACTCTGTTTGTGGCGTGCTTGCAGAAATGGCTTCTTTCGCATCACTCTCCCATACAGCTTCTCCTTGTGCAAAGTGCATTGCATAGTTGACCGATGCACAGTGACACCATCTGCAGCAAGTTGATGCTGCAGCTCTCTGGAGGTGGTCTGAGGATTGTCCTTGACTGATCTCACCATTCTTCTTCTCTGCCTTTCTGATGTTTTTCTTGGCCTGCCACTTCTGGCCTTAACAAGAACTGTACCTGTGTTTTTC
Organism: Ranitomeya imitator; assembly: GCF_032444005.1. Classification (NCBI taxonomy): domain Eukaryota; kingdom Metazoa; phylum Chordata; class Amphibia; order Anura; family Dendrobatidae; genus Ranitomeya; species Ranitomeya imitator. The sequence goes on from NC_091283.1 coordinate 589,673,001, forward strand.
CATTTCCTTACTATGTTCCTCACAGTGGAAATTGACAGGTTAAATCTCTGAGACAGCTTTTTGTATCCTTCCCAGGGCCGGCATCAGCACCTGGCATACCCGGGCAAATGCCGGGGCCCTGGCGAGACGGGGGGCCCATTTATGGTAGTACACACTGTCACTGTCTACATCGCTGCTGTGTGTGTACAGTGATCAAATCAAATCCCTCATCATCCCCGGTGCCCGGCGGCACCTCGGCAGCAGGGGGCAGACAACAGAGCTCTGTCTGAGCCGTTTCGCTGGCGCCTGGCGTTGCGCAGCTGCAATAGCAGCAATACTCACCTCCGCTGGCCCGTCACCATGGATACACAATACAGAGAGAGTCACTTCCGGGCGGCGCTGGGTCATCTGTCCTGTTACTTTCGGTCGGCTTGCCATCCTAAGAGCAAGAAGACAGAGCCACCATCCAGGACAAGAGGACAGCAGCGCCAAGCAGGAGAAGACAAGCAGCAGCTGCAGTGAGTGAGGAGGTGCACGGTCGATGCCCTCTCCTGTGTGTCCACAACGAGGGCGACGGGCCGGCGAAGGCTAGCAGCAGTGACTGTGAGTGAGTGACTCGTCTTCGGTGACGGTCCCCGACCTCAACGCTGCGCATTGCGGGGGCTGAGGGGGGGGGAATGAATCGGAATGGGATGCAGGCAGCCTGCTGCTGACTGAGTCTGGGTCTGCTGCGTGACTGACCCTTTTACTTTCCAAATCTGATCTCAGCCAGTGTCACCCATTTTAGGTATTGGCTGTGTGTTCTATACTGCGTGGGTGGGCTATGGGTTATATACTGCGTGCGTGGGCTGTGGGTTATATACTGCGTGCGTGGGCTGTGGGTTATATACTGCGTGCATGGGCTGTGGGTTATATACTGTGTGCATGGGCTGTGTTATATACTGCGTGCGTGGGCTGTGTTATATACTGCGTGGGCTGTGTTAGTGTGTTATATACTGCTTGGCGTGGGCTGATTCTTATCTGTGCATCATGAATCGTGGTATGTGTTAACCCCTTGTGACCTTAGACGTACTATCCCGTCGAGGTGCCCTGGGCTTATCTGACCCTGGACGGGATAGTACGTCATAGCGATCGGCAGCGCTCACGGGGGGAGCGCCGCCGATCGCGGCCGGGTGTCAGCTGCTTATCACAGCTGACATCCGGCACTATGTGCCAGGAGCAGTCACGGACCGCCCCCGGCACATTAACCCCTGGCACACCGCGATCAAAGATGATCGCGATGTGCCAGCGGTGCAGGGAAGCACCGCGCAGGGAGGGGGCTCCCTGCCGTCTTCCCTGAGCCCCCCGCAGCAATGCGATGTGATCGCGTTGCTGCGGGGGTCTTACCTCCCTCCCTCCCTGCTCTAGCCCCGGATCCAAGATGGCCGTGGCATCCGGGTCCTGCAGGGAGGGAGGTGGCTTCACAGAGCCTGCTCAGAGCAGGCACTGTGAATCCTGCAGCGCTGCTAGTCAGATCAGTGATCTGACAGAGTGCTGTGCAAACTGTCAGATCACTGATCTGTGATGTCCCCCCCTGGGACAAAGTAAAAAAGTAAAAAAAAATTTTTCCAAATGTGTAAAAAAAAAAAAAAAAAAATATTCCAAAATAATGAAAAAAAAAAAAAATATTATTCCCATAAATACATTTCTTCATCTAAATAAAAAAAAAACCAATAAAAGTACACATATTTAGTATCGCCGCATCCGTAACGACCCGACCTATTAAACTGGCCCACTAGTTAACCCCTTCAGTAAACACCGTAAGAAAAAAAAAAAAAAAACTAGGCAAAAAACAACGCTTTATTATCATACCGCCGAACAAAAAGTGGAATAACACGCGATCAAAAAGACAGATATAAATAACCATGGTACCGCTGAAAACATCATCTTGTCCCACAAAAAACGAGCTGCAATACAGCATCATCAGCAAAAAAGCAAAAAAGTTATAGTCCTGAGAATAAAGCGATGCCAAAATAATTATTTTTTCTGTAAAATAGTTTTTGTCGTATAAAAGGCCCAAAACATAAAAAAATGATATAAATGAGGTGTCGCTGTAATCGTACTGACCCGAAGAATAAAACTGCTTTATCAATTTTACCAAACGCGGAACGGTATAAACGCCTCCCCCAATAGAAATTCATGAATAGCTGGTTTTTGGTCACTCTTCCTCACAAAAATCGGAATAAAAAGCGATCAAAAAATGTCACATGCCCGAAAATGTTTTCAATAAAAACGTCAACTCGTCCCGCAAAAAACAAGACCTCACATGACTCTTGACCAAAATATGGAAAAATTATAGCTCTCAAAATGTGGTATTGCAAAAAATATTTTTTGCAATAAAAAGCGTCTTTCAGTGTGTGACGGCTGCCAATCATAAAAATCCGCTAAAAAACTCGCTATAAAAGTAAATCAAACCCCCCTTCATCACCCCCTTAGTTAGGGAAAAATAAAAAAAATGTATTCATTTCCATTTTCCCATTAGGGCTAGGGTTAGGGCTTGGGTTAGGGCTAGGGTTAGGATTAGGGCTAGGGTTAGGGTTAGGGCTAGGGTTAGGGCTAGGGTTAGGGTTAGGGTTAGGGCTAGGGCTAGGGCTAGGGTTAGGGTTAGGGCTAGGGTTAGGGCTAGGGTTAGGGCTAGGGTTAGGGTTAGGGTTAGGGCTAGGGCTAGGGTTAGGGTTAGGGCTAGGGTTAGGGCTAGGGTTAGGGCTAGGATTAGGGCTAGGGTTAGGGCTAGGGCTAGGTTTAGGGTTAGGGCTAGGGCTAGGGTTAGGGCTAGGGTTAGGGCTAGGGTTAGGGTTGGGGCTACAGTTAGGGTTCGGGTTGGGGCTAAAGTTAGGGTTAGGGTTTAGATTACATTTACGGTTGGGAATAGGGTTGGGATTAGGTTTAGGGGTGTGTCAGGGTTAGAGGTGTGGTTAGGGTTACCGTTGGAATTAGGGTTAGGGGTGTGTTTAGATTAGGGTTTCAGTTATAATTGGGGGGTTTCCACTGTTTCGGCACATCAGGGGCTCTCCAAACACGACATGGCGTCCGATCTCAATTCCAGCCAATTCTGCGTTGAAAAAGTAAAACAGTGCTCCTTCCCTTCCGAGCTCTCCCGTGTGCCCAAACAGGGGTTTACCCCAACATATGGGGTATCAGCGTACTCAGGACAAATAGGACAACAACTTTTGTGGTCCAATTTCTCCTGTTACTCTTGGGAAAATACAAAACTGGGGGCTAAAAAATAATTTTTGTGGGAAAACAAAAAGATTTTTTATTTTCACGGCTCTGCGTTATAAACTGTAGTGAAACACTTGGGGGTTCAAAGTTCTCACAACAAATCTAGATAAGTTCATTGAGGGGTCTAGTTTCCAATATGGGGTCACTTGTGGGGGTTTCTACTGTTTAGGTACATTAGGGGCTCTGCAAACGCAATGTGACGCCTGCAGACCAATCCATCTAAGTCTGCATTCCAAATGATGCTCCTTCCCTTCCGAGCCCTCCCATGCGCCCAGACGGTGGTTCCCCCCCACATATCGGGTATCAGCGTACTCAGGACAAATTGGACAACAACATTTAGGGTCCAATTTCTCTTGCTAACCTTGGAAAAATACAAAACTGGGGGCTAAAATATAATTTTTGTGGAAAAAAAATATTTTTTATTTGCACGGCTCTGCGTTATAAACTGTAGTGAAATACTTGGGGGTTCAAAGCTCTCACAACAGATCAAAATGAGTTCCTTAGGGGGTCCACTTTCCAAAATGGTGTCACTTGTGGGGGGTTTCTACTGTTTAGGTACATTAGGGGCTCTGCAAACGCAATGTGACGCCTGCAGACCATTCCATCTAAGTCTGCATTCCAAATGGCGCTCCTTCCCTTCCGAGCCCTCCCATGCGCCCAAACGGTGGTTCCCCCCCACATATGGGGTATCAGCGTACTCAGGACAAATTGGACAACAACTTTTGGGGTCCAATTTCTCCTGTTACCCTAGGGAAAATACAAAACTGGGGGCTAAAAAATAATTTTTGTGGGAAAAAAAATTTGTTTTATTTTTATGGCTCTGCATTATAAACTTCTGTGAAGCCCTTGGTGGGTCAAAGTGCTCACCACACATCCAGATAAGTTCCTTAGGGGTCTACTTTCCAAAATGGTGTCACTTGTGGGGGGTTTCAATGTTTAGGCACATCAGTGGCTCTCCAAACGCAACATGGCGTCCCATCTCAATTCCTGTCAATTTTGCATTGAAAAGTCAAATGGCGCTCCTTCCCTTCCGAGCTCTCCCATGCGCCCAAACAGTGGTTTACTGCCACATATTGGGTATCAGCATACTCAGGACAAATTGGACAACAACTTTTGAGGTCCAATTTCTTCTCTTACCCTTGGAAAAATAAAAAATTGGGGGCAAAAATATAATTTTTGTGAAAAAATATGATTTTTTATTTTTACGGTTCTGCATTATAAACTTCTGTGAAGCACTTGGTGGGTCAAAGTGCTCACCACACCTCTAGATAAGTTCCTTAGGGGGTCTACTTTCCAAAATGGTGTCACTTGTGGGGGGTTTCAATGTTTAGGCACATCAGTGGCTCTCCAAACGCAACATGGCGTCCCATCTCAATTCCTGTCAATTTTGCATTGAAAAGTCAAACGGCGCTCCTTCCCTTCCGAGCTCTCCCATGCGCCCAAACAGTGGTTTACTGCCACATATGGGGTATCAGCGTACTCAGGACAAATTGGACAACAACTTTTGGGGTCCATTTTCTCCTGTTACCCTTGGTAAAATAAAACAAATTGGAGCTGAAGTAAATTTTTTGTGTAAAAAAGTTAAATGTTCATTTTTATTTAAACATTCCAAAAATTCCTATTAAACACCTGAAGGGTTAATAAACTTCTTGAATGTGGTTTTGAGCAACTTGAGGGGTGCAGTTTTTAGAATGGTGTCACACTTGGGTATTTTCTATCATATAGACCCCTCAAAATGACTTCAAATGAGATGTGGTCCCTAAAAAAAAAATGGTGTTGTAAAAATGAGAAATTGCTGGTCAACTTTTAACCCTTATAACTCCCTAACAAAAAAAAAATTTGGTTCCAAAATTATGCTGATGTAAAGGAGACATGTGGGAAATGTTACTTATTAAGTATTTTGTGTGACATATCTCTGTGATTTAATTGCATAAAAATTCAAAGTTTGAAAATTGCGAAATTTTCAAAATTTTCGCCAAATTTCCGTTTTTTTCACAAATAAACGCAGGTACTATCAAAGAAATTTTACCACTATCATGAAGTACAATATGTCACGAGAAAACAATGTCAGAATCACTGGGATCCGTTGAAGCGTTCCAGAGTTATAACCTCATAAAGGGACAGTGGTCAGAATTGTAAAAATTGGCCTGGTCATTGATGTGCAAACCACCCTTGGGTTTAAAGGGGTTAAAGGGAGGGGGGCCCACTAAGACTCGTTCGCCCGGGGCCCTCAAAAACCTGGAGCCGGCCCTGATTCCTTCCCCTGAACAACTATGTTGAATAATCTTTGTTTTCAGATCATTAGACAGTTGTTTTGAGGAGCCCATGATGCCACTCTTCAGAGGAGATTCAAACAGGAGAACAACTTGCAAGTGGCCACTTTAAGTAGCTTTTCTCATGATTACATATACCTAGCTATGAAGTTCAAAGCTCAATGAGGTTAGAAAACCAAAAAAGGTGCTTTAGTAAGTCAGTAAAAAGTAGGTAGGAGTATTTAAAACAAGAAAATGATAAGGGTGCCCATACTTATGCATCTGTCAAATTTTGTTTGAATGCAGATTGCACATTTTCTGTTAGTACAATAAACCTCATTTCAAGGCAGAAACATTACTGTGTCCAACAGTTATTAGATATATGAAACTGAAATAGCTGTTGCAAAAAAACAAATTTTTATAAAACATTAAGCTTAAGATTAATAGGGGTGCCCAAACCTTTTCATATAACTGTGTGTATATATATATATATATATATATGTATATATATATATACAGTACAGACCAAAAGTTTGGACACACCCTCCCATTTAAAGATTTTTCTGTATTTTCATGTCTATGAAAATTGTACATTCACACTGAAGGCATCAAAACTATGTCTAGCTATAACTGAAATTATGTCTTATATTTTAGGTTCTTCACAGTAGCCAGCTTTTGCTTTGATGACTGCTTTGCACACTCTTGGCATTCTCTAGATGTGCTTCAAGAGGTAGTCACCGGAAATGGTTTTCACTTCATAGGTGTGCACTGTATGGTTTAATAAGTGGGATTTCTTGCCTTATAAATGTGGTTGGGACGATCAGTTGTGTTCTGCAGAAGTCTGGTGGATACACAGCTGATAGTCCTACTGAATAGACTGTTAGAATTTGTATTATGGCAAGAAAAAAGCAGCTAAGTTAAGAAAAACGAGTGGCCATCATTACTTTATGAAATGAAGGTCAGTCAGTCCGAAAAATTGGGCAAACTTTGAAAGTGTCCCCAAGTGCAGTGGCAAAAACCATCAAGTGCTACAAAGAAACTGGCTCACACGAGGAAAGGAAGACCAAGAGTCACCTCTGCTTCTGAGGATAAGTTTATGCGAGTCACCAGCATCAGAAATCGCAGGTTAACAGCAGCTCGATTAGAGACAAGGTCAATGCCACACAGAGTTCTAGCAGCAGACATATCTCTACAACAACCGTTAAGAGGAGACTTTGTGGAGCAGGCCTTCATGGTAAAATAGCTGCTAGAAAACCACTGCTAAGGACAGGCAACAAGCAGAAGAGACTTGTTTGGGCTAAAGAACAAAAGGAATGGACATTAGGCCAGTGGAAATCTGTGCTTCAGTCTGATGAGTCCAAATTTGAGATCTTTGGTTCCAACTACCGTGTCTTTGTGCAACGCAGAAAAAGTGAATGGATGGACTATACATGCCTGGTTCCCACCGTGAAGCATGGAGGAGGAGGTGTGATGGTGTGGGGGTGCTTTGCTGGTGACACTGTTGGGGGTTTATTCAAAATTGAAGGCATACTGAACCAGCATGGCTACCACAGCATCTTGCAGGGGCATGCTATTCCATCCAGTTTGCGTTAAGTTGGACCATCATTTATTTTTCAACAGGACAATAACCCCAAACACACCTTTATGCTATGTAAGAGCTATTTGACCAAGAAGGAGAGTGATGGGGTGCTACGCCAAATGACCTGGCCTCCACAGTCACCAGACCTGAACCCAATTGAGATGGTTTGGGGTGAGCTGGACCACAGAGTGAAGGCAAAAGGGCCAACAAGTGCAAGGCATCTCTGGGTACTCCTTCAAGATTGTTGGAAGACCAGTCCCGGTGACTACCTCTTGAAGCTCATCAAGAGAATGCCAAGAGTGTGCAAAGCAGTCATCAAAGCAAAAGGTGGCTACTTTGAAGAACCTAGAATATAAGACATAATTTCAGTTGTTTCACACTTTTTTGTTAAGTATATAATTCCACATGTGTTAATTCCTAGTTTTGATGCCTTCAGTGTGAATGTACAATTTTCATATTTATGAAAATACAGAAAAATCTTTAAATGAGAAGGTGTGTCTAAACTTTTGATCTGTACTATATATATACAGTATATATATATATATATATATACATATATATATATATAAATATATATATATATATATATATATATATATATACACACACACACAATCCGAACAGAAAAAGGGAGCACATGCCAATAGTAAAATTGCAATCACTTTATTAACAATTTTCAAACAATTAAAAGGTTTTTTTACTTAGTCCCAGAAAGACCTGCTCGCTGCTGAACATTGCTGGCTACAAGGACAGAGCCTGGAAGGGCAGTAGTAACCAGTCATCCAGTATCAGCCTGAGCTAGACGCTGGGACCGACGTCTCCGCTGAGCAGACTTCACTGTGGGTGGAGAAGAATGGGAGACTGCAGCAGAGATGGTTAGACATCCCCCCTGTGCAGAGGCGGGAACCCGACACCTAACATTACCCCCCTCCTTGGACCTCGCTATGCTCAAAGGCTACAATGAGCTGCGGAGCTTGAATGTGCTCAGCAGGCTCCCAAGACCTGTCCTCTGGGCCATAACCCTTCCAGTCCACCAAATAAAGTTTCTTGCCACGTACCACCTTGCACCCCAAAATAGCGCTCATCTCGTAATCGTCCGTGGACGAACCCTATGTCCCGACAGAAGACTCAGAAAACTGGGACATGTATACGGGCTTCAAGATGAACACATGAAAGGTGTCGGTGATACCTAGACGTGGAGGAAGGGCCAGATGGTAGACCACAGGGTTAACGTGTTCGAGGACCTTGAAGGGACCCAAGTAGCGAGGTGCAAACTTAGTGGACTCAACTCGCAGCCTGATGCTACGGGCGGAGAGCCACACTAAGTTGCCAGGAGCAAAGGTCAGAGCGAGGCGCCGATGAGCATCGGCGGAGGACCTCATTTTCTCCTTGGAGGCCCGAATGGCCTACTGAGTGCAGTCCCAAATGTCCTGTGCCTCCACAGCCCAGTCGGCCACCCTGGACTCAGTGGACACGCGGATGCTGGCCGTAATTAAGGAGGAATGGAGTCTGACCGGTGGAGTCGGCTATGACGTTGTTAAGCGCAAACTCTGCCCACAGTAGCAAGGATGCCCAGTCATCCTGCCTGGCAGAAACAAAATGACGTAGACCAGTGTCTGGCTGGCCCTCTCTACCAACCCATTCGTCTCGGGATGATATGCCGATTTCAACTCATTACTGAGTAGACGACAAAGCTCTCCAGAATCGAGACGCAATTTGGGGACCCGGTCATGGACAATTTTGTCCAGCATACCATGTAGGCGAAAGATATGTTTGATGAACAATGCTGCCAGGGCCTGTGCAGAAGGTATCTGTGGAAGAGGCACCAAGTGCACCATTTTGGAAAAATGGTCGGTGATCACCCAGATAATGGTGCAGCTACGAGACTTGGGTAAGCTCACCACAAGATCCATCCCGACAATCTCCCAGGGCCTGTCCGCCACCAGCAGGGGGTAAAGCAACCCAGCTGGCCGTTGCCGCGGAGACTTGTTCTTGGCACAGGAGACACACGCCCGAACATAGTCTGCGACATCACAGGCCATATGCAGCCATCAGTACGTCCTCGCCAAGAGCTCAGATGTCCTCTTGGCGAAGATTTAGCCGCTGGGCTGTCTGTAAATACACCAAGTTCTTGTGGTCTGTGAACACCTGGAAGAGAAAGCGAGCTCCCTCCAGGAGGTGTCTCCACTCTGAGAAAGCCAACTTCATAGCTAGCATCTCTCTGTCCCCAATGGAATAATTCCTCTCCACTGGTGAAAAGGTCTTGCAGAAGAAGAAGCAAGGATGCTTCCGACCTTGAGTATCCTTTTGGAAGAGGACTCCTCCAGCACCAACGGATGAGGCATCCACCTCCATAGTAAATGGCTTATCTACATCGGGGCGATGTAGGATGGGAGTGCTAGCGAAGTGTGACTTAATCGAGAGAAAGGCCTTGGAGACCTCCTCCGACCACAACTTGGGATTTGCTCCCTTCTTTGTGAGGGCAACCAAGGGAGCTACCAAAGTTGAGAAGTGGGGAATGAACTGGCAATAGTAATTAATGAACCCCATAAAGCGCTGTACTGCTTTGAAAGAATGGGGTTCCTGCCAGTCCATCACAGCCTGTAGCTTGGCAGGATCCATAGCCAATCCCTGGGCAGAGATGATATTGCCAAGGAAAGGCAAGGACTCCTGTTATGAAAGGCAATTCAGAATTACAATGGACATGGAGGTCAGAGCACATACAGTGAACTGACAATAACCCAAAATAATAGAACGAGCTCTGAGACGTGGGAACTCTGCAGACCGCAATCCCTAAGCCTATCAAACCACACTAAAGGTAGCCGTGGAGCGCTCCTGAGCAGAACCTAGGCGCCTCGTCACAGCCTGAGAAACTAGCTAATCCTGAAGATAGAAAAATAAGCCTACCTTGCCTCAGAGAAATTCCCCAAAGGAAAAGGCAGCCCCCCCACATATAATGACTGTGAGAAAGATGAAAACACAAACATAGAGATGAAACAGATTTAGCAAAGTGAGGCCCGAATAGCGGAAGAGAACGAGGATAGGGAAGATAACTTTGCGGTCAGCACAAAAACCTATAAAAAACCACGCAGAGGGGACAAAAAGACCCTCCGCACCGACTAACGGTACGGAGGTGGTCCCTCTGCGTCTCAGAGCTTCCAGCAGGCGAGAAAAACCAATAAGCAAGCTGGACAAAAAAATAGCAACAAAATAACATAAGCAAAACTTAGCTTTGCAGAGCAGCAGGCCACAGGAATGATCCAGGGAAAAAACAAGTCCCACACTGAAATATTGACAGGAAGCATAGATCAAAGCATCAGGTGGAGTTAAGTAGAGAAGAAGCTAACGAGCTCACCAGATCACCTGAGGGAGGAAACTCAGAAGCTGCAGTACCACTTTCCTCCACAAACGGAAGATCCCAGAGAGAATCAGCCGAAGTACCACTTGTGACCACAGGAGTGAACTCTGCCACAGAATTCACAACAGTACCCCCCCATTGAGGAGGGGTCACCAAACCCTCACCAGAGCCCCCAGGCCGACCAGGATGAGCCACATGAAAGGCACGAACAAGATCGGGAGCATGGACATCAGAGGCAAAAACCCAGGAATTATCCTCCTGAGCATAACCCTTCCATTTAACCAGATACTGGAGTTTCCGTCTTGAAACACGAGAATCCAAAATCTTCTCCACAATATACTCCAATTCCCCCTCCACCAAAACCGGGGCAGGAGGCTCAACAGATGGAACCATAGGTGCCACGTATCTCCGCAACAATGACCTATGGAATACGTTATGTATGGAAAAAGAATCTGGAAGGGTCAGACGAAAAGACACAGGATTAAGAACCTCAGAAATCCTATACGGACCAATAAAACGAGGTTTAAACTTAGGAGAGGAAACCTTCATAGGAATATGACGAGAAGATAACCAAACCAGATCCCCAACATGAAGTCGGGGACCCACACGGCGTCTGCGATTAGCGAAAAGTTGAGCCTTCTCCTGGGACAAGGTCAAATTGTCCACTACCTGAGTCCAAATCTGCTGCAACCTGTCCACCACAGTATCCACACCAGGACAGTCCGAAGACTCAACCTGTCCAGAAGAGAAACGAGGATGGAACCCAGAATTGCAGAAAAACGGTGAAACCAAGGTAGCCGAGCTGGCCCGATTATTAAGGGCGAACTCAGCCAAAGGCAAAAAGGACACCCAGTCATCCTGATCAGCAGAAACAAAGCACCTCAGATATGTTTCCAAGGTCTGATTGGTTCGCTCGGTCTGGCCATTAGTCTGAGGATGGAAAGCCGAGGAAAAAGACAAGTCAATGCCCATCCTACCACAAAAGGCTCGCCAAAACCTCGAAACAAACTGGGAACCTCTGTCAGAAACTATATTCTCTGGAATGCCATGCAAACTAACCACATGCTGGAAGAACAAAGGCACCAAATCAGAGGAGGAAGGCAATTTAGACAAGGGTACCAGATGGACCATCTTAGAAAAGCGATCACAGACCACCCAAATGACTGACATCTTTTGAGAAACGGGAAGGTCAGAAATAAAATCCATAGAGATATGTGTCCAAAGCCTCTTCGGGACCGGCAAGGGCAAAAGCAACCCACTGGCACAAGAACAGCAGGGCTTAGTCCGAGCACAAATCCCACAGGACTGCACAAAAGCACGCACATCCCGCGACAGAGAGGGCCACCAAAAGGATCTAGCCACTAACTCTCTGGTACCAAAGATTCCAGGATGACCAGCCAACACCGAACAATGAAGTTCAGAGATAACTCTATTCGTCCACCTATCAGGGACAAACAGTCTCTCCGCTGGGCAACGATCAGGTTTATTAGCCTGAAATTTTTGCAGCACCCGCCGCAAATCAGGGGAGATGGCAGACACAATTACTCCTTCCTTGAGGATACCCGCCGGCTCAGATAAACCCGGAGAGTCGGGTACAAAACTCCTAGACAGAGCATCCGCCTTCACATTTTTAGAGCCCGGAAGGTACGAAATCACAAAGTCAAAACGGGCAAAAAACAACGACCAACGAGCTTGTCTAGCATTCAAGCGCTTGGCAGACTCGGGATAAGTCAAGTTCTTATGATCAGTCAATACCACCACGCGATGCTTAGCTCCTTCAAGCCAATGACGCCACTCCTCGAATGCCCACTTCATGGCCAGCAACTCTCGGTTGCCCACATCATAATTACGCTCAGCAGGCGAAAACTTCCTGGAAAAGAAAGCGCATGGTTTCATCACTGAGCAACCAGAACCTCTCTGCGACAAAACAGCCCCTGCTCCAATCTCAGAAGCATCAACCTCGACCTGGAACGGAAGAGAAACATCCGGTTGACACAACACAGGGGCAGAAGAAAAACGACGCTTCAACTCTTGAAAAGCTTCCACAGCAGCAGAAGACCAATTGACCACATCAGCACCCTTCTTGGTCAAATCGGTCAATGGTTTAGCAATACTAGAAAAATTGCAGATGAAGCGACGATAAAAATTAGCAAAGCCCAGGAACTTTTGCAGACTTTTCAGAGATGTCGGCTGAGTCCAATCATGGATGGCTTGGACCTTAACAGGATCCATCTCGATAGTAGAAGGGGAAAAGATGAACCCCAAAAATGAAACCTTCTGCACACCAAAGAGACACTTTGATCCCTTCACAAGCAAAGAATTAGCACGCAGGACCTGAAAAACCGTTCTGACCTGCTTCACATGAAACTCCCAATCATCCGAGAAGATCAAAATGTCATCCAAGTACACAATCAGGAATTTATCCAGGTACTCTCGGAAGATGTCATGCATAAAGGACTGAAACACTGATGGAGCATTGGCAAGTCCGAACGGCATCACGAGATACTCAAAATGACCCTCGGGCGTATTAAATGCAGTTTTCCATTCATCACCTTGCTTAATTCGCACCAGATTATACGCACCACGAAGATCTATCTTTGTGAACCAACTAGCCCCCTTAATCCGAGCAAACAGATCAGATAACAATGGCAAGGGGTACTGAAATTTAACCGTGATCTTATTAAGAAGGTGGTAATCTATACAAGGTCTCAGCGAACCATCCTTCTTGGCTACAAAAAAGAACCCTGCTCCTAATGGCGACGATGACGGGCGAATATGCCCCTTCTCCAGGGATTCCTTCACATAACTGCGCATAGCGGTGTGCTCAGGCACGGACAAATTAAACAATCGACCTTTTGGGAATTTACTACCAGGAATCAAATTGATAGCACAATCACAATCCCTATGCGGAGGTAGGGTATTGGACTTGGGCTCATCAAATACATCCCGGTAATCAGACAAGAACTCTGGGACCTCAGAAGGAGTGGATGACGAAATTGACAGAAATGGAACATCACCATGTACCCCCTGACAATCCCAGCTGGACACCGCCATGGATTTCCAATCTAATACTGGATTATGGGCTTGTAGCCATGGCAACCCCAACACGACCACATCATGCAGATTATGCAACACCAGAAAGCGAATAACCTCCTGATGTGCAGGAGCCATGCACATGGTCAGCTGGGTCCAGTATTGAGGCTTATTCTTGGCCAAAGGCGTAGCATCAATTCCTCTCAATGGAATAGGACACTGCAAGGGCTCCAAGAAAAACCCACAATGCTTAGCATATTCCAAGTCCATCAAATTCAGGGCAGCGCCTGAATCCACAAATGCCATGACAGAAAATGATGACAAAGAGCAGATCAAGGTAACGGACAGCAGAAATTTTGACTGTACAGTACCAATGGTGGCAGACCTAGCGAACCGCTTAGTGCGCTTAGGACAATCAGAGATAGCATGAGTGGAATCACCACAGTAGAAACACAGACCATTCAGACGTCTATGTTCTTGCCGTTCAACTCTGGTCAAGGTCCTATCACACTGCATAGGCTCAGGTTTAAGCTCAGGTAATACCGCCAAATGGTGCACAGGCTTACGCTCACGCAAGCGTTGACCGATCTGAATGGCCAAGGACATAGACTCATTCAAACCAGCAGGCATAGGAAATCCCACCATGACATCCTTAAGGGCTTCAGAGAGACCCTTTCTGAATATTGCTGCCAGCGCAGATTCATTCCATTGAGTGAGCACTGACCACTTTCTAAATTTCTGACAATATACCTCTATCTCATCCTGAGCCAGACAAAGAGCCAGCAAATTTTTTTCTGCCTGATCCACTGAATTAGGCTCATCGTACAGCAACCCAAGCGCCAGGAAAAATGCATCGATATTACTCAATGCAGGATCTCCTGACGCAAGAGAAAACGCCCAGTCCTGAGGGTCGCCGCGCAAAAAAGAAATGACGATCCTAACCTGTTGAATTGGGTCACCAGAAGAGCGAGGTTTCAAAGCCAGAAATAGTTTACAATTATTTTTGAAACTCAGAAATTTAGTTCTATCTCCAAAAAACAAATCTGGAATAGGAATTCTCGGTTCAAGCAAAGAATTCTGGACCACAAAATCTTGAATATTTTGAACTCTTGCCGTGAGCTGATCCACACATGAAGACAGACCTTTAATGTCCATTGCTACACCTGTGTCCTGAACCACCCAAATGTCTAGGGGAAAAAAAAAGACAAAACACAGTGCAAAGAAAAAAAAATGGTCTCAGAACTTCTTTTTTCCCTCTATTGAGAATCATTAGCACTTTTGGCTTCCTGTACTGTTATGAAAGGCAATTCAGAATCACAATGGACATGGAGGTCAGAGCACATACAGTGAACTGACAATAACCCAAAATAATAGAACGAGCTCTGAGACGTGGGAACTCTGCAGACCGCAATCCCTAAGCCTATCAAACCACACTAAAGGTAGCCGTGGAGCGCTCCTGACCAGAACCTAGGCGCCTCGTCACAGCCTGAGAAACTAGCTAATCCTGAAGATAGAAAAATAAGCCTACCTTGCCTCAGAGAAATTCCCCGAAGGAAAGCCAGCCCCCCCACATATAATGACTGTGAGAAAGATGAAAACACAAACATAGAGATGAAACAGATTTAGCAAAGTGAGGCCCGACTAGCTGAACAGAACGAGGATAGGGAAGATAACTTTGCGGTCAGCACAAAAACCTATAAAAAACCACGCAGAGGGGACAAAAAGACCCTCCGCACCGACTAACAGTACGGAGGTGGTCCCTCTGCGTCTCAGAGCTTCCAGCAGGCGAGAAAAACCAATAAGCAAGCTGGACAGAAAAATAGCAACAAAATAACATAAGCAAAACTTAGCTTTGCAGAGCAGCAGGCCACAGGAATGATCCAGGGAAAAAACAAGTCCCACACTGAAACATTGACAGGAAGCATAGATCAAAGCATCAGGTGGAGTTAAGTAGAGAAGAAGCTAACGAGCTCACCAGATCACCTGAGGGAGGAAACTCAGAAGCTGCAGTACCACTTTCCTCCACAAACGGAAGATCCCAGAGAGAATCAGCCGAAGTACCACTTGTGACCACAGGAGTGAACTCTGCCACAGAATTCACAACAGACTCCTGCTCAAACACACCCTTCTCCAACTTAGCAGAGAGGAAGTTAGCCTGCAGGAGGTCGAAGACCTTGCAAACATCTCTCCGGTGGGAGTCAATATCTGGAGAGTAGATGAGAATATCATCCAGATAAACTACGACCGAGGTGGAAAGCATATCCCGGAAGATGTAATTTACAAAGTCTTGAAAAACGGCTGGGGGATTACAGAGCCCGAAGGGCATCACCAGATATTCATAGTGCCTATCCCTGGTGTTAAAAGCCGTCTTCCATTCATCCCTCTCACGGATGCAAATCAGGTTGTAAGTACCCCGCAGATCTAATTTAGTAAATACCCTTGCTCCCCGTAGCCTCTCAAAAAGCTCAGATATCAGGGGTAGTGGGTACTTATTCTTAACGGTGATGGCATTAAGACCCCTGTAGTCTATGCATGGATGCAGTTCTCCACTCTTCTTCTGTACAAAGAAGAACCCAGCCCCTGCAGGTGACACTGACTTCCTAATGAATCCTCTTGCCAGATTCTCTCGTATATACTGTGACATTGCCTCCGTCTCTGGGAGAGACAATGGATAGGCTCGACCCCGGGGAGGCTCAGCACCAGGCAAGAGGTCAATAGGACAGTCATAGGGGCGGTGAGGCGGAAGGGCCTCCGCAGCCCTTTTGGAGAACACATCCGCATAGGGCCAATATTGCTTGGGGAGAGAGTAATGATCTGTGGGTACCTCAGTTGTAGCAACCTGAACGCTTTCCCTCTGACATCTACCCCCACAAGATTCACCCCATCCTAAAATTCTGCCTGTGGACCACTCGGTATGAGGAGAGTGATACCGTAGCCAAGGCATCCCTAACAGGACCTCATCAATTCCCTCAGGAATGATGAGCAGAGATATAATCTCCTGATGAGATGGCGACAAGGACAGAGTGAAAGGGATAGTCTGGTGTGTTATCTGTGAGGGCAGTGTCGACCCATTCACCACTTGTACAGTTACTGGTTGAGCTAGCATTACCAGGGGTATTGCGTGACGTTGGGCGAAGGCAGAAGACATAAAATTGCCCTCCGCCCCAGAATCCAAGCAGAGCTCTACCGAGTGAGGGAATGAGCCTGTGGTAATTGTCCACCTACTACCACTAGACGCTGACGTTTCCTCGACCGCTGTGAACATCTGGTGGCAAGATGTCCTGACTGCTGGCAAACATGGCAGACCTTGAGTGCATGAGCGGTCCGGGACTTAGATCCCGCTCGTGACACTTCCATGGTCTCATGTGACTCAGTGACCAGGACCGGAGATATCAAAGGTTTGACGAAGGTGGGAGCCAGCCGAAAACTCTGCCTACACTGGGCCCGCTCTAACCTCCGCTCGTGAAAATGAAGGTCAATACGGGTAGACACAGCTATTAACTCCTCCATTGTGGCGGGAATCTCCCTTGAGGCCAGAGCATCCTTCACGTGGTCAGCCAGCCCCCTCCAAAATATAGGGATAAGGACTTTATCCAATCACTCCAGCTCAGATGCTAGGGTGCGGAAGTGGACGGCAAAATGGCTGACCAAGGACGAGCCCTGAGTCAATGCCAAAAGTTGGAGCGTTGTATCATGGGTGACTCGAGGCCTTAAAAAACCTGTTTCAGAGTGCTCAGGAACAGCGGAGCACTCTGCACCACATGATCGCCAAGCTCCCACAGCGGCGTAGCCCACTCCATCACCCTGTCCAACAGGAGAGACACAATAAATCCCACCTTTACCCGCTCTGTGGGGAAACATGGGGCCAGGAGCTCGAGGTGTATAGAGCACTGGCTCACAACACTCCTGCAAGATTTACTATCACCAGAAAGTTTTTCTGGCAGTGGGAGGCAAGATAAAGTCGGTACAGGGGTGGCAGTGGACAAGGTGGCTGCAGCCATGCTAGCAGCCTGAACAGCAACTGGGGTTACTGTACATCCACAGCTGAGGTTGTGCGCTCGAGAGCCGCCAACCTACCCTCCAGCTGCTGGATGTACAGCAAGGATTGCTGTTTGTCCATCATTACAAATAAATAACAAATCTGCAGGTGGTTGGGCATTTAGGAAATAGCGACCACAATATTGTGCAGTTTCACCTGTCTTTCACTAGGGGGACTTGTCAGGGAGTCACAAAAACATTGAACTTTAGGAAGGCAAAGTTTGAACAGCTTAGAGATGCCCTTAATCTGGTAGACTGGGACAATATCCTCAGAAATGAGAATACAGATAATAAATGGGAAATGTTTAAGAACATCCTAAATAGGCAGTGTAAGCGGTTTATACCTTGTGGGAATAAAAGGACTAGAAATAGGAAAAACCCAATGTGGCTAAACAAAGAAGTAAGACAGGCAATTAACAGTAAAAAGAAAGCATTTGCACTACTAAAGCAGGATGGCACCATTGAAGCTCTAAAAAACTATAGGGAGAAAAATACTTTATCTAAAAAACTAATTAAAGCTGCCAAAAAGGAAACAGAGAAGCACATTGCTAAGGAGAGTAAAACTAATCCCAAACTGTTCTTCAACTATATCAATAGTAAAAGAATAAAAACTGAAAATGTAGGCCCCTTAAAAAATAGTGAGGAAAGAATGGTTGTAGATGACGAGGAAAAAGCTAACATATTAAACACCTTCTTCTCCACGGTATTCACGGTGGAAAATGAAATGCTAGGTGAAATCCCAAGAAACAATGAAAACCCTATATTAAGGGTCACCAATCTAACCCAAGAAGAGGTGCGAAATCGGCTAAATAAGATTAAAATAGATAAATCTCCGGGTCCGGATGGCATACACCCACGAGTACTAAGGGAACTAAGTAATGTAATAGATAAACCATTATTTCTTATTTTTAGGGACTCTATAGCGACAGGGTCTGTTCCGCAGGACTGGCGCATAGCAAATGTGGTGCCAATATTCAAAAAGGGCTCTAAAAGTGAACCTGGAAATTATAGGCCAGTAAGTCTAACCTCTATTGTTGGTAAAATATTTGAAGGGTTTCTGAGGGATGTTATTCTGGATTATCTCAATGAGAATAACTGTTTAACTCCATATCAGCATGGGTTTATGAGAAATCGCTCCTGTCAAACCAATCTAATCAGTTTTTATGAAGAGGTAAGCTATAGACTGGACCACGGTGAGTCATTGGACGTGGTATATCTCGATTTTTCCAAAGCGTTTGATACCGTGCCGTACAAGAGGTTGGTACACAAAATGAGAATGCTTGGTCTGGGGGAAAATGTGTGTAAATGGGTTAGTAACTGGCTTAGTGATAGAAAGCAGAGGGTGGTTATAAATGGTATAGTCTCTAACTGGGTCGCTGTGACCAGTGGGGTACCGCAGGGGTCGGTATTGGGACCTGTTCTCTTCAACATATTCATTAATGATCTGGTAGAAGGTTTACACAGTAAAATATCGATATTTGCAGATGATACAAAACTATGTAAAGCAGTTAATACAAGAGAAGATAGTATTCTGCTACAGATGGATCTGGATAAGTTGGAAACTTGGGCTGAAAGGTGGCAGATGAGGTTTAACAATGATAAATGTAAGGTTATACACATGGGAAGAGGGAATCAATATCACCATTACACACTGAACGGGAAACCACTGGGTAAATCTGACAGGGAGAAGGACTTGGGGATCCTAGTTAATGATAAACTTACCTGGAGCAGCCAGTGCCAGGCAGCAGCTGCCAAGGCAAACAGGATCATGGGGTGCATTAAAAGAGGTCTGGATACACATGATGAGAGCATTATACTGCCTCTGTACAAATCCCTAGTTAGACCGCACATGGAGTACTGTGTCCAGTTTTGGGCACCGGTGCTCAGGAAGGATATAATGGAACTAGAGAGAGTACAAAGGAGGGCAACAAAATTAATAAAGGGGATGGGAGAACTACAATACCCAGATAGATTAGCGAAATTAGGATTATTTAGTCTAGAAAAAAGACGACTGAGGGGCGATCTAATAACCATGTATAAGTATATAAGGGGACAATACAAATATCTTGCTGAGGATCTGTTTATACCAAGGAAGGTGACGGGCACAAGGGGGCATTCTTTGCGTCTGGAGGAGAGAAGGTTTTTCCACCAACATAGAAGAGGATTCTTTACTGTTAGGGCAGTGAGAATCTGGAATTGCTTGCCTGAGGAGGTGGTGATGGCGAACTCAGTCGAGGGGTTCAAGAGAGGCCTGGATGTCTTCCTGGAGCAGAACAATATTGTATCATACAATTATTAGGTTCTGTAGAAGGACGTAGATCTGGGTATTTATTATGATGGAATATAGGCTGAACTGGATGGACAAATGTCTTTTTTCGGCCTTACTAACTATGTTACTATGTTACTATGTTACTATGTTACTATTACTAGCCAGACCATGGCGCTAGTGTAATCTTAGGGCTAGCGGAACTCACAAATAATTAGAGAGAAGGTATGAGGTGCGTTCGCAGCCCAGGGTCCACCGTGCAGAGATGGAACCTGCTGCTGGTTAATGACGGACTATATGGCTGCACAATGTGGATTCACACATGGGTTAACTTCACCCTGTATGAAGGAAGCGAACCCTGTTGCGTCACAGGGCCACGGTACCGCACAAAGAGTGCAAGCAAGAAATCACAGAACTCTATCCCAGGACACAGGATTAGAGTTCGTGTAGACCTCTTGTGTGTGACACTACAATTGGGGTATCAGAGTAACTGAAAAGATAACTTATATGCACAAGAATGCGCGCTGTGCCACTCTGGCAGACGCCGCTAACCACCCAGACTTGGGTCAGGAAAGCGCTCTAATAGCGCACGGGGCCGCACTGGCGGTCACAGCAATTAGACGCTGTTTCATGTGTTTTTGTGCTGATAGCTCAGCTGGGCGCTAGATAGCAGACATCCACCTTATGCGAGCAGTCATACACAAGGGAGGGGATGATTAAAGAACGACTTGCACTCATCAACACACACACGTTTTCAAATGTACACTAGCGCATGGCCGAGCGGCCATGCAAACCTTTTATAGCAGCAGTGGTACAAGACCTTCCAGATGGACCAATAGGAGCCACAACAGGACCTGAGCATGTGACCCCTGACCTCCAATGAGAGGTTGTCCCATGGGCATTCTCAGTATGGGAAAAGCAGGACAGTCCCAGAAAGAGCTGCTCGCTGCTGAACATTGCTGGCAACAAGGACAGAGCCTGGAAGGGCAGTAGTAACCAGTTGTCCAGTATTGGCTGGAGAAGAATGGGAGACCGCAGCGGAGATGGTTCGGGATTCCCTCTGTGCAGAGGCAGGAACTCGACACCTAACACTTAGGGTATGTGCACACGTTCAGGTTTTTTTGCATTTTTTTGCGTTTTTTCACGATAAAAACGCTATCAAAACTCATTAAAATGCATACATTATGCATCCTATCATTTAGAATGCATTCTGCAATTTTTGTGCACATGATGCTTTTTTTTCGTGAAAAAAACGCATCACGGTAAAAAAAAGCAGCATGTTCATTAAATTTGCGTTTTTTTCGCGTTTTTCCCACTATTCTATGCATTTAGAAAAAACGCAAAAAAAAAAACGGCATAAAAAACGGGCAAAAAATGCATCAAAAATGCGAAAAAAACCGCATGCAGATTTCTGGCACAAATGTCCGGTTTCTGTCAGGAAAATTTCTGCCAGAAATCCTGACGTGTGCACATACCCTTAGTCTGTTTCAGTAAGCTCCACCTTCATGGGGAAGATTGCTGACTTGACAGATGTCCAGAAGGCAGTCATTGACACACTCCACAAGGAGGGTAAGCCACAAAACGTAATTGCTAAAGAAAGATGGCTGTTCACAGAAAACTGTATCTTAGCATATTAATGGAAAGTTGAGTGGAAGGAAAAAGTGTGGAAATAAAAAATGACCAAGCATTCGGGATAACCGCAGGCAGAAAAAGAATTGTTAAGAGAAACCATTCGAAAATTTGGGGGAGATTCACAAGGAGTGGACTGCTGCTGGAGTCATTGCTTCAAGAGCCACGACACACAGTTGTGTCCAGGACATGGGCTACAAGTGTCACATTCCTTGTGTCAAGTCACTCATGACCAATAGACAATGCCAGAAGTGTCTTACCTAGGCCAAGGAGAAAAATAACTGAACTGTTGCTCAGTGGTCCAAGGTGTTGTTTTCAGAAGAAAGTAAATTTTGCATTTCATTTGGAAATAAAGTTCCCAGAGTCTGGAGGAAGAGTGGAGAGGTACAAAATCCAAGCTGCTTTACGTCTAGTGTGAAGTTTCCACAATCTGTGATGGTTTGAGGAGCCATGTTATCTGCTGGTGTAGGTCCACTGTGTTTTATCAAGACCAAAGTCAGCTCAGCAGTCTACCAGGAAATTTTAGAGCACTTTATGCTTCCTTCTGCCGACAAGCTTTTTGGAGATGGAAATTTCATTCTCCAGCAGGACTTGGCACATGTCCACACTGCCAAAAGTACCAATACCTGGTTTAAAAACAGCAGTATCACTGTTCTTGATTGGCCAGCAAAGTTGCCTGATCTTAATCCCATAGAGAATCTATTGAGTATTGTCAAGAGGAAGATGAGAGACACCAGACCCAACAATGCAGACCTGCTGAAGGCTGCTATCAAAGCAACCTGGGCTTCCATAACACTTCAGCAGTGCCATAGGCTGATTGCCTCCATGCCGCATTGAAGGAGCCCTGACCAAGGATTGAGTGCCTTTACTGAACATGCATTTCAGTAGTCCAACATTTCGGATTTTAAGATAATTTTTCAAGCTGGTCTTATAAAGTATTCTAATTTACTGAGATAATGACTTTTTGGTTTTCATTGGCTGTAAGCCATATTCATCAACATTAACAGAATTAAACACTTGAAATAAATCAGTTTGTTTGTAATGACTCTTTATAATATATGAGTTTCACTTTTTGCATTGAAGAATTGAAATAAATTAACTTTTTGATGATATTCTAATTTTGTGAGGAGCACCTGTATATATAGTCATACATCAATGATTGCAGTAAATCATGATTAGTAAATGCTCAAATTTGTTAACCAGATAACACTGTCTATTTAGTTACCTGAATGACTAATCCCAAGGGACAAAAGAAAATGTTCATAACCTAAGGCAGGGAAGGACAGCTCCTAGGGAGGAACACTGAAGATCTGACACAGACCCTTCAGCATTACCACCTTTTAACCCTGTGCTGACTATATTTAGAAATATTAATTACCAATCACAGACTGTCGCTAGGGTAGAAGTTCCATTCTCCACCTGTGACTGTACTCTAATTTGCTCTGAGGCTCATTATCAACCACCCCTTTTCCCAGGCAAGACATAAAGATAACAGGCTAGAGATATTCTCCCACCTCTTAGGCTCACTTGGTGAGGTGTATCTTCCAGAGTCCAAGTGGGCACACGAGTCAAGGGCGTTGGTACAGCAGGCAGGCATGGCATGACAGGTGGCAGAACTACTGGAGACCACATTTGGACAGGAGACTGGGAAGAGGTAGTTGAAGTACTGTAAGCTCCAAGCAGACTGGAGAGGTCCCAGTGACTGCACACAGGTAGCAGAGGTACTGGAAACCCAAGGTAGACCGGAGACATCTGGGAGGCTGCAGCCTGGTAGCAGATATAATGCCATGCACAGTGTGGGAAGACTAAGTGCAAAATGAGGGGAGGTAGGAAAGGAAGCCCAAACCCTAGGGAAAGGAGGAGTAGAAACCCCTAGGCATTTCTAATAGCACCCTGCCTCCCCTACGTCCTTATATTGGTTGCACACCATTCGCCGATCAGGAACCTAAGCCTTGTATATCCCTAGAGCTAGGCCCTAAGTAGGGAAAGGGATGAGCAATGGTTAGTCCCCACTGTACACTAAGGACAAGAAGGGAACAAGCAAGGGGGTATCAACTTAGCTTAAGCAGACTCAGAGAGGTAACACCAAACATCCTCCAACGGCACCAGAGAGGAAGCCGACTGCTATAGCTCCAAGCCTCCACAACGGAAAATGTGAATATCACCCGGCGACTCCATGAAGCAGACTGAGAGTCTTTAAACACCCAGGTCCAGGTGTGTCAATTAGAACCGGAGGGAGGTTGACACTGTGTCTGAAAGTCAGAAGGATTAAGGAGGCATCTGCAAAGCCAAATGCAGAGACCTTCTGCAGTCAGATGCAGAGAACTGTCTGTAGCATCTGACACACCCGTGACAGTACCTCCACTTCTACAAGAGGCCTCCGGACACTCAGGACCAGATTTCTCAGGATATGAGGTGTGGAATGAACCAATCAGCCTGGGGAATTCACATCTGATGCTGAAACCTACATCCTTTCCTCTGAGCCATAGCCCTTCCAGTGCACCAAGTATTGTAGTGAACGATGCTGAAGGCGAGAATCTAAAATCCTCAAAATTTGAAACTCTAGATTACATCAAACATTATTGGGGGCAGCGGTAGGGGTGAGGACTATTTCTTGAGTAGCGACCTGTGAAAGACATTGCGGATTGTAAGGGTCTGGGGTAGCTCAAGACGAAATACTGCTGGATTAAGGGCGGCAGTTATTTTATAGGGCCAATAAATCTAAGACCAAACTTCCAGGAAGGAACCCTCAACTTGATATTCCTAGTAGACTACCACACAAAGTCATTCACATTCAGGTCTGGACCTGGCAAGCTTTTTCTGTCAGCCATACATTTGTACCTGCCTCCCATGATCTTCAAATTACTCAGAACCCTCCACCACACCAAAGAGAGCGATGAAGCAAAACGTTCCTCTCCGGAACTCCCAAAGCCCCTCCCCTGCTAAAAGTACCAAACTGTTGTGAACTCTGTTTTTGGGCTCCCTCCTGTGGTCATGAATGGTACTTCGGCTGGTTCTGTCCATGGACTTTCTCTGATGCCTGTGGGTGTTTCTGAGTTTCCTTCCACAGGTGACGAGGCTAATTCGTTAGTGGGCTGCTCTATTTAACTCCACTTGGATCCTTGTCCTATGCCAGCTGTCAATGTTGTAGCATTGGTCTAGTTCGCTCCTGGATCTTCCTGGTTTCCTGTTTTCTCCAGCAGAAGCTAAGTTTCGCTTTGCTTTTTTCTTGTTTGCTATTTTTTCTGTCCAGCATGCTTATGTGAATTTTGCCTTGCTTGCTGGAAGCTCTGGGACGCAGAGGGGCGCCTCTGCTCCGTTAGTCAGTGCGGAAGGTATTTTTCCCTGCACTCTCTGTGTGGCTTTTTTAGGGTTTTGTGCTGACTGCAAAGTGACCTTTCCTATCTTCTGTCTGTTTAGTAAGTCGGGCCTCTCTTTGCTAAATCTATTTCATCTCTGTGTTTGTGATTTCATCTTACTCACAGTCAATATATGTGGGGGGCTGCCTTTTCCTTTGGGGAATTTTCTCTGAGGCAAGATAGGCTTATTTTTCCTATCTCTAGGGCTAGCTAGTTCTGAGGCTGTGACGAGGCGCCTAGGTCATGATAGGAGCGCTCCACGGCTATTTCTAGTGTACATGATAGGATTAGGGATTGCGGTCAGCAGAGGTTCCACTTCCCAGAGCTGGTCCTGTATTCATGTGCTATCAGGTCTTTTCTGGTGCTCTAACTACCAGGTTCACTATTTGTTCTAACCACCAGATCATAACAGTACAGCTGGCCAAAAGTATTGATGCATCTCAATAGAGAGATAAGTGAAGCTCTGAGACCATTTATTTTTCTTTGCAGTGTGTTCTGTCTCACTTTTCCCCTTTACCTCTGGGTGGTTCAGAACACAGGTGTAGACATGGACATTCAAGGTCTGTCCTCTTGGATGGATAATCTCACTACAAGGGTACAAAACATTCAAGATTTTGTGGTTCAGAATCCGATGTCAGAGCGTAGGATTCCAATTCCTGATTTATTTTTTGGTGATAGATCTAAGTTCTTGAATTTCAAAAATAATTGTAAATTGTTTCTAGCTTTGAAACCTCGCTCCTCAGGTGATCCTGCTCAACAAGTAAGGATCATTATTTCTTTGTTACGTGGTGACCCTCAAGACTGGGCATTTTCCCTTGCGCCAGGAGATCCGGCATTGCGTGATGTGGATGCGTTTTTCCTGGCGCTCGGATTGCTTTATGACGAACCTAATTCAGTGGATCAGGCAGAGAAAATCTTGCTGGCTCTGTGTCAGGGTCAGGATGAAGCAGAGATATATTGTCAGAATTTCAGAAAATGGTCTGTGCTCACTCAGTGGAATGAATGTGCCCTGGCAGCAATCTTCAGAAAGGGTCTCTCTGAAGCCCTTAAAGGGACTCTGTCACCTGAATTTGGCGGGACTGGTTTTGGGTCATATGGGCGGAGTTTTCGGGTGTTTGATTCACCCTTTCCTTACCCGCTGGCTGCATGCTGGCTGCAATATTGGATTGAAGTTCATTCTCTGTCCTCCATAGTACACGCCTGCGCAAAGCAATCTTGCCTTGTGCAGGCGTGTACTATGGAGGACAGAGAATGAACTTAAATCAAATCTTGCAGCCAGCATGCAGCCAGCGGGTAAGGAAAGGGTGAATCAAACACCCGAAAACTCCGCCCATATGACCCAAAACCAGTCCCGCCAAATTCAGGTGACAGGTTCCCTTTAAAGATGTCATGGTGGGATTTCCCATGCCTGCTGGTCTTAATGAGTCTATGTCCTTGGCCATTCAGATCGATCGGCGCTTGCGTGAGCGTAAAACTGTGCACCATTTGGCGGTACTATCTGATCATGGGCCTGAGCCTATGCAGTGTAATAGGACTTTGACCAGAGCTGAACGGCAGGAACACAGACGTCGGAATGGGCTGTGTTTTTACTGTGGTGATTCCACTCATGCTATCTCCGATTGTCCTAAGCGCACTAAGCGGTTCGCTAGGTCTGCCACCATTGGTACGGTACAGTCAAAATTTCTATTGTCCGTTACACTGATTTGTTCTTTGTCTTCCTACTCTGTTATGGCATTTGTGGATTCAGGCGCTGCCCTGAATTTGATGGACTTGGAGTATGCTAGGCGCTGTGGTTTTTTCTTGGAGCCCTAGCAGCATCCTATTCCATTGAGAGGAATTGATGCTACGCCTTTGGCCAAGAATAAGCCTCAGTACTGGAACCAATTGACCATGTGCATGGCTCCTGCACATCAGGAGGATATCCGTTTTTTGGTGTTACATAATCTGCATGATGTGGTCGTTTTGGGGTTACCATGGCTACAAGTCCATAATCCAGTATTGGACTGGAAATCTATGTCTGTGTCCAGCTGGGGTTGCCAGGGGGTACATGGTGATGTTCCATTTTTGTCAATTTCGTCTTCTACTCCTTTTGAAGTTCCGGAGTTTTTGTCAGATTATCAGGATGTATTTGATGAGCCCAAAGCCAGTGCCCTACCTCCTCATAGGGATTGCGATTGTGCAATTAATTTAATTCCTGGTAGTAAGTTTCCAAAGGGCCGATTGTTCAATTTATCTGTGCCAGAACACGCCGCTATGCGGAGTTATATAAAGGAATCCTTGGAGAAAGGCCATATTCGCCCATCGTCATCACCGTTGGGAGCAGGGTTCTTTTTTGTGGCCAAGAAGGATGGTTCTTTGAGACCTTGCATTGATTACCGCCTTCTTAATAAAATTACTGTCAAATTTCAGTATCCTTTGCCGTTGCTGTCCGACTTGTTTGCTCGTATTAAAGGGGCTAGTTGGTTTACCAAGCTAGACCTTCGAGGGGCCTATAATCTTGTGCGTATTAAACGGGGCGATGAATGGAAAACAGCATTTAATACGCCCGAGGGCCATTTTGAGTACCTGGTGATGCCATTCGGGCTTTCCAATGCTCCATCGGTATTTCAGTCCTTTATGCATGACATCTTCCGAGAGTACCTGGATAAATTCCTGATTGTGTATTTGGATGATATTTTGGTCTTTCCGGATGATTGGGAGTCTCATGTGAAGCAGGTCAGAATGGTGTTCCAGGTCCTTCGTGCTAATTCCTTGTTTGTGAAGGGGTCAAAGTGTCTCTTTGGAGTTCAGAAGGTTTCATTTTTGGGGTTCATTTTTTCCCCTTCTACTGTCGAGATGGACCCTGTTAAAGTCCAGGCCATTCATGATTGGACTCAGCCGACATCTGTGAAGAGCCTGCAAAAGTTCCTGGGCTGTGCTAATTTTTATCGTCGCTTCATCGCTAATTTTTCTAGTGTTGCTAAACTGTTGACTGATTTGACCAAGAAGGGTGCTGATGTGGTCAATTGGTCTTCTGCGGCCGTGGATGTTTTTCAGGAATTGAAGCGTCGTTTTTCTTCTGCCCCTGTGTTGTGCCAGCCAGATGTTTCGCTCCCGTTTCAGGTTGAGGTTGATGCCTCTGAGATTGGAGCAGGGGCTGTTTTGTCGCAAAGAAGTTCTGATGGCTCGGGAATGAAGCCATGTGCTTTCTTTTCTAGAAAGTTTTCGCCTGCTGAGCGCAATTATGATGTTGGTAATCGAGAATTGTTGGCCATGAAGTGGGCATTCGAGGAGTGGCGCCATTGGCTTGAAGGAGCCAAGCATCGCATGGTGGTCTTGACAGATCACAAAAATTTGACTTATATTGAGTCTGCCAAACGGTTGAATCCGAGACAGGCTCGATGGGCGTTATTTTTCTCCCGTTTTGATATTGAGGTTTCGTACCTTCCGGGCTCTAAGAATGTGAAGGCTGATGCCCTGTCAAGGAGTTTTGTGCCTAACTCTCCGAGTGTTTCTGAGCCGGCAAGTATTCTGAAAGAGGGGATAATTTTGTCTGCCATCTCCCCTGATTTGCGGCGGGTGCTGCAAAAATTTCAGGCTGATAGACCTGACTGTTGCCCAGCAGAGAAACTGTTTGTCCCTGATAAATGGACTAGCAGAGTTATCTCTGAGCTTCATTGTTCAGTGTTGGCTGGGCATCCTGGAATCTTTGGTACCAGAGATTTGGTGGCTAGATCCTTTTGGTGGCCTTCTTTGTCACGGGATGTGCGTTCTTTTGTGCAGTCCTGTGGGACTTGTGCTCGGGCTAAGCCCTGCTGTTCTCGTGCTAGTGGGTTGCTTTTGCCCTTGCCGGTCCCGAAGAGGCCCTGGACGCATATTTCTATGGATTTTATTTCAGATCTCACCGTCTCTCAAAAGATGTCGGTCATTTGGGTTTTTTGTGATCGCTTTTCTAAGATGGTCCATTTGGTACCCTTGTCTAAATTGCCTTCCTCCTCTGATTTGGTGCCATTGTTTTTCCAGCAAGTGGTTCGTTTACATGGCATTCCGGAGAACATCGTTTCGGACAGAGGTTCTCAGTTTGTTTCGAGGTTTTGGCGATCTTTTTGTGCTAGGATGGGCATTGATTTGTCTTTTTCCTCGGCTTTACATCCTCAGACAAATGGTCAAACCGAACGAACTAATCAGACATTGGAAACATATCTGAGATGCTTTGTTTCTGCTGATCAGGATGATTGGGTGTCCTTTTTGCCGTTGGCTGAGTTTGCCCTTAATAATCGGGCCAGCTCGGCTACTTTGGTTTCGCCGTTTTTCTGCAATTCTGGTTTCCATCCTCGTTTCTCTTCAGGGCAGGTTGAGTCTTCGGACTGTCCTGGTGGAGATACTGTGGTGAATAGGTTGCAGCAGATTTGGACTCATGTGGTGGACAATTTGACATTGTCCCAGGAGAAGGCTCAACGTTTTGCTAACCGCCGGCGCTGTGTGGGTCCCCGACTTCGTGTTGGGGATTTAGTTTGGTTGTGTCTCGTTATGTTCTTATGAAGGTTTCCTCTCCTAAGTTTAAGCCTCGTTTCATTGGTCCGTATAAAATTTCTGAGGTTATCAACCCTGTGTCATTTCGTTTGGCCCTTCCAGATTCTTTTGCCATCCATAATGTGTTCCATAGGTCGTTGTTGCGGAGATACGTGGCGCCTGTGGTTCCATCCGTTCCATCTGATGTTCATGCGGCCGATCTGGTTCGTGCCTTTCATTTGGCTCATCCTGGTCGGCCTGGGGGCTCTCGTGAGGGTTCGGTGACCCCTCCTCAAGGGGGGGGGTACTGTTGTGAACTCTGTTTTCGGGCTCCCTCCTGTGGTCATGTATCAACTTAGCTTAAGCAGACTCAGAGAGGTAACACCAAACATCCTCCAACGGCACCAGAGAGGAAGCCGACTGCTATAGCTCCAAGCCTCCACAACGGAAAATGTGAATATCACCCGGCGACTCCATGAAGCAGACTGAGAGTCTTTAAACACCCAGGTCCAGGTGTGTCAATTAGAACCTGAGGGAGGTTGACACTGTGTCTGAAAGTCAGAAGGATTAAGGAGGCATCTGCAAAGCCAAATGCAGAGACCTTCTGCAGTCAGATGCAGAGAACTGTCTGTAGCATCTGACACACCCGTGACAGTACCTCCACTTCTACAAGAGGCCTCCGGACACTCAGGACCAGATTTCTCAGGATATGAGGTGTGGAATGAACCAATCAGCCTGGGGAATTCACATCTGATGCTGAAACCTACATCCTTTCCTCTGAGCCATAGCCCTTCCAGTGCACCAAGTATTGTAGTGAACGATGCTGAAGGCGAGAATCTAAAATCCTCAAAATTTGAAACTCTAGATTACATCAAACATTATTGGGGGCAGCGGTAGGGGTGAGGACTATTTCTTGAGTAGCGACCTGTGAAAGACATTGCGGATTATAAGGGTCTGGGGTAGCTCAAGACGAAATACTGCTGGATTAAGGGCGGCAGTTATTTTATAGGGCCAATAAATCTAAGACCAAACTTCCAGGAAGGAACCCTCAACTTGATATTCCTAGTAGACTACCACACAAAGTCATTCACATTCAGGTCTGGACCTGGCAAGCTTTTTCTGTCAGCCATACATTTGTACCTGCCTCCCATGATCTTCAAATTACTCAGAACCCTCCACCACACCAAAGAGAGCGATGAAGCAAAACGTTCCTCTCCGGAACTCCCAAAGCCCCTCCCCTGCTAAAAGTACCAAACTGTTGTGAACTCTGTTTTTGGGCTCCCTCCTGTGGTCATGAATGGTACTTCGGCTGGTTCTGTCCATGGACTTTCTCTGATGCCTGTGGGTGTTTCTGAGTTTCCTTCCACAGGTGACGAGGCTAATTCGTTAGTGGGCTGCTCTATTTAACTCCACTTGGATCCTTGTCCTATGCCAGCTGTCAATGTTGTAGCATTGGTCTAGTTCGCTCCTGGATCTTCCTGGTTTCCTGTTTTCTCCAGCAGAAGCTAAGTTTCGCTTTGCTTTTTTCTTGTTTGCTATTTTTTCTGTCCAGCATGCTTATGTGAATTTTGCCTTGCTTGCTGGAAGCTCTGGGACGCAGAGGGGCGCCTCTGCTCCGTTAGTCGGTGCGGAAGGTATTTTTCCCTGCACTCTCTGTGTGGCTTTTTTAGGGTTTTGTGCTGACTGCAAAGTGACCTTTCCTATCTTCTGTCTGTTTAGTAAGTCGGGCCTCTCTTTGCTAAATCTATTTCATCTCTGTGTTTGTGATTTCATCTTACTCACAGTCAATATATGTGGGGGGCTGCCTTTTCCTTTGGGGAATTTTCTCTGAGGCAAGATAGGCTTATTTTTCCTATCTCTAGGGCTAGCTAGTTCTGAGGCTGTGACGAGGCGCCTAGGTCATGATAGGAGCGCTCCACGGCTATTTCTAGTGTACGTGATAGGATTAGGGATTGCGGTCAGCAGAGGTTCCACTTCCCAGAGCTGGTCCTGTATTCATGTGCTATCAGGTCTTTTCTGGTGCTCTAACTACCAGGTTCACTATTTGTTCTAACCACCAGATCATAACACCAAACTGTAGATGGTAACCGTATGCACCAAAGAACGGTGACCTGCTGGTAGGCTCATGACGATGATTATTAATAGCAAACTCTGCCAGTGGTAAATAGGATGCCCAATCCTCCTGATTCTTGTTGACAAAACACCTGATTAATGCGCTCGGTCTGTCAATTCGACTGGGGATGGAAACAGAGAAAATAACAGCTGCAC
This sequence comes from Ranitomeya imitator, assembly GCF_032444005.1. Classification (NCBI taxonomy): domain Eukaryota; kingdom Metazoa; phylum Chordata; class Amphibia; order Anura; family Dendrobatidae; genus Ranitomeya; species Ranitomeya imitator. The sequence continues at coordinate 589,704,514 of NC_091283.1, forward strand.
ACCCGATCGAGAAAAGAATGCTCTCCAGAAGTTGGAAACAAATTGGGTCCCCCAATCTGACACCATATCGGAGGGATCCTCGTAAAGCTTCACAATCTTATAAACACCTAAGCAAGAGTCTTGGCATTCGGAAGTGCCGGTAATGAGACAAAATGAACCATCTTAATGAACCTCCACCAAAACTACAGTCTTGCCGGCAGATGCCAGTATGTCAGTAATAAAAATCTGTGGACAAGTGTGTCCATGGCCTACTAGGAACAGTTAGCAGAAGAAGAGTACCAGGCGGATGGGTATGCGATACCTTAGAACGCGCGCATATACTACAAGCAAATATGTGTTCAACCACATCCTGATGCAACCCCGGACACCAAAAACGATGAGAAATTAGGTCCGCAGTTGGCTTACCACCTGGTTGGCCAGCAAGCAGAGTTGTGATGTTTCTTAATAACTTTTTGGCACACGTTAGATGGTAAAAATAACCTTCCTGAAGAGCAGGAAGCCAGGGCATCCCCCTGGGCCTCCAACACCTTAACCTCCAGCTCAGTATACAATGCTGAAATGACTACCTCTTCTGCAAAATCGGGGCAGGGTTCTCCTGGTCACCATCACCAGGGAAGCTCTGGAACAAAGCATCAGCCTTGACATTTTTTACCCCTGGACAGAAAGTGACAACAAAATTGAACCTATTAATAAACAGGGACCATCTAACTTGCCTAGGGTTGAGATGTTTAGCCAATTGAAGATATGAGATGTTCTTATGGTCAGTAATAATAGTAATGGGATGAACAGGCCCCTCCAACAAATGTTGCCATTTTTCAAATGACAATTTATTTGCCCAAAGTTCCCTATTGTCCACTCATAATTTCTCTCAGCCGAAGACAATTTCATAGAAAAGAAAGCACATGGACACCATTTACCCGAGGACGGACCTTGACACAACACAGCCCCAACAACCTCCGACACATCAACCTCCACAACAAAGGGTTGGAAAACAACGAGTTGACTGAGTACAGGGACCGTGGCAAAACAGCTCTTTAGAAGGATAAGGCCTGCAGGGCGGCATCCAACCATTTGGAAAAATCAGACCCCTTCCTTGTCATGTCGGTAAGGAGTTTCATAAGCGCAGAATAATTTTGGATGAATTTTTCTGAATGGATGAATTAGTAAAGCCCAGAAAATGTTGTAGAGACTTCAGGTTCTCGAGACGGTCCCAATTAAGTACAGCACGGACCGTCTCCGGATCCATCCGAGAATCCGAAGATGACAACAAGTACCCAAAAAACTGTACCTCCTGGATGGCAAAAACACTTTTTTTCTAGTTTGGCATATAGTTGTTATACCTTAATATTTGCAACATCTGTTTAACATTCCCCCAATGCGTCTCGAAATCCTGTGAGTAAACCAAAATATTGTCCAGATAGACCACCATAAACCTGCCCACCAAATGATGGAAAATATCATTAATGAAATTTTGGAAAACCACAGGTGCATTGGTCAGACCGAAAGGCATGACCAGATTTTGGAAATGACCCTCAGGGGTAATGAACGCCGCTTTACATTCATTCTCTTCTCTGATTCTAATCAGGCTGTAGGCCCTTAAATCCAACTTGGAGAACACCTTAACTCCCACGACCTGGCTGAACAGATCTGAAATCAGAGGAAGAGGGTATGAATCTCGGATGGTAATCTGATTTAATTCCCAGAAATCTAAACAGGGACGTAGACCGCCATATTTTTTCTTCACAAAGAAGAACCCTGCCCCTACGGGCGAAGATGAGGGTTGGATATGTCCCTTTTCCAGACTTTCCGCAATGAAATCCTACATGGCTTGTCTCTTATGGCCGGAAAGATTATACAGTCTGGACTTTGGAAGTTTAAGTCTGGTAGTCAGGTTAATAGGGCAGTCATATGTACGGTGAGGAGGCAAATCCTGCACCTCCTCTCAGAAAAAAAGTCCTCAAAACCAGACACAAATGCAGGTACGGTTACTGTAGAAACTATAGAAAGAGATATATTTGAACAATTCTCATGGCAGTAATCTCCCCACTCAACTATCTCCCTGGCTTGCCAATCCACCAGCGGATTATATTTAAAAAACCAGGGAAGACCCATACAGCCAATGACATATTAACCTCAAAGGATTCAGGGGTTTCATACACTGCCAAAGCATCCTTCAACCTTTCAGTAAGACCCTGAAGAAATTGGCTTCTGAGAGCCGGGTCATTCCATTTTTTGTCAGTTGCGCAATTTGGAGCCATACGTCTCCACTGACCAATTCCCCTGCTGAAGACAATGCAACCTGGACTCAGCCAAGGAGACTCGGTCAGGGTCATCATAGATAAGGGCTAAAGCCACCAAAAATTTGTCCACAGACTGGGGTCAAACCGAATCCTGCGGCAAAAAGAAAGCTCAGGATTGAGGATCTCCTTGCAGCAGAGAGATCACAATACCAACTCATTGCTCCTCATTTCTGAGGAGTGAGGACAAAGTTTAAAACACAGTTTGCAAGCTTCTTGGACACAAAAAATTGTCTCTGCCTCTCAAAAACCTGTCCTTGAGAGCAATCTTGGGTTCCAGCTGGACCGGCCTACCAGCAGAGACCCTCAACATCAGTGTTCCTGCAGCCTCTGTGGCTGCTGCCGAACCTCATAGCAGAGGTCATTCTCCTCTAGAGACAGACAGCATAGTGGCTCTGCCAGCCCTGCAACCAGATTCCTAACCAAGGGAGAAAAGGAGGAAAAAACACCCGCAGGGGAATAAACACACACAAATAAAACCATGTGTCAGGTTTTTTTTTTACTAAATATGCCGGAGATAATGTCATGTACAATGTGGGAAGACTAAGTGCAAAACGAGGAGAAGAGGGGAAGGAAGCCCAAACGCTAGGGAAAGGGGGAGTGGAGACCCGCAAGCAGATCAAATAGCACCCTGCTTTCCCTACCATCCCTAAATTGGTTCCACACCAGTGGCAAAGCAGGAACCTAAGCCCTGTATATCCTTAGAGTTACCCCTTGAATAGGGAAGGGGGATAGGCACTTGTCAGTCCGAACTGTACACTAAAGACAAGAAGGGAAACAAACAAAGGGAAGCAAATTAGCTTGAGTAGACTCAGAGAGGTAACACCAAATGTCCTCCAACAGCGCCAGAGAGCAAGTAAGCCGACTGCTATAGCTCTAAGCCTTCACAAGGGAAAATGTGAATATCACCAGCAACTCCCTGAAGCAGACTGAGAGTCTATAAACACCCAGGTCCAGGTGTGTCAATTAGAACCGGAGGAAGGTTGCCACTGGGTCCAAAAGTCAGAAGGATTAAGAATGCATCTGCAATGCCAAACGCAGAGACCTTCTGCAGCCAGATGCAGATCGACTGTATGCAGCATCTGACACACCCGTGACAGATAATGGAAGCCGCAGGCAGACTGGAGATGTTCTGGAGACCACAGAGAGTTAGCAGAGATATTGGAAGCTGCAGACAAACTGGAGACCGGTAGCAGAGATCCTGGAAACTTGAGACAGGTACTGATCTGTTTGTGTAGTGCAAAAACAAGTGAAGAGTCTTAATACCAAGACACAGGCGTGTGTCTTGGTGGGCCTTGGTAGGCCTAGGTAGATAATCACATGGGAGCACGCCAAGCTACTTGTGCCTGCATGGAGCACAAGAGAGTTTGGCAGACTGGCGTGAAGGGAGCAGAGCCTGAACCCGGGACAAGTGTGTAACACCACCATTTAACCGTGTCAGGAGAGGAAGTCACTAAAATGCATAGTAATGATGTGTTGCCCTCTTATAGGGTTATGGGACCACCATTCTGGCCAAGGCAAAGTGACTTATTGGTGGTCCCTGTGGCAGCCAGCTTCTTGGATATATGCTTTGAATACCCCTTTCTAGTTGTTCAAAGTAAAAACTATATCAGTCTTTCTTTTTGTCTCTTTCTTTCCTTTCTTTCTCTTTCCTTCTTTCCTTTCTTTCTTTCTTTCTTTTTTCTCTGTCCTATCTATTTATAAATCTGTTAGCAAATATTTATTTCTGTATTGTCACCTTTCTTCCTACCTGACTGTTTATGTAGCTTTCTGTCTCTCTCAATCTGCCCTCCTGTCACTATCTGTCTGTCTCTATCTATTTCCATCTCTCCTTTCTGTCCTCTATCTATCACTCACCCCTCTCTATCAATATAAGGAGGGAGGAGAAGGGCCTCTGTTCACCCATTCGGAAAATAGACTGTTAGCAGCGAGCTGGTACAAAATGAAGTGCTGGCGTCTTCCTGTGTTTAACATGAGCTGCCACTTATCTCTGCTCCCCACGGTGTCCCCTCCTGCCGCACCTGTGGCCCACACAGCTGGGCTGCTGGAATCAGACTATCCCAAATGGTTAATGAGAAGAATAATATTTTTGGGTTTATATGACCACTGTAATTTAGATTGGCTAAAAATAACTGAAAATATAATCACTTGGCCATGACTTTTCAGCCATTCTGAATACATCTTTCTGGCAGAGCATGTAGATATCTACCCAGAAACTTCAGCTGGCATTAAAATCTCTATAATATATACATTTTACTTAACATCTAAAAAGCACAAAACTTACATCTTACTTAGAGGACCAAATATGTGTTTCTATTAAATAGAACCAGTAGAGCAGACTCAAAGCTTAGAGAGCAATGTATGGCACAGGCGGGCAGAAGAGCCTGGGTTGGCATGTCTTCCTGTATGAAATACAGTTACAAATCATAACCATGTACGGTAAGTTCTGTAACTGGCAGCTTTATCCAGTGGCTCAGAAGCTAATGCCACCTGTTAAATTAACTGCTGCAATTTAGGCATTGTTCACAGCTGCCAACCACAAGCACAAAATGCCATTAAAGACAAACGTGCGCACCAGTCTTAGATGGCTTGTATAAGACCTGCTCTACATTCATTCATATTTAGAAAAGCATAAATTAACCTTCTCCGAAGCCAACAAAACATGTCTAATCAATGAGACTCAAACAATTATCTCACGCAAATTTGGGATTAGCATATGAATGGGGAGTTTAACATATGAAAGGATGTTCTGGGCCGATTAAAATAGGCAAGAGGCTGCCCAGATTACATATGAGCGAACAGCAATTTGGATCCGGTAAAGGAAAGGGGCTTAGGATGTTCAGCAAGGAACAGGTTACGGCTTTTTACCTTTCCATCTTGCTATCTAGAGAAAAAGCAGGGAGCAGCACAAGAAGAGGACAGGGTAGCGTACAGTGTAAGCAGAATGTCACTGATATTAGAGATCACATCTAGATGTCCTGGTACTACATGGATGTACCATCAATTTCACAAGGGTATAAGTCATAAGAGGCCATACTGCAGGTGTAATAATGACCTGTGCGGACCTTCATGCTACTGTCATTGCGCAGGGCACAGGGGGCATCAATGATCTACGCAGGAAGGGTGAGCAGTACCAATGCTCTGTGAAAAATAGGAATATATACTGTTCTAAGCGGTAATATTATTTATAAAGCTTAAAAGAGGTTTCCGGTTCGGAGCTTATTCTTAAACATTTATGGCAAACTCACAGGATATTCCATAAATGTTTGATTGATGTAGGTTCCCCTTTTGTGACCCACACCTATCTCAATAACAGAAGTGCCTTGACCCTCATCTCATGACTGCTCACAGCTATATTATTAAAGTAAATTCCCCTAGAAACATTTCTACTAGAGGTGAATACATAATACAACACTATCTACAAATTTAAGAAACATGGAAAAGCTGGCACAACTCAACTGACTTTACATGCAGTATTACACCAAATCCGGAGTATTGGACGGGATTACATTACTGCTCAGACTTGTGATACTCATCTTCTAGATAAATGGTATGTTGCAAGAAAAAAGAAAAATTAAGAGTGGTACTTACTGATAAAGCTTATCTTCTTTAATATTTCAAAAACATGATAAAATGATCAAACAGAAGAGAATGTAGTGTAGTGTAGGACACAACGGCTGTTTCGCGTTTAATCTGTAGCCCTGCATTTGGCATAGAAAAAGCATGAAAAGGCCATTGCCATTGCACTATATTCTCCCTTGTTTGGCTCATGTTAAGTATTTGCAGCAGAAAATTTTGTACCATTTCTGCATTTCTTGGTGGAAAAAAGGCATCGGGCAATGCACACGTTTTTGCCTCTTTTATGTTACATTTTAGTTGCAATTTTTAGAAGCGTTTTTGTTTGTGACAAAACTACACAGAAAAAAACTGACAAAAACGCAATAATACGCATCAAACGCATCAAAAATGCAATGTGTGCACAGACCCTAAAGAAGAAGGTCAGCTCTGTTGGTGAGTGCAACTCTTATTTTTTTTTGTCCTTCCAACATACCATTATATGAAAACTGTTGGAGGCAAATAGCGCAATAGGGTTTTATCCGAGATTAAGCAGTCAATGCAAGGTAAAAGCACTCACCAGATGCAGATTAAGACAAGCATTGGAAAGATTCACTGCTTCAGATCCACGGATCCACGAGGGACCAGCCGTTGAGAATACAATGTAGGAGAACGTGGTCAAATTCTGCGCTGCTGAATCATGTAATCCAAAGGTATTGTTAAAAAGTGGTCTTTATTCAACGCGTTTCTGAGTTTCAAAGAACTCCTTCATCAGGATTCTTATGTGGTATTTCCTGATGAAGGAGTTCTTTGAAACTCAGAAACGCGTTGAATAAAGACCACTTTTTAACAATACCTTTGGACTACATGATTCAGCAACACAGAATTTGACCACATTCTCCTACATTGTATTCTCAACATACCATAATACAATACTATAGAGGGGTCCTACATAGCTCCATAAGTAGTACCTATGGCCCCATAGTATACATGCTCTTCTATGCTGGCTCTGCACACCTGATTTTGCTATGTGCTATTTTCCAAGAAACATTACTTATACAGGGTGGACCATTTATATGAATATACCTAAATAAAATGGGAATGATTGGTGATATCAACTTCCTGTTTGTGGCACATTAGTATATGGGAGGGGGAAAACTTTTCAAGATAGGTGGTGACCATGGTGGCCATTTTGAAGTTGGCCATTTTGGATCTAACTTTATTTTTTCCAATGGGAAGAGGGTCATGTGACACATCAAATTATTGAGAATTTCACAAGAAATTGCCTTCAGATGACCCCAAAGATAAAAGTCTAAGGGGGTCAGATCGGGAGACCTTGGTGGCCATTCAATTGGCCCACGGCGACCAATCCACTTTTCAGGAAACTGTTCATGTAGGAACTTTTATCTTTGGGGTCATCTGAAGGCAATTGTCTATGCTGTGAAGATTCGAGATGTGCAGCATCTGAAACAATGGATACTGGAAGCCTGTGCTAACATTTCTTCTGCAGTGTTGCTATCAGTGTGTCAAGAGTGGAAGAAGAGGGTTGCATTGACAATCCAACACAATGGGCAGCACCTTGAACACATTTTATAAGTGGTCATAAACTTGTAGATAACTCATGAAAGAATAAAGTTAGGCTAGGGTCACATTGCGTTAGTGCAATCCGTTTAGCGCTAGCGCTAGCGGATTGCGCTAACGCAATGTTTTCTATGGGGCTGTGGTCGGGGTCGCGGTAACATCCCTGCTCTCGCAGATCCCCGATCTGCGAGAGTGGGGAACGGACCGCGGGCGCGCCTCGGACGCTGCAAGCAGCGTCCGCGGCGCGCCAGGAATCACCGGCGCGTCGCTAGCGCGTGCCGAACATGGCACGCGCTAGTGAAGCGCATTCCCATTGCCTTCAATGGGCGCGTTAACGGCCGCGTTGCACGGCGTTAATTTCGCCGTGCAACGCTGTCCGTTTAACGCGGTCCCGTAACGCAATGGGAACCCAGCCTTACGTTAAAACCAAGCACACCATTGTTTTTCTTGTGAAATTCACAATAAGTTTGATATGTCCCATTACCCTGTTCCCATTGGAAAAAATAAAGCTGGATCCAAAATGGTTGACTTTAAAATGGCCGCCATGATCACCACCCATCTTGAAAAGTTTTCCCCCTCCCATATACTAATGTGCCACAAACAGGAAGTTGATATCACCTACCATTCCCATTTTATTTAGGTGTATCCATATAAATGGCCCATCCTGTAGAACTAAAATGCAGAGATTTATAATAATCTTCCCTCTGAAATATATCATAACTAGGGTAACTTAATAGCTGATAAGTCAAAATCTGCCTTCGTTAATTATTAGAAGACCCTACAATTGATCATGAAATAGCATCATGCACATGTTGATGATCATATAAAGAAGATAGAAACAAGCTCCTTTAGATTTCCATATTTTGTTTTGAGGCAATGAATTTTCCGCTTTGCCTACATACATAAAAATCATCATGATTTTCCTGTTCCAAACTTTACGAAAGAGCCTTTCTATTTCTCCTCACATCCTCAAGGCATGCATTCTGTAACCTGATATTAAAGGTTTTCACAGATGGTGTAGATACTAATAGCAACACATCAAACCCCAAATTAAAGTGGATGATCCAGTTTTACAATGTGGCACCTTTTTTTTTACATTTTCAACCTTTCATTATATGGTAGTTCACAGAAAATATACCGTTACCCAATTGTCTGCATTGGTACTGCCATAAAGAGTGGATCTACTGAAGGATATGTGAAAAAGCACCTCATGTATGAAACATTATTCAGCAAATCTGTCCAAGTTGATTGCTTCATAGACTGTTAGACTGAGTGGCATAAGAGTTATGATGTGTAGAAATGCCAGTCATTCCAGAATGGCCTGACTGGCAATCAGAGATTGACAGTCTTTTATGATATGGCTGTGTGGGCCATAAAAATAGTTTGTGTTTTTCTTTTGTATAGAATTTATTGGGCAGCCTGGCATGCTACCAGCAGGAATGAGCCATGAAATATCAAATTCGTCAGCACTAGTCACATCATACAAAAGTGCTAATCTTAAATGAAGCAAAGATAATCTACCAGAACTATCATGTTGATATAGGAAACAGCTTTGTAATTTAGGAATGTGGTAAAACGCCATCCGTTCAAATGGGCATTTTATGCATTGTTTTCACTGACTTTAAGCAACCCCCTGGCCTGAAAGGTCCGCATGACTCCTTTGAACGGGTTAATTGAAAGTTTCTCTGTCCATTCCCATGGGTTATAGGCACAGGTCAGCTGAAAAAATTCAACTCTTGTATATTGAATGTCCTTATTAATTCCCCTTAGTGTGTTGTATGATGCGTGAAATAACGTTTCGACCCCTGTCTGTAATCAATATTTCTATGTTGCCACATTTCTATGTTATCTTTTTTGGAAAGTTGAACATTTAGTCTAATATACACACTCTAACATTAAAATTGGAACATTAAGAAGGAAAAATTGTGGAATTATAAAAATCACAGATTTGAGTGACATGTCAATAATATTTAAATGATCAAGTATGAGCGGCATGGTGAGAAATATATGTATTTTCACAACTTGCCATGGGTTAGTAATAATTGGCTGCAGAATGTTCTGCCGTGCTTAATGCACTAGGGCACGCAAACCATCAAAATCCACTGCTGACAGCTCCCTTTCCAATTGCCATCCAAGAGACACTGTAGACCATAGAAGCATATTTAGGCCACTTAGGCTGCTCACAGGAGCATGAGCATAGCATTCCTCTTCATATCATTCACCATGTGTAAGAAAAGAGCATGGCACTCACCGTCCCACAAAAAATGTCCTCTATTTTGAATACATGTAAAATAGAGGCAGGGAGGCGTCCACGTGGAAACCGCACCAGACAATGGCCGTTTCGCGCTGGCTTGCGCTTCTATGGGTCCCGTGGAAGCGCAAGCCAGCGCGAAACGGCCATCGTCCGGTGAGGTTTCCACATGAAAGCCTCCCTGCCTCTGTTTTACATGTATCCAAAATAAAGGACATTGTTTATGGGACGGTGAATGACATGCTCTTTTCTTACACATGGTGAATTTGGACATATGCTTGTTTCTCAGCTGATAGACACCCATGTCCCTGGAGTTTTAATAAGTCTTGTGTCCACGGAGTTGTGCATCGGTGCCATTCATCTTTCCCCCTTTTTTGCATGCATGCTCTTCATATCATTTCTGGTGTCGAGACCAATCTCCAGCTCTCATTGCATTCAAGACTTAAATAATACTCATAGCTGAAGAGGATAAACCTCTATTCCAGTATCCATTGCCGTCTTGATCTGCAAAAAGAAAGTCTTTGAAAGCGATGGCATCAGGTCAATGGAACACTTGTAACTGATTCGTAGCTCAAAGTGGTTCAAACATCTTCTGATGGTTTGGGAAGACATTGATGACTTAGACTTGGCATGTGATGTCTAATTTCAATTGCAGTATAGAATAAATCCATATGTGCCATTCTTTGAATCTGATTAAGCCATGTGGGGACACCATAAAGAAGCCTTCATGAATGCATGTCACACATAATGAGCCCCATATATAATGATCCAGTGTATAAATGACCTCATATATAATGCTTCATATAAGATGGGCCACATATATGATGCTCTATTGTATGATGGGCGCATATAATGCTCCATATATAAGGGGTCATTGTATGAAGCTCCAATGTATGATAGGCCGATATATGATGCTCCAGTATTTAATGGGCCCCATATATGATGTTCCAGTGTATGTTGGGCCCATATAATGCTCCATATATATTGGGCCCCATATGTGATGCTCCAGTGTATGATGGGCCCATATAATGCTCCAGTGTATGATGGGCCCATATAATGCGCCATATAGAATGGGCCCCATATATGATGCTCCAGTGTATAATGGGCCCCATATATGATGCTCCAGTGCATAATGGACCCCATATATAATTCTGCATATATGATGGGCCCCATATATGATGCTCCAGTATATGATGGGCCTATATAATGCTCCATATATAATGGACCCCATATATGATGTTCCAGTGTATGAAGGACCCATATGTGATGCTCCAGTGTATAATGGGCCCCATATATGATGCTCCAGTGTATGATGGGCCCCATATATAATGCTCCAAACATAAAAAAAATAAATAAAAATGAAATACCTCTCATTACTGGCTGCTGCTCTGCTCCGGACTCCTCAGCATCCTCCGGATCTCTGCAGTACAGTTCAGGCAGAAGGTGTACAGATGTGATGTCATTGCGCCCTCTAACCTGAAATCCACAGTCGGAAGATATGGAAGATGCTGTAGCGGTGGAGTGGGGAGAGGTAAGTATCTCAAGTGCCGGGGCAGGCGGAAGGCCCACTTGTGGGCGCCGGCATTGGCACAGACACCGGGCCCCTCAGCATGCTAGTATCTTCGACAGCGAGTGGGCCCCCTGCCTGATCAGGGTGCTAGCACTTGCCTGGGTGCTGACGCCGGCCCAGAATATTTGCCTTTGACCTGATGAGGCGCAGAAAGCATAGCCCTGTACATATATATACGGTATATACACTGCTCAAAAAAATAAAGGGAACACTAAAATCCCACATCCTAGATCCTAGATATCACTGAATGAAATATTCCAGTTGTAAATCTTTATTCATTACATAGTGGAATGGGTTGCGAACAATAAAACCTAAAAATGATCACCGTAAATCAAAATTAATATCCCACGGAGGTCTGGAGTTGGAATGATGGTCAAAATCAAAGTGGAAAACGAAGTTACAGGCTGATCCAACTTCAGTGGAAATGCCTCAAGACAAGCTTGACAAAGGATAACACATCCAAAACGTTGCCACGCCGTTCAGGCATTAAAGTCCACTTTTTTTCAATTATTTTGTGCTGCTTTTCCTTTTTTTTGAGTTTATTACTTTTTGACCATTGGATTGCTGGTCGGGAGAGCTCTGCATGCCTTGTAAGGTAGTAATTTGATGCTGTTCCAATTTTTTCACTTTATATATATATATATATATATATATATATATATATATATATATATACAGTACATACCAAAAGTTTGGACACACCTTCTCATTTAAAGATTTTTCTGTATTTTCACGACTATGAAAATTGTATATTCACACTGAGGGCATCAAAACTATGAATTAACACATGTGGAATTATATACTAAACAAAAAAGTGTGAAAAACTGAAATTATGTCTTATATTCTAGGTTCTTCAAAGTAGCCACCTTTTGCTTTGATGACTGCTTTGCACACTCTTGGTATTCTCTTGATGAGCTTCAAGAGGTAGTCACCGGGAATGGTCTTCCAACAATCTTGAAGGAGTTCCCAGAGATGCTTTCCACTTGTTGGCCCTTGTGCCTTCACTCTGTGGTCCAGCGATAGCTGGACATAGCAGTTGGATCGAGGGTTGGCTTTTTAAGGATAGGCGTGATTGTGGCATGTTTGTAAGCAGAAGGGAAGGTACCAGAAGATAGTGATAGGTTGAAGAGGTGGATTAGGGATGGGATAAGTATGGTGGTGAGGTTGGGGAGGAGGTGGGATGGGATGGGGTCGAGCGCACAGGTGGTGAGGTGCGATTTGGAGAGGAGACAATTAAGCACCCCTTCAGTGATGTTGGATAGGGAGGTTTTGGGGTTTGGACATTGGTCTGGTATACAAAGGGGTTGTGGTGGTTGAACAATGAAGACTTGCCTTGCCTGGTCGATCTTATTTTTAAAGTGTGTGGCAAAGTCCTCAACAGAGATGAGAGAGGTTGGAGGGGGCAGTGGGGGGCGGAGGAGGGAGTTCAAGGTTTTGAATAACTGTTTGGGGTTGTAGGATAGGGAAGATACGAGGGTTGTGAAGTAGACCTGTTTAGCAGAGGTGAGAGCAGATTTAAAAGCGAATGTTGCCTGTTTGAATGCGGTGAAGTCGTCTTGCAGGTGTGTTTTCTTCCAACGCCGCTCCGCAACCCTGGACACTTGCCGGAGCTTTTTAGTGGTGTTATTGTGCCAAGGTTGTCTATTGATACGTCGCACTCTGCCATGGACGAGAGGGGCAACGGTGCCAATAGCTGATGCGAGAGTGGCATTGTAGAAAGCAGTGGCACTGTCTGTGGAGTGAGGATATGGATGCTAGTGGTAGGATAGAGGCAGAGAGTGTGTGGGTGTCTAGGTGTGCAAGGTTTCTGCGGGGGTGTGCATTTTGCTGGACATGGATGACCGGTGGGGAAGACAGGGATGAGAAGATGAGCAGATAGTGGTCGGATAGAGGGAGAGGGGAGGTGGTGAAGTTAGATAGAGAGCAGAAACAGGTGAATACCTGGTCTAATGTATGTCCGTCTATGTGGGTGGCTGCGGAGGACCACTGAGTAAGTCCAAAGGATGAGGTAAGGGACAGAAGTTTGGAGGCTGTTGACTGAAGAGTATCGATGGGGATGTTGAAGTCACCCATGATGATGGTGTGAACGTCAGCAGAGAGAAAGTGAAGAAGCCAGGTGGAGAATTGGTCAATAAAGGCAGTGTCCGGGCCTGGAGGTCGGTATATGATGGCCATTTGGAGGTTGGAGGGAGAGTAGATGCGAACAGCATGGACTTCAAAAGAGGGGAGGATAAGGGAGGGTAGAGGTGGGATTGGGTTAAAGGTGCAGTTAGGAGAAAGGAGAAGACCCACTTCTCCACCATTTTTGTTGCCGGGTCAAGGGGTGTGGGTGAAGTGGAGGCCTCCATAACACAGCGCAGCAGGGGAGGCGGTGTCAGAGGGTGTTAGCCATGTTTATGTGAGGCCAAGGAAGGCAAGATTGCGAGAGAGAAAAAGGTCATGAATCACGTGAAGCTTATTGCAGATTGAGCAGGCATTCCAGAGTGCTCCAGAGAGAGGGAGCAGGGAGGTGGGCGTCAGGGGTATGGGTTTTATGTTGGAAAGATTGCGGTAGTTCATATTAGATAGGGAGCGATAGGAGGGAGTAGTAGTGGGAGGTATGAGCTGTGGCGGTCCCGGGTTGGTAGATATGTCTCCAGCAGTGAGGAGAAGCAGAGAAAGGGAGAGCAGGTGGGTGAAAGAGAGTGAGCGACTTGTGTAATGTTTTCTTAGGACAGATTTGAGGTTGAGGAGCAGGTCAGCAGAGGACAGTTGGGGAGGTAAGAGGGAAGGGGAGATGATTAATAGGTTAGAGAGTGCTGGGGTTTGTGATAGCGAAGGAGAGAGGATTAGTGGAGCAAACACTGTAAGGGCATAGGTAAACATGGTGAAGGAGTAAGATGGGTTAATAGAAAACTAGATCAAAGTAGTAAGAAGTGCTAACTCAGCAGACATACCCAAAAGAGACAGATCATAGAGTGGAGTCCTGACTCCTGCTGTGACTAATTGCCATTGAAATAACTGCGGTGTCTTTATGCTTAGCTGCGCAATGCTTTGCTGCAGAAATGTGCGTGCCTGACCCCACACGCATGCACCCCTTAAGAAGCTTCCAAATTTATAGGGCAGAGTAAAGGATCAGGTGAGAGGGATTGTGGGTCCTTATTTGGAATAAATTAGCAATTGGCCAACACCCCAGGGGAGGTTACATGATCAAAGGCACTGAGCCTGCCTGCAAACATATGCTCTAACACCTTGAACACAATAATATCTCCTGTGACCCCAGCATGGATGTACAGCAGTAAGTAATACAATGCAACAAATGAATTTAACAAACATTCAGCAGGTACATTAAAGGGAAGGTTGCAGGATGGTAGGCGGCAGATAACAGCGAGAAGAGATGTTTGTACCATTAAAGGGGAGGGTTGCAGAATCGTAGGCGGCAGATAACAGCGAGAAGAGATGTTTGTACCTGTATGAAGAGAGGAGATGGATGTTAATTCCCGGCACCTATAATGCACCCTCCATAGTCCTCCATAGATAATGCACAGCACATAGTACTCCATATAGTGTAATGTACAGTCCATAGTCCTCCATCTTGTATAAAGCACCACATACCGTATATACTCGAGTATAAACCGACCCGAGTATAAGCCGACCTCCCTAATTTTGCCACAAAAAACTGGGAAAACTTATTGACTCGAGTATAAGCCTAGGGTGGAAATGCAGCATTTTCTGGTGAATTTCAATAATAAAAATAGATCATTATTTCCCCATAGCTGTGCCATATAGTGCTCTGCACCGTTCATTATTTCCCCATAGCTGTGAAATATAGTGCTCTGCGCCGTTCATTATTGCCCTATAGCTGTGCCCCATATAGTGCTCTGCAACGTTCATTATTGCCCTATAGCTGTGCCCCATATAGTGCTCTGTACCGTTCATTATTGCCCTATAGCTGTGCCCCATATAGTGCTCTGCACCGTTCATATTTCCCTATAGCTGTGCCCCATATAGTGCTCTGCACCGTTCATTATTGCCCTATAGCTGTGCCCCATATTGTGCTCTGTACCGTTCATTATTGCCCTATAGCTGTGCCCCATATTGTGCTCTGCACCGTTCATTATTGCCCTATAGCTGTGCCCCATATAGTGCTCTGTACCGTTCATTATTGCCCTATAGCTGTGCCCCATATAGTGCTCTGTACCGTTCATTATTGCCCTATAGCTGTGCCCCATATAGTGCTCTGCACTGTTCATTATTGCCCAATAGATGTACCATATAGTGCTCTGCACCGTTCATTATTGCCATATAGCTGTGCCCCATATAGTGCTCTGTACCGTTCATTATTGCCCTATAGCTGTGCCCCATATAGTGCTCTGCACCGTTCATTATTGCCCTATAGCTGTGCCCCATATAGTGCTCTGTACCGTTCATTATTGCCCTATAGCTGTGCCCCATATAGTGCTCTGCACCGTTCATTATTGCCCTATAGCTGTGCCCCATATAGTGCTCTGCACCGTTCATTATTGCCCTATAGCTGTGCCCCATATAGTGCTCTGCACCGTTCATTATTGCCCTATAGCTGTGCCCCATATAGTGCTCTGCACCGTTCATTATTGCCCTATAGCTGTGCCCCATATAGTGCTCTGCACCGTTCATTATTGCCCCATAGCTGTGCCATATAGTGCTCTGCACCGTTCATTATTGCCCTATAGCTGTGCCCCATATAGTGCTCTGCACCGTTCATTATTGCCCTATAGCTGTGCCCCATATAGTGCTCTGCACCGTTCATTATTGCCCTATAGCTGTGCCCCATATAGTGCTCTGTACCGTTCATTATTGCCCTATAGCTGTGCCCCATATAGTGCTCTGCACCGTTCATATTTCCCTATAGCTGTGCCCCATATAGTGCTCTGCACCGTTCATTATTGCCCTATAGCTGTGCCCCATATTGTGCTCTGCACCGTTCATTATTGCCCTATAGCTGTGCCCCATATTGTGCTCTGCACCGTTCATTATTGCCCTATAGCTGTGCCCCATATAGTGCTCTGTACCGTTCATTATTGCCCTATAGCTGTGCCCCATATAGTGCTCTGTACCGTTCATTATTGCCCTATAGCTGTGCCCCATATAGTGCTCTGCACCGTTCATTATTGCCCTATAGCTGTGCCCCATATAGTGCTCTGCACCGTTCATTATTGCCCTATACCTGTGCCCCATATAGTGCTCTGCACCGTTCATTATTGCCCTATAGCTGTGCCCCATATAGTGCTCTGCACCGTTCATTATTGCCCTATAGCTGTGCCCCATATAGTGCTCTGCACCGTTCATTATTGCCCTATAGCTGTGCCCCATATAGTGCTCTGTACCGTTCATTATTGCCCTATAGCTGTGCCCCATATAGTGCTCTGCACCGTTCATATTTCCCTATAGCTGTGCCCCATATAGTGCTCTGCACCGTTCATTATTGCCCTATAGCTGTGCCCCATATTGTGCTCTGTACCGTTCATTATTGCCCTATAGCTGTGCCCCATATTGTGCTCTGCACCGTTCATTATTGCCCTATAGCTGTGCCCCATATAGTGCTCTGTACCGTTCATTATTGCCCTATAGCTGTGCCCCATATAGTGCTCTGTACAGTTCATTATTGCCCTATAGCTGTGCCCCATATAGTGCTCTGCACCGTTCATTATTGCCCTATAGCTGTGCCCCATATAGTGCTCTGCACCGTTCATTATTGCCCTATACCTGTGCCCCATATAGTGCTCTGCACCGTTCATTATTGCCCTATAGCTGTGCCCCATATAGTGCTCTGCACTGTTCATTATTGCCCAATAGATGTACCATATAGTGCTCTGCACCGTTCATTATTGCCCTATAGCTGTGCCCCATATAGTGCTCTGTACCGTTCATTATTGCCCTATAGCTGTGCCCCATATAGTGCTCTGCACCGTTCATTATTGCCCTATAGCTGTGCCCCATATAGTGCTCTGTACCGTTCATTATTGCCCTATAGCTGTGCCCCATATAGTGCTCTGCACCGTTCATTATTGCCCTATAGCTGTGCCCCATATAGTGCTCTGCACCGTTCATTATTGCCCTATAGCTGTGCCCCATATAGTGCTCTGCACCGTTCATTATTGCCCTATAGCTGTGCCCCATATAGTGCTCTGCACCGTTCATTATTGCCCTATAGCTGTGCCCCATATAGTGCTCTGCACCGTTCATTATTGCCCCATAGCTGTGCCATATAGTGCTCTGCACCGTTCATTATTGCCCTATAGCTGTGCCCCATATAGTGCTCTGCACCGTTCATTATTGCCCTATAGCTGTGCCCCATATAGTGCTCTGCACCGTTCATTATTGCCCTATAGCTGTGCCCCATATAGTGCTCTGCACCGTTCATTATTGCCCTATAGCTGTGCCCCATATAGTGCTCTGCACCGTTCATTATTGCCCTATAGCTGTGCCCCATATAGTGCTCTGTACCGTTCATTATTGCCCCATAGCTGTGCCCCATATAGTGCTCTGCACCGTTCATATTTCCCCATAGAAAGCTCTGCCATTGTCACTGCTGCTGCTGCAGTAAAAAAAAGAAAAACCCACATACTCACCTCTCTTGCTTGCAGCTCCCAGCATCCGGTCCCGGCGTCTCTCCGCTCTGACTGATCAGGCAGAGGGCGCCGCGCACACTATATGCGTCATCGCGCCCTCTGACCTGAACAGTCAGAGCGCAGAGACGCCGGGAAGATGGAGCGGCGCCCGGCGGCTGGAGCGTGGACAGGTGACTATGCGATACTTACCTGGTCCTGGCGTCCGGCTCCTTCCCCCGGACAGCTGTCTTCGGTGCCGCAGCTTCTTTCTCTATCAGCGGTCCCCGCACCGCTGATTAGAGAAATGAATAGGCGGCTCCACCCCTATGGGAGGTGGAGCCGCCTATTCATTTCTCTAATGAGCGGTCCCACGTGGCCGCTGATAGAGGAAGAACTGCAGCACCGAAGACCGTGGGACGGCAGGGGGAGCGTCAGGATCGCTGGAAGCAGGTAAGTATGCCTCAGCGCCCTCTCCCCCTCACCCGCCGACCCTGCCACCCACCTTGACTCGAGTATAAGCCGAGAGGGGCACTTTCAGCCCAAAAATTTGGGCTGAAAATCTCGGCTTATACTCGAGTATATACGGTACTCCTCCATATAATATAATGCACCCCACATAGTCCTCCATATATATTGCACCTCCATATATCATGCACAGCCCTTAGTCCTCCATATTGGTATAATACACAGCCCATATGCTTCATACAACATAATGAATGGCCAATAATTCTTCATATAGTATAATGCATCACCATATATAATGCATAGTCATCCATGTAGTATAATGCACAGCCCATAGTTCTTCATATAATATAATGCACAGCCCATAGTCATCTATGTAGTATAATGCACAACCCGTAGTTATCCATGTAGTATAATGCACAGCCCATAGTTCTTCATATAATATAATGCACAGCCCATAGTCATCTATGTAGTATAATGCACAACCCTTAGTTATCCATGTAGCATAATGCACAGCTCATAGTCATACATGTAGTATAATGCACAGCCCATAGTCATCTATGTAATATAATGAACAGCTCATAGTCATAGATATAGTATAAAGCCCCCGTCACACATAGCGAGATCGCTAGCGAGATCGCTGCTGAGTCACAAGTTTTGTGACGCAACAGTGACCTCAGTAGCGATCTCGCTATGTGTGACACGTAGCAGCAACCAGGCCCCTGCTGTGAGATCGCTGGTCGTGTCGGAATGGCCTGGTCCGTTTTTTGATCGTTGAGGTCCCGCTGGGTAGCACACATCGCTGTGTTTGACACCTTACCAACGACCTCGTTGACAGGACGTTCCATTGAATCGTCATGAAATAGCTGCCATGTGACATCGTTGTACAGGTCGCTACAGGTCGCCGCATCGCAGCTGCGTCGTTGGGGAGATCTCACTGTTTGACATCTCACCAGCGACCACATAGCGACGCAGCAACGATCCCTGACAGGTCGTATCGTCGGGATCGCTTAAGCGTCGCTATGTGTGACGGGGCCTTAATGCACAGACCATAGTAATCCATGTGGTGTAATGCATAGCCCATAGTCATGCATGTTATATAATGTACAGCCCATAGTCATCAATATAGCAGCATGACCAACGTGTATGCACTGATTTAAAAAAATAAACCATTATAATCACCTTCCCGCCACTCCCCCACCGCACAACTTCCTCTCCTGAAGCCAGCAGCTGACTTCAGCATGCAAGCAATGGGAGCGTATGACGTCACTGCCATGTGACTCCACTCAGGTAAACATCGATGTCAGCTCCTGGCCTCCAATTGGCCAGCAGCATGTTTTGTTGGACACGGACCAGATGGGTCTGTGCACTGCAATACACTTCAGCTGAATGTGCATCCAAAGAATTTGCAAAAAGAATCCATTGAAGCCCGTCCCTTGGAAAAAAGCAGAAAATAAAAAACAAACATATCCCTCACCTGTCCCATGTGAAGATAATTCATATTGTCCCCATGAAGATCCGGATGATTTGGATAGCTGCCACATCAGTGATGCAACCACTATGCACGCCAGCTGGTTTACACTGAAGTGTGTAGCACTGAGCTGCTGTGAAAATGTTCACATAGCTGATGAACCCTTTTGACCTCACTTGCGGCACTGCTCACTGATTGAGAAAGTTCTCACGCAGCGAGTAATGCCATAACTGAGGTCACCAGGGTTCATCAGCTATGAAGTCCGGTGAACTTTCTCATGGCAACTCAGTGCTACACACTGCAGCATAGTGATTATTAAAGTGTCTCAGTATGAGCTGGCTGACGGGGAGCGCGGTCACTGATGTGACTGCTCTCCAAATCATCCAGATCGTTGTGGGACAATATGGATTATCTTCACGTCAGACAGATGAGAGATATTTTTGCTTATTATTTTTCTTTCTTTCCAAGGGACATGAGCTTCACTGGATTAAGCATAAAAGTGAGCATTACTTTGTTTTTTCATTTTTATTTCAACTTAAGGAGTCTGTGATATCAACCCTACAACTTTTGCTCCACTTGCCACTGCACGAGGGCATGTGGGAAGAGCCGGACAAAGCACCAGAATTGGTGCATCTAAAAGATTTGCCTTTTCTGGGGTGGCTGCAGACTGCTATTTTTAGGCTCGGGTAAAATATCCAAGACACCTTACCAGTCTGAAAATACCAGCTGCCAGCTATTTGCTTTAGCTTGGCTGGTTGTCAAAAATGGGTGGGAACCATACCTTTTTAAAATTATTGATAATCAGAAACAATAAAGCTGACAGCTGAGGGTTGCATGCAGATGACAGCGTGGCGAACAATGGATGTTCGGGCCCCCCATTCATCCGAATGGAGTTCGGATTTGGGTACTGTTCTGGCACCTGAGCCAAATTTTTTTTTTAGATGTTCAGCTGAACCACCCCGACTCAACGATCCATGGGTTCGCCCATCACTAATCAGGACCCTTCCTTTTTCTGTGGGTCTCAGAGATGAATGCTGTCTCCACTTCAGAAGTGTCTAACAGGCTTTTGTGGCTTTTGTGCATAGAAAAAGCGTGCCTACAGTCTACGAGGTGAATGGTGGAGCAGAGGTCACCTATCAAATTCCCAGAACTTCATCAAAAGAACTGGCCCGGGCAGGAAGGGTCCCTAAGGTTCTGTGGTCTCTCAACATATACAGTACTATGGATCTGTACTGAACACCAGTTTAATCAACAGTGATATATTTAGATTGTGCTACTTGTTGGCAATTATACCTGTAGGCACCATAGGTATAACAGACATACCTCTGCGACAAGGACATCAAAACCTGACAATGTTTCTCTTCTTCATTACCTTCGTAAAATCTCAATGAAATTACATAAATTAATAGTTAATTGATTATGCTAAGAATTTAATTGCTGTTTATAAAAAAAATGAAAGACCTTGAAATATTTTTTTCTCACCATTGAATTGACTTTTTTTTTTACCAGTCACATTTTTCCACAGAAGATTGTAAATCTAGTCCAATTTCTCCTGGGTGCTGTGAAATGTAACAATGTATTGTCTTGAAACTTCCTTATACCTCGGTTTATCCTATTCTTCTTCATCTCACTCTCATCCCCTTTAACCTTCATTCTCATATTCCTCCTCCCTCTCCATCTCTCATGACACGGTCCCATTGTCCTGTAGTGTGACAGCTGTATATTGTGTATGTTTATTCATCTCCCCCCTACTCTCACAATATTCACATTGTCAGCAGAGTAACCGACACGGCTCATTTATATAGCCAGAAGATGCTCTCTGCTCCCTCCACAGGCTCATCTTGCCACCACTGTGGGGGATATTACAGTGCCCAATTTAACCTCCTCTCTTCCAGATATGTTTTGATGCAAAGCAAATGCAATAAATAGCAATTATCTGAAGACCTCAAGCAATAGTATTAATTAACAGTATATGGTTAAGTGTCTGACCCAAATACTATAGACTGGACCTTAAAGAGCACTTCCAATTAAAATAAATATAAGGCATGAAGCGGGCAGACCCTAATTGGTATATGAATTTTTACATAGCGCCTTTATTTGATTCTTCCATATGGCTTCATATTCTCTTCCGGAAGATAATGCCCCATGCATAGGAGCAATTACCCGAAACAGAGGGGTTGTCCAGGTTTAGAAAAAAAAAGGGTTCTCTTCTTCCATTCCCAACAGTGCAACCTTTGTTTTTGGGTTGTTTCTGGTATTACAAGTCTGTGCCATTTACTTGAATGAGAATAGGGCCATGCACAAGAGAGATTATGATTTTGCAATGTTCCTTTTTAAAGGGAACCTGTCACCCCGTTTTTTCAATATGAGATTAAAATAGCGTTCAATAGGGCCTGAGCTGTGCTTTACAATAGTGCCTTTATTGTCCCGTGATTCCCCACCTTTGCTGCCAAAATACCTTAGTAAACCCGCCATTTTCGGCTGTCAATCACGCTGGTCCGGTCAAATGCGTTGTGAAATCGCTGTTTCTCCCCCCGCTCCTCGGTGTGTCTGACGTAACTCGATCTGTGAATAGCACAGATCGTACTCTTTTTTTGCAGTTGCGCAGTGCATTCGGCACTAGCGCATGCGCAGTATGTATTGCCCAACTGTTGGCAAAGTATACAATACATCATTGTGCATGCGCAGTTCTCCACTGCAACCTCTGTGCTCCGGAAGTCTGGATATGCAAATAGTGTTGTCCTGGACGCCGGTAAACGTTTCCCATCCAGAACTGCTAGCATAAGTTTTGTAACAAAATCGCTTATCTATCTATCTATCTATCTATCTATCTATCTATCTATCTATCTATCTATCTATCTATCTATCTATCTATCTTTCTATTTTTTTACATCTATCTATCTCATTCTATCTATGGTATTCCTTCTAACTTTCTTATTCCTTCTTTCTATCTATTTATCTATCTCATCTATCTAACAGCAGATTACATACAACATACACCCCGCGACATACACCCTACAACATACAACATACACCCTGCGACATACACACTGTGACATACACCCAGCGATATACGACTTGCAACCTACCACATGTGACATGCAACATACTACATGCGAAATGCAACATAATACATGCAACATGCAAAATACTACATACAACATGCACCATGCGACATACAACATGTGCCATGTAACAAACAACATTCAACATGTGACCTGCAACATACAACATGCGACATGCAACCACAAAAAGCAACATGCAACATGCAACATGCGACATGCAACATGCGACAACATGTGACACACAATATCCTACGACATGAAATATGCGACGACATGCAACTACATGCGACAATACGCGTCATGAGATGACATGCAACATGCGACAACATGCAACTACATGCTACAATATGCGTTATGCGACGACATGCAACATGTGGCATGCAACAAAATGCGACAACATGCGACATGCAAGAACATGCGACATGAGATGACATGCAAAAACATGTGACATGCAACAACATGCGACATGCAACATGCGGTGACATGCGCCAACATGCAGCATGGAAGAACATGTGCCATGCAAGAATATGCGACATGCGACAGCATGCGACATGCAACAACTTGTGACATGCGACGACATGCGACAACATGCAACAGCATGCGACGACATGCAACATGTGACGACATGCAACAACATGCGACATGCGACGACATGCAACAAAATGCGACGACATGCAACATGCGATGGCATGCAACAGCACGTGACATGCAACGACATGCAACAACATGCACCATGCGACAACATGCAGCAACATGCGACAACATGTAACAGCATGCGATGACATGCAACATGCAACAACATGCGATGACATGCAACAGCATGTGGCATGCAATGACATGCAACATGCGACAGCATGCAACATGCACCATGCGATGACATGCAGCAACATGCGACATGCAACAATGTGTGACATGCGACATGCAGCAACATGTGCCGTGCGACATGCAACAACATGCGACAGGCAACATGCGGCAGCATGTGACATGCAACAGCATCCGGCATGCGACAACATGCACCATGCGGCGACATGCATCAATATGCGACATGCAACATGCAACAACATGTGACATGCGACAATATGCAACATGTGACAACATGCACCATACAACATGCAACACATACATACAATATATACATATAGACATACAGTACATAAAACATAGAGTACATACTCACCATCACATGTCACTTTGATCCCCGAAGCAAGTGTCATCAGTAAAAAATATTAATATAACAAACAACCTCTATACTCCCTGTCCACAGAAATCCAATGTAAACGAGTGTCCCTCGACGATCTCCGACGATCTCCCGTGGAGAACAGCAGCATCAGCTGATGTGACTGCTCTCCAGGGGCTCCAGGACTACAATGATGGAAGTTATGCTTCCCAATGTATTCCCCACAATTTATTCCTACACCCCTGTGAGAAAATAGTCCCTAGTCTCACTTCTGGCACTGCTGTTTTGGAAAAATCCCAGGCAGCTTTGCCAGAAAGTGACATTCTGAACTATAGTAATCTCTCAGTGATGCACTGCAGGAGCCATTGTCTCCTGTCAGTGTGTCACTGAAAGTCTTATAGAGCAGTGACATCACCCAATGTCACTGTTCTATAGGGGAGTGTTGTGAATTCCGCTCTTGGGCTCCCTCCGGTGGTTGTAAGTGGCTCTTTTGTGAGTTCTGCTCTTGGGCTCCCTCTTGTGGTTTCTAGTGGTATGGCTGCTCCTTGGAGTTAGCTGTCATCAGCTGCCTCCACTTATCGTCTCTTCTGCTCGGCTATTTAAGTCTGGCTCTATCTTCAGCCAGTGCCACTTGTAAATGGTTCCTGGTTGGATTCACATCTCTTTGGAGTTCCCTGTTATCCTGACCAGTTCAGCTAAGCTAAGTTTTTGCTTGCCCTTTTCTGTCCATAGATTGTGGACTTATCCATTCTGTGCTTTCTATGTTTGTCCAGCTTATCAGTGTGAATATATTCTGTCTTGCTGGAAGCTCTGGGAGGCACATTTGCCCTCCACACCTTTAGTCAGGTGTGGAGATTTTTTGTAAACTCTGCGTGGATTTTTGTAGTGTTTTATACTGACCGCACAGTATTCCATCCTATCCTATCTATTTAGTTAGACTGGCCTCCTGTGCTCATCCTGGTTTCATTCTGTGTATGTCTTTTCCCTCTCCACTCACAGTCATTATTTGTGGGGGGCTAATCTATCCTTTGGGGATTTTCTCTGAGGCAAGATAGCTTTCCTGCTTCTATCTTTAGGGGTAGTTAGCTCTTAGGCTGTGACGAGATGCCTAGGGAGAGTTAGGAGCATTCAACGGCTACTTCTAGTGTTGTGTTGAGCTTTGGGACTGCGGTCAGTACAGTTACCACTTCCTTCGGAGCTCGTTCCATGTTGCTCCTAGACCACCGTATCATAACAGTACAAGTGGCCAAAAATGAATTAAATGCATCTCAAAAGAAGGAAAAGAAAGTTCTGATCCATTTTTTTTCTGTGCTCTAGTTTGTCTTTTTTTTTTTTCTTTTCCTCTTGATATCTGGGTGGTTCAGGATATATGCTTTGGCATGGGTGTTCAGGGTTTGTTTTCTCGTGTGGATCAACTTGCTGCAAGAGTACAGAGTATCCAGGACTATGTTGTCCAGACTCCGATTTTAGACCCAGAATTCCTACTCCTGATTTGTTTTTTGGGGACAGATCCAAGTTTTTGAACTTTAAAAATAATTGCAAATTGTTTTTTGCTTTGAAACCCCGTTCTTCTGGTGATCCCATTCAGCAAGTAAAAATCATCATATCCTTGCTGCGTGGTGACTCTCAAGACTGGGCTTTTTCTCTTGAAACAGGGGATCCGGCATTATTGAATGTAGATGCATTTTTTCAAGCGCTCGGATTATTGTATGACGAACCTAATTCTGTGGATCACGCGGAAAAAACCCTGTTGGCCTTGTGTCAAGGTCAGGAAGCGGCAGAGTTATACTGCCAGAAATTTAGAAAATGGTCTGTGCTCACTAAATGGAATGAAGAGGCTCTGACTGCTATTTTCAGAAAAGGTCTTTCTGAAACCCTTAAAGATGTTATGGTGGGCTTTCCTACGCCTGCTGGTTTGAGCGAATCTATGTCTGTAGCCATTCAGATTGACCGTCGTCTGCGCGAGCGCAAAGCTGTGCACCATATGGCAGTATCCTCTGAGCAAAGTCCTGAACCTATGCAATGTGATAGGATTTTGACTAGAATAGAACGGCAGGAATTCAGACGTCAGAATAGGCTGTGTTTTTACTGTGGTGATTCGGCTCATGTTATCTCTGATTGCCCTAAGCGTACTAAGAGAGTCGCTAGGTCTGTTACCATTAGTACTATACAGCCTAAATTTCTCTTATCTGTGACCCTGATTTGCTCATTGTCGTCCTTTTCTGTCATGGCATTTGTGGATTCAGGCGCTGCCCTGAACTTAATGGACTTAGAATTCGCCAGGCGCTGTGGTTTTTCCTTGCAGCCTTTGCAGAGCCCTATTCCTTTGAGGGGCATTGATGCTACACCCTTGGCCAAGGATAAACCTCAGTACTGGACACAAATGACTATGTACATAGCTCCTGCACATCAGGAAGATTGCCGTTTTCTGGTGTTGCATAACCTGCATGATGTTGTTGTACTGGGATTTCCATGGTTACAGGAACATAATCCGGTGCTGGATTGGAAAACTATGTCGTGACTAGTGGGGGTTGTCGAGGAGTACATAGTGACGTTCCTTTGATGTCAATTTCCTCTTCCCCCTCTTCTGAGGTCCCTGAGTTTTTGTCGGATTTCCAGGATGTATTTGATGAGCCCAAGTCCAGTTCCCTTCCTCCGCACAGGGACTGTGATTGTGCTATTAACTTGATTCCTGGTTGTAAGTTCCCTAAGGGCCGACTTTTCAATCTGTCTGTGCCAGAGCATGCCGCCATGCGGAGCTATGTTAAGGAATCTTTGGAGAAAGGGCATATTCGGCCCTCTTCGTCACCATTGGGAGCGGGTTACTTTTTTGTTGCTAAGAAGGATGGCTCCTTGAGACCCTGTATTGATTATCGTCTTCTTAATAAGATCACGATCAAATTCCAATACCCCTTGCCTTTGCTTACTGATTTGTTTGCTCAGATTAAGGGGGCTAGTTGGTTTACTAAGATTGACCTCCGAGGGGCATATAATCTTGTTCGTATTAAACAGGGTGACGAATGGAAAACTGCATTTAGTACGCCCGAAGGCCATTTTGAATACCTTGTGATGCCATTTGGGCTCTCTAATGCTCCATCTGTGTTTCAGTCTTTCATGCATGATATTTTCCACAATTATCTTGATAAATTTATGGTCGTATATTTGGATGATATTTTGATTTTTTCCGATGATTGGGAGTCTCATGTGAAGCAGGTCAGGATGGTGTTCCAGATCCTTCGTGATAATGCTTTATTTGTGAAGGGGTCTAAGTGCCTATTCGGAGTTCATCGTGTTTTGGCGGACCGTCGGCACGAAAAAACATTCAAGAGAATGTTTTTTTTGTCCGTCGCATCTGCCATTTTCTACCGCACATGCACGGCCAAAACTCCGCCCCCTCCTCCCCGGACATCAGAATGGGCAGCGGATGCGTTGAAAAACTGCATCCGCTGCCCACGTCGTGCACAAATTTCACAACGTGCGTCGGTACATTGGCCCGACGCATAGCGACGGACCCGTACCGACGCAAGTGTGAAAGAGGCCTTAATGAGCGTTTAGTTTTTTTTAAAAAACACTCCCATGTAGCGGTGGGATATGGGGTAATAAGGGGTTAATGTTACCTTGCTATTGTAAGGTGACATTATGCCGGGTTAATAACGGAGAGGCGGCAATAAGATGCCTATCCATTATTAATCCAATAGTAATAAAGGGTTAATAAAACACACACATTATGAAAAAAGTATTTTAATATTCCTCATTTAACCATACTTACCATACTTCAGCGCCTGCATAAAAAAGTAAAATTATAAACCGTATACTACCTGTCCGCCGTAGTCCAATTAGTAGCGAGTGTCCCACAGCGATCTCCCCTATGGAACAGTGGCATCGGGTGATGTCACTGCTCTATAAGACCCTCAATGACACACTGACAGGAGACAATGGCTCCTGCAGTGCATCACTGAGAGGTTACCTTAGGACAAAGTCTCACTTTATGGCAATTGCTGCGTGTGAACTTCCTCACACAGCAGTGCCAGAAGTGAGACTAGGGAGTATTTTCTCACAGGGGCGTAAGAATACATTGTGGGGAATACATTGGGGAAGCATACCTTCCATCATTGTAGTCCTGGAGCCCCTGGAGAGCAGTCACATCAGCTGATGCTGTTCTCCATGGGAGATCTTCCAGGGACACTCGTTTACATTGGATTTCTGCAGACAGGGAGTATATAGGTTGTTTGTTATTTTAATATTTTTTACAGATAACACTTACTTCGGGGATCAAAGTGACAAGTGATGTGATTATGTACTCTATGTTTAATGTACTGTATGTCTATATGTATATATTGTATGTATGTGTTGTATGTCGCATGTTGCATGTAGTCGCATGTTGCATGTCATCGCATGTCACCGCATGACGCATGTCGTTGCATGTCGTTGCATGTCACATGTTGTGGCATGCTGTCGCATGTTGCCGCATGTCATCCCATGCCGCATATTGTCGCATGTCACATGTTGTTGCATGTCACATGTTGCTGCATGACGTCGCATGGTGCATGTTGTAACCTGTCGTCGCATGTTGTGTGACGCATGATGTCGCATGTCGTAGCATGCCGTCACATGTTGTATGTCGCATGCTGTTGCATGTCGCATGCTGTTGCATGTCACCGCATATTTCATGTTGTTGCATGTCGCATGTCGTTGCATGTCACATGTCGCATGGTGCATGTGCTGCAGCCTGTTGCCGCATGTTGCATATTGTCACATGTCGCATGTCGTCGCATGTTTTTTTATGTTGCATGTTGTAGCATGCTGTGGCATGTTGCATGTTGTCGCCTGTTGCATGTTGCATGCTGCATGTCGGCGCATAACACATATTGTCGCATGTAGTTGGATGTAGTCGCATGTCATCGCATGTCGCCGGTTGCATGTCACATGTTGACGCATGCCACATATTGTCACATGTAACATGTTGTTGCATGTCGCATGTAGTCGCATGTAGTTGCATTTTTCATATGTCGCAGCATGTTGCGTGTCACATGTTGTCACATGTTGCATGTCGTCGCATGTTGCATGTTGTCGCACATTGTCACATGTTGTCGCATGTTGTTACATGTCACATGTTGCATGTTGTCATCGCATGTTGCATTTTGCATGTAGTGTGTTGCATGTAGTATGTTGCATGTCGTTTGTTGCATGTCAAATGTGGTATGTTGCATGTGGTATATTGCATGTCACATGTAGTATGTTGCATGTCACGTGGTAGGTTGCAAGACGTATATCGCTGGGTGGATGTCACAGTGTGTATGTCGCAGGGTGTATGTTGTATGTTGTAGGGTGTATGTCGCAGGGTGTATGTCGCGGGGTGTATGTTGTAGGTAATCTGCTGTTAGATTGATGTGATAGATAAATAGATAGAAAGAAGGAATAAGAAAGTTAGAAGGAGTACCATAGATAGAATGAGATAGATAGCTGTAAAGAAATAGAAAGATAGAGATAGATAGATAGATAGATAGATAGATAGATAGATAGATAGATAGATAGATAGATAGATAGATAGATAGATAGATAGATAGGCGATTTTGTTACAAAACTTACGCTAGCAGTCCTGGATGGGAAAAGTTTACCGGCATCCAGGACATCACAATTTGCATATCCAGACTTCCGGGGCACACAGGTTACAGTGAGGAGCCTCGCAT
The DNA here is from genome assembly GCF_032444005.1 of Ranitomeya imitator. Classification (NCBI taxonomy): domain Eukaryota; kingdom Metazoa; phylum Chordata; class Amphibia; order Anura; family Dendrobatidae; genus Ranitomeya; species Ranitomeya imitator. The sequence goes on from NC_091283.1 coordinate 589,734,202, forward strand.
GCGCAATGATGTGCTGTATGCTATGCCCACAGTTGCGCAAAGAATAATGCGCAGGCGCAGATGAGACTTCAATGCGCAGGCGCGAAATACTATGCCAACGCCGAGGAGAAATTTCTTAGGGAAAAGCAAGAGGTGGGGGAGAAACAGCTTTGCCAGAAAGTGACACTCTGAACTATAGTAACCTCTCAGTGATGCACTGCAGGAGCCATTGTCTTCTGTCAGTGTGTCACTGAGGGTCCTATAGAGCAGTGACATCACCCGATGGCACTGTTCTATAGTGGAGATCATCATGGGACACTCATTATTAATTGGACTACGGCAGACAGGTAGTATACGGTTTATTATTTTACGTTTTTTGCAGGTTCTGAAGTATGGTAAGTATGGTTAAATGAAGAATATTAAAATACTTTTTTCCTAATGTGTTTGTTTTATTAACCCTTTATTACTATTGGATTAACAATGGATAGGCATCTTATTGATGCCTCTCCATTATTAACCCGGCTTAATGTCACCTTACAATAGCAAGGTAACATTAACCCCTTATTACCCCATATCCCACCGCTACATGGGAGTGGGAAGAGAGGGGCTAAGTGCCAGAATTGGCACATCTTACAGATGCGCCATTTCTGGGGTGGCTGCGGACTGGTATTTGTAGCCGGGGGGCTACGCAGACAGCTGCGGGCTGATATTCATAGCAGGCTACAGATATTTGCCCCCTGCCGTCGGCTTTCCACCTCTGGCGCAGAAAAATGCCCGGGAGCCCACGCCGTTTTAAAAAAAAATTAAACGCTCATTAAGGCCTCTTTCACACTTGCGTCGGTACGGGTCCGTCGCTATGCGTCGGGCCGATGTATCGACGCACGTTGTGAAATTTGTGCACGACGTGGGCAGCAGATGCAGTTTTTCAACGCATCCGCTGCCCATTCTGAAGTCCGGGGAGGAGGGGGCGGAGTTTTGGCCGTGCATGCGCGATAGAAAATGGCAGACGCGATTGGACAAAAAAACATTCTCTTGAATGTTTTTTCGTGCCGACGGTCCACCAAAACACGATGGATCCGTTGCACAACGGACGCGACGTGTGGCCACACGTCGCGATCCGTCGCTAATACAAGTCTATGGGTAAAAACACATCCTGCGAGCACATTTACAGGGTCCGTTTTTTTCCCAAAACGGCGGATTGCGATGGATTGGTAAAAACGCAAGTGTGAAAGTAGCCTTAGAAACATCGGCCTTTCTATTATATATCTATGGATATATCTATCTATAGATATATTGATAGATATATCTATAGATACATAGATGTATCTATCCATATATCTGGCTGCATTCACACATCAGGTTTTTGCCGTCAGGCACAATCCGGCGAGTTTTGAAAAAAACGGATCTGTTTTTTTTCCACCGGATCCGTTTTTCCGTCGGATCTGTTTTTTTTCCGCCAGATCCATGTTGTTCCTGGAGCAGAACAATATTGTATCATACAATTATTAGGTTCTGTAGAAGGACGTAGATCTGGGTATTTATTATGATGGAATATAGGCTGAACTGGATGGACAAATGTCTTTTTTCGGCCTTACTAACTATGTTACTATGTTACTATGTTGTTGCGTGTCGCATGTTGTCGCATGTTGCATGTCGTTGCATGTTGCATGTTGCACGTTGTCGCACATTGTCAGATGTTGCATGTTGTCGCATGTTGTTACATGTCACATGTTGCATGTTGTCGTCGCATGTTGCATTTTGCATGTAGTATGTTGCATGTAATATGTTGCATGTTGCATGTAGTATGTCGCATGTAGTATGTTGCATGTCGTATGTTGCATGTCAAATGTGGTATGTTGCATGTGGTATATTGCATGTCACATGTAGTATGTTGCATGTCACATGTGGTAGGTTGCAAGACGTATATCGCTGGGTGGATGTCACAGTGTGTATGTCGCAGGGTGCATGTTGTATGTTGTAGGGTGTATGTCGCAGGGTGTATGTCGCGGGGTGTATGTTGTAGGTAATCTGCTGTTAGATAGATGTGATAGATAAATAGATAGAAAGAAGGAATAAGAAAGTTAGAAGGAATACCATAGATAGAATGAGATAGATAGCTGTAAAGAAAGAGATAGATAGATAGATAGATATAGATAGGTAGGCCATTTTATTACAAAACTTACGCTAGCAGTCCTGGATGGCAAAAGATTACCGGCATCCAGGACATCACAATTTGCATATCCAGACTTCCAGGGCACACAGGTTACCGTGAGGAGCCTCGCATGCACAATGATGTGCTGTATGCTATGCCCACAGTTGCACAAAGCATAGTGCGCAGGCGCGAGATGAGACTTCAATGCGCAGGCGCGAAATACTATGCCAACGACGGGGAGAAATTTCTTAGGGAAAAGCAAGAGGTGGGGGAGAAACAGCGATTTCACAACGCCCATTTGACCGGACCAGCGTGATTGACAGCCGAAAACGGCGGGTTTACTAAGGTATTTTGGCAGCAAATGTGGGGATCAGGGGACAATAAAGGCACTATTGTAAAGCACAGCTCAAGCCCTATTGAACGCTATTTTTATCTCATATTGAAAAAACGGGGTGATAGGTTCCCTTTAAGTTTTATTAGCAACTTAGCAAGTTATCATCTAATCTGATTGTTTGAGGGTGTGACTACTGGGACCTCCACTGATCCTAAGACTAATTTTACACATTCAGTATTTGGTCAGTATATTACATCAGTAAAAAGTACACAAGTAAGCCAAAACCAGGATTGGGTGATAAATACAGAAGTGGTGCATATGTTTCTATTATACTTTTCCTCTGATTGTTCCACTCCTGGTTTTGGCTTACAAATAGTGATGTAAAATACTGACCAAATACAGAATGTGGCTTAAGGCCGGTTTCACACGTCAGTGGCTCCAGTACGTGAGGTGATAGTTTCCTCACGTACCGGAGCCACTGACACACGTAGACACATTAAAATCAATGCATCTGTGCAGATGTCATTGATTTTTTGCGGACCGTGTCTCCGTGTGCCAAACACGGAGACATGTCAGTGTTCGTGGGAGCGCACGGATTACACGGACCCATTAAAGTCAATGGGTCCGTGTAAAACACGTACCGCACACGAACGTTGTCCGTGTGCAGTCCGTGTGCCGTGCAGGAGACAGCGCTACAGTAAGCGCTGTCCCCCCACTGGTGTTGAAGCCCCATTCATATCTTCCCTGCAGCAGCGTTTGCTGTAGAGAAGATATGAATATTCCTTTTTTTTTGTTTCTCGTGTTTAAAATAAAGCTCCATGTCCCCAGCCCCCTCCCACCCCCTGTGCGCCCGCCCGCTGTTATTAAAATACTCACCCGGCTCCCTCGCTGGCGCTGCTTCCTGTCCTGGCCGCACCTTCTACTGTATGAGCGGTCACGTGGGGCCGCCGATTACAGTCATGAATATGCGGCTCCACCTCCCATAGGGCTAGGGTTGGAAATAGGGTTGAGATTAGGCTTGTGGTTAGGGTTATGGTTAGGAGTGTGTTGGGGTTAGGGTTGTGGTTAGGGTTGTGGTTAGGGTTGGCATTAGGGTTAGGGATGGGATTAGTGTTAGGGGTGTGTAGGGGTTAGGGTTGTGGTTAGGGGTGTGTTGGGGTTAGGGTTGTGATTAGGATTATAGCTAGAGTTGGGATTAGGGTTAGGGGTGTGTTGGGGTTAGTGTTGAAGTTAGAATTTCCACTGTTTAGGCACTTCAGGGGTCTCCAAACGCAACATGGTGCCACCATTGATTCCAGCCAATCTTGCGTTCAAAAAGTCAAATTGTGCTCCCTCCCTTCCGAGCCCCGACGTGCACCCAAACAGTGGTTTACCCCCACATATGGGGTACCAGCATACTCGGGACAAACTGGACAACAACTATTGGGGTCCAATTTCTCCTGTTACCCTTGTGAAAATAAAAAAGTTGCTTGCTAAAACATCATTTTTGAGGAAAGAAAAATGATTTTTTATTTTCACGGCTCTGCGTTATAAACTTCTTTGAAGCACTTGGGGGTTTAAAGTGGTCACCACACATCTAGATTAGTTCCATGGGAGGTCTAGTTTCCAAAATGGGGTCACATGTGGGGGAGCTCCAATGTTTAGGCACACAGGGGCTCTCCAAACCCGACATGGTGTCCGCTAATGATTCGAGCTAATTTTTCATTCAAAAGTCAAATGGCGCTCCTTCCCTTTCCGAGCCTTGCCGTGTGCACAAACAGTGGTTGGTGACCACAAATTAAGTATCGGTGTACTCAGGAGAAATTGCCCAACACATTTTAGGATCCATTTTATTCTGCTGCCCATGTGGAAATGATCAAATTGAGGCTAAAAGAAATTTTTTTGCGAAAAAAAAGTACTTTTTCATTTTTACGGATCAATTTGTGAAGCACCTGGGGGTTAAAAGTGCTCACTATGCATCTAGATAAGTTCCTTTGGGGGTATAGTTTCCAAAATGGGGTCACTTGTGGGAGAGCTCAAATGTTTAGGCACACAGGGGCTCTCCAAACGCGACATGGTGTCCGCTAAAGATTGGAGCCAATTTTTCATTGAAAAAGTCAAATGGCGCTCCTTCCCTTCCGAGCCCTGTCGTGCTCCCAAACACTGGTTCCCCCCCACATATGAGGTATCAGCGTACTCAGGACAAATTTTACAATAACTTTTGTGTCCAGTTTCTCTTTTTACCCTTGGGAAAATAAAATAATTGTTGCTAAAAGATCATTTTTGTGACTAAAAAGTTAAATGTTCATTTTTTCCTTCCATGTTGCTTCTGCTGCTGTGAAGCACCTGAAGGTTTAATAAATTTCTTGAATGTGGTTTTGTGCACCTTGAGGGGTGCAGTTTTTACAATGGTGTCACTTTTTGGTATTTTCAGCCACATAGACCCCTCAAACTGACTTCAAATGTGAGGTGGTCCCTAAAAAAAATGGTTTTGTAAATTTTGCTGTAAAAATGAGAAATCGCTGGTCAAATTTTAACCCTTATAACTTCCTAGCAAAAAAAAAAAATGTGTTTCCAAAATTGTGCTGATGTAAAGTAGACATGTGGGAAATGTTATTCATTAACTATTTTGTGTCACATAACTCTCTCGTTTAACAGAATAAAAATTCTAACTTTGAAAATTGCGAAATTTTCAAAATTTTAGCCAAATTTCCATTTTTTTTCACAAATAAATGCAAAAACTATCGACCTAAATTTACCACTAACGTGAAGCCCAATATGTCTCGAAAAAACAATCTCAGAATCGCTAGGATCCGTTGAAGTGTTCCTGAGTTATTACCTCATAAAAGGACACTGGTCAGAATTGCCAAAAACGGCCAGGTCATTAAGGTCAAAGTAGGCTGGGTCATGAATTTTTGCCAGAGCTGTATGTCTCAAGGAATCTGGGCCCCCTGTTCATTTTGGCAACCTTTGGGGAAGCTGCAATGATGACCGTATTGGTTGCCTTCACAGATACAGACATAACGCACAGAATTATATTTAATGGGGCTTTTTATGGGTTTCCTTGATATAAGCATTAGGGTAGGCGAAGTAGGTATTGTGTAATCTAACTATGCCACACCAGGAAACTATAAACCTATTTGGAAAGAGATTCTAAGAAAATGTCACTATGGGGTAGACATGTGCCCTTTATTTTCTAAATAAAATTCACAAGTTTATCTTGAGATTAAACTGGGATTTTGCAGACCAGAAGAGCTATTTTATAGAGGAAAGATCACATTAAGAGGCCCGTCTATTTCAGTCTAATATAAATAGATATGACATGTTCCACCACTAAAATCTTGTATACTTATTTCGATTTAATGTCATTCTGATATATCAGTTATCAGATTACTCACAAGTCCTGCGACAGCAAAAGTTATATAGAGGAGCTGACTAAGAAATCTAACCTGCCGCCTACAGAGCTGTCGGATTGGCATGTGGCATTGCCCTGCTGTGGGTATACCATGGCGAATTACTGTCAACAGTAGTATAATTGTTAGTTTTCTATATATTGCGGATCTTGAAGTCTTCTTTTTGTTTGCCTGTGCTGGATTAGGACCCTCGGTATAATGTATTATTAAGTCCTTTATATGTTAAGTGTTTCAGTTGAAAGTACTTTTTTTTTTTTTAATTCAAGGATTTCATAAAGGTCATTGCTCATTGATGTAAAAGTAGGGCTCTAATTATATAAAGACTTGGACCTACACAAGTATTCAGCAACAATAAATGTGGGTAATGGGGAAAGTTTTGATCATGCGAGTGTGATGTGAGACATCAAGGGTATGTGCACACGTCAGGATTTCTTGCAGAAATTTTCCTGACAAAAAACTGACATTTCTGCCAGAAATCCGCATGCGTTTTACCGCGATTTTACAGCGTTTTTCACGCGTTTTTTACGCTTTTTGGTGCGTTTTTTCCCAAATGCATAGAATTGTGGGAAAAACGCAGAAAATCCGCAAAAATAATGAACATGCTCATTTTTTTTTACCGCAATGCGTTTTTTTCATGGAAAAAAACGCATCCATGTGCACAAAACATGCAGAATGCATTCTAAATGATAGAGTGCATAATGTATGCGTTTTTAATGAGTTTTTATAGCGTTTTTAGTGCGAAAAAACGCGAAAAAAACAAAAAAACCTGAACGTGTGCACATAGCCTAAGAAAGAGGCTTTAGAAAAAAGGGCAGACCTCTCTGACCACATGAAGAGTTGGCAAATCTCCTTGAAGCTGCCAAAACCTTCCGAAAAGCAGCAGTTCAAGAAGGTTCCAGAAGAGAAATGATGGGATGCTCTGTTATCAGATGAAGACTCATGTTTGGTAACATTAAACTTCTCATGGTCTAAAAAGGGGACACGGTAATAAAAAACATTCATTTCTCTTTTACACTTAACCATCTCCCAGATTAGGCATGACTAAAAGTTGCCAAACATTCTGTTTTTACCATTGTTTCATGTTCATTATCCTCTTCATATTAATTTTCAGTAAGGAGAATAGCTACGGTGGGTATTTTTGGGGGGCTATCATAGAATATGTCCTGGTTAGAGGTGAGATTTAGATTTTTTAAATACAGGTTCTTGACGTGACCAACAGTGCTTCTTGGGTTTTTCAGCACTGACATCACTACCAATGTATCAATGAAGCCCACTGATACTGCCAAAGTCTACAGTCAATACACCCTTTTCATGCCGGGTGAAAGGATTGAAAACAAGTTAGTTCTATGTTCACATGTCCAGTAATGATCAGTTAGGCTAAGTTCACATTAGCATACCTGTGCGCAGTATATCATCTGCATGTGCAAACGCATTCCAAAATGCGTTTAAATGCATGCTTACGCTGCATTTTTTATCCACATCATCTTTCGCATGAAGTAATAAAAAGCTGCGTGTGCATGCGTTTGTATGAGTTTTTGCCTGCGTTTGCGTTGTTTATGCACATGATTTTGATATTTCTAGGAGAATTTGAGTATGCGGACAATGCTTTTCGAGTAGAATTTCCTTGACACAAGCCACAAACAATGGGCGTGTCTCATGGGATTTCTATATATAGACCCTGCACAGATTAAATCTTCTCTTGCTGCTATATCCATCTGCAAGATGGATGTTAGCATGGAGAGCTTCAATTTTAATCTTGATTTGACTTCTTCCGAATATCCCCCATCATCTAGAATTCTGTGCACCAACCTGTCCGGTTATCCACCACATTTGGATCCTTCAAAAGGAACCTGAAACCCCATCTCTTCAAAGAACCTTACCTGTAATGACCACATGACCACCTCAACACTATCGGAGCTACCGCAACCCCCGACCTACAGTCTCCTTCCCCACAATCCTGTGTAATGTAATCCCACAAGGGCAGGGTCATCTTCCCTCTGTATCAGTCTGTCATTTTTAGCTTTGTTTACTGCAAGTGATTTTTGTATTTTGATGTAACCCTGGCTCATGTACAGCACCATGGAATTAATGGTGCTATATAAATAAATAAATAATAATAATAATTTGTCATTGAAATTGGCTTTTGCATTTGCTGTAGTTTGTGAAGAAGAAAGAAGAAGAAGAGAAAGATGGAGAAGATGTCATCGCTATTGGCCACACCCCATTGTTGAATTACGAGAGAGCCGTGGAGCCTACCACTCATTGTACACGAGCCGTGTGAAAACCTGCAAAAGTTTTTCAGCTACACAAGGATGTCGGAATAGAGCTTCAATGACTTGCTGCTACGTGTCTGAGGATCCATCACTAGGCAGGACTCACAACTACGTCAAGCTATTCCTGCTGAGGAACGTCTGTTGGTGACCCTGAGGTACGTAATTTTGAAAAAGAAACATCTGTAATTAATATTATTGTTATAAAAGCCATGTACTGATTTTTTTCCATCCTCTGTTCTGCAGATTCCTGGCTACTGGACAGACCTTAAGATTTCTACATTTTCAATTCTGGATTGGAGTATCCACCCTTTCTGGGATAGTTGCAGACACCTGCTGTGCTTTTTGTGATGTTCTGCGTGAAGAATTCCTGCCTCAACCCACAACTGATCTCTGGCTGGGAAATGTTGCAAAATTCCAGGACATTTGTAATTTTCCAAACTGTTTGGGGGCTGTAAACGGCAAACACATTCGGATTATGAAACCTGCTGGAAGTGGATCCGAGTATTTCAATTACAAAAAATATTTTTCGAATGTTCTCATGACGACTGCAGATGCTGACTGTCGATTTATTGCCGTGGACGTCGGCTCATTTGGATGAGGAAATGACTCTCAGACTTTCAGAGACTCTGACATGGGCCAACGTTTGTATGGGAATAATTTCAATTTTCCAACACCACAACCTCTTCCGAACACTGTAGGACCACCAATGTCATTTGTTGTGGTCAGGACTCGGGATGAGTCATTTCAAATGTGTGCTAACCTCATGAAACCGTACTTGAGTCGGGACTTGAATCACACCAAAAGGATTTACAACTACCGACTGACAAGGGCACGTAGAAATGTGGAGTGTGCCTTTGGTTTGCTGGCATCTAAATGGTGCATTTTGGGAACAGCCATCAATCTAAAAACTGAGAAAATTGATGATGTAGTCAAAGCGTGTGGTGTTCTGCACAATTACATCCTGGCAAAAGAACCACTTAGAACTTGAGGAACCTGTTGCTAGCACATTGCGAGATTACCAAGATCGCCCTCTGAGGACAACAGTGGAAGTTGTCCAAATGAGGGATAACTTTGCTGCTTACTTTGTTTCTGATATTGGATGTGTGGCATGGCAAGACAAAATTGTGAAATCTGATTGTAAATAAGTAAATGTAACTGTAATGTTTGCTGACTTTTTACTTACAGTTCAGGTATTATTCCCCAGCCGGGGAGCGGTGTCCTCCAGGTGAGCGGTCCAGAAAACTCTCCAACAAATTGGGACAGCTGTCCAGAACCCCCTTTTTATATGCCTTTGCTGGCTGTCTCACTGCGCTGGCTGTTCCCTCTCCTGCCCTGCACTTCACACCCAGTGTCCCAAGCCGGAAAACACAGGTCCTGTCGGGTGACGTCTTCTGTGTCCCCTTGACCTCATTGTCCACCTTTTCAATTAAGTAAGTGTGAGATTGGCTGCCGCTCTTACAGACACTTCAGCCTCCGGATTCCTAGTTGAGACCTGTAGTTCTTCCACTAGATCAGGGGCCAGTTCCCCTTACTGCAACCTAGTCCCTCCACCTGAGGCTGGTAAGCCTGGATGCGGGTCCCACGGGTGGTTTCCACACTTCCCGTGCCCCTAGGACCCATTCATTCCCTCTGGGAGCTTGTTTCCTTTCTCTCTCTCTTCAGACTGTCAGGAGCTTCAGACCCACAAGTCTGCTCTGCTCTATTTACTTCCCACAGACTCTCCTACTTCTCCCTCCTGTTTCCCCTGACAACTCCTCACTTTCCACCCACACCTTCTACCTGATCCCTCCCTGGCCTGGGGATGTCTGGTGTTGGGAGCTAGTATTAGAGTTCTGTATAGTGTCCCCTTCTTACCAGTGAGTTGGGGTACCACACCTCTGGGTGAGATGGAGTACCTATGTGGCGACTGGACCCTCAAGGGCACCACATACCCCCCGTTAAACACAGCACTTCCCAGGCTGGAACAAAGCAAAAACAGGTGAATACCTACAGATTTTTGTGGAATGCATTCCAACAGCTAACATCAACTCATCTACCCTTTATGGGAGGTGCTTTTTTTAAACGTTACAGTTAAAAGTGTCAAACATATTACAAGGGCAAAAACATATTGAAGGTGCAATCGCATTGAAAATGCAAAACATTTTGAAAGTGCATAACATTTTAAAAGTGCAACAGGTTGTGAGATCCCGCATCGGGGTGTACTTCTCACTAACTGTTCCTAGTGCAAGATGGGTGACCCGTCTCAAACCCCCAACATAGGCCCTGGGTGTGGCTACAGGGTATAGCTGGTCTCCACGTTGGACCACTTCTTCAGCCATACCAAATGGTTTTTGGTTCGGTGGTACGAGGTCATACAAAGAAGGTTTCACTCACACTGGCAATGTGAGGTAAAACCAATAAGAGACACTTTAAGAAGCGCCAACTATTTACAACAAAAGTTTTCAGGTAATTCTCTATTCATCTTTTGTCCTTTTAAACTTTAATTAACATTCCTAACCAGGTAACTAACTATTAACTCGCATTTATTTACTTGTTTATTTTTTTCCTCTTCCAGGGCAGATCTTCTGGTCTGCAACCTCCTAGCCGGGGATAGTTTCCTGCAGACGTCACAACAGGTGACTCTAATGCAGTGGTCCCCAACTCCAGGCCTCGAGGGCCGCCAACAGTGCAGGTTTTCAGGATTTCCTTAGTATTGCACAGGGGTTGGAATCATCACCTGTGCAGATGATCACATTACCACCGATGCAATACTAAAGAAATCCTGAAAACCTGCACTGTTGGCGGCCTTCGAGGCCTGGAGTTGGGGACCCCTGCTCTAATGGGTCTAGTCCAGCAACTGGGGTCTGGATTGCCTGTGTTTACATCACGTTTTTGGCTGCTATATCCAAATCAGCATGCTCTCCTGCGCATCTTTAGAAATTAAGGGCATACCATCCTACTTTCACCTTTGTGCCAGGTAAATATCACTTGATCTCCTGGGTAAAGGTCCCACCAGGGTCTCTTCCACTACCTGGGCAATGTCCATACCTGCTCCTCCGGTGCCGGTCTTGTCCTCCACCTCCGATGGGGCCGAAGGCGCTGGTGGCAAGATTTTCTTTGGTGTCATAACCCTTTTCAGCAGGGCCTCCTTTCAAGCAAGTTACCGCTGCCAGCGGCGACCGCAGAAGTTGTCGTGTCAGCGCCTCCATCTCAGAGCAGAGGAGCTCCAGATCCACCGCTGGCAGCTGGTCTGGGATTTTATCCTGCTGTTTGGGGAAATTCATTTTTCCTTCTGTACACTCCTGTGGCCCTTCACTGCCGCTTGCCATCGCAACCACCGGTTAGTGCTCCGCCATTCCTGCTGCACACATTCCCAAGCGTTTCTTCTTCACACTGCTTCATGGACGGTCCTTTCCTTCCTTTCCCGCCAGCCATATCGGGAGGGATCCTCCTGACAGACAAGTTTCTTCTCCATTAAAGTCCTTACAGTGGGTGGGTCCAGTTTTTGTACCCTTTCTCGGGCTCTGCCCACGATAACACATCTCCTCTGTTCCTCACATGCCACATGGTGCGACAATGGTGGCAATTAAATAATTCAATAAAGTCCATGGCGCACAGGACCCAGTTTGCTGGGTCGGTCCATCCTGTTCGTGACGCCAAGATTGCAACACCCCCTAGGGCCATGGAGCACACAGAACAGGATCGGATGGTTCTTAAAGGGGTGGTCACGACAGCGATGATCTGGTCAGTGGCCCTGGGTGCGCAACGAAAAGGGATGGATGATGTTGAAATAAAGTTTGTAGGGGATTAGGGGAATGTTCCTGACGCCACCTGTGGTACTCGGCCAGGGATGGCTGACGCTGCTTAAAGGGATCACTGGGACTGATGGTGTCACAGCAGAGTTGGTACAGCTCTCCACAGGTAGAGCTTCGCCCCAAGACAGTTAAAGGAGTGTAGTAAAGCTCTGATGATGATGATGGTGGTGCAGGGCAGGTGTCACAGGAAGAAATTGAGAGGACACATCAAGTTGCAGTTTATACGTTTTACTTACAGTTTAGGTATTATTCCCCAACCGGGGTGCTGTGTATTCCAGTTGAGCAGTCCAGAAAACTCTCCAGAAAATTGGGGCAGCTGTCCAGAACCCCCTTTTTATATGCATTTCCTGGCTATCTCAATTCGCTGGCTGTTCCCTCTACTGTGCTTCACACCAAGTGTCCTGAGCCGGTAAACGCGGGTCCTGTCGTATGACGTCTTCTGTGTCCCTTTGACCCTCAGTGTCCACCTTACTGCAATCTGGTCCCTCCACCTGATGCTGGTCAGCCAGTATGCGGGCCTCACGAGTGGTTTCCACACTTCCCATGCCCCTAGGACCCCTTCATTCCCTCTGGGAGATTCTTTACTTTCTCTCTCTCTTGAATCTGTCAGGAGCTTCAGACCCACAAGTCTGCTCTACTCCACTTCCTTCACACAGACTCTCCTATTCCTCCCTCCTGTCTCCCCTGACAACTCCTCACTCTCCACTCACACCTTCTACCTGATCCCTCCGTGGCCTGGGAGGTATGGTGTTGGGTGCTAGTGTTAGGGTTCTGTATAGTGTCCCCTCCTTACCAGAGAGTTGTGGCATCACACCTCTGGATGAAATGCAGTACCTCTGTGGCGACTGGACCCTCAGGGGCGCCACATGTGCGTGGGTCTGCGGTTGTCTGTGGGGCTGTGTGTGTGTGTGCGGGGCTGTATGTGTGTGTGTGTAGGGCTGTATGTGTATGTGTGAGCGGGGCTGTGTGTGTGTCTGTGTGTAGGCAGACATTGTCCGATGGGACTACTAGTCCAATCCGGCTATGTCTGCTACAGTGACAGCTAGCCGGATGATGGGACAGTAGTAGTCCCATCGTCTGGCTAATGTGTTTAAGGGTAAACAAAAATCACATACACACATATACAGTAAATATAGTACATATAGACATACATCGTAGGACATTCAATATTAGATGGACTGCGTCAGACCAAGGAGTATTTGTGTTGGTTTATTATTTTTTCTTTTCTTCCAGGAGATCGAGGGCGTCACATGGATTACCAGTATAATAAAGATGGCAAAACTGTGTGGTGTTTTATTTCATTAAATTACTTAATTCTGCATGTGTGTGTTTATTTAACCCATTAATAACTATAGGATTAGTAATGGATAGGCGTCTTATTGACTCCTCTCCATTACTAAGCCGGCTTGATATCACCTCACAATTCATTGGTGAGATTTACCCCCTATTACCCCATATGCCACTGCTACAAGACAGTGGGAAGAGAGAGGCTAAGTGCCAGAATTCGCGCATCTTACAGATGCGCCATTTCTGGGGTGGCTGTGAGCTGGTGTTTGTAGCTGGGGGAGGGGGCCAATATCCATGGTCCTTTCGTAGGCTATGAATATTAGCCCACAGCTGTCTGCATAGCCTTTTCTGGCTATCAATTATAGGGGGACCTCACGTTGTTTTTTTTTGGGGTCCCTTATTTTATTAGCCAGTAAAGGCTAAATATACAGCTGCGGGCTGATATTCATAGCCTGGGAAGATCCATGGGTATTAACCCCTTCCCAGGCTATAAACATCAGCCCCCTAGTCGCTGGCTTTACCTCTCTGGTGCAGAGAATTGCGCGGGAGCCCACACCATTTTATTTTACATTTTTTTGTAAATTAAACATATTGCGTTTAAGGCCGGGGTCACTCTTGTGAGAAACTCACACGAGTCTCTTGCATCAATACCCAGGACTGCTGCTAGCACTCAGGACCGGAGCGTACAGCTGCATAGAAATACATGCAGCCACACGCTCCAGTCCCGAGTGCTGGTGGCAGTGTCGGGTATTGATGCGAGAGACTCGTGCGAGTTTCTCACAACTGTGACCCCGGCCAAACTCTTTATGTACCATTTTATTATGTTTATTACTAAACACCGGGCTTGGTATTATCTATCTATCTATAGATCTATCTATATACAGATAGATCTATAGATAGATAGATCTATCTATAGATAGATCTATAGATAGAAAGATGAATGGATGGATAGATAGATCTATAGATAGCTAGATAGATGGACAGATAGATCTATAGATAGATAGGTAGATAGATGGATAGATCGATCTATAGATAGATAGATGGATAGATATATCTACAGATAGATAGATAGATAGATAGATAGATAGATAGATAGATAGATAGATAGATAGATAGATAGATAGATAGATACTGTAGATCTATCTAGCTAGCTACTGTATCTCCCTTTCTGTGTGTGTGTAAAGATTTGTGTAAACATTATTCTTCAATGGAGAATGTAAATGAAGAGGTTGGACAAGTAATGACATCACAATTCTTTTTTTGTTCAATAATAGATCTTTATTTAGCTTTCAAAAATGCATACAAATCTGCATGAAAAAACGCATGAAAATCCGCATAAAAAATGCATCAAATGCGTGTGGATTTTTACCTGCGTTTCCTGCCAAGAGATGCAGAATCTGCGCAGAAAATTCCACAGGCAAATCTGCAAAGTGTGCACATACCCTAAAACAAGGCACCTACATTTACAGGTTCACTGAAGCGTCAGACCACATTGCAATACTCACGAAAATCTTTTCTGTCTTATGGGGTGGCATGGTCCCAATCAGCCAATAGCACTTCTTCCCAGAGTCGTCGAATCAATCGTGAGTCCGAATGCTGATGATCACGTGTGTCCCACAATGCTACTCGCTCTTGTACAAGAGGAATCAGTTAGTCATTGTCAATGAAGGGTTTGTCTTCCTCACGTTGTGGAGCCTACACATCAAAGAAACCAAAAAACAAAGCAAAAAATAAATTAGTCATATAGTTTTAAAAATACAAAACTTAATCAGCTTAAACAGAAAGCAAAACATAAGTACAGAATACAGACTGCAGTGAGAGAGGCAGAGTACAGACTGCAGTGAGAGAGACAGACAGACCTTTTCAAAGCTTCTATACTTAAGGCCCCTTCACATTTAGCGACGCTGCAGCGATACCGACAACGATCCGAATCGCTGCAGCGTCGCTGTTTGGTCGCTGGAGAGCTGTCACACAGACCGCTCTCCAGCGACCAACGATGCCGGTAACCAGGGTAAACATCGGGTAACTAAGCGCAGGGCCGCGCTTAGTAACCCGATGTTTACCCTGGTTACCATGCTAAAAGTAAAAAAAAACAAACACTAGATACTTACCTACAGCCGTCTGTCCTCCAGCGCTGCGCTCTGCTTCTCTGCTCTCCTCCTGTACTGTCTGGGAGCCAGAAAGCAGAGCGGTGACGTCACCGCTCTGCTTTCCGGCTCACAGCCAGTACAGGAGGAGTGCAGAGCGCAGCGCTGGAGGACAGACAGCGGTAGGTAAGTATCTAGTGTTTGTTTTTTTTTACTTTTAGCATGGTAACCAGGGTAAACATCGGGTTACTAAGCGCGGCCCTGCGCTTAGTTACCCGATGTTTACCCTGGTTACCAGTGAAGACATCGCTGGATCGGTGTCACACACGCCGATCCAGCGATGTCTCCAGGGAGTCCAGCGACGAAATAAAGTTCTGGACTTTATTCAGCGATAAACGATCTCCCAGCAGGGGCCTGATCGTTGGTCGCTGTCACACATAACGATTTCATTAACGATATCGTTGCTACGTCACAAATAGCAATGATATCGTTAACAATATCGTTATGTGTGAAGGTACCTTTACATCCAGAGTCTTGAGAGTTCTGGCCTTCCAGTGTTCACGATTTGGGAGGTGCTAAAGTCAGTTCCTGGAGATGCTCAGTCTGAAGTACACATGCGCATCGAATTCATCCATGCTCATGTCCTTGTGTACCAATGCGTTCCCATAGACAGTAATGCGTTGTTTTGATGCACGCATCCGCATGCACATGCCTGCGCATATTTGACTAGCCAAAAAATGCAACATGTTGTATTCGGCAGGCACCGCGAAACGACGCATGAGTACGCATCCGCATACAAACTGATGCCAACGCATGTTCCCGCATACACAATGTTAAACATAGGTACGCAAGATGCATGCGGATCTTAGGAAAGGAGTACACAGGCCTACGCTGTGCACAGATACGCTAATGTGAACGATCAGTATGGATCCAGCAGAAATGCAGCAGTTGTTGTCACAAGTTTTTATTTTAGTCCGTTATTCACTA
Organism: Ranitomeya imitator; assembly: GCF_032444005.1. Classification (NCBI taxonomy): domain Eukaryota; kingdom Metazoa; phylum Chordata; class Amphibia; order Anura; family Dendrobatidae; genus Ranitomeya; species Ranitomeya imitator. The sequence continues at coordinate 589,750,487 of NC_091283.1, forward strand.
ACTGATCCCTGCCAAAGCCATTATTTTAGCATTTTTAGTCAATGGGCAATTGAGCCATTAATGCGGCATCTGATGATGTCTATTTCTAATGGATCCGGCAAGAAAAGGCTTTTTCTTGTCCGATCCATTAAAAATAGGCAACAATGGATAGCAGATTTTCAGCTCACCATCACTCATCTATCTGCTGAATTTGCATAAAGCTGCTTTGGTCCCTCTATCTTCCCTGTGTATGCTGCTGCCTAATGTCAGCATCAGACGGGGAGCCACAGTCGAGCTCCATGGAACATGTGGGGAATGGGGTGATCCTTCTGCAGCTGCTTCTGAGTCCTAAGGGACTTATTTAATTTTGCAAACAACTTTTCCCTTTTCCCCTTTATCTGTGTATCGGGCACTTTGCTTCTGTTTGAGGGTGACCTGTCTCTTTTAATCAATTGTAATAGCATGGTTAGTTTAATGTAGGCTTTTTCAAAAAAAGAAGCTACTCACAGTCAGATGTTAGTCACACAAAACTCCGCATGGCACATATTAAATTGTTTCATCGTGTTTCCTAACAGTGATTACACAATACTTCCCTATATTTAAAAGCGTAAAAATAAACAAAATTCATTTTTCATAATGTGCTTGATGGCAGTGCCGGTAAGAAGCTGCATCTAACAATAGCCTGTAGGTATATCATTTACTGCCTATAAAAAACAATAACACAAAGCAAGAGAATGTAGTTTAATTTCATATCATTTTAAACATATAATCATTATACATCCCCCTGGGATTACTTTGTATTTCACAGGCCATAGAACAACTAGCTTTTGTATCGATTGGCGTTTGGTAAAGTGCAATAAATGCCATAGGCAGCGTGGCTCATCCCCCAATAGACCTGTTGTTCAGGTGCCTCAAAAGCAGCTTACTTGCCATGTAGTCACAGCAATACGAACCTCTGTCATGCAGCCACATGATGGATCTTTGGAGGAACAGGGATCCATATGTCATAGCTGGCAGTGAGTTATGAAGGAAAAGTGGTTTTGTGTTTTTCTTTGCCATTATTGATTTATTGTTTTCTACCATTGTTTCACCATGGCATCTAAAAGTCCATTTGCATGGCAGGCCTGCATGGAAGGATACTTTGGTGGCACCATTGGGTCTTGTATTGTATAGCTATATATTTCCCAACATTTACATTGATGGATTATGGATTTTTAAGTCCTGCTCCACGCTGCCTTATTGGCAACAGCGGGTTAAGGGTATATACTGTATATATAAAATGTAACCTTTATTATCCCTTAAAATCACTTAATCATTTTTAAGTCCTGCTCCACGCAGCCAGGGAATTCCCATAACTGACTCCTCCAACATCCTGGCATATTCTGAAATGCTCACTTTGAGGCGAGGCTTAAATAAACCCAGCCCCTTTCTGCTCAGGACACCCCAAATTTGATGGGTTCCTGTCTTAAAATTTGAAACAGACCCAGCAAATTTAGAACAGTTTGCATGTACAGTATATAGCTACATGCACTTTGTTTCAGGAGGAAGTTTGCTGGACATATTTCCTGAGTGGAAGATATCAGGGTGGATAGTAATGAGTCACTTTGCTCTTGCCAGGGTATTTAAATACAGGCTTGGGGCTATAAATACAGAATTACTATATACAACTACATGTAGTGCTGCAGTAGTACTAAAACGTATAGGGCTGTAATTTAATTCATACACATGTCAGAAGTGTCAATGAAGAAAACACTCCACCTGCTTCAACCGAAAACTCCATGTGCTTCTGGATCGCCCACGTGGGCAGTGGGGTACTCGGTACCGGGTCCTTCAGTTCTCAAGGGGGATGTCACGGTGGCTGACCCGGTTCGTGGCCCTCGGGACGTCCGTTGTAAATGGGGGGGAAAGGTCTATAAAGGGAAAGTGTTCGTGACGCCACCAGTGGTATTCGGTCAGGGTGACCGATGCTGCTTAGGGGTCTGCTGGGGTGATGTTATGGCAGCTAGATGGTATACCGTCCCACAGGTGAAGTGTGTCCCCAGGGCTTCCCAGTGTGTAGATGGTGGATGGTGAGAGGCGCAGTGAAGAATGAGGACACAAGGTTGCAGTCTCTTTACCTTTTTACTGAAGGCTTCAGCATTCACAGTCCAGAGCACCAGATCACAGGTCAGACAGAGTCCGGCCGGTCTGAAGGCAAATCCAGAGTCCCCTTATTCTGGTGGAAATCAGTAGCCTTCCTCTAGCACCTAGGTTTTGTAGTACCTTACTGCTGAGCTTCTCATAAGGTCCTCACAACTGTGGTGGATGTTTTAGATGTTGTGTCTCTCTCTGTCCCCCGGATGGATAGGACAAACCCGTATGACTGATGGCCTGAGGCTTTTTACAGGAACTCTAGCACGCCCCAGCCTCCACAAGTTGCCACCGTGCCTCCTGGGTATAGGGCGGATCAGTAACTTGAAATTAGCTGTCCTGCCAGTCTCTGGAGCAAGGCATAAACGACTGTTGCTCCCTCGGTGTTCCGGCTACTGGATCCTGCACCTCAGAAGGAGGCAGCCTGTGCAGGGCAGAACTCCTTCTGGTTTCCTCTCCTTTTGCTATGACTTTCCTCATGCTTTACAATACAGTTCTCTTTCAGTGTCTCTTTCTTAGGATGCTGCCGCACATCGGGCAGGCGCAGCTCCGTGGCCTTCTGTCTAGGCCTCTGACAGGATTCTACCCCTGTCAGGGACCCACTACCTGAGCGGAGCTCAGATAGCAACTGGCCTGAGCAAAGCTCAGTCAGCTTCTGCCTGAGCCGAAGCCCAGCTAGTATCCGCCTGACTTTCTATCCAGACCACCAGTTTTACCTAATTGTGAAGAGTGCCCTAATAAATAGGAGCATAGCTTCCCCTGGTGGACTGGAGGAGCATAGCTTCCCCTGGTGGACTGGAGTATGAACTGTGATGCATGGTTTGTGATACCTGGTAAAGAGATCTCCTTTATTGCCTTCAAATGTAACATCACTCCCCCTAGAGGAGAATGATATTACTGCAATAACTAGGACCCTGGGGGGCTGCACTTCAATCTGATTTTCTTGGAGGCAGAGAAAAAAAAAGTTCTACACCTTCTCCATTCAATCTGTTCATGAAAATCAGACCATACTCTAATGTCATCTGAGATTGGTCTGATGCTTTCCACAGACTAATAGACTTGAATGGCCAAGTTCATTCTGATTATCGAAGGCAACGGTGCATGTTGCGATTTTTATCCTGTCTGAGGAAAACTCGGACATGTGTGTGGCACTCCAGGGTCCTGGTCATCACAGTAACATTGCTTTCCTCACAGGGAGAGTAATGTTACGCTTGGAGGCAAGGAAGGATAACTGTCACCAGGTAAACACAAGCATGCAACATGTTCACACTCCAGGCCATGAGGGGGAGCTTTTGATTCTATTTACTAGGTGACTCCACATATATATGGTAGTTTTGGAGGGAAAGTTAGTTAGTTAGTGCCAGACAGCAGACTGGAGCAGTCTGAGGCAGGAAGAATGCATGAGGAGCCGTGCAGCTACGACAGAGTTCTGCAGCTCCTGGACAGAGACAACATCGGAAGCCAAATATATTGCAGTGAGCGTGTAGGAGAGAGGAGCACAGGCAAGGACACCAGGGGGAGGACAGCGGCGAGCAGACTGTCTCCCTGGCAAATCGCAGATACCGGTATCTGGACCACCGAGGTTGTAAGGGACTCTAAGTCTTACATCAGAAACCGGCAGGACAGCTGAACTGCAAGTTACCTGTCCGCCACACACACCTGAGACACAGTAACACATAGAGCCCGGGGCATGCTAGAGTCCCTGTAAAAAGGCTCGAGTTACCTGTCATGCAGGTATTGTCCTATCCTTTAAGGGGAACAGAGAGAAGAACTGTGAGGACCTTATCTGTAGCCATAGGCAGTAAGGGACTACAACACCACCGCGCTAGAGGGAAGGCTCTCAATCTCCACTCATTTGCATGGCTTCATTGAATAGTATCAGGACGAGGCGCCCTCTGCATAACTCTCCATCTAATAGGGAAAGGCAGAGTGCAAAGGCAGGTGGCAAAAACCTGATGATAGATTCCCTTTAAGTACAATTATATAAGGTGGGAGTAGAGATTGAATACATCATCAACACATTCAGTATCTCAAAAGTGAGATAAAATATCAGAGTCTAGAATTTATGTCTTTGGGGATTGGGCACTAACTCTCCTTCCCTTCAGTTAGGCCCCACTATCTACATCCAATACAGATATTCTCATATTCTCAAATTTTCTTTAAATATTTAATAAAAGTATAATATTCTAGATAAGAAATGTGAGACATTCAGAAAACAAAAAAAAAGATAATAGATAGTAGTCCATGGCTGTGAAAAAACACAAGTTTTATCTAGTTCTTTGGGATAAAAAGCCAGAACCCAAATGTCAAAGACTTAGAAATACCGTAATAATAATAATAATAATAATAATAATAATAATCTTTATTTATATAGAAACAAAATTCATGATTACCTTAAGGTATTGCTGTTTGTGCAGTGTAGAGAGAAGAGTACAATACATAGTAGAGGAAAGGTGTCAATACTTTTTAAGCAAACTCATCACCCCATGCAGACTTCCATAGCTTTACTGCAAAGCTAATTACACTGCAATCCAGAGCTTGCCAGTCCTTATTGTTTTCCAATCAGGTTTGCTGACCATCAGGTTTGTTCTCTAATTAGAACATCAAATGGACAGCTCTCTGCAGGACACGGCTCTTTGCATCCAGCACTTTTTAAGCAAAAATTTCAAAAGAAATGTGTTTAATCTACTTCCTTCAAAAATAATGATCATACATTAATTATGAGAAACGAGCTAACCTTTCACTGGCACAGGATCCCTGTAGATTAACACATTAGTCAAACTCTTTTTAAAAGGTTCAAACAATGGCTAAAAAATTGTTCTGCAAACCACCCATGAAGGGAAGCAACAAAGCTTTTCATGTAGGAAGATCTCACACCTACTCTACCTAAGGCAATCTGCTGAATTCCTGAAGCCCCATATACCTTAGATGGCTATTGACCAACCGATGGTTTGGCTTATCGTTTGGCAGGCAGCTATTATCATTATTTATTTATCATGCGTTGCTTATATAGTGCCATCATATTCTGCAGTGCTATAAAGGCAACACTGTTCCCATTGGGGCTCACAATCTAGATTCTCTATCAGTATGTGTTTGGAATGTGGCAGGAATCCTTAGTACCTGAAGGAAACCCACACAAACACAGGGAGAACATACAAAATCCTTGCAGATGTTGTCCTTGGTGGGATTTGAAACCAAGACCCCCAGTGCTGCAAAACAACAGTGCAAACCACTGAGCCACCGTGCAAACCAAATAACTATCTCTCCTAACTCTGCTATACACAGCAGCTTTCACTCTGCTGTGTTCTCTATGACAGAGCTGCTACAGGTAAAACTTGACTTGAAGGATCCTTAATTCCCTCAAAATTATTTGTCCAGTGCCCCCATACACATTACACTGTCGGCTCAACCCATCAATATTGGCAATAGTGTCGTGGTAAAGCCTTCCAAGAAGATCTAATTTGGGTTGAGAAACAAACAATCTCTAGATCAGCCATTATTTGTCCAAATTAAATAAATATGATGCATCAGAGATAAGAAAATAACACAAAGCTAGTGTCTGTCAGTGAACAATTCTTGTCGGAATCTCAAATGCCCAATCACAAGTCTTTATTACAACCATAAAGATAAGGAAAGTGGGAATGGCTTAATAAATTACATAACAAAGAAAGTCTTATTCCCTATATAGATTTCCACTATATGACTACTATTCAGTCTGAGGCGGTTGTCTGCAGCTTGTTTATATAGGGAATATTTGGGGACAGTGTTTATATCTAGATCACCATGCAGAAGTATGAAGGTTGCAGGTGTATGGCGCGATAAGGTGCAACTTCCTTCTGCACCTCTTGGAAACCATCTATAGTCTTGGTGACCACACACTAGATATAAATCCTTAGGCAGTATGCAGGGTATGATGTCAGTGAGTCTCCCAAGACAACGTATGTAAGTCAAAAGTTCTTGCATCGGAGGTTTGGTACACAAAGTTTTGTTGTTTTGAAAACCAAACTCATTCCTTCGACAAGTCTTAGACTCAAAATGGTAATTAAATGGGTCAAGCTGTTCAAAAGTCTGGGCAGAATCTGTACAGTCAATATTATCCAAATATCCATGGTTATTTCCTGAAAATATCTATCAACACAGATTATAGAAGTGCTCTCACACCTTTCCTAGTCCTCAGAATGTGGGCATCACAGGTTTAACTTGAGTTCTTTTACTGGAATCTCACCCACTGGAAACTTCTTAGTCGTGTGGGTTGTAAATTTACCTTGTACTAGGTCTAGCTCATACCAACATTTTAAGCTACCTTTAAGGTTTATCTGTAACCATGGACTCTTCACCCATCCCACAATGGACCGGAACCACATGGCTGCCAGTGAGTTTTCCTCCATCGTAACGGGCAGAATCAAAAGTCTCTTCATGTAAACAGATGTACAGAGGGGATGTGGAAACCACAGAAGACGACCAAAAGATGGGTGAATTGCAAATACTCGTAATCTTTATTAACACAGTACAAAATTTTTTTTTTTTTTTTTCAAATATAAAACTAGAAACACTGGACAGAAATGGTACACGGTGGCACAAAGGTGGCGATACACACAGCAAAACGCCACTATACGAAAAGACGTGCAGACCGGAAGACATAGAGCTACCATAGCAGGGCACACATATATTGCTAGATGATACCATTAAAGAGGCAGGGTAAAAATGTGACTTGTGCTAAATACACTATGAGCACTACCTCTGCTCTGACATGCCAGCATAAATATATAACTATAAGTAAACCACTATAGGGTATCCTTGCTAGACATCAGAACAGTAGAGGCCGCAGTGTATACACACCTTTGAGACAGCACCACTAAATCTGTGCATGAAAGCAAAGGCTGACCCATATGTGTGTCACCCTCCCCCAAGGCCACATACGACCATATAACTATTCATGAGGCGGCCCGATAGGTAGGACGGGCTAACCGCCGCAAGTGCGGCTAAACATTACCTGTCAGGAGGGGAGCGCTAAACGGTAGCAGAGGTCCGGTGCCGCACATCGCCCGACGCGCGTTTCGGAGCGGAAGCTCCTTCGTCAGGGGGACTTTTTAGTGAGTATATGTTTATTTTTTATTTTTTAACCTGTGACATACGTGGCTGGGCAATGTACTAAGTCGCTGTGCAATATACTGCGTGGCTCTGTGCTGTATACTACGTCACTGGGCAATATACTACGTAACTGGGCAATATATTACGTGGCTAGGCAATATACTACGTGGCTCTGTGCTGTATACTACGTCACTGGGCAATATACTACGTAACTGGGCAATATACTATGTGGCTGGGCAATATACTACGTCACTGGGCAATATACTACGTGGCTGGGCAATATACTATGTGGCTGGGCAGTATACTACGTGGTTGGGCAACATACTACGTGGCTGGGCAACATACTACGTGGGATGTGCAATATACTACGTGGACATGCATATTCTAGAATACCCGATGCGTTAGAATCGGGCCACCATCTAGTATTTTATATTTAGTGCGATCAGCGAACCCTAACAAGGAGTTACCTAAATCAGAGCATAATGGCAGGTTTTAACTACTCAAACAATGAGTTCCCTTCAACATCATGCAGGGGGTACAGATTGATAATTAAATATGCATTACATCCCCCTCTCTGGCTACTGTTTCTTAGTTTGAATATACTACTACTTCCATTATGAGATTTCCTCTCTTGCGTTCACACAGCACAGACACAAGGGACGATGATTTATAAGAACTAGTTCACAACTCGTCAGTCACTCAATCTATACCGCACAGTCGCTGGCACAGGGCCCTTATTGGTCACTCAAAAAGAGTGTTGAGCGATACCTTCCGATATCCAGAAGTATCGGTATCGGATTGGATCGGCCGATATCCAAAAAATATCGGATATCGCCGATACCGATACCAATGGGACACAAATATCGGAACATAAATACATAATTAAGCCCTTTCTGTCCTTCTACATCCTGTTCTGGAGAGTGTCCCACGACGATCTCCCATGGAGAACAGCAGCAACAGCTGTTGTGACCGCTCTCCAGGGGCTCCAGAAACCCAATGACTGGAGGAAGGTATCCTTCCGCACTGTATTCCTCTGCCGCTGTAAAAAAAAATGTCCCTAGTCTCACTTATGGCATTGCTGGGTGAGAAATTTTCCCATGCAGCAATTGCCATAAAGTGACACTTTGAACTTTAGTAACCTCAGTGATGCACTGCAGGAGCCATTGTCTCCTGTCAGTGTGCTACTGTGGGTCCTACAGAGCAGGTTTTTTGTGCAGTTTTTGGAAATAAATAAATAAACATAAAATGTGCATGATTTGAATGGAAACATGCATGAAAAAATGGAATCGGAGGTCGGATTCATCATTTCACATCTCAGTTTCATCCGTTTTTTGCTGGATCCATCGCTGTGCGTTTTTTCTCAGGACAGAAAAACCGTTCCTCTGTGTTTTCCGTCCCCCGGAAACAGCTTTTTTGACGGATCATGCAAAAAACGATGAGACGTGTGGCCATCAGGCGCAATCCGGCGCTAATACAACTCTATGAGAAAAAAACGGATCCGGTGGAAAAAAACGGATCCTGCAAATGTGCTCGCAGGATGCGTTTTTTACCCATAAATTTGTATTAGCGACGGATCGCGACGGATAGCCACACGTCGCGTCCGTCGTGCAACGGATCCGTCGTGTTTTGGCAGACCTTCGGCACGAAAAAACATTCAAGTGAACTTTTTTGGCCGTCGCATCGGCCATTTTCTACCGCGCATGTGCGGCCGAAAATCCGCCCCCTCCTCCCTAGACTTCAGAATGGGCAGCGGATGCGTTGAAAAACTGCATCCGCTGCCCACGTCGTGCACAAATTTCACAACGTGCGTCGGTACGTCGGCCCGACGCATAGCGACGGACCCGTACCGACGCAAGTATGAAATAGGCTTTAAAGAGCGGTTAATTAAAAAAAAAAATCGGAAAAAAACGGCGTGGGCTCCCGTGCAATTTTCTGCGCCAGAGGGGGAAAGCTGACGGCTGGGGGCCAATATTTGTAGCCTGCTATATCAGCCCGCAACTGTCTGCGTAGCCTTTACTGGCTATAAAAATAGGGGGACCCCCCAAAAAAAATGACGTGGGGTCCCCCTATATTTTATAGCCAGAAAGGCTACGCAGACAGCTGCGGGCTGATGTTCATAGCCTAGTGAGGGGCCATGGATATTGCCCCCCCACACCCCCGGCTACAAATACCAGTCCGCAGCCGCCCCAGAAATGGCGCCAATTCCGGCACTTAGCCCCTCTCTTCCCACTCCCATGTAGCGGTGGGATATGGGGTAATAAGGGGTTAATGTCACCTTGCTATTGTATGGTGACATTAAGCCGGGTTAATAACGGAGAGGCGTTAATAAGATGCCTATCCATTATTAATCCAATAGTAAGAAAGGGTTAATAAAACATGCACACATTAGGAAAAAAGTATGTTAATATTCTTAATTTAACCATACTTATCATACTTCAACACCTGCAAAAAACGTAAAATAATAAACCATATACTACCTGCTTGTCGTAGTCCAATTAATAACGAGGGTCCCACGACGATCTCCCCTATAGAACAGTGACATCGGATGATGTTACTGCTCTATAGGACCCACAGTGACACACTGACAGGAGACAATGGCTCCTGCAGTGCATCACTGAGGTTACTAAAGTTCAAAGTGTCACTTTATGGCAATTGCTGTGTGGGAAAATTTCTCACCCAGCAATGCCATAAGTGAGACTAGGGACTTTTTTCTTACAGCGGCGGAGGAATACAGTGCGGAAGGATACCTTCCTCCCATGATTGTGTTTCTGGAGCCCCTGGAGAGCGGTCGCAACAGCTGTTGCTGCTGTTCTCCACGGGAGATCGTCGTGGAACACTCGTGGATTTCTGCGGACAGGGAGTATATTGGTTGTTTGTTATTTTAATCTTTTTTTACAGACACTGGCTTCGGGGAACAAAGTGACAAGTAATAGTGAGCATGAACTCTATGTTTAATGTACTGTATGTCTATATGTATGTACTGTATGGAGTTTGTATGGAGTATGTATGGAGTATGTATGTGTTTTTTTTTTCATTCAACATATTAGCCGGATGGCTAATGTGTCAATCACTGTTAGTGTAGCAGGCATCGTCTGATGGGACTTGTAGTCCCATCGGACGATGCCTGCGCACATGCACAGAGACCCCGCACGCCGCCCAGAGACCCCGCACGCCGCACAGAGACCCCACATGCCGCACAGATACCCCGCATGCCACACAGAGACCTGGCACACCGCACAGAGACCAGGCACGCCACATACAGCCCCGGCAGGCCCACACAGAGCCCCGGCAGGCCCGCATAGAGCCCTGGCAGGCCCGCATAGAGCCCCGGCAGGCAAGCACAGACCCCCCACGTCACGCACAGACCCCACCCGCATACACACCCATGCAGTCTCTGCCCACGCACCGCCCACACTCCATTATAGTGCATAATTTCACTATAGGAACTTCCGATTCCGGTATCCGATATCGCAAAAGTATCGGAACTCGGTATCGGAATTCTGATACAGCGAATATCGGCCGATACCCAATATTTGCAGTATCGGAATGCTCAACACTACTCAAAAATCATTCAGTCCAACATCAAAGGTTCCTCAGATTACAGCAACATCAAGCCAGATTCCAGCCATGACAGTCATATAGACAATGAAGACAACATATAACAATCGTTCAGCTCCTGAAATATTATACTCATCACTTCATCCAATTTCATTCAACAATTGTTAGTATACATCTAAAGCTTGAAGCATATAATAGACAACAAATTATCTCATAAGTTTATAAGTTCAATCATACACATTAAAGCCCAACAATCTCAGAAGTTTGCTAAGAATGGTCTTGTAGGACCACTACTTACCCCTCCTGGACCACCAGAAAGCACTGAAACTTTGTAACACAAAGGGCTACTCACCATGGTATTTTGTTCAGTGATTTATGGAAAGGTCTGTGTAGTCACATTACAAAAAGGTCCAGCTAACCATCCCCGGTTTCAGACACCATGTAAGATCATGGTAACCCCTTCCAAGAAGATCTAATTTGGGTTGAGATACAAACGATCTCCACATCTGCCATTATTTGTCCAAATTAAATAAATATGATGCATCAGAGATAAGAAAACAACACACAGCTAGTGTCTCTCAGTGTACAATTCTTGTCTAAATCTCAGGTGCCCAGTCACAAGTCTTTATTACAACCACAAAGAAAAGGGAAGTGGACATGGCTTAATATATTACCTAACAAAGTATTTTAGTTGTGAATAACAAGGTTGTAAATTATGGAAATTGCAGAATTCCTTGAAATTGGTTCTACCCAGCTGTCTTTTGTCTTCTGTAACAAAGAAAACTTAACACAAAGATACCTCTATATCACATCTTGTGTTATTGCTTTTATGAATTAGATTTATAAAGCTAATACGAAAATATAAAATTATCAAAGATATATAGGTAGATTTAATTGTCTAAATAATAATCAAAGCAAAGTATAAACATTTACCATAACAGCAGATATGGCCTACTTTAGTCTAATGTGTATGTGGGGGTTAGAATTAGGAATGAACAAAACTGAGGTGCAGTGTCTAATGGTAATTTCCTATTCACCACTGTGGAGGGCACCGAGGTTGCAGTCCTTGACATAGCCTCCTGTGGCAGTAGCCAGCATTGGTTGATCCAGAAAAGTGAATTAGATTCAGACAAACTAAGCACATTGAAAGAAGAACAACATCAAAACTAAACACTACGTGCCTATGGCAGATGCCAAAGGACAACTGCTCTTAATTAGTCAACTGTGAACAGGAGCATGGGTGATAAGGTGGTACCCATTTTTACATGCCCATCAACCAGTCTCCCCACAGGATGTCTATGTATATTTTTGACCTTCTTAAACTAGTCACTGCCTATGACTTCCAAAGATTTCTACATTTGTCATGCTCACCCAGATTCCCATGTTAGATAATTAATTACACATGGAGGGTAGGGAAGCAGCAGACCACAAGATGATGTGATAAAGACCTAAACTGATGTCACCCAACTCTAAATCCCACAGGCTCCTGGACCACTTTGCTAGGGACACCAATGTTATACACTTTTCTCAGTTTCAAGTATGAATTGGAAACCATTTTTGAGGAGACTTTTATTTTCTGGCACATGCATAATCGACTATCAAGATCACCTTTCTTTGTGCTTAGAGGAGATGTTTCTGCACTTCATATTTCATAATATGGTATTTCCTCCTTTCCTCCTTACTTGATTCTCAGTTCTTGAAAACCATTTTTATAAATGTTGGACCTGAGTAGCTCTTTCGTCAGCTCAACATGGGATTTACAAGCAGGCACACTTGCATTGCTCAGACCTGTGGCTTAGCCAGGATCCTTGGTAGTACATATCACACAAATGTTGCTTATTAGCTGGCTGATCTAGTCTAATATGCAAATTGCCTCTTCAGAGAAAAAGAGGACTTAAACTCTATAGCGCCATCTGTTGGAAGTAGTCTCAATTCGCAGACATGGTGTTTCGGGCTGTTGGCCCTCAACAGTGATTTAGTCTAAGCACTAACAACATTTTAGTTGCTTTGATGAATCTTGCACCCAGTAAACAGAGAATAGAGGCAAATGGTAGCAGTTGCAGACAATAACAATATCTACATATACATTGCATCACAGGAATGGGACACAAACTGGCCGTGCTATGAGACAATCACACACACTGATAGCACATGACATAGACACAGAATAAAGTCATCCATTCAGGCAGCTGTGTCACCTCTGTCTTACACACTATATTAGATCATACATATATACTGTTATATGAGTATAAAGGAAAATTACATTTGGGCATTTGCTGGCTACTTGTAAAGAAACTGCTTCAAACATGTATATTAGGAACATAAAAGGATTTTTCCCATGGGAAAATGTCTACATAGCAATTCTTCAAGATATACGCTAGTAAAATAATGATATTTTTCTTTTTATTAAAAAAAATAAAAATAAAGTCAGTGGTGAATTATTTCCCCATGACCCTCACTTCTATCTTACTAAATCAAAGACTAATATTGTTTAATAAGCCTTAACACAGACCCTAATCATAGGACCAGCAAAACAAAAGACAGAAAATTTTCCACTCCCTGTGCCTGTATTTAACCCCTTCACCCGGAAGTCTGTTTCCACTTTCCTGACCAGGCCAATTTTTACAATTCTGACCACTGTCATTTTATGAAGTCATAACTCTGGAATGCTTAAATTGATCCCACTGATTCTGAGAATATTTTCTCATGACATATTTTACTTTATGATAGTGGTAAAATTTCTTTGATACGACTTGCTTTTATTTGTGAAAAAAACGGAAATTTGACAAAAATGTTGCAATTTTCAAACTTTTAATTTTTATGCCCTTAAATCAGAGAGTTATGTCACACAAAATAGTTAATAAATAACATTCTCCATGTGTCTAATTTACGTCATGAATTCAAGTCTCTAGGTCCCAATGAATTACACCTCAGAGCACTGAAAGAGATAGCAGAAGAAATTTTTGAACCATTCTCTATAATCTTTGAAAATTCTTGGAGAATAGGAGAAGCCCCAGAAGACTGGAGAAGGGTTGATGTTGTCCCTATCTTCAAAAAGGGGAAGAAGGTGGGCCCAGGGAGCTATAGGCCTGTGAGTCTCAATTCTACCCCAGGAAAGATCTTTGAACAAATTATTAAACAACATGTATGTAAGTACCTGGATAAGAATGAAGTGATTAACCAGAGTCAGCATAGGCTTGTTACTAATAAGTCATGCAGACTAACTTAATTTCTTTCTATGACAGAATCACTGACTGGGTGGATCAAGGAAATGCTGTAGATATAGTATAGCTTGACTTCAGCAAATCATTTGACAAAGTACCTCACACCATCCTTATTGAAAAACTGACTAAGCATGGAATGGACAAGGCAACTGTTAGGTGGATTCATAACTGGCTTAGTGATCGGACCCAAAGAGTGGTCGCAAATGGCTGCACATCCAGTTGGAAGAATGTCTCAAGTGGGGTACCACAGGGTTTTGTCCTGGGCCCTGTATTGTTCAACATCTTTACCAATGATTTAGATGAAGGAATTGAGAGTACACTGATTAAATTTGCTGATAACACAAAGTTAGGAGGGATAGCTAATACTAGAGAAGAGAGAGAGAGGATTCAAAAAGATATAAATAAACTGGAGCAGTGGGCAGAAACTAACAGAATGGTTTTTACCAGGGAAAATGCAAAGTACTACATCTGAGCAATAAAAATGAAAAGCATACAGTGCCTACAAGTAGTATTCAACCCCCTGCAGATTTAGCAGGTTTAATAAGATGCAAATAAGTTAGAGCCTTCAAACTTCAAACAAGAGCAGGATTTATTAACAGATGCATAAATCTTACAAACCAAAAAGTTTTGTTGCTCAGTTAAATTTTTATAAATTTTAAACATAAAAGTGTGGGTCAATTATTATTCAACCCTAGGTTTAATATTTTGTGGAATAACCTTTGTTTGCAATTACAGCTAATAATCGTCTTTTATAAGACCTGATCAGGCCGGCACAGGTCTCTGGAGTTATCTTGGCCCACTCCTCCATGCAGATCTTATCCAAGTTATCTAGGTTCTTTGGGTGTCTCATGTGGACTTTAATCTTGAGCTCCTTCCACAAGTTTTCAATTGGGTTAAGGTCAGGAGACTGACTAGGCCACTGCAACACCTTGATTTTTTGCCTCTTGAACCAGGCCTTGGTTTTCTTGGCTGTGTGCTTTGGGTCGTTGTCTTGTTGGAAGATGAAATGACGACCCATCTTAAGATCCTTGATGGAGGAGCAGAGGTTCTTGGCCAAAATCTCCAGGTAGGCCGTGCTATCCATCTTCCCATGGATGTGGACCAGATGGCCAGGCCCCTTGGCTGAGAAACAGCCCCACAGCATGATGCTGCCACCACCATGCTTGACTGTAGGGATGGTATTCTTGGGGTCGTATGCCGTGCCATCCAGTCTCCAAACGTCACTTGTGTGGTTGGCACCAAAGATCTCGATCTTGGTCTCATCAGACCAGAGAACCTTGAACCAGTCAGTCTGAGAGTCCTCCAAGTGATCATGAGCAAACTGTAGACGAGCCTTGACATGACGCTTTGAAAGTAAAGGTACCTTACGGGCTCGTCTGGAACGGAGACCATTGCGGTGGAGTACGTTACTTATGGTATTGACTGAAACCAATGTCCCCACTGCCATGAGATCTTCCCGGAGCTCCTTCCTTGTTGTCCTTGGGTTAGCCTTGACTCTTCGGACAAGCCTGGCCTCGGCACGGGAGGAAACTTTCAAAGGCTGTCCAGGCCGTGGAAGGCTAACAGTAGTTCCATAAGCCTTCCACTTCCGGATCATGCTCCCAACAGTGGAGACAGGTAGGCCCAACTCCTTGGAAAGGGTTTTGTACCCCTTGCCAGCCTTGTGACCCTCCACGATCTTGTCTCTAATGGCCTTGGAATGCTCCTTTGTCTTTCCCATGTTGACCATGTATGAGTGCTGTTCACAAGTTTGGGGAGGGTCTTAAATAGTCAGAAAAGGCTGGAAAAAGAGATAATTAATCCAAACATGTGAAGCTCATTGTTCTTTGTGCCTGAACAACTTCTTAATACTTTAGGGGAACCAAACAGAATTCTGGTGGGTTGAGGGTTTGAATAATAAATGACCCTCTGAAAAGACTTTTCACAATTTAAAAAAAAAATAAACAAATAAATAACATTCTTTTTTGCTGCAGTGCATTTCACACTTCCAGGCTGATCTACAGTCCAAATGTCACAATGCCAAGTTAATTCCAAATGTGTAAACCTGCTAAATCTGCAGGGGGTTGAATACTACTTGTAGGCACTGTATACAGAATGGGAGGAATAGGGCTAAGCAACAACCCATGTGAAAAAGACTTGGGTATACTAATAGATCATAAACTGAACTTGAGTCAACAGTGCAATGCAGCAGCAAAAAAGGTAAATGCAATTCTGGGATGTATTAACAGAAGCACACAGTCTAGATCACGTGAAGTCATTATTGCCCTCTACTCCTCTTTGGTCAGACCTCATCTGGAATACTGTGTCCAGTTTTGGGCACCGCATTTTAAAAAAGACATCAACAAACTTGAGCAAGTTCAAAGGAGAGCGACCAGGATGATGACCGATCAGCAAACCATGTCCTATGAGGAACATTTACAGGATTTGGGAATGTTTAGCTTGCAAAAAAGTAGAGTGAGAGGAGACTTAATAGCTGTCTACAAATATCTCAAGGGCTGTCACATTGTAGAAGGATCATCTTTATTCTTATTTGCACAGGGAAAGACTAGAAGCAATGGGATGAAACTGAATGGGTGGAGACACAGATTAGATATTAGAAAAAAACTTTTTGACAGGGTGATCAATGAGTGGAACAGGCTGCCAGAAGAGGTGGTGAGTTCTCCTTCCATGGAAGTCTTCAAACAGAGGCTGGACAGACATCTGTTTGGGATGATTTAGTAAATCCTGCTTTGAGCAGGGGGTTGGACCAGATGAGGTCCCTTCCAAATCTACCATTCTATCTATGATTCTATGATCAGCACAATATTTGAAACATAATTTTATTTGTTAGAAAATTATAAGGGTTAAAAGTTGACCAGTGAGTTCTCATTTTTACAACAAAATTTGCAAAACCATTTTGTTTAGGGACCGCCTCACATTTGAAGTGATTTTGAGGGGCCTATATGACAGAAAATACCCAAAAGTGACACCATCCTAAAAACTGCACTCCTTAGGGTACTCAAAACCATATTCATGTAGTTTATTAACCCTTCAGGTGCTTCACGGGAATTTTTGGAATGTGGAAGGAAAAAATAATTTTCTTTCACAATAATTTTCCTTTAGACCTATTTTTTTTAATTTCGCAAGGTAACAGGAGAAATTGAACTGTGCAATTTATTGTGCAATTTCTCCTGAGCATTCTGATACCGGATATATGGGCAAAATCTACTGTTTGAACATATGGCAGGGCTCGGATAGGAAGGAGTGCCATTTCACTTTTTGAATATAAAATTTGCTGGCATAATTAACGGATTCCATGTCATGTTTGGAGAGCCCCTATAATAATAAATAATCTTTATTTTTATATAGCGCTAACATATTCCGCAGCGCTTTACACACATTATCATCGCTGTCCCCGATAGGGCTCACAATCTAGAATCCCTATCTGTATGTCTTTAGAATGTGGGAGGAAACCCACGCAAACACGGAGAGAACATACAAACTCTTTGCAGATGTTGTCCTGGGTGGGATTAGAACCCAGGACCCCAGCGCTGCAAGGCTGCAGTGCTAACCACTGTGCCACCGTGCTGCCCCAACAAAAACCCCAACAAGTGACACCATTATGGAAACGAGAACCCTTGGGGAATTTATCTAGATGTGTATTGAGCACCTTGAACCCACAGGTGCTTCACAGAACTTTATAACGTAGAGCCGTGAAAATAAAAGAATCAAAATTTTCCCAGATATTAACTGGAATAATTAATTAATGCCATGTTGCGTTTGGAGAGCCCCTGATGTGCCTAAAAAGTGGAAACCACCATAAGTGACACCATTTTGAAAACTAGACCCATTTGAGAACTTATCTAGATGTGTATTGAACACCTTGAACCCACAGGTGCTTCACAGAAGTTTATTACATTAAGCTGTGAAAATAAAAAAATCAACTTTTTCCCGCAAAAATCTTTTTTAGCTCCAAATTTTGTATTTTGTCAAGGGTAATGTGAGAAAATGGACAACAAAAATTGTTTTGCAATTTCTCCTGAGTTTACCATTAACCCACATCTGGTCAAAAACTACTTTTGAGGCACAGTGCAAAGCTCAGAAGGGAAGTAGCACCATATTACAGAGCAATTTTGCAGCACTGGTTTGAGGGTGCCATGTCTCATTGGCAGAGCCCCGGAGGTGCCAGAACAGGAGAACCCCCCATAAGTGACTCCATTTTACAAACTAAACCTCTCAATGAATTAATCTAGTGGTGCAGTGATTATATTGACACCACAGGTGTGTCACAGAGAAAATAATTTATATTTTTACCACCAAAATTGTGTTAGCCCCAAATTTTACATTTCCATACTGGGGAAAAAGGTAAAAATGGCACCAAAATTTGTCTCACAATTTCTGCTGAATGTAGAAATACGCCATATGTGGCTGTATAGTACTATGTAGCCATACAAAGAGAGTTGGGAGGAACGGAGCGCTATTTGCCTCTTGGAGCACAGATGTTCCTAGAATAGTTTGCAGACTCCATATGCAGAGCCCCTAAGTGCTGGAAAAGCAGAATCCTCCCTCAAGAGACCCCATTTTGGAAATTTTAACCCTTTGTGAATTTATCTACAGATGTAGTGACGATTTTGACTCCATGGGTGTTTTCCAGAATCAAGCAGCAGTGGATGTTGCTGAATGAAAATTGTAAACTGCCGTTGTAGTGACCAGTACATTATGGCCAGCTCATGCTTCTGGAGACACACATCTGTAAAATAGGTGGGCTCTCATCACTACAGAAATGCGAAACATATGGGTGCTAAATGTGGTTTAGACACACTGGGAATCAGAAGGGGGGTTACTTGGATTTGGTAGCAAAGAATTTGCTGAATTTCTTTTGGGGGGTGAGGAGCCATTTTGCTTGTCTAGAGCCTTTGTGCTACCAGTAACATGTAAGCCCCTATATTTCCGTTAACAGATGACAGACCTGAGTGGGGATTTGCTTTTTTATAGGTTGAATTGAAGCTTTTATTGGGAACAATTTACATAACATTCATGAATCATGATCACATTTATCTATCGCTCTACGCTGAGCACTTACATCAGGATTTACATCTAAATCTCTGAGTGACATGACAAATGAAACCCACAATGGATCCATTCACTATGTTGAGGCAGCAGAGTTATTGTCGACTCTTTCTGGCCTCTGTTTAATGATGTCCTTCTTTTCAGAAGAGCACAAAACTGTGGCCGACTGCACTTTTATGCAATCCTAAAAAGATGGACACCGCCACATCACAGGTCAGACGGCGTCCACAGTGCCTCCATTGGCCTTATTATAGTGAATCTTTTGCCAGAGATTGCATCTGAATCACGTATTTCAGAGATTTACAGGGAACCCCGGTGTAAGGCCGGGTTCACATTAGCGTATGTGTGCGCAGCGTATACCTGCATACCGATCCGCATGCATCTTGCGTACATATATGTAACATTGTTTACACAGGGACATGCGTCAGCATGCGGATGCGTCAGCATGCAGATGCGTACGCATGAGTCATTTTGCAGTGTGTAGCGAACGCAACATATTGTATTTTTGAGGTGTCAATTTAGCGCAGACATCCGCATGCGGATAAGTGCATCAAAACAATGTATTACTGTCTATGGGAACGCATTGGTACGCAAGGACATGCGTACCCATGAATTCGATACGCATGCATGCTTCACACTAATCATGTCCAGGAAATGATGTCACCACCTGCAAAATCCCTGATGTATAAAAGGGGTCTGGAGACAGGTAGTCCATTACTCTCAAGACTCTGGTGCAAGCACAAGACTCTGGACAAGACTCTGGATGTAAGTATAGAAGCTTTGAAAATGTATGTTTGTCTATCACTGCATTCTGTACTTATGTTTTGCTTTCTAGACTGTGTTTTTTCCTGTACTGGATTAATTGCATGGCTTGCTCCTTCCTTTCCGTGATTACCGGTTGTGGATTGCTTCTGTGGCCCTGTGTAAGTATGAGTGTGTGTGTACTATGCTGCTCTGCCCAGTCTCACACTCTGCCCAGTTTCACACCCTTTGTCACTTTGTGTCTTATGTTTTCCTTTTTTTTCCTTGTAGACTGTGCGGTGCTGCTGTCCCGTGTTGTACTGCTTTTCCATTGCTGTGCTGCCTACTGTGCTGTTGGACTCCTGCCTGTAATGTAAGTATTGGTCTACAAAATGTATTTTTTTTGCTTTGGCTCTTTTAAGTTCAATTTTTCTTATCTGTTCTTTTCTGTAGTGTTTCACTTGACTGCTGCCTCCTCTTCAAACATGTCCTCCAGTGAAGACCTGACTGTTCCCAGGGTGGACATGACACTGATTATGTAATCACAGTTGATATACTGATTGGTATGTATTGATTGGCAATACTACACATGTGGTAAATCATGTATTTTTTTTACAGGAACCTTCCAGTGCGGACGAGCAGGAGAAGTCCAGTGGAAATGAATCTTCCAGTGTCCTTGGGTTCAAATTCCTGAGGAGGAAAGACAGGGTGTAAGTATTCTTTTCATTATCAGACTTGTAATTGGATTTTTTTTCAGGTTTGAATCTTTAAAACTGTGTGACTTATTAATTTTTTTTCTTATTTTATTTGATCTATAGGTTCAGCAACGTGAGGAAGGTCAACATGTCATTGACAATTACCTACTCATTCCACTGGTTCAAGTGCGTATGGCGTTGTGGGACCCCCGTGATCGTAATCATTCTGACTCAGTATTGATTTGACGACTCTGGGAAGAAGTGACAAAATCACTGTTGGATGATTGGGACCATGCAAGGCCAAAAGTCAGAAACGATTTTTGGAAGTATCGCATTGTGGTCTCTGTTTTGCTGTAAACATTGTTGTCTTTTTTTTTTTACAATTTTTTTTTCTTTTCCCTTCACAGTGAAGAGAGTAAAAGTTTGTTGGTGTTGGATAAGGATCGCTTCAATAGGATATCAGACAGGAGCTGCAGGTTAAAAGTGGTGCTGCTCCAAAGCTTTCGAAGTACAAATACAATCGTATGCTGTCTTTTCTGAGGCCTGCGCTTGCTCAGCGAACGTGAGTATCTTTTCTGTTGTCTATTATATAAACTTTAAAAAAAATTTTAGTAATGTTTTTCTTTTATTTTACACACAGAACCTGGAGCAGCACTATAGGACCTGGATCTTCCTCTGTTGGAGCGGCCCCTCATCGACCAGCCAACGAACAGTCCCAATCATCCATCAGCAATGTAGCAACCAGGCAGGCTTCACAGGCTGGGGAACAGGCAGCTGTTCCTTCAGGTTTTCCCCTCTCCCAGCTCTCTGCCACTGCTTTTGTTGGGACTTCTCTTCAGCGGCAGAGGGCCTGGGAGCGGTCAGTCATGCCCGAGTTTATTCGTTTAAAGGGACTCTGTCACCTGAATTTGGAGGGAACAATCTTCAACCATAGGGGCGGGGTTTTCGGGTGTTTGATTCACCCTTTCCTTACCCGCTGGCTGCATGCTGGCTGCAATATTGGATTGAAGTTCATTCTCTGCAATCTTGCCTTGCGCAGGCGTATACTATGGAGGACAGAGAATGAACTTCAATCCAATATTGCAGCCAGCATGTGTTAAGAGTCGAGTTTCCTCTGCTGCAGAGGGGGAATCTCGATCCGTGTCTGCTGCGGTCTCCCATTCGGTATCAGCCGCAGTGGGCTCTGCTCAGCGGAGACGTCGCTCCCAGCGTCTCGCTGAGGCTGATTCGGTGCATAGTGTCACTACTGCCTTTTCTGGCTTTCCTATGGTACCCTGCACTGATCTGCGGCGAGCAAGCCTCTCTGGGACTAAGTCCTTATTTACTCACACTGAGCATGCCCAGGACAGGGTCTCCCATTGGAGGTCGAGGGCCACATGTTCGGTCACATGCTCAGGTACTGCAGTACATTCCATTGGTCCTCCTGGAAGGTCCTGAAAGGGCAAAACATGCTCAGGTACTGCAGCACTTTCCATTGGTCCTCCTGGAAGGTCCTGAAAGGGCAAAAACTTCAGTAGCAGCTTCCTGTGCTGCAACTATATAAACTGCGCATGACCGCACGGCCATGCGCTAGTATTGTCTTGTAAATATGTGTGTGTGTTGTGAGTGAAAGTCGCTCTTTAAATAACCCTCCCTATTGAATGTCTGTTCGCGGAAGGTGTATGTTTGCTATCTAGCGCCCGACTTATCCTACAGCACGTAACACACATCACAGCGTCCAGTTGCTGTGTCCGCCAGTACGGCGCTGTGCGCTTCCTCTGCGCTTTCCTTACCCAAGCCTGGGTGGTTAGTGGCGTCCGTCAGTGCGGCACCGCATGCACTCTCGTGCCTTTATTTACTATTTCAATAGTTTCCTTTCACACCCAGTTGCGGTGTTGTGCCAGCAGTGGTCTAATCGGACTTCAATCCTAGTTGGGGTTGTGTTCGCTGACTTATTGCTCGCGCTCTATGTGCGGTACCGCGGTCCTGTGACGCAACAGGATCGCTTCCTTCACGCAGGGTGAAGTTAACCCTTGTTTGTATACTTATAGTACCGCCATATAGTCCGTCTTACTTAGCAGCAGGTACTTTCCTGCACGGTGGATCCCGGGTTGCGAACGCACCAATTCCATTTAATAAACTATATATTTGGTGCGTTCCGCCAACCCTAACAGCATGCAGCCAGCGGGTAAGGAAAGGGTGAATTAAACACCCGAAAACCCTGCCCCTATGGCTGAAGATTGTTCCCTCCAAATTTCTGGTGACAGAGTCCCTTTAAGCTCAGTCTTCCAGGATAGGATGAAGCTGATTGGAGATAGACTGGACAGTGGGTTCACTCAGGTGAACACACTTTTCCAGGATGTCCACAGATGCCTTGACCGCCTGGAAGCTGACCTTCAGAGACCGTCGAGACTTTTTTTTTCAGCAATAGAGCAGGGCGTGTCGGAAAACCTTACACCTGAACTCCAGCTGAACATCATGCAAGCCTGCCAGGCTGCTTACAGCCAGGCATTACAAGCAGCAGCAGTCCCGAAGCTATCAGCCGCAGGCCGGATTTTACCAGCATCACCAAGCACAGCATTACGGGCCTGTTTCCCCAGTTCACAGGTACACCACGCTCTAGAGTGCAGCAGCCCTGCAGCATGCAGCAGCCACCACTCTCCAGAGTGCAGCATCCACCATGCTCCAGAGTGCAGCACCCCTGCAGCCAGCAGCATCCACCTTGCTCCAGAGTGCAGCACCCCTGCAGCAAGCAGCATCTACCTCACTGCACAGTCCAGCACCACACGCTGCTGCAGAGCCCAAAAATCCCACTCACACAGCAAAGAAACTCAGAAAGACTCCCAATAGTGACTTGGTGCTGCACTGGAAAATGAAGACCAGGAGCAGGAAATGTCAGCCAAAAATGGTCCTATTACCTCCACCCTCACCTCCCAATGTGTCTCTGTCTAATATGTCACTACCGTCCCTTGGTAGTCCGCCTTCCAATTTGTCTATCCCTTCCCGCAGTTCAACTCCTAATGAGTTCTCTACTCCCAGTGCCAGCTCCAAGTTTTCATGGGCCCCGGGCGAAAGAGTCCCGGTGGGCCCCTTTAACACATACCACAATTCATAATGCACTGATACGGCAGGGAAATATAGGTATAGTACAATGCCAAAGATTTCACTTACTTCTTACATTACATGAGTTATATCTATTGTACATTCTACATTAGCTCAGAAACCGGACAGTATAGTCCTCTATACAGAATAATGAGCCCCATATATTGCTCCAAACAGAATAATGAGCCCCATATATTGCCCCATACAGTATAATGGCCTCATATAGTGCTCCATACAGTATAATTGGCACCACATAGTCCTCTATACAGAATAATGAGCCCCATATATTGCTCCAAACAGAATAATGAGCCCAATATTATGCTCTATACAGAATAATGAGCCTCATATATTGCTCCATACAGTATAATGGGCACCACAGAGTGCTCCATACAGAATGATCCGCATATATTGCTCCATATGGAATTGACCCCATATAATGCTCCATACAGTATAGTGAGCCACATATAATTCTCCATACAGTATATGATGGGCCCCATCTATTGCTCCATATATAATGGGCCTCATATAATGATCCATTCAGTATGATGGGCCCCATCTATTGCTCCATATATAATGGGCCTCATATAATGATCCATTCAGTAGATGATTGGCCCCATACAGTATACTGAGTCCCATATATTGCTCCATACAGAATGGGCGCCATATGATGCTCCATACAGAATGGGCCCAATATAAAACTCCTTACAGAATGGGTCCCATATAATGCTCCAAAAATAATTGGCCCCATAAGATGCTGCATGTATAATGGGCCCCATATAATGCTCCATATATAATTGGCCATATAAAATGCTCCATATCTAATTAGTCCCATAAAATTCAAAACAGAAGGCAGCACTCCATTTTTCTTAACAAATGTGCAGGATTTTAATCAGACATGTGGGTCTGATTAAAATCTTGCACATTTGTTAAGAAAAATGGAGTGCTGCCTTCTTTTTTGAATTTTATGGACTGTGGATAACCAGTGGACAGGTTGCCTGGAGGCTTTGCACCCAGAGATAAGTAGTGTTGTGCTGTGCTGTTCCTTTTTTATGAATATACCGTAATAAGTCCCATAAGATACTTCATATATTATTGAACCTATATACTGCTCCATATGTAATTGTCCCCATATACTGCTCCATAATGAATTGGCCCCATAAGATGCTCCATATTAAATTGGCTCCATATTAAATTGTCCCCATATAATGCTCCCTATAGAACTGGCTTCATAAGATGCTCCCTATATTATTGGCCCCATAAGATACTCCATATAGAATTAGCCCCATATAATGCTCCATATATTGGCCCCTTCTGATGGTCCCCATACATTGCTCCAAATATTAAAAAAAAATGAAATACTCACCTATCGTTGCTTGACACTGCTCTGCTCTGGACTCCTCACCGTCAGCGTCTTCCTGCTCTCTGTGCTGCGACTGCTCAGGCAGAGGGCGTGCACTGGTGACGTCATCGCGTCCTCTGACCTGAACGTCACTGTCAGAGGATGGAAGACGCTGCAGCGCTGGAACCAGGAGAGGTAAGTATTGCAAGTGCCGGGGCCCGGAGCAGGCGGGGGGTCCACTGGCGGGGGTCGGCACTATAACGCGCCAGTATCCCCGATGGCGAGTGGGCCCCTGCCTGCTCAGGGCCCTGATGCTTGACTGGGTGCGCCGGGTGCTGACGCCGGCCCTGTCTACTCCCAATGTGTCCAGTCCCATCCTGGAGCCAATCCTTCAATTAATTGCCCCTTCCCCTGTAATCTATTCATCATCAAATGTTACTCAATCATCACAGCTCAACACTCCCAAGGTCCACACTATATCACTGTCATACAGACCCTGAACATAAAACCAATTGTTTGTGGTTAAATAAAATTTTTATTTTGTTTGCACAATCCGTTTTCTTTGCCTCTTTACGTGAAAACAGACACGAGTGTATTGTATTTTTTAGTCAAGCTTTAAAGGGTGGTTATGTGGAGGTGTTTTATTAGTAGTAAAGTCAGCAAACATAAAACATTTACTTAAAGTGTATTAAACCATATTATCTTGCCATGCAAGACGTCCAATATCCGATACAAAGTAAGCAGCAAACTTATCCCTCATGTGGGGCAACTTCCACTGTAGTCCTCAGAGGGTGATCACGGTAATCCTACAAAGTGGTATCAACAGGTTCGTCAAGTTCTAATTGTAGTCGCTCTTTTGCCAGGATGTAATTATGCATAACAACACACGCTTTGACCACATCAGCAATTGTCTCAGTTTTTAGATTGATTGGTATTCCGAAAACACGACATTTTGATGCCAGCAAATGAAATGCACACTCCACAGTTCTTTGTACCCTTGTCAGTCGTTAGTTGAAAACCCTTTTGGTGTGATTCAAGTCCTGACTCGAGCACAGTTTTATGAGATTGCCACACATTTGAAATGCCTCATCCCCAACCACAACTTGTAGGGTAACTACAAGAGTTAGGGACTATCATGTTTGGGGTGCACCTTGTCGTGGTGGGATGGCTTTTATGCTCTTTTGATCAAAATAGTGTCAGCTGAGTTTCATATGTTAGTATTGCCATTTATTTACTACAGGATATTTGCTCATTTTGTTTTTATCCTAGCATTTGTATGTTAAGTGGCCATACTGTGTATGTGCGCCTACACGATGCCATTATATCAACATGTGTTCTGGCTCCTTTCTTTAGTTTTGCTTTAGTTTTTTTGCACTTTGTACATATATAGTGAAGTGGCTCACTCTTTTTGAATCTTGCTTATATAGCTTTCCATGGGCAGATGCAAAACAGCTGGGTCTAGCTCCTTCAATGCCCCCTAGCTATTTTGAGGTCTGCTGGCACATAGAGAGGTTACATACTTGAATTACACTGGTCAACACAAAAAATCATCAGCAAAGGTAATATGTCTGTTTTATGGAGTTTTATGTGCTGATTCAAAAAGTATGCTTAGTTTTGCTCTATCACATAAAGTTTCTGAGATAGAAGTATTTTTGTTATTACGTAAATTCTGCATTTTCAATGTATGTGGTTTTTCCTATGATATTCCCATTTCTTTCCTTCTTACTTAATTGTGAATTTTCTTACAGGGACAAAATCAGTAAAGGTTTTAGTGAGTTTTATGGAAAGGAGTATTGACTGTGCAGTCAACCAATTTCTGCTTTTCAGAAAGCCCCACATGTTATGGAGGGAGATACCTGTTATGAGGCGATAAGATTTGAGACAGTCAGAAAAGGATGGTGATGGCAGCAAGGACTGGTATGTGAGACTCTGACAGGAGACAGGCTTCTACAGGGATCTAATCCCTGCCACAGGGAGATAGAAGGGAAGGCAGTGGACAGCCGCCATTGTGAGAGGATTTTCACTGCATTTCTGGGAGGGCAAGTCACCTCAGAGGGAAGAAAACAGCTAAGCCACTGAGGTGTTAAGGCCCCTTCACATTAAGCGACGCTGCAGCGATACAGACAACGATCCGGATCGCTGCAGCGTCGCTGTTTGGTCGCTGGAGAGCTGTCACACAGACAGCTCTCCAGCGACCAACGATGCCGGTAACCAGGGTAAATATCGGGTAACTAAGCGCAGGGCCGCGCTTAGTAACCCGATGTTTACCCTGGTTACCATGCTAAAAGTAAAAAAAAACAAACACTAGATACTTACCTACCGCTGTCTGTCCTCCAGCGCTGCGCTCTGCTTCTCTGCTCTCCTTCTGTACTGTCTGTGAGCCGGAAAGCAGAGCGGTGACGTCACCGCTCTGCTTTCCGGCTCACAGCCAGTACAGGAGGAGTGCAGAGCACAGCGCTGGAGGACAGACAGCGGTAGGTAAGTATCTAGTGTTTGTTTTTTTTTACTTTTAGCATGGTAACCAGGGTAAACATCGGGTTACTAAGCGCGGCCCTGCGCTTAGTTACCCGATGTTTACCCTGGTTACCAGTGAAGACATCGCTGGATCGGTGTCACACACGCCAATCCAGCGATGTCTCCAGGGAGTCCAGCGACGAAATAAAGTTCTGGACTTTATTCAGCGACCAACGATCTCCCAGCAGGGGCCTGATCGTTGGTCGCTGTCACACAGAACGATTTCATTAACGATATCGTTGCTACGTCACAAATAGCAACGATATCGTTAACAATATCGTTATGTGTGAAGGTACCTTTACTGAGTGAGGGTCTCCACAGAGAGAGAACCTGAAAGCAATCAATATCACACTGGGAAACTGCCTGTCTGCAAATGTTCATCTGTAAGGAGTAGCCCGACCCGCTTACCTCACAACCGTATATAGTTCTCTACCAGATTACCTTCAGTAAATTCAGTTTTAAATACAAGCTGCCTCTGTCATCTCTGGGGAAATTCCTACATATAGTCGGTCGGCTCATTGTTGTTTTTTTTAGTTTGTCACCACCATTGAACTGAACTTACTCTACTGTTTGACCTGATTTAAAGGAGAAAAATGCCCCGACAGTGTATCAATCATCTGAGTAGATTCTGCTTTGTGTGTGGTTCTTTTACACCAAAAAAAGTATGTTCAATCACTCATGATATTAAAAAGATGTACCAGATGTACTTTAAGTGTCCACTTGGTGATCAAGACAAAAGCTGGACCCCTCATGTGATATGCTCAAGTTGTTCAAATGGTCTTCTTGACTGGTTGAATATGAGGAAAGTGGCTATGCCATTTACTATTCCCATGATTTGAAGAGAATCCAAAACTCATAGTGATGACTTCTACTTTTGTTTTGTCAAACTGAAGGGCTTTTCTACAAAAGAACAAACATAAGATTAATTACACTGAACTTGAATCTGTGATAAGGCCAGTTCCAGATGATGGTACTTTGCCAGTTAATGTACCACCGTTGTCTGGATTGGATAAAAATGAAGAAGAATATGAAGACTATGGAGCTGAAGCTACTGGTGAAGACATGGAGACCTCAAGTCAAGATTAATTAAATTATCTAATCAGAGACCTTTCATTGTCAAAAGATAAAGCTGAACTTCTTGCATCTATGTTGAAACACAAGAATCTTCTTCATGATGGTGTCAAAGTGAGTTATTCAAAAAAAAAGTGACACTTTAAAACAAATTTTCACAGTTGATGGACCAATGGTGTACTGTAACAATGTGAATGGCCTCTTTGAAGAACTGAATCAAGAGTATTTTGTTGCAGGTTGGTGAAGGTTTATTGACTCATCCCAGAGAAGTTTGAAAGCAGTGTTGCTTCACAATGGAAATATGAAACCATCAATCCCTATTGCTCACTCATGTCATCTAAAGGAATGTTATGAAAATCTATCAGTTGTTTTGGATGCTATACAATATAAGCTTCATCAATGGAATATCTGTTGAGATTTGAAAGTGATTAGTCTGCTAATGGGAATGCAAGGAGATTTCACAAAATATTGTTGCTTCTTGTGTTTATGGGACAGTAGAAATACAGTAGAGCATTATGTTCATCGTGATTGGGGACAGAGAAACATATATGGTCCAGGTAGAGACAATGTTCAGCATAATCCTTTACTTGCTCCAACAAGAATCTTTCTTCTTCCACTACTCGATGTCACACTCCATACACTTGATTGTAACCTTACAGTCCTTAGCAAGGTGTTCGGCAGAAGCACAACATCTGAAGCATACTCCAAATTTCTTTAGAAGTTCCTTGCGTTCTTGGGGTGGTTTGTTTCTGAAGCCGATACATTTCTTCAGTGGATGTGGCTTCTTGTGGATGGGACACTGACGGTTTGGATTCTCAACTCTTTCACCCTTGTCACCCTTGACAGGAACCGATGCTGCTGTGAGAAGATCGACAGTCTTTTTTACCGATACTGGGCGTTTACATCTTTTGTCAATTTGATGAGGGCTCTCATATTTGGGAGCGGATGAAGCTATGCCGGTGGGTTCTCCACAGGTCAAGCTTGGGTCGCAGAATTAGGAGAACGGAGAAAAGGACACCTGGAGTTCCTTTTTAACTTGTCCCTAGCATAGTCCACCTTTCTTGCACGTTACATGGCAGCTTGGTGACTATGGGATTCACTCCATGTGCGGTGTCCTGGTAGCTGAGGCTAGGTAGATGTGTCTGTCTTGATCAGCTGGAGTTCGAACATCAGTTCACTGAGTTCCTGGAATTTTGAAGCGTCCTTGCTGGATATTTTAAGAAAATCCTGTAATTTTTTGAGAAGTGTGTCTTTTATAGTTTCAGGACTGCTGAAACCTTTCTCTAGTCTGTCCCATGCAGTCGTGAGACCAGCTACTGGATCGCTAATGTAAACGGATCTGAGTCTCTTGATTCGCTCTGTGGGCCATGGTCCCCGCCACCTGATCAGCAGGTCCAGCTCTTCAGCAGCAGTAATGCTGAGGTCACTAGTTGCGGTTTTAAAGGCACACTTACATCCTCTGTAATTTTGGGGTTGGTTGTTGAACTTTGTGAGAACGGTGTTGGTGAGTTCTCGGCGAATCATATACCTTGCAAAGTTGGACATGTCTGTTCTTTTTGACTTTGGGAGGACACTTGCTGGCAGAGTAGTACTGTTCACTTTGGTTGTAGTTTCTTGGTTCGGAAACATGGAAAGGTAAGGAGCGGTAAAAACACCAGAAAGAAGACAGAGATGCTTACCTGCTCAGGCCTCCAAATGCACTGTGCATTTGGACCCGATTAAAGGTGGCAGCAATACAGGTGCAGCAATACCATTGAAACAGCCACTCTCAACCTACCAATCCATGGATGGGGTGGCTGTTTGGTATATTAGTGCACAACAGATACAAATCTGTATGTGGCATTATTCACATACAGGTGATGCAGAGCATCTGACTTTTTGATTTTTTTGATGTTTAAGGTAAGGCGCGGCATAATCGTTTAACCCAGCAACCGGTTTGGTGTATACAGTCTCTGTCGTATGCAACGCTGGAGCCATGCGGTTGTCAACGGTATAGTGACTTGCCGTCATGTTAGGTTTCATGTAGACCTTGGTATATGGAGTTTGCTGAGGTGCAGTGTTTGGCTGCATGGTGGAGCACGAATGAGGTTCAGGTTTGGACATTGGTTAAGAGTTGGACTGACCTTGAAAGCTGGGAGCTGCAGACAAATCAGTGTCTTGGTGCCTTGTGTAACAACTCTGCTGGCATCACAGCATGGCCTCACATCTCTCACACAATCTTACCCACTGCTCCAGGCCATGATGTGGTTTCTGTTTCATGCCAGCTCCATGTTCTGTGTCTCTGCTCTGTGCATGCTTCATGGCTATGTGTATAGGGGGCCGGCGCCTGAACTCTCTGGTTCTTATAGGAATCAGGTGCATCTGTCTAATCAGTTCCTGACCAATTATCAAGAGGCCTCCTGTATATAGTGCAGCTCCACCCTGTGGTCTGGGCCTGTGCAATGTGTTAGCTCAGTTAGTGTTTAGCTGCTGAGTTTGCCTGGCCTTGCTCTGAGTTACTCCCTCTCTGGAGGCTTTTCTCTGTGCTATTGCCTTGATCTTGTAGTCCGCCCTCCAGGAGGTAGAATATCCTGGTCCCTGTGTCTTTGTCCCTGTGTCTTGTTCCATTGCCTTGTCTGTACTTTGTCTTTTCTCGGTCTCCTTGTCTGTGGCTTCCTTCCCTGCTTTGTCTTTCCTTGTATTCTCAGTCTGCTTACACTCCGCACTCTTGCGGCTCTGCACTCAGACCTTGCTTCACACTCTCTGCCTTTGCTCTGTGGCTCCGCTCTTTGCGGTTCTATCTAGCTCCGCCTCCTGTGTTTCTGCACTTGGCTCAGTCTCTGCTCTTGGCTCCGCCTCCAGCATCTCCGCTGTTGGCGTTACCTCCAGCGTCTCCGCTTTTGGTTCCGCCTCCAGCGTCTCCGCTCTTGGCTCCGCCTCCAGCGTCTCCGCTCTTGGCTCCGCCTCCAGCGTCTCTGCTCTTGGCTCCGCCTCCAGCGTCTCCGTTCTTGGCTCCGCCTCCAGCGTCTCCGCTCTTGGCTCCGCCTCTAGTGTCTCCGCTCTTGGCTCCGCCTTTAGCGTCTCCGCTCTTGGCTCCGCCTCCAGCGTCTCCGCTCTTGGCTCCGCCTCCAGCGTCTCCGCTCTTGGCTCCGCCTCCAGCATCTCCGCCCTTGGCTCCGCCTCTTGCGGCTCCGCCCTTGGCTCTGCCTTCTCCTTCTCTTCTCTTAGTTCCACCTTCTACTTGTTACTTAGTCCTCCTGTCTGAACAGGTTCCAACCTGTTTCACATACCTGCCTGCAGACCGGTCCCTACCGGTTCTTCCTATGTTCCAGCCGTACCCGCCTGCCTACCAGAGAGCCAGCCGTGTCCGCCTGCCCGCCAGTGTCTCTGTTGTACCCGTCTGCCTGCCTGTGTCCCAGCCGTGCCCGCCTGTCAGCCAGAGTGCCAGCCGTGCCCGCTCCGTTCCTTAGTGGGATCAGCAGCCACAGCCAGACATCACCCTGGAGTGGCACCTGGTAGCTTCCTATTGCACAAGGCTGACCTCACCATCAGAGGCTCCAGCGAACACCTAGGAAGCTACTTAGTTACGCCCCTTCCAGGGAAGTTTGGTCTGTGGTCCAGTGGGGCCACACCCCCGTATGCCCGCGCCAACCAGTCTGGGCGCGTGCGTGACACCTTGGAGACGTGTCGGAAATTACAGGAACATTAGTGTTATGATGCGGTGGTCTAGGAGCAACATGGAACGAGCTCTGAAGGAAGTGGTAACTGTACTGACCGCAGTCCCTAAGCTCAACACAACACTAGAAGTAGCCGTGGAATGCTCCTAACTCTCCCTAGGCATCTCGTCACAGCCTAAGAGCTAACTACCCCTAAAGACAGAAACAGGAAAACTATCTTGCCTCAGAGAAAATCCCCAAAGGATAGATTAGCCCCCCACAAATAATGACTGTGAGTGGAGAGGAAAAAGACATACACAGAATGAAACCAGGATGAGCACAGGAGGCCAGTCTAGCTTGATAGATAGGACAGGATGGAATACTGTGCGGTCAGTATAAAACACTACAAAAATCCACGCAGAGTTTACAAAAAAATCTCCACACCTGACTAAAGGTGTGGAGGGTAAATCTGCTTCCCAGAGCTTCCAGCAAGACAGAATTAATTAATACTGATAACGCTGGACAAACATAGAAAGCACCGAACGGATAAGTCCAAAATCTGTGAACAGAAAAGCGCAAGCAAAAACTTAGCTTTGCTGAACTGGTCAGGATAACAGGGAAATCCAAAGAGATGTGAATCCAACCAGGAACCATTTACAAGTGGCACTGGCTGAAGGAACAGCCAGGCCAAAATAGCCGAGCAGAAGAGACGATAAGTGGAGGCAGCTGAAGACAGCTAACTCCAAGGAGCAGCCATACCACTTGAAACCACAGAGGGAGCTCAAGAGCAGAACTCACAAAAGTGCCACTTACAACCACCGGAGGGAACCCAAGAGCGGAATTCACAACAGTACCCCCCCCTTGAGGAGGGGTCACCGAACCCTCACCAGAGCCCCCAGGCCGATCAGGACGAGCCAAATGAAAAGCACGAACCAAATCGGTGGCATGGACATCGGAGGCAACAACCCAAGAATTATCCTCCTGGCCATAACCCTTCCACTTTACAAGATACTGAAGCCTCCGCCTCGAAAAACGAGAATCCAAAATCTTCTCAACCTCATATTCCAACTCTCCCTCAACCAACACCGGGGCAGGAGGGTCAACCGAGGGAACAACGGGCACCACATATCTCCGCAACAAAGATCTATGGAAAACATTATGAATGGCAAAAGAGGCTGGAAGAGCCAAACAAAAAGACACCGGATTAATAATTTCAGAAATTTTATAAGGACCAATAAACCGAGGCTTAAACTTAGGGGAAGAAACCTTCATAGGAACATGACGAGAAGACAACCAAACCAAATCCCCCACACGAAGCCGGGGACCAACACACCGACGGCGGTTAGCAAAACGTTGAGCCTTTTCCTGAGACAACGTCAAATTGTCCACCACATGAGTCCAAATCTGCTGCAGCCTGTCCACCACAGAATCAACACCAGGACAATCAGAAGGCTCAACCTGCCCAGAAGAAAAACGAGGATGAAAACCAAAATTAAAAAAGAAAGGTGAAACCAAAGTAGCCGAACTAGCCCGATTATTAAGGGCAAACTCGGCCAACGGCAAGAAAGACACCCAATCATCCTGATCAGCAGACACAAAGCATCTCAAATAGGTCTCCAAGGTCTGATTAGTTCGCTCAGTTTGGCCATTAGTCTGAGGATGAAACGCCGAAGAAAAAGACAAATCAATGCCCATCCTAGCACAAAAGGCCCGCCAAAATCTAGAGACAAACTGAGAATCTCTGTCAGAGAAGATATTCTCCGGAATGCCATGCAAACGAACCACATGCTGAAAAAATAATGGAACCAGATCTGAGGAGGAAGGCAACTTAGGCAAAGGTACCAGATGGACCATTTTAGAGAACCGGTCACAAACAACCCAGATAACAGACATCTTCTGGAAGATCCGAAATAAAATCCATGGAAATATGCGTCCAGGGCCTCTCAGGGACCGGCAAAGTCAAAAGCAACCCACTAGCGCGGGAACAGCAAGGCTTGGCCCGGGCGCAAGTCCCACAGGACTGCACAAAAGCACGCACATCGCGCGACAAGGAAGGCCACCAAAAGGACCTAGCAACCAAATCTCTGGTACCAAAAATCCCAGGATGACCAGCCAACACTGAACAATGAACCTCAGAAATAATCTTACTTGTCCATCTATCAGGAACAAACAGCTTCCCCACTGGACAGCGGTCAAGCCTATCAGCCTGAAATTCCTGAAGCACCCGCCGCATATCAGGGGAGATAGCAGAAAGAATCACCCCCTCCTTAAGAATGCCAACCGGCTCAAGGACTCCAGGAGAATTAGGCGAAAAACTCCTAGAGAGGGCATCAGCCTTAACATTCTTAGATGCCGGAAGATACGAGACCACAAAATCAAAACGGGAGAAAAACAGGGACCATCGAGCCTGTCTAAGATTCAGCCGCTTGGCCGACTCGAGGTAAATCAGATTCTTATGATCGGTCAAAACCACAACGTGGTGCTTAGCTCCCTCAAGCCAATGTCGCCACTCCTCAAACGCCCACTTCATAGCCGACAACTCCCGATTGCCGACATCATAATTGCGTTCCGCAGGTGAAAACTTTCTGGAAAAAAAAGCACACGGTTTCATCAAAGAACCATCAGACTCCCTCTGAGACAAAACGGCCCCTGCCCCAATCTCAGAAGCGTCGACCTCAACCTGAAAAGGAAGAGAAACATCTGGCTGACGCAACACAGGGGCAGAACTAAATCAGCGTTTAAGCTCCTGAAAGGCCTCAACAGCCTCAGAGGACCAATTCGTCACATCAGCGCCTTTCTTCGTCAAATCAGTAAGGGGCTTAACCACACTGGAAAAGTTGGCAATGAAACGGCGATAGAAATTAACAAAGCCCAAAAATTTTTGAAGGCCCTTCACAGATGTGGGTTGGATCCAGTCATGAATAGCTTGGACCTTAACAGGATTCATTTCTATAGACGAGGGAGAAAAAATAAAACCCAAAAAAGAGACCTTCTGAACTCCGAATAGGCACTTAGACCCCTTCACAAACAAAGCATTATCACGAAGGATCTGGAACACCATCCTGACCTGCTTCACATGAGACTCCCATTCATCGGAAAAAATCAAAATATCATCCAAATATACGACCATGAATTTATCAAGATAATTGCGGGAAATATCATGCATGAAAGACTGGAACACAGATGGAGCATTAGAGAGCCCAAATGGCATCACAAGATATTCAAAATGGCCTTCGGGCGTATTAAATGCTGTTTTCCATTCGTCACCCTGTTTAATACGAACAAGATTATATGCCCCTCGGAGGTCAATCTTAGTAAACCAACTAGCCCCCTTAATCTGAGCAAACAAATCAGTAAGCAAAGGCAAGGGGTATTGGAATTTGACCGTGATCTTATTAAGAAGACGATAATCAATACAGGGTCTCAAGGAGCCATCCTTCTTAGCAACAAAAAAGAAATCCGCTCCCAATGGTGACGAAGAGGGCCGAATATGCCCCTTCTCCAAAGACTCCTTAACATAACTCCGCATGGTGGCATGCTCTGGCACATACAGATTGAAAAGTCGGCCCTTAGGGAACTTGCAACCAGGAATCAAGTTAATAGCACAATCACAGTCCCTATGTGGAGGAAGGGAACTGGACTTGGGCTCATCAAATACATCCTGGAAATCCGACAAAAACTCAGGGACCTCAGAAGAGGGGGAAGAGGAAATTGACATCAAAGGAACATCACTATGTACCCCTTGACAACCCCAACTAGTCACCGACATAGTTTTCCAATCCAGCACCGGATTATGTTCCTGTAACCATGGAAAACGCAGTACAACAACATCATGCAGGTTATGCAACACCAGAAAACTGCAATCTTCCTGATGTGCTGGAGCCATGTACATAGTCATCTGTGTCCAGTACTGAGGTTTATCCTTAGCCAAGGGTGTAGCATCAATACCCCTCAAAGGAATAGGGCTCTGCAAAGGCTGCAAGGAAAAACCACAGCGCCTGGCAAATTCTAAGTCCATTAAGTTCAGGGCAGCGCCTGAATCCACAAATGCCATGACAGAAAAGGACGACAATGAGCAAATCAGGGTCACAGATAAGAGAAATTTAGGCTGTATAGTACTAATGGTAACAGACCTAGCGACTCTCTAAGTACGCTTAGGGCAATCAGAGATAACATGAGCAGAATCACCACAGTAAAAACACAGCCTATTCTGACGTCTGAATTCCTGCCGTTCTGTTCTAGTCAAAATCCTATCACATTGCATAGGTTCTGGACTCTGCTCAGAGGATACTGCCATATGGTGCACAGCTTTGCGCTCGCGCAGACGCCGATCGATCTGAATGGCTAGAGACATAGATTCGCTCAAACCGGCAGGCGTAGGAAAGCCCACCATAACATCTTTAAGGGCTTCAGAAAGACCTTTTCTGAAAATAGCAGCCAGAGCCTCTTCATTCCATTTAGTGAGCACAGACCATTTTCTAAATTTCTGGCAGTATAACTCTGCCGCTTCCTGACCTTGACACAAGGCCAACAGGGTTTTTTCTGCATGATCCACAGAATTAGGTTCGTCATACAATAATCCGAGCGCTTGAAAAAATGCATCAACATTCAATAATGCCGGATCCCCTGTTTCAAGAGAAAAAGCCCAGTCTTGAGGGTCACCACGCAGCAAGGATATGATGATTTTTACTTGCTGAATGGGATCACCAGAAGAACGGGGTTTCAAAGCAAAAAACAATCTGCAGTTATTTTTAAAGTTCAAAAACTTGGATCTGTCCCCAAAAAACAAATCAGGAGTAGGAATTCTAGGCTCTAAAGCCGGAGTCTGGACAACATAGTCCTGGATACTCTGTACTCTTGCAGCAAGTTGATCCACACGAGAAAACAAACCCTGAACATCCATGCCAAAGCATATATCCTGAACCACCCAGATATCAAGAGGAAAAAAAAGACAAACCAGAGCACAGAAAAAAAAATGGTTCAGAACTTTCTTTTCCTTCTTTTGAGATGCATTTAATTCATTTTTGGCCACTTGTGCTGTTATGATGCGGTGGTCTAGGAGCAACATGGAACGAGCTCTGAAGGAAGTGGTAACTGTACTGACCGCAGTCCCTAAGCTCAACACAACACTAGAAGTAGCCGTGGAATGCTCCTAACTCTCCCTAGGCATCTCGTCACAGCCTAAGAGCTAACTACCCCTAAAGACAGAAGCAGGAAAACTATCTTGCCTCAGAGAAAATCCCCAAAGGATAGATTAGCCCCCCACAAATAATGACTGTGAGTGGAGAGGAAAAAGACATACACAGAATGAAACCAGGATGAGCACAGGAGGCTAGTCTAGCTTGATAGATAGGACAGGATGGAATACTGTGCGGTCAGTATAAAACACTACAAAAATCCACGCAGAGTTTACAAAAAAATCTCCACACCTGACTAAAGGTGTGGAGGGTAAATCTGCTTCCCAGAGCTTCCAGCAAGACAGAATTAATTCATACTGATAACGCTGGACAAACATAGAAAGCACCGAACGGATAAGTCCAAAATCTGTGAACAGAAAAGCGCAAGCAAAAACTTAGCTTTGCTGAACTGGTCAGGATAACAGGGAAATCCAAAGAGATGTGAATCCAACCAGGAACCATTTACAAGTGGCACTGGCTGAAGGAACAGTCAGGCTAAAATAGCCAAGCAGAAGAGACGATAAGTGGAGGCAGCTGAAGACAGCTAACTCCAAAGAGCAGCCATACCACTTGAAATCACAAGAGGGAGCCCAAGAGCAGAACTCACAAAAGTGCCACTTACAACCACCGGAGGGAGCCCAAGAGCGGAATTCACAACACATTAGTAGTGGTCGGTTCATTGTTTAGACTTAGTACATAGTCTCTTGTGCGCTTAAGGGGGTCTTCTATATCGATCTCACACAAGCTGATACTGTCCCCTTGACTCCCACTTAGAGCTTGTTCAAAGACCTTTAACCTTGCCATGGCTGTTGCATGTTCACATTCCTTCTCTAGGACTTCTATTTTTGCCTTCTTACATGCAGATTCAGCTTCCATATCTGCCTTCTTATGTGCAGATTCAGCTTCCATATCTGCCTTCTTTTGGGTGAAGACGGCTTGCACTTTCATTGTCTCCGCTTCAGCACGTGCTCTTATAAGCTGTTCACTGAGGGTAGAGAATTTTGGTGAACTTGATCTGGATGAGTGCTTTGAGTACTTAGTGGACCTGGATTTGCAAGATGACACTTCCGACATCTGCGCGATTTTTGCTTCTGGTTTATTCACGATGTCGCACACAGTGCAGTCTCGTTCAGAACTGAGTTGTTGAAAGCTCTGAAGCTCCTTTAGAGACTCTGGCATCTTTAATCTCACCAAGACAGGTATGTTTCTCACAAGTGTCCTTGAAAGACTGGTATACTGAGCACAATCGTTCCAGGGCTCCCTCTGGTGGTAACTCATGAGCACCAAGCATAGATAAGACAGTCACTTGACTATGCACTCTTTGCCATAAAGAAAAAGATACACTAGAAAGTAATTCACATTTGGTGGTTTCTAGATTGTCTTTGACCTTACAAGTAAGTTTAGACAAGCGTTCGGATCTTTCACTGAAGGCTGCATGAGATCTTGTGTCTTTTTCTTGCTGATGTAAATCAGGCAGAGAATTAGAGATCTTTCCTGTCTTTGCCATTATACACAGGAATGCAAGGTGGGGGCTATTCTTCTCCTAGCTGCAGAGGAGCTCACATACAATGTTGCTGTTTATAAGCAGCACGGGCAGTGTTTGCAGACTCTATCTTCACAATTAGCTTCATAGATGTTCCTTTCACTGGATTGTTTGTAAGCTGTATACTGTTCTTTGTGGCAGGCTACTCTTTCCACTATTCAGACTCTTCAAGGTAGTATGAGTCTCTAAATCCTTAAGGTACCTTCACACTCAGCGACGCTGCAGCGATACCGACAATGATGTCGATCGCTGCAGCGTCGCTGTTTGGTCGCTGGAGAGCTGTCACACAGACAGCTCTCCAGCGACCAACGATCCCGAGGTCCCCGGGTAACCAGGGTAAACATTGGGTTACTAAACGCAGGGCCGCGCTTAGTAACCCGATGTTTACCCTGGTTACCAACGTAAAAGTAAAAAAAAAAAAAACAGTACATACTTACCTACCGCTGTCTGTCCCTGGCGCTCAGCTTCTCTGCACTCCTCCTGCACTGACTGTGAGCACAGCGGCCGGAAAGCAGAGCGGTGACGTCACCGCTCTGCTTTCCGGCTGACCGACGCTCACAGCCAGTGCAGGAGGAGTGCAGAGAAGCAGAGCGCCGGGGACAGACAGCAGTATGTACTGTTTTTTTTTTTTACTTTTACGCTGGTAACCAGGGTAAACATCGGGTTACTAAGCGCGGCCCTGCGCTTAGTAACCCGATGTTTACCCTGGTTACCAGTGAAGACATCGCTGGATCGGTGTCACACACGCTGATCCAGCGATGTCTGCAGGGAGTCCAGCGACGAAATAAAGTTCTGGACTTTCCTCAGCGACCAACGATCTCCCAGCAGGGGCCTGATCGTTGGTCGCTGTCACACAGAACGATTTCCTTAACGATATCGTTGCTACGTCACAAAAAGCAACGATATCGTTAACGATATCGTTATGTGTGAAGGTACCTTTATTTTCCAATCCCTTAGATAACTGTATGATTGTTGTACTCCCATGCAAAGCATCCTCAGCTAATTCCAACTTGGCTTCACTGACTTGTAATAAGATTCCAGGAGAGAGTTGATTTTCTCTGAAAATCTTGTACTAAGTACAATGCAGCAGGTGAAAGAGTGATCCCAAACAGAGAAGTATACATGTGTATCTAAAGATGGCTACAGCAAACTGAATAATGAGGAAGAAGGGAGGAGCAAGGGCTAACATCAACTACAGGGGAGAAGAAGGGACAAACTTCAAAAGGCAGGGCTTCTGTCTAGCAACAACAAAATGCAATGCATAAAATAGAAAATACACAACAAGCTGTTCCCATTCATGGGACACAACAGACTCAATGATGGCAGATTACTGTAGGATGTTATATAGGTTCAACCCTGAAAAACTGTATCAACAACAGTCTAATGTCAAGCACTTTTAACCTTCGTCAGGCTGCATAATTTTACAATGTTAACAGACTGCAGAGGTACAATTGTACCTTCATATATATTTTATTGAAATTTGGCCAATATATTCTGTTCCAAAACTGCAGAGATGTCATGAAATTTCAGCCCTCTACGGCTTTTCGAAAAAAAAGTTATTGCAATTTTAAAACGGAATAGTTACAATTGTACCTACTCTGCCGGACGAAGGTTAATTTCTGCTCACATTTTGTTTCTTAATGTTGCCAGTTTATTTCCGATACCTTATAAAAATGATGCTGCGCCGTGGCTACAGAAAAACTATATACAATTTTTAAATCAGGACAAAAATATGATTCAGAAAAGTACAAAGTCACCTCCGATGATTGCAAAAAATATTTTTTTGTAGACCTGTGTTATGGACCATGCTTATTGGGGTACACCTTCTAGCAGTGAGATGGCTTTTATGTTCTTTTGAACAAAATAGTGTCAGCTAAGTACCCTATGTTATTTACATGTACTATTACTATTTATTTACTTACTCACTGTAGGATATTTGCTCATTTTATTTTTCTCCTAGATTTTGAAACCTATTACTTATAGACATTTTAAATTCTAATCTTCCAAATACTGAAAATGCATTATTTTAATATTTAAAATAAAAAATGGCCAGTTTTATTTGTATTGCTTCCATTCTTTCTAGACAGGCCACACTGTGACATTTATGCACACAGCTATTAATCTGCAGGAAGTGTTAGTTCTAGCCTCCCCCACATAATAATAATGCTCCAGTTCTTCATATGACTGTAATAAACAGGTAGAACTCAGACACCAGCAGTAGCAGCCTCCTCCTTTTTGGGGGATTACAGCAAATCCCTGGATTACCACACTAGATCAGTGTGTATACACAGACATCCAGATAATAAGGAGCTTTATAACACCTCCATAGTTAATGCTATTTCCAGACATATAGATGTGCAGAGCATGACTTCAATCTGCACAGATTGTCCCATGAATGGAAGGCACCAGTAACAATTAAACAGAATATCTTTAAGTTCTGAGACATTTCATATACAGCTTTTCTGATGGTCTTAATATACAGATTCAGCACTGGCTTCAAGTCATCATTTGCAGTGTTTTTTAAAGTTACCATACTTCCCTTTTTGCCTTGTGACATTAGGTGCTGTTTTTGGCACCAAATTCTTCCACATGGCACACTAGATTCATAGTATTTCTCTTGAGCTGATGAAATTATACAACATGAAGGCTAATAATTGTCATCTGATTTTCTAATTTGATTGTAGCTATGATCACTATATTACTGCCAGTTACAATGTTAAAGATCACCTACAATATGCATTAGCTACTGACATTCATAGACAAGAACCGTAAAATGTAGGTTTGTCAATCAACTACAGCTGGTAGTTTAATTATACCTTTATCATGCGAATTGTTCCCTTTATCACAAGGAAAAAAAAACTTTAATATAATGAGGCTGGGGAAACTGCAGTTTCTGACTTTGCTGTATAAATCTATAAGCAAAACTCAAGCTGCCATTTTATGACCACTCCCCCTCCACCTCTGACTCAGCGTGTTTCATCAGTGGAGCTGATGAGATGCTCTGCAGAAGTCAGAGCAGCTGGGGAACCAGGAGGAGAGGTAAGTAGTGTGTGTGCCTGTCTGTCTGCATTATGGTGTGTGTGTCTGCTGCATGATAGTGTGTGTGGGAGTATTGCACTATACTGTGTGTGGGACTGCACTATACTGTGTGTAGGGGCCACATTATTACTCTGAGGGGGCTACTTTATAGTCTGGGGGGGCTGAATTATACTGTGTGTTTGTGGGGCTGCATTATACTCTTAGGGAGCTGCATTGTACTGTGTACGAGGGCTGCACTAAAATGTCTGTGTTTGTGGGGGGGGGGTGCATAATACTGTGTGTAGAGCTGCATTATACTCTGAGGGAGCTGCTTTAAACTTTGGGGGACTGCATTGTACTCTACCAAAGACCATGGGGAGTGCATTTTACTAGATGTACTGTATGGGACCTGCATTATACTGTATCGAGGACTATCTGTGTTATGATTAGGCAACTCAGTACCACAGTGAACATAGAGGTCAGAGCACATACAGTGACCTGACAATAACCCAAAAATATAGAACGAGCTCTGAGACGTGGGAACTCTGTTGACCGCAATCCCTAATCCTATCCAACAACACTAGAGGCAGCCGTGGATTGCGCCTAACGCTACCTATGCAACTCGGCACAGCCTGAGACACTAGCTAGCCTGAAGATAGAAAATAAGCCTACCTTGCCTCAGAGAAATACCCCAAAGGAAAAGGCAGCCCCCCACATATAATGACTGTGAGTAAGTTGAAAAGACAAACGTAGAGATGAAATAGATTTAGCAAACTGAGGCCCGACTTTCTGAACAGAGCGAGGATAGGAAAGGTAACTTTGCGGTCAACACAAAACCCTAAAAACCACACAAAGGGGGCAAAAAGACCCTCCGTACCGAACTAACGGCACGGAGGTACACCCTCTGCGTCCCAGAGCTTCCAGCAAACAAATAGATAAGCTGGACAGAAGAAAAGCAAACAAAATAGCAAAGGAAAACTTAGCTATGCAGAGCAGCAGGCCACAGGAACGATCCAGGAGGAAAACAAGTCTAATACTGGAACATTGACAGGAAGCCAGGATCAAAGCACTAGGTGGAGTTAAGTAGAGCAGCACCTAACGACCTCACCACATCACCTGAGGGAGGAAACTCAGAAGCCACAGTACCACTTCCCTCCACCAACGGAAGCTTACAGAGAGAATCAGCCGAAGTACCACTTGTGACCACAGGAGGGAGCTCTGACACAGAATTCACAACAGTACCCCCCCTTGAGGAGGGGTCACCGAACCCTCACCAGAGCCCCCAGGCCGACCAGGATGAGCCACATGAAAGGCACGAACAAGATCGGGAGCATGGACATCAGAGGCAAAGACCCAGGAATTATCTTCCTGAGCATAACCCTTCCACTTAACCAGATACTGGAGTTTCCGTCTTGAAACACGAGAATCCAAAATCTTCTCCACAATATACTCCAACTCCCCCTCCACCAAAACCGGGGCAGGATGGTCAACAGAAGGAACCATAGGTGCCACGTATCTCCGCAACAATGACCTATGGAATACGTTATGTATGGAAAAAGAATCTGGAAGGGTCAGACGAAAAGACACAGGATTAAGAACCTCAGAGATCCTATACGGACCAATGAAACGAGGTTTAAACTTAGGAGAGGAAACCTTCATAGGAATATGACGAGAAGATAACCAAACCAGATCCCCAACACGAAGTCGGGGACCCACACAGCGTCTGCGATTAGCAAAACGTTGAGCCTTCTCCTGGGACAAGGTCAAATTGTCCACTACCTGAGTCCAAATCTGCTGCAACCTGTCCACCACAGTATCCACACCAGGACAGTCCGAAGACTCAACCTGTCCTGACGAGAAACGAGGATGGAACCCAGAGTTGCAGAAAAATGGCGAAACCAAGGTAGCCGAGCCAGCCCGATTATTAAGGGCGAACTCAGCCAAAGGCAAAAAGGACACCCAATCATCCTGGTCAGCAGAAACAAAACATCTCAGATATGTTTCCAAGGTCTGATTGGTTCGTTCGGTCTGGCCATTAGTCTGAGGATGGAAAGCCGAGGAAAAAGACAAGTCAATGCCCATCCTACCACAAAAGGCTCGCCAAAACCTCGAAACAAACT
Source organism: Ranitomeya imitator (assembly GCF_032444005.1). Taxonomy (NCBI): domain Eukaryota; kingdom Metazoa; phylum Chordata; class Amphibia; order Anura; family Dendrobatidae; genus Ranitomeya; species Ranitomeya imitator. Next base: position 589,794,452 of record NC_091283.1, read on the forward strand.
GGGAACCTCTGTCAGAAACGATATTCTCTGGAATGCCATGTAAACGAACCACATGCTGGAAGAACAATGGCACCAAATCAGAGGAGGAAGGCAATTTAGACAAGGGTACCAAATGGACCATCTTAGAAAAGCGATCACAGACCACCCAAATGACTGACATCTTTTGAGAAACGGGAAGATCTGAAATAAAATCCATAGAGATATGTGTCCAAGGCCTCTTCGGGACTGGCAAGGGCAAAAGCAACCCACTGGCACGAGAACAGCAGGGCTTAGCCCGAGCACAAATCCCACAGGACTGCACAAAAGCACGCACATCCCGTGACAGAGATGGCCACCAAAAGGATCTAGCCACCAACTCTCTGGTACCAAAGATTCCAGGATGACCAGCCAAGACCGAACAATGAACCTCAGAGATAACTTTATTCGTCCACCTATCAGGGACAAACAGTTTCTCCGCTGGACAACGATCAGGTTTATTAGCCTGAAATTTTTGCAGCACTCGCCGCAAATCAGGGGAGATGGCAGACACAATTACTCCCTCTTTGAGGATACCCGCCGGCTCAGATACACCCGGAGAGTCGGGCACAAAACTCCTAGACAGAGCATCCGCCTTCACATTTTTAGAGCCCGGAAGGTATGAAATCACAAAGTCAAAACGGGCAAAAAACAACGACCAACGAGCTTGTCTAGGATTCAACCGCTTGTCGGACTCGAGATAAGTCAAGTTCTTATGATCAGTCAAGACCACCACGCGATGCTTAGCTCCTTCAAGCCAATGACGCCACTCCTCGAATGCCCACTTCATGGCCAGCAACTCTCGGTTGCCCACATCATAATTTCGCTCAGCAGGCGAAAACTTCCTGGAAAAGAAGGCGCACGGTTTCATCACTGAGCAATCAGAACCTCTCTGCGACAAAACAGCCCCTGCTCCAATCTCAGAATCATCAACCTCGACCTGGAATGGAAGCAAAACATCTGGTTGACACAACACAGGGGCAGAAGAAAAACGACGCTTCAACTCTTGAAAAGCTTCCACAGCAGCAGAAGACCAATTGACCACATCAGCACCCTTCTTGGTCAAATCGGTCAATGGTTTAGCAATACTAGAAAAATTGCAGATGAAGCGACGATAAAAATTAGCAAAGCCCAGGAACTTTTGCAGACTTTTCAGAGATGTCGGCTGAGTCCAATCATGGATGGCTTGGACCTTAACAGGATCCATCTCGATAGTAGAAGGGGAAAAGATGAACCCCAAAAATGAAACCTTCTGCACACCAAAGAGACACTTTGATCCCTTCACAAACAAAGAATTAGCACGCAGGACCTGAAAAACCGTTCTGACCTGCTTCACATGAGACTCCCAATCATCAGAGAAGATCAAAATGTCATCCAAGTACACAATCAGGAATTTATCCAGGTACTCTCGGAAGATGTCATGCATAAAGGACTGAAACACTGATGGAGCATTGGCAAGTCCGAATGGCATTACTAGATACTCAAAATGACCCTCGGGCATATTAAATGCAGTTTTCCATTCATCGCCTCGCTTAATTCGCACAAGATTATACGCACCACAAAGATCTATCTTGGTGAACCAACTAGCCCCCTTAATCCGAGCAAACAAATCAGATAACAACGGCAAGGGGTACTGAAATTTAACCGTGATCTTATTTAGAAGGCGGTAATCTATACAAGGTCTCAGCGAACCATCCTTCTTGGCTACAAAAAAGAACCCTGCTCCTAATGGCGACGATGACGGGCGAATATGCCCCTTTTCCAGGGACTCCTTCACATAACTGCGCATAGCGGCGTGCTCAGGCACAGATAAATTAAACAATCGGCCTTTTGGGAACTTACTACCAGGAATCAAATTGATAGCACAATCACAATCCCTATGCGGAGGTAGGGCATCGGACTTGGGCTCATCAAATACATCCCGGTAATCAGACAAGAACTCTGGAACCTCAGAAGGGGTGGATGACGAAATTGACAGAAATGGAACATCACCATGTACCCCCTGACATCCCCAGCTGGACACCGACTTGGATTTCCAATCTAATACTGGATTATGGACTTGTAGCCATGGCAACCCCAACACGACCACATCATGCAGATTATGCAACACCAGAAAGCGAATAACCTCCTGATGTGCAGGAGCCATGCACATGGTCAGCTGGGTCCAGTACTGAGGCTTATTCTTGGCCAAAGGCGTAGCATCAATTCCTCTCAATGGAATAGGACACTGCAAGGGCTCCAAGAAAAACCCACAATGCTTAGCATACTCCAAGTCCATCAAATTCAGGGCAGCGCCTGAATCCACATATGCCATGACAGAATACCATGACAAAGAGCAGATCAAGGTAACGGACAGAAGAAATTTTGACTGTACTGTACCAATGGTGGCAGACCTAGCGAACCGCTTAGTGCGCTTAGGACAATCAGAGATAGCATGAGTGGAATCACCACAGTAGAAACACAGCCCATTCAGACGTCTGTGTTCTTGCCGTTCAACTCTGGTCAAAGTCCTATCGCACTGCATAGGCTCAGGTTTAAGCTCAGGTAATACCGCCAAATGGTGCACAGATTTACGCTCACGCAAGCGTCGACCAATCTGAATGGCCAAAGACATAGACTTATTCAAACCAGCAGGCATAGGAAATCCCACCATGAAATCCTTAAGGGCTTCAGAGAGACCCTTTCTGAACATAGCTGCCAGCGCAGATTCATTCCATTGAGTGAGCACGGACCACTTTCTAAATTTCTGACAATATAACTCTATCTCATCCTGACCCTGACAAAGAACCAGCAAATTTTTTTCTGCCTGATCCACAGAATTAGGCTCATCGTACAGCAATCCGAGCACCAGGAAAAACGCATTGATATAACTTAATGCAGGATCTCCTGACGCAAGAGAAAATGCCCAGTCCTGAGGGTCGCCACGCAAAAAAGAATTAATGATCAAAACCTGTTGAACTGGATCACCAGAGGAGCGAGGTTTCAAGGCCAGAAATAGTTTACAATTCTTTTTGAAACTCAGAAACTTAGTTCTATCACCAAAAAACAAATCAACAAATCAGGAATAGGAATTCTTGGTTCTAACATAGATTTCTGATCAATAGTGTCTTGAATCTTTTGTACTCTTGCCGAGAGCTGGTCCACACATGAAGACAGACTTCTAATGTCCATTGCTACACCTGTGTCCTGAACCACCCAAATGTCTAGGGGAAAAAAAGGCAAAACACAGTGCAGAGAAAAAAAAATGGTCTCAGAACTTCTTTTTTCCCTCTATTGAGAATCATTAGTACTTTGGCTTCCTGTACTGTTATGATTAGGCAACTCAGTACCACAGTGAACATAGAGGTCAGAGCACATACAGTGACCTGACAATAACCCAAAAACATAGAACGAGCTCTGAGACGTGGGAACTCTGTTGACCGCAATCCCTAATCCTATCCAACAACACTAGAGGCAGCCGTGGATTGCGCCTAACGCTACCTATGCAACTCGGCACAGCCTGAGAAACTAGCTAGCCTGAAGATAGAAAATAAGCCTACCTTGCCTCAGAGAAATACCCCAAAGGAAAAGGCAGCCCCCCACATATAGTGACTGTGAGTAAGATGAAAAGACAAACGTAGAGATGAAATAGATTTAGCAAAGTGAGGCCCGACTTTCTGAACAGAGCGAGGATAGGAAAGGTAACTTTGCGATCAACACAAAACCCTAAAAACCACGCAAAGGGGGCAAAAAGACCCTCTGTACCGAACTAACGGCACGGAGGTACACCCTCTGCGTCCCAGAGCTTCCAGCAAACAAATAGATAAGCTGGACAGAAGAAAAGCAAACAAAATAGCAAAGGAAAACTTAGCTATGCAGAGCAGCAGGCCACAGGAACGATCCAGGAGGAAAACAAGTCCAATACTGGAACATTGACAGGAAGCCAGGATCAAAGCACTAGGTGGAGTTAAGTAGAGCAGCACCTAACGACCTCACCACATCACCTGAGGGAGGAAACTCAGAAGCCACAGTACCACTTCCCTCCACCAACGGAAGCTTACAGAGAGAATCAGCCGAAGTACCACTTGTGACCACAGGAGGGAGCTCTGCCACAGAATTCACAACATATCTGTACCAATCATCCTCAGCCGGAGTAAGGGTAGGTGCTCACGGTCAGTAAATGATGCGGGGTTGGACGTTGCGTACTTGTGCAGCGGCCAGATGTTACAGCATAGTGAATGGGATTTCAAGAAATCCCATCCCATGCCCAGTATATGTGCACAGACGCCCACAGCTTGCCCATGGAGACGGACATGTGGCGCATTTTTCCAGCATGTCAATTTATCTTTATTTGTCTCCACAAGATAAATTTCACGTGTACAATGTATTGGATGTAGTGAATCCGCATGGTTCAATGAATGGGATTTATTATGATGGAATATAGGCTGAACTGGATGGACAAATGTCTTTTTTCGGCCTTACTAACTATGTTACTATGTAACTATGATTCACCTGAGTACAATAGTCAGCAGCGCTCTGGATGCAGCGGACATATGAGGCATCCAAAGCGCTGCCAACTAGGGTTGAGCAACTTTTGTTTTTTTAGGATCGGGTCGGGTTTCACGAAACCCGACTTTCTCAAAAGTCGGGTCGAGTGAAATCGGCCGATCCTATTAAAAAGTCGGGGTCGGCCGAAACCCAATGCAGTGCAATGGGATACTAATGGTTCCCAGGGTCTGGAGGAGAGGAAACTCTCCTTCAGGCCCTGGGATCCATATTTATGTGTAAAATAAAGAATAAAAATAATAGGGATATACTCGCCCTCGGACGCACCCTGGTACTAACCGGCAGCCTTCCTTCCTAAGAATGAGCGTGTGAAGGACCTTCAATGACGTCGCGGCTTGTGATTGGTCGCGTGACCGCTCATGTGACCGCTCACGCGACCAATCACAAGCCGCGACGTCATCGAAGGTCCTTCACGCGCTCATTCTTAGGAATGGAAGCTGCCGGTTACAGCGGTTAGTACCAGGGCGCATCCGAGGGTGAGTATATCCCTATTTTTTATTTTTATTCTTTATTTTACACATAAATATGGATTCCGATACCGCAAATATCGGCCGATATCCGATACTTACGGTATCGGAATGAAATACGACTTTTGCGCGAAGATCGCCGACCTCATGGCCGACCCCACACAGGGATCGGGTCGGGTTTCATGAAACCCGACTTTGCCAAAGGTCGGCGACTTCTGAAAATGGCCGACCCGTTTCGCCCAACCCTACTGCCAACTACTGAACATTTGCACCTACCATAAAGAGGCCGGGAAGCAAGCATTGAACGACTTCAATATTGTCAATAGAGCTCATTTACCGGCCTGAACTTAGCACTTGTAGATGTACCACCCCAGGGGACCGGTTGTTACAGTGATGTTGCCTTCCTTTCGGAGAGGGTGATATCACGCTTGGAAGCAAAGAGGATTCTCTTTACCAGGTAAGGCACTCACATTCAACACAATCTGAATTCAGGCCAGAAGGGGGAGCTCAAGACCCGGATTCAGGGGAGCTTTCCTTAGCTATAGGCTTACTGGTCTGGAGAAGGAGTTAGACAGTCTAGAGGAGAGAGTGAGAGGAGAAAGACGTCGGGAACAGACAGAGGGGCCGAGCAGCCACGTGGGAGCTGTGATCCCTGGAAAGAGTGAGAATTTGAAGGAGTTGAATAGTGGAGGAGCTTAGAGGAAAGGAGCACAGAGGAGGAAGAGGCTCAGCAGTGGAACAGCAGAAGGACACCCTCAGAGCCAGAGCGCAGAAACCGGGAGCCAGAGGTTGTGTTGTTCTCCAGGATGCGCGACAGAACCGGAGGGCATAGGACTGTATGTCAATTGCCCGCATCAAGTCTGAGGTGAATCAGTAACCTGAGAGCCCGGGTCATGATAGAGACCCTATAAACCGTCGTCTCGCACTGCCTATTGTACAGACACCTGTCTTAGGACAGGAGAGAGGGGACTTTGCAACCAAGATTCAAGCGGCAGGGACCTCGCCAACTAAAGTATCGCAAGTAGGAAAGGCTTATGGACCTCAGCTGGGAGAGGGATCCCCTATTGCTTCCAAGCCGGCCGGACCACAGCTACCCTGCACTTGGTACCCTGGACTGAGGACTGCTTTCATCAATAAACCAGGTAAAGACTGCGAACCCGTGTCCTCGTTCTTTGCCATACCATCCACCACACCATCGGTGCCCTACACCTGGGAAGCCCTGGGGACCCCGCTTCACCTGTGGGGAGCGTCACCATCTTGCTGCATACCATCACCCCAGAGGACCCCTTTAAGCAGCGTCGGTCCCCAATGACCAAACACCACAGGTGGCGTCACAAACAATAAACTTTATTCATAAAACCCCTAAAAGACATTCCCCTTAAATTGGGTGCCCAGGGCCACGGACCAGGTCGCAGCCACTGTGACATCCCCTTTAAGTACCGGACCTGGTACTGAGTACCCCACGGCCCTTGCGGGCGTTCCATAGATACAATAGAATGTTTCTGTGTGATGTGTGATATGTAAGCATTTGGGGCCCCACTTTTTTCTCAGGGCCCCCTTTGTCTAAAACTGGCCCTGGTAGTTGGTTAGTAAAGCCAGCAATACAGTATGCCTAAGCTTACAGTAAACATTATCCAGTGAAGCAGTCCTGACTCCCCCGTAAGCACATATTAGACTAGGCTGAATCTGCATGCATTTAGGCTTGGGAATAGGTGGCTGCTAGTCAGAAAAAATAAAAATGGCTGCTAGATTATCTAACATTGCAGCCCGCTTCATGTCAATTTATCTTGCAAAGACGCTCCGTCTCTGCAAGATAAATTATTATTATTTATTTATATAGCACCATTGATTCCATGGTGCTGTACATTAGAAGCGGTTACATACAAGTTACAGATATCACTTACAGTAAGCAGACTAACAATGACAGACTGATACAGAGGGGCGAGGACCCTGCCCTTGGGGGCTTACATTCTACAGGATTATGGGGAAGGAGACAGTAGGTTGACGGTTGCTGGAGCTCCGGTCTTGGTGAGGCAGTATCTCCGGTAGTGATGAGGAGGCAGCGGAGTCAGTGCAGGCTGTAGGCTTTCCTGAAGAGATGGGTTTTCAGGTTCCAAATATAGATGAAAAAGAGGACAGCGCCACTGTGCTTGACAAAGGTCTTCTGACCGAAACGTTGCCGCAGAAGGCAGAATTAAATGTGAGCTGCTTTTTCACTTCCTGGTGTGGCGCTGTCCTCTTTTTCATCTATATTTGGATTCTCTTTCTGGGATGGACCCCCTGGTGAGGACGTGTGCCCTGATGTCCATAGAGACGGTACTGTTGTAGGGTGCGGCCAGACGAAATCTTTTTGGATACTGGGTTTTCAGGTTCCGTCTGAAGGATCCGAATGTGGTTGATAGTCGGATGTGTTGGGGCAAAGAATTCCAGAGGATGGGGGATATTCGGGAGAAGTCTTGGAGGTGGTTGGGTGAGGAGCGAATAAGTGTGGAGGAGAGAAGGAGGTCCGGGGAGGACCGGAGATTACGTGAGGGAAGATATCAGGAGATTAGTTCAGAGATATATGGAAGAGACAGGTTATGGATGGCTTTGTAGGTCAGTATTAGTAATTTGAACTGGATACGCTAAGGGAATGGGAGCCAGTGAAGAGATTTGCAGAGGGGTGAAGTGGAGGAGTAGCGAGGAGAGAGATGAATTAGTCAGGCAGCAGAGTTAAGGATGGACTGGAAAGGTGCAAGGGTGCTAGCAGGGAGGCCGCAGAAAAGGATGTTGCAGTAGTCAAGGTGGGAGATGATAAGGCATCAATACAAGCATATTAGTAGATTGATGGTTGAGGAAAGGGCAGATTCTGGAGATATTTTTGAGCTGGAGGCTACAGGAGGTGGAAAGAGCTTGGATGTGCGGTTTGAAGGACAGGGCAGAGAAGAAGGTTACTCCGAGCCAGTGGACTTCCGGTACGGGGGAAAGCATGATGTCATTGATTGCAATGAATAGGTCAGGTAAGGAAGATCTATGAGATGGAGGAAAGATAATTAGATCAGATTTGTCCACATTGAGTTTGAGGAAGCGAGAGGAGAAGAAGGAGAATATGGATGATAGACACTCCGGGATTCTGGACAGCAGAGCGGTGACGTCTGGGCCAGAGAGGTAGATCTGAGTGTCATCAGCATAGAGGTGATACTGGAATCCATGGGACTTTATGAGTTGTCCCAAGCTATGTCTACAGATTGAGAAGAGTAGGAGTCCTAGAACAGAGCCTTGGGGGACTCCAACAGAGAGAGGGTGGGATGAGAAGGTAGTGTGGGAGTGGGAGACGCTGAATGTGCGGTTGGAAAGGTATGAGGAGATCCAGGATAGGGCAAGGTCTTTTATGCCAAAGGAGGAGAGGATCTGTAGTAGGAGGCAGTGGTCAACTGTAAATAAATAAATATCACCGTCCAATCTATAGGGCGCGGTGATTTTGCATGGTTGAATGAACGTGTGCTGCGTCCAACATGCTGCTGTATCCTGAATGTGGAAATATACCCCGCCGATGGCTATGGTCCAGGTGATGACTGAGCTCATGTCCTGGCTTCTGTGCCTTTTGTATTTTCTTGCTGAGTCACAGCAGATCACATATTCCTCTCCCTCTATGTATCTGGCTTCTCCCTTCCCTCTGTCCAAACAGTCTTCCTATATTCAGCTCCTATGTCATTTTTGGTTCCTTCCTCTATTGCCTCTGGTCAAGGTTAGACGGCAGCGTCCGTTCACACATGTTTTTATAGCAGATTCCTGTAGCATGAGTTCCTTCTTTTTTTTTTCTCAACTGAATTTTTATTGATGTTTTTATAATACAATACAAAACAATATAATTAAGGCCGGGTTCACATTGCGTTGCTAGCGTCCGTTAGACGGACTACGTTACACCGCGGCATAATGCAGTCCGTTAACGCCGCCATTAATTCCTATGTCAGACGCATCAGTAGCGCACGCCCACAATGGGCGTGCGCTAGCGATGTGCAGTCATTGAGTGACGGACCCTGAGACGCCGGCTGCAGCGTTTCCGGGTCCGTCACTGCTAGCGCAGATAGAGCTAGCAGATGCTCTATCTGCGCTAGCGCAATGGAATGTCGGCACTTGCATTAACAGCAGCCCGTTAACGTATGTGTTGAACGGGCTGCTGTTAACGCAATGTGAACCCGGCCTAATACTTATAGGAGAGAGGAAAAAAGGTGGGGTAAGGAAGGAGAGAGAATTAGGAAGGGGAAGAACTGGGAACTACAAGCGACATGGGAAAGTTAACTACTAAGGTCCTACTGGTAAATGTGCACCCTATATAACCAATTTAATTTCAAACAGAAAATGAAGTACTGCATGTATCATTAGGGATCATATGTCTAATCGGTGTATATATATTTACATATACACATACATATATATATATATATATATATACACATACATACATACATAAATCAAGCTAAGGGGAAGGAGGAAAAACATTATTCCAAAGGTGCCATCTCTTGGTATACGTTATAAATTTGTTCCATCTTAAAGCAAACGAGGATTCAAAAACTCTATGAGAAGAAATGCTCTTTGTAACATCTGAAATTTTGGGAATATCCTTCTGTTTCCACCTTGAAACAATCAGTAATTCTGTGACCGATAAAATATGAATAATTATATGTCTAAATTGGAAAGGAATATTTTGAATACCAAGAGATAACAATGCAAGATGCGGTGTAAGATTAACATTAATTTTGGTGATTCTTGAAATGAGCTCAGATATTTCAATCCATAGAGATCTTATTACAGGACATTCCCAAAAATGTGAAATAAATGGCCATGATGGCCACATTCCCTCCAGCAAAATCTTGATTGTGTTGGAAAGACTTTGTGCAGTTTTACTGGTGTGAAGTAACACCTAGAAAATAATTTAAAGTACGCTTCATGTAGAAGAGCACAAGAAGTAGAGTAACAAGTTATCTTAAATGCTTTGACCCAACTATCTGGGCTATGGGCCAGTCCATAGCTTCAATGCCTTCATCTTGCAGGAACGGCTGACACACTCCAGCCACATGAGATCTGGCATTGTCCTGCATTAGGAGGAACCGAGGGCCAATCGCACCAGCATATGGTCTCACAAGGGGTCTGAGGATTTCATCTCGGTACTTAATGGCAGTCAGTCTACCTCTGGCAAGCACATTGAGGGCTGTGCGGCCCTCCAAAGAAATGCCACCCCACACCATTACTGACCCACTGCCAAACCAGTCATGCTGAAGGATGTTGCAGGCAGCAGATCGCTCTCCACGGCGTCTCCAGACTGTCACGTCTGTCACATGTGCTCAGTGTGAACCTGCTTTCATCTGTAAAGAACAAAGGGCGAATTTGCCAATCCTGGTGTTTTCTGGCAAATGCCAAGCATCCTGCATGGTGTTGGGCTGTAAACACCACCCCCATCTGTGGATGTCGGGCACTCAGACCATCCTCGTGGAGTCGGTTTCTAACCGTTTGTGTAGACACATGCACATTTGTGGCCTGCTGGAGGTCATTTTGCAGGGCTTTGGCAGTGCTGCTCTTATTTCTCTTTGCACAAAGGCTGAGGTAGCGGTCCTGCTTCTGGGTTGTTGCCCTCCTACAGCCCACTTCATGTTTCCTGGTGTACTGGCCTGTCTCCTGGTAGGGCCTCTAGCCTCTGGACACTACGCTAACAGACACAGCAAACCTTCTTGCCACAGCTCACATTGATGTGCCATCTTGGATGAGCTGCACTACCTGAGCCACTAGTGTGGGTTGTAGAGTCCGTCTCATGCTACCACGAGTGTGAAAGCACAACCAACATTCAAAAGTGATTAAAACATCAGCCAGAAAGCATTGGTACTGAGATGTGGTCTGTGGTCCCCACCTGCAGAACCACTCCTTTATTGAGTGTGTCTTGATAATTGTCAATAATTCCATCTTTTGTCTATTCCATTTGCACAGCAGCATGTGAAATTGATTGTCAAACAGTGTTGCTCCCTAAGTAAACAGTTTGATTTCACAGAAGTTTGATCTACTTGGAGTTATATTCTATTGTTTAAGTGTTCCCTTTATTTTTTTTGAGTAGTGTATGTGCTCTCCTTAAGAATTCAATGTCTTCATTAAAGGATGCATAAAGCTCACTAGTCTTTCATTTATTATTGTTAGAAGGGTTGTTTAAGAGATCCACCACTTCCTCAGGAAGTATGAGGGGAAGCTTAAAAAGAGTTCCTTTTTTAAACCATGACTCCTATAGACTTGTAGAAAGCAATGTACGTCTGTTGCTACCTGTCCTATATGTGAGTATGAGCAGTGTTCAGTGAGGTAGGAACACTTGCTAATATTAAACCCAGCAACTAGGATGACTGGATCTCTTGTTTGGAAAGACAGATCTTGGTATTGTCGTCTTCTAGGAAATAGATTTTGGCACACCTACTCAAGTGTGTGCATTATGCACAATAGAGAACTGTAAACTGTATTGCAAGCCGTTTTATCCTGTGCACTAGTGCAGAGCTTAGTCTAAAAAAAGTTAACCTAGGCAGTATGTTATGGGCATAGCACTGTATATTGATATGTTAATATACAGTAGTGTTCAAAATAATAACAGTCCAAGAGAACTAACCAGATTAATCACTGTTTTTGGTATAAATTATATTACCATATGTCAAACAATTTACCAGTTGGTGCAGTAGTTTCTAAGAAAACCAGCAGACTAAGCATTAATAATCTGCATGTTTTTAAGTCTGTGTGTTAGAATAATTAATTGAAAGGGGTGTGTTCAGGGCCGCCATCAGGGCATTACTGCCCTGACTGGTGTATGAGGCCCGCTCAGCAGAGGGGGCCCGCATAGGGCCCCATCTCTTCTGCTCCGGGCCCCAGCGGCAGGATTCTGCCAGTGCTGTAAATGAACCTGTGTCCGAGACGCAGGTTCAGTTACCCTATTGCCGTGCAGGCCTGCATGGCAATAGTTAAAGCCGCCAGCCAATCAGAGGCTGGCAGCTGACGTCAGCGCAGACACCACCGGCGTATGACATCATTGTCATTCGCTAGTGAGTGCACTTATGAAACGCCTGGAGGGATCATTGCCACAGGAGAATGGCAAGGTAAGGAAGAAGGTTTTTTTTTATTTTTTATTTTTATTGAAAACGGCAAGCCACAATCTGTTTCACCAGCAGGATGGAGACACATGGACCATGAGTCTACATCCTGCCCAGGGAAGAATGGAGACATAGGGCAGAATGGAGACACGGGTCAGAATGGGAGACACGGGGAAGAATGGAGACAAGGGTCAGGATTGGAGACACAGGGGCAGGATGGAGACACGGGGCAGGATGGAGACATGAAGGCAGGGTGGGAGACATGGGGCAGGATGGAGACACGGGGCAATATGGAGACACGGGGGAATATTTAGACACAGAGGCAGGATGGGAGACATGGGGGCAGAATGGGAGACAGAGGGCAGAATGGAGACAAGGGGCAGAATGGAGACACAGGGCAGGATGGGAGACATGAGGGCAGGATGGGAGACACGGGGCAGGATGGAGACAAGAAGGTAGGATGGGAGACATGGGGCAGGATGGAGACATGGATGCAGGATGGTAGACACAGGGGCAGAATGGAGACACGGGGGCAGGATGGGAGACATGGAGGGCAGGATGGGAGACACAGGGGCAAGATGCAAGATACGGAGCAGGATGGGAGACACGGAGGCAGGATGGAGACATGGAGGCAGGATGGGAGACACGGGGCAGGATGGAGACACAGGAGCATGATGGAGACACAGGGGGCAGGATGGGAGACTTGGGAGCAGGATGGGAGACACAGGGGCAGGATGGAGACACAGGGGGCAGAATGGAGACAAAGGGGGCAGGATGGAGACACGGGGCAGGATGGAGACATGGGCAGGATGGAGACAGAAGGGGCAGGAATATGGGGCAGGATGGAGACAGATGGTGCAGGATCATGGGGCAGGATGGAGACAGATGGGGCAGGATAGAGACAGATGGGGCAGGATCATGAGGCAGGATCATGGGGCAGGATGGGGACACATGGTGCAGGATCATGGGGCAGGATGGAGACAGATGGGCAGGAATATGGGGCAGGATGGAGACAGATGGTACAGGATCATGGGGCACAATGGAGACAGATGGGGCAGGATGGAGACAGATGGGGCAGGATGGAGACAGATGGGGCAGGATCATGAGGCAGGATCATGGGGCAGAATGGAGACACATGGTGCAGGATCATGGGGCAGGATGGAGACACATGGTGCAGGATCATGGGACAGATGGGGCAAGATCATGGGACAGATGGAGCAGGATGGGGAGATCATACGAGGCAGGATGGAACATCACATGGGCAGATTGGATACTCATGAGGGCAGGATGTGAGAACATATGGGGCAAGGATGGGAGAACATATGGCTGGAGCCAGGAATGAGACACACTGGGGCCAGGATGGGGGATATTATTACCATAAGGGCTAATTAAGAAATATTATTACTGCAGTGGTGTATTTATTTTATTTTTTAAGGATATTGTTTTAAAAGGGGGAAGTGGTCCTGTTACTGTGCAGAGCGACACTGTTGCTATTTTTCTTCATCTGGTGTAGTTTAGAATAAAAAAAATAAATAAGTAATGTGTTCTGCGGGTGGTGCTCTAGATAACTGTGTTATTTCCTGCAGTGATGAGCTCTGGCTGGAAGAAGTGACGGCGATTTGTGCTGGATGAAGATGAAAAGCAAAGATGAAGCACTTCACCTAGAGACGTCACAGGTGAGTCAGTGTGTTACCTGTACACTGACACTATACACTGTATACTAAATACAGCGGTCCTGTGTACAATATCACCAGTGATCACTGTATTACCTTTACACTATACACTATATAAAGAGCTCCTGTGTATAATGTCACCGGTGATCACTGTATTACCTGTACATAGACACTGCATACTAAGTACAGTATTAAAGTATTTAGTCACTATGTGGTGGTAATATGTTGTCCAGCCATGGTGTGGCGGTATTTGTTCCTTGTATGTGCTATTATTTGGTCACTATGTGGTGGTAGTATGTGGTCTGGTTATAATGTGGTGATATTTGTCCCTTGTATATAAAATTATTCGGTCACTGTGGTGGTAATATGTCGTCTGGACATGGAGTGGCAGTATTTGATTTTTGTATGTTGTATTATAGGTCACTATGTGGTGGTAATATGGTGTCTGGTCATGGTGCAGTGATATTTGCCCCCTGTATGTTATATTATTGGTCATTTCAAACATTGAAAAATAAATTAAAATATACCTAAACTGTATTGGATATTTCAACAAATGTTTAGTAGGTTAGTGTAGAGTAGGCCCTGGCCAAAAGAATCCACCTTGTCATGGTGGTGGCTTTAACCCCTTCACCCTCGGAGCTTTTTCCGCTTTTTCCGCTTTTTCATTTTCGTTTTTTGCTCCCCTCCTTCCCAGAGCCATAACTTTTTTATTTTTCCGTCAATATGGCCATGTGAGGGCTTATTTTTTGTGGGACGAGATGTACTTTTGAACGATACCATTAGTTTTACCATGCCATGTAACAGAAAACGGGAAAGAAATTCCAAGTGTGATGAAATTGCAAAAAAAGTGCAATCTCACACTTGTTTTTTGTTTGGCTTTTTTGCTAAGTTCACCAAATGCTAAAACTAACCTTCCATTATGATTCTCCAGGTCATTACGAGTTCATAAACACCTAACATGTCTAGGTTATTTTTTATCTAAGTTGTGAAAAAAAATTCCAAAGTTTGCTTAAAAAAAAAAATTGCGCGATTTTTCGATACCCGTAGCATCTCCAATTTTCGTGATCTGGGGTCAGGTGAGGGCTTATTTTTTGCGTACCGAGCTGGCATTTTTAATGATACTGTTTTGATGTAGATAAGTTCTTTTGATCGCCCGTTATTGCATTTTAATGCAATGTCGCGGCGACCAAAAAAACGTAATTTTGTCATTTTGATTTTTTTTCTCGCTACGCCATTTAGCGGTTAGGTTAATCCTTTGTTTTTATTGATAGATCGGGCGATTCTGAACGTGGCGATACCAAATATGTGTATGTTTGATTTTTTTTTAATTGTTTTATTTTGATTGGGGCGAAAGGGGGGTGATTTGAACTTTTAGATATTTTTTATTTTTTTTATATTTTTAATCACTTTTTTTTTTAAATTCTGGCATGCTTCAATAGCCTCCACAGGAGGCTAGAAGCATGCACAACTCGATTACCTCTGCTACATTGCAGAAATGCAGGGTTGCTTTGAACGCCGACCACAGGGTGGCGCTCAAAGCAATCGGCCATCAACAACCATAGAGGTCTCAAGGAAACCTCTGGTTGTTATGGCAATGCACTGCTGACCCCCGATCATGTGACGGGGGTCAGCAGTGCGAGCAGTACCGGCCGCGCGGCCGGGAGCGCTAGTTAAATGCCTCTGTCAGTGCTTGACGGCGGCATTTAACTAGTTAATGGGCGCGGGCGGATCGCGATTTCGCTTGCGCTCATTGCACGCACATGTCAGCTGTACAAAACAGCTGACATGTCGCAGCTTTGAGGTGGGCTCACCGCCGGAGCCCACCTCAAAGCAGGGGATCTGCCAGCTGACGTACTATTCCGTCAGCTGGCAGAAAGGGGTTAAAACTCTTTTGGCCAAAGCAAAAGCTGCTGGCTATATGTGTGATCTGGTGATGGGAACTGTTAATGTGTGATTGGTGAGAAGTGGAGTTTTTCCAAGAGAGAGTGGTGGAGCTGTGAACAGTTTGAGGGGTGGAGCCTGGGCGGAGTCTCAAGGGGGCCCCGAAAATTTTGCCTGTTTGGGGCCCCAAAATTCCTAGTGGCAGCCCTGGGTGTGTTCAATATAATAGCAGTGTGGAGTTCAATTAGTGAGGTCAATCATTCTGCAAAGAAACAGGTGTGAATCAGGTGGCCCTTATTTATGGGTGAAGCCAGGCCATGTTGTACATGCATTTCTTCTTGAAAGCCTGAGAAATATGGGTAATTCGACACATTGTTCAGAAGAACAGCGTACTTTGACTAAAATGTTGATTGGATAGTGTAAAACTTATAACGAAGTGCAGACAATGATAGGCTGTTAAGATAAAATGATCTCCAATGCTTTAAAATGGAAAGAAAACCAGAGAGACGTGGAAGAACACAGTAGACTACCATTTGAGTGGATGGAAGAATAGCCAGAATGGCAAAGGCTCAGCCAATGATCGGCTCCAGGATGATCAAAGACAGTCTCATGTTACCTGTGAGTACTGTGACAGTTAGAAGACGCCTGTGAGAAGCTAATCTCTTAGCAAGAAGTCCCCACAAAGTCCCACTGTAAAAAAAACATTCACTGAAGCGGATACAATTTGCCAAAGAACACATCAACTGGCCTGAAGAAACATTTTGTGGACATTTGAAAGTAAAATTGTGGCCCAAAGGCAGCAGACAGTTTGTCAGATGACTGGCAAACTCTGCATTCAAGCCACAGTACACTCTGAAGACAGTGAAGCACGGTGGTGCAAGTATCATGATGGAATATTTCTCTTACTATTGTGCTGGACCTGTTTACCACATACCAGGGATCATGGACCAGTTTGTATATATTAAAATACTTGTAGAGGTCATGCTGCCTTACGCTGAAGAGGATATGCCCTTGAAATGGGTGTTTTAACAAGACAATGACTCTAAACACACCAATAAATGAGCGAAATCTTGGTTCCATTCCAACAGAAGGTTCTGGAGTGGCCAACCCAATCCCCGGACCTTAATCTGATAGAACACTATTGGGAAGACATTAAAAATGCCGTTTCTGAGGCAAAGCCAACATATGCCCAAAAATTGTGGGATGTAGTCCAAGCATCATGGGCTGGAATAACAGGGGACAGGGGCCAGAAGTTGATTGACTCTATGCAACATAGATGTCAAGCCGCTCTAAAACACTGTGGGTGTACAACTAAATATTAGGTTAGTGGTTCACAAGGATGATAAATCCCCCAAAAAAGAAGTACATATTGTTAGAGTTCAAATACAGACACTGCTAATTTTTAGACCAGCCCAATGTAAAAATTTTTTTGTTATTTTCTGTAAAGTAGTTAAAAGTTTATATACATTTCTCTTCATGTTATGAATTAGAAAACTGTGCAATGTTCCCAATGCATGGAAATAAAAACTAGTATAAAGATTTTGTGATTAACTCATGTTTTTGAACACACTGCTATTATTTTGAGCACTACTCAACATGATGCTTTAAAATGCATCACAGACCATATTCAGGATTCATCTGATTTCTGTCTTACATACACTCACCTGCATGAGGCCTCATTTCTGATTTTCCACTGCAATCAATAATCTAATCTTTTCTCTATCCTTTCTCTTCCATGCAAATACTATAAATCTTTGTGGTTACCGACTTCTGCAGGTACTCTGGAATGCAGAAAAGTGGGATTTTTTGGGACAGACACCATGTATTTTAATGAATCAGTTAGCATTCTTTTAACCGATAAAAAATCTTTAACCTCGGGCAACAAATGAGTTAAAGCCTCTAAAGCCTTAATGGTCACCGCTCATTAAATATGGCTGCTTCGTTACACATGCACATTCAGAGCAGGAGGCAGGTCAGGAGGTTTAATGAAGTTCTCGGGGTATTTTTTGCTGACATTAGAAGCTGTCTGAGAATAGGATGGATATTTAATGATAGCTGTCACCAGTGAGATGACAGGTCTGTAGGAGGCCAGATGAAGACAATAGAGGTTTCAAATGCAAACATTTAAGAAGTTCTTCACTTTTAACACAGTATTGATGTATTTTGAAGGATATAATGTATTTATGTTGTATTGAGATGTTTGATTTTGTGAGACAATCTATATAGAGAAGTTATAAAACTATGTAAGATATTGACTCCATTTGTTGAGATGGAACCATTGGGTTCATTGACAGCAGTCATTATAAAATAAAATTAAAGGGATTCTCTGGGAATAGAAAAAATAGCCAAGCGAAATGTCATTATAAATAAACTCCTAAATACCTTTAAAATGGCAATTCACAATTGACTTGTCTAAGGAGTTAATCACAAGAGATTTAAAATGGCCTCCTTGTTACAGTGACAAAAAACAGTTCTAGAATGTTGATAGAACAGGTGCCTGTGTGCATGTGCAGTAAGATGCTCCTTTTCTTCCCTTCATGTGCAGGAAGATGCACTTGCAGTGGATGTTATTATTGATTTAATAGTGGAGATACCAGGAATGCTGAAATAAGTAGCTGACCACACTGCTGTCTACCCTGTCTGTCTAATCTAGTATTGGAGAAACCACGGGTACTAAGGTAAGAAGAGGCTGCTCACACTGCTGTCCATCCTGTCATTCTGATTTAATACTGTAGATACCAAGGGTAGGGTTGAGCGAAACGGGTCGGCCAGATTCAGAAGTCGCCGACTTTTGGCAAAGTTGGGTTTCATGAAACCCGACCCGACCCCTGTGTGGGGTCGGCCATGAGGTCGGCGATCTTCTGATCTGGAATCGGAATTCCGATACCGATTCCCGATATGTTTAAGATATCGGGAATCGGTATCGGAATTCATATTTAAAGGGACACTGTCACCTGAATTTGGAGGGAACAATCTTCAGCCATGGAGGCGGGGTTTTTGGGTGTTTGATTCACCCTTTCCTTACCCGCTGGCTGCATGCTGGCTGCAATATTGGATTGAAGTTCATTCTCTGTCCTCCATAGTACACGCCTGCACAAGGCAAGATTACCTAGGAAGGAAGCGTCTGAGGGCGCGTCCGAGGGTGAGTATATTCCTAATAGGTATATACTCACCCTCGGACGCGCCCTGGTTCTAACCCGCAGCCTTCCTTCCTAAGAATCAGCGCCTGAAGGACCTTAGATGACGTCGCGGCTTGTGATTGGTTGCGTGACGCCCATGTGACCGCTTACGCGACCAATCACAAGCCGCGACGTCATCGAAGGTCCTTCAGGCGCTCATTCTTAGGAAGGAAGGCTGCCGGTAAGAACCAGGGCGCGTCCAAGCGTGAGTATAGCAATATTTTTTATTTTGATTCTTTATTTTACACTTAAATATGGATCCCAGGGCCTGAAGGAGAGTTTCCTCTCCTTCAGACCCTGGGAACCATTAGAAACCCAATGCACTGCATTGGGTTTCGTGTTTCGGCCGACCCCGACCCCGACTTTTCTATAGGATCGGCCGATTTCATTCGACCCGACTTTTGAAAAAGTCGGGTTTCGTGAAATCCGACCCGATCCTATAAAAAGAAAAGTCGCTCAACCCTAACCAAGGGTGCTGAGGTAAGAAAAAGCTGCTGTTCAACCTGTCTGTTTGATCAAATACTGGATATACCAGGAATGCTGAAGTAAGCAGTTATAGTATCACCTGTATAATGTACAGTCTGCTGTATATACATTATGTATGTGTTACTGCGACTGCTGTGTATACATTTTATAGGTGTTACTGCCACTGCTGTATATACAATATATAGGTGATACTGCGACTGCTGTATATACAAAATATAGGTGATACTGCAATTGCTGTATATACATTACAGTTGTGCTTAAAGGTTTAAATACCCTGGCAGAATTTTTGCTTTCTTGGCCATTTTGAATGATAACACCAAACTTTTTTCTCCACTCATGGTTATTGGTTGGGTGAAGTCATTTATTGCCAAACTACTGTGTTTTCTCTTTTTAAATCATAATGCCAACCCCAAACATCCAATTGACCCTGATCAAAGGTTACATACCCCATTTTTTAATATCATGTATTGCCCCCTCTATCATCAATGACAGCTTGAAGTCTTTTATGGTAGTCGTGGATGAGGTTCTTTATATTTTCAGACGGTAAAGCTGCTCACTCTTCTTGGCAAACAACCTCCAGTTCCTGTAAATTCCTGGGCTGTCTAGCATGAACTGCATGCTTGAGATCTCCCCAGAGTGGCTCAATGATATTGAGTTCAGAAGACTGAGATGGCCACTCCAGAACCTTTACTTAGCTCTGCTGTAGCCAATGACAGGTCGACTTGGCCTTGCGTTTTGGATCATTGTCATGTTGGAACGTCCAAGTACATCGCATGCACAGCTTACGGGCTGATGATGATGATTATTATTATACATTTTTATAGCGCCATTTATTCCATGGCGCTTTACATGTGAAAAGGGGGCAAATATAGACAAATCAATAAGCATTAGCAAAAAAGAAGGTACTAACAGGTACAGAAGGAAGGAGGACCCTGCCCGCGAGGGCTCACAATCTGCAGGGGATGGGTGAGGATACACTAGGAGAGGGTAGAACTGGTCGTGCGGCGGTTTAGTAGGTTGAGGATCACTGCAGGCTTGTCGGAAGAGGTGAGTCTTAAGGTTTTTTTTCAAGGTTTCTATGGTAGGCGAGAATCTGATGTGTTGGGGTAGAGAGTTCCAGAGTATAGGGGAAGCACGGGAGAAGTCTTGGATGCGGTTGTGGGAAGAACAGATAAAAGGGAGTAGAGAAGGAGATCTTGTGAGGATCGAAGGTTGCATGTAGGTAAGTACCGGGAGACCATATTGCAGATGTATGGAGGAGACTGGTTGTTCATGGCTTTGTGTTGTGAATTCTGTGGTCAAGCTCCCTCCTGTGGTCATGAGTGGTACTTCGGCTGGTTCTGTCTATGAGCTTCCTCTGGTAGATGTGAGTGTGGCTGATGCTTCTGAGTTTCCTTCCTCAGGTGACGAGGTTAAGTCGTTAGGTGCTGCTCTATTTAACTCCACCTAGTTCTTTGTTCCTGGCCTCCAGTCAATGTTCCAGTATTGGTCTTGCTGTCTCCTGGATCGTTCTTGTGGCCTGTCTGCCCTGCATAAGCTAAGTTCTGCTTGTGTTACTTTTGTTTGCTATTTTTTCTGTCCAGCTTGCTATATTGGTTTGTCTTGCTTGCTGGAAGCTCTGGGACGCAGAGGAAGCACCTTCGTACCGTTAGTCGGTGCGGAGGGTCTTTTTGCGCCCTCTGCGTGGTTGTTTGTAGGTTTTTGTGCTGACCGCAAAGCTATCTTTCCTATCCTCGGTCTATTTAGTAAGTCGGGCCTCACTTTGCTAAAATCTATTTCATCTCTGTGTTTGTGTTTTCATCTTTGCTCACAGTCATTATATGTGGGGGGCTGCCTTTTCCTTTGGGGAAATTTCTCTGAGGCAAGGTAGGCTTATTTTTCTATCTTCAGGGCTAGCTAGTTTCTCAGGCTGTGCCCGAGGCGCCTAGGGTCTGGTCAGGAGCGCTCCACGGCTACCTCTAGTGTGGTGTGATAGGATTAGGGATTGCGGTCAGCAGAGTTGCCACGTCTCAGAGCTCGTCCTATGTGATTAGCAACTATCGGTCATTTTCTGTGCTCGTAACCACCAGGTCCGTTGTGGTTCTGAATCACCTGCTCATAACAGTACTGGAGGCCCAAAGTACTAATGCTTCTCAATAGAGGGAAAAGAGAAGTTCTGAGACCATTTTTTTTCTTTTTTACTGTGTTTTGTCTTTTTTTTCCCCTTTACATCAGGGTGGTTCAGAACACAGGTGTAGACATGGACATTCAAGGTCTGTCCTCTTTGATGGATAATCTCGCTATAAGTGTACAGAACATTCAAGATTTAGTGGTTCAGAATCCTATGTTAGAACTTAAAATTCCTATTCCTGAGTTATTTTCTGGAGATAGAGCTAAGTTTCTGAATTTCAAAAATAATTGTAAACTATTTCTGGCTTTGAAACCCCGCTCCTCTGGTGACCCAGTTCAACAAGTCAAGATCATTATTTCTTTATTACGTGGCGACCCTCAAGACTGGGCATTTTCCCTTGCGCCAGGAGTTCCTGCATTATGTGATATTGATGCGTTTTTTCTGGCGCTCGGGTTGCTTTATGATGAACCTAATTCAGTGGATCAGGCAGAGAAAATCTTGCTGGCTCTGTGTCAGGGTCAGGATGAGGTAGAGATATATTGTCAGAAATTTAGGAAGTGGTCTGTGCTCACTCAATGGAATGAATGTGCTCTGGCAGCAATTTTCAGAAAGGGTCTCTCTGAAGCCCTTAAGGATGTCATGGTGGGATTTCCTATGCCTGCTGGTCTGAATGAGTCTATGTCTTTGGCCATTCAGATCGATCGACGCTTGCGTGAGCGTAAAACTGTGCACCATTTGGCGGTATTACCTGAGCATAAACCTGAGCCTATGCAGTGTAATAGGACTTTGACCAGAGCTGAACGGCAAGAACACAGACGACGGAATGGGCTGTGTTTTTACTGTGGTGATTCCACTCATGCTATCTCTGATTGTCCTAAGCGTATTAAGCGTTTCGCTAGGTCTGCCACCATTGGTACGGTACAGTCGAAATTTCTTTTGTCAGTTACTTTGATCTGCTCTTTGTCATCCTTTTCTGTCATGGCATTTGTGGATTCAGGCGCTGCCCTGAATTTGATGGACTTGGAGTTTGCTAGGTGCTGTGGGTTTTTCTTGGAGCCCTTGCAGCATCCTATTCCATTGAGAGGAATTGATGCTACGCCTTTGGCCAAGAATAAGCCTCAGTATTGGACCCAACTGACCATGTGCATGGCTCCTGCGCATCAGGAGGATATTCGCTTTTTGGTGTTGCAGAATCTGCATGATGTGGTCGTGTTGGGGTTGCCATGGCTACAAGTCCATAACCCAGTATTGGATTGGAAATCAATGTCTGTGTCCAGCTGGGGTTGTCAGGGGGTACATGGTAATGTTCCATTTCTGTCTATTTCATCATCCACCCCTTCTGAGGTCCCAGAGTTCTTGTCAGATTACTGGGATGTATTTGATGAGCCCAAGTCCAGTGCCCTACCTCCGCATAGGGATTGCGATTGTGCTATCGATTTGATTCCTGGTAGTAAGTTTCCTAAAGGTCGACTGTTTAATTTGTCTGTACCTGAGCACGCCGCTATGCGGAGTTACGTAAAGGAATCCTTGGAGAAGGGTCATATTCGCCCCTCGTCGTCGCCATTGGGGGCAGGGTTCTTTTTTGTGGCCAAGAAGGATGGTTCGTTGAGACCTTGTATTGATTACCGCCTTCTAAATAAAATCACAGTCAAATTTCAGTACCCCTTGCCGCTGCTGTCTAATTTGTTTGCTCGGATTAAGGGGGCTAGTTGGTTCACCAAGATAGATCTTCGTGGTGCGTATAATCTTGTGCGTATTAAACAGGGCGATGAATGGAAAACAGCATTTAATACACCCGAGGGCCATTTTGAGTACCTGGTTATGCCATTCGGGCTTTCTAATGCTCCATCAGTGTTTCAGTCCTTTATGCATGACATCTTCCGAGAGTACCTGGAGAAATTCCTGATTGTATACTTGGATGATATTTTGGTCTTCTCGGATGATTGGGAGTCTCACGTGAAGCAGGTCAGAATGGTGTTCCAGGTCCTGCGTGCAAATTCTTTGTTTGTGAAGGGGTCAAAGTGTCTCTTTGGTGTTCAGAAGGTTTCATTTTTGGGTTTCATTTTTTCCCCTTCTACTATCGAGATGGATCCTGTTAAAGTTCAGGCCATTTATGATTGGACTCAGCCGACATCTCTGAAGAGTCTGCAAAAGTTCCTGGGCTTTGCTAATTTTTATCGTCGCTTCATCAATAATTTTTCTAGTATTGCTAAACCGTTGACTGATTTAACCAAGAAGGGTGCTGATGTGGTCAATTGGTCTTCTGCTGCTGTGGAAGCTTTTCAAGAGTTGAAGCGTCGTTTTTCTTCTGCCCCTGTGTTGTGCCAACCAGATGTTTCGCTCCCGTTCCAGGTCGAGGTTGATGCTTCTGAGATTGGAGCAGGGGCTGTTTTGTCGCAAAGAAGTTCTGATGGCTCGGTGATGAAACCATGCGCCTTCTTTTCCATGATGTTTTCGCCTGCTGAGCGTAATTATGATGTTGGCAATCGAGAGTTGCTGGCCATGAAGTGGGCATTCGAGGAGTGGCGTCATTGGCTTGAAGGAGCTAAGCATCGCGTGGTGGTCTTGACTGATCGCAAGAACTTGACTTATCTCGAGTCTGCCAAACGGTTGAAAGCTAGACAGGCTCATTGGTCGCTGTTTTTCTCCCGTTTTGACTTTGTGGTTTCCTACCTTCCGGGCTCTAAAAATGTGATGGCGGATGCCCTGTCTAGGAGTTTTGTGCCCGACTCTCCGGGTTTGCCTGAGCCGGCGGGTATTCTCAAAGAGGGGGTAATTTTGTCTGCCATCTCCCCTGATTTGCGGCGGGTGCTGCAAAAATTTCAGGCTAATAGACCTGACCGTTGCCCAGCGGAGAAACTGTTTGTTCCTGATAAATGGACGAGTAGAGTTATCTCTGAGGTTCATTGTTCGGTGTTGGCTGGTCATCCTGGAATCTTTGGGATTTGTGCTCGGGCTAAGCCCTGCTGTTCTCGTGCCAGTGGGTTGCTTTTGCCCTTGCCGGTCCCGAAGAGGCCCTGGACACATATCTCTATAGATTTTATTTCGGATCTCCCCGTCTCTCAAAAAATGTCGGTCATTTGGGTGGTTTGTGATCGCTTCTCTAAGATGGTCCATTTGCTACCCTTGTCTAAATTGCCTTCCTCCTCTGATTTGGTGCCATTGTTCTTCCAGCATGTGGTTCGTTTATGTGGCACCCCTAGGGGTATTTGCCACAAAAATAGTTACTGACAGTAAATGCAAATACTAAAATAGCAAGACTGCACTACCACCTCCGGCCAGAAGGGGGAGCTCCAGAGACTCCCCTTGATCCATTCTGGTCTGAGAGAAGAACTGGCAGTTGGGCTAAGGAGCTGAAAGTGAGAGGTCATACAGTTGAATCTCTAACAGCCCTGTGACTGTTACTAGGCCTAAATCACCGGCCTGAGGAGAAGAGGGATAGAGAAAAAGGACATTGTGAGAACCGGGTAGCATTAATCACTACCCAGAACAGGCGCAAAGACGGATACCGGATCCGTGGCTGTATTCATTACATATAATACAGCAACCGGAAAAACGTGAGGTGATATCAGCTTCACTAGGGTCGGACGCAGCAACAGACACAGAGTTCAGCGGTACTCCTGGAGGGGGTAAGCCGATAAAAGGACTCGGGTTGCCCGTCGAACCAGGACCCGGAGGGGACAGATTGGGCCGGCAGCCAGTTCACATACAGCAGCAGGGCCACACAGATATTGCGTACAATAAGAGGCGAAGACCCCGGCAGGGTCAAAGTAACTCAGAGTTCCCATACAGACTCCGGTGACAGGACTGGTTGTAAATCTTTTTTTGTTAAAGTAAACTGGTTAAACGTTTCAGTGCCTCAGTCTTTCATTTGGACAATAGCCATCTATCCAGGATTGGGATCATCACCGCTGGGAGAACCTGCTGCTGATCAAGTAAGTGCCTGTTCCCTCACGATACCCTTTACACTGTGCATTGCCTGAGGCCACAGCACCGGGTCAAGCCACCCGTGACACCCCCCTCAAGAGACAGACCCCATTGGTCCGGTGCTGGGTACCCCGGTCTCTTGGGCGACACAATTGGCGTCACGAACAGGATCTAGCCAGCCCGTATACCGGGTATTGTGTGCCGTGATTGGAGCCCAAAACTGTGAAAACTTGGATGAAAAATCTTGAAAATTGACTTTATTAAAGAAAAATCCATTCTCCATTGAAAACTATTGAAAGTGACTTTTCTCCATTGGTTATAATGGAGTAAAGATGGCCGCCATCCCCTGAGGTAATCACTTCATAACCGTTAGGCACGAGACTGTTAATTGAGCTACGCCATCACCTGAGCCCCAGTCTAACTGAAAAACTTCAGAATCCGCCATTACAGAGTGCGGTGGGTGGGAGCAGCAGGGGGCGTGTCATTGTGGGCGGCACCAAGCTGAGCGCTCTGACATCAGAGCAAGGGGAAAATCGATCCTGCTGCACAGCGGAACGAATCTACACTATCCCGACGGAAGCGGAGGACCGGAAGGGTCCGGATTAACTAAGGGGGCACAGTATGTCGCAGCACGGAGACGCCGCAGCACCCGGCGACGCTAATGCAGCTGAAAGACAGAGTGTCGATAGAGAGTCCGGTAGCGCAGCGGTGCAAGGAGTGGCGCCCATCATGCCGGTGCTGATGCCATATACCCCAGGTGGCCCGTGGCTTCCAATGTATGAAGGTGAGCCTAATACCCTTGACGATTTCAGAGAAAAGATGCTGGCCCATTTTGACATGTTCCCTGTGGGTGAAGTTCAGCGTGTTAGTCTCCTGATGATGCAGTTAAGTGGCCATGCTAAGCGAGAAGTCACAGCATGGGCAGCTGATCTGAAAGGCACTGTTGAACGCATATTTGCTGGATTAAAAGCTACATTTGAAACCACTGCCAGCAGCAAAGCTAAAATACGATTCTTTAATTGCAAACAAAAAGTTAATGAGGGCGTGAGAGACTTTGCCTTAAACCTGCAGGAAGCCCTTAAATCACTTACACTGGCTGAACCCATTTTTAACACCGGAGCGGATAAACTGCTAAGAGATCAATTTATTGAGGGACTCTACACCCCTTCTCACCGGGGGCATGTGAGCATGCTTGTTTTTAAGAACCCTGAATTGACATTTGCCCAATTAAAGGAGAGCGTTATACGTCTCCAGCTGGCAGAGGCACCTCGGGATCAGGATCCTGCGCAACTCATGGCAGAGGCTCCTCAACAACATGGAGTACCAGTGACATCAGCTATGTCCGGGGCCATTGCTAAGCCCCTGGGGCCCAGTACTAATGAGGCTCTTCAACAAAAGCTTGACTCTTTAACTGATGTTGTTGCTTCAATGGCTAAAACCATGCAGGAGATAAGAGGACCCAAGATGGAGTTGTCAAACCGTAGAGAAGGTGTTCCATGGATGAGACCCCGGAGATACCCGACATGGAGAGGACGACCCCGCGACCGCTACCAACCGGATGGACGGCCCATTTGCCGCCGTTGCCAGCAGCCAGGCCACTTTGCACGAGATTGTGATTTAAACGGGAATCCCCTGGGAATGCGGGCCGCTTCGCAGGAATGAACTTTCAAGGCCCAGCACCCTGGCACGACAGGTACATCGGAGGACGACCCATTATCCCTATCGTGCTGGACGGAATGCCCCTCAACGCTTTGCTGGACACAGGTTCCCAGATTTCATCTATACCGTATATCCTTTATAAGAGGTACTGGGCTGATGCAGATATTGATAAAGGGCCCTCTGATGTTGAACTAGATATATGGGCCAGTAATGGTAAGTTGGTACCGAAACTAGGATTCAGGGAGATGACCATAAAGATTGGTAAAGTAGAATTGAAGAAACAGGGTATAATTGTTGTTGATGTTGACCGGCGGAACTGTGAACCAACTGTATTGATAGGAATGAATGTGTTAGAGAACTGCTTTTCCGAAGTCATTTCTGTCTTACAGCAAATTGCTGAAACTGCCCAATCCTGCCAGCAGAGAGTTCTCCGGAGGGAAATAAAAGTATTGATGTTAAGGCAACAGGTAGAAGTTGCAGGTGGAGAAATCGGCAGTGTGAGGGTAAGTGATCCAACATCTATTGTAATCCCACCAAAAACAGAAATGCTGGTATGGTGTAGAGCAGCCATTGGTACTAAGGGACGAGATTATCAAGCCTTAATAGAACCAGTGTACACCGACAGCAGGCCCACTATACTCACAGCACGAGGGATAGTCGAGGTACACCGGGGACGAGTGCCGGTACGATTTTTGAACTGTGGAGAGGAAGAGGTCACTTTGCCAAGGTATGCTACAATGGCAAAGCTATATACTGTTGACAACAATGCCATCACAACCATTGAGCCCTTAGAACCAACCTGTCAGGTGGAAGGCAATGGCTCAGATGGAGAAATGGAGGATTGGTGCCAACAGCTACACGTGGGCATAAATTCAACACCTACCCATCAAAAACAAAGGGTGTATAGGCTAGTGACGGAATATGAACAAGTCTTCAGTAAACACCCATTGGACTTCGGACGGATAGAAGGGGTAGAACACACAATCCCCACCAGTGACCATCCCCCAATAAAAGAAAGATATAGACCCATACCGCCCGCTCACTATCAATGTGCAAAAGATATGCTGAGGGAGATGAAACAGGCCGGGGTAATAAGAGACAGCTGTAGCCCCTGGGCGGCCCCTCTAGTGATTGTCAAAAAAAAGGACGGAACCATGAGAATGTGCGTAGACTACCGGAAGATTAATAACATCACCCATAAAGATGCCTACCCCTTGCCTAGGATAGAAGAGTCCTTAACTGCTTTGAAATCTGCTAATTATTTTTCCACCTTAGACTTAACAAGCGGGTATTGGCAAGTCCCTGTGGCTGAGCGAGATAAGGAAAAGACGGCATTCACCACACCAATGGGTCTATGTGAATTTAATCGCATGCCGTTCGGACTCTGCAACGCATCCGGTACCTTCCAGCGGCTGATGGAATGCTGCCTCGGACACAAGAACTTCGAGACCGTCCTCCTGTACCTAGATGATGTGATCGTCTACTCAAAGACTTACGAACAACACTTAATAGACCTGGCAGAAGTGTTCGAAGCCTTATCCAGGTATGGCATGAAAGTCAAGCCATCCAAATGTCACCTTCTCAAGCCAAAGGTACAGTACCTGGGACACATCGTGAGTTCGGAGGGAGTAGCACCAGATCCCGAGAAAATAAGCGCCATAAGGGATTGGCCAAGACCTACCAGCGCAAAAGAAGTGAGACAATTCCTGGGATTGGTGGGTTACTATCGCAGATTTATAAAAGGATTTACCAAGTTGGCAGCACCCTTGCAAGACACCTTGGTAGGGCAGACGAAGAAACCTTCAAACCGAAACCCTCCTTTTCAGTGGAACGACGAAAGGGAAGACTCCTTTGAACAACTAAAGAAGGCACTAACCGGAGAAGAGGTTCTGGCATACCCAGATTACCATCAACCTTTCATCCTCTACACCGATGCCAGTAATGTGGGACTAGGAGCGGTGCTGTCGCAAAAGCAAGAAGGTCGGGAGAAAGTCATCGCCTTTGCAAGTAGAAAGCTCCGGCCTACTGAAAGAAATTCAGAAAATTACAGCTCCTTCAAATTGGAACTACTGGCAGTAGTTTGGGCTGTGACTGAACGTTTCAAACACTCTCTGGCCGCTGCAGAATTTATTGTCTATACTGACAACAATCCGTTGACCCACCTGGACACAGCCAAATTAGGTGCGTTAGAACAGCGATGGATAGCCCGGTTATCTAATTACAACTTCAAGATCAAGTATCGAGCAGGTCGCAAGAATGGAAATGCCGATGCCCTATCCCGGATGCCACACTAGAGAGATGTAGAAGAAGAAATGGGGGAGCTTGAAGAAATTGAACTACCAGCCTTCCATCATCCCAAGGCAAAACATCATCAGTCAAGTACCTATCAGAAACAACAAGAGGTGAATTTAAATCCGTTAGCACACCATAGATGGGCTGACACCCAAGACAGCAATCCGGCTGTGAAGTTGGTGAAGGAACTGTTAACTGAGCAAAGTGCATATCCCGATGAGGATGCCCCAGAAGAGACGCATCAACTCTGGAAAGAGAGAGGCAAAATGTTCCTGTATCAAGGGAAGCTCTGTAGAAGGTACACCAATCCGAAAACACATGAATTGGTTTGGCAGATTATCGTGCCTAAACAAGATGTCAAGATGGTCCTCGAAGCTTACCATAATGGTGCTGGTCACTTCGGTTGGAAAAAGTTAGAAGTACTTCTAAGAGAAAGATTTTATTGGGTCGGGATGAGAAAATCAATCGAACAGTGGTGCAGAAATAGCCATGGACCACGTGAAGTTGACACCAAGCTGGTCTGGCTATGTCTATGCCTTGACCATCGTGGACCATTATTCACGCTTCTTGGTAGTAGTACCCGTAAAAGATCTGACAGCAAAAACAGCAGCCAAAGCGTTCCAAACGTACTTTTGTAGACCCCATGGATATCCGGAACAGGTTCTCACCGACCAAGGTACAGCCTTTGAATCAGAGATCTTCAGAGAATTCTGTAATATGTATGGTTGCAAAAAGATCCGGACGACGGCCTATCATCCACAAACAAACGGCTTATGCGAGAAGATGAACCATATTGTAATAGAACTACTAAAGACTTTACCTGAGGCAGAAAGGAATCAATGGCCAGAGAAATTGCCTGACTTGGTGGATCTGTATAATCATGTCCCGGTGAGTTCCACCAATTGCACCCCAGCTTACCTTATGCGTGCAAGACCCGGCCAATTACCAATCGATCTAGAAATGGGAATTCTGAAACCAGACGCAGAAGTCCAAGACTCCAATTGGGATATCATACGGCAAAAGCAGTATCACCAAGTGCAAGAGAGTGTGGAAAGAAGCCTTCAGCAAACTAGAGAAAGACAAGAGCGAACTTTCAACCAGAATGCTCTAGCGACCCCATTAAGACCAGGTGACCAAGTGCTCAAGAGAAATCGTCGAACCAATAAACTGGACAATCAGTGGGAAGCCGTACCCTACACAGTTTTACCAACAAGAGTGGATAATCCTAAAATGTGTCTCATTAGCAAAAACGGAGGCTTAACATCTGTACTAGTGTCAAGAGACAATCTTAAATTATGTCCGGAAGCATTGAAAGAGCCAGACGTTGTCCAGCCAGAACCAGAAGTTATTCAACCCATACAGGTTCAACCAGTAAAGGAAAAAGAAGAGGAAGTGTATCACACCTGTATAGGAGACTTTCCCAAAACCCTACTAACATACCATGGTGCAGTAGTGGTTCCCATGGTGGCCTTTTACCCAACACCAAACCCAATACCAGAAGTCCCAAGACAGGAAGAGGCTGACCCCGTACTACAGGAGGTTCCAGGCCAGGAAGAACAGATTCCTGGTCAGAGTAATCCCATTCACGGTGGACTTGCCAACTCCATAGTCGTGGAATTATCTTTAGCAGAGTGGGCAGATACTACATCCGCAGTAGACAGTAGTACACCACATGAAGAGACACTGCTATTACGTAGATCACAGCGTAGTACCCAGGGTCAATTACCGGCCAGGTATGCAGATTACCAACTATAAAGCTCATAATGTGAATTGTATATATGTTATGCCGTATATAGTTAAACAGAAAATGTAGTATAGTCATTGTTATCAGTCTGCAACGTTTAAGCCCAGTGCCTACAGAGACTTGTCTGTATGAACTTCTTGCATATTCTTGAACTTTTTATCAGCCCGGAGGCACTAAATCAAAGCTCTGGAAAGACTGCTTTTTGAACTTTGCTCCTCGCTCTTTTTGAACTTTCTTTAGACTTTATATTGATAACTCCGTTGGAAAAATGGAACTAAATTCCTGGACACTAAGTACAGTGCCTTTCCTAATACCTTCAAGGATAGAACTGTATTAATGGACGCTATTTGAAGTGACTTTGTACAGAACTATATTTTTGTTTCCTCGAGTGGTTTTTGTAACTTTTCATTTTTAAGACTCTGTACATATTAATTGTTATTTCAAAATGTTATTGTCCCACAGTCCCGGAGTACTGTTCTTAACTAAGGGGGAATGTGGCACCCCTAGGGGTATTTGCCACAAAAATAGTTACTGACAGTAAATGCAAATACTAAAATAGCAAGACTGCACTACCACCTCCGGCCAGAAGGGGGAGCTCCAGAGACTCCCCTTGATCCATTCTGGTCTGAGAGAAGAACTGGCAGTTGGGCTAAGGAGCTGAAAGTGAGAGGTCATACAGTTGAATCTCTAACAGCCCTGTGACTGTTACCAGGCCTAAATCACCGGCCTGAGGAGAAGAGGGATAGAGAAAAAGGACATTGTGAGAACCGGGTAGCATTAATCACTACCCAGAACAGGCGCAAAGACGGATACCGGATCCGTGGCTGTATTCATTACATATAATACAGCAACCGGAAAAACGTGAGGTGATATCAGCTTCACTAGGGTCGGACGCAGCAACAGACACAGAGTTCAGCGGTACTCCTGGAGGGGGTAAGCCGATAAAAGGACTCGGGTTGCCCGTCGAACCAGGACCCGGAGGGGACAGATTGGGCCGGCAGCCAGTTCACATACAGCAGCAGGGCCACACAGATATTGCGTACAATAAGAGGCGAAGACCCCGGCAGGGTCAAAGTAACTCAGAGTTCCCATACAGACTCCGGTGACAGGACTGGTTGTAAATCTTTTTTTGTTAAAGTAAACTGGTTAAACGTTTCAGTGCCTCAGTCTTTCATTTGGACAATAGCCATCTATCCAGGATTGGGATCATCACCGCTGGGAGAACCTGCTGCTGATCAAGTAAGTGCCTGTTCCCTCACGATACCCTTTACACTGTGCATTGCCTGAGGCCACAGCACCGGGTCAAGCCACCCGTGACACCCCCCTCAAGAGACAGACCCCATTGGTCCGGTGCTGGGTACCCCGGTCTCTTGGGCGACACATTTACATGGCATTCCGGAGAACATCGTTTCTGACAGAGGTTCCCAGTTTGTTTCGAGGTTTAGGCGAGCCTTTTGTGCTAGGATGGGCATTGATTTGTCTTTTTCCTCGGCTTTCCATCCTCAGACAAATGGCCAGACTGAACGAACCAATCAGACCTTGGAAACATATCTGAGATGTTTTGTTTCTGCTGATCAGGATGATTGGGTGTCCTTTTTGCCTTTGGCTGAGTTCGCCCTTAATAATCGGGCCAGCTCGGCTACTTTGGTTTCGCCGTTTTTCTGCAATTCTGGTTTCCATCCTCGTTTCTCTTCAGGGCAGGTTGAGTCTTCTGACTGTCCTGGTGTGGATACTGTGGTGGATAGGTTGCAGCAGATTTGGACTCATGTAGTGGACAATTTGATATTGTCTCAGGAGAAGGCTCAACGTTTCGCTAACCGCAGGCGCTGTGTGGGTCCCCGACTTTGTGTTGGGGATTTGGTTTGGTTGTCATCTCGTTATATTCCTATGAAAGTTTCCTCTCCTAAGTTTAATCCCCGTTTCATTGGTCCGTATAGGATTTCTGAGGTTCTTAATCCTGTGTCTTTTCGTTTGACCTTTCCAGCTTCTTTTTCCATCCATAATGTATTCCATAGGTCATTGTTGCGGAGATACGTGGCACCTGTGGTTCCATCCGTTGATCCTCCTGCCCCGGTTTTGGTTGAGGGGGAGTTGGAGTATATAGTGGAGAAGATTTTGGATTCTCGTATTTCTAGACGGAAACTCCAGTACCTGGTTAA
Source organism: Ranitomeya imitator (assembly GCF_032444005.1). Classification (NCBI taxonomy): domain Eukaryota; kingdom Metazoa; phylum Chordata; class Amphibia; order Anura; family Dendrobatidae; genus Ranitomeya; species Ranitomeya imitator. The sequence continues at coordinate 589,827,683 of NC_091283.1, forward strand.
GTGGAAGTGTTATGGTCAGGAAGATAATTCCTGGGTTTTTGCCTCTGATGTTCATGCTGCCGATCTGGTTCGTGCCTTTCATTTGGCTCATCCTGGTCGGCCTGGGGGCTCTGGTGAGGGTTCGGTGACGCCTCCTCAAGGGGGGGGGGTACTGTTGTGAATTCTGTGGTCAAGCTCCCTCCTGTGGTCATGAGTGGTACTTTGGCTGGTTCTGTCTATGAGGTTCCTCTGGTAGATGTGAGTGGGGCTGCGGCTTCTGAGTTTCCTTCCTCAGGTGACGAGGTTAAGTCGTTAGGTGCTGCTCTATTTAACTCCACCTAGTTCTTTGTTCCTGGCCTCCAGTCTTTGCTCACAGTCATTATATGTTGGGGGCTGCCTTTTCCTTTGGGGAAATTTCTCTGAGGCAAGGTAGGCTTATTTTTCTATCTTCAGGGCTAGCTAGTTTCTCAGGCTGTGCCCGAGGCGCCTAAGGTCTGGTCAGGAGCGCTCCACGGCTACCTCTAGTGTGGTGTGATAGGATTAGGGATTGCGGTCAGCAGAGTTCCCACGTCTCAGAGCTCGTCCTATGTGATTAGCAACTATCGGTCATTTTCTGTACTCGTAACCACCAGGTCCATTGTGGTTCTGAATCACCTGCTCATAACAGCTTTGTATGTCATAGTAAGGGTTTTGGACTATAGCCTCTGGACGATAGGAAGCCAGTGAAGGGCTTGGCATAGGGGAGAAGCTGGGGAATAGCAGGGAGACAGGTAGATTAGTCAGGCAGCAGAGTGTAGGATGAATTGAAGTGGTGCCAGAGTGCTAGAGACCAGAGAGTAGGAGGTTGCAGTAGTCAAGGCTGGAGAAGATAAGGGTGAGCACTAGTGTTTTTGTGGTTTCGTTGTCGAGGAATGAGCTGATCCGGGAAATATTTTTGAGTTTGAGACAGAAGGGGGAGGCAAGGGCTTGGATATGTGGCTTGAAGGAAAGGGCAGAGTTGAGGATCAAATCGAGGTACCGAGCGTGCGGGACTGGGGAAACTGAGCAGCCATTGACATTGATGGATAGGTCTAGTGGAGGGGTAGAGTGAGATGGGGAAAGATGACGAATTCTGTTTTGTCCTTGTTCAGTTTTAGAAAGCGAGCAGATAGGATCAGGGATTGCGGTCAGTAAAGTTACCACTGTTCCAGCGAAGGTCATTTAATGCTGCTCCAAGGCCACCTGATCATAACATTGCACACTAGGAGAGAAAAGGTAAGAGAATTTCAGTAGGTTGTGGTCAGACAAGGGGAGGGGTGAGTTAGTGAGATTAGTAAGGGAACAGAATCGGGTAAAGATAAGGTCTACCGTGTGACTATCTTTGTGAGTGACCCCAGAAGACCATTGGGTGAGGCTAAGCGATATATAAAAAATAAAATTATTAAAAGTTTAGAGGCAGCTGAGGTGGAAGTGTCAATGGGGATATTGAAGTCATCCATGATGATAGTGGGGATGTCAGCAGAGCGGAAATGAAGTAGCAAAGTGGTGATGTGGTCAAGAAAGGTGGAGATGGCTAGTTCTGGGGGACGGTAGATGACAGTCAGCTGGAGGTTGGAGGGGGAATAGATGTGGACGGAGTGCACCTCAAACAAGGGAAGAGTAGCGGAGGGTGGTAGTGGGATTAGAGTAAAGGAGCAGGTGGTGGACAGGAGCAAGGCAATTCCTCCACCACGTTTGTTGCTGAGGCGAGGGGTGTGAGAGAGGTGGAATCCGCCATAGGAAAGTGCAGCAGGAGAGGCTGAGTCAGAGGGGGTGAGCCAGGTTTCAGTGATGCCAAGGAAGGAGAGTTTGTTAGTGATGAAGAGGTCATGGATAAATGGCAGTTTGTTGCAGATGGAGCGTGCATTCCATAGTGCTCCAGGTAGGGGACTGGGGGAGTGGGGACTGGATGGATGGATATGAGGTTATCATGGTTTGGAAAATGTGTAGAGGATTATGGCAGGGGGTTAGAAATGAGTGTGGGGATGTTTTGAGGAGGGCCAACGATTGCAAATTTGCCTCTAGTATTTGCTGATAACGTGCTGTATTCATCTTTCCTTCAACTTTGACCAAGTTTCCTGTGCCTTTGTAGCTCACACATCCCCAATACACCAGTGATCCACCCCTGTGATTTACAGTAGGAATAGTGTTCCTTTAATCATGGTCCTTGCTGACCTCTCTCTCCAAATGTAACATTTATGGTTGTGGTCAAAAAGTTCAATTTTGGTCTTATCACTCCAAATTACTTTGTTCCAGAAGTTTTGAGGCTTGTCTCTGTGCTGTTTTGCGTATTGTAGGTAAGATACTTTGTGGCATTTGCGCAGTAAACGCTTCCTTCTGGCAGCTCGACCATGCAGCCCATTTTTCTTCAAGTGCCTCCTTATTGAGCTTCTTGAAACACCCACACCGCTAGTTTTCAGAGAATCCAGTATTTCAGCTGATGTTATTTGTGGGTTTTTCTTTGCATCCGGAACAACTTTCCTGGCATTTGTGGACAACACTTTTGTTGGTCTACCTGACCGTGGTTTTGTTTTTACAGAGCCCCTGAATTTCCATTTGTTAATCACAGTTTGAACACTGCTGACTGGAATTATCAATTCCTTGAAAAATAATAGAAAAAACTTGGCACTCAGTAGTGAGGAAAATTATTTTGCTTCTTTTTATTATTAATGCATCCAGACAAAATTAACGAATAAACGTTTTTGGTCCGGCAAAGGACCTTCATCAGACAATTCTTTTAGGTCAGGGTTCATAGAAGGCCACTTCAGAATAGCCCAATGTTTTCCTCTTAGCCATTCTTGGGTGTTTTTAGCTGTGTGTTTTGGGTCATTATCCTGTTGCAAGACCCATGACCTGCGACTGAGTCCAAGCTTTCTGACCTTGGGCAGCACATTTCTCTCTAGAATCTCTTGATAGTCTTGAAATTTCATTGTACCCTGCACAGATTCTAGGCACCCTGTGCCAGATGCAGCAAAGCAGCCCCAGAGCATAACAGAGCCTCCTCCATGTTTCACAGTAGGGACAGTGTTCTTTTCTTGTTATGCTTCATTTTTCCGGCTGTGAACATAGAGCTGATGTGCCTTGCCAAAAAGTTCCATTTTTGTCTCATCTGTCCATAGGACATTCTCTCAGAAGCATTGTGGCTTGTCAACATTAATTTTGGCAAATTCCAGTCTGGCTTTTTTTATCATTTTTTTTCAACAATGGTGTCCTCCTTGGTCGTATCCCATGAAGTTCGCTTTGGCTCAGACAACTACGGATGGTGCGATCTGACACTGATGTTCCTTGAGCTTGAAGTTCACCTTTAATCTGTTTAGAAGTTTTTCTGGGCTCTCTTTTGTTACCATTCGTATTATCCATCTCTCTGATTTGTCATCAATTTTCCTCCTGCGGCCACATCCATGGAGGTTGGCTACAGTCCCAATGATCTTAAATTTCGGAACAATATGTTCAACTGTAATCACAAGAATATCAAGCTGCTTGGAGATGGTCTTATAACTTTTACTTTTAACATGTTTGTTAAAAGTAGAATTTTCTTTCTAATCTCCTGAGAAAACTCTTTTCTTCACTTCGTCTGGTCCATGTTGAGTGTGATACACACCATGTCACCTAACAGTACAGGCCCACTTACTGATTCCAAGATTGTAGACATCTGTGATGCTAAATAGTGGACACACCATGATTTAACATGTCCCTTTGGTCACATTATTTTCAGGGGTACCATTATTTCTGTCCAGGTCTACTTCATGAGTTTTAGTATTTTTTTTAATTCTGGGGAAGCATGGATGAAAAGCAATGTCTGACGTTCATTTTCATACATTTTTTATTTATTATTACTTTTGTCAGATTCAAGTTATTTCTATGACCACTGTGGGTTTTTCTGTCATTAAACAAGGGGTACCAACAATTTTGACCATGTATGTATATATTGTATATACAGTAGTCTATATACATTTTGCAGGTGCAGTCGCTATATATACAGTACATAAAAAAGTTTCCATCTTGGGACTCACCCAGATCCCTGAGATGGGGGAGAATGATGAGCTGAAGCAAGTCCAGCGTTGGACGTTCTGACACTGCTACTGGCTAGCATCAGACAGAAAGATCACTGTGCTGCTGTCCACCCTATCATTCTGATCTAATACTGTATAATACAGTAGATACCAAGGGTGCTCAGCTAAGAAATGTTTGGTCACACGGTTGTCCATCCTGTTATTCTGATCTAATACTGTATATACCAAGGGTGCTCTGTTAAGAAAAGGCTGCTCACACTGCTGTTCATCCTGTCTGTTTGATCAAATACTAGAGATACCAGAGGTGTTGAGGTAAGAAGAGGCTGCACACCCTGCTGTCTACCCTATCATTCTGATATTATACTGTGCAATACTGTAGATACCAAAGATGACCAGGTAAGAAATGTTTGGTCACACTGTGGACCACCCTGTTATTCTGATCTAATACTGTAGATACCCAAGGGTGTTCAGGTAAGAAAAAGCTGCTCACACTGCTGTTTATCCTGTCTGTTTGATCAAATACTAGAGCTAACAGGAGTGCTGAGGTAAGAAGAGGCTGCTCACACTGCTTTCCACCCTATCATTCTGATCTAATAATGTGTAGTACTGTGGATACCAAGGGTGCTCAGGTAAGAAAAGGCTGCTCAGCCACACTTGTCTATAAAGGAACAGGCAGGGGCAGTTGCAGTTTTTAGTGTATAACCTATTTTCCCAAGTGAGTTGCTACAGAGGCATAGCAATACTAGGAGCTGTTAGGAGTATTTAAGGTGAGCTACCATCGAGTGGGATGCTTTCGTGTTATTTTAGGGTCCCAACCTCTGCATTCAGGTGGGAACAGACCAGGGTCAGAGTAAGGCGTTTACCAGTCTGAACAGAGATCTGTCAGGTTCAGATATTTGTCCCTCTGTTTTTTAGGCTACCCATGTGCATGTGCAGTCTTATGACTTAAGACAAAGGGACAATATCTGAACCTGACAGATCCCTGTTCAGACTGGTAAATGAGAGATTGCTAAGACCTGGATGTAGTTTATAATAATAATCTTTATTTTTTATAATCTTTATTTTTATATAGCGCTAACATATTCCGCAGCGCTTTACACACATTATCATCGCTGTCCCCGTTGGGGCTCACAATCTAGAATCCCTATCAGTATGTCTTTGGAATGTGGGAGGAAACCGGAGTGCCCGGAGGAAACCCACGCAAACACGGAGAGAACATACAAACTCCTTGCAGATGTTGTCCTGGGTGGGATTAGAACCCAGGACTCCAGCGCTGCAAGGCTGCTGTGCCAACCACTGCGCCACCGTGCTGCCCTAGTTTGTGTCAATATAACTGGTCGGCGCTGATTTTAAGGTTACAAGGGTTACCTTCCTGGACAAAACGATTGTTATTCAGTAGATAATATTGTGAAACCACCACGCTAAACTGAGGCTAGAACCATCATATGATGGTTCTAGCCTCAGTTTAGCGCGGTGGTTTCACAATATTATCTATCGGTTAATCCTTTAACAGGGTCCTGCACAGAACCTGTTGTCACCACCTGCGGCTCCTGTGGCCCCCGTCTTAGCCTATCAGGTGATTAAGCGCCAGTGTATAACATTTTTTAAATACTTCTGATTGTTATTCAGTGTTAAAGGTATTTAGGAATCTATTTCTCATAGAAGCATAGAATCATAGAATGTTAGACTTGGAAGGGACCTTAAGGGTCATCATGTCCAACCCCCTGCTCAATGCAGGATTCACTAAACCATCTCATACAGATGTCTGTCCAGCCTCTGTTTGAAGACTTCCATTGAAAGAGAACTCACCATCTCTCATGGCAGCCTGTTCCACTCATTGATTACCCTCACTGTCAAAAAGTTTTTTCTAATATCTAATCTGTATCTTCTCCCTTTTAGTTTCATTCTATTACTTCTTGTGTTTCCACATGCAAATGAAAATAAGGATGATCCCTCTAATACTCTCTCCTGAGATTTGAACTCAAGATCTCATTGTTACCAAACAGGTACTTTAACCCCCTAAGTCACATGAACATGACCATGTATTTTTAATGACATTTTCTTTATTTTTTAATGCTGTTTTTCATTCCTGGAGAGTCCTTTTAATTCTAATAAATATATATTGTGCATCTATATGATACAGGTAGAATCCTGGCTCTTAATTTAATTATTATTTTTTGTGATGAGGGATTTTACGTTTTTTTTTTTTAATGTGGGCAAAAAGTAGAGTATGTTAGAAAATAAATAAGCAATACTAATTTGTTGAACATCTCCCCTTTCAATGCTACGCTGCTGCACTCATGATCCTAGCTGGTAATGGAAGTAATAAAATTCTGCACGTGTCACGTGACTGCTATGGCCAATCAGCCTCACAGGTGATGCATGCACAACACATGACCGCTGAGACTAATAACTGGTTGCGGACAGTAGGTCATCACTTAATATACCTGCAGGGACAACAATTGTGGTGGCTTTGGACCATCAGGGGACTTTAAAGGGTGAGTAATTCTTATTTCTATTTTTTCTTCTCCCTACCCTTCTCTCATTAAAAAAATCACAAAAAAACTCAAAGGTTTGAAAATTCAGTGCCAATAGCTTGAGGTAGAAATTGTTTATCCGGCATATGGTTTATACTTTGATGTCACACCAGAAAAGTGTTAAAGGGGTTGTGCGGTCCAAACTGGTAAGTCTGCAGGCACTCTGTGTGACTGCAGACTTATTAATCTCCCCAAGCACACGCACTGTGCACTGCAGGGATTCGCAGATGTCAGACCTGGCAATGGAGGGTATACTGTATATGCGTTATACAGTATATGCCACCGGCCAGTGGGTGCGGCCTTGCAGTACGTGCGCTGGGGGATTCATAAGTCTGCAGTCACACACAGAATGACTGCAGACTTATCGGTTTTTACCAGACAACCCCTTTAACCCCTTTACCCCCAAGGGTGGTTTGCACGTTAATGACCGGGCCAATTTTTACAATTTTGACCACTGTCCCTTTATGAGGTTATAACTCTGGAACGCTTCAACGGATCCTAGTGATTCTGACAATATTTTCTTGAGACATATTGTACTTCATGTTAGTGGTAAAATTGCTTTGATATTACTTGTGTTTATTTGTGAAAAAAATTTGAATTTGGCAAAAATTTTGAAAATTTCACAATTTTTATGCCCTTGAATTTTTATGCCCTTAAATCACAGAGTTATGTCAGACAAAATACTTAATGAGTAGCATTTCCCACATGTCTACTTTAGATAAGCACAAGGTGCTCAAAATCGCATTCAAGAAGTTTATTAACCCTTCAGGTATTTCACAGGAATTTTTGGAATGTTTAAAAAAAAATGAATATTTAACTTTTTTTCACAAAAAATTTACTTTAGCTCCAATTTGTATATTTTACCAAGGGTTACAGGAGAAATTGGACCCCAAAAGTTGTTGTACAATTTGTTCTGAGTATGCTGATACTCCATATGTGGGGGCAAACCACTGTTTGGGTGCATGGCAGAGCTCGGAAGGGAAGGAGCGCCATTTGACTTTTCAATGCAAAATTGACTGGAATTGAGATAGGACGCCATGTCGTGTTTGGAGAGCCCCTGACGTGCCTAAACATTGAAACCCCCACAAGTGACACCATTTTGGAAAGTAGACCACCTAAGGTACTTATCTAGATGTGTGGTGAGCACTTTGACCTACCAAGTGCTTCACAGAAGTTTATAATGTAGAGTCGTAAAAATAAAAAATCATATTTTTTCACAAAAATGATATTTTAGCCCACAATTTTTTATTTTCCCAAGGGTAACAGAAGAAAATGGACGAAAAAGTTGTTGTGCAATTTGTCCTGAGTACGCTGATACCCCATATGTGGGGGTAAACCACTGTTTGGGTGCATGGCAGAGCTGGGAAGGGAAGGAGCGCAGTTTGACTTTTCAATACAAAATTGACTGGAATTGAGATTGGACGCCATGTCGCATTTGGAGAGCCCCTGATGTGCCTAAACATTGAAACCCCCCACAAGTGCCACCATTTTGGAAACTAGACACCCCAAGAAACTTATCTAGATGTGTTGTGAGAACTTTGAACCCCCAATTGCTTCACAGAAGTTTATAATGCAGAGCCGTGAAAACAAAAATTCTTTTTTTTTCCACACAAATTATTTTTTAGCCAGCAATTTTTCATTTTCACAAGGGTAACAAGAGAAACTGAACCCCAATAGTTGTTGTCCAGTTTGTCCTGAGTACGCTGATACCCCATTTGTGGGGAAAAAACACTGTTTGGGCACACGTCGGAGCTTGGAAAGGAAGTAGTGACGTTTTGAAATGCAGACTTTGATGGAATGGTCTGCGGGCGTCACGTTGCGTTTGCAGAGCCCTTGATGTACCTAAACAGTAGAAACCCCTCACAAGTGACCCCATATTAGAAACTAGACCCCCCAAGGAACTTATCTAGATGTGTTGTGAGAACTTTGAACACCAAGTGTTTCACTACAGTTTATAACGCAGAGCTGTGAAAATAAAAAATCTTTTTTTCCCCAAAAAATTATTTTTTAGCCCCCCAAATTTTTATTTTCCCAAGGGTAACTAGAGAAATTGGACCCCAAAAGTTGTTGTCCAATTTGTCCTGAGTACGCTGTTAGCCCATATGTTAGGGTAAACCCCTGTTTTGGAGCACGGGAGAGCTTGGAAGGGAAGAAGCAGTTTTACTTTTTCAATGCAGAATTGGCTGGAATTGAGATCGGAGGCCATGTCGCGTTTGGAGAGCCCCTGATGTGTCTAAACAGTGGAAACCCCTCAATTCTAACTGAAACCCTAATCCCAAACACACCTCTAACCCTAATCCCAACCCTAACCATAACCCTAACCATACCCCTAACCCAAACATGCCCCTAACCCTAATCCCAACCACACCCCTAACCCCAACACACCCCTAACCCTAATCCCAACCATAACACTAACCACACTCCTATCCCTGACACACTCCTAACCCTAATCCCAACCATAATCCCAACCGTAAATGTAATCTAAACCCTAACCCTAACTTTAGCCCCAACCCTAACTCTAACTTTAGCCCCAACCCTAACCCTAACTTTAGCCCCAACCCTAACTGTAGACCCAACCTTAACTATAGCCCCAACCCTAACCCTAACTTTAGCCCCAACCCTAACCCTAACTGTAGCCCCACCCTAACCCTAACTTTAGCCCCAACCCTAACCCTAATGGGAAAATGGAAATAAATACATTTTTTAAATTTTATTATTTTTCCCTAACTAAGGGGTGTCGAAGGGGTTTGATTTACTTTTATAGCGGGTTTTTTAGCGGATCTTTATGATTGGCAGCTGTCACACACTAGAAGACACTTTTTATTGCAAAAATATTTTTTGCATCTCCACATTTTGAGAGCTATAATTTTTCCATATTTTGGTCCACTGAGTCACGTGAAGTCTGTTTTTTTGCGGGACGAGTTGCCGTTTTTATTGGTACAATTTTTGGGCACATGACATTTTTTGATCGCTTTTTATTCCAATTTTTGTGAGGCAGAATGAACAAAAAACAGCAATTCGTGAATTTCTTTTGGGGGGGCATTTATACCATTCCACGTTTGATAAAATTGATAAAGCAGTTTTATTTTTTGGGTCAGTACGATTAAAGCGATACCTCATTTATATTTTTTTATGTTTTGCGCTTTTATACGATAATATATATTTTATATAAAAAATTATTTTTTTGCATCACTTTATTCTGAGGACTATAACTTTATAATTTTTTTGCTGATGATGCTGTATGGCAGCTCGTTTTTTGCAGGACAAGATGACGTTTTCAGCGGTACCATGTTTATTTATATCCATCTTTTTGATCGCGTGTTATTCCACTTTTTGTTCGGCGGTTTTATAATAAAGCGTTGCTTTTTGCCTCGTTTTTTTTTTACGGTGATCACTGAAGGGGTTAACTAGTGAGACAGTTTTATAGATCAGGTCATTGTGGACGCGGCGATACTATATATGTGTACTTTTATTTATTTATTTTTTTATTTAGACAAAGAAATGTATTTATTGGAACAATACATATATATATTTTTCATTATGTAGGATTTTTTTTTTTTTTTTTTTTTACGCATGTAAATTTTTATTTTTTTACTTTGTCCCAGGGTGGGTCATCAAGCTATAGTGTCAGATCGCTGATCTGAAACTTTGCAAAGCACTGTGTCAGATCAGCGATCTGACAGGCAGTGCTCCCGGCTTGCCGACACCTGCTTTTAGCAGGCGCTTGCAAGCTACCTCCCTGCAGGACCTGGAAGGAGCCCCTCGGCCATTTTAGATCCGGGGCCTGCAGGGAGGAGGAAGTAGGAGACCCTCTGAACAACGTGATCACATCGCGTTGTTCCAAGGGTCTCAGAGAAGCATGCAGGGAGCCCCCTCCCTGCGTGATGCTTCCATATGCTGCCGGAACGCTGCGATCATGTTTGATCACAGTGTTCTGGGGGTTAATGTGCCGGAAGCGGTCCGTGACCGCTCCTGGCACATAGTGCCGGATGTCAGCTGTAATAATCACCTGACACCCGGTGGCGATCGGCCGCGCTCCACCCGTGAGTGCGGCCGATCGCCTATGACGTACTATTCCGTCCATGGGAAGTAGGGTCCCTGCTTTTGTCAATCCTTTTATATTATTTTGAACTTGTGCAGAGATCCTAAAAGTTAAAAAGTTTCTGGTCTCTCCATAGGAAAAGTTTTTCAGTTTGATGAACAAAGGAATAACGATTGATGCTGATAGTGGAGCGCCCCCAGACACAGGGCCACGAGTTCTCGGTACCGGGCCTCTCTGGTTCGGTTCTGAGGCTGTCACGGTTGCTAGACCCGGTCCGCGACCCTGCTAAGGCGCGCCAATAAAGGTAGTACAGTCTATCAGGGATTCGTGACGCCACCTGTGGTGTTCGGTCAGGGTGACCGACGCTGCTGTGGGGTCCGCTGGGGTGATGGAATGGCAGCTGGATGGTATACCTTCCCACAGGTGATGTCCCCAGGGCTTCCCAGTAAGGTGGAGGGTGATGGTGTGAGGTGCAGGCAATAACGAGGACACAAGGTTGCAGTCTCTTTACCTCTTTACTGAAGACTTCAGGATCCTCAATCCAGAGCACGCTTAACAGGGCTATCTGAGACCGGCCGGTCCGATGGGCACATCCAGAGTTCCCTTTGCAGGTGGAAATCAGTGCCTACCACTAGCGCCTGTGTGTTGTAGTGCTACCCTGCTGAGCATTCGGAATAGTCCTCACAACTGCTGTTCTCATTCGTTCGTTCTTTCTAATTCTCTCTCACTTGTTCCAGATGTTACTAGTTTCTCGTCCCCCAGTATGTTATGGCTAGGACGCACCCGTATGACGGGAAGGCTCGGAGCTCTTCCGGGACCCTAGAGACGCCCCTCTCCACGCGTTGCCCCCTATGTCTTCGTAGGAAATTTAAGGTAGACAGCCAACCTATAATTAACTGTCCTGCAGAGTTTTAAGTAAGGCCTAGAGTCAGTTACTCCCGCGGTGTTCCGGCCACCGGCTACGCGCCTCAGTAGGATGTTGCCTCGGTCTCACGGCACGACTCCTACTGGTTCTCCTTAGTGCTTGATCTCGTTTCTCACTGTTCCACAATATCCTTCCCTTCGTGTCTCTCTCTCAGGATACCGCCGCGGGGTGTGCAGGCGCGGTTCTGTTACATTCTGCTCTGTTCGCTAGGCACCTGCCAGGTTCCCACACCTGACAGGGACCCCCCTGTGTCTTCTCCCTGCAACACCCCCTGCCACGGGATGTTGCCTGAATCCAACCCAGTCAGCTTCTGACTAACTTCCTATCCAACCCCTAGTTTTACCAGTGTGAGGAGTGGCCCAATAAATAAAGCCTTTTGCTCCCCCTAGTGGCCGGAGTGTGAAGTGTAATGTGTGCTGGTGATACCTGGTCAGTAGAACTCCTTCAGTGCCATCAGACGTACCATCACTCCCCTTAGTGGCAGAGTGTCATACTGCAACGACCAGATCTCTGGGGCGCTGCAATAGCATTACTAGGTAACAGCCACATTCACTGGGATTTCTTGGAACTTATTTGAATAGGTGCAACCAGCTTTTGTACCTATTGCAATGATACAGTTACAGTGATGACATATGACGAGATGCAATTTTACAAAGCTAATACTTTCTCCAAAATTCCAGCAGCTTGTCAATCCCACATTATGAAATGAACTGTGAAATCAAGGCAGCTAATAGGAAAATAGCTGATGACTATGAAATACATGGATGATGAAAGCTTTGTTTCCTGTTTCATTGGCATTTTGGCATTTACTGGCAGTTTTCCCTGCTAGTTAGTAATTTAGTATTGATTAAGTCTCATTGCTCGATATTAAATGTACAAGAACTAAAAATAATTCAGTCCTCTGCCACTTTTTATGTTTGAATTAGAGCAGACAGACATCCCACAGGAAACGGACTGTACACATATCTATTCTCCTAGGCATACATGGTCTAATGAGCTCAGTTGAGCTGTGTATGACTTTCTTCAAGGGCCATGAGTGCAGTAAAGAAAGAGTGCATGAGCAGCTGTTGTTCCTCCCTATTCAATTGGTCCATGATCATGCTGGTCTGGCAGGTGGGGAGACTTTTCACTATTTGTCACATTGATTTGGTACACCTATAGAGGCCATCTCAAATGAGCAATATGACACTTCTTTTCTAAGGGCATAAGCACATTGTAAAGGAATGGCGTCACGCTTGGACCCCTCCTATATTTTTCCACTTATAGCATGGTTGTCCATGCAATCTTAGATGTAAAGATAATTACATTTTGTGGTGTGCGGCCAGCTGCTAGCCCCCTCTGGGGATATCAGCTTACAAGTATGATATGATTCATTACAGACTACTTATTTTTCATCAATGTTTAGTTTTTAATAGTTTTCAATTAAATGAGTTGTCCCATAAATAATTCATATCATCAATCCACAGGATGGGTGTTAAATATATCACGGCTGGAGGTCTGACTGCTGGTTCTTACACCGATCATAAAAACAAGAGTTCTAAAGTCATGCATGTGAATGAAATGTAAGTGAGCATGTGCGGCCTCTGCTCCACTAACTGTCTATAGGAGTTGTAAAGCGGCAGTAGCATCGTACGCAGTGACCCACAAATTCAAACACAAAAGTCTCTTTTAATGTGTTTCTTCACAGCATTAAAGTCCAATTCACATAAATGCATATAACTTCGGTGGATATTATCAGTGACCAGTTTACACCAGTTCAAAGCAATACATATCACATGGCTTTAGATTTGCGGTTCCTAAACAGGCCATACTTCCCTTGTCCAGTTTCCCTGGGCGACCGCACGCCATCTCACAGTCTCTATACGTCTCCATACACACAGCCTCATATGTTGCAGACACTACACATGCCAGCCCTCCTCTGACTAGTTCTCGTGGGTGTCCTGCATCGCTGTATCACAGTCTCTTTACAGACTCTTTACTCACACAGTCGTACACAGTTCAGGATATCCTCCGGATAGCAGCTGGGCACCACATCCACCTGTTTGCAATCATTGCACATGATAGTCCTCTTTCGGGTACAGAACCTCCACCTCCGGTCACAGGACTGTCCACATCCAACTCCTTCGGGTACAGGACATCCACCTCCGGGCACAGGACTGTCCACATCCGAGACCAGTACCATGGACGACTTGCATCTCTGTGTACGCTGCGGTTGCCAGGCTATTCAGCTGCCCTGGGTGCTGGCTCTGCTGGCCTCCATGCACTCTGCAGACCAGCACACACCAGACTGACACTGACGTGCACCTCGCACACCTGGCCTGACCTGGACAGACACCTGACACACCCATACCCCTTACTGCAGGGTTTTTAAACACACACAAACCTGGGGCCTTCAGCCACCTGGAACACCCGGACCGGAGATCCGTGACTCTCATGCACACCTATGTACTTCATCCGTCTGTATGCACATTCTGGGGAGAACAAACAGCACCCCCTAGCTGTATCAGAGGCCACAGCCTCACAGAGTGCTAACACATACTCGCTAATTCTGACTTTGGGGCCCCCAATCAGTGGAGGACTTACCAGCAGGATCTCCAGCGATCATCCTTTTATGATGTTTTCTGAGGACAAGTAAATATTATTTATAGGACACGCCTTTAAATCTTTTAAATGAGTATGGGCAATTTTTAATTGTAGCATATGAGCCATTATTAGTTAAAAATACATGTGAGCAGGTTGCGGGTTGCAGTAACGGACATGAGGCAGAGCAAGGGTTAAAATTAACTTTACTGATACAGGGGTATACACCACACAGGGAGAGGACAGTAGAGGCAGGGGTATGGCAGGTGATAGGAGCACAATAGGTGTGCTGGGGAAGGTAATGAGGGCAAAAATATAACAACTGTTCATCAAGGGTAAACTTATCATTCTGATGGCTTCCTGACTGGAGAGTCTTATGTTCTAATGGTGGTGCTCACGCGGTCAGCGCATGAAAAATCTGGTGTTGTCCATCAGGCGTTGATGATCCGGTTCTTGGCGATGGCGATGAGTCTTTGACGTCTTGCACGTGGTCTGGGGTCCAGGATGTGGGTTGAGAGTGAAGAGTGGTCTCCAACACTGCCGGGGCCTAAGGAAGCTCAGCAGAAATAGGCGGGTGAGAAAGCGAACAGTTCTCGGTAAGTCACCCAGGGTTTCTTAGGCGGCACGCGTGCATTATTTATTAGCCCGTAGCATCGAGTACCTGGAGTAGTGGGAGCCTACTGGCAAAATACAGATTTTCCGGTCACAGTCTCTGTAAGTGGCAACAGGGATAATATAGGGTGGGCCTGCGCTGCCACGGTGCTCAGAGGAAGGAGCACCAAACTTCCCCTGCTGCACGCTGCATGCTCCCACCAAGTCTGTCTTCCTTTTCGTGCGCTCTTTCCTTTTTATCCTAGCTACGCCCCCTGCTGTCCAGTGCAAAGGCCGGTCGGGTTCTCTAAGCTTTTCCCCAGAGAACAAAGGTTGACAGTCCCGACAGTTCCGGACCCAGCATTAGAATGCTACCCCCGTTGCGGTGCCTCTTCTTACATACATAGTTAGAAACTCTTCATAGTAAAATTTTATTTAAGTTGAGCTACAAAAAGAAATAAAATGTGCAGCAATGAGAAAAGGTTTTATACCCAAAAATAAGTAAACCAACCTGGCATCCAGAAAATGGATGGACCTCAGCCTGCGGTTAAGCTATGTTTAGCCTCTGTAGTTGTCAAAGTCTTGCATTCTGTTCATCTTTCTTAAATGTCACTCACCATCTTTTAAATGGGCTGAATCTCAGTAATGTGAATCTACCATTGGAACTCATGTCATGTCCCCTGGAGAGTATCTACTACGTGTAACCTGTAAAATAGAGCGATCATGTTGTCAGTACATTGAGTTCAATATGGGCAATGATAGGCTCCACAGCCAGATGCAGTGTGATGTGTGCTCAGAGGTAATATTTGAATCTCTGAGTCTGTGGCCAGGCCGGTGAATTATTTACGACATCTGGCATCTGGGCCGCTACAGTCTGTGTGTGCAGAGAACACACTTTGTAAACAAGAACACATCGTGGGTGTGATTAAGTTGCAGCTTATTTATAAGACACCTCTGCATTTCAACGGCGTCCATTCTTATGAATCACCGTGATCGCAGATTATATCTAAACCTGAAAATTTCTGACTCCTGAATGACAAATCTGCCTAAATATGATGTGATATATCCGTTCAACCGGATTGATGCATTTCTACAGTTTAAGAATCAAGGAAAGTAGAATGTCAACCCAACCTAATGTTGGGTAACAGAAGCCTCTCACACAGCCAAATCAGATGTTATGATTTGCACAGATGAGGGGCAATACCTGAAACACAGTGACTGCAAATTAAGATTCTGGTTTGGCTTTTATCCTAAGGGTACCGTCACACTATACCATTTCGATCGCTACGACGGTACGATTCGTGACGTTCCAGCGATATCGTTACGATATCGCTGTGTCTGACACGCAGCAGCGATCAGGGATCCTGCTGAGAATCGTACGTCATAGCAGATCGTTTAGAACTTTCTTTCATCGCTGGATCTCCCGCTGTCATCGCTAGATCGGTGTGTGTGACACCGATCTAGCGATCTAGCGATGCGATCCAGCGATGCGTTCGCTTGTAACCAGGGTAAACATCGGGTAACTAAGCGCAGGACCGCGCTTAGTAACCCGATGTTTACCCTGGTTACAAGCGTAAAACTAAAAAAAAACAAACAGCACATACTTACATTCTGGTGTCCGTCAGGTCCCTTGCCGTCTGCTTCCCGCACTGTGACTGCCGGCCGTAAAGTGAAAGCAGAGCACAGCGGCTGTGCTTTCACTTTCACTTTACGGCCGGCAGTCAGTGAGTGCGGGAAGCAGACGGCAAGGGACCTGACGGACACCAGAATGTAAGTATGTGCTGTTTGTTTTTTTTTAGTTTTACGCTTGTAACCAGGGTAAACATCGGGTTACTAAGCGCGGTCCTGCGCTTAGTTACCCGATGTTTACCCTGGTTACCCAGGGACCTCGGCATCGTTGGTCGCTGGAGAGCTGTCTGTGTGACAGCTCCCCAGCGACCACACTACGATTTACCTACGATCACGGCCAGGTCATATCGCTGGTCGTGATCGTAGGTAAATCGTAAAGTGTGACGGTACCCTTAGTTATGTGGCAATATTGACTTTTAGGATTACTACTTTCAATAACTGGTACCAGTCCTCTTTCTCTCTGAAGAGGCAATTTGCAAACCCAATCTAATGGCATCCAAAGGGTAAAACACTACAAACTTCAAAGAATAGGTCTACTTGCTGACTTATAGGACCTCACTAAGTCATCCTCTGTCTTTCCACATAACCCCTCCTATTCTGGGCTAGTCCCAATTATTAACTCTATATGTACCCAACTAAGTGCATGCAAATTACTAAGCAGAAAAAAAATCACATTTAAGACAGTGCAATGCATTATATTACAACACATACCCTGCGCAGCACCTTCACTTCCCTTCATTAGCACGGGACTAAGGAATAACTTCTCAGTCTCCCAAGGAAAACAGCAACTCTCTCTATAAAGAAAGTATATTGTAGCTACAAGAGCATTGATAGAACAGAACTGTCTCCATTATACTGAAGACAGACTTTTATAATAAGATTACAGTAGTACGTACAAAAAAAGAGGGACAAAGTGTGGTTATTTCACAGTCATTCACAATTTGACATTTCATTTATAACCTATCATCATTGAACATTGTTATGCAAAGTAAATAGAAGGTCCAGCAATGAATGAAACATAGTATTAAAACTTCACATTTATTATAGAATGTTAAAAAACATGTTTCAATACAAAAACCTGCTAATTCACATAGGTCATCAGACCTACGCTTTTCGACATAAACCCTTAATCATCTGTACCTTGAACCATGATTATGGCTTGATGCTGAAATGTGGTGAAACTTGTAGGTATGGTGACCTATGTGGATTAGCACATTTTTGTGTTGAAGCATGTCATTTAACATTCTTTCATAAATGTTAAGTTGAAATACTATTTTTCCCTCATTGCTTGGCCTTCTATTTCCTTTGGATGTTTCTATGGAGCGTTTCAGCATGATCATACCTAGCCTTGACAGCAGATGTTCTGGCAATTGGTGAGCTGACTCTCCCCTGTTTTCCTTTCCAATTTTTTGCATTTACATACAATTATAGTTACATCCTATTGTGATAATTAGAAGATGCTACATGTTGTTCTAGAGTTCAAGGCACGTCTAAAGACAGCCTGACTTGGCAGAAATGGATTACTCAATATTGAATCTGGAGGCTAGGAGGTGTGTGGTTGGTTTAGCTGTGCAATAGCTGTATAATGTATAAGACTAGGGGCTCGCACAACCAAAATAATTCAGTGCGCCTATGAAAAGTCATATAGTGACTCAGTAGAAGAAAACTTTGGCATAATATTGAAGCGAAAGAATAAAGTTCTTTTCAAGATGCATTTATTCGAGCAAAAAAAAAATATAGTGACCAATGTTTCGGCCTATTTAAGCCTTTGTCAAGGTTATCTTTCACTATATTCGTTGGTGCTCATCAGAAAAACCTGGTGCGGAGAGAATGGCACACAGGTGTGCAGTAGCTTTAGCAGAGCAAAGAATGGTAGAGTACATGCGCCGGCTTTAGCTCCTGTTATCGGCACTTTTTGGGCTTTCTTGGCACATATGCACTACAGTACTTTGCTTTGCCCTCAGGAGGGCAGAGAGAAGTATGCCTGCAGGAGTAGGATGGATGTCAACGTGTGGATGACGTAGGATGCATCATCCACTTGGAGCAGGGAAGGAAGATGGCATTTGTAAGAAGAGAGAAGGCGCTGGATCAAAACCAACGATGCCCAGCGGACCGGACCACAGTGCATGTGAGTATAACAAAAGTTCTTTTTTGTGCTTTCCATAGGTGATTGGGACATACAGACAGTATACCAGAATGCTTTAAAAGAGGGCTTACCAATGCTGGCAGTTCTTTTTTTATTGGGAAAACCTGGTGACAGGTTCCCTTAAACACCCATTCTGACATTACATTGCAGGCTGGACATGACAGTACACTTATAGCAAACTGGGCCATTTCTTGCCACTCATCTAATTTGTTGACCCAGAATTCATGGGATTGGTGCTCAGGATATCTGCTTTTGAAAGGACACAGTCTAGGTACAACTGAACTTGGTTGTTCAGGCAGTGCAACTCTGTTTGGTCAGTTTTAGCACCGGCACATAAACCATCGGATACATTATGTTGTATATATATATTATAATTTGGTGCTACTCCTGCCTTAGTTATTTGTAAATTGTTAATTTTATGAAAAAAAAATGCACTTAACCCTGCTGTTGTCTTCGGTCAAAAACAACCGACCTTGAACTTCAATATTCTTTAAAATATTCAAGATGCGGCTCTGAAACCCGTGGCCGACCGACCCATCCTCATTTAAGTCAATCAACCACAAGTTTCAGAACCGCATCTTGAACACCCCCAAAAATACCAAAGTTCAAAATAGGTCTCCCCAGACCAAAGACAACAGCAGGGTTAATGAATTAAAAAAAATTGGTTTTGATAATGTTATATTTAGCCCTTTCTGATAATTTTTCCCTTTCTGATTTTCCTATCACAGGGGCCAAACATGCGGGGAAGTATTTACTGCAAGGAGCACATACTGTAGTGGTCACCTGGTCACACAAGCGGTCTGTAATTTTAGGTTTTAAATTCTCCCACCCTTTACAAAAAAAGCGTAACCACAAAACAATAGGTAAGTACACACTTATAAAGTCATTTGCAGCAACAGCCAGCAGTTTTATTGTGGCGCCTACGATTCTTAAATGCAACAATAGTACATTTTGCTAATCCTAGGAAATCAGATTGCAGATTGTTTGAATTTGCATGTAACTGGATTTTAGGAAATTTTGCTCCTTTGCGGATCTACCGTCTCAGCTCTAGTCAATGATATTCTATAACAACCAATAAAGAAAATGAAAGTCCAACTGGTACTGCCAGTATAGGATAGCAATTGGATACAACAAACCATAACCTTTATTAGGTCTGGTAAAAATAGCTACAAACAAACTCCAATAGAAAAGGAGGGTGGAAGGGAAGGAACCTTTGTGTAATGAAGTGCCCTATTACCAACACAGAATGGGGAAACAAGAGCAAACAAAAAAAAACAAATACAACTTGATAAAAACTGACAGTGCTAAATGGTCGCAATATCTATGCCCTTGCTACCCGAGCAGGACTGAAACCAATAGGGCTTTGCCGTGGTGTAAAACCTGAGGTGTACAGTTTGATTGAAGAATGATACAATATGGAGTACTAATTCATCTTTTTGATCTTCACAATTTCTCCCTACTTTTAATTTGTTTTCCCATTTTTCAATATATAATATGCTAAAATGAATGTTGTCATTGAAAACTATAACCAACTCTTCCCGCCAAAAAGCAAGATTTCATACATCTATGTAAAAAGAAAATAATAAAAATATGACTAATATAATATAAAATATGATAAGAGGGGATAAAAAACGAGTGTGAAAAAAAACGAAAAAATTGTTAGGTCAGGAAGGGGTTATAGATCTGAATATGAATTTGCATCTTGAAAAACTGGTTGTCGGTAATAAATAATCATTCAAAATTCAAAATAGCTAAAGATGCCGGTTGACCAATCTAATAGTATAGAATTATGGAAAAATACCCATTAAGTGCACTTATTGTATACAAATGAGCATTGAGAATGCGCCTCCACAAGTCTTAATCCGCTCTATATAATGCCATCATTTCATCTCCACTCTCTTTATACCCATACCGCTGTCTTCCTCACATACACTGTATTCTCACTCCATATATCTAATTTCTGTGCAGCTGGCTCTGTGTTCTCCAGGAGGGATGTTCTGTTTATTATCTGCTAATATATAAGCTGAGGTTCCAGCGGCAGGTGGTAATTTTCGATCTCTTGGCCCCTCCGGTGCCTCCCTGGCACGCAACCAGATACTTTACAAATGCTGCACATCTGCTCTGCTCTGTAACCCCTTCTCCACTACAGTTTTCATATGCATTGGTACTGCCCAGCTTGTCGGCTCTGGCAAAGCAACTGTGCCCTTGTCTGCAATTCCTTAGAGAATTTAACAATATTTTTTACAGAAATGCCATGAGCAGAGATACGGACGATCCAATTTGCATCTCGATTCGCCATGACCTTTTTTCTGAATTGTCCAGGTTACTGGTTAAATATAGTTCTGAGAATGTACCTGCTCTCACCCCCACTCAGGGTAATCTGACGGGGGTAAAGTGCCGCCCATGTTACGTACATCTAGATGACTCTGAAAGCAATGGTTGCACTGAGAGAGTTTGTATGCCATAAGAGAACACTAGTCTTCCCTTGGTTTAGATGATAGTCTACTTGATAAGACTTCCTACTAAAAATACTAGCATTGTCCACTTCTTTGAAACACATGTAATTGCTGTAAAATTAAAGACGTTTTCCGGTCAAAACCGGTAAGTCTGCAGTCACTTTGTGTGACTGCTGACTTATGAATTCACCGATTCCAGACCCGAGACAGTGGGAATATATGAGTTATACATACTCCCGCCAGTGGGCATAGCCTTGCTCAATACATTTGTATTGAGCGAGGCCATGCTCTGTCTAGTGACGTGGACGGCCAGTGGATGCGTCCAACTAAGGGGTGCAGCCTCGCTCCATACAAGGGTATGAAGAGCGAGGCCACACCCACTGGCTGATGGGTACTATATATATATAAGTCATACATACCCTCTGGTCCCGGGTCTGAAACTAGTGAATCCCTGCAGTGCACAGTGCATACGCTGGGGTGCTTCATAAGTCTGCAGTCACAAAGAGTGACTGCAGACTTATCAGTTTTGACAGGACAATCCCTTTAAGGCCCTATTCAGACATCCGCTTTTCACATACATGTTCTTTCCGTGGTTTTCACAGATAGAATATGTATTCATTAAAATCTATGATGCTATTCTCATGCCCTTTTTTTTTATATATGTCCACAAAAAATCAAAGCAACATGTCCGTTGTTGATGAGTCTATGGGTCCATAAGAGTCACGGACAGCACACAAATGGCATCATTGTGAGGTCCATGATTAACATTGCAATTAGAGACGAGTGTAAACCTAGACCAGGTCCTCGTCAGTGCTCTCTGACCATGAACAAGTGCTGGGCAAATTTCCTTACTCTTTGGCTCGGTTGCACAGATGACGTCACGCTATGCTGACAAATCAATCGCCTCACTGGGGAACCTGGAAACTCAGGAAATTTGCACAACTCCTTTCCACGTCCAGTTACGTCCATATATATTTGGACAGAGACACCATTTTTCCAATTTTGGTTCTAGACATTACCACAATGAATTTTAAACAAAACAATTCAGATGCAGTTGAAGTTCAGACTTTCAGCTTTCATTTGATGGTATCCACATTAAAATTGGATGAAGGGTTTAGGAGTTTCAGCTCCTTAACATGTGCCACCCTGTTTTTAAAGGGACCAAAAGTAATTGGACAATTAAGCAGATAAAAGGCCTGGAGTTGATTTGAGGTGTGGTGCTTGCATTTGGAAGGTTTTGCTGTGAAGTAAACATGCTGTCAAAGGAGCTCTCCATGCAAGTGAAACAAGCCATCCGTAAGCTGCGAAAACAGAATTCTGCGCAGGTGCAGTGAATCATTCGGCTGATCCCAGCGGCAGATGCGCAACATGACATGAAGGAAGAAGACAGCACAGTGGTGGAGAGAGAGCAGACAAGGGGTAGAGCACATGGTGTACACAGGTCAAAAAAGAGATGACATGAGAGGAGAAGACAGCAGATGGGGGAGAGAGAAAGTGCACAGGGATGAGAGAGACAGAGCACAGGGGGGAGACAGCTCAAACGGGAAAGCACATGAGGGGAGAACACAGCACAGGAAGGAGAGAGATAGATAGGGGGATAGCACATGGGGTAGACAGGTCAAAGAACAGAGCACAGATGGGAGAAGTCAGCACATGGGGAAAGAGAGAGTGGATAGGTGGGTGAACAGATGGGGGGAGAGATTCTCAACGCTGCAAAGCATGCCCCCATCGTGACATTACCCCCCTCCCGATGCGATAGCATTGGGCCTCCATCTAGTTTTTTTATAAGCGGAAAATCATATTTGAATGAGGCCTTATTGAAACATTGGCAGGTCTTCGAGGTAACCCAAAGACCCCTCTGTTCCATTTGTGTTGAATACTATTACATTTGTTTTGTATGACTGTGTTTCAAAATCTGCATTGGGCTCAAGAGCCTTATGCTAACCCTTTGAAAATATGGCACGGTTTCAGCACATTTTCATATATCGTGCAGAACAAGAAATAACCGTCTCAACAACAGAAGCTCCACATATGTTGTCCCTTTAAATATACCACTTAAAAAGCATTAGTCTTGGAGCTGTTTGATGTTAGCATATAAAATATAGGACAGAATCATCTGTGTGTAGCCCTAGTAGGGGATAAACATGTTTATAGACAGCTGTTTGTAGGATAAGTAGAAATTAGCCCTTTCTGCTTCATCATCATCTGCTGACATAAGAAGATTTTGTTAATCACATCTTATATTCAGCATACAGCAACTGTGCATTAACTTTCGGATTCCCAGGTTGAAAAATATTACTTCAAGACGTACTGAGGAAAAGGGGGGTGATGTTGCTTTAGTCTTCTCGTATAGGCTTGGTCTACATAACTTTATTTTTAGATGTCCCTATGGACCTAATCCCACATGGAAAAAGAAGACGCTTCCAATTGCAATTAATTACCTAGAAATTGGATTAAAGACTGCTCAAGTGTCTTTATTAGAACTATACCAGTCATTTTCACAATGTGACAACAGTTTTCTATTTCTTTTCCAAAATGTTTTGGTCCGATGGTTCACACTTACTCGTTTACTTCCCTGCAATAATAAAATGTTGCTATTATTGTCATGTGGTTTAGAAAGGTGTGATAAAAGTGCAGTTTTTGCACCTGAGAAGATGCTGTTATCTGTGGGATTCTAAAAGAGGACCCCCCCCACTTAGGAAAACCCCATCTCACTGTGCTACAAGATAGACCTGTTTACATCAAAATTACTGTTGAAGAGAGGGCTTTTTCGTCATGATTTTGTCTGCAGGATTAAACCCCAAAACTATTTATATGTGCATCTAGCTCTTTCAAAGATTAGTCCTTCAATACCTTTACATGGCCAGTACATCCTGCATTAATGTGAAATCATCGCTTTCATTAATATGCAAATGAGGGTGAAGAGCTATTTGTAGATCTGAAGCCACTGTTGCTCCAGCACTGTTCCCTACCTTGCAGTCTCCTACTGTTTTACTAACAGCTCTTTTCCTGATATCACACATCAAAGAGGCTGTCAATCTAGCAGAAGGAGTTGGCACTAGGTAGGGAATAGAGCTGGAGTGACAGAGGCTTCAGATATACAAACAGCTCTTCAGCCTCATTTGCATATCAATTCAAAAACTGATTTTTCAGTAACTGAGCAACAGACTAGCCCTGTAAAGTATTGCTGTACTTGCCTTTGAAACGTGGCGTGGGATGGTAGCCCTGGACGAGTTACTTGTCTCTGGCACCCGGCACGTTACATGAAAGTGGAGGTTTTGGCTGGGTATGTGGACTTGTGCTCTAAGGGTGCTACGTCCGTGCAGGCCGCATGTATCCGATGTTGCTAGTTTGCAAAGACCAGATCTTTCACAGTTCAATGAGAGTGACCACCATTCAAAAATAAACTCTTTACTGAATGGCAACTTAGTAAAGGTTATATACAAGGGAAAAGTGGGTACAAAGTCTTATGAATATTTCTTTTGCAATATTTTGATGTTTTTCATTTTCCAGACAGAATCCTTCTTTAGTAGTATACTCCAGGGATCTTCTGCTGTTTCTTCCTACTTCGCCACAACCCAGCTTTAATGCTGCAGTCCTGATTAACAAGTCTCCTTTACTTGTTCAGCGGTTCTGTGTCCTGTTTCTTCCACTACTGGCACTCTGGAAAGTCTGTTTGGGACCCTTCACTAGTTCCCTGTATTCAGTCCTCTTTAGGCCCATTACCTCTCAGCGATACAAGCTCAGGGTCTCATGGCTAGGCGTCCTCTCCTAGGACCTGTCTTTGGAGGTGATTATGTCTCTCTTAGTCACTTATCTTTGGGATCTCGCTATCCCTCCTGTTCAGTCTCCTTTCATTCAGGGGGTCACCTTTGTAAGTAGCACTGCTCACTCTGCAGTCCTGACCCTATTTGCCTTCCTAGCAGAAAGCTGTCACTTTTCTTTTAACTAGCCTCATCCACTGTGGGCTAGTCCCAACTATTAACTCTTAGCATACCCTATAATCACCTGTCTACATGTAGTTACGCATAACACTTTTCACACTATACAGGAACACACCACAATTTAATACAATTCACATCACACTACGAGATTGGTGTCTTTAGGGGAATCAACGCAACCGCAGAGATCCAACACTCTTACATACATGCACATATAAATAGTTTTTTGTGGTACAGGGTATGTGTGTGGGAGGAATCCTGCTGACAGATTCCCTTCATCTCCACTAAGTCCCTTATATCCAGTATCCAGAGGATCACTGCCATTTGTGTTGTTATACTTTAGTTTCAGAAATAAGAAATGATCATTCTTTGCAAACTTACTGATTCAAAGAAACATCATTTCTTCATCATCCTCAATCTCACTCATAATACAGCTGCATCATAAAATCAGTCCTGATGCTGCTAGGATCACAGGAATTTAATAACTTGCAAGTCCTCTCTACAGTCTGCTTATAGTTCACTGTTTGGGTAAAATTTTTAAGTTAACTTAACCATTCCTCCCTACCTTTACCTCTATTAGTTTGGTCCTGCAGCTGTCATCAGTAGGGAGGAAGTAAAGAGTTGTTGCATGTAAAATCTTCTCTTTGAAATATTGAAATCTTCTTCATCTTCAAATAGTAGTCTGGAAATTGTTTTCACTAATCAACAACAAAGTGCATTTATTTTTTATTTTAGCTTAAAGACTTGCATTTTCATACTGGGGTGATTATATTTAGACTATAACATATTTGAAAAAAAACATTCTTACATTATTATATTCCATACTATACGGTGGCCTGATTCTAACGCATCGGGTATTCTAGAATGTCCACGTAGTATATTGCTCAGCCAAGTAGTATAATGCTCAGCCACGTAGTATATTGCCCAGCCACGTAGTATATTGCCCAGCCACGTAGTATAATGCTCAGCCACGTAGTATATTGCCCAGCCAAGTAGTATAATGCTCAGCCACGTAGTATATTGCCCAGCCATGTAGTATATTGCCCAGTCACATAGTATATTGCCCAGCCACGTAGTATATTGCCGAGACATGTAGTATATTGCCCAGCCACGTAGTATATTGCCCAGCCATGTAGTATATTGCCCAGCCACGTAGTATATTGCCCAGCCATGTAGTATATTGCCCAGCCACGTAGTATATTGCCCAGCCACATAGAATATTGCACAGCAACGGAGTATACAGCACAGAGCCATGTAGTATACAGACTTAAAATAAAAAATAAACATATACTCACCCTCCATTGAAGTCCTGGTCCTGTGTGCGGTGCACGCGGCAGCTTCCGGTCCCAGGGTTGGTATGGGCGCAGGACCTGTGATGACGTCGCGGTCACATGACCATGACGTCATGGCAGGTCTTTCTCGCAGGACCTGTGATGATATCACGGTCACATGACTGTGACATCATGGCAGGTCCTTGTCGCATACCATCCTTGCCATGGAACCTGCCGCTTGCATGGAGCGGTCACCGGAGTGTCGCGAGGAGCGGGAAAGGTGCCGGAATGTGAGTATTTTTATTTTTTTATTATTTTTAACATTAGATCTTTTTACTATTGAGGCTGCATAGGCAGCATCAATAGTAAAAAAGTTGGTCACACAGAGTTAATAGCAGCGTTAATGGAGTGCGTTACACCGCGGCATAACGCAGTCCATTAGCGCTGCCATTAACCCTGTGTGAGCGCTGACTGGAGGGGAGTACGGAGCGGGCACTGACTGCGGGGAGGAAGGACCCGCCATGTTGCCGCTGGACTGCGCCCGTCGCTGATTGGTCGTGGCAATGGTCGTGGGCGTTTTGCCACGACCAATCAGCGACTTGGATTTCCATGACAGAGGCCGCGACCAATGAATATCCATGACAGAAAGAAGGAAAGACAGAAGGACAGACAGAAAGACGGAAGTGACATTTAGACAATTATATAGTAGATTTTTCCAGGTCAATGTAAGGGCATACATAGAAATCTTGGGGCCGCGTAGCAAAACTTCTAACTAGCTCTCCCCCCCAAAAAAATATGTTAGGGTCACAAAGGAGCATGTCTCCCAACTTTCTAGCCTTTACATAATAATTTTCCTCCTAAATTCCTCTTTTTTGCCCCCATAAAGTATGATGCCAACAAAAGTGCACCCCAAACACTGTATGATACCCCCAAGATCAATTCCTCCACATTAGCCTCCACATGCACAGCATAATGACCCTACTGTACCCCACCTTACCTTCCAAGGCAACACAGTATGATCCCCAACACCTCTCCATACTGTGTAATGGCACGCACACAGCCCTCCACAGAGTATGATGGACACCACAAAAACTTTTTTACTGTATAATAGCTTACATAATGTATAAAGGCCCCTCACATAACACTTCAAATATTTTAATGGCCCCACATAGCTTTTCATATAGTATAATGGGCCTCGTTTAGTCCATATAGTATAATTCACTCCTCATAATCCTCCATATTGTATAATATACTCCCCATGGTCCTTTTTACAATACTAGATGGAAGCCCTATGCTATCGCATCGGGAGGGCGGTAATGTTGCGATGGGGCAGGCTTTGCAGCGTTGAGAATCTCTCCCCCCATGTGCTCACCCATCTATCCACTCTCTATTTCCCCATATGCTGACTTCTCCCTTGTTTGCTCTCTTCTTTGACCTGTCTACCCCATGTGCTATCCCCCTTGTCTGCTGTCTTTCTCCTTCCTGTGCTGTGGTTCTCCCCTCAAAGACAATACTGACATTACAGCAGGAGATCACAGAGGATACATTTTGTGAGGTAAAATATTTTTAAAAAATAGTCAGTGAAATATTTTACATCACAAAATGAATCCACTGTGATCCCCTACTGTAATGTCAGTATTGTCTTTTGCTTCCTCCCCTGCCCAGGAGATGTGGTATTCTACGTACACAGTCAGGCACAGTCAATTTTTAAAATGAACTTTCGTTCGTGGGAAAACCCCTTTAATGTGACCGACTTCCTCTGCCTGTAGACATGTCGCACATCTGCCGCAGGGATCAGCCGAATTATTCAGTGCACCTGCGCGTAATTTGTGCAAGCGCAGTAAATCAGACAGCCACATCTTTGTGCAGACAGATAGCGGTGGTCACATTAAATCTGCGCATGCGCTCCTCCTGTAAAAAGATGGCAGCAGTCAGTGAATCATTCGGCTAATCCCGGTGGCGGCGTGTTCGCGACGGTGTTCCGCTGGTGGTACCGTGTAAGATGCTGTGTGTGTGTGATAGTGTGAGTGTGAGAGTGTGAATGTGAGTGTGAGTGGGAATGTTTGTGCGTGTCAGTGTGTGTGTGTGTGTGGTGCGTATAGCGTATAGAGTGTGTGTGTGTGTGGTGCGACGGTGTTCTGCTGGTGGTACCGCGCAATAGGTTGGTGCCGGCAGCCATACTTGGGTGTCCCAATATGGTGGTCGGTGAACTTCCGCCGCTTGGAATTCTGGGATACGGTGATATCTGGACAGAACAGGAAATGAAAACATTACAAGGCAATTATATAAATAGATAATTCACTCCCCATGGTACTCCATGCAATATAATGTACTCCCCATGGTCTTCCTTTCAATATAATGCACTCCACATGGTCCTTCGTACAATATAATGCACCACCCATGGTCCTTCATACAATACAATGCACCCCCATGGTCCTCCATACAATATAATGCACTCTCCATGGTCCTCCATACAATACAATGCACCCCCATGGTCCTCCATATAATACAATTCACCCCCATGGTCCTTCATACAATATAATGCACTCTCCATGATCCTCCATACAATACAATGTACCCCCATGGTCCTCCATACAATATAACGCACCCCCATGGTCTTCTATACTCTTACCAATTACTGATTAAAAAAACAAATAAATACAATACTCACCTCTCCTCGTTTTACCAAATGCTCCAATCTCCTGAGCGTGTGGTATGAAGCGGCGCACATCTCAGAACGTAGCGCACAATAATCACGTCATTGCGACCACTGCTTTGACACGTCAGACACCAAGGCACAATGATGGGGGCTAAAGCGTCAGCCGAAGGGGACAGAGGGGAATCCCAGTGTAAGCCCGGATAGGCAGAGTGTGGATGCTGATGGATGGAGGGAGGCCAGGTGTGGGCGCTGACACCAACCCCCCCCTCCGGCTCATGGACCCCATAACAGTCCCGTGGCTTGTGCCATTGGCGGTACGTCACTGGGTCAATTATTTTCCACTGAAGCCCTAAATTATGCCATATAATTATGCTACATATTGTCACTTACTATGATAAGTAAATTCCATTTAATGCTGTCAGATCATATGATGTCCCACAGTCTCTTTTCAAATGCATGCAATCAATCTTTTAACGTATAGTTCCTAATGTTGAATTTTGTACATAATATCTAACAATTTTAAGATCAATATCTGTCAGTAACTCATTTGTCTTCTCATGGCCCTGAGGGGTTTGCAGGATGCAGAAATCCTTTCTTTGATTTCTTATGTCATGCAATATCCTTTCTGGCCTTTTACTAGACTTAATTCACGTATTAGTTTTGCTCTGGGGTTTCCATAAAAAACATCTGATACGCTTGAATCTATTTCTTGTTACAAACAAACAAGACCTATAGATATAGAGGCAGATCATGTAACTTCTAAGGAGTGTACAGTTGTGGTTATTTTTTTTGCCTTTGCTATTAATTGGCAAAAACCTGTGCAAATAGCATTGTTATGAAACAATAGGTCAAATGAAGAAAAAATACCTAGCCCTTTAGTCCAGGGTAGTAAATCCAGGCACCATGAAAAGAAGAACAATCAGGTATTTTTTGGCACCCCTATCTTTTCACCTGTATAATTTAATTAAATTGTAATTTTTATTTCTTATGCATAGATCAACAAAGCGTGTCCCATCAACTAAATGTACAATAAAGGGGATATCCGGAACTTTGTGAAAAACTGTGCCTAAGCACTACCAGGCAGTTACTGCTACTGCTACTTGCTACCTACCTACCTGTTGACAGGCAGCATAGGACCTGTCCCGATCTGGATCACCTTGTCGACGATGGGATGGCTGTTATGCCATTTTTTATCAAAAACAGTATTATTAAGAGACCCGTGTTATTTAAATGCACTTTTGCTTTTTATTTATGTGACTCCCCAGGTTCCTGGTTGCAGGTACGGACTGGGGCTAAAATTCAGTCCTGGAATTTGAAT
This sequence comes from Ranitomeya imitator, assembly GCF_032444005.1. Taxonomy (NCBI): domain Eukaryota; kingdom Metazoa; phylum Chordata; class Amphibia; order Anura; family Dendrobatidae; genus Ranitomeya; species Ranitomeya imitator. The sequence continues at coordinate 589,857,788 of NC_091283.1, forward strand.
TCACATAGGCCCATGTTGTACTCATCCCCATAAGCCAGATGGGAATATATGTTACTAATATTACCCTGGATGGAGAAATGGAAGATTTTCTACAAGACCAATATTTCTAATGATACCCGTGGCCTGCTGGGGTCAGTGATGGAGCCAGCAACTTTGTGCTTCGTCACAACTCTGAACAGTGTGAGTGTCTTGAGAACACCGATTCTGTTAACAATATAGCAGACAAGGCAGCCCATGACCTGACAGGCCCTTCTGGCATTTGCCAGAATTGCCAGATGGTCAGTCCGGCCCTGCCTGGTTGTCACAGTGGCATTGCTTTCCTCACGGGCAGAGCGATGTCACACTTGGAAGCGAGGAATGATCTTATTTATCAGGCAAACACAAGCATGCAACATGTTCACACTCCAGGCCAGAAGGGTGAGCTCTGATCCATCTTGTGGGTGGCTCCCCTATATATATATTCTGGTCTGGAGGGAAAGTTAGTTCAGAGTGTTCCTGTCAGAGAGACAGAGGAGAAGGGAGTAGACGGGCCGTGCAGCCACGAGAAGTGCTGCAGCTCCTAGAAAGCGAGAAAGCCAAGCGTATTGTAGAGAGCCTGTAGGAGAAGTGAAGTACAGGAGAGTGAGAACTGGGGAGAATAGCTGCAACTGGACTGCCTCCCTATAGAGCACAGACACTGGTAGCCAGAAGACCAAGGTTGTGAGGGACTCCATGGCTCACAGCAGAAACCTGCAGGACAGCTGGATTACAAGTCACCTGTTCGCCCTGACACCTGGAGACACAGTGGCGCATAGAGCCCGGGTTGTGATAGAGACCCTGTTAAAAGGCTCGAGCCACCTGTCATATGGGTTAGTGTGCTACCTACAAGGAGGACAGAGAGAACACGTGAGGACCTTGAGAGGCCTAGGACAGCAAGGAACTACACCACAGCGCTAGAGGGAAGGCTTCTAACTCCACCTGGTAAAGAGGACTCCCAACTAGCTTCCAAGCCGGCCGGACCCTTCTTGTACCTGCAATCTGGTGCCCTGGATTGTGGCTGCATGAATTCATCAGTAAACCAGGTAAAGAGACTACAAACCTGTGTCCTCCGTTTCTTGCTATATCGCCCACCATCTTCATCTATACACCAGGAGCCCTGGGGACCCAGCTTCATCTGTGAGAAGCCATACCATCTTAGCTGCCATAACATCACCCCAGTGGACCCCTTTAAGCAGCATTGGTCATCCCTGACCGAGAACCACAGGTGGTTCTTTACTTTATTCACAAAACCCCCTTTAAAGACCTTCCCCTTTTACTTGGGCGCCCAGGGCCATGGACTGGGTCGCTGCCATGTGACACATCCCCTTTAAGTACCGGACCTGGTACCGAGTACCCCACGGCCCTGGCGGGCATCCCACTTATTTCGTTACAGCAGTGTTTTTGCTCATTTTGTTTCTTGTAGGTTTTGTATGCTTTATGGCCAATGTGAACATGCGTTTATGTGCTGCATGTATACCAACTTAAATCAAGCTCAACTTTTTTTTTTTTCTCTCTGTATTTTTGCATTCTGTGCAAACCGGGGTGTGGCCTCTCTCTCCTGAGCTGGAAATTACATTTAAAGGTTCCCCAGACTGGTGTCCATAGATCGGGACCCAGACATTTTGTCTGCCCTTATTCACACACTGAGGTCAACTCTGACACATGGTAAGGTTTTTAATATTAGATAGCGAAGGACCTGTCCCGAACTGGGTCACCTTGCCAAGGGTGGGATGGCTTTTATGCTATTTTTGATCAAAAACATTATTACTAAGAACCCTGTGTTATTTACATGCACTTTTTCTTTTTACTTATTTAGTTACAGCAGGGTTTTTGCTCATTTTGTTTCTTGTAGGTTTTGTCTACCTGCCTGTTGTGCCCGACGCCGTTCATTGCTGGAGGACACAGTCGGCTCCTGCTGGGAAGAGGCTCCTTTTCTGCCCTGATCTGTCGATAGAGTATGGCTTCTGATTGACAGTTGGCTTTCTCAGTTAGGCAGTGGGGATCCGGTAGTCAATTAGAATGACATCAAAGTCCCACCCCCTTCAACAGAGAGGAGCGGAAAAGAAGCCTTCGCTCTGTCAATGTGACGTCAGCACAGAGCTGAACTGCTGTGCCAGAGATGAACGGCACAATAGGAAGGTAGGTAACAAATTCCCGCCCTTTAGTGCTTAGGCATATTTTTGTTTTTCAACAGGTCCTGGTCCCTTTAAAGGACTAAGCCCTGAATCTTGTATTATCTGTGGATAGCTTCATCAGTTAGTAGCAATGTGTCATAGTCCATAATACAAGTGCATGCTTGTAATGTGTGTTATATTTCTGAATGAATTGTGTCATTTTTATTTGATTGCAACCCATTTAATAAAATAACAGCCACTTCAAATATAACTGTTTTTTAAAGAAGCATTTTTTTTTTCATCTTATGTATAGTGTTTTTACTTCAAAGTAGTTTAGCCTAGTGTTTTCTAATCTTCAGACTCCACCTTGAATGTTAGATTTCACTCTGCTTCTCTCTTGTCAGTGATCTACTATCATCAGCATCACATGACCAGCAAGAGCCAATGCCATCTCTTTTCTGTGTTAACTGTTGCTATTATCATATTCTCTGTCAGTCAGGAGGCTGAAGTGTGATCTTCTGCATTATATCCATGTGACAGTAGCTGTGTAATCATCTTTATTAACTGTAATATGAGTTTCTATCTATCCTGTGGAGGAATTGTGTGGTGCATTCCATGAAATGTCATCATTCAAGGAGTACTGGTAAGCAAAATTGTGACTCCCCTAAGAGAACATGAGGCCATTCAGCTTCTTAAGGGGGTGGGGAGGGTAGGAGAGGTGGAGACACCATGTGATCACATGACCTAACTAAAGAGAAGTATGCATTGAATGTTATGGTAATATTAGATGAATTTTATATAATGACATAATGGACAAACAAAAAAGATGAAGTCTTTCTTTAGGGGGTTGATCAAAATGTTTGGCCCCAATAAAATAATAAAGCCTATAATAACCTCCTGTGCCGGCGCTGTTTCCGCGGTGTCGGCACTCGCTCTCCCTGGGGCTGTTGTGCGGTGTTGTGACAAAGTGATGGAGGTGCCCATTCAGTGCTGGCGTCACTGTCTCCATCTTCAGACAAATAGAACATGAAAATGAAGTGTGGACTGCAGCTAGAAATAATGGGATGCATTAAAAGAGGCATAGATGCTCATGAGGAGAATATAATTTTACCTCTATACAAGTCACTAGTTCGACCACACTTAGAATACTGTGCACAGTTCTGGTCTCCGGTGTATAAGAAAGACATAGCTGAACTGGAGCGGGTGCAGAGAAGAGCGACCAAGGTTATTAGAGGACTGGGGGGTCTGCAATACCAAGATAGGTTATTAAACTTGGGGCTATTTAGTTTGGAAAAACGAAGACTAAGGGGTGATCCTATTTTAATGTATAAATATATGATGGGACAGTACAAAGACCTTTCTGATGATCTTTTTGACCTGAGACATGGACAAGGGGGCATCCTCTACGTCTGGAGGAAAGAAGGTTTAATCATAATCACAGACGCGGATTCTTTACTGTAAGAGCAGTGAGACTATGGAACTCTCTGCCGTATGATGTTGTAATGACTGATTCATTACTTACAGTTATATGAAAAAGTTTGGGCACCCCTACTAACCTTAAGATTAATGTTTTATAAAAAGTGTTTTTTTTGCAACAGCTATTTCAGTTTCATATATCTAATAACTGTTGGACACAGTAATGTTTCTGCCTTGAAATGAGGTTTATTGTACTAACAGAAAATGTGCAATCTGCATTCAAACAAAATTTGACAGGTGCATAAGTATGGGCACCCCACCAGAAAAGTGACATTAATATTTAGTAGATCCTCCTTTTATAGGGCCTGTACAGTGGCGTAGGAAGAGGGGCAGACCATGGGGCAGAATGCTGGACACACTGGGGCAATACAGGAGACCATGGGGCAGAATGCTGGACACACTGGGGCAATACTGAAGACCATGTGGCAGAATGCTGGACACACTGGGGCAATACTGGAGACCATGGGGCAGAATGCTGGACACACTGGGGCAATACTGGAGACCATGGGGCAGAATGCTGGACACACTGGGGCAATACAGGAGACCATGGGGCAGAATGCTGGACACACTGGGGCAATACTGGAGACCATGGGGCAGAATGCTGGACACACTGGGGCAATACTGGAGACCATGGGGCAGAATGCTGGACACACTGGGGCAATACTGAAGACCATGTGGCAGAATGCTGGAGACCATGGGGCAGAATGCTGGACACACTGGGGCAATACAGGAGACCATGGGGCAGATTGCTGGACACACTGGGGCAATACAGGAGACTATGTGGCAGAATGCTGGACACACTGGGGCAATACAGGAGACCATGGGGCAGATTGCTGGACACACTGGGGCAATACTGGAGACCATGGGGCAGAATGCTGGACACACTGGGGCAATACTGAAGACCATGTGGCAGAATGCTGGACACACTGGGGCAATACTGGAGACCATGGGGCAGAATGCTGGACACACTGGGGCAATACAGGAGACCATGGGGCAGATTGCTGGACACACCGGGGCAATACTGGAGACCATGGGGCAGAATGCTGGACACACTGGGGCAATACTGGAGACCATGGGGCAGAATGCTGGACACACTGGGGCAATACTGGAGACCATGGGGCAGAATGCTGGACACACTGGGGCAATACAGGAGACTATGGGGCAGATTGCTGGACACACTGAATACTGGAGACCATGGGGCAGATTTCAGGACACATTGTGGCAATGCTGGAGACCCTGGGGCAGACTTCTGGAAGAGTTTGTATGTTCTCTCCGTGTTTGCGTGGGTTTCCTCCGGGCACTCCGGTTTCCTCCCACATTCCAAAGACATACTGATAGGAATTCTAGATTGTGAGCCCAATCGGGGACAGTGATGATAATGTGTGCAAACTGTAAAGCGCTGCGGAATATGTTAGCGCTATATAAAAATAAAGATTATTATTATTATACTGGGGCAATACTGGAGACCATGGGGCAGATTGCTGGACACACCGGGGCAATACTGGAGACCCTGGGGCAGATTTCTGGACACATTGAGGCAATGCTGGAGACCCTGGGGCAGACTTCTGGACACACTGGGGCAGATTTCTGGACACACTGGGGCAATGCTGGACACTGGGGCAGATTGCTGGACACACTGGGGGTAATATGCTGGACACACTGGGGCAGACTGCTGGACACACTGGGGAAAGGCTGGACACTGGGGCAGATTGCTGGACACACTGGGGGCAGTGCTGGACATACTGGGGCAGATTGCTGGACACACTGGGGGTAATATGCTGGACACACTGGGGCAGATTGCTGGACAACATGGGGGTAATATGCTGGACACACTGGGGCAGATTGCTGGACAACATGGGGGTAATATGCTGGACACACTGGGGGCAGGACTTGAGGCATGGGCAGAATGTAGATACGGGGCATGATTGGAGACACGGGGCAGGATTGGATAATGGGGCAGGACGGATACGATGGAGGCTGGTGGGGCAGGATGGGGAGATCATATGGGGTAGAATGGATACTCATGAGGGCAGGATGCGAGAACATATGGCTGGAGCCAGGAATGAGATAAACGGGGCCAGGGTGGGGAATAGTGTTACCATAGGGGATAATTAAGGGATATTTTTACTGCAGTGATGTATTTATTTTATTTTTTGAGTATACTGTATTAAATGGGGGGGCGGTCCTGTTACTGTGCAGAGTGACACTATATCGCCTTTTTATCTTCATGTGGTGTAATGTAGAAGTTGTGAAAAATTAAGTAATGTGTTCTGCAAGCGGAGCTCGAGATAACTGTTATTTCCTGCAGAAACGAGTCCTGGCTGGAAGGAATGATGGCGGTCTGTGCTGGATGAAAGATGAAGGACTTCACCTAGAGACGTCACTGGTGAGTCAGTGTTACCTATACACTGACACTATACACTGTATACTATATAGAGGTCCTGTGTATAATGTCACCAGTGATCTCTGTATTACCTCTACACAGACACTGCATACTAAGTACAGATCTCCTGTGAATACTGGCACTTATGGTGATAGTATTGTGTTTTTTTTTTTTTATTACTGATCAGTATTGTAGTATTCAGTCACTATGTGGTGGTAATATGTGGTCTGGAAATGGTGTTGTGGTATTTGTCCCTTGTATGTAGTATTATTCGGTCACTATGTGGCCTGGTCATGGTGTGGTGGTATTAAGTCACAGGTGTGGCATGTGGGGGTGACACCATTAGGCCCAGTTTAAGTTCTACAAAACAGGAAAGCCATTTTTGGTAACCTTTGTGTGTATTGAGCGGGGGTGGGGGGTGGGGGGGGGGTCGCCAAACTCGGGAACAGCCCCGGGCGGCAAAAGCTCTAGCTACGCCTCTGGGCCTGTATATAGGGCTACAGATACACATTGTGCTGTTATTGTGACATGGTGTGTATCTCACGCAACATATACCAGAGGAAGCGAAGGAAAGAGTTGTCTCAGAAGATTAGAAAGAAAATTATTTAAAGGTAAAAGTTATAAGACCATCTCCAAACAGCTTGATGTTCCTGTGACTACAGTTGCACATATTATTCAGAAATGTAAGATTCATGGGACTGAAGGCCCCTGTACCGAGTACCCCATTGCCCTTACGTGGGGGCGATCCATATATATATATATATATCAGTGAGACATGTATATATATTAATATTTCATACAGCGCTAGATAGCTTAAAAGCCGGTAATTCAATTGCCGGCTTTTGCTATCTCCTTCTCAAACCCAACATGATATGAGACATGGTTTACATACAGTAAACCATCTCATATCCCTTTTTTTCTTGCATATTCCACACTACTAATGTTAGTAGTGTGTATGTGCAAAATTTGGGCCCTCTCGCTATTAAATTAAAGGGTTAAATCGCAGAAAAAATTGGCATGGCTCCCGCGCAATTTTCTCCACCAGAATGGTAAAGCCAGTGACTGAGGGCAGATATTAATAGCCTGGAGAGAGTCCATCGTTATTGCCCCCCCCCCCGGCTAAAAACATCTGCCCGCAGCCACCCCAGAAAAGGCACATCTGTAAGATGCGCCTATTCTGGCACTTGGCCACTCTCTTCCCATTCCCGTGTAGCGGTGGGATATGGGGTAATGAAGGGTTAATGTCACCTTGCTATTGTAAGGTGACATTAAGCCAGATTAATAATGGAGAGGCGTCAATTATGACACCTATCCATTATTAATCCAATAGTATGAAATAGTTAAAAAAACACACACACATTATTACAAAGTATTTTAATGAAATAAATACACAGGTTATTGTAATATTTTATTATACTGGTAATCCACCTGAAGACCCTTGTCACCTGGAACAAATGTAAACAAAACAAACAACAATATTCCATACCTTCCGACGATCAGTCTCGTCCCACGCTGTAAATCCATCTGAAAGGGTTAACTAATTTTACAAGAAGAAGCCTGCTAATGCAGCCTCCCCTGCCTGTAAAAACCCTGCGAATGAATGGAATGTAGGTGAATGACCTGTAGTTACCTCAAGTTGCGGTGATGCGCCCTCTGCTGGATGTCCTCATATGAACTCGAGCCTGGGAACTTTTCAGAATATTTTTCACCTAACCGCTCACGTGACCGCGACGTCATCGAAGGTCCTTCACTCGCTGCATTCTTAGCAACAGAGGCAGACGCTTGCACCGCTGAGAGCCAGGGTTCGTCGGAGGGGTGAGTATATCCATATTTTTTATTGTTATTCTTTATTTTTTACATGAATATGGATCCCAGGGCCTGAAGGAGAGTCTCCTCTCCAGACCCTGGGAACCATCAAGGATCGCTCCATGCACCCGTACCCGGCGTGTAAGACGACCCCCGACTTTTGGGACAATTTTTAGAGGTTAAAAAAGTCGTCTTATACGCCGGAAAATACGGTACTTTTGCAAAAAACAAGCCCTCCTATGCTGACTTGGACTGGCCCACAGGAGAATAGGAGAATCCTTCGGTGGGCTCCTGTGTATGAGTGGACCACCACTCTCTTATATGAGCAGTACTTGACACTTTATACTTGAACTTCTATGTATAGATAAAGGCAAGATCTTATTCATTTACAATCTACCCAATCCATTGTTATATAAATGTGCATGTAGTTGAAGAGTGGGAAGTCGATAACTGGTGGTCCCTTGACACCCCAGTCCAACACTGCTCCTATGGGTAAGTTGGCAATAGCATAAACAATATTTATGGCTTTTGGAAAAGTGGATGAAAAAAATGGCAGCACAAATATGAAAAATCGCCGGGGAGTAAAGGGGTTAAACCAATGGATTTAGTTTTTTAGAACAATAGCTGCCCTATTGTTAAAAGCGGTTTTAAGCATGTCAAGATCTATGAACGTGACCGTATTTCCACATGTACTTCTTGCTCATCTAAGTGGCTCGGCTCTTGGCATCATCTGCACATAAAAATCAATAAGGCATTCGAAAACTTCACCATACCAAACTGCACTTTGCAGCTCGTCCAGCAGAGGGAGATGTGTCTGTGTAAAAAGTGCTCTTCCTTATTTTGTTTTATTTATGGCTGTGTCGATAAGAGTCGATAAAACCCTCTAAGTGCGCAGTGAGAGGTAACAGCTTCAGACGAACAGCTACAAATATCCCCTTACAATCTTGTGCAGCAGGTACACTGGCTCAGAGACACTAACCGAAGGCCGGAGAGGTTCAGCAATAATACAGTGTAACAAAATAAAATATCAATATCAATATTGTGAGGTATTTATGTATACTAGGGAGGGAAAAAAAGAAAACAAAAAGCTAAAATCGGGAAAACTAAGGCAAGGAAAAGAACAAAGTAATAGCAGTGTACATTTCTAAACGCGGAGCAGAGAGGGATAAACAAGAAAATAAAACCCGAGTGAGAGATAGCTGTGTAGGCAATACAAGGAGGAATACAACAGAAGATTGCTTGGAACAGTAATAATAGCAAAAGCAATGCGAGATAACTACATATACAGTATTACACTGGGAGACAGCCATGCATTTAATAGAAAGAGATGGGGAAGGAAAGATGGCTTTGAATATTATAGAGAAAAGAGCCGGGTTGGAGATACTTTTTTATACTTCTGTGATAAGAGAAGAATGGGTCATTACAGTCTGAAATGTAGGCTAGCGAAGAGCAAGTGCTTGCAAAGTGCATTATCAGAAGGATAACTTGAAGCTCCTGGGTCCCAAAGCAAAATTTGTAACCAGACCCCTCACCTGCTGTGTGCCATTTATAAACCTGATGTCTCTTTATGTGATAGAGCGGGTCTATATGGCACCAGGTCCAAGGTATGTATGCTGCGGATGAGCACCCCCTATAGCTATACCTGTGGTAGAAACAAAAGTACCCTATAGATTTATATATTATACTCCTCAACATTGGGATCTAAGGGGTAACATTTCTCCTTGCGAAGAGTGACAAGCCAGGTCTGGCATGTGAGAGTGAGGAGACTTATACGCCATGTATGCTGCTCTGGGAAATTAACTATGCAAATTGCCTCTTCAGAGAGGAAGAGGACTAGAACTCTAGTGCCACCTATTGGGATTCTGGTTTGTCTTTTCTCCTAAGTCATATAGCAAGGCTTGGTAACTCCTTTCTCACGTTGGGCTTAACCCCTTTCTGACATCGGACGTAATATCCCGTCGAGGTGGGGTGGGCCCCCATGACCACGGACGAGATAGTACGTCCAGCGCGATCGGCGGCGCTCACGGGGGGAGCGCGGCCGATCGCGGCCGGGTGTCAGCTGCCTATCGCAGCTGACATCCGGCACTATGTGCCAGGAGCGGTCACGGACCGCCCTCGGCACATGGACCCCCGGCACACCGCGATCAAACATGATAGCGATGTGCCGGCGGTGCAGGTAAGCATCGCGCAGGGAGGGGGCTCCCTGCGGGCTTCCCTGAGCCCCCCGCAGCAACGCGATGTGATCGCGTTGCTGCGAGGGTCTTACCTCCCTCCCTGCTTGTTCCAGGCCCGGATCCAAGATGGCCGCGGATCCGGGTCCTGCAGGGAGGGAGGTGGCTTCACAGAGCCTGCTCAGAGCAGGCATTGTGAAGCAGCCTGCACTGCTCTCAGATCGGTGATCTGACAGAGTGCTGTGCAAACTGTCAGATCACCGATCTGTGATGTCCCCCCTGGGACAATGTTAAAAAGTAAAAAAAAAAATTTCAAAATGTGTAAAAAAAAATAAAAAAAAATATTCCTAAATAATGAAAAAAATATATATATTATTCTCCTAAATACATTTCTTCATCTAAATAAAAAAAAAACAATAAAAGTACACATATTTAGTATCACCGCGTCCGTAATGGCCCGACCTATAAAACTGGCCCACTAGTTAACCCCTTCAGTAAACACCATAAGAAAAAAAAAAAAAACGAGGCAAAAAACAACGCTTTATTATCATACCGCCGAACAAAAAGTGGAATAACACGCGATCAAAAAGACAGATATAAATAACCATGATACCGCTGAAAGCGTCATCTTGTCCCGCAAAAAACGAGCCGCCATACAGCATCATCAGCAAAAAAAAAAAAGTTATAGTCCTCAGAATAAAGCGATGCAAAAATAATTATTTTTTCTATAAAATAGTTTTTATCGTATAAAAGCGCCAAAACATAAAAAAATGATATAAATGAGGTGTCGCTGTAATCGTACTGACCCGAAGAATAAAACTGATTTATCAATTTTACCAAACGCGGAACGGTATAAACGCCTCCCCCAAAAGAAATTCATGAATAGCTGGTTTTTGGTCATTCTGCCTCACAAAAATCGGAATAAAAAGCGATCAAAAAATGTAACGTGCCCGAAAATGTTACCAATAAAAACGTCAACTCGTCCCGCAAAAATCAAGACCTCAAATGACTCTGTGAACCAAAATATGGAAAAATTATAGCTCTCAAAATGTGGTAACGCAAAAAATATTTTTTGCAATAAAAAGCGTCTTTCAGTGTGTGACGGCTGCCAATCATACAAATCCGCTAAAAAACCCGCTATAAAAGTAAATCAAACCCCCCTTCATCACCCCCTTAGTTAGGGAAAAATTAAAAAAATGTATTTATTTCCATTTTTCCATTAGGGCTAGGGTTAGGGGGCTAGGGTTAGGGTTAGGGCTAGGGTTAGGGCTAGGGTTAGGGTTAGGGCTAGGGTTAGGGTTAGGGCTAGGGTTAGGGCTAGGGTTAGGGCTAGGGTTAGGGCTAGGGTTAGGGCTAGGGTTAGGGCTAAGGCTAGGGTTAGGGCTAGGGCTAGGGTTAGGGCTAGGGTTAGGGCTAGGGTTAGGGTTAGGGCTAGGGTTAGGGCTAGGATTAGGGCTAGGGTTAAGGCTACAGTTAGGGTTGGGGCTAAAGTTACGGTTAGGGTTTAGATTACATTTACAGTTGGGAATAGGGTTGGGATTAGGGTTAGGGGTGTGTCAGGGTTAGAGGTGTGGTTAGGGTTACTGTTGGGATTAGGGTTAGGGATGTGTTTGGATTAGGGTTTCAGTTATAATTGGGGGGTTTCCACTGTTTAGGCACATCAGGGGCTCTCCAAACGCGACATGGCGTCCGATCTCAATTCCAGCCAATTCTGCGTTGAAAAAGTAAAACAGTGCTTCTTCCCTTCCAAGCTCTCCCGTGTGCCCAAACAGGGGTTTACCCCAACATATGGGGTATCATTGTACTCAGGACAAATAGGACAACAACTTTTGGGGTCCAATTTCTCCTGTTACCCTTGGGAAAATACAAAACTGGGGGCTAAAAAATAATTTTTGTGGGAAAAAAAAAGATTTTTTATTTTCACGGCTCTGCATTATAAACTGTAGTGAATCACGTGGGGTTCAAAGTTCTCACAACACATCTAGATAAGTTCCATGGGGGGTCTAGTTTCCAATATGGGGTCACTTGTGGGGGATTTTTACTGTTTAGGTACATTAGGGGTTCTGCAAACGCAATGTGACGCCTGCAGACCATTCCATCTAAGTCTGCATTCCAAATGGCACTCATTCCCTTCCGAGCCCTCCCATGCGCCCAAACGGTGGTTCCCCCCAACATATGGGGTATCAGCGTACTCAGGACAAATTGGACAATAACTGTTGGGGTCAAATTTCTCCTCTTACCCTCAGGAAAATACAAAACTGGGGGCTAAAAAATAATTTTTGGGGGAAAGATTTTTTTTTTAATTTTCACGGCTCTGCGTTACAAACTGTAGTGAAACACTTGGGGGTTCAAAGCTCTCACAACACATCTAGATGAGTTCCTTAGGGGGTCTAGTTTCCAAAATGGTGTCACTTGTGGGGGGTTTCTACTGTTTAGGTACATTAGGGGCTCTGCAAACGCAATGTGACACCTGCAGACCATTCCATCTAAGTCTGCATTCAAATGGCACTCCTTCCCTTCCGAACCCTCCCATGCGCCCAAACAGTGGTTCCCCCCACATATGGTGTATCATCGCACTCAGGACAAATTGGGCAACAAATTTTGGGGTCCACTTTCTCCTGTTACCCTCGGGAAAATACAAAACTGGGGGCTAAAAAAATAATTTTTGTGGGAAAAATTTTTTGTTTTATTTTTACGGCTCTTCATTATAAACTTCTGTGAAGCACTTGGTGGGTCAAAGTGCTCACCACACCTCTAGATAAGTTCCTTAGGGGGTCTCCTTTCCAAAATGGTGTCACTTGTGGGGGGTTTCAATGTTTAGGCACATCAGTGGCTCTCCAAACGCAACATGGCGTCCCATCTCAATTCCTGTCAATTTTGCATTGAAAAGTCAAACTACGCTCCTTCCCTTCCGAGCTCTCCCATCCGCCCAAACAGTGGTTTACCCGCACATATGGGGTATCAGCGTACTCAGGACAAATTGTACAACAACTTTTGGGGTACAATTTCTTCTCTTACCCTTGGGAAAATAAAAAATTGGGGGCGAAAAGATAATTTTTGTGAAAAAATATGATTTTTTATTTTTACGGTTCTACGTTATAAACTTCTGTGAAGCACTTGGTGGGTCAAAGTGCTCACCATACCTCTAGATAAGTTCCTTAGGGGGTCTACTCTCCAAAATGGTGTCACTTGTGGGGGTTTCAATGTTTAGGCACATCAGGGGCTCTCCAAACGCAACATGGCGTCCCATCTCAATTCCTGTCAATTTTGCATTGAAAAGTCAAACGGCGCTCCTTCCCTTCCGAGCTCTCCCATCCGCCCAAACAGTGGTTTACCCCCACATATGGGGTATCAGCGTACTCAGGACAAATTGTACAACAACTTTTGGGGTCCAATTTCTTCTCTTGCCCTTGGGAAAATAAAAAATTGGGGGCGGAAAGTTAATTTTTGTGAAAAAATATGATTTTTTATTTTTACGGTTCTACATTATAAACTTCTGTGAAGCACTTGGTGGGTCAAAGTGCTCACCACACCTCTAGATAAGTTCCTTAGGGGGTCTACTTTCCAAAATGGTGTCACTTGTGGGGGGTTTCAATGTTTAGGCACATCAGGGGCTCTCCAAACGAAACATGGCGTCCCATCTCAATTCCAGTCAATTTTGCATTGAAAAGTCAAATGGCGCTCCTTCGCTTCCGAGCTCTGCCATGCGCCCAAACAGTGGTTTACCCCCACATGTGGGGTATTGTCGTACTCAGGACAAATTGTACAACAATGTGTGGGGTCCATTTTCTCCTGTTACCCTTGGTAAAATAAAACAAATTGGAGCTGAATTAAATTTTTTGTTAAAAAAAGTTAAATGTTCATTTTTATTTAAACATTAAAAAAATTCCTGTGAAGCACCAGAAGGGTTAATAAACTTCTTGAATATGGTTTTGAGCACCTTGAGGGGTGTAGTTTTTAGAATGGTGTCACACTTGGGTATTTTCTATCATATAGACCCCTCAAAATGACTTCAAATGAGATGTGGTCCCTAAAAAAAATGGTGTTGTAGAAATGATAAATTGCTGGTCAACTTTTAACCCTTATAACTCCCTAACAAAAAAAAATTTTGGTTCCAAAATTGTGCTGATGTAAAGTAGACATGTGGGAAATGTTACTTATTAAGTATTTTGTGTGACATATCTCTGTGATTTAATTGCATAAAAATTCAAAGTTGGAAAATTGCGAAATTTTCATAATTTTCGCCAAATTTCCATTTTTTTCACAAATAAACGCAGGTACTATCAAAGAATTTTTACCATTGTCATGAAGTACAATATGTCACGAGAAAACAATGTCAGAATCACTGGGATCCGTTGAAGCGTTCCAGAGTTATAACCTCACAAAGGGACAGTGGTCAGAATTGTAAAAATTGGCCCGGTCATTAACGTGCAAACCACCCTTGGGGGTAAAGGGGTTAATAATACATCCACATTGGAATGCCTCCCTTTGATGCGGGCTCCTGTGCTGAGCCCACATATTTTCTGGCATATATCAGCTATTTTGAACAGCCGCGGGTGGAATCGCGATCCACCCACTGCTGTTAACCTGTTAAATGTGGCTGTCAATCTCTGACAGTGGCATTTAACTCACACTTACAGGGAGCGTGTCGGAAATCCTGCCCATCGATGATCCCGTCATGTGATCTCGGGTCACCGATGGGTTGGCATGACAACCAGAGGTTTCCAACAGACCTCTATGGCTGTCATAGACGGATTGCTAGGAGCGCCGCCCGGTAGTTGGCGTTCATAGCAAATGAGCATGTCTGCTACACACATTTGAATAGTCTCCATGGGAGACTGCAGCTTCTAGTCTCCCATGGAGACTATTGAAGCATACAAAATGTAAAAATAAATGTTTTTAAAAGTATTTAAAAAAAAAATAAAAGTTCAAATCACCCCCCTTTAGCCCCATTTAAAATAAAACAATAAAAATTCAAATATATATATATATATATATATATATATATATATATATATATATAAAAAGAAATTAACCTGATCGCTAAACGGCGCAACGAGAAAAAATTCAAAATGACAGCATTACGCTTTTTTGGTTGCCGCTACATAACAATAATCTGCAATAACGGGCGATCAAAAGATCGTATCTACACCAAAATGGTATCAATAAAAATGTCAGCTCGGAGGGCAAAAAATAATCCCTCACCAAGCCCCCAGATTTAGTGAACATGGTAAAAAAAAATACAACTATGGAATTGCACTTTTTTTGTTGCAATTTCTCTGCTTTTGGAATATCTTTCCTTTTTTTAGTACATGATATGTTAAAATCAATGGTGTTGTTCAAAAGTACAACTCGTTCCCCAAAAAGCAAGCCCTCATATAGCCATATTGACCAAAAAATACAAAAATTATGGCTCTGGGAAATAATGGAGCAAAAAACAAAAATGCAAAAACGAAAATACCTCCGGTTATGAAAGATTAAAGGGTCGATATTAACTCTTAGGAGAAAATGAAGATGATGAAGTCATGGAATTATGCAAATCACAGGGTGGAAAGACATGTTATGATGTAAAGAAAAACATTTTCAATAAATCTCAGTTTATTCAATAATGAGGATGAGCACCATGTGCAGAAATACTCATATTTACATGACTTGACATGCTATCAATGAGGTTACTAATGGGTGTCTGAAGAATGTTATGCCACGTTGAATGCACATGGGCAAATCATCAAAATTATCTGCTGGCAGCTCCCTTTGCAATTGGCAACAAATTACGTTTTAGATGTGCTGGGAGACAAGTCCAGAGATGCTACAGATGCTGGTAGCTTAAATACACAATTATTCCTTGATGATGGTAGCATGTTTAGGCCAGGTAGGCTGCTCACATTTATACAAGCAACATGCAGCCTGGCATCGCTATGTTGAAAAGCAGTACCTGGAACACTTTAGAAAAATGGCTGTACCACGGGATATGAATAATATGACAGATTCTATGATATACTTAAAGGGTTAGTCCCATTATTGCCTTTCAGGAGCGCACTGTTCCCCACTCGGTTGACTTGATTGCTTGTGGGTGTGACAGTTCAGGTCAGAGGCATCATCAGGCCGCTGACATGATCTGTGTGCTCAGCAATCCTGCTATGTAAGGTAACCTTTCATCTGCAAACATTGGAAGTGCAGTGGGTTGTGGCTGGCCAGGATTGGGAGATAACTGTGCATGTAAAAAAATTGTAAACAATACACATTTTCGGCTACCACTGTAGACTGCTATAGTGGCCGGTCGCCTTGGCAAAGAGTAGTAAATGCAATTTTAATGCTACATTAATGGTAGAACAGAGCAAATTTTTATACAATGCAGTTTGAATAGTTGCCTATTTTTACATGTACCTAGCTAAGAAGATGACAATAAACCCTTAAATGGAATCTGTCTGTAGTATCATCATAAGCTGTTTATATGATCTGATGTCTTATTTCAGAAAAATCCATGCTTTTCTTATATGTGACTGAGCTGTTCAGGACTATGGGCCGGACACTGATCTGCATGAGAATCTGCCTCCAGAGATTATTTTTAATAAAAGGGGGTGTTACCAGTGTGAGATGTAGCTAACACAGGACAGACAGGACAGGAGAACTGAACCTTGTCTTCTTACAAACATGTTAGCAGCTGCAGCTCTCACAGCTCTGCTGTATGACTATTGCAGCACTGTCTACTTGCGAGCTGGAAGCTGAGAGGAACCTGCAGATGTGTCCTTAGCCTGGAAGAGCTCATTCACATATAGGAAAAACGTGGATTTCTCTGGAACAAGACTTCTGATATCAAGGTATCATATATATTCAGCTTCCTATTACCTACGTGCCCACATAGACGGCTTAGGACAGATTCCTAACAAATTCCTTTTATTCCCTTCCCGACCTGTGACACAGCGTATGCGTCATGAAAGTCGGTGCCAATCCGACCTGTGACGCATATGCTGTGTCACAGAAAGATCGCGTCCCTGCAGATCGGGTGAAAGGGTTAACTCCAATTTCACCCGGCCTGCAGGGACAGGGGGAGTGGTAGTTTAGCCCAGGGGGGGTGGCTTCACCCCCTCGTGGCTACGATCGCTCTGATTGGCTGTTGAAAGTGAAACTGCCAATCAGAGCGATTTATAATATTTCACCTAAAAAAATGGTGAAACATTACAATCCAGCCATGGCCGATGCTGCAATATCATCGGCCATGGCTGGAAACACTTATGTGCACCCACCCCACCCCACCGATCGCCCCCCCAGCCCCCCGATCTGTGGTCCGCTCCCCTCCGTCCTGTGCTCTGCTCCCCCGTCCTCCTGTCCGCTCCCCCCGTGCTCCAATCACACCCCCCGTGCTCCGATCATACCCCCCCGCACTCCGATCACCCCCCCGCACAGCGATCCCCCCCGTGCTCCGATTCCCCCCCGTGCTCCGATCCACCCCCCTGCACAGCGATCCCCCACCCCGTGCTCCAATCCACCCCCCCGTGTTCCTATCCACCCCCCCCCGTGCTCCGATCCACCCCCCCGTGCTCCGACGCTCCCCCCGTGCCCTGATCTCCCCCTGCCCCTTATACTTACCTCCCGGGATCCGTCCGTCTTCTTCCCTGGGTGCCGCCATCTTCCAAAATGGCAGGCGCATGTGCAGTGCGCCCGCCGAATCTGCCGGCCGGCAGATTCGTTCCAAAGTGAGTTTTGATCACTGAGATATAACCTATCTCAGTGATCAAAAAAAAAAAAAAAATAGTAAATGACCCCCCCCCCTTTGTCACCCCCATAGGTAGGGACAATAAAAAAAATAAAGAATTTTTTTTTTTTTTACACTAAGGTTAGAATAGGGTTAGGGTTAGGGCTAGGGTTAGGGGTAGGGTTAGGGGTAGGGTTAGGGTTAGGGGTAGGGTTAGGGCTAGGGTTAGGGTTAGGGGTAGGGTTAGGGTTAGGGGTAGGGTTAGGGTTAGGGGTAGGGTTAGGGGTAGGGTTTCGGTATGTGCACACGTATTCTGTTCCTCTGCGGATTTTTCCGCTGCGGATTTGATAAATCCGCAGTGCTAAACCGCTGTGGATTTATCGCGGATTTACTGCGGTTTTTCTGCGCATTTCACTGCGGTTTTACAACTGCGATTTTCTATTGCAGCAGTTGTAAAACCGCTGCGGAATCCGCAGAAAGAAGTGACATGCTGCGGAATGTAAACCCCTGCGTTTCCGTGCAGTTTTTCCGCAGCATGTGTACAGCGATTTTTGTTTCCCATAGGTTTACATTGAACTGTAAACTCATGGGAAACTGCTGCGGATCTGCAGCGTTTTCCGCAGCGTGTGCACATACCTTTAGAATTAGGCTATGTGCACACGGTGCAGATTTTGCTGCGGATCTGCAGCGGATTGGCCGCTGCGGATTCGCAGCAGTGTTCCATCAGGTTTGCAGTTCCATGTAAACATATGGAAAACCAAATCCGCTGTGCCCATGGTGCGGAAAATACCACGCGGAAATGCTGCGTTGTATTTTCCGCAGCATGTCAATTCTTTGTGCGGATTCCGCGGCGTTTTACACCTGTTCCTCAATAGGAATCCACAGGTGAAATCCGCACAAAAAACACTGGAAATCCACGGTAAATCCGCAGGTAAAACGCAGTGCCCTTTACCCGCGGATTTTTCAAAAATGATGCTGAAAAATCTCACACGAATCCGCAACGTGGGCACATAGCCTTAGGGTTAGGGTTGGAATTAGGGTTGTGGTTAGGGGTGTGATTACTGTTATGGCTACAGTTGGGATTAGGGTTAGGGGTGTGTTGGGGTTAGTGTTGGAGGTAGAATTGAGGGGTTTCCACTGTTTAGGCACATCAGGGGTCTCCAAACGCAACATGGCGCCACCATTGATTCCAGCCAATCTTGTATTCATAAAGTCAAATGGTGCTCCCTCAATTCCGAGCCCCGACGTGCGCCCAAACAGTGGTTTACCCCCACATATGGGGTACCAGCATACTCAGGACAAACTGCGCTACAATTACTGGGGTCCAATTTCTCCTGTTACCCTTGTGAAAATAAAAAAATGCTTGCTAAAACATCATTTTTGAGGAAAGAAAAATTATTTTTTATTTTCACGGCTCTGCGTTGTAAACGTCTGTGAAACACTTGGGAGCTCAAAGTGCTCACCACATATCTAGATAAGTTCCTTGCGGGGTCTAGTTTCCAAAATGGGGTCACTTGTGGGGGGTTTCTACTGTTTAGGCACATCAGGGGCTCTGCAAATGCAATGTGACGTCCGCAGACCATTCCATCAAAGTCTGCATTTCAAAAGTCACTACTTCCCTTCTGAGCCCCGACGTGTGCCCAAACAGTGGTTTACCCCCACACATGGGGTATCAGCGTACTCAGGAGAAACTGGACAACAACTTTTGTGGTCCAATTTCTCCTGTAACCCTTGGGAAAATAAAAAATTCTGGGCTAAATAATTATTTTTGAGGAAAGAAAACGTATTTATTATTTTCACGGCTCTGTGTTATAAACTTCTGTAAAGCACTTGGGGGTTGAAAGTGCTCACCACATATCTAGATAAGTTCCTTTGGGGGTCTAGTTTCCAAAATGGGGTCACTTGTGGGGGGTTTCTACTGTTTAGGCACACCAGGGGCTCTGCAAACGCAACGTGACGCCCGCAGACCATTCCATCAAAGTCTGCATTTCAAAACGTCACTACTTCATTTCCGAGCCCCAGCATGTGCCTAAACAGTGGTTTACCCCCACATATGGGGTATCAGCGTACTCAGGAGAAACTGGACAACAACTTTTGGGGTCAAATTTCTCCTGTTACCCTTGGGAAAATAAAAAAAAGCGGGCTAAAAAATCATTTTTGAGAAAAGAATTTTTTTTTTTAATTTTCATGGCTCTGCGTTATAAACTTCTGTGAAGCACTTGAGGGTTCAAAGTGCTCACCACACATCTAGATTAGTTCCTTTGGGGGTCTAGTTTCCAAAATGGGGTCATTTGTGGGGGATCTCCAATGTTTAGGCACACAGGGGCTCTCCAAACGCGACATGGTGTCCGCTAATGATTGGAGCTAATTTTCCATTTAAAAAGCCAAATGGCGTGCCTTCCCTTCTGAGCCCTGCCGTGCGCCCAAACAGTGGTTTACCCCCACATATGGGGTATCTGCGTACTCAGGACAAACTGGACAACAACATTTGTGGTCCAATTTCTCCTATTACCAATGGCAAAATAGGAAATTCCAGGCTAAAAAATCATTTTTGAGAAAAGAAAAATTATTTTTTATTTTCATGGCTCTGCATTATAAACTTCTGTGAAGCACCTGGGGGTTTAAAGTGCTCAGTATGCATCTAGATAAGTTCCTTGGGGGGTCTAGTTTCCAAAATGGGGTCACTTGTGGGGGAGCTCCAATGCATAGGCACACAGGGGCTCTCCAAAACGCGACATGGTGTCCGCTAACAATTGGAGCTAATTTTCCATTCAAAAAGTCAAAAGGCGCGCCTTCCCTTCCAAGCCCTGCCGTGTGCCCAAACAGTGGTTTACCCCCACATATGAGGTATCAGTGTACTCGGGAGAAATTGCCCAACAAATTTTAGGATCCATTTTATCCCATTGCCCATGTGAAAATGAAAAAATTGAGGCGAAAATAAATTTTTTGTGAAAAAAAAGTACTTTTTCATTTTTACGGATCAATTTGTGAAGCACCTGAGGGTTTAAAGTGCTCACTAGGCATCTAGATAAGTTCCTTGGGGGGTCCAGTTTCCAAAATGGGGTCACTTGTGGGGGAGCTCCAATGTTTAGGCATACAGGGTCTCTCCAAATGCGACATGGTGTCCGCTAACGATGGAGATAATTTTTCATTCAAAAAGTCAAATGGCGCTCCTTCCCTTCCGAGCCTTACCATGTGCCCAAACAGTGGTTTACCTCCACATGTGAGGTATCAATGTACTCAGGAGAAATTGCCCAACAAATTTTAGGATCCATTTTATCCTGTTGTCCATGTGAAAATGAAAAAATTGAGGCTAAAAGAATTTTTTTGTGAAAAAAAAGTACTTTTTCATTTTTACGGATCAATTTGTGAAGCACATGGGGGTTTAAAGGGCTCACTATGCATGTAGATAAGTTCCTTGGGGCGTCTAGTTTCCAAAATGGGGTCACTTGTGGGGGAGCTCCAATTTTTAGGCACACGGGGGCTCTCCAAACGTGACATGGTGTCCGCTAAAGAGTGCAGCCAATTTTTCATTCAAAAAGTCAAATGGCACTCCTTCCCTTCCAAGCCCTGCCGTGCGCCCAAACAGTGGTTTACCCCCACATATGAGTTATCAGCGTACTCAGGACAAATTGGACAACAACTTTCGTGGTTCAGTTTCTCCTTTTACCATTGGGAAAATAAAAAAATTGTTGCTGAAAAATCATTTTTGTGACTAAAAAGTTAAATGTTAATTTTTTCCTTCCATGTTGCTTCTGCTGCTGTGAAGCACCTGAAGGGTTAATAAACTTCTTGAATGTGGTTTTGTGCACCTTGAGGGGTGCAGTTTTTAGAATGGTGTCACTTTTGGGTATTTTCAGCCATATAGACCCCTCAAACTGACTTCAAATGTGAGGTGGTCCCTAAAAAAAATGGTTTTGTAAATTTCGTTGTAAAAATGAGTAATCGCTGGTCAAATTTTAACCCTTATAACTTCCTAGCAAAAAAAAATGTTGTTTCCAAAATTGTGCTGATGTAAAGTAGACATGTGGGAAATGTTATTTATTAACTATTTTGTGTCACATAACTCTCTGGTTTAACAGAATAAAAATTAAAAATGTGAAAATTGCGAAATTTTCAAAATTTTCGCCAAATTTCCGTTTTTATCACAAATAAACACAGAATTTATTGACCTAAATTTACCACTAACATGAAGCCCAATATGTCACGAAAAAACAATCTCAGAACCGCTAGGATCCATTGAAGCGTTCCTGAGTTATTACCTCATAAAGGGACACTGGTCAGAATTGCAAAAAACGGCAAGGTCTTTAAGGTCAAAATAGGCTGGGTCATGAAGGGGTTAATGGTAAAGTTTGATACTATCAGGGAGACAAGAAAGACAAGGGGTATTGCCATTCACTGCCCACCTGCTATTCTGACAATCCTTTAGGGATGTGAGGAGCAGTAACGTATTCATAGGATGGTTAACATTTTTTATTAGCCATTGCGATTGTACTAAAACCATCATGAGTGCAATTAAGTTTGTGCACCACTCTTACTATGTGTTATGATACACAACACAAAAAGGATGAAAATGCATTCAGGATAAATGCAGAATTTTATATTAAGGTAATAAGCCATCAGACCCCTAAATGTGAGCAAGCTGAAATAAAAAGAACCAATCCAAATCAGCACTATATTAGTGCATGCCCTTTCTTTTCTGTAGCATGCAGCACTCTTTCACCTCTACCTAGTATAGCTCACATGCCTATGGCATGCTGTGTATGTCATGTTGGCTCTAAGAGCTGCCTGCACCCCAAAGCTCTGCATAACCTTTCTTACAGCACCATCAAATGTGCAGAGCAGATAACCAAGACAGGGAGGCAGCCCAGAGGGGGCCAAAGGGACTACTGCTCAATTTCTATTACATTTACTATGAACACTGCTCATTCGTGACCACATAAGTGTCTGCGAGCAGTCACAAGCAAGGCTAAGTGCAGTTCTACAAGGTGACGAACTGACAGGGATTGAAATGAGGAACAAATAAACCCCTTATCATTCAAGGTCTTCACGTCTGTACTGAAGGTGGGCTACATGAGATAAATTGGTATTGACAGAGTGTGAAGTTTTAACAAAAATGGCACAGACAAGAGCTTTAGGCCAACATGTATATTAAATGTGGTCCAGGTCTCAAGTCTGACACCTGTTGTGTTATCAGCATATGGTAAAAGTCATATTGAATGATGATTGTCCGGTATTTAATAAAAGGAACCTGTCAGGTCCCCCCTGAACCACCAGCAGTTGTGCCTGCATATGTACAACACCCTGCCTAATAGTCCCTTTATTACATTACACACATAAGCAGATCTTTAGAAAAAGTATTTCTAAAGTCCATTTATGACATGTAAATGAGGCCTTTGACTAGTCAATGGGGCACTAGTGTCCCCAGACTAGGCGACCCACTTAGCATGTTATCACACCCCTGTGCGGCGTCATCGCAAACGCTATACGTATCTCTCACATGTGCACGGCTTCTTCCCCTCATTTTAATTAATAGATCTTAGCATAAAATATTGGAATAATATAATATGAAAGGCTCACAGGCTCACACTACAGTACAGCATAGGTACTGTTCTCATTATTAGTCATCATTTGACTTGTATCACATCGTCCTGAACTTGTGACAGTTCTATACAGACTTCCTTGATAAAGGCAGACATGCCGGAACGTCGGACGGATTGATGTCTATATTTCCCTTATGTCGGCTGTTCATTAACAGTATTATCATATGAATTTGTGAATCTCCTTGTGACTTTTTGAGTGCCGAAGGCTACCATTTTGCATTTGTATCTGTTTTTTCTTCGGGCACCATTTCTTCATACAGAGTGCACCACTCTTGACTGATTATTTTTGGAATAATGTAATATGTTATTTAAGAACAGTCAAAGGCATATGACCAAATGGCCTAATTTAAATATGCAAAAACAAAGGATAAAGAAACCTTGAATAATACAGATAATAAAGTATTATGCAAGCAAAAGTGCCCCTAAACACAGTATGATACCTCCATAGTGAATTCCTCCTCACTCACGGTATGATGACCCTACTGTATCCCCCTCCCTCACTCCCATTAACAAAGAATGGTGACCCCATCATGGTATGATTCTTTAACTGTAATCACTACACATACCTCCATACAGTATAATGGTAACACATAGTCTTCCAAACAGTTTAGTGGCCCGACATAGTTCTCTATATAGCATAATGGCCTCACATAGTGCCCCATACAGTGTAATGGTCCCACATAGTACTTCTTACAGTATAATGGCCCCGCATAGTGTTTCACATAGTATAATAGCCTCATATAGTACTCCATATAGTATAATGGGCACCAAATAGTGCTTCATACAGCATAATGGGCCCCATATAGTGCTCCATACAGTACAATGGGCCCACAGAGTGCTCCATACAGTATAATAGGCCCCATATAAAAAAAACATCACCTCTGGCCTTTTCCCCGATGCTCCGGTCTCTTCATGTGTCTTCAGATCCTCTGCACATATGGGTAAAGTGGGTGCATTGTAATGATGTCATCATGCCCGCTGCTCTGAGACGTCAGCACAGAGGGGTAATGATGGGAGAAGGAGCACCAGCTGATGATCCCCACGCACTTAGGACTCCACCTGAAGCTAATCTACTTGTAACTATATTGGCGTGCACATGGTTTGTCGTGACTCCAGAGAGCGTAGAATAATTTCCATTCCCAGCTTCTATTCCTGACATGTCCATAGGAAGCTGCAACAAATGGACTCTGAGATTTTTAGGTTTTGTGTCACACACAACCCTATTATGTGAGTAGTTCTGTTACTTTTTTATCAATTATTTATGTTGGATAAGACCCTATTGCCCTCTTGCATTTCTCTATAGTTATACTCTCCGGCAGAGCAGGGAGGCACATTCCAGCACATAGTCACATCGCACACCAGTCAGTGAACTAGCACTTGCAAGTGCTGTTGCAGCACTGCCAGGCCGGCAGCAGCTGTAGCTGAGATGTCGAAATGGGCGCAAGTGTGCTGTACCTTCAAAGTTAGCTTAGGAAAATCTGGGTAAGTTTTCTGCAACCGCTGATTCACTAACTTGAGCATGTGGGCCAAGCATGGTACATGTGTGAGTTTGCCAAACTTCAGAACCGCGTGCCAAATGTCACCTGCTTAACCCAGCAGGAAGTGCGGCGGCGTCTAAAAATCACTAAAATTGACAAATCTCCGGGCCCGGATGGGATACACCCTCGAGTACTGCAGGAACTAAGTACAGTCATTGATAGACCATTATTTTTAATCTTTAAAGACTCCATAATAACAGGGTCTGTACCACAGGACTGGCGTATAGCAAATGTGGTGCCAATATTCAAAAAGGGGACAAAAACTGAACTTGGAAATTATAGACCAGTAAGCTTAACCTCTACTGTGGGTAAAATCCTGGAGGGCATTCTAAGGGATGCTATACTGGAGTATCTGAAGAGGAATAACCTCATGACCCAGTATCAGCACGGGTTTACTAGGGACCGTTCATGTCAGACTAATTTGATCAGTTTCTA
The DNA here is from genome assembly GCF_032444005.1 of Ranitomeya imitator. Lineage (NCBI taxonomy): Eukaryota > Metazoa > Chordata > Amphibia > Anura > Dendrobatidae > Ranitomeya > Ranitomeya imitator. Next base: position 589,883,028 of record NC_091283.1, read on the forward strand.
TGAAGAGATAAGTTCCGGATTGGACCAAGGGAACCCAGTGGATGTAGTGTATATGGACTTTTCAAAAGCTTTTGATATGGTGCCACACAAAAGGTTGATACATAAAATGAGAATAATGGGGATAGGGGAAAATATGTGCAAGTGGGTTGAGAGCTGGCTCAGGGATAGGAAACAAAGGGTGTTTATTAATGGAGCACATTCGGACTGGGTAGCGGTTAGCAGTAGGGTACCACAGGGGTCAGTATTGGGCCCTCTTCTTTATAACATATTTATTAATGACCTTGTAGGGGGCATTCAAAGTAGAATTTCAATATTTGCAGATGACACTAAACTCTGCTGGGTAATCAATACAGAGGAGGACAATTTTATATTACAGGATGATTTATGTAAACTAGAAGCTTGGGCTGATAAATGGCAAATGATCGTTAATGGGGATAAATGTAAGGTCATGCACTTGGGTAGAAGTAATAAGATGTATAATTATGTGCTTAATTCTAAAACTCTGGGCAAAACCGTCAATGAAAAAGACCTGGGTGTATGGGTGGATGACAAACTCATATTCAGTGGCCAGTGTCAGGCAGCTGCTACAAAGGCAAATAAAATAATGGGATGCATTAAAAGAGGCATAGATGCTCATGAGGAGAATATAATTTTACCTCTATACAAGTCACTAGTTCGATCACACTTAGAATACTGTGCACAGTTCTGGTCTCCGGTGTATAAGAAAGACATAGCTGAACTAGAGCGAGTGCAGAGAAGAGCGACCAAGGTTATTAGAGGACTGGAGGGTCTGCAATACCAAGACAGGTTATTACACTTGGGGCTATTTAGTTTGGAAAAACGAAGACTAAGGGGTGATCTTATTTTAATGTATAAATATATGAGGGGACAGTACAAAGACCTTTCTGATGATCTTTTTAATCATAGACCTGAAACAGGGACAAGGGGGCATCCTCTGCGCTTGGAGGAAAAAAGGTTTAAGAATAATAACAGATGCGGATTCTTTACTGTAAGAGCAGTGAGACTATGGAACTCACTGCCGTATGATGTTGTAATGAGTGATTCATTACTTAAATTTAAGAGTGGACTGGATACATTTCTGGAAAAGTATAATGTTACAGGGTATATACACTAGATTCCTTGATAGGGCGTTGATCCAGGGAACTAGTCTGATTACCGTATGTGGAGTCGGGAAGGAATTTTTCTCCCCAATGTGGAGCTTACTCTTTGCCACATGGTTTTTTTTTGCCTTCCTCTGGATCAACATGTTAGGGCATGTTAGGTTAGGCTATGGGTTGAACTAGATAAACTTATAGTCTTCCTTCAACCTTAATAACTATGTAACTATGTAACTATGTAACGAGGTTACAGCCATTATCACACACGACCATGCCTAGTTGTGGCAGCAAGAGTTACAGACCTGATTGCTATGTTATGCCTTTCAACAACTGTGCAGCAGTGTGCAGTTTGTCATCTAAACAAGTTAGTCTTAGGCCCCTTTCACACATCTGTTTTTTAGAAGCAGTCACAATCTGTCGTTTTTAGAAAAAAAAGTTAGCTGGATCCGTTTTTTCCCATAGACTTGTATTAGCGATGGATTGTGATGGATGGTCTTTCGTTTCATCTGTTGTTTGACGGATCCGTCATAAAGTCGTTGTTAACGTTTGAAAAAAACGCACAGCGACAGATCCTACGGCGTCCGTCGTTGGCTATAATGGAAGCCTATGGGCGCAGGATCCGTCGCTGTCTGTCAGAAGATGAATTCCTATGATGGATTCCGTTTTTTGCAACCGAGCATGCCTAGAACCCATTTTTCCTTTGAGGAAAACCTCTCTCTCTCCAGAATTCTGTTTCTTTAAATTCTGGCTGCAGCTGCTTCAACGGATCCATAAAAAAAACGGATCCAGTGCATCAGTTTTTTACAATTGGCACAGGATACGTCTTTTCAACACTTTGACGGATTGTGACTGATTCTAAAAATGGATGTGTGAAAAAGGCCTTAGGCTTCTTTCACACTTCCGTTTTTACAATCTGCACAGGATCCGCCAAATGTTGAAATGACGGATCCTGTGCAGATTGTAAAAATGGGTGCACTCGGCCCGTTTTTCTGAAGGACCCGTCGAGGCTATGTGCACCTGTTATGTATGCATTTTTCACAGCGGTTTTCCGCTGCGAAAACGCATTCACAACACAACCCATGTTAAAAAAAAAAAAAATTAAAAATCGTAATACTCTCACCTTCTGGCATCCCGTGCAGCGTTACCGATGCTCGCGATGCTCCCGGCAGCTGGGGTTTCCAGTAATGCCTTGCGTTACAATGACCTCTAATGGCGAAGCGGTACAGATTTGTGGAAATGTGAACAGTCATGGTTGGTCTACATCTGATGGGCTGGCTTTAATGGAAGAAGTGTCAGTCCCTATTACACTATTTATACTCTCGAAAAATTTATGTCACTTTGCTGGTGTCTGCCAATCATTTTTGGAAATGTGAACACTCTTGGTTGGGTGTCCATCTGCTGGATTGGATGTAGTGGAAGACCTGTCAGTCCCTACTATACTATTTATACTGCAGTGAAATTCATACCACTTTGGTGGTGTTAGGCCCCCATTTTTTTAAATTTGAAATCTCCTGATTGGGTGTCCATCTGCTGGGTTGGGTGTAGTGGAAGACCTATCGGTCCCTACTATACTATTTTTACTCATATGAAATTTATGCCATTTTGGTGGTGTCTGCCACTAATTTTTGGAAATGTGAACACTCGTGGTTGAGTGTCCATCTGCTGGATTAAGTGTAGTGGAAGACCTCTTGGTCCCTATTGTACTATTTCTACTCTCATGAAATTTATGCCACTTCAGTGGTGTCAGGCCCTCATTTTTTGAAAATTGGAAATTCCTGGCTGGGTGTCCATCTGCTGGGTTAGGTGTAGTGGAAGACCTGTGGGTCCCTATTATACTATTTCTACTCTTGTGAAATTTATGCCACTTTGATGGTGTCAGGCCCTCATTGTTTGAAATTTGACATCTCCTGGTTAGGTATCTACTAGTGATGAGCGAGTATACTCGTTGCTCGTGTTTCCCCAAGCATGCTCAGGTGGTCTCTGAGTATTTCTGCATCCTCTGAGATTTATTTTTTGTCGCCGCAGTTGCATGATTTGTGGCTGCTAGACAGGCTGAATACATGTGGGAATTCCCTAACAAACAGGCAACCTCCACATGTATTCTGGTTGTCTAGCAGTTGCAAATCATGCTGCTGTGGCGACAAAAACTAAATCTCCAAGCACGCCAAAATACTCAGAGACCACCCGAGCATGCCCGGGGAAACCCGAGTAACGAGTATACTCTCTCATCACTAGTGTCTATCTGCTGGGTTCGGTGTAGTGGAAGACCTGTTGGTCTCTATTATACTATTTATACTGTGGTGAATTTGATGCCACTTTGGTGGTATCTGCCAACAATTTTTGGAATTGTGAACATTCCTGGTTGGGTGTCCATCTGCTGGGATGGGTGTAGTGGTAGATCTGTCAATCCCTATTATGCGATTTATACTGTGGTGAAAGTGATGACACTGTGTTGTTGTCTGCCACTATTTTTTTTTTAAATGTGAACAGTCCTAGTTGAGTGTCCATCTGCTGGGCTGGGCATAGTGGAAAACCTCTCCCTATTTTACTATTTTTACTGTGCTGAAATTGATGGCATTTTGTTGGTGTCTGCCACTAATTTTTGTAAATGTGTAGACTCCTGGTTGGGTCTCCTTCATGTGTGTTGCCTGTAGCAGTAGGCCTCCGAAACCATCAGGCCTCCACTTCATTGGAGTCATCTGTCCGTGTTACTATTATCCTTAGATTTTTCTAACAATGGTAGTCTACGAAACTGATATTTTTGCCACCTGAGTGTGGCTCAGTATGAAAGCAGGTTGAGCTGTAATATGTGGTATCAGGGCTCCCAGCACAGCAAACCTACACCGATCCCTCACCCACCTCGTTTTACTTTGACATTCAGTTGAAAGCTGTAAATGCTGACTAAGACCACGATACCTCATGCATGGCTGATTGCTGCAGTCCCATGCTACAATTTGTACTGTTGGTGAATTGAGGCCACTTTCTTGGTGTCTTTCCCTCATTTCATGTGTTTTTACAGCATTTGGGGCCGTTAGAAGGTTTTGTTTTTGCCTCCCATTGACTTGAATGGCATTCGGCAAATTTTCGACAAATAAATCGTGGAATATTGCAAATTCGGCAATCGTAATCTGAACCGAACATTGAAATATTTGCTCATCTCTAGTTGGAAGTACAGATCCCTGTATAGGAGTTAAATGGTGAAGTCCAAGGTTCCTTTATAAATGGACATAGAGCAGATACAGTAATATATTGGACTAGCTATTGAACCCGTTCTACGCCCGGGTGGCGAGCATTTATATTGGTATATGGTTTCCATCCTGGTATGTGCTGCTCCATCCTGCGTCCCCATCCTGTCATGCGCTGCTCCATCCTGCGTCCCCATCCTGTCATGCGCTGATCCCATCCTGCGTCCCCATCCTGTCATGCGCTGCTCCATCCTGCGCCTCCATTCTGTCATGTGCTGCTCCCATCCTGCGTCCCCATCCTGTCATGCGCTGCTCCATCCTGCGTCCCCATCCTGTCATGCGCTGCTCCCATCCTGTGATGCGCTGCTCCCATCCTGCGTCCCCATCCTGTCATGTGCTGCTCCATCCTGCGTCCCCATCCTGTCATGTGCTGCTCCGTCCTGCGCCTCCATTCTGTCATGTGCTGCTCCCATCCTGCGTCCCCATCCTGTCATGCGCTGCTCCATCCTGCGTCCCCATCCTGTCATGCGCTGATCCCATCCTGTGTCCCCATCCTGTCATGCGCTGCTCCATCCTGCGCCTCCATTCTGTCATGTGCTGCTCCCATCCTGCGTCCCCATCCTGTCATGCGCTGCTCCATCCTGCGTTCCCATCCTGTCATGCGCTGCTCCCATCCTGCGTCCCCATCCTGTGATGCGCTGCTCCCATCCTGCGTCCCCATCCTGTCATGCGCTGCTCCATCCTGCGCCTCCATTCTGTCATGCGCTGCTCCCATCCTGCGTCCCCATCCTGTCATGCGCTGCTCCCATCCTGCGTCCCCATCCTGTCATGCGCTGCTCCCATTCTGCGTCCCCATCCTGTCATGCGCTGCTCCCATCCTGCGTCCCCATCCTGTCATGCGCTGCACCCATCCTGCGTCCCCATCCTTATGTGCTGCTCCATCCTGCGTCCCCATCCTGTCATGCGCTGCTCCATCCTGCGTCCCCATCCTGTCATGCGCTGATCCCATCCTGCGTCCCCATCCTGTCATGCGCTGCTCCATCCTGCGCCTCCATTCTGTCATGTGCTGCTCCCATCCTGCGTCCCCATCCTGTCATGCGCTGCTCCATCCTGCGTCCCCATCCTGTCATGCGCTGCTCCCATCCTGCGTCCCCATCCTGTGATGCGCTGCTCCCATCCTGTGTCCCCATCCTGTCATGTGCTGCTCCATCCTGCGTCCCCATCCTGTCATGTGCTGCTCCATCCTGCGTCCCCATCCTGTCATGTGCTGCTCAATCCTGCGTCCCCATCCTGTCATGCGCTGCTCCCATCCTGCGTCCCCATCCTGTCATGCGCTGCTCCCATCCTGCGTCCCCATCCTGTCATGCGCTGCTCCCATCCTGCGTCCCCATCCTGTCATGCGCTGCTCCCATCCTGCGTCCCCATCCTGTCATGCGCTGCTCCCATCCTGCGTCCCCATCCTGTCATGCGCTGCACCCATCCTGCGTCCCCATCCTTATGTGCTGCTCCATCCTGCGTCCCCATCCTGTCATGTGCTGCTCCTATCCTGCGCCTCCATTCTGACATGTGCTGCTCCCATCCTGCGTCCCCATCCTGTCATGTGCTGCTCCATCCTGTCATGTGCTGCTCCATCCTGCGTCCCCATCCTATCATGTGCTGCTCCATCCTGCGTCCCCATCCTGTCATATGCTGCTCCATCCTGCGTCCCCATCCTGTCATGTGCTGCTCCATCCTGCGTCCCCATCCTGTTATGTGCTGCTCCCATCCTGCGTCCCCATCCTTATGTGCTGCTCCATCCTGCGTCCCCATCCTGTTATGTGCTGCTCCATCCTGCGTCCCCATCCTTATGTGCTCCTCCATCCTGCGTCCCCATCCTTATGTGCTGCTGCATCCTGCGTCCCCATCCTTATGTGCTGCTCCATCCTGCGTCCCCATACTGCCTCTGACCCGCTGGGCGCCGAGTGCTGGGGGGCCTGAGCAGGCGGGGACACCGGCGCGCTGTGGGGGTCAGGTGCCGGTATCGCCGCCAGCTCAGGCCCCCCAGCACTTACTATATTCAGCTGTCCTGCGTTCCAGCGCTGGGCGCCGCCATCTTCCCGGTCTCCTGGCCGTGACTGTTCATCGCGCCCTCTGAACTGAAGGTTACAGGCCGAAAACCGGGAAGATGGCGGCGCTCAGCGATGGAACGCAGGACAGTTGAATATGGCCGATACTCACCCTCCTGGCGGTCCCTGCTTCTCTGTTGGAGATCGCGGTGTGCATTCAGTGTGAACGCACACCGCGATCTCCAGGGAGCGTCACTCTGTGAGGCCCAGACTGCCCCGGCGCTTGCGCCTGCGCAGTCTGTAGAGGCTTCGGACAGAGTGACGCTCCCAGCGTTATATTATAGATAATATATCTCCTCTTTTTCCTGCTTGGTTCTAAATGTCTTCTTAGGATATGCTTTCTAGTATATATAGGGATTTTTTTTGGTGTAATTGATAAATAGAGTGGCTTATTCAAAGTGTCAAAGTAGAAGCCCTATAAAGCGGTACCAGATTTTAAAGCACAGTTCACCCTTACATATATTATATACATATTGGAAAAATAGCAGGATACAGTTCTTACTTGATTTTACAAAATGGTAGCTAAGGAATTAGAAATCTGATTTTTTTTATGGCAAGCAGTAAATATAAATTTTAATTAAATTTATCCTTTAGTCATTTTATTTCATTCAGTAAAATCAATTTGCCTTAATGTCCCTCAACTATACTTAGTCTTACTGAACTATGGGTAAATTAGAATCCAGATTAAAAGAGAAATAAAGAACACACAGAAAAACAAAAGCTTTATTATAACCACAAAATCAAGTGTTCAGTTTGCAGTTTATTCAATTCATTATTTTCCATCTGAAATGTAGAGAAGATGATAATGGAACTTTGAAGTTCATTGTCCCGGAGAAGCTATTTAGCATTGTGACCAGGCAGTTTAGTTGTGTCTGATGTGTAACAATCTGAGCACTGGCAAGTAAATGTCTCAATGATAACTTTCAAGTTTGTTTTGCTGTGATTATTGGCCTTTATAGCAAAGTCTGATTAATGCCTGTTTTTCGAGAGTAATGTTAAACAATTACCATATTGGTATTATGTTACAGTTAGGTCCATATATATTTGGACAGAGACAACATTTTTCTTACTTTGGTTATAGACATTACCACAATGAATTTTACACAAAACAATTCAGATACAGTTGAAGTTCCGACTTTCAGCTTTCATTTGAGGGTATCCACATTAAAATTGGATGAAGGGTTTAGGAGTTTCAGCTCCTTAACATGTGCCATCCTGTTTTTAGAGAGACCAAAAGTAATTGGACAAATTCAATAATTTTAAATAAAATGTTCATTTTTAGTACTTGGTTGAAAACCCTTTGTTGGCAATGACTGCCTGAAGTCTTGAACTCATGGACATCATCAGACGCTGTGTTTCCTCCTTTTTGATGCTCTGCCAGGCCATCACTACGGTGGTTTTCAGTTGCTGTTTGTTTGTGGGCCTTTCTGTCTAAAGTTTAGTCTTTAACAAGTGAAATGCATGCTCAATTGGGTCTAGATTAGGTGACTGACTTGGCCATTCAAGAATATTACACTTCTTTGCTTTAATAAACTCCTGGGTTGCTTTGGCTTTATGTTTTGGGTCATTGTCCATCTGTAGTATGAAATGACGACAATCAGTTTGGCTGCATTTGGATGGATCTGAGCACACAGTATGGCTCTGAAGACCTCAGAATTCATTCGGCTGCTTCTGTCCTGTGTCACATCATCAATAAACACTAGTGACCCAGTGCCACTGGCAGCCATGCATGCCCAGGCCATCACACTGCCTCCGCCGTGTTTTACAGATGATGTGGTATGCTTTGGATCATGAGCTGTACCATGCCTTTGCCATACTTTTCTCTTTCCATCATTCTGGTAGAGGTTGATCTTGGTTTCATCTGTCCAAAGAATGTTCTTCCAGAACTGTGCTGGCTTTTTTAGATGTTTTTTAGCAAAGTCCAGTCTAGCCTTTTTATTCTTGATGCTTATGAGTGGCTTGCACCGTGAAGTGAACCCTCTGTATTTACTTTCATGCAGTCTTCTCTTTATGGTAGATTTGAATTTTGATATGCCTACTTCCTGGAGAGTGTTGGTCACTTGGTTGGCTGTTGTGAAGGGGTTTCTCTTCACCATGGAGATTATTCTGCGATCATCCACCACTGTTGTCTTCCTTGGCGCCCAGGTCTTTTTGCATTGATGAGTTCACCAGTGCTTTCTTTCTTTCTCAGGATGTACCAAACTGTAGATTTTGACACTCCTAATATTGTAGCAATTTCTCGGATGGGTTTTTTCTGTTTTCGCAGTTTAAGGATGGCTTGTTTCACCTGCATGGAGAGCTCCTTTGACCGCATGTTTACTTCACAGCAAAACCTTCCAAATGCAAACACCACACCTCAAATCAACTCCAGGCCTTTTATCTGTTTAATTGAGAATGACATAAAGAAGGGATTGCCCACACCTGTCCATGAAATAGTCATGGAGTCAATTGTCCAATTACTTTTGGTCCCTTTAAAAACAGGTTGGCACATGTTAAGGAGCTGAAACTCCTAAACTCTTCATCCAATTTTAATGTGGATACCCTCAAATGAAAGCTGAAAGTCGGAACTTCAACTGCATCTGAATTGTTGTGTATAAAATTCATTGTGGTAAAGTCTATAACCAAAATTAGAAAAATGTTGTCTCTGTCCAAATATACAGTGGGGCAAAAAAGTATTTAGTCAGTCAGCAATAGTGCAAGTTCCACCACTTAAAAAGATGAGAGGTGTCTGTAATTTACATCATAGGTAGACCTCAACTATGGGAGACAAACTGAGAAAAAAAAATCCAAAAAATCACATTGTCTGTTTTTTTAACATTTTATTTGCATATTATGGTGGAAAATAAGTATTTGGTCAGAAACAAAATTTCATCTCAATACTTTGTAATATATCCTTTGTTGGCAATGACAGAGGTCAAACGTTTTCTGTAAGTCTTCACAAGGTTGCCACACACTGTTGTTGGTATGTTGGCCCATTCCTCCATGCAGATCTCCTCTAGAGCAGTGATGTTTTTGGCTTTTCGCTTGGCAACACGGACTTTCAACTCCCTCCAAAGGTTTTCTATAGGGTTGAGATCTGGAGACTGGCTAGGCCACTCCAGGACCTTGAAATGCTTCTTACGAAGCCACTCCTTCGTTGCCCTGGCGGTGTGCTTTGGATCATTGTCATGTTGAAAGACCCAGCTGTTGTGAATTCTGTGGCTGAGTTCACTTCTGTGGTCACAAGTGGTATTGCAGTCTCTGGGCTTCCTCCCTCAGGTGTTTTGGTGAGCTCGTTGGCTGCCTTGCTATTTAGCTCCACCTGAGTCTGTCTTCCTTGCTCCTTGTCAATGTTCCAGTGTTGGATCTGAGCTACTGCATCTTTCCTTGGGCCTGCTGCTCTGCTAGATAAGTGCTTCTAGTTTGTTTTCTGTTTTTTCTGTCCAGCTTGCTATTAACTTTTGCTGGAAGCTCTGAGAAGCAAAGGGGTGCACCGCCGTGCTGTTAGTTCGGCACGGTGGGTCTTTTTGCCCCTTTGCGTGGTTTTCGTTTTAGGGTTTTTTGTAGACTGCATAGTTCTCTTTGCTATCCTCGCTCTGTCTAGAATATCGGGCCTCACTTTGCTGAATCTATTTCATTCCTACGTTTGTCTTTTCATCTTGCTAACAGTCATTATATGTGGGGGGCTGCCTATTCCTTTGGGGTATTTCTCTGAGGTAAGTCAGGCTTGTATTTCTATCTTCAGGCTAGTCAGCTCCTCAGGCAGTGCCGAGTTGCATAGGTAGTGATAGGCGCAATCCACTGCTGCTTATAGTTGTGTGAGGATAGATCAGGTACTGCAGTCTACAGAGATTCCACGTCTCAGAGCTCGTCCTATTGTTTTTGGTTATTGCCAGATCTCTGTATGTGCGCTGATTACTGCACGCTGTGTTGCCTGATTGCCAGCCATAACAGTACAAGGAGCCACACCAATGATTCCCAATAGAGGGAAAAAAGAAATCCTGACATCATTTTTTTTTCTTAGCTCTGTCTTCAGTCTTTTTTTCCCCTAGACATTAGAGTGCTTCAGGACACAGCTGTGGACATGGATATTCAGGCTCTGTGCTCCTCAATGGATAATCTCGTTGTAAATGTACAAAAGATTCAAGATACTATTGATCAGAAATCGATGCTAGAACCAAGAATTCCGATTCCTGATTTGTTTTTTGGTGACAGAACTAAGTTCCTGAGCTTCAGAAATAATTGTAAGCTATTTTTGGCCTTGAAACCTCATTCTTCTGGTAATCCTATTCAACAGGTTTTGATTATTATTTCTTTTTTGCGCGGCGACCCACAGGACTGGGCGTTTTCTCTTGCACCAGGAGATTCTGCATTGAGTAATGTTGATGCATTTTTCCAGGCGCTGGGATTGCTTTACGATGAGCCTAATTCAGTGGATCAGACTGAGAAAAATCTGCTGGCTTTATGCCAGGGTCAGGATGATGTAGAAGTATATTGTCAGAAATTTAGGAAGTGGTCAGTACTCACTCTGTGGAATGAATCTGCACTAGCGGCTTTGTTCAGAAAGGGTCTCTCTGAAGCTCTTAAGGATGTAATGGTGGGATTTCCTATGCCTGCTGGTTTGAATGAGTCTATGTCCTTGGCCATTCAGATCGGTCGTCGCTTGCGCGAGCGTAAATCTGTGCACCATCTGGCGGTATTGTCTGAGAGTAAACCTGAGCCTATGCAGTGCGACAGGACTATGACTAAAGTTGAACGGCAAGAACACAGACGTCTGAACAGACTGTGTTTCTATTGTGGTGATTCTACTCATGCTATTTCTAATTGTCCTAAACGCACTAGGCGGTTCGATAGCTCTGCCGTTATTGGTACTGTACAGTCCAAATTCCTTTTGTCCATTACCTTAATGTGCTCTTTGTCATCGTATTCTGTCATGGCGTTTGTGGATTCAGGCGCTGCCCTGAATCTGATGGATTTGGATTATGCTAAACGTTGTGGATTTTTCTTGGAGCCTTTGCGGTGTCCTATTCCGTTGAGAGGAATTGATGCTACACCTTTGGCCAAGAATAAGCCTCAGTACTGGGCCCAGCTGACCATGTGCATGGCTCCTGCACATCAGGAGGTTATTCGCTTTCTGGTACTGCATAATTTGCATGATGTGGTCGTGTTGGGGTTGCCATGGCTACAAACCCATAATCCAGTATTGGATTGGAACTCTATGTCGGTAACCAGCTGGGGTTGTCAGGGAGTACATGGTGATGTTCCATTTTTGTCTATTTCGTCATCCATTCCTTCTGACATCCCAGAGTTCTTGTCGGACTTTCAGGATGTATTTGAAGAGTCCAAGTCTGATGCCCTACCTCCGCATAGGAATTGTGATTGTGCTATCGATTTGATTCCTGGTAGTAAATTCCCTAAGGGTCGTTTATTTAATTTGTCCGTACCTGAACACACCGCTATGCGCAGTTATGTGAAGGAGTCCCTGGAGAAGGGACATATTCGCCCATCGTCGTCACCATTGGGAGCAGGGTTCTTTTTTGTAGCCAAGAAGGATGGTTCGCTAAGACCGTGTATTGATTACCGCCTTCTTAATAAGATCACTGTTAAGTTTCAGTATCCCTTGCCATTGATTTCTGACTTGTTTGCTCGGATTAAGGGGGCTAGTTGGTTTACTAAGATTGATCTTCGTGGTGCGTATAATCTGGTGAGAATCAGGCAGGGAGATGAATGGAAAACGGCATTTAATACGCCCGAGGGTCATTTTGAGTATCTGGTGATGCCGTTCGGACTTGCCAATGCTCCATCTGTTTTTCAGTCTTTTATGCATGACATTTTCCGTGAGTATCTGGATAAATTCTTGATTGTTTACTTGGATGACATTTTGATCTTCTCAGATGATTGGGAGTCTCATGTGAAGCAAGTCAGAATGGTTTTCCAGGTACTGCGTGCTAATTCCTTGTTCGTGAAGGGATCAAAGTGTCTCTTCGGTGTGCAGAAAGTTTCATTTTTGGGGTTCATCTTTTCCCCTTCTACTATCGAGATGGATCCGGTTAAGGTTCAGGCCATCCAGGATTGGACTCAGCCGACATCTCTAAAAAGTCTGCAGAAATTCCTGGGCTTTGCTAATTTTTATCGTCGCTTCATCTGTAATTTTTCTAGCATTGCCAGACCATTGACCGATTTGACCAAGAAGGGTGCTGATTTGGTTAATTGGTCTTCTGCTGCCGTGGAAGCTTTTCAGGAGTTGAAGCGTCGTTTTTGCTGTGCCCCTGTGTTGTGTCAACCTGATGTTTCTCTTCCGTTCCAGGTCGAGGTTGATGCTTCTGAGATTGGTGCAGGGGCGGTTTTGTCACAGAGAGGTTCTGGTTGCTCAGTGTTCAAACCATGTGCTTTCTTTTCCAGGAAATTTTCTGCTGCTGAGCGTAATTATGATGTGGGCAACCGAGAGTTGCTGGCCACGAAGTGGCATTCGAGGAGTGGCGTCATTGGCTTGAGGGTGCTAAGCATCGCGTGGTGGTTTTGACTGATCATAAGAACCTTACTTATCTTGAGTCTGCCAAGCGCTTGAATCCTAGACAGGCCCGTTGGTCGTTATTTTTTGCTCGTTTTGATTTTGTGATTTCATACCTTCGGGGCTCTAAAAATGTGAAGGCGGATGCTCTGTCTAGGAGTTTTGTGCCCGACTCTCCGGGGTTATCTGAGCCGGCGAGTATCCTCAAGGAAGGAGTCATTGTGTCTGCCATCTCCCCTGATTTGCGGAGAGTGTTGCAGAAATTTCAGGCTAATAAACCTGATCGTTGTCCGGCCGAGAAACTGTTCGTCCCTGATAGGTGGACTAGTAAAGTTATCTCTGAACTTCATTGTTCGGTGCTGGCCGGTCATCCAGGAATCTTTGGTACCAGGGAGTTGGTTGCTAGATCCTTCTGGTGGCCGTCTCTGTCACGGGATGTGCGTGCTTTTGTGCAGTCCTGTGGAATTTGTGCTAGGGCTAAGCCCTGCTGTTCACGTGCCAGTGGGTTGCTTTTGCCCTTGCCGATCCCGAAGAGGCCTTGGACACATATTTCGATGGATTTCATTTCTGACCTTCCCGTTTCTCAAAAAATGTCGGTCATTTGGGTGGTCTGTGATCGCTTTTCTAAAATGGTCCATCTGGTGCCCTTGGTTAAATTGCCTTCCTCCTCTGATTTGGTGCCTTTGTTTTTCCAGCATGTGGTTCGTTTACATGGCATTCCTGAGAATATTGTTTCTGACAGAGGTTCCCAGTTTGTCTCGAGGTTCTGGCGAGCCTTTTGTGGTAGGATGGGCATTGACCTATCTTTCTCCTCGGCCTTCCATCCTCAGACTAATGGCCAGACCGAACGAACCAATCAGACCTTGGAAACATATCTGAGATGTTTTGTTTCCGCTGACCAGGATGATTGGGTGTCATTTTTGCCGTTGGCTGAGTTCGCCCTTAATAATCGGGCCAGCTCGGCTACCTTGGTCTCTCCATTTTTCTGCAATTCTGGGTTCCATCCTCGTTTCTCTTCAGGACAGGTTGAGTCTTCGGACTGTCCTGGTGTGGATTCTGTGGTGGACAGGTTGCAGCAGATCTGGACTCAGGTAGTGGACAATTTGACCTTGTCCCAGGAGAAGGCTCAGCTTTTCGCTAATCGCAGACGCTGGGTGGGACCCCGACTTCGTGTTGGGGATCTGGTTTGGTTATCTTCTCGTCATATTCCTATGAAGGTTTCCTCTCCTAAATTTAAACCTCGTTTTATTGGTCCGTATAGGATTTCTGAGATTCTCAATCCGGTGTCTTTTCGTCTGACCCTCCCAGACTCCTTTTCCATACATAATGTATTCCATAGGTCGTTGTTGAGGAGATACGTGGCACCTATGGTTCCATCTGTGGAGCCTCCTGCCCCTGTTTTGGTGGAGGGGGAATTGGAGTATATTGTGGAGAAGATTTTGGATTCTCGTGTCTCTAGACGGAAACTCCAGTATCTGGTCAAATGGAAGGGTTATGCTCAGGAAGATAATTCCTGGGTTTTTGCCTCTGATGTCCATGCCCCAGATCTTGTTCGTGCCTTTCATGTGGCTCATCCTGGTCGGCCTGGGGGTTCTGGTGAGGGTTCGGTGACCCCTCCTCAAGGGGGGGGTACTGTTGTGAATTCTGTGGCTGAGTTCACTTCTGTGGTCACAAGTGGTATTGCAGTCTCTGGGCTTCCTCCCTCAGGTGTTTTGGTGAGCTCGTTGGCTGCCTTGCTATTTAGCTCCACCTGAGTCTGTCTTCCTTGCTCCTTGTCAATGTTCCAGTGTTGGATCTGAGCTACTGCATCTTTCCTTGGGCCTGCTGCTCTGCTAGATAAGTGCTTCTAGTTTGTTTTCTGTTTTTTCTGTCCAGCTTGCTATTAACTTTTGCTGGAAGCTCTGAGAAGCAAAGGGGTGCACCGCCGTGCTGTTAGTTCGGCACGGTGGGTCTTTTTGCCCCTTTGCGTGGTTTTCGTTTTAGGGTTTTTTGTAGACTGCATAGTTCTCTTTGCTATCCTCGCTCTGTCTAGAATATCGGGCCTCACTTTGCTGAATCTATTTCATTCCTACGTTTGTCTTTTCATCTTGCTAACAGTCATTATATGTGGGGGGCTGCCTATTCCTTTGGGGTATTTCTCTGAGGTAAGTCAGGCTTGTATTTCTATCTTCAGGCTAGTCAGCTCCTCAGGCAGTGCCGAGTTGCATAGGTAGTGATAGGCGCAATCCACTGCTGCTTATAGTTGTGTGAGGATAGATCAGGTACTGCAGTCTACAGAGATTCCACGTCTCAGAGCTCGTCCTATTGTTTTTGGTTATTGCCAGATCTCTGTATGTGCGCTGATTACTGCACGCTGTGTTGCCTGATTGCCAGCCATAACACCCAGCCACGTTTCAACTTCAATGCCCTTGCTGATGGAAGGAGGTTTGCACTCAAAATCTCACGATACAATGGCCCCATTCATTCTTTCATGTACCCGGATCAGTCGTCCTGGCCCCTTTGCAGAGAAACAGCCCCAAAGCATGATGTTTCCACCACCATGCTTTACAGTAGGTATGGTGTTTGATGGATGCAACTCAGTATTCTTTTTCCTCCAAACACGACAAATTGTGTTTCTACCAAACAGTTCCAGTTTGGTTTCATCAGACCATAGGACATTCTCCCAAAACTCCTCTGGATCATCCAAATGCTCTCTAGCAAACTTCAGACGGGCCCGGGCATGTACTGGCTTAAGCAGTGGGACACGTCTGGCACTGCAGGATCTGAGTCCATGGTGGCGTAGTGTGTTACTTATGGTAGGCCTTGTTACATTGGTCCCAGCTCTCTGCAGTTCATTCACTAGGTCCCCCCGCGTGGTTCTGGGATTTTTGCTCACCGTTCTTGTGATCAGTCTGACCCCACGGGGTGGGATTTTGCGTGGAGCCCCAGATCGAGGAAGATTATCAGTGGTCTTGTATGTCTTCCATTTTCTAATTATTGCTCCCACTGTTGATTTCTTCACTCCAAGCTGGTTGGCTATTGCAGATTCAGTCTTCCCAGCCTGGTGCAGGGCTACAATTTTGTTTCTGGTGTCCTTTGACAGCTCTTTGGTCTTCACCATAGTGGAGTTTGGAGTCAGACTGTTTGAGGGTGTGCACAGGTGTTTTTTTATACTGATAACAAGTTTAAACAGGTGCCATTACTACAGGTAATGAGTGGAGGAAAGAGGAGACTCTTAAAGAAGAAGTTACAGGTCTGTGAGAGCCAGAAATCTTGATTGTTTGTTTTTGACCAAATACTTATTTTCCACCATAATATGCAAAAAAAAAACGTTAAAAAAACAGACAATGTGATTTTCTGGATTTTTTTTTCTCAGTTTGTCTCCCATAGTTGAGGTCTACCTATGATGTAAATTACAGACGCCTCTCATCTTTTTAAGTGGTGGAACTTGCACTATTGCTGACTGACTAAATACTTTTTTGCCCCACTGTATATGGCCCTAACTGTATATTGCTGTAGTTCAGTTTTGGCCACAGTTGCAGATTAAAATATTCAGTAGCGCCACTGCAAAGCCAGAACTAACCACATCATTAGAATTAGATTTATTTTTAAACATATAACTTGAAGTAAATGTAGTTTTTTTTTGTGCAGTCCCAATTTTTATTGAGATTGCAGGCAAAGTTGTGTGCATAGAGCCTATATGATGTCACGCAGAGTGTTATGGTCCTCTATTACAAAGTCAGGCCATTGTGTGATTCTGGAGAAGTGCCTCTATGTAGCATCATGAAATACAGTCACATACTTATCCATCATGCAATACCATCAGGGAGAAATCTGTTTGGTTTAAAATTTATTCTGCAGCAGGACAACAACCCTAATCACACAGTCAATGATATTTATAACTATATACAGCATGAAGAAGATTGAGGAGTTCTGGAAGTGATGATATGGCCTCCACAGAGCCCTGATCCCAACATCATCAAGTCTGTCTGGGATTACACGAAGAGACAGAAGGATTTGCGAAAGCCTACATCCACAAAAAAACGGTAGTTAATTCTCTAAGATATTTAGAAAAACTTCCCTGCCAAGTTCTTTAAAAAATGTGCGTAAGTTTACCTAGAAGAATTGATGCTGTTTTGAAATGGATAATTAAACTAAATATTGTTTTGTTCTGATTTAGCTGTTTCGTTTGTTAATTTATGTTGGAGTTTGTTATTTTAAAACCTAAAATAATTATCATTGTTATTATTTATTTATATAGCACCATTGGTTCCATGGTGCTGTACATGAGAAGGGGTTACATACAAATTACAAATATCACTTATAGTAAGCAAAATAACAATGACAGACTGATACAGAGGGGCGAGAACCCTGCCCTTGCGGGCTTACATTCTACAGGATTATGGGGAAGGAGACAGTAGGTTGGGAGGGTTGAAACAGCTTTAGTGTTGGTGAGGCGGCAGCTCTGGTGGTGGTGGTGAGGAGGCAGTGGGTTTATTGCAGGCTGTAAACTTTTTTGAAGAGATGGGTTTTCAAGTTCCATCTGAAGGACATGAATGTGGTGGATAAATGGACATATTGGGGCACAGAATTCCAGAGAATGGGGTATATTCGGGGGAAGTCTTGAAGGCTATAAGGTGAGGAACGAATAAGTGTGGAGCAGAGAAGTAGATCTTGGGAGGACTTGGAGATTGTGTGAGGGAAGATATCGAGAGATTGGTTCGAGATTTACAGAGGAGACATTTTATGGATGTCTAACTAATAAAACTTCTACTTTTGAATGCATTCTTACCTTGCAGTATTTCTTCTTCACCAGACTAATTTTTTTTTACAATACTATATATGCCTCTTGTGTACCAATGGCTATTTTTGCTGAGGAATTGACAACATATACGCCACCAGCAGTTAAAGCTTGTACAGACTGAGTACTGTTGATAGGAACCTGCATATTCAGTGGTCACTTGCTGACTTTAGCATCTGTTGCTTGGCTATGGCCCAAACAGATTTGAATGCTAAGCAACTGATTGAAGGTCTTTCACCCAAGTATTGTATTTCTAAACTGTACCTGTCATTTATAGTCTAATATATTTAAAAGGTTTGCCAAGGACTCCAATTGTTTTCTCTTAGCCATAAGTGTTTATTATAATGAAAATCAAATAAGATTACAGTAACCTTCATTAAAGGGAATCTGTCATCTACTTTTTCGTATATATGTTTCGGCCACAACCATCAGGGGCTTATCTACAGCATTCTGTAATGCTGTCGATAATCCCCTGATGTAACCTGAAAGATAAGAAAAACAAGTTAGATTATACTCACCGAGGGGGGGGGGGTCCGGTGCGGTCCTGTCAGAAGGGCGTCGCGGTCCGGGTGCGGCGCCTCCCATCTTCATGCAATGATGTCCTCTTCCTTGCTTCTTGTCACAACTCCTGTGCAGATGTACTTTATCTGCCCTTTAAAGGGCAGAGCAAAGTACTGCAGTGCGCAAGCGTCGGGAAACGTCCGAGAAGCCCAGCGCCTTGCCACTGCAGTACTTTGCACTGCCCTCAACAGGGCAGGACATCATTGCATGAAGATGGGAGGTGCCGAACCTGGACCCAGCGGACCGGACTGCACTGGACCGTCCCCCCAGGTGAGTATAATTGAACTTGTTTTTCTTGTCTTTTAGGTTACATTGGGGGGCTTATCTACAGCATTACAGAATGCTGTGGATAAGCTCCTGATGGCGGTGGCCAAAGCTTATATACGAAAAAGTAGGTGACATTTTACATTCCCCTGCCTGGTTATGGTTGCTGATAAACATTTTGTTGGTTGAGATTGTGCATGTAACTTCGTTAAATGGCCTCTTGACCCAACATCTTACAATCCTTTCCTGCTAGGAGGTCATTTGAGACGTATGAAATCAATACTTGAATGTCCAATATGGATCACCAGTTTTTTTTTATAAATGGGTTTTAAAGTGTGTATTGATTAATACTACAATATTACATATGAGGGTTGTGGTTTTGATTTTCATTACAGATCCCCAAATCCATAAGAAATAAACATAAATTTAAAAGGATTTATTTGCTTTGGAAAATCCCTGATTGTTGAAATCGTGCTCAGATGCCACTGTTCGGAACCTCGATGGATCAGTCTTAATCTGCTTTGTTTATTTATATACTGATTGGAATATGATTATCGGCTGGTGGGTAATTCATCTATGAATTATATCTTTAAAGTGCAGATCAATAATGCAAGAAGATAGTTAAAATAAATAGATACTGTGCATTTTTGGGCAAATAACAAGCCAGAGTGTTATAACTCTTACAAGATATTTCTTTTTACATATAAAATCTCATGGGTAGCCAGATGTTACACATAAAACAATGGAGAATTATAAATTCCCACTCACACATTGTGGTATTGCACTGTGCATTAATGAGATCATTGCTATATGAGTAGTTGACAATTACGAATGAAAAACATTCTGATATCTGTTCTTTATTTTCTGGTTTTGAAAGATCTTATCAAGTAACACATGATAACCAATGTAATGATGTCACAAACTGAAAATGCAGTTTCCACCCCCCAATAAATCACTTCAAAGTGCAGGACACTAAGTGTCTCTCTTCGATCACCCTTCGGTCTACTTTGCCTGTTGTCAATGTAATCCTTCTTTAGTAGCAGAGATGCGGAGATGGATTACAGTACCTGGGGGTGATTCCTAGTCTCCCATTTCCTCCTCCCCTGTCTGTCAATCTACATACAGGCCCAACAGAGAGGCATGCTTTTAATTTGAGCCAGTATGAGAAAGAAAGTGCCAGAACATTAGTGCTGGAAAGCTTCTCACACAGTGTTCACAATCTCTAGAATGGAAAGGCTTAAGGAATGCAAGCAACCACATCCCATCCTAGTGATCTCATCATCTCGCGCAGGTGCTGTCATTTCCTGGGGTATCACAAGTCCTCATGGTGTTTTTAGATCTAGACTATGGATATCCCCCATGAATAACGGCAGCTGTGCGAAATCTCTGGATCGGACAGCATGTCATTCAGACAAGAGTGATATTCTATTCAGTGACTAGAAAAGGCAGCGGGTAAGAACAGAAAAAGAGAGGCCGGAGATCTGTAAGTGCAGGGCAAAGACCACTGCACCTGTGCTCTTTTACATAAAAATTGAAAAAAACAAATTACTCAGTAATGGAATTATGGAGTGAAAAAAAACATAGGTATGAAATTGATCTACAACCCCTGACAAAAATTATGGAATCACCGGCCTTGGAGGATGTTCGTTCAGTTGTTTAATTTTGTAGTAAAAAAACAGATCACAGACATGGAACAAAACTAAAGTCATTTCAGATGGCAACTTTCTGGCTTTAAGAAACACTAAAAGAAATCAAGAACAAAAAATGTGGTAGTCAGTAATGGTTACTTTTTTAACCAAGCATAGGGTAAAATTCTGCATCTAAAAAGGAATTATCACACCTTGGAGAGCTGTTGCACCAAGTGGACTGACATTAATCGTGGCTCCAACACCAGAGATGTCAATTGAAACAAAGGAGAGGATTATCAAACACAGGAGGCAGGAGTCACAGGAGGCAGGAGCCAGCTGCTCCAGCTAGAACCTGTGCCCCCTGTTAAGGAGAACTGAATATTCACTGCTCCCCACTCCCATAACCAATCCCACCTCTATGCACTGAAGCCGGCATCGAGAGGTGGATGGGACTATGGGCATGGGGAGCAGTGAATATTCATTCTCTTTAGTTGTGGGCACATGTGATCACCCAGATGCTGCAGGAAGCCAGCAGCTGCAGCTAACAGTGTGCCTGTTATTAAAGAGAAATGAATATTAAATGCTCCACCCGCCCATAGAGCTGGGCGTGGGAAGCAGTGAATATTCTGGCAGCTGTCCCGGCTTGTAAACAGCACATGATGTCACTTCTATGCGCTGCTTAAAAGCATAAATCAGCTGATGGCATCAGAACACAACGCTGCGAGTGAGCAGAGGGAAAGTCAGTAGAAAGGTTTATGTTTTTTTTTTAAACTATAATTTTTATTTAATTTTATAATATTCACATTCGAAAACAAAAGTCCAACAGTTACAATTAGACATGTCTGTGACTAAACAACTTTAAGAAGCTTCATAGAATAGAAAAAAGGAAGAAAGCTTCAAGAAAGAAGCACGATGAAATAAAATGTAAGGTAGCGCTCTCCCCCATAAAATTACCTCAATGCATATAAAAAAATAAGCTCTAGATTTCAAGTAGATATTGTGAGACAATGACCCCTGTTACAGCTAGGGGGTGCTTTGTTCTCTCCAGGGTGTGCACAGAGGCGTAGTGAGGCCATGAGGGGGCGTTATAGTCACAGGTGTGGCTGTGATTAAAATTGATAAAAGCCCTTTAGTATAGAGAGGTTTTTAGAATTGAGTCTGAGGAGTCTCAGGTTTGTCAGGGCCAGAGTGAAGCTTGACAAACCACAGCATACACAGTGGTGCTGCTGTCCATGATGACTGGTCACAGATGTGGACAGGTCTTGTGCCCGGAGGTGAACCAGAGGGTGACTGTCCTGTGCCCGAAGGAAGGACCAGAATGTGTCACAGCTGCAGACAGGAGGATGTCAAGGTCTGTGTACAGCTGTGAGTAGAGACTTTGATACAGCAGTGCAGGACACCCATGGAGCTAGTCAGAGGAGGACTAGCATGTGTAGTGACTGCAATATAAAGGATGCTGTAATGAACTGGTGTGAACTGAACATTGAAGTTATGTGCATTTAAGTTATATTGCTTGGAACCTTTTCTGTGTGAAGATAACGCATTAAAGAGACTTCTATGTTTGAACTTTGTGGGTCACTGCCTCTTCACTGCTACCGTTTCCACACATATGGTGGAGAATGTAGGCAATGTGAACTAAGGCATACCCCAGAGAGTGCTGCAGATCATTGTGCAAGTCTGCTGGAGAAATGGAGGAACTTTTGGAGCAGGTTGTGCTCAATCAGCAAAGGATTCAGCAAGAGGTTCTGCAGCAGCAGGAGATGCAGTTACAGCAGCAGGAGGCGCTGTAGTAGAAGCTAGCAGAGCTTCAGCATGTTAAAAGGAGACCCCTAATATGAGAGGTGATCAGCAGAGTGCTGAAGAGACCCCAAAGGTAAGGGGCAATCTTTGGGTCTACCAGTGGTCCTATGTAGAGTCTCGATCTGCCTCAGGCAAATGACTTATTGCAGTTGATGGAGGAGTGGCTCCTGCCTGAGTGTTTTTCTCCGTACGAGATGATGGAGGGAATTGTGGCTGACCGGTTGGTGTAGGCTCTGCTGGCCAACATGCAGCATTGGGTCTGGCTCAGGGACCTAGGCATCCTAGAACTGCTGATAGAATTGATTGAGCAGTATAAACACACTTAGGATGTTGCACCAGAGCCCAGGCCTGGGGCTAGTAACTTTTTGGTGATATCTAAGCCCATGGACTGTGGGAAAACTTGTCATGAGTCTATGTGTGCCCCACCAGACTGTATCACCACTACAGGCACTGCCGGCAGCGAACCATGATTGTGCCAGGTACTTGTGAATGGTGCTGAACAGAGGCTCTCCTGGACATGGGGAGTAAAGTAACTCTGGTCCATAGGTCCCTTGTTACTGGGGACCACACCAAAGGACCGAAAGTGGAGGTGATGGGTATCCACTGGGAAATCCGTGAGTACCCCACCACGGAGGTTAATTTATCCACACCATGTGGGGACATTAAACATGTGGTAGGAGTGGCAAAGACCCTTCCATATGGGACTGTGTTAGGAAGAGACTTGCCCCTATTTTGATCCCTGTGGGAGACCAAGGTCAAACCTCTCATGGAAAATGTTGTGTCGGGCATAGAACTCGAAGATGGTGAGATACCTGCCATAGAAGTCGCCAACCTAGGGACAGAGTGTAATCCCGATAGGCTCCCCCTAGAGGTAATGGCAGGAGAAATTGAAAATGTTGTTTTGGGCGTAGAACCCGAAGATGCTAAGATGTCTGCCACAGGGGTCACCAATTTAGAAATAGTGTAACCCTGATAGGCTTCCCCTAGAGGTTGTGGCAGTAGAGGCTGTGGGGACCCCATTGAGCCCTGAGATGGAGGTGTTCCCTGGTAAGGTTGGGACAGCTCAGGTCCAGGGTCCCACACAGAGATGCAAGTATAAAAAACGCAGCTATGAGAAGATCCGGGAGTGTATGGTCGCGGAGGCAACTGGGGACATGCGCACATGGAACCCTCTGGCACTGGTCAAGAATGTGGCCGGGGGTCAGGCTAAATTAGACATATACTCAGAGTTACAGGTGCGGACTGCGGCGTTTCAGCATTACATAGTCACAGGGGCACAGGTAAGGGTATGGAGTAAACGGTAGCAAGGGCCCGAAGGCCGGTATTTAGGTGACCGGATGTGCTGCAGGGTTAGTGAACCCAAAATAAACAAGGTCGAGACCACCCAAAACCAGTCCAAATCTACGGTAAAACATGAAAATGAGCATGTCATCAGTGACGGACACTGGGTTGGTGGGTGGAAGTATGGCGGAGAAACGGAAAGGGGAGGGATGCATGCACAGATCAATGGTTCCGGTCCCTACTTTGGTTTCTTTGTGTAGTGTCGGGCGGGGATGTCATAGGGGCATGCAGATGTCCTGTCTCGCGCCCACGTGGGGTGACAAGTGTTCAACCACACAGGCAGGGCCGGACTGGCCATCTGGCAATTCTGGCAAGTTCCAGAAGGGCCTGTCTTGTCATGGGCTGCCTTGTCTGCAACATTGTTAACAGAATCGGTGTTCTCAAGACACCCATACTGTTAAGAGTTGTGATGGAGCACAAAGTCGCTGACTCAGTCACTTACCCCAGCAGGCCACCAGTATCATTAGAAATATTGGTCTTGTAGTAAATCTTGCTTTCCCCTATCCAGGGTAATGTTAGTAATATATCCCATTTAGTACTTGGGGATGGGGACAACAGGGGCCTGGGTGATTTCAAATGCCAGGACTGAATTTCAGCCCCAATCCGTACCTGCCCACAGGTTTGAACAGGGGAGGGGGATTGTTGTGAATTCTGTTGTCGGGCTCCCTCCTGTGGTCATGAATGGTACTTCGGCTGGTTCTGTCCATGGACTTCCTCTGGTGGCTGTGGGTGTTTCTGAGTTTCCCTCCACAGGTGACGAGGCTAAGTCATTAGTGGGCTGCTCTATTTAACTCCACTTGGATCTTTGCCCCATGCCAGCTGTCAATGTTGTACTATTGGTCTAGTTCGCTCCTGGATCGTTCTGGTTACCTGTTATTTCCAGCAGAAGCCAAGTTCCTCTTTGCTATTTTCTTGTTTGCTATTTTTTCTGTCCAGCTTGCTATTGTGAATATTGCCTTGCTTGCTGGAAGCTCTGGGACGCAGAGGGAGCGCCTCCGCACCGTGAGTCGGTGCGGAAGGTTTTTTTTTTTCCTTGCACTCTCTGCGTGGCTTTTTGTAGGTTTTTGTGCTGACCGCAAAGTTGCCTTTCCTTTCCTCTGTCTGTTCAGTAAGTCGGGCCTCTCTTTGCTATATCTATTTCATCTCTGTGTTTGTGATTTCATCTTACTCACAGTCAATATATGTGGGGGCTGCCTTTTCCTTTGGGGAATTTCTCTGAGGCAAGGTAGGCTTTATTTTCCTATCTTTAGGGCTAGCTAGTTTCTTAGGCTGTGTTGAGTTGCATAGGGAGCGTTAGGAGCAATCCACGGCTATTTCTAGTGTGTGTGATAGGATTAGGGATTGCGGTCAGCAGAGTTTCCACTTCCCAGAGCTTGTCCCGTATTTTTGTAGCTATCAGGTCTTTCCGGGTGCTCTTGACCATCAGGTCCATTCTTGTCCTAACCACCAGGACGTAACAGTACAGCTGGCCAAAAGTATTAATGCATCTCAATAGAGGGATAAGAGAAGTTCTGAGACCATTTTTTTTTCTTTGCAGTGTGTTTTGTCTCTCTTTTCCCCTTTCCCTCTGGGTGGTTCAGGACACAGGTGTAAACATGGACATTCAAGGTCTGTCCTCTTTGATGGATAATCTCACTATAAGTGTACAAAACATTCAAGATTTTGTGTGTCAGAATCCGATATTAGAGCCTAGGATTCCAACTCCTGATTTGTTTTTTGGTAATAGATCTAAGTTCTTGAATTTCAAAAATAATTGTAAATTGTTTCTTGCCTTGAAACCTCGCTCCTCAGGTGACCCTGTTCAACAAGTAAAGATCATTATTTCTTTGTTACGTGGTGACCCTCAAGACTGGGCATTTTCCCTTGCGCCAGGAGATCCAGCATTGCGTGATGTTGATGCGTTTTTCCTGGCGCTTGGATTGCTTTATGACGAACCTAATTCAGTGGATCAGGCAGAGAAAATCTTGCTGGCTCTGTGTCAGGGTCAGGATGAAGCGGAGATATATTGTCAGAAGTTTAGAAAGTGGTCTGTGCTCACTCAGTGGAATGAATGTGCCCTGGCAGCAATCTTAAGAAAGGGTCTCTCTGAAGCCCTTAAGGATGTCATGGTGGGATTTCCCATGCCTGCTGGTCTGAATGAGTCTATGTCTTTGGCCATTCAGATCGATCGACGCTTGCGTGAGCGTAAAGCTGTGCACCATTTGGCGGTACTATCTGAGCATGGGCCTGGGCCTATGCAATGTGATAGGACTTGGACCAGAGCTGAACGGCAAGAACACAGACGTCGGAATGGGCTATGTTTTTACTGTGGTGATTCCACTCATGCTATCTCCGATTGTCCTAAGTGCACTAAGCGGTTCGCTAGGTCTGCCACCATTGGTACGGTACAGTCTAAATTTCTATTGTCCGTTACTCTGATTTGCTCTTTGTCATCCTATTCTGTTATGGCATTTGTGGATTCAGGCGCTGCCCTGAATTTGATGGACTTGGAGTATGCTAGGCGCTGTGGTTTTTTCTTGGAGGCCTTGCAGTATCCTATTCCATTGAGAGGAATTGATGCTACGCCTTTGGCCAAGAATAAGCCTCAGTATTGGACCCAATTGACCATGTGCATGGCTCCTGCACATCAGGAGGATATCCGCTTTTTGGTGTTGCATAATCTGCATGATGTGGTCGTTTTGGGGTTGCCATGGCTACAGGTTCATAATCCAGTATTGGACTGGAAATCTATGTCTGTGTCCAGCTGGGGTTGCCAGGGGGTACATGGTGATGTTCCATTTTTGTCAATTTCGTCTTCCACTCCTTCTGAAGTTCCAGAGTTTTTGTCGGATTATCGGGATGTATTTGATGAGCCCAAAGCCAGTGCCCTACCTCCTCATAGGGATTGCGATTGTGCTATTAATTTGATTCCTGGTAGTAAGTTTCCTAAGGGCCGATTGTTCAATTTATCTGTGCCAGAACATGCCGCTATGCGGAGTTATATAAAGGAATCCTTGGAGAAAGGCCATATTCGCCCGTCATCATCACCGTTAGGAGCAGGGTTCTTTTTTGTGGCCAAGAAGGATGGTTCTTTGAGACCTTGTATTGATTACTGCCTTCTTAATAAAATTACAGTCAAATTTCAGTATCCTTTGCCGTTGCTGTCTGATCTGTTTGCTCGTATTAAAGGGGCTAGTTGGTTCACCAAGATAGATCTTCGAGGGGCGTATAATCTTTTGCGTATTAAACAGGGCGATGAATGGAAAACAGCATTTAATACGCCCGAGGGCCATTTTGAGTACCTGGTTATGCCATTTGGGCTTTCCAATGCTCCATCAGTATTTCATTCCTTTATGCATGACATCTTCCGAGAGTACCTGGATAAATTCCTGATTGTGTATTTGGATGATATTTTGGTCTTTTCGGATGAATGGGAGTTTCATGTGAAGCAGGTCAGAATGGTGTTCCAGGTCCTTCGTGCGAATTCCTTGTTTTTGAAGGGGTCAAAGTGTCTCTTTGGAGTTCAGAAGGTTTCATTTTTGGGGTTAATTTTTTCCCCTTCTACTATCGAGATGGTCCCTGTTAAAGTCCAGGCCATTTACGATTGGACTCAGCCGACATCTGTGAAGAGCCTGCAAAAGTTCCTGGGCTTTGCTAATTTTTATCGGCGCTTCATCGCTAATTTTTCTAGTGTTGCTAAACCGTTGACTGATTTGACCAAGAAGGGTGCTGATGTGGTCAATTGGTCTTCTGCAGCTGTAGAGGCTTTTCAGGAGTTGAAGCGTCGTTTTTCTTCTGCCCCTGTGTTGTGCCAGCCAGATGTTTTGCTCCCGTTTCAGGTTGAGGTTGACGCTTCTGAGATTGGAGCAGGGGCTGTTTTGTCGCAAAGAAGTTCTGATGGCTCGGTGATTAAGCCATGTGCTTTCTTTTCTAGAAAGTTTTCGCCTGCTGAGCGCAACTATGATGTTGGTAATCAAGAGTTGTTGACCTTGAAGTGGTCATTCGAGGAGTGGCGTCATTGGCTTGAAGGAGCTAAACATCGCGTGGTGGTCTTGACAGATCACAAGAATTTGACTTATCTTGAGTCTGCCAAACGGTTGAATCCGAGACAGGCTCGATGATTTTGTGGTTTCGTACCTTCCGGGCTCTAAGAATGTGAAGGCTGATGCCCTGTCAAAGAGTTTTGTGCCTGACTCTCCGGGTGTTCCTGAGCCGGCGGGTATTCTCAAAGAGGGGGTAATTTTGTCTGCCATCTCCCCTGATTTGCGGCGGGTGCTGCAAAAATTTCAGGCTGATAGACCTGACCGTTGCCCAGCGGAGAAACTGTTTGTCCCTGATAGATGGACTAGTAGAGTTATCTCTGAGATTCATTGTTCAGTGTTGGCTGGGCATCCTGGAATCTTTGGTACCAGAGATTTGGTGGCTAGATCCTTTTGGTGGCCGTCTTTGTCACGGGATGTGCGTTCTTTTGTGCAGTCCTGTGGGACTTGTGCTTGGGCTAAGCCCTGCTGTTCTCATGCCAGTGGGTTGCTTTTGCCCTTGCCGGTCCCGAAGAGGCCCTGGACGCATATTTCTATGGATTTTATTTTGGATCTCCCCGTCTCTCAAAAGATGTCGGTCATTTGGGTGGTTTGTGATCGCTTTTCTAAGATGGTCCATTTGGTACCCTTGTCTAAATTGCCTTCCTCCTCTGATTTGGTGCCATTATTTTTCCAGCATGTGGTTCGTTTACATGGTATTCCGGAGAACATCGTTTCGGACAGAGGTTCCCAGTTTGTTTCGAGGTTTTGGCGATCCTTTTGTGCTAGGATGGGCATTGATTTGTCTTTTTCCTCGGCTTTCCATCCTCAGACAAATGGCCAAACCGAACGAACTAATCAGACTTTGGAAACATATCTGAGATGCTTTGTTTCTGCTGATCAGGATGATTGGGTGTCCTTTTTGCCGTTGGCTGAGTTCGCCCTTAATAATCGGGCCAGCTCGGCTACTTTGGTTTCGCCGTTTTTCTGCAATTCTGGTTTCCATCCTCGTTTCTCTTCAGGGCAGGTTGAGTCTTCGGACTGTCCTGGTGTAGATACTGTGGTGGATAGGTTGCAGCAGATTTGGACTCATGTGGTGGACAATTTGACATTGTCCCAGGAGAAGGCTCAACGTTTCGCTAACCGCCGGCGCTGTGTGGGTCCCTGACTTCGTATTGGGGATTTGGTTTGGTTGTCGTCTCGTTATGTTCGTATGAAGGTTTCCTCTCCTAAGTTTAAGTCTCGTTTCATTGGTCCGTATAAGATTTCTGAGGTTATCAATCCTGTGTCATTTCGTTTGGCCCTTCCAGCTTCTTTTGCCATCCATAATGTGTTCCATAGGTCGTTATTGCGGAGATATGTGGCGCCTGTGGTTCCATCCGTTGATCCTCCTGCCCCGGTGTTTGTTGAGGGGGAGTTGGAGTATGTGGTGGAGAAGATTTTGGATTCTCGTATTTCGAGACGGAAACTCCAGTACCTGGTCAAGTGGAAGGCTTATGGTCAGGAAGATAATTCCTGGGTTTTTGCCTCTGATGTTCATGCTGCCGATCTGGTTCGTGCCTTTCATTTGGCTCATCCTGGTCGGCCTGGGGGCTATGGTGAGGGTTCGGTGACCCCTCCTCAAGGGGGGGGTACTGTTGTGAATTCTGTTGTCGGGCTCCCTCCTGTGATCATGAATGGTACTTCGGCTGGTTCTGTCCATGGACTTCCTCTGGTGGCTGTGGGTGTTTCTGAGTTTCCTTCCACAGGTGACGAGGCTAAGTCGTTAGTGGGCTGCTCTATTTAACTCCACTTGGATCTTTGCCCCATGCCAGCTGTCAATGTTGTACTATTGGTCTAGTTCGCTCCTGGATCGTTCTGGTTACCTGTTATTTCCAGCAGAAGCTAAGTTCCTCTTTGCTATTTTCTTGTTTGCTATTTTTTCTGTCCAGCTTGCTATTGTGAATATTGCCTTGCTTGCTGGAAGCTCTGGGAAGCAGAGGGAGCGCCTCCGCACCGTGAGTCGGTGCGGAAGGTTTTTTTTTCCTTGCACTCTTTGCGTGGCTTTTTGTAGGTTTTTGTGCTGACCGCAAAGTTGCCTTTCCTATCCTCTGTCTGTTAAGTAAGTCGGGCCTCTCTTTGCTATATCTATTTCATCTCTGTGTTTGTGATTTCATCTTACTCACAGTCAATATATGTGGGGGCTGCCTTTTCCTTTGGGGAATTTCTCTGAGGCAAGGTAGGCTTTATTTTCCTATCTTTAGGGCTAGCTAGTTTCTTAGGCTGTGTCGAGTTGCATAGGGAGCGTTAGGAGCAATCCACGGCTATTTCTAGTGTGTGTGATAGGATTAGGGATTGCGGTCAGCAGAGTTTCCACTTCCCAGAGCTTGTCCCGTATTTTTGTAGCTATCAGGTCTTTCCGGGTGCTCTTGACCATCAGGTCCATTCTTGTCCTAACCACCAGGACGTAACAGGGGATATGTGAGACAGCGACCCCTGTTACAGCTAGGGGGCGCTGTCTGTTCTCCCCAGCATGTGCACAGAGGCGTAGTGAGGCCATGAGGGGGCATTACAGTCACAGGTGTGGCTGTGATCACAATTGTTAAAAGCCCTGTAGTATAAAGAGGCTTTTAGAATTGAGTCTGAGGAGTCTCAGGTGTGTCAGGGCCAGAGTGAAGCCTGACAACCCACATCATACACAGTGGTGCTGCTGTCCATGGTGACTGGTCACGGATGTGGACAGGTCTTGTGCCCGGAGGTGAACCAGAGGTAGACTGTCCTGTGCCCAAAGGAAGGACCAGCGTGTGTCACAGCTACACACAGGAGGATGTCAAGGTCTGTGTACAGCTGTGAGTAGAGATTATGATACAGCGGTGCAGGACACCATGGAACTAGTCACAGGAGGACTAGCATGTGTAGTGACTGCAATATAAAGGATGCTGTAATGAACTAGTGTGGACTGAACACTGAAGTTATGTGCATTTAAGTTATATGCTTGGAACCTTTTCTGTGTGAAGAGAATGCATTAAAGGGACTTTTATGTTTGAACTTTGTGGGTCACTGCCTCTTCATTGCTACCGGTGCCTTACAATATCTAAAAGGTTGTATTTGGCAACACTTTCAGCAAACTCCTTCCCCGAGTCCACAACACAGAACTAAGGCAATGGAGATATATATATATATATATATATATATATATATATATATATATATATTTATAGACAAGACAGACACAAAGAGAGGAAGGGGAGGGAAGGCACAGGGATCTGTAAAGGCAAACTAGCTATTATTGTAAGCCCAGTAATAGTCCTAGGGGGTCCACACAGCTTCAAAGCTGTACACTCTCGCTCCCATCAAAGCCGCCAGATATTCCATCCTACTCATATCGGCCATTCTATTCAATAAACCTTGATGAGAAGGAGGTGAGGTTTGTTTCCAATTGAGAGCAATCAAACAGTTTGCTGCAGTTAAAATATGTAGCAATAATCTAGCTGAGTTCTTACCCAAGCCTCTAGGAGGAAATAAGTAGCAGGATCTAGGTCTACCTCCACATTCAATCCCTCTCAAATCAAAGCTTTCACCTCTGTCCAAAAAACAATTATCTCTAGGAAATACCAGAAGATATGGTATTGGGAGCCCACCATTGAGCTTCAGCGCCAATATAGATTTGATATTTGAGGGTTCAACCTGTGGAGGAGGTCCAGAATATCAAAAGAATCAGTATTTTATACTGATCTTCCTTATAGAGAGTGCAGATGGAAGACTTGGCCACCTTTTTCCAGATGCCCTGCCTGCACTGAGATGACAACCCCCTCCCAAGACTAGACTCCCATTTACTCATGTAAGGGTGTTTTATCTGTTGCCCCCACCCCCGAGGGTAGTTGATAACTCTATAAATATCTGATATTAATCCTTTGGTCGACGGGCCCCTTTTGCATAGTCTTTCGAAATCATTAGGCAAAAATACTGGACGAAGTCTTTATTTGAAATTGGAGATTTACATTTGATAGCGTAAAACGAAAGGACCTTCAATGTGTCCTCATCCACTATGTCTGCAAACCTAAATAGACCTGCGGAAATTCACGGATGAACCATTGTGGGCTCAAGACTATTCAGTAACAAAGGTTGATAGATGAAAGTGATCATTGGCGAAATAGGGGAGGCCAAACTAAACTTTTTCATACATGAAAGCCAAACCTCCCTTGTGAACTGCATTGGATCCAACAATGGAAATGTGATCTTGATTAACTTGGTAGTCCATAGTAAGGAATTAGGGTGAATAGGGGCCAGCCATAATTTTTCTATTTCTGTCCATTTATTATAGCTATAAAACCAAAAGACGAAACACCAAACAAGGGTTATAAGACAATAGGACAAATAAAATTTAGGTTTCAAATACTAATAGAGATTAGTGAGGGTAAAATGTGGCACTTACAATGAAGAGGTGCCCGCACGGGTTAATACACAATTGCACTAAGTAGTGAGTAGATCATTAATTATATACAAAAAAAGTAAACAAATTCTCAATATTATGTTGGTTTAAAAATATAGTATACATAGGATGATAAAAAAAAAATCAATAAAAAGCAATATTAAAAATCAATACACCAGGTTTTTCCATAAAATATTAATTGTACCATTGCAATAATAATAAAAAGTGAAATAAAAAATGAAAAAAAAATTTTTTTAAAGGGCAAAAGAAAAATATTGTATGTGACTAAGGACACAATTTTAGAAAATGTATATATGTATATATATATATATATATATATATATATATAAAATAAAAAATATAAATCGTGCAACAAATAGCAATATGTGAAAAAAGGGGGTTATCTATTTATATAATTACCTTAAATTGTCTGTCATCCAATTCCATCTGGACATCCTTGAATCCCACAATCCACCGCGCATACCGGAAGTATGCTGACCGCCATATTGGAATACCCAAGTGATGGTTATTCCAATATGGCGCCCGCTGGTGGTACCAGGCCCTTGTGCAGACCACCGGGGCACCCTCCCCGCCAGGCAGCCGTAGGAAAATGATTCACTGCGCAGGCACAGTAAATCAGACCGCCATCTTTGTAGAGGCA
This sequence comes from Ranitomeya imitator, assembly GCF_032444005.1. NCBI lineage: Eukaryota > Metazoa > Chordata > Amphibia > Anura > Dendrobatidae > Ranitomeya > Ranitomeya imitator. The sequence continues at coordinate 589,915,370 of NC_091283.1, forward strand.
GATGACGGTGGGCGGGCATATTAACTGCGCATGCACAAACCCATGCTGTGACAGATGCTGTGATGCGCATGCCAGCAGCCTCTGAATTGGTGGAAGTTTAGACTCCACTACTTTCCCCTTGCTTTATGGCCTTGACTTAGCCCCTTTCTGACATATGACATACTATCCCGTCGAGGTGGGGTGGGCCCGTATGACCACCGACGGGATAGTACGTCATAGCAATCGGCCGCGCTCACGGGGGGAGCGCGGCCAATCGCGGCCGGGTGTCAGCTGACTATCGCAGCTGACATCCGGCACAATGTGCCGGGAGCGGTCACGGACCGCTCACGACACATTAACCCCCGGCACACCACGATCAAACATGATCGCGGTGTGCCGGCGCTATAGGGAAGCATCGCACAGGGAGGGGGCGCCCTGCGGGCTTCCCTGAGACCCCCACAGCAACGCGATGTGATCGCGTTGCTGCGAGGGTTTCTTACCTCCTCCTTCTCCTTGCAGGCCGGGATCCAAGATGGCCGCGGCATCCGGGTCCTGCAGGGAGGGAGGTGGCTTCACAGCGCCTGCTCAGAGCAGGCACTGTGAAGCCTGCAGCTGTGCATGTCAGATCGCTGATCTGACACACTGAACAGCAAAGTGTCAGATCAGCGATCTTACACTATAACATGATGCCCCCCCGGGGCAATGTTATAGTGTAAATAAAAAAATATTCACATGTGTAAAAAAAAAAAAAAAAATATTGTTCCTATAAATACATTTCTTTATCTAAACAAAAAAAACAATAAAAGTACACATATTTAGTATCGCCACGTCCGTAACGACCCCACCTATAAAACTGTCCCGCTAGTTAACCCCTTCAGTGAACGCGGTAAAAAAAAAAAAAAAACAGGCAAAAAACAACGCTTTATTATCATACCGCCAAACAAAAAGTGAAATAACACGCGATCAAAAAGACCGAAATAAATAACCATGGTATCACTGAAAACGTTATCTTGTTCCGCAAAAAAACAAGCCACCATACAGCATCATCAGCAAAAAAATAAAAAAGTTATAGTCCTCAGAATAAAGCGATGCAAAAATAATAATTTTTTCTATAAAAGCACCAAAACATAAAAAAAATAAATGAGGTATCGCTGTAATCGTACTGACCCAAAGAATTAAACTGCTTTATCCATTTTACCAAACGCGGAACGGTATAAACGCCTCCCCCAAAAGAAATTCATGAATAGCTGATTTTTGGTCATCCCGCCTCACAAAAATCGGAATAAAAAGCGATCAAAAATTGTCACGTGCCCAAAAATGTTACCAATAAAAACATCAACTCGTCCCGCAAAAAACAAGACCTCATATGACTCTGTGGACCAAAATATGGAAAAATTATAGCTTTCAAAATGTGGTAACGCAAAAAATATTTTTTTGCAATAAAAAGTGTCTTTCAGTGTGTGACGGCTGCCAATTATAAAAATCCGCTAAATAACCCGCTATAAAAGTAAATCAAACCCCCCTTCATCACCCCCTTAGTTAGGGAAAAATTAAAATTTTTTAAAAAATGTATTTATTTCCATTTTCCCGTTAGGGTTAGGGCTAGGGTTAGGGCTAGGGTTAGGGTTAGGGTTAGGGCTAGGGTCAGGGCTAGGGTTAGGGTTAGGGCTAGGATTAGGGTTAGGGTTAGGTCTAAGGTTAGGGTTAGGGTTGGGGCTAGGGTTAAGGCTACAGTTAGGGTTGGGGCTAAAGTTAGGGTTAGGGTTGGGGCTAACGTTAGTGTTGGGGCTAAAGTTAAGGTTAGGGTTTGGATTACATTTACGGTTGGGAACAGGGTTAGGTTTAGGATTAGGGTTAGGGGTGTGTCTGGGTTAGAGGTGTGTTTAGGGTTACCCTTGAGATTAGGGTTAGGGGTGTGTTTGGATTAGGGTTTCAGTTATAATTGGGGGGGTTTCCACTGTTTAGGCACATCAGGGGCTCTCCAAACGCGACATGGCGTCCAATCTCAATTCCAGCTAATTATGCGTTGAAAAAGTAAAACAGTGCTCCTTCCCTTCCGAGCTCTCCCGTGTGCCCACACAGGGGTTTACCCCAACATATGGGGTATCAGCGTACTCAGAACACATTGGACGACAACTTTTGGGGTCCAATTTATCCTGTTACCCTTGGGAAAATACAAAACTGGGGGCTAAAAAATAATTTTTGTGGAAAAAAAAAAAGATTTTTTATTTTCACGGCTCTGCGTTGTAAACTGTAGTGAAACACTTGGGGGTTCAAAGTTCTCACAACACATCTAGATAAGTTCCTTCGGGGGTCTAGTTTCCAATATGGGGTCACGTGTGGGGGGTTTCTACTGTTTAGGTACATCAGGGGCTCTGCAAATGCAATGTGACGCCTGCAGACCATTCCATCTCAGTCTGCATTCAAAATGGCACTCCTTCCCTTCCGAGCTCTCCCATGCGCCCAAACGGTGGTCCCCCCCCCCACCTATGGGGTATCAGTGTACTCAGGACAAATTGGACAACAACTTTTGGGGTCCTTTTTCTCCTGTTAACCTTGGGAAAATACAAAACTGGGGGCTAAAAAATAATTTTTGTGGGAAAAAAAAGGATTTTTTATTTTCACAGCTCTGCGTTATAAACTGTAGTGAAACACTTGGGGGTTCAAAGCTCTCACAACACACCTAGATGAATTTCTTAGGGGTCTACTTTCCTAAATGGTGTCACTTGTGGGGAGTTTCAATGTTTAGGCACATCAGTGGCTCTCTAAACGCAACATGGCGTCCCATCTCAATTACAGTCAATTTTGCATTGAAAAGTCAAATGGCACTCTTTCCCTTCCAAGCTCTGCCATGCACCCAAACAGTGGTTTACCCCCACATGTGGGGTATCAGCGTACTCAGGACAAATTGTGCAACAACCTTGGGGGTCCATTTTCTCCTGCTACCCTTGGTAAAATAAAACAAATTGGAGCTGAATTAAATTTTTTGTGAAAAAAAGTTAAATGTTCATTTTTATTTAAACATTCTAAAAATTCCTGTGAAACACCTGAAGGGTTAATAAACTTCTTGAATGTGGTTTTGGGCACCTTGAGGGGTGCAGTTTTTAGAATGGTGTCACACTTGGTTATTTTCTATCATATAGACCCCTCAAAATGACTTCAAATGAGATGTGGTCCCTAAAAAAAAATGGTGTTGTAAAAATGAGAAATTGCTGGTCAACTTTTAACCCTTATAACTTTTGGTTCCAAAATTGTGCTGATTTCCCACAGTAGACATGTGGGAAATGTTACTTATTAAGTATTTTGTGTGACATATCTCTGTGATTTAATTGCATAAAAATTCAAAGTTGGAAAATTGCGAAATTTTCAACATTTTCGCCAAATTTCCGTTTTTTTCATAAATAAACGCAGGTAATATCAAAGAAATTTTACTACTATCATGAAGTACAATATGTCATGAGAAAACAGTGTCAGAATCACCTGGATCGGTTGAAGCGTTCCAGAGTTATAACATCATAAATGGACAGTGGTCAGAATTGTAAAAATTGGCCTCGTCATTAACGTGCAAACCACCATTGGGGGTAAAGGGGTTAAACCTCAAGATTCATACTTAAGAGATTCTCAGTGCTGCAAAGCTTGCCCCATCGGGACGTCACCACCCTCCCAATGCGATAGCATCGGGCCTCCATCTAGTATAATATATAATAAACAAGAGTGACCAAAATATATCACACAATAAAGAGCTACTGCCTAGTGAAACCAGAGAACAATAGCTGAATTGTGGAAAAGATGTGTATTATTAAATTTGCAATGGACAATAACTAATAAACTAACTGGGCAAAGAGTGCTGTGAACTCCTTACATGAAGTTTAGTAAAATGGGAGAAGTAAGTATATTATATAATGAAAAATACAGCCCCTATTGAGGACCAGCAGTAAAATAGTAAGCTAACCTATTGGCAAACAAAGGAGGGCAATGGATTACCTTGATGTAAGAGTGACCATGCGGAGCACAACCCAATAGGCCCAAAGTGAAGCGTATGAAGGAATCCTTTGTAGATGAACCACCCCATAGTATTTAATAATGTCTGGAATGGACTGGCCACCCTGTGATTTATGAAAGATAAGAACACGCTTGGAGATCCTGTGATGTCTACTATTCCATAAGAACCTATGGATATTAAGTTCATCCATAGGGACCTTGACAGGAAGAGTCTCTAAATAATAGAGCAACTTGGGGAGGAGAGACATTTTAACAGAAGCTATACGGCCTATCAACGAGAGTGAGTGTGGCATCCAATTAGCTAGCAATGTTTTCAGTTCACCAAACAGCAACGGGTAGTTACAAATTACAACCATATAGGCTACCATTGGAAGAGGATAGATTAACCCCCAAGTATTTAACTGCCTCAGTCTTCCGTCTAAATTTGAAATTTGTTTTAAAATGGTCCAGAATGTTAGGGGATATATTCAAAGGTACAGCTTCTGTTTTAGAGGTTGTTCAATTTATAACCCAACAGATTACCATACATGTATAACTTATCCACAAGATTAGGGAGAGTTATATGAAGCCTAGTGAGGGTCAAGAGGACATCATATGCAAATAAAGATATTTTGAATACCTTGTTTTTAACTTCCACTCCTGAAGTATTAGGATTCTGACATATCATCGCCACTAACGGCTCTATACACATGACGTATAGTAAAGGTGAAAGGGGACATCCCTGGCGGGTGCCATTTGAAGTATAAAATGAGGGGGAGGTATGGAAAGGCAGTTTGATTGAGGCTGAAGAGGAACTGTACAATGCCTTCTCTGCATCAATATGAGGGTTTGTAGATTATTTTTGTTAGATACATCTATTAAATTAGTCACACGTCTGGCGTTGTGACCTGCCTGACGAGAGGGGACAAAACCCACCTGGTCCTTGTCAATAAGTTGAGGTAATGAACAATTGAGCCTACTAGCCAGCATGCGGGTCAATATTTTCAGGTCAGAATTTAGTAAGGCATTGGACGGTAATTTGAGCAGTCCAGGGGATCCCTTCTGGCTTTACGGATAAGAATCAGGTAGGAGTGTGAAATAGTATCCGGGATGGAAGAGCTTTCCAGAAAGGAGTTGAACATCCTGGTCATGTAAGGAGTCAACTCTTCAGAATAGGTCTTATAGTATAAATAGGTAAACCCATCTGGAGTTGGAGATTTGCCCAGAGGAAGATCTTTCAAAATCTCTTTTATCTCATCATGAGTACCTGCCTAGTTAAGAGATACTTCTGAGGAGATCACTGGAAGGTTTAGATTGGAAAAAGAATTTTGCAATAGGGTGTCTCTACTATTCACATTCAAGGGAAGAGTATCCTGCAAATTATATAATTTGCTATCAAAATTATCAAAAAGATTTGATATTTCAGATGGATTATAGTGAATTGTACCATGCTCCTCCCTTAGGGTCTGGGAATTTGAGGACGTAGTCCTATCCTTCAATTGCCTAGCCTATAATGTGTGGGTGTTATTGCCATTCTCATAATATTTTTGCTTTGTACATAAGAGTAGTTTTTCAGCCTTTCATATGGAGAGGTCTTTTAATCTATTTCTAATCTCCACAACCTTCTTCAAGACCCCCAAGGAAAGAAAGTCGGCTAGTTTGTGTTCCTCTTTTATGAGTTGGGAACTCAAATTACTATATTCCAATGGTAATAGCAATTGGAGTTGGTCCTAATCAATTTTCTGAATTCCAATGCTATTCTAACTAGATTTTGTGTGTGAGGGGGAATACCTCCAAAAGGGTGCCTGTCAAATATTTCCAAGAAGGGAACATTAAAGTCCCCTTCAATTTGTAAAGCCGCCAGAGGAAATTTCTGAATGAAAGAAAACACCTTCTGTAGGAATCGTATCTGTCCAGTATTCGGAGCATATAGATTACATAAGGTAATTGGTTTACCCCTCAGAGATGCTTCTAGAACTACATATCTCCCCCTCGGATAATAATAATAATCTTTATTTTTATATAGCGCTAACATATTCCGCAGCGCTTTACAGGTTGCACACATTATCATCACTGTCCTCATTGGGGCTCACAATCTAAATTCCCTATCAGTATGTCTTTGGAATGTGGGAGGAAATCGGAGAACCCGGAGGAAACCCCACGCAAACATGGAGAGAACATACAAAATCTTTGCAGATGTTGTCCTTGGTGGGGTTTGAAACCAGGACTCCAGCGCTGCAAGGCTGCTGTGCTAACCACTGCGCCAATATATATAAACTAGCTATTGAACCCATTCTACGCCCGGGTGGCGAGCATTTGTATTGGTATATGGTCTCCATCCTGTCATGTGCTGCTCCCATCCTGCGCCCCCATTCTGACATGTGCTGCTCCCATCCTGCGCCCCCATTCTGTCATGTGCTGCTCCCATCCTGCGTCCCCATCCTGCGCCCCCATTCTGACATGTGCTGCTCCCATCCTGCGCCCCCATTCTGACATGTGCTGCTGCCATCCTGCGCCCCCATTCTGTCATGTGCTGCTCCCATCCTGCGCCCCCGTTCTGTCATGTGCTGCTCCCATCCTGTGCCACCGTTCTGTAATTTGCTGCTCCCATCCATATGCCCCATACGCTACTTTATAAAGGTTTATAGCCCCCATAAGATGCTCCATATTATAAGACCCGTACACTGCTCCATAAAGGTTTATGGCCCCCATAAGATGCTCCATAGTATATGCCCCCATACACTGCTCCATTATGGTTGATGGCCCCATAAGATGCTCCATAGTATATGCCCCGTACACTGCTCCATAAAGGTTTATGGCCCCCATAAGATGCTCCATAGTATACAGTTAGGTCCATATATATTTGGACAGAGACAACATTTTTCTAATTTTGGTTATAGACATTACCACAATTAATTTTAAACAAAACAATTCAGATGCAGTTGAAGTTCAGACTTTTGGCTTTCATTTGAGGGTATCCACATTAAAATTGGATGAAGGGTTTAGGAGTTTCAGCTCCTTAACATATGCCACCCTGTTTTTAAAGGGACCAAAAGTAATTGGACAGATTCAATAATTTTAAATAAAATGTTCATTTTTAGTACTTGGTTGAAAACCCTTTGTTGGCAATGACTTCCTGAAGTCTTGAACTCATGGACATCGCCAGACGATGTGTTTCCTCCTTTTTGATGCTCTGCCAGGCCTTTACTGCGGTGGTTTTCAGTTGCTGATTGTTTGTGGGCCTTTCTGTCTGAAGATTAGTCTTTAACAAGTGAAATGCATGCTCAATTGGGTTGAGATCAGGTGACTGACTTGGCCATTCGGGAATATTCCACTTCTTTGCTTTAATAAACTCCTGGGTTGCTTTGGCTTTATGTTTTGGGTCATTATCCATCTGTAGTATGAAACGACAACCAATCAGTTTGGCTGCATTTGGCTGGACCTGAGCACACAGTATGTCTCTGAATACCTCAGAATTAATTCGGCTGCTTCTGTCCTGTGTCACATCATCAATAAATACTAGTGACCCAGTGCCACTGACAGCCATGCATGCCCAAGCCATCATACTGCCTTCACCGTGTTTTACAGATGATGTGGTATGCTTTGGATCATGAGCTGTACCACGCCTTCACCATACTTTTCTCTTTCCATCATTCTGGTAGAGGTTGATCTTGGTTTCATCTGTCTACAAAGAATGTTGTCCCAGAACTGTGTTGCCTTTTTTAGATGTTTTTTAGCAAAGTCCAGTCTAGCCTTTTTATTCTTGATGCTTATGAGTGGCTTGCACCGTGCAGTGAACCCTATGTATTTACTTTCATGCAGTCTTCTCTTTATGGTAGATTTGGATATTGATACGCCGACCTCCTGGAGAGTGTTGTTCACTTGGTTGGCTGTTGTGAAGGGGTTTCTCTTCACCATGGATATTATTCTGCGATCATCCACCACTGTTGTCTTCTGTGGGCGCCCAGGTCTTTTTGCATTGATAAGTTCACCAGTGCTTTCTTTCTTTCTCAGGATGTACCAAACTGTAGATATTGCCACTCCTAATATTGTATCAATTTCTCGGATGGGTTTTTTCTGTTTTCGCAGCTTAAGAATGGCTTGTTTCACCTGCATGGAGAGCTCCTTTGACCGCACGTTTACTTCACAGCAAAACCTTCCAAATGCAAGCATCACACCTAAAATCAACTCCAGGCCTTTTATCTGCTTAATTGAGAATGACATAACGAAAGGATTGCCCACACCTGTCCATGAAATAGCCTTGGAGTCAATTGTCCAATTACTTTTGGTCCCTTTAAAAACAGGGTGGTACATGTTAAGGAGCTGAAACTCCTAAACCCTTCATCCAATTTTAATGTGGATACCCTCAAATGAAAGCTGAAAGTCTGAACTTCAACAGCATCTGAATTGTTTTGTTTAAAATTCATTGTGGTAATGTCTATAGCCAAAATTAGAAAAATGTTGTCTCTGTCCAAATATATATGGACCTAACTGTATGCCCCCATACACTGCTCCATTATGGTTGATGGCCCCATAAGATGCTCCATAGTATATGCCCCCGTACACTGCTCCATTATGGTTCATGGCCCCAGAAGATGCTCCATAGTATATGCCCTCGTACACTGCTCCATTATGGTTGATGGCCCCCATAAGATGCTCCATAGTATATGCCCCTGTACACTGCTCCATTATGGTTGATGGCCCCCATAAGAAGCTCCATATTATATGCCCCCATACACTGCTCCATTATGGTTTATGGCCCCCCTAAGATGCTCCATATTATATGCCCCCCCCGTACACTGCTCCATTATGGTTGATGGCCCCCATAAGATGCTCCATATTATATGCCCCCGTACACTGCTCCATTATGGTTGATGGCCCCCATAAGATGCTCCATATTATATGCCCCCGTACACTGCTCCATAAAGGTTTATGGCCCCCATAGAATGCTCCATGGTATATGCCCTGTACACTGCTCCATTATGGTTTATGGCCCCCATAAAATGCTCCATAATATATGCCCCCGTACACTGCTCCATTATGGTTTATGGCCCCCATAAGATGCTCCATTGTATATGCTCCTGTACACTGCTCCATTATGGTTTATGGCCCCCATAAGATTCTCCATAATATATGCCCCCGTACACTGCTCCATTATGGTTGATGGCCCCCATAAGATGCTCCATAATATATGCCCCCGTACACTGCTCCATTATGGTTGATGGCCCCCATAAGATGCTCCATATTATATGCCCCCGTACACTGCTCCATTATGGTTTATGGCCCCCCTAAGATGCTCCATATTATATGCCCCCCGTACACTGCTCCATTATGGTTGATGGCCCCCATAAGATGCTCCATATTATATGCCCCCGTACACTGCTCCATTATGGTTGATGTCCCCCATAAGATGCTACATATTATATGCCCCCGTACACTGCTCCATTATGGTTGATGGATAAGCTAGAAGATCGTTGGGTACAGCCGGGACCAGCTGCTTCGAAAGCATCACCAAACCAGGGATTCAAGCTTCAGGAGGCTAATTTGCATATTCCAGGTGCCTTCTGGGAGAAGCGAAGTCTCCCTAAGCTAGAAGATCGTTGGGTACAGCCGGGACCAGCTGCTTCGAAAGCATCACCAAACCAGGGATTCAAGCTTCAGGAGGCTAATTTGCATATTCCAGGTGCCTTCTGGGAGAAGCGAAGTCTCCCTAAGCTAGAAGATCGTTGGGTACAGCCGGGACCAGCTGCTTCGAAAGCATCACCAAACCAGGGATTCAAGCTTCAGGAGGCTAATTTGCATATTCCAGGTGCCTTCTGGGAGAAGCGAAGTCTCCCTAAGCTAGAAGATCGTTGGGTACAGCCGGGACCAGCTGCTTCGAAAGCATCACCAAACCAGGGATTCAAGCTTCAGGAGGCTAATTTGCATATTCCAGGTGCCTTCTGGGAGAAGCGAAGTCTCCCTAAGCTAGAAGATCATTGGGTACAGCCGGGACCAGCTGCTTCGAAAGCATCACCAAACCAGGGATTCAAGCTTCAGGAGGCTAATTTGCATATTCCAGGTGCCTTCTGGGAGAAGCGAAGTCTCCCTAAGCTAGAAGATCGTTGGGTACAGCCGGGACCAGCTGCTTCGAAAGCATCACCAAACCAGGGATTCAAGCTTCAGGAGGCTAATTTGCATATTCCAGGTGCCTTCTGGGAGAAGCGAAGTCTCCCTAAGCTAGAAGATCGTTGGGTACAGCCGGGACCAGCTGCTTCGAAAGCATCACCAAACCAGGGATTCAAGCTTCAGGTGGCTAATTTGCATATTCCAGGTGCCTTCTGGGAGAAGCGAAGTCTCCCTAAGCTAGAAGATCGTTGGGTACAGCCGGGACCAGCTGCTTCGAAAGCATCACCAAACCAGGGATTCAAGCTTCAGGAGGCTAATTTGCATATTCCAGGTGCCTTCTGGGAGAAGCGAAGTCTCCCTAAGCTAGAAGATCGTTGGGTACAGCCGGGACCAGCTGCTTCGAAAGCATCACCAAACCAGGGATTCAAGCTTCAGGAGGCTAATTTGCATATTCCAGGTGCCTTCTGGGAGAAGCGAAGTCTCCCTAAGCTAGAAGATCGTTGGGTACAGCCGGGACCAGCTGCTTCGAAAGCATCACCAAACCAGGGATTCAAGCTTCAGGAGGCTAATTTGCATATTCCAGGTGCCTTCTGGGAGAAGCGAAGTCTCCCTAAGCTAGAAGATCGTTGGGTACAGCCGGGACCAGCTGCTTCGAAAGCATCACCAAACCGAATTTTTGCCTGTAGGACATTATTGCAAGAGAGCTTGGCTGAGTAGATTACACAAGAAGGAAAACACACAGCAAGTCAGCAGGATCTAGGAGCAACATGGCAGATGTGACAACCTACATGGTGAGCTGCAGCATGTGCTACATGTTCACAGATCGACCAGAAGAAGAATCCAATTTCACCTGTCAGAAGTGTAGACTAGTGGCCCTTTTAGAAGAAAAGGTGCGGGGTCTGGAAGAAAGAATAGCAACTTTGAAACTCATCAAAGAGAATGAAGACTTTCTAGACAGAACAGAAGCATCTCTACTGGTCACAGAAGGTGCAAAAAGTGTCAGAGAACCTCCAAAAGCAGATGAGTGGAAGCATGTGACCAAAAGAAGCAAGAAGACCATGGAGAAATCACCAACCACACATCTGAAGAACCGATATCAAATCTTTGTAGAGGATGAAGATGGCACACCTAAGAATGAAGCAATACCAGCAAGCAAAAAAGAAAAGGGCACACAGCAACAAGTGACAGCAAAAAGTACAGCCAAGAAGCAACGAAGAGTGGTGGTGGTGGGAGACTCACTACTGAGAGGCACCGAAGCAGCCATCTGCAGACCGGACATAACTGCAAGAGAAGTATGCTGCCTTCCAGGTGCGATGATCAAGGATGTGACCGATAGGATACCAAAGCTCTTCAGCTCCAAGGACGTCCACCCATTTCTTCTGATACATGTTGGCACCAATGACACGGCAAGGAAGGACCTACCGACAATCTGCAAGGACTTTGAAGAGTTGGGGAAGAAAGTAAAGGAACTGGATGCACAGGTAGTTTTTTCTTCTATCCTTCCAGTAGACGGGCATGGCACCAGGAGATGGAACAGGATCCTTGATGCAAACAACTGGCTAAGACGATGGTGCAGACAACAAGGATTTGGATTCCTGGACCACGGTGTGAATTACTGGTATGATGGACTCCTCGCCAGAGACGGACTACACCTCAACAAACCTGGGAAACACACATTCGCCAGAAGACTCGCTACACTCATCAGGAGGGCGTTAAACTAGAAGAAGAGGGGACGGGAAGAAAAACATTAGACTCGAACAAAGACGACCCAGGAAAACATACTCAGAAGGGAGGTAAGAACATTTCTAAAACAATCCACAGTGAGGAGATTGGAACAAAACAAAATCCTCTAAACTGCATGCTCGCAAACGCCAGAAGCCTGACAAACAAGATGGAAGAACTAGAAGCAGAAATATCAACAGGTAACTTTGACATAGTGGGAATAACCGAGACATGGTTAGATGAAAGCTATGACTGGGCAGTTAACTTACAGGGTTACAGTCTGTTTAGAAAGGATCGTAAAAATCGGAGAGGAGGAGGGGTTTGTCTCTATGTAAAGTCTTGTCTAAAGTCCACTTTAAGGGAGGATATTAGCGAAGGGAATGAGGATGTCGAGTCCATATGGGTTGAAATTCATGGAGGGAAAAATGGTAACAAAATTCTCATTGGGGTCTGTTACAAACCCCCAAATATAACAGAAACCATGGAAAGTCTACTTCTAAAGCAGATAGATGAAGCTGCAACCCATAATGAGGTCCTGGTTATGGGGGACTTTAACTACCCGGATATTAACTGGGAAACAGAAACCTGTGAAACCCATAAAGGCAACAGGTTTCTGCTAATAACCAAGAAAAATTATCTTTCACAATTGGTGCAGAATCCAACCAGAGGAGCAGCACTTTTAGACCTAATACTATCTAATAGACCTGACAGAATAACAAATCTGCAGGTGGTCGGGCATCTAGGAAATAGCGACCACAATATTGTACAGTTTCACCTGTCTTTCACTAGGGGGACTTGTCAGGGAGTCACAAAAACATTGAACTTTAGGAAGGCAAAGTTTGAACAGCTTAGAGATGCCCTTAATCTGGTAGACTGGGACAATATCCTCAGAAATGAGAATACAGATAATAAATGGGAAATGTTTAAGAACATCCTAAATAGGCAGTGTAAGCGGTTTATACCTTGTGGGAATAAAAGGACTAGAAATAGGAAAAACCCAATGTGGCTAAACAAAGAAGTAAGACAGGCAATTAACAGTAAAAAGAAAGCATTTGCACTACTAAAGCATGATGGCACCATTGAAGCTCTAAAAAACTATAGGGAGAAAAATACTTTATCTAAAAAACTAATTAAAGCTGCCAAAAAGGAAACAGAGAAGCACATTGCTAAGGAGAGTAAAACTAATCCCAAACTGTTCTTCAACTATATCAATAGTAAAAGAATAAAAACTGAAAATGTAGGCCCCTTAAAAAATAGTGAGGAAAGAATGGTTGTAGATGACGAGGAAAAAGCTAACATATTAAACACCTTCTTCTCCACGGTATTCACGGTGGAAAATGAAATGCTAGGTGAAATCCCAAGAAACAATGAAAACCCTATATTAAGGGTCACCAATCTAACCCAAGAAGAGGTGCGAAACCGGCTAAATAAGATTAAAATAGATAAATCTCCGGGTCCGGATGGCATACACCCACGAGTACTAAGAGAACTAAGTAATGTAATAGATAAACCATTATTTCTTATTTTTAGTGACTCTATAGCGACAGGGTCTGTTCCGCAGGACTGGCGCATAGCAAATGTGGTGCCAATATTCAAAAAGGGCTCTAAAAGTGAACCTGGAAATTATAGGCCAGTAAGTCTAACCTCTATTGTTGGTAAAATATTTGAAGGGTTTCTGAGGGATGTTATTCTGGATTATCTCAATGAGAATAACTGTTTAACTCCATATCAGCATGGGTTTATGAGAAATCGCTCCTGTCAAACCAATCTAATCAGTTTTTATGAAGAGGTAAGCTATAGACTGGACCACGGTGAGTCATTGGACGTGGTATATCTCGATTTTTCCAAAGCGTTTGATACCGTGCCGCACAAGAGGTTGGTACACAAAATGAGAATGCTTGGTCTGGGGGAAAATGTGTGTAAATGGGTTAGTAACTGGCTTAGTGATAGAAAGCAGAGGGTGGTTATAAATGGTATAGTCTCTAACTGGGTCGCTGTGACCAGTGGGGTACCGCAGGGGTCAGTATTGGGACCTGTTCTCTTCAACATATTCATTAATGATCTGGTAGAAGGTTTACACAGTAAAATATCGATATTTGCAGATGATACAAAACTATGTAAAGCAGTTAATACAAGAGAAGATAGTATTCTGCTACAGATGGATCTGGATAAGTTGGAAACTTGGGCTGAAAGGTGGCAGATGAGGTTTAACAATGATAAATGTAAGGTTATACACATGGGAAGAGGGAATCAATATCACCATTACACACTGAACGGGAAACCACTGGGTAAATCTGACAGGGAGAAGGACTTGGGGATCCTAGTTAATGATAAACTTACCTGGAGCAGCCAGTGCCAGGCAGCAGCTGCCAAGGCAAACAGGATCATGGGGTGCATTAAAAGAGGTCTGGATACACATGATGAGAGCATTATACTGCCTCTGTACAAATCCCTAGTTAGACCGCACATGGAGTACTGTGTCCAGTTTTGGGCACCGGTGCTCAGGAAGGATATAATGGAACTAGAGAGAGTACAAAGGAGGGCAACAAAATTAATAAAGGGGATGGGAGAACTACAATACCCAGATAGATTAGCGAAATTAGGATTATTTAGTCTAGAAAAAAGACGACTGAGGGGCGATCTAATAACCATGTATAAGTATATAAGGGGACAATACAAATATCTCGCTGAGGATCTGTTTATACCAAGGAAGGTGACGGGCACAAGGGGGCATTCTTTGCGTCTGGAGGAGAGAAGGTTTTTCCACCAACATAGAAGAGGATTCTTTACTGTTAGGGCAGTGAGAATCTGGAATTGCTTGCCTGAGGAGGTGGTGATGGCGAACTCAGTCGAGGGGTTCAAGAGAGGCCTGGATGTCTTCCTGGAGCAGAACAATATTGTATCATACAATTATTAGGTTCTGTAGAAGGACGTAGATCTGGGTATTTATTATGATGGAATATAGGCTGAACTGGATGGACAAATGTCTTTTTTCGGCCTTACTAACTATGTTACTATGTTACTATGTTACTATGATGGCCCCCATAAGATGCTCCATATTATATGCCCCCGTACACTGCTGCATAAAGGTTTATGGCCCCCATAGAATGCTCCATAGTATATGCCCCGTACACTGCTCCATTATGGTTTATGGCCCCCATAAAATGCTCCATAATATATGCCCCCGTACACTGCTCCATTATGGTTTATGGCCCCCATAAGATGCTCCATTGTATATGCCCCTGTACACTGCTCCATTATGGTTTATGGCCCCCATAAGATTCTCCATAATAGATGCCCCCGTACACTGCTCCATTATGGTTGATGGCCCCCATAAGATGCTCCATAATATATGCCCCCGTACACTGCTCCAATATGGTTGATGGCCCCCATAAGATGTTCCATAATATATGCCCTGTACACTGCTCCATTATGGTTGATGGCCCCCATAAGATGCTCCATAATATATGCCCCCGTACACTGCTCCATTATGGTTTATGGCCCACATAAGATGCTCCATAATATATGCCCCGTATGCTGCTGCGATATATATAAAAAAAAAACCATACTCACCTATCGTCGCTGGGCGCCGAGTGCTGGGGGGCCTGAGCAGGCGGGGACACCGGCGCGCTGTGGGGGTCAGGTGCCAGTATCGCCACTAGCTCAGGCCCCTCAGCACTTGCTATACTCACCTGTTTGTCCCAGTCCACAATGTTGGGAATCTTTAGTCCCAGGGCATCACAGAAAGCTGGTAAATCCTCCAGAGAGCGAAATGTCTCAGAAATTCCCTCCCGATGAGCCATTAGGGCAAAGGGAAAACCCCGTCTATACGGGATATGGAGATCTTTCAGAATGTTTAATAGGGGACCTTCTTTTCTGCAAAGTAAGGCGAGACAGATCTGGAAACAACTGGACTGCTGTTTCGGAGTATAGTATGTCTTTCTGTGAACTGGCCATTGTCATGATCTTTTCCTTGGTTTCATAATCATGAAGACAACAGATAATGACACGTGGGTATGGTGACAATCCTTTAGGTTGTAGAGCATGGTGGGCTCTGTCAAATTTAATATGCGTAGAAGGTGGATGCCCGAGGATGGAATTAAAGATCTCTTGGAGAATTAATTTAAAATTTTCCTGGGACACCTATCACCCTAATATTGCATCTCCTGCCCCTATTATCAATGTCCTCCAGTTGCACCTGGAGGTCTTTACAGTCTTTTGATGTGATAGCGTTAGCTGATGCAACACAGCAACGTGGGATTTACTGGTATCGTGATCCTTTTCCCGAGTGTCTATGTGGCTTGTCAGAAGCTGCAGATATTGTCTCACACAGGCAATTTCAGACCTGCATGTGTCCTTAACTTCTGCAATTAGGGATTTAAAGTCTTCCTTGGAAGGAAAATGTGAAAGGAACTTTATCCAGGATGTTGGAGGAGACCTCTCCTCAAACCCTCCTCCTCTTCAGAGGACTCCTTGGTAAAGTCCCTCCTGTCCCCTTCATCGTTGTTGTTATAAAATATTTTATGATGGCCCGTCAAGTAGAGTGCATTTCATATTTCCCAGTCCTCTCTGATTCTTCTCTTGAGAGATTTCTTATTCCTGGAGCGATGTTGTGGGCAGAAAAGCATGGTGCTGTGTCGGGGAGAGGAGAGGTATCCTTCTGTTTCTCCCTGTAGTGAACCACTATCTTGTGAGCCATGCTGCCCTGTATGACCCCTGTGTCTCAGCTCATCCTGAGCCTGCTGTTGCTGAAGGGCGAGACCCATAAACCTGTTCTCCTTACCCCCTCTGTTCATGTCCTCTCCGGCTGGGGTCTGCAGCTCTTCTCCACTCAAACCGCTGAGCACCACATTTTCTCTGTGCTCCATGGCTGCCTCCACCACACAGCAAGATGGCGCCGAATCCACCGAGCATGCCTGCTCCCACAGAAGGAAGGTGTCCAGGACCGTTGCAGAGATGTCCGACCCCGCTCCCATCTGCGCAGGGGTCTTCACCCTCCTGGGACCCATCACAGGGTAAGAAAAAGGCTGGTGCAAGCACTGTGAGCTGGTTTAGTTGCTGTGCCTGGAGGGAGCTGCTCTACAAAGTATCCTCTCAGCTCTGCATCCTGGACACGCCCCTATGTTTTTTTTATGTTTTTCTGATGGGACCATGCGTACCAGGATGGAGATGGGAGACATGCATAGTAGGATGGGGATAAGGGGGACTTGCATATCAGGATAGGGATGAGGGGGCCATGCATACCAGGATGGGGATGAGGGGCCCATGTATACCAGGATGGGGATGAAGGGACCATGTATACTAGAATGGGTATGAGGGGACCATGTATGCCAGAATGGGGATGAGGGGACCATGTGTACCAGGATGGAGAGGAGCAGTGCCATGCATACCTGGATTGGGGACATATACAGTGGGTACAGAAAGTATTCATTCATATTTTTCACTCTTTGTTGCATTGCAGTCATTTGCGAATTTCAAAAAAGTTCATTTTTTTATTATTAATGTACACTCTGCGCCCCATCTTAACTGAAAAAACAGTATGTAGCAATTTTTGCAAATTTATTAAAAAAGAAAAACTGAAATATCATATGGTCATAAGTATTGTGACCCTTTGCTCAGTACTGAGTAGAAGCACTCTTTTGAGCTAGTACAGCCAAGAGTTTTTCACACCTGGATTTGGGGATCCTCTGACATTCTTCATTGCAGATCCTCTCCAGTTCCATCAGGTTGGATGATGAACGTTGGTGGACAGCCATTTTCAGGTCTCTCCAGAGATGCTCAATTTAGGTCAGGGCTAGGTCTAGGTTTAGGTCAGGGCTCTGGCTGGGCCAGTCAAGAATGGTCACAGAGTTGTTCTGAAGCCACTCCTTTGCTATTTTAGCTGTGTGCTTAGGGTCATTGTCTTGTTGGAAGGTGAACCTTCAGCCATGTCTGAGCTCCAAAACACTCTGGAAGAGGTTTTCATAAAGGATATCTCTGTATTTGGCCACATTCATGTTTCCTTCAATGAAAACCAGCTGTCCTGTCCCTGCAGCTGAAAAACACCCCCATAGCATGATGCTGCCACCACCATGTTTCACTGTTGGGATTTTATTGGGCAGATGATGAGCATTGCCTGGTTTTCTCTACACCTACCACTTAGAATTATCACCAAAAAGGTCTATCTTCATCTCATTAGACCAGAGAATCTTATTTCTCATAGTCTGGGAGTCTTTCATGATTTTTAGCAAACTCTATGTGGACTTTCATATGTCTTGCACTGAGGAGAGGCTTCCATCAGGCCACTAAGCGATAAAGACCCGACTGGTGGAGGGCTACAGTGATAGTTGACTATGTGGAACTTTCTGCCATCTCTCTGCTGCATCTCTGGAGCTCAGCCACTGTGATCTTGGGGTTCTTCTTTACCTCTCTCACCAAGACTCTTCTCCCATGATTGCTCAGTTTGGCTGGACGGCCAGGTCTAGGAGGACTTCTGGTGGTCCAAACTTCTTCCATTTAAGGATTATGGAGGCCACTGTGCTCTTAGGAACCTTGAGTACTGCAGAAATTCTATTGTAACCTTGGCTAGATCTGTGTCTTGCCACAATTCTGTCTCTGAGCTCCTTGGCCAGTTCCTTTGACCACATGATTCTGATTTGGTCTGACATGCACAGTGAGCTGTGAGGTCTTATATAGACAGGTGTGTGCCTTTCCAAATCAAGTCCTAACAGTTTAAATAAACACAGCTGGCTTCCAATTAAGGAATAGAACCATCTCAAGGAGGATCACAAGGAATGTCTGAGCAAAGGATCTGAATACTTATGACCATGTGATATTTCAGTTTTTGCTTTTATTAAATTTGCAAAAATTTCTACAGTTCTGTTTTTTTCTGTCAAGATGGGGTGCAGAGTGTACCTTAATGTGAAAAAATGAACTTTTTTGAATTTACCAAATAGCTGCAATGAAACAAAGAGTGAAAAATGTAAAGGGGTCTGAATACTTTCCATACCCACCGTATATACCAGGATGGGGGATATTAATACAGAATTGACCACATTTTTGCTTCAATTCTTTTTCTATTTTCTTCCTCTAAAACCTAGGTGTGCCTTATGGTCTGGTGCGTCTTATAGTCTGAAAAATATGGTACATGGCTGTAATACTGATAACATTGATACCATTGGTGAAGAAATCCGCTTTGTTTGTTGAACATTATTTTGCATTTTCTGCTAATAAGATTTCAGGGTACAGGGACTGGACTGTACACTGGTTCTTCTTTACACTGTTTGTAATTCCCTGAAAAACCAGTGACCTGTCATTCAAAGACCAGAGGCAGGCAGAGAGGCTGGGGAATCACAGACAGGGAGGTGAAGACCCAGTGTACAGTCCAGTCCTTGTGCACCAAAACCTTCAAATGGTGATTAAAGAAGAACAACAAAGCATATTTCTTCACCAAATACAGTGGGGAAAGCAAGTACTACTAGCGTTGTGCGCCGCTGCGTTGGCGACGCAACGCACAACGCACGCAAAAACGCGGCAAAACGCACGCAAAAACGCTGCGTTTTGCGACGCGTGCGTCGTTTTTTGCCGAAAATCGGACGCAAGAAAAATGCAACTTGTTGCGTTTTCTTGGTCCGACGCTTGCGGCAAAAAAGACGCATGCGTCGCAAAACGCAACAAACAAAAACGCATGCGTCCCCCATGTTAAACATAGGGGCGCATGACGCGTGCGTCGCCGCTGCGTCGCCCGACGCACACTAGCACAACGCTAGTCTGAACGTAGCCTAAGTCAGCCACCTATTGTGCAAGTTCTCCCACTTAAAAAGATGAGAGAGGCTGTAATTTACATCAAAAGTAGACCACAACTATGAGAGTCAAAATGAGAAAACAAATCCAGAAAATCACCTTGTTTGATTTGGCAAGATTTATTTTGTAAATTATGGTGGAAAATAAGTATTTGGTCACCTAAAACATGCAAGATTTCTGGCTCTCACAGACTTGTAACTTTTTCGTTAAGAGGCTCCTCTTTCCTCCACTCATTACCTGTAGTAAAGACACCTGCTTGAACTTATCAGTATAAAAGACACCTGTCAACAACCTCAAACAGTCACACTCCAAACTCCACTATGGCGAAGGCCAAAGGGCTGTCAATGGACACCAGAAACAAAATTGCAGCCCTGTACCAGACTGGGAAGACTGAATCTGCAATAGGCAAGCAGTTTGGTGTGATTAAATCAACTGTGGGAGAAATAATAAGGAAATGGAAGACATACAAGACCACTGATAATCTCCCTCGATCTGGGGCTCCACGCAAGATCTCACTTCATGGGGTCAAAATGATCACAAGAATGGTGAGCAAAAACCTCAGAACCACACGGGGGGACCTAGTGAATGAGTTGCATAGAGCTGGGACCACTGTAACAAAGGCTTCCATCAGTAACACACTATGCCGCCAGGGACTCAGATCCTGTAGTGCCAGATGTGTCCCCCTGCTTAAGCCAGTACATGTCTGGGTCCATCAGAAGTTTGCTAGAGAGCATTTGGATTATCCAGAAGAGTATTAGGAGAATGTCAAATGGTCTGATGAAACCAAAGAAGAAATGTTTGGTAGAAACAAAACTCGTCATGTTTGGAGGAGACAGAATGCTGAGTTGCATCCAAAGAACACCATACCTACTGTGAAACATGGGGGTGGCAACATCGTGCTTTGGAGCTGTTTTTCTGCAAAGGGACCAGGATGACTGATCTGTGTGCATGAAAGAATGAATTGGGCCGTGCATCATGAGATTTTGAGTGCACACCTCCTTACATCAGCAAGGGCATTGAAGATGAAACGTACATGGGGCTTTCAGCATGGTAATGATAGCAAACACACAGTAAGGGCAACAAAGGATATGAAGGTCCTGGAGTGGCCTAGCCAGTCTCAAGATCTCAACCCCATAGAAAACCTTTGGAGGGAGCTGAAAGTCTGTGTTGCCCAGCGACAGGTCCAAAAATCACTGTTCTAGAGGAGGAATGGGCAAACATACCACTAACAGTGTGTGCCAACCTTGTGAAGACTTACAGAAAACGGTTCATCTCCATCATTGCCAACAAAGGATATATAACAAAATATTGAGATGAACTTTTGTTAATGACCAAATACTTATTTTCCACCATAATGTGCAAAATAAATCTTGCCAAATAAGACAAGGTAATTTTCTGGATTTGTTTTCTTATTTTGACTCTCATAGGTGTGGTCTACCTATGATGTCAATTACAGGCCTCTCTCATCTTTTTAAGTGGAAGAACTTGCACAATTGGTGGCTGACTATATACTTTTTTCCCCACTGTATATCACTTAACCCCTTCGCGACATGCGCCGTACTAGTACTGCGCTGCCGGCACTGCATTAGTGCCAGCAGCAGTACTAGTACGGCGCACCGATCATCGCGGTCTCGCGCTGAGCGCCGCGGTGATCGGGTGCGGGTGTCAGCTGTATACGACAGCTGACACCCCGCAGCAATGCCCACGATCGGCGCTATCGCCGATCGCGGGCATTTAACCCCTCTGATGCCGCTGTCAGTAGTGACAGCGGCATAGAGGGGGATCGCGCAGGGACGGGGGCTCCCTGCGCTCTCCCACCGGAGCAACGCAATGAGATCGCGTTGCTCCGGTGACCCGGAAGGAGTCCCCGGATCCAAGATGGCCGCCGGACTCCTTCCGGGTCATGAAGTGACCTGGCTAGCCGGCGCCTGCTGAGAGCAGGCGCTGGAAGCCAGCTAAGCTGCCTGTCAGATCGTTGATCTGACAGTGTGCTATGCACAGTGTCAGATCAACGATCTGATCTAATACAGAGATGTCCCACCCTGGGACAATGTTAGAAAGTAAAAAAAAAAAAAAATAGAATGTGTAAAAAAAAATAAAAAAAAATCCCCAAATAAAAAAAAAAAAACATTTCCCAATAAATCCATTTATTTATGTAAAAAAAAAAAAAAAACAATAAGGCCGGCGTCACACACAGCGTAAAACAATACGGTCCGTATATTACGGCCGTAATACGCTGAAAAGTCCCGAAAAAAGTGGTCCGTAGCTCCTCCGTAGGCAGGGTGTGTCAGCGTTTTTTGCGCATGGCATCCTCCGTATGTAATCCGTATGGCATCCGTACTGCGTGGTTTTCTCGCAGGCTAGCAAAACCAACATACCGCTATAGAAGTGATCCATGTGTCCCAAAAAGAAAAGAAAATATATATATATACTGTCTATATATATATATATATATATATATATATATATATATATATATATATATATATATATATATATATGTCAGTAGACACATATATTAGAGAGAAAAGCCGGTAATTCAGTGCGGTGTACAGTAAAATCACACTGACAGCTTACAGTAGAATAGGTAGAATAAATGTGTACACATAGAATAGGTATATATATATATATATATGTCAGTGAGACACATATATGTATATATATTAATATTTATTCCAGCGCTAGACAGCTTGAAAGCCGGTAATTCAATTACCGGCTTTTTCCTTCTTCCTAAAACCCGACATGATTTGAGACATGGTTTAGATACAGTAAACCATGTCTTCTCTCCATTTTTTTTGCAGATTCCACACTACTAATGTCAGTAGTGTGTATCTGCAAAATTTGGCCGTTCTAGCTCTTAAAATAAAGGGTTAAATGGCGGAAAAAATTGGCGTGGGCTCCCGCGCAATTTTCTCCGCCAGAGTAGTAAAGCCAGTGACTGAGGGCAGATATTAATAGCCTGGAGAGGGTCCACGGTTATTGGCCCCCCCCTGGCTAAAAATATCTGCCCCCAGCCACCCCAGAAAAGGCACATCTGGAAGATGCGCCTATTCTGGCACTTGGCCACTCTCTTCCCATTCCCGTGTAGCGGTGGGATATGGGGTAATGAAGGGTTAATGCCACCTTGCTATTGTAAGGTGACATTAAGCCTAATTAATAATGGAGAGGCGTCAATTATGACACCTATCCATTATTAATCCAATACTAGTAAAGGGTTAAATAAAACACAAACACATTTTTTAAAATTATTTTAATGAAATAAAAACAATGGTTGTTGCAGTATTTTATTCAACGCCCAATCCAGTCACTGAAGACCCTCGTTCTGTGAGTAAAAAAACATAATAAACCAACAATATACTTACCCTCCGCAGATCTGTAACGTCCAACGATGTAAATCCTTCTGAAGGGGTTAAAACATTTTGCAGCAAGGAGCTGTGCTAATGCAGGCTGCTCCTCGCTGCAAAACCCCAGGGAATGAGGCTAAAAATAGATCAATGATCTATATTTAGCTTCATTTGCGGTGAGGCGCCCTCTGCTGGCTGTTCATAGATCGTGGGAAATTACCTAGAAAGCCAGGGAGCTTTCTAGGTAATTTCCCACGATCTATGAACAGCCAGCAGAGGGCGCCTCACCGCAAATGAAGCTAAATATAGATCATTGATCTATTTTTAGCCTCATTCCCTGGGGTTTTGCAGCGAGGAGCAGCCTGCATTAGCACAGCTCCTTGCTGCAAAATGTTTTAACCCCTTCAGAAGGATTTACATCGTTGGACGTTACAGATCTGCGGAGGGTAAGTATATTGTTGGTTTATTATGTTTTTTCTTTCACAGAACGAGGGTCTTCAGTGACTGGATTGGGCGTTGAATAAAATACTGCAACAACCATTGTTTTTATTTCATTAAAATAATTTTAAAAAATGTGTTTGTGTTTTATTTAACCCTTTACTAGTATTGGATTAATAATGGATAGGTGTCATAATTGACGCCTCTCCATTATTAATTAGGCTTAATGTCACCTTACAATAGCAAGATGGCATTAACCCTTCATTACCCCATATCCCACCGCTACACGGGAATGGGAAGAGAGTGGCCAAGTGCCAGAATAGGCGCATCTTCCAGATGTGCCTTTTCTGGGGTGGCTGGGGGCAGATATTTTTAGCCAGGGGGGGGCCAATAACCGTGGACCCTCTCCAGGCTATTAATATCTGCCCTCAGTCACTGGCTTTACTACTCTGGCGGAGAAAATTGCGCGGGAGCCCACGCCAATTTTTTCCGCCATTTAACCCTTTATTTTAAGAGCTAGAACGGCCAAATTTTGCAGATACACACTACTGACATTAGTAGTGTGGAATCTGCAAAAAAAATGGAGAGAAGACATGGTTTACTGTATGTAAACCATGTCTCAAATCATGTCGGGTTTTAGGAAGGAGAAGGAAAAAGCCGGTAATTGAATTACCGGCTTTCAAGCTGTCTAGCGCTGGAATAAATATTAATATATATACATATATGTGTCTCACTGACATATATATATATATATATACCTATTCTATGTGTACACATTTATTCTACCTATTCTACTGTAAGCTGTCAGTGTGATTTTACTGTACACCGCACTGAATTACCGGCTTTTCTCTCTAACAGCGCTGCGTATTTCTCGCAAGTCACACTGCTTGTCCGTGTGTAATCCGTATTTTTCACGCTTCCATAGACTTTCATTGGCGTATTTCTTGTGCAGTACGGTGACAAACGCAGCATGCTGCGATTTTGTACGGCCGTAGAAAGCCGTATAATACTGATCAGTAAAATACGGCAAATAGGAGCAGGGGCATAGAGAATAATTGTGCCGTATTTTTTGCGAGTTTTACGGACGTAGATTCTGCGCTCTTACGTCCGTAAAACTCGCATGTGTGACGGCGGCCTAAATGTACACATATTTGGTATCGCCGTGTCCGTAACGACCCGCTCTATAAAACTATCCCACTAGTTAACCCCTTCAGTGAACACCGCAAAAAAAAAAAAAAAAAAAAACCAAGGCAAAAAACAACGCTTTATTATCATACAGGCGAACAAAAAGTGGAATAACACGCGATCAAAACGACGGATATAAATAACCATGGTACCGCTGAAAACGTCATCTTGTCCCTCAAAAAAAAAGCCGCCATACAGCACCATCAGCAGAAAAATAAAAAAGTTATAGCTCTCAGAATAATGCGATGCAAAAACAATTTTTTTTTTATATAAAATAGTTTTTATTGTGTAAAAGCGCCAAAACATAAAAAAAATTACATAAATGAGGTATCGTTGTAATCGTACTGACCCGAAGAATAAAACTGCTTTATCCATTTTACCACACGTGGAACGGTATAAACGCCCCCCCTAAAAGAAATTCAGGAATTGCTGGTTTTTGTTCATTCTGCCTCCCAAAAATCGGAATAAAAAGCGATCAAAAAATATCATCTGCCCGAAAATGTTACCAATAAAAACGTCAACTCGTCCCGCAAAAAACAAGACCTCATATGACTCTGTGGGCCAAAATATGGATAAATTATAGCTCTCAAAATGTGGTGATGCAAAAACTATTTTTTGCAATAAAAAGCGTCTTTTAGTGTGTGACAGCTGCCAATTATAAAAATCCGCCAAAAAAACGCTATAAAAGTAAATCAAACCCCCCTTCATCACCCCCTTAGTTAGGGAAAAATAATAAAATGTAAAAAAATGTATTTATTTCCATTTTCCCATTAGTGCTAGGGTTAGGGCTAGGGCTAGGGTTATGGCTAGGGTTAGGGCTAGGGTTAGGGCTAGGGTTAGGGTTAGGGCTAGGGTTAGGGTTGGGGTTAGGGTTTCAGTTATAATTGGGGGTTTCCACTGTTTAGGCACATCAGGGGCTCTCCAAACGCGACATGGCGTCCGATCTCAATTCCAGCCAATTCTGCTTTGAAAAAGTAAAACAGGGCTCCTTCCCTTCCGAGTTCTCCTGTGTGCCCAAACAGTGGTTCCCCCCAACATATGGGGTATCAGCGTTCTCAGGACAAGTTGGACAACAACTTTTGGGGTCCAATTTGTCCTGTTACCCTTGGGAAAATAAAAACATAGGGGATAAAATATCATTTTCGTGGAAAAAAAAATATTTTTTATTTTCACGGCTCTGCGTTATAAACTGTAGTGAAACACTTGTTGGTTCAAAGCTCTCACAACACATCTAGATAAGTTCCTTGGGGGGTCTAGTTTCCAATATGGGGTCACTTGTGGGGGGTTTCTACTGTTTAGGTACATCAGGGGCTCTGCAAATGCAACATGACGCCTGCAGACCAATCCATCTAAGTCTGCATTTCAAATGGCGCTCCTTCCCTTCCGAGCTCTGCCGTGCACCCAAACAGTGGTTCCCCCCAACATATGGGGTATCAGCGTTCTCAGGACAAGTTGGACAACAACTTTTGGGGTCCAATTTGTCCTGTTACCCTTGGGAAAATAAAAACATAGGGGATAAAATATCATTTTCGTGGAAAAAAAATATTTTTTATTTTCACGGCTCTGCGTTATAAACTGTAGTGAAACACTTGTTGGTTCAACGCTCTCACAACACATCTAGATAAGTTCCTTGGGGGGTCCAGTTTCCAATATGGGGTCACTTGTGGTGGGTTTCTACTGTTTAGGTACATCAGGGGCTCTGCAAATGCAACATGACACCTGCAGTCCATTCCATCTAAGTCTGCATTTCAAACGGTGCTCCTTCCCTTCCGAGCTCTGCCATGCACTCAAACGGTGGTTCCCCCCCACATGTGGGGTATCAGCGTACTCAGGACAAATTGGACAATAACATTTGTGGTCCAATTTCTCCTGTTACCCTTGGGAAAAAAAATTGCGGGCTAAAACATCATTTTGTGGAAAGAAAAAATGATTTTTTAATTTTCACAATGCTACATTCTAAACTTTCGTGAAACAATTGGGGGTTAAAAGTGCTCACCACACATCTAGATAAGTTCCTTAGGGGGTCTTCTTTCCAAAATGGGGTCACTTGTGGGGGGTTTCCACTAGGGTTGAGCGACCTTCACTTTTATAGGATCGGGTCGGGTTTCACGAAACCCGACTTTTGGAAAAGTCGGGTCGAGTGAAATCGGCCGATCCTATAAAAAAGTCGGGGTCGGGGTCGGCCGAAACTCGAAACCCAATGCAGTGCATTGGGTTTCCATGGTTCCCAGAGTCTGAAGGAGCGGAAACTCTCCTTCAGGCCCTGGGATCCATATTTAAGTGTAAAATATAGAATTAAAATAAAAAATATTGCAATACTTACCCTCTGACGCGCCCTGGTACTAACCGGCAGCCTTCCTCCTTCGAATCCGCGCTTCTAGGACCTTGCCGTGACGTCGCGGTGACGTCGCGGCTTGTGATTGGCCGCGCGCCCGCCCATGTGACCGCTCGCGCGGCCAATCACAAGCCGCGACGTCACCCGCGACGTCACCGAAGGTCCTGGAAGGGCTGATTCTTAGGAAGGAAGGCTGTCGGAAGGAAGCAGGGCGCTTCCGAGGGTGAGTATATTCCTATTAGGTATATACTCACCCTCGGAAGCGCCCTGCTTCCTTCCGACAGCCTTCCTTCCTAAGAATCAGCCCTTCCAGGACCTTCGGTGACGTCGCGGCTTGTGATTGGCCACGCGAGCGGTCACATGGGCGGCCGCGCGGCCAATCACAAGCCGCGACGTCACCGCGACGTCACGGCAAGGTCCTAGAAGCGCGGATTCGAAGGAGCAAGGCTGCCGGTTAGTACCAGGGCGCGTCAGAGGGTAAGTATTGCAATATTTTTTATTTTAATTCTATATTTTACACTTTAATCTGAATTCCGATACCAATTCCCGATATCTTAAACATATCGGGAATCGGGATCGGAATTCCGATTCCAGATTCAAAAGATCGCCGACTTCATGGCCGACCCCCCACTGGGGTCGGGTCGGGTTTCATGAAACCCGACCTTGCCAAAAGTCGGCGACTTTTGAACAATTTCGACCCGTTTCGCTCAACCCTAGTTTCCACTGTTAAGGCACGTCAGGGGCTCTCCAAATGCGACATGGCGTCCGATCTCAATTCCAGCCAATTTTGCATTGAAAAGTCAAATGGCACTCCTTCCCTTCCGAGCTCTGCCATGCGCTCAAACAGTGGTTTATCCCCATATATGAAGTATCGACGTACTCAGGACAAATTGCACAACAACTTTTGGGGTCCAATTTATCCTTTTACCCTTGGGAAAATAAAAAATTTGGGGCAAAAAGATCATTTTTTGTGAAAATTAATTAAAAAATTTTTTTTACGGCTCTACATTATAAACTTCTGTGAAGCACTTGGAGGTTCAAAGTGCTCACCACACATCTAGATTAGTTCCTTAGGGGGTCTACTTTCCAAAATGGTGTCACTTGTGGGGGTTTCCACTGTTTAGGCACATCAGGGGCTCTCCAATCGTGACATGGGCTCCGATCTCAATTCCAGCAAATCTTGCATTGAAAAGTCAAATGGCGCTCCTTCCCTTCCGAGCTCTGCCATGTGCCCAAACAGTGGTTTACCCCCACATATGGGGTATCGGCGTACTCAGGACAAATTGTACAACGACTTTTGTGGTCCAATTTCTCCTGTTACCCTTGGTAAAATGAAACAAATTGGACCTGAAGTAAAAATTTTGTGAAAAAAAATTTAAATGTTCAATTTTTTTAAACATTCAAAAAATTCCTGTGAAGCACCTGAAGGGTTAATAAACTTTTTGAATGTGGTTTTGAGTACCTTGAGGGGTGCAGTTTTTAGAATGGTGTCACTTTTGGGCATTTTCTGTCATATAGACCCCTCAAAGTCACTTCAAGTGTGAGGTGGTCCGTAAAAAAATGGTTTTGCAAATTTTGTTGCAAAAATGAGAAATCGCTGGTCAACTTTTAACCCTTATAACGTCCTAACAAAAAAAAATTATGTTTCCAAAATTGTGCTGATGTAAAGCAGACATGTGGGAAATGTTGTTTATTAACTATATTATGTGATATAACTCTCTAATTTAAGGGCATAAAAACTAAGAGTTTGAAAATTGCTAAATTTTCATAATTTCCGACAAATTTTTGTTTTTTTCACAAATAAATGCAAGTCATATCGAAGAAGTTTTACCACTATCATGAAGTACAATATGTCACGAGAAAACAGTGTCAGAATCACCAGGATCCGTTGAAGCGTTTCAGAGTTATGACCTCATAAAGTGACAGTGGTCAGAATTGTAAAAATTGGCCCTGTCACTTAGGTGAAAACAGGCTTTGGGGTGAAGGGGTTAAATCAGTATTACAGCACCATTACAGCCATGCATGTACTTACAAAATTGCGCTGAAAGGTCCTCTTTAAAAAAGAAAATGAATGAAAATAATCTGGACAAAAATGATGGTACTGCTAGAAAACATTGAAAATAATTTGACTATAAGGATATGTTATAATAAGGTATGTCCTGTAATTAGCATTACTGGTATCTAAAAACTTGGAATCAATCATTCTGCCTATTTAAAGGGTGAAAAGTAGTCACTGTGCTGTTTGGTATCATGTACCGCATTAAATATGGACCAAAGAAGCTAAGGTAAGTGTTGTTTCAAGAGATTAGAAAGACAATTATAGGCAAACATGTTAAAGGTTACTAGACCGAATCCAAACAGCTTGATGTTCCTGTTTCTATGGTTGCAGATATTGTTTGGAAGTTTAATGTCTATGGGACTGAAGTCACCCTCCCTGGACGTGGCCACACATGGAAAATTGATGATTAGTTGCAGGGAAGGATACTACAAATGGTAACCAAAGAGGCTAAAACATCTTCCAAAGAGATTAGAGGTGAACACGAAGTTCAAAGTACATTAGTGTCAGATCTCGCCATCGGTTGCTATCTTAGCTAGGGTGAACTTCATGAAAGATGACGGAAGAGGAAATCACTGTTATAGCAAATAATTTTAAAATTAAGACTTGAATTTTCCAAAATGCATATTGAGAACCCGCAAAACTTCTGGGACAATGTATTTTCGACAGATGAGAGAAGACTGGAATTTTTAGCAAGTCATATCAGCTCTATGTTCATAGATGCAAAAATGAAACATTCAAAGGAAAGAACATTGTACCTACTGTGAAACATGGAGGAGGCTCAGTTATGTTTTGGACTGCTTTGCGGCATCTGGCACAGGGTGTCTTGATTCTGTGCAGGATACAATTAAATCTCAAGACTATCAAGAAATTCTAGAGGAAAATGTGTTGCCCAGTGTAAAAAAAGCTTTGTCTGAGTCGCAAGTCATGAGTCCTCTAACAGGATAATGAACCAAAACACAGCTAAAAACATCCAAAAATAGCTAACATGCAGTCAGGAGAAGGCGTCCTTCAAACTTTGCACAGCTGGAACAGTTTACTTAGCATGGATATGTACAGAAGTCACATTAAGAAATCGTTTGTTTGCAGTGATTACTTCAAAAGGTTGTGCAGCAAAATATTAAGTGTACAATAAATTTTGTCCAAGCAATTGTTTTTCTTAATATTTTTTTTTTTTGACCATAATTGAGAAATGATGTCTCATTCTCATTAGTTGATATTCAGTAAATTTAAATCAAAATTTACTTTTGTCAGTTTCAAGTTATTTCAGTGATCATTGTGAGTTTTTCTAACTTTTAAAGAAGGATGTCAACAATTTTGTCCAAATCTATTAAAAAACTGTGCCATTTTGGGCTTTATTTACTACTAGGAATGAGCAAATAGCTTTGGATAACTCCTTTTCTGAATAGCTATAGCGCTTACCGAATAGCTGCATCAAGAACCCGTATACCAGGAGCGCTCCTGATAATCAACTGTTCGGTGCCGTAGCTGCATGTGTTGTGGCTGACAGTCATAACAGGCTTTCCATTCATGTGTTGTCCCTGTCACACAGCCGCCACACATGCAGCTGCAGCACTGAACAGCTGATTTACGGAGCGCTCAATGTATCCAGGTTCCCGATGTAGCTACTCAGTAAGTGCTATACTGTAGCTATTAGGATAAGGAGTTATCTGAAGCTATTTGCTCATCTCTATTTAATACTCATACATTTTTTAGAAATGAGCTGCAACACCAACCACGGCCCATGATGAAGAATGGGGCTGTTTTGGAAGGAAAGTAGACATTTCATAAGCCTAATCTAATTTCATAAACCTATTTAATACATTTCTTACTTGCACTTCACAGGCCTGGGTGAACCAATATACCCATCCTTAGGCCATATTCACAAGTTCAGTATTTGGTCAGTTTTTTACCTCAGTATTTGTAAGCCAAAACCAGGAGTGGGTGATAAATACAGAAGTGGTGCATATGTTTCTATTATACTTTTCCTCCAATTGTCCCACTCCTGGTTTTAGCTTACAAATACTGATGTAAAATACTGGCCAAATACTGAATGTGTGAACATGGCCTTAAAGTAGCACTCCCATCAACATTTGCATCCTCTTAATATATTGCAGTCATCATATTATATAACACTGTGTACTTACAATTGCTCATTTTGCCTTTCTACCCAGTTAATAATTTTCTTTTCCATTGTGTCTATGACATCACATAATTAAAAACTGACTAGCTGAATCCTTCTAAGCTCCATGTAAAAACAGGAAGTCTCTTTTCCCTGCATGAGTCATCATCACTGCTAAAGTCCCTGGCAGGGGGGAGCAGTTGAAGATGTTTCTACATAGAATAGAGAAAGAGAAAATAGAAGAATTAACTGGGGAGAAAGGCGAAATGAGAAATTCTAAGTACACAGTAATATATAATATGATGATTGCAATATGTTAAGGGGATAACAACTTTGATGGTAGTACTTTTTTTTAGCATTTGCTCTCATTTGCTTTGCATTTCTTATGCAAACAATAAGCTTACATTAGTCAATGTGCGGCACTTAACGTCTGCAGATCAGCAACTTGTTTTCTGATTGGTGATTGTGCCAATTGCACTCCTTATGTGCACTGAATGTTCTGCAATAGATTGTTCATTGTATATAGGCCTCCATTGTTCTTGGCACTATGAGTCCTGTTTACACAGGGTGCTGTGCTGCCGAGAATGATTATTTTTAAGCCTGCTCAATCATCGGGTGATTGGCAGTTTACAATGCACAATTATAAAACTAATTTATAATTATGAATTAAACGTACCTAAGAATGCTCTTTTATGCTAATTTAGCAGTGTAAGTGCACCTTATTAGTAGTAATATATGCATATATCTAATATATAAAGCTGAATGTGTGTGTGTATGTATGTGTGTGTGTCCGGTATTGGCATCTGCACCGCAGCTACAGCCACAAAATTTTGCACAGTCACACGTCTGGACCCCAAGAGCGTCATAGGCTATGTTGTGAGGCGAAATTTTAACCCTGCGCGTTCCAATTCACCATACAATTTTGCCCCTATCTACGTAATGGGGAAAAAGTGAAAGGAAAAGTGTTGGAGGCAAATTGACAGCTGCCAGATGTGAACAAGGGGACTTAAAGAATGAGAGCGATGGCGCCAAAGAGTATATACCGTACAGTTGCTAAGGTGTGGCCCCGACATGGGATACTCACCACACACACAGGGATATGAACACACACACAAAATGCGCCACATGTTAGGGGTCGAGTTCCCGCTTCTGAACAGGGGGAATCTCGAGCCACCTCCGCTGCGGTCTCCCATTCTTGTCCAGCCGCAGTGGAGTCTGCTCAGCAAAGACGTCGGTCCCAGCGTCTTGCTCATTCTCACTCTGTTCTGAGATTTACTGCTGTTTCTCCAGTCTCTGCCATTAAAGCCAGTACTGGTCAGCAGCGAGCGGACTTCTCTGGGACTAAGTCCTTGTCTGCGCATACTGAGCATGCCCAGGGTAAGATCTCCCGTTGGAGATCGAGGGTCATGTGCTCAGGCTCTGCGGCACATTCCATTGGTCCTCTTGACAGGTCTTGGAAGGGCAAAAGTCCTGTGGCCACTTCCTGTGCTGCAACTATATAAACTGCGCATGACCGCACGGCCATGCGCTAGTATTGTCTTGTAAATATGTGTGTGTGTTGTGAGTGAAAGTCGCTCTTTAAATACCCTCCCTATTGAATGTCTGTTCGCGGAAGGTGTATGTTTGCTATCTAGCGCCCGACTTGTCCAAGAGCACGAAACACACATTGCAGCGTCCTCTTGCTGTGTCCGCCTGTACGGCGCCGTGCGCTTGCCTTGCGCTTTCCATACCCAAGCCAGTGTGGTTGGTGGCGTCCGTCAGTGCGGCATTGCTCGCACTCCTGTGCATTTATATATTTATTCTTAGTTTCCTTACACACCCAGTTGTGGTGTAGTGCCAGCGAGGGTCTAATCGGACTTCAATCCCAGTTGGGGTTAAGTACGCTGACTGCTCGCTCGCGCTTTAGGTGCGGTGCCGCGATCCTGTGACGCAGCAGGATTGCTCCCTTCACGCTGGGTGAGGTTGAACCCACGTGTATATACTTTAGTGTACCGCCATATAGTCTGCTATTTACTAGCAGCAGGGTTTCTCCTGCACGGTGGACCCCGGACTGCGAACGCATCTTTCTTGGTGCGTTCCGCCAGTCCTAACACCACAGACTACCACGTGCTTGAACACATATCACCCTCAGCACACATTTCACCACACATACACCAACCTCGTCACATAAAAGTCGAAACACAAAAGTCGCCACTCAAAACTCGCCACGCGCAAAATTCGCCACATGCAAAACTCGCCACATAAAAAACTAGGCTCACGCAAAACTCACCACATGTGCAAAACTCACCTCATGGATAACTCGCCACATGCAAAACTTGCACATGCGAAAAAATTGCCACATGCACAAAAGTTGCAACACATGCAAAAGTTGCCTCACACAAAACTCCACAAGCAACACAACACACACAACTTGACACATGAAACTCGCCCTAAAAGACACACAAGTCTGGTATTATCCTTCAAAAATAAAAATCTGATTAATAAGCAGATAAACTACAAGAGCAACAAATGTACCATATAGGAAATACGGCAGTTGTCAGTCACATGACCTGTATATTATGTGTGTGTGTGAGCTATTATATACTGCCAGGGGGGTGGGGTTCCTGTTGGCTGGGGATTTATCAGGCTGCCAATAGCAACCAATCACAGCTCAGCTTCTATTTTGCTACAGTTAATTAATCTGAGCTCTGATTGGTTATTATAGGCAACAAAGGACATTCTCAGTATAACAAAGCTTGTGTGAGGTAATATCATGTCAGTTAGGGTGTGTTGTTGGAAAGGCTGATGTCAGTCACATTACCTCTATGTGAGAGGATATAGAAACTGCCAGTTACAGACTATTTTTACCACAATAATTCCTCATAAGAAAAGGAATTCCATGGCACAAATGTCAGCTGATGCAAAAGGAAAAGCTGCATTACGGGCCAATGAAAAATGTGAAGACCGAGAAACAAGGCTGACACACATGAGAACAGCAGCTGCTTCCTCACGAGCCATATCCAACTGAGTTCCTCAATTCCTTGGAGCCACAATGACTTCCTCCTCACAACCTCTTTCTAAAACCTGGAGCACCTATTCTGCTATTGAGAAATTTGGATCCACCAAAGCTGTGTAATGGAACAAGACTCTTGATTAAGAACCTGTTTCCACATGTAATTGAGGCAACCATTTTGACTGGATGTGCCACACGAGAAGATGTTTTCATTACAACAATTCCTCTCAATTCCATCTGATTTGCCTTTTGATTTTAAATGCCTCCTGTTCGACTGGCATTTGCTATGTCCATCAACAAGGCTCAGGGACAGTCCTTGAAAGTAGTTGGAATCGATGTACAATCTCCATACTTTTCTCATGGTCAACTTTATGTGGCCTGTTCAACAGTTGGAACAGCCAAAAATTTGTTCGTCTTTGCACCTGAAGGAAAAACTAAGAATGTCTTTATCAAAAGGCTCTCGAATAAGTAGAAGAAGATTACTTCACATTACTTGGCCAATTTAGTTAAATCTGTGTGGAATATCTCTGGTGTTGAAATATATGTTGTGAAATGCTTCTATTAGCTTAGTTTAGCCTTTTAATAATTACATTTCTATCTGTTTTGTGGTTTTTGTGTGCAGAATAAATTTTTGTTAACACATTGTGATGCAGTGACCCCTGTAACAGGTAGGGGGCGCTGCATAGTCTCCCTAGTATACGCACGGAGGCGTATTGAGGCTGTGAGAGTGCATGGCAGTTGCATGCATGGATGTGATGATGTGACAAAGTCCGGCATTGTGGTGAATGGCCGATATCTGTGTCGCAGAGGAGGGGACTCTGTGCTGCCAGCCTGAAGCGATGTGGTGCTCTGGGTCCTATAGTCCCACAAGTATGTTGCATGTTGTGTAATAGTCATGGGAGGTTGGCAGGGCTAGTTATGTGAGATGGGTGGGACAAACTAGCCACACACACCCACTCCCACCCAGGGGAGTGGTTTAAAGGTATATAATGTGACCAGGGTGTGGGTCACATGGTTCTGTGTGGGTCCTGTGTTCATGTTCCTGTGTGGTTCCTGTGTGGGAGGTCCTGGGAGTAGGACTGGATCCCTGAGCAGTGCACAGTGTGGGAGGTCCTGGGAGTAGGACCGGATCCCTGAGCAGCGCACAGTGTGGGAGGTCCTGGGAGTAGGACCGGATCCCTGAGCAGCATACAGTGAAACTGTGAACGTTGATAATCTGTGTTGGGGAAGCTACTGACCTTCGGTGGGTATGGACTAACTAAGGTGTGCCGCCCAGGCAAGTTGGTGATCCCCGTAGGCAGCTTTCCCAGAAGAGAGGACTGACAAGGTGTCAGCAGGTGGAGCAGGAGCTCCCGTCAGGTACCGATACGGACTACTGGTGCTTTTGTTATGAACTGTGTCGTAACCCACGGCAACTGGTCAGGAGAGGACCAGCGTGTTTAGTTGCTACAACCGTAATGTCGTATGTTGGGTGCCTGTTCTGCTCCATGGACATTAAGGAACTGTATGGCGTGCGGTCACTCACGATAACTGGACACAGAGGTTCGGCGTATTTAGTGACCGTGTTTCAAAGCCGTATACTGTGATATAAAGAATGTTTGCTGGTTGTTCATATTTCTGTGGTTTATGATGCTATAATAAACCATGTGGACTGTTTTTGTTTGGAAAAACCGTGCCCGTGTACGTTAATCCTGTGCCAAGCGAGTGTCCCCCAATACACTCTGTGAGAGCAATATTACATATGGCGTTCGAATGCGGGCAACGTTCCAGGTGACATGTTCAGAGTTAATTGCTGTGGCTCAGTGGGGCCACGAAGATTGCGTCTGGCTGTAACTCGGCGGGGCTACGAAGCTGACAAGCATCTTGCTGTGGATCGGCGGGTCCATGAAGGTGACAAGCGGCTTGCTGTGGATCGGCGGGTCCACGAAGTTTGCAGTGGAGCTGTGCAGAGCCTTGTGGAGCATAGCTGCAGTTGCAGCAAGAGGTTGCGCAGCAGGCGGAGCTGCAGTGGCAGTGGCTTGTGGTCAGCAGCCGGAGGTGCCGGTTGTATGTGACTGCAGCGGTAGCTGTGGCAGAACTAGCAGAAGCTGGTGAAGTGACATATATATATATAAAAAATATATATATATTTTTTTCTCCCTTTCCTTCAGGTCGTGCAGACTCTTAAAGGGCCAGTACAAGCCCAGGGACATAGTGTGTGTACTGTGCGAACTGGGGCCTGAGTGCCGTGAGGAAGTCCACCGGGTGTACCCCAGGGAAGGAGGTGTCCCTAAAAGTGGGTGGGGACCAAAACGGGGATGATTGCCAAAAAAGGGGGTGGAGTCCCAAAAAGGGGCGGTAACCCAAACAGGGGTTGGAACCCAAAAAGAGGTGGAATCTCGGGAAACGGTGGTTTCCCAAAAGGGGGCAGAGCGTCCCAAAGAGGTACCGAAGAAAAATTGGTGCCCAGGGCGAGTAAGTTATGTGTGTCCGGTATGCTGTGTGAACTATCCACCTGGTGAAAGTTTACGGGGGTGTGCCCTGCGGATGCATGAGATGGAAATGTACGGACTGGTCGATTCTAGGGGTCCGGTGACTCTAGTGAGGGTTGCACCTGATGAATTCGAAATACCCGGTAGGAAGGTCATGGTCACCTGCATCCATGGGTACACTAAGGGCTATCCAGTGGCCAGGGTGGTCCTAGAGACGGCCAAGGACAGTGCAATCCATGATGTGGCCATAGTCTCAACCTTACCCTGCCCAGTGATAATTGGTTGGGACTCTGGGTTGTTAACAGAATTGTTGGAGAAGGGAGCTTCTTTACAACAGGAGAATGGAGGGCTCTCAGCTGGTGGGGTTGCATACCTTAAAGCATTTATATCTCCCAAAGTTGGTGGGTCAGACGACAGGTTGACCAGTGGGGAAGGAGCATCTGCCCAACTTACGGACATGTCACCTGATGGGTACCGCAAGTTGACTTTAGGTGACGTGGTTACTAAAGCCTGTGAAGCTGACACCCAGTTAAAGAGTGACTTGAGGGTTCACCGTGTTGTGGGGTGTGAGACAGATGGTGGTGGTGACTCCCATTCAGATTATGATGCCAGTGGGAAAGAGTGTAGTGAAGATGTCACTGCTGAGACCCAAGAGAGGGCTGACGCTGACAGTGCAAAGTCTGAGGGTGCAGAAGTGGAGGAGGCCACCAAAGAAGTGGTGCCTGAAATACCTCCTCAATTGATGGATGCTCCACCAATCCGGAGGATGGGAGAAGCGAGATAGAGCTGCTTAAAGAGTCTGTTGAACAAGAAGGAGTTCTGAGACAAGCGGTTGTGCACAGAGTGGACGAGCTGGAGAGGGAGGTCTTCGAGCTCAGACGTCACCTATTGGCGTCTCAAACCTTGAATAGGGCCATATTGAAAAATATGGAGGTGCTTAGAAGTGCTCGAGAGAAGCATCAGCAGGAGTTTTTCCAGAGAGAGGAAGAGCGTTGCTGCCTGGCAGAGGAGCTGCCAATGCCCATCTTGGCTAAGGCTCAAGCAGAAAAAAAACCTGAGGAAGAGTTCGTGGTAAGAGCGGAACAAGACGGTCATCCGGTTGTTGCAGATGTCCGTGAAGAAGATGAGACCCCACTTTTCAAGAGCATAATAGAAGTACCCGAAGACATGCGAGAAGCGTGCTCCAGGAAGGGTATGCGTGAGGCCTCTAGAAAGGCAATAGAGGCGTGTAGTGTGCACTGGGCGCCTGAAACTCAGCAATTGGTCATACTGTCGACTAAGGAAGTTACAGTGAAGCGGGTGGTTGTCCTGAGGGATATGCACCTACACTGCCTCCGTACAAAACAGGATAATTTTGAAGAATGATGAAGCCGTTCGATGTTTGGAGCGTAAAAGGATAGCTCTTAGTCGGCGGGGCTTAGTGGAAGACACAGTCCAAGTACCCAAAGTTCTGGTGGCGAAAGTCATTGGGAGACTGGGGAGAGTGATGCAGGAGATGGTGGATAAATCCGGTGTGAAGAGACTGAGGATACCGGCTGTTGACGAGGTCCAGGGCTAGTTATGTGAGATGGGTGGGACAAACTAGCCACACACACCCACTCCCACCCAGGGGAGTGGTTTAAAGGTATATAATGTGACGAGGGTGTGGGTCACATGGTTCTGTGTGGGTCCTGTGTTCATGTTCCTGTGTGGTTCCTGTGTGGGAGGTCCTGGGAGTAGGACTGGATCCCTGAGCAGTGCACAGTGTGGGAGGTCCTGGGAGTAGGACCGGATCCCTGAGCAGCGCACAGTGTGGGAGGTCCTGGGAGTAGGACCGGATCCCTGAGCAGCATACAGTGAAACTGTGAACGTGGATAATCTGTGTTGGGGAAGCTACTGACCTTCGGTGGGTATGGACTAACTAAGGTGTGCCACCCAGGCAAGTTGGTGATCCCCGTAGGCAGCTTTCCCAGAAGAGAGGACTGACCTGACAAGGTGTCAGCAGGTGGAGCAGGAGCTCCCGTCAGGTACCGATACGAACTACTGGTGCTTTTGTTATGAACTGTGTCGTAACCCACGGCAACTGGTCAGGAGAGGACCAGCGTGTTTAGTTGCTACAACCGTAATGTCGTATGTTGGGTGCCTGTTCTGCTCCATGGACATTAAGGAACTGTATGGCGTGCGGTCACTCACGATAACTGGACACAGAGGTTCGGCGTGTTTAGTGACCGTGTTTCAAAGCCGTATACTGTGATATAAAGAATGTTTGCTGGTTGTTCATATTTCTGTGGTTTATGATGCTATAATAAACCATGTGGACTGTTTTTGTTTGGAAAAACCGTGCCCGTGTACGTTAATCCTGTGCCAAGCGAGTGTCCCCCAATACACTCTGTGAGAGCAATATTACATATGGCGTTCGAATGCAGGCATCGTTCCAGGTGACATGTTCAGAGTTAATTGCTGTGGCTCAGTGGGGCCACGAAGATTGCGTCTGGCTGTAACTCGGCGGGGCTACGAAGCTGACAAGCATCTTGCTGTGGATCGGCGGGTCCATGAAGGTGACAAGCGGCTTGCTGTGGATCGGCGGGTCCACGAAGTTTGCAGTGGAGCTGTGCAGAGCCTTGTGGAGCATAGCTGCAGTTGCAGCAAGAGGTTGCGCAGCAGGCGGAGCTGCAGTGGCAGTGGCTTGTGGTCAGCAGCCGGAGGTGCCGGTTGTATGTGACTGCAGCGGTAGCTGTGGCAGAACTAGCAGGAGCTGGTGAAGTGACATATATATATATATAAAAAATATATATATATATTTTTTTCTCCCTTTCCTTCAGGTCGTGCAGACTCTTAAAGGGCCAGTACAAGCCCAGGGACATAGTGTGTGTACTGTGCGAACTGGGGCCTGAGTGCCGTGAGGAAGTCCACCGGGTGTACCCCAGGGAAGGAGGTGTCCCTAAAAGTGGGTGGGGACCAAAACAGGGATGATTGCCAAAAAAGGGGGTGGAGTCCCAAAAAGGGGCGGTAACCCAAACAGGGGTTGGAACCCAAAAAGAGGTGGAATCTCGGGAAACGGTGGTTTCCCAAAAGGGGGCGGAGCGTCCCAAAGAGGTACCGAAGAAAAATTGGTGCCCAGGGCGAGTAAGTTATGTGTGTCCGGTATGCTGTGTGAACTAGCCACACACACCCACTCCCACCCAGGGGAGTGGTTTAAAGGTATATAATGTGACCAGGGTGTGGGTCACATGGTTCTGTGTGGGTCCTGTGTTCATGTTCCTGTGTGGTTCCTGTGTGGGAGGTCCTGGGAGTAGGACTGGATCCCTGAGCAGTGCACAGTGTGGGAGGTCCTGGGAGTAGGACCGGATCCCTGACCAGCGCACAGTGTGGGAGGTCCTGGGAGTAGGACCGGATCCCTGAGCAGCATACAGTGAAACTGTGAACGTGGATAATCTGTGTTGGGGAAGCTACTGACCTTCGGTGGGTATGGACTAACTAAGGTGTGCCACCCAGGCAAGTTGGTGATCCCCGTAGGCAGCTTTCCCAGAAGAGAGGACTGACAAGGTGTCAGCAGGTGGAGCAGGAGCTCCCGTCAGGTACCGATACGAACTACTGGTGCTTTTGTTATGAACTGTGTCGTAACCCACGGCAACTGGTCAGGAGAGGACCAGCGTGTTTAGTTGCTACAACCGTAATGTCGTATGTTGGGTGCCTGTTCTGCTCCATGGACATTAAGGAACTGTATGGCGTGCGGTCACTCACGATAACTGGACACAGAGGTTCGGCGTGTTTAGTGACCGTGTTTCAAAGCCGTATACTGTGATATAAAGAATGTTTGCTGGTTGTTCATATTTCTGTGGTTTATGATGCTATAATAAACCATGTGGACTGTTTTTGTTTGGAAAAACCGTGCCCGTGTACGTTAATCCTGTGCCAAGCGAGTGTCCCCCAATACACTCTGTGAGAGCAATATTACATATGGCGTTCGAATGCGGGCAACGTTCCAGGTGACATGTTCAGAGTTAATTGCTGTGGCTCAGTGGGGCCACGAAGATTGCGTCTGGCTGTAACTCGGCGGGGCTACGAAGCTGACAAGCATCTTGCTGTGGATCGGCGGGTCCATGAAGGTGACAAGCGGCTTGCTGTGGATCGGCGGGTCCACGAAGTTTGCAGTGGAGCTGTGCAGAGCCTTGTGGAGCATAGCTGCAGTTGCAGCAAGAGGTTGCGCAGCAGGCGGAGCTGCAGTGGCAGTGGCTTGTGGTCAGCAGCCGGAGGTGCCGGTTGTATGTGACTGCAGCGGTAGCTGTGGCAGAACTAGCAGGAGCTGGTGAAGTGACATATATATATATAAAAAATATATATATATATTTTTTTCTCGCTTTCCTTCAGGTCGTGCAGACTCTTAAAGGGCCAGTACAAGCCCAGGGACATAGTGTGTGTACTATGCGAACTGGGGCCTGAGTGCCGTGAGGAAGTCCACCGGGTGTACCCCAGGGAAGGAGGTGTCCCTAAAAGTGGGTGGGGACCAAAACGGGGATGATTGCCAAAAAAGGGGGTGGAGTCCCAAAAAGGGGCGGTAACCCAAACAGGGGTTGGAACCCAAAAAGAGGTGGAATCTCGGGAAACGGTGGTTTCCCAAAAGGGGGCGGAGCGTCCCAAAGAGGTACCGAAGAAAAATTGGTGCCCAGGGCGAGTAAGTTATGTGTGTCCGGTATGCTGTGTGAACTAGCCACACACACCCACTCCCACCCAGGGGAGTGGTTTAAAGGTATATAATGTGACCAGGGTGTGGGTCACATGGTTCTGTGTGGGTCCTGTGTTCATGTTCCTGTGTGGTTCCTGTGTGGGAGGTCCTGGGAGTAGGACTGGATCCCTGAGCAGTGCACAGTGTGGGAGGTCCTGGGAGTAGGACCGGATCCCTGAGCAGTGCACAGTGTGGGAGGTCCTGGGAGTAGGACCGGATCCCTGAGCAGCATATAGTGAAACTGTGGACCTGGATAATCTGTGTTGGGGAAGCTACCGACCTTCGGTGGGTCTGGACTAACTAAGGTGTGCCGCCCAGCCAAGTTGGTGATCCCCGTAGGCAGCTTTCCCAGAAGAGCGGACTGACAAGGTGTCAGCAGGTGGAGCAGGAGCTCCCGTCAGGTACCGATACGGACTACTGGTGCTTGTGTTATGAACTGTGTGGTAACCCACGACAACTGGTCAGGAGAGGACCAGTGTGTTTAGTTGCTACAACCGTAATGTCGTATGTTGGTGCCTGTTGTGCTCCATGGATATTAAGGAACTGTATGGCGTGCGGTCACCCACGGTAACTGGACACAGGTTTCAAAGCCGTTTACTGTGATATAAAGACTGTTTGCTGTTTGTTCATATTTCTGTGGTTTATGATGCCATAATAAACCATGGGGACTGTTTTTGTTTGGAAAAACCGTGCCCATGTACGTTAATCCCGTGCCAAGCGAGTGTCCCCAATACACTCTGTGAGAGCAATCTTACAACATTCTATTTTGCTAGCAGCAGTTATTAACCCGGGCGAAGCCGGGTAGTACAGCTAGTATTATATATAAACTAGCTATTGAACCCGTTCTACGCCCGGGTGGCGAGCATTTATATTAGTATATGGTCTCCATCCTGTCATGTGCTGTTCCCATCCTGCACCCCCATCCTGTCATGTGCTGCTCCCATCCTGCGCCCCCATTCTGTCATGGGCTGCTCCCATTCTGCACCCCCATCCTGTCATGTGCTGCTCCATCCTGCGTCCCCATCCTGTCATATGCTCCCATCCTGCGTCCCCATCCTGTCATATGCTCCCATCCTGCGTCCTCATCCTGTCATGTGCTCCCATCCTGCACCCCCATCCTGTCATGTGCTCCCATCCTGCACCCCCATCCTGTCATGTGCTCCCATCCTGCACCCTCATCCTGTCATGTGCTCCCATACTGCACCCCCATCCTGTCATTTGCTCCCATCCTGCACCCCCATCCTGTCATGTGTGCGCCCCCATTCTGTCATATGCTGCTCCCATCCTGCACCCCCATTCTGTCATGTGCTGCTCCCATGGTGCGCAACCATTCTGTCATGTGCTGTTCCCATCCTGTGTCCCCATTCTGTTGTAATGTGCTGCACCCATTCTGCCTGTTCCTGTTTCCATTCAGCCATATGTTGCTCCCATCTTTCTCTCTCCGGCTCCACTGCCCGAGTGCGGGTGGCTGTGCTGGGGGCGGCTGTGCGTGGCTGTGCTGGGGGCGGCTGTGCATGGCTGTGCTGGGGGCGGTTGTGCGTGGCTGTGCTGGGGGCGGCTGTGCGTGGCTGTGCTGGGGGCGGCTGTGCGTGGCTGTGCTGGTGGCGGCTGTGCGTGGCTGTGCTGGGGGCGGCTGTGCTGGGGGCGGCTGTGCTGGTGGCGGCTGTGCTGGGGGCGGCTGTGCGTGGCTGTGCTGGAGGCGGCAGTGCTGGGGGTGGCTGTGCGTGGCTGTGCTGGGGGCGGCTGTGTGTGGCTGTGCTGGGGTGGCTGTGCGTGGCTGTGCTGGGGGCGGCTGTGTGTGTCTGTGGCTGTGCTGGGGGCGGCTGTGCGTGGCTGTGCTGGGGGCGGCTGTGCTGGGGCGGCTGTGCGTGGCTGTGCTGGGGGCGGCTGTGCGTGGCTGTGGCTGTGCTGGGGGCGGCTGTGCGTGGCTGTGCTGGGGGCGGCTGTGCGTGGCTGTGCTGGGGGCGGCTGTGCGTGGCTGTGGCTGTGCTGGGGGTGGCTGTGCTGTGCTGGGGTGGCTGTGCGTGGCTGTGCTGGGGGCGGCTGTGCGTGGCTGTGGCTGTGCTGGGGGCGGCTGTGCGTGGCTGTGCTGGGAGCGGCTGTGCGTGGCTGTAGCTGTGCTGGGGTGGCTGTGCGTGGCTGTGCTGGGGGCGGCTGTGCGTGGCTGTGCTGGGGGCGGCTGTGCGTGGCTGTGCTGACGGCGGCTGTGCGTGGCTGTGGCTGTGCTGGGGGTGGCTGTGCTGTGCTGGGGTGGCTGTGCGTGGCTGTGCTGGGGGCGGCTGTGCGTGGCTGTGGCTGTGCTGGGGGCGGCTGTGCGTGGCTGTGCTGGGAGCGGCTATGTGTGGCTGTGCTGGGGGCGGCTGTGCGTGGCTGTGCTGGGGGCGGCTGTGCGTGGCTGTAGCTGTGCTGGGGGCGGCTGTGCGTGGCTGTGCTGGGGGCGGCTGTGCGTGGCTGTGCTGGGGGTGGCTGTGCTGTGCTGGGGTGGCTGTGCGTGGCTGTGCTGGGGGCGGCTGTGCGTGGCTGTGGCTGTGCTGGGGGCGGCTGTGCATGGCTGCGGCTGTGCTGGCGGCGGTTGTGCGTGGCTGCGGCTGTGCAGGGGGCGGCTGTGCGTGGCTGCGGCTGTGCTGGAGGCGGCTGTGCGTGGCTGTGGCTGTGCTGGGGGCGGCTGTGCGTGGCTGTGGCTGTGCTGGGGGCGGCTGTGCGTGGCTGTGCTGGGGGCAGCTGTGCGTGGCTGTGCTGGGGGCGGCTGTGCGTGGCTGTGTTGGGGGCGGCTGTGCGTGGCTGTGGCTGTGCTGGGGGTGGCTGTGGCTGTGCTGGGGGTGGCTGTGCTGGGGGCGGCTGTGCATGGCTGCGGCTGTGCTAGCGGCGGCTGTGCGTGGCTGCGGCTGTGCTGGGGGCGGCTGTGCGTGGCTGCGGCTGTGCTGGAGGCGGCTGTGCGTGGCTGCGGCTGTGCTGGAGGCGGCTGTGCGTGGCTGTGGCTGTGCTGGGGGCGGCTGTGCGTGGCTGTGCTGGGGGCAGCTGTGCGTGGCTGTGCTGGGGGCGGCTGTGCGTGGCTGTGTTGGGGGCGGCTGTGCGTGGCTGTGGCTGTGCTGGGGGTGGCTGTGGCTGTGCTGGGGGTGGCTGTGCTGGGGGCGGCTGTGCATGGCTGCGGCTGTGCTGGCGGCGGCTGTGCGTGGCTGCGGCTGTGCTGGGGGCGGCTGTGCGTGGCTGTGCTGGGGGCGGCTGTGCGTGGCTGCGGCTGTGCTGGGGGCGGCTGTGCGTGGCTGTGCTGGGGGCGGCTGTGCGTGGCTGTGGCTGTGCTGGGGGCGGCTGTGCGTGGCTGTGCTGGGAGCGGCTATGCGTGGCTGTGCTGGGGGCGGCTGTGCGTGGCTGTGCTGGGGGCGGCTGTGCTGGGGGCGGCTGTGCGTGGCTGTTGCTGTGCTGGGGGCGGCTGTGCGTGGCTGTGCTGGGGGCGGCTGTGGCTGTGCTGGGGGTGGCTGTGTTGTGCTGGGGTGGCTGTGCGTGGCTGTGCTGGGGCGGCTGTGCGTGGCTGTGGCTGTGCTGGGGGCGGC
Source organism: Ranitomeya imitator (assembly GCF_032444005.1). NCBI lineage: Eukaryota > Metazoa > Chordata > Amphibia > Anura > Dendrobatidae > Ranitomeya > Ranitomeya imitator. The sequence continues at coordinate 589,960,141 of NC_091283.1, forward strand.
TGTGGCTGTGCTGGGGGCGGCTGTGCATGGCTGCGGCTGTGCTGGCGGCGGCTGTGCGTGGCTGCGGCTGTGCTGGGGGCGGCTGTGCGTGGCTTTGCTGGGGGCGGCTGTGCGTGGCTGCGGCTGTGCTGGGGGCGGCTGTGCGTGGCTGTGGCTGTGCTGGGGGCGGCTGTGCGTGGCTGTGCTGGGGGCAGCTGTGCGTGGCTGTGCTGGGGGCGGCTGTGCGTGGCTGTGCTGGGGGCGGCTGTGCGTGGCTGTGGCTGTGCTGGGGGTGGCTGTGGCTGTGCTGGGAGTGGCTGTGGCTGTGCTGGGGGCGGCTGTGCATGGCTGCGGCTGTGCTGGCGGCGGCTGTGCGTGGCTGCGGCTGTGCTGGGGGCGGCTGTGCGTGGCTGTGCTGGGGGCGGCTGTGCGTGGCTGCGGCTGTGCTGGGGGCGGCTGTGCGTGGCTGTGGCTGTGCTGGGGGCGGCTGTGCGTGGCTGTGCTGGGGGCAGCTGTGCGTGGCTGTGCTGGGGGTGGCTGTGCGTGGCTGTGCTGGGGGCGGCTGTGCGTGGCTGTGGCTGTGCTGGGGGTGGCTGTGGCTGTGCTGGGGGTGGCTGTGGCTGTGCTGGGGCGGCTGTACTTACTGCCTGAGTGTGGCGCTGGCTATAATAGATACAGCACCCTTGCAGCCAGCACAGCGAGGGCTGACTCCGCCCACTCGCGTCACTGGTCACATGCCTGAGGTGACATCATGGAAGGTCCTGGAGCTCCGCTGGGCTCTGCAGCTACCCTGACTGAAGCTGCAGAGCACGGAGCCTCCATGGCAGGTATATTAGGGGGGATGCAGGGATGTGTGGAGCCTCCATGTCCGCTATATTATGGGGGATACGCAGGTGTGTGGAGCCCCCATGGCCGGTATATTATGGAGGGGGGGGATAAGTAAGTTCGGCAGCGTCACTCTGGTCCAGACTGCGCAGGTGCGGTGCGTCGCGCTTGCGCAGTCTATAAAGGCTTCGGACAGAGTGACGCTCCCAGCGTTATATTATAGATGCCAGCATGTTCTTAGATTTACTTCATATACAGGAAAACACTCTTTTTGACATTCTTATGACTAGTATAATTTAGTTGAGCCTATATGTGGCAGTTGTCTGCATTTTTCAATCTTCCACAATAAAGAAAATTAAGAAAACCCAACAACGTATTAAAATCTTTTTTTTTTTTTTACTACGGGAGTTAATCAGAAGTGACACCCTTCCATTACTAGAAGATTTTAGGTGGCTGTGAGACAATACACTGAAAATGAGTTTGTTCAGAAAATTGTGTCTCAGCCCCTGAGCTATTATCACAGCTAAAGATATAAGAAACCCATTGGCTTTTAGAGCTGAATTTGTTTGGAATCAAATTAATAAGTGATGTCAAGGGGGGAACCTTGCCCAGAGCACTCCCCATCATGACTCCATCCCTCGCACTCTGCACCCGATTTGCTTTTATTTCCTCACAATTTCATTAGTCCATTTAGCAAATAATTAGAGAGTCTGTGCTCGGGACAGAGTTTCTCTGTCTAATGTTCTGTTCTCTGCTTAATGAGTCTCATAATAACCTCGCCGGAAAAATATGATTTTTGCAAATCATCCCTTCATATAACTGTCATCCTTGATCCCGCGTTAATTAGCATAATCATTAACAAGGATCCCTGAGAGGTCCTCAAAACGCAAATTAGTTTTCCCAAGATCCTTTTCACTGGGTCAGGCAGCACTTAACACTGACAAAAATCAGTTAACCCAATTCCTGCTGTATAGAGATCCATAATATAGTGCTGTGTTGTAACATTGTCTTATGATTCTGAGTAGTTGATCTGTCTGAACCAACTGCTAAAGAAATTAGTAACTGCATTGAGATGCCAAATATGAGCCTTATCCAAATTATTCCAAAGATACCCCATCTGAGGAATAAAATCCTTGACTGTAAAACTGAATAGACAAGAATTTCACACATTATATATCATATCTACAGTAGTTATCTTTTGATTATACATTGTTAGGATGGGATCAGACACTGCTGGGATCTATATAATGTCCATGGATCTCCCACTGTAGATTATCAGGGCTGGATCAGACACTGCAGATATCTATATAATGTCCAGTGATCTCCTGTCTGTAGATTATCAGGAAAGGATCAGACATCGCTGGGATCTATATAGTGTCTAGTGATCTCCTGACTGTGGATTATGAAGGCAGGATCAGACACTGTTAGGATCTATATAATGTCCAGTGATCTCCTGATTGCAGATTATCAGGACAGGATCAGACACTGCTGGGATCTATGAAATATCCAGTGATGTTCAGACAGTAGATTATTAGGGCAGATTTCTAGATGATTTCCAGTTATCACCTAACCATATTGGATTACCGGGAACCTGTCACATGACAAGTACATGTTTTACTATGAAACTGCAGTGTGCCAAAGAAAAACATAGTTGAAAATGCAGTCATGGACAAAGTACAGCATACATGTTTGTAATGGAGGATTCATGTTACCCATGGTTTTGTGCTGCCTTAATCATGTTGCAGGTTCCCAGTAAACGAGTTTTCCAGATATAAGACCATGTCCACATTCTAATTAATCAAATTACTAAGCTTTTCACTTATATTTTCAACATATCCCTTATATTTATAGACTTATTTTGATAGCTATTACTGGGCACTTACAGATTTTCTCTGTAATACGTTTCAATATGGAAGAAGTATTTATGACCTATGAAACATCAGTGAGGTAAAATTGACTATTGTTCTGCTTTATGTCACTGTTGTTTTTCTTGCGCAATGACAGTCATGCTGTTAAAATGTTTGATTTTCAGTTAATGCTTTAAAAATAACGATTGCACATAGAAGAAGATAGTTTCCCTGGTCAGCAGTTCTATGTTACACATAGAACTGTGCTGCATGGCTCAGTAGAGAAGGAGAAGCCTAGTCTCTGAGTAGTAGTGTTCTATAAGTTATCTACCCCAACTTGTTCTATCAGTATTAGAGCACTGAGCTTTTCTGTGCATGTTGAGACATGTCTAGACATGCAAAAGAGACAGTAGAATTTCAGTCTTATAAAAGCACTGGAAATGACAGGATGGCAAGTCCAGTACAGTGCGTTTCTACAAAGAAAGTGAAGGATTTGGAGCTTCTTTCTGTGATTAAATTCATTACAAAAGAAGAAAAGAAGCCTAAAGAAATGAATGGAAGGATAATTGTTGTATATGGTGATGATGCACTTTCCTAATACCAAGTAAAGTTTTGGGCCAATCAGTTTAAATTGAGTAGGGATTGGGAATCAATTGAGGATAACCCTTGTCCAGAGAAACCTTTCGAAGCATCTCCAGAGGAAATGTGCAATAAAGTGGAGGGCATGATTTTGGAAAATTGTCAGGTCAAAGTCAGTGTTATAGCGCATGAATCAGTTATTTCAGTTAGCATGGTTTCCAGTATTATTCATGGTGTTTTGATGATATCAAAAGTCAGTTCCCTGTGGGTGCCATGAATGTTGACACCTGAACAAAAACATATTGCCAGTAGGGTTGAGTGAAACGGATCGGTCATTTTCATAAGTCGTCGACTTTGGGCAAAGTTGGGTTTCATGAAACCCGACCCGATCCCTGTGTGGGGTTGGCCACGCGGTGCGCGACTTTTGTGCCAAAGTTGCATTTCAATTACGCGAAAAGCGCCATTTCTCAGCAAATGAAGGTGGACGCAGAGTGTGGGCAGCGTGATGACATAGGTCTCAGTCCCCACCATCTTAGAGAAGGGCATTACAGTGATTGGCTTGCTTTCTGCGGCGTCACAGGGGCTATAAAGGGGCATGCACGCCGACCGCCATCTTACTGCTGCCGATCTGAGTATAGGGAGAGGTTGCTGCCGCTTCGTCAGAAGCAGGGATAGCGTTAGGCAGGGTACATTAACCCCCAAACCGCTTGTGCTGTAGCAATTTCCACTGTCCAACACCACCTTTTGTTTGCAAGGCAGGGGAGGCTACATTTTTTTCCCTCAGTGCTGTAGCTCATTGGGATGCCCTAGAAGGCTCCCTGATAGTTGCATTGCTGTTTGTACACCGCAGTGCAAACCAACTGCTTTTTTCAAAGCACAAATCCTGTTGCTCCTTCCTTTCTGCACAGCTATCTTGTTTGTTTGTCCACACTTTTGACTTTTTTGTGCAGCAGTCCTCTCCTTGTTATTGCTGCCTGCCATACTTTGCTGAGATTACTGCAGGGAGATAGTAATTGCAGTACAGTCCCTTTTTTTTTTTCGTTATATCTCTTCAAGCCACTTTCTGCCACAGAAAATATACTCTAATACAGTGGCCCAGATTTATTCACTAGTCTCACTGAAGAAAAAAAAAAGGTGCAGATTAAAATTGGCAAATCTGCATCAGTGGCAGTCCTGTGTGTGGCATCTGTGTCTCAATTTCTGGCACAGAAAACATACAGTCTAACAGTGGGCCCGATTTCTTGCCAATTCTCCCATAAATAAAAAAAAAATAGTGGGAGATTAAGATTGGCAATTCTGCCTCAGTGCCAGTGCTGTGTGTGGCATCTGTCTCTAATTTTGTGCCACAGAAAACCTAGTGTGTAATACTGGGCCAGATTTTTTTAAAATTCTCCCAGGAAAAAAATAGTGGGAGATTAAGATTGGCATTTCTGCCTCAGTGCCAGTCCTGTGTGTGGCATCTGTCTCTCATTTTGTGCCACAGAAAACATACAGTCTAACAGTGGGCCTAATTTCTTGCCAATTCTCCCATAAATAAAGAAAAAATAGTGGGAGATTAAGATTGGCAATTCTGCCTCAGTGCCAGTGCTGTGTGTGGCATCTGTCTCTAATTTTGTGCCACAGAAAACCTAGTGTGTAATACTGGGCCAGATTTTTTTTAAATTCTCCCAGGAAAAAAAAAATAATGGGAGATTAAGATTGGCATTTCTGCCTCAGTGCCAGTCCTGTGTGTGGTATCTGTCTCTCATTTTGTGCCACAGAAAACATACAGTCTAACAGTGGGCCTGATTTCTTGCCAATTCTCCCATAAAAAAAAATAGTGGGAGATTAAGATTGGCAATTCTGCCTCAGTGCCAGTGCTGTGTGTGGCATCTGTCTCTAATTTTGTGTCACAGAAAACCTAGTGTGTATTACTGGGCCAGATTTTTTTTAAATTCTCCTAGGAAAAAAAATAGTGGGAGATTAAGATTGGCATTTCTGCCTCAGTGCCAATCCTGTGTGTGCCATCTGTCTCTAATTTTGTGCCACATTAAACCTAGTGTGTAACACTGGGCCAGATTTTTTGAAAATTCTCCCAGAAAAAAAAATAGTGGGAGATTAAGATTGGCAATTCTGCCTCAGTGCCAGTGCTGTGTGTCGCATCTGTCTCTAATTTTGTGCCACAGAAAACCTAGTGTGTAATACTGGGCCAGATTTTTTTTAAATTCTCCCAGGAAAAGAAAATTGTGGGAGATTAAGATTGGCATTTCTGCCTCAGTGCCAGTGCTGTGTGTGGCTTCTGTCTTTCATTTTATGCCACAGAACATATACTGTATAAGAGTGGGCCACATTTCTTCAATATTCTCCCAGAAAAAATAAAAAGGGGGAGATTTTTATTGGTAGTGTCTGCATCTGCGTCAGTCCTGTTAGTGGCATATCTGTCTGCCACTGAAGCTGTGTACTGTTATACATTGGGCCTGATTTTCCCTGCAGTCTCACCCACCTATAAAGGCATATATAAATCCAACAGAAGTTTGAGTTCACCTTGTAACTGGTTTTACAGTAACAAATACCGTTAGTTTGGTTACGTTTTTAAAACAATGAGGAAGTCTGGTGGAAGAGGTCGTGGCCGTGGGCGGTCATTGCCAGCTGGTAATCATGGTAGTGGTGGTGGAGCATCAGGTGGTCGTGGGAAAAGCAATATAGCACCTAAGTCTTGAGTTGTTGAGCCAGGTTCGTCGTCTGGCTACACAAGGCCTCGAACGCTCCTTTTCTGGGAGTAGGAAAATCGCTTTTAAAGCCGGAGCAGCAAGAACAAGTTTTGGCTTTCCTTGCTGACTCAGCCTCTAGCTCTTTCGCCTCCTCTTCTGAAACTGCTAAATGTAAAAGCAGGGCGTCGTTAGTGGATGTTCACGGTCAGGGACAAGTCGCTTCCTTGTCTTCTTCATCAAGAACAACAGAGAAGGATGCATCAGGCGACACAACGGGTTACTCCATGGAGCTCTTTACACCTACCGTTCCTGGGTTAGAAAGTGAAATAGTTAACAGGCCATGCCCATTACAAGTTGAATCGGACATGGAGTGCACAGATGCACAGCCACAGCCAGATTACTATGCTATTCCTTTGACTCAGACCAGAACATTGCCCTCACAGTGTACTGATCCAGAATCAGACCCTGATGAGACTATGGTGCCCCGTCACGAACGCTATACCACCGGCTTACACGGTGACACAGACAAAGTTGCACACGAGATAGAAGAGGAGGTCATAGATGACCCAGTTGTTGACCCCGATTGGCAGCCATTGGGGGAACAGGGTGCAGGTGGCAGTAGCTCTGAAGCGGAGGATGAGGAGCTGCAGCAGGCATCAACATCGCAACAGGTTCCATCTGCCGGGCCCATATCTGGCCAAAAACGCGTGGCAAAACCAAAACCAGTTGTAGGACAGCGTGGCCATCTGGTTAAAGAAGCTCAGTCTGCAATGCCTGAAAAGGTATCCGATAGTAGAAAGAGTGCAGTCTGGCATTTTTTTAAACAACAGCCAAATGATCAGCGCAAAGTCATCTGTCAAAAATGTTCAACTACCTTAAGCAGAGGTCAGAATCTTAAAAGTCTAAATACAAGTTGCATGCGTAGACATTTAACCACCATGCATTTGCAAGCCTGGACTAACTACCAAACGTCCCCTAAGTTTGTAGCACCCTCGGCCAATGAAGCTAGTCAGCAACGCTACATCCCTTCCTTCACTGTAAGCCCACCATTTCCCGCACCACATGCAGTAAATGTGCTGGTTTCGTCGCCAGGCCAAAGCAGTCAGGGAATCACCAGGTTCGTGGTAGGAAACACTGCATGTAGGACACCAGCAAGAATACCATCTCCAACCCTCTCTCAGTCTGCCATGTCCACCGGCACCCCCGCTAGTTCCACGATCTGCAGCTCTCCAGTCCAGCTCACCCTACATGAGACTCTGGTTAGAAAAAGGAAGTACTTATCCTCGCATCCGTGTACACAGGGTTTGAACGCCCACATTGCTAGACTAATCTCGTTAGAGATGATGCCCTACCGATTAGTTGAAAGCAAAGCTTTCAAAGCCCTGATGGACTACGCTGTACCACGCTACGAGCTACCCAGTCGACACTTCTTTTCGAGAAAAGCCATCCCAGCCCTCCACCAGCATGTAAAAGACCGCATCGTCCATGCACTCAGGCAATCTATGAGAACAAAGGTGCACCTGACAACAGATGCATGGACCAGTAGGCATGGCCAGGGACGTTACGTGTCCATCATGGCACACTGGGTTAATGTGGTGGATGCAGGGTCCACAGGGGACAGCAATATTGGGACAGTTCTGCCTAGCCCACGGTCTAGGAAACAGTTTGCTGTAGGCGTTCGCCCCCCCTCCTCCTCGTCCTCCTGCAGAAGCGAGAGCTCGTCCACAGACCGCAGTCGCACGACCACTCCATCCGCAGCTGCCACTGTTGCACATGAGGTGTCCCATTATGGGACAGCTAGTGGCAAGCGTCAGCAGGCTGTATTGGCAATGAAGTGTTTGGGCAACAACAGACACACCGCGGAAGTTCTCTCCGAGTTCTTGCAGCAAGAAACTCAGTCATGGCTGGGCAGTGTACATCTTGAGGCAGGCAAGGTACTGAGTGATAACGGAAGGAATTTTATGGCTTCCATAGCCCTTTCACAACTGAAACACATTCCTTGCCTGGCTCACACCTTAAACCGGGTGGTGCAGTGCTTCCTGAAAAGTTATCCGGGGTCACCCGACCTGCTCCTCAAAGTGCGCAGACTTTGCTCGCATATCCGCCGTTCGCCCGTACACTCCAGCCGTATGCAGAACCATCAGCGGTCTTTGAACCTTCCCCAGCATCGCCTAATCATCGACGTTGCAACAAGGTGGAACTCCACACTGCACATGCTTCAGAGACTGTGCGAACAGAGGCGTGCTGTTATGTATTTGTGGGAGGATACACATACACGGGCAGGCAGTTGGATGGCTGACATGGAGTTGTCAGGTGTACAGTGGTCGAAGGTACAAGACCTGTGTCAAGTCCTTCAGTGTTTTAAGGAATGCACACGGCTGGTTAGTGCAGAGAACGCCATAATAAGCATGAGCATCCCCCTAATGCGTCTGCTGATGCAAAGTTTGACGCACATAAAGGAGCAGGCGTCTGCAGCCAAGGAAGAGGGAAGCCTTGATGACAGTCAGCCATTGTCTGGTCAGGGCAGTCTACAGGACGAGGTCGTGGGCGAAGAGGAGGAGGATGAGGAGGATGATGGGGATGAGTATTTTTTGAATGAGGAAGCTTCTCCGGGGCCAATAGAAACTGGTGGCGTTGCAAGGCCGGGTTCAGGTTTTTTGAGGGAGACAAGTGACGTAGATTTGCCTGAAACTGCCCCTCAACCCAGCACAACCGCAGATTTGACAACTCGAACTTTGGCCCACATGGCGGATTATGCCTTACGTATCCTCAAAAGGGACCCACACATTATTAAAATGATGACCGATGACGATTACTGGTTGGCCTGTCTCCTTGATCCTCGCTATAAAGGCAAATTGCAAAATATCATGCCACATGAGAAACTTGAACAAATATTAGCAACCAAACAAGCAACTCTTGTAGACCGTTTGATTCAGGCATTCCCAGCACACAGCGCCGGTGATGGTTCTCACACGAGCTGCAGGGGGCAACAGGGCAGAGGTGTTAGAGGTGCACAAATCAGAAGTGGCGTTGGACAGAGGGGTTTTCTGACCAGGTTGTGGAGTGATTTCGCAATGACCACAGACAGGACAGGTACTGCAGCATCAATTCAAAGTGACAGGAGACAACATTTGTCCAGTATGGTTACTAACTATTTTTCATCCCTTATCGATGTTCTCCCTCAACCGTCATTCCCATTTGATTACTGGGCATCCAAAATAGACACCTGGCCTGAATTGGCAGAATATGCATTGCAGGAGCTTGCTTGCCCAGCAGCTAGTGTGCTATCAGAAAGAGTATTCAGTGCTGCTGGTTCAATATTGACCGAAAAAAGGACTCGTCTGGCTACCCAAAATGTTGATGATCTAACCTTCGTTAAAATGAACCACTCATGGATTTCTAATTATTTTGCCCCACCTTTCCCGGCTGACACCTAGTTTCCTATAAAAAGGTCTTGCTTGTGGACTAGTCTTACTGACTGTTCCAATCTTTTAATTTGCAGCAGCTGTTTGTCCAGCATACGACATGTTTACACCTCCCTAAATGGGCTATCTCCCCCCACGGGGCCGTGGTCTCGCCACTTGGCGCAAGCACCCGTGAGAGTGCCGTTTGTCTGAAGTGGTGGGTGTGCCCGCTTTTGGTCGACGGCACTGCCACTGGGTCCCTCATAGTACAATAAAGTGTCTCTGGCGGTGGTGGCGCGCACCCAACGTCAGACACACCATTGTAACATGAGGGGCCCTGGGCCTGTACCGCCGGCCACAAGAGAGTTCCACCCCAGCTCAAACAGTGCTCTACCACTTGCAAAATTATCTCTCACAGCTCCACCAATGTTTAGTGCGCTGACATCCTTCAATGCCTGGCACTGACAATACCAATTTGTTGACATGTATGATGCTAGTTAAAATAGTCAGGGTTAGTGTCCTATATTGACACCAGTAAATACTTAGCGCCAAATGTCTGAAACTCAGCAGAGGAGCCAACCCCTGTACCTAAGTAAGCCACCCTTTTTGGGGGGGTTTTGTTGTTTTGCGAGACATTAACATCTATTTATATTTTGGGAGTACTAACTGTGTCAGACACTCCTTCCAATTGTCCTCCGCTGACCATACCAATGCTGCCTGTGTACCCCTGCCACATAATCGAAGGTGCTTTGAGCCTATTTTTTTAATTTTAGGCCTACTAAGTGTGTCTGCGGTCTCTCCTTCAAATTGTCCTCCGCTGACCACACAATGCTGCCTGTGTACCCCTGCAAGATAATTCAAACTGCATTGAGCCTAATTTTTTTTATTTTAGGCCTACTAAGTCTGTCTGCGGTCCCTCCTTCCATTTGTCCTCCGCTGAGCACACCAATGCCGACCGTGTACCCATGTAACTTTTTTCAACCTGCAGTGAGCCTACTTTGTGGTGTAAGGCCTACTAGCAGTGTCTGTCTGCGCCACTTAATACAGCTGTCCTCCTCTTAAAAAAAAAAAAAAAAAAGCTGTTTTTCAGCCTGTCAGAATTATAAAACTGCATTGGGGCCACAAGTTTCATTGTGGTCTACAAACTGAGTCTTCCGCTCCAAGGTGTTCTCTATGTTGCCTCTCCCTCGCTTCTATCTTGAAGCTCTTGTTAAGTAGTTGTTGAAACAACACTGCATTAGGCCTACAAGTTGGGTCTGGGATGTAGAGACAGTGTCTGCCGCTCCAAGGTGTTCTCCAGGTTGCCTCTCCCTAGCTTCTATCTTGAAGCTCTTGTTAAGTAGTTGTTGAAACAACACTGCATTAGGCCTACAAGTTGGGTCTGGGTTCTACAAACGTTGTCTTCCGCTTCAAGGTGTTCTCCAGGTTGCCACATAATCGAAGCTGCATAGAGCCTATTTTGTTATTTTAGGCCTACTAAGTCTGTCTGCGTTCCCTCCTTCCAATAGTCCTCGACTGACCACACCAATGCTGCCTGTGTACCCCTGGAACCTACTTAAAAGTGCATAGAGCCTACTTTTTTTATTTTAGGCCTACTAAGTGTTTCTGCTGTCCCTCCTTCCAATTGTCCTCCACTGAGCACACCAATGCAGACCGTGTACCCATGTAACCTTTTTTAAACCTGCGTCGAGTCAACTTTGTGGTGTAAGGCCTACTAACAGTGTCTGGCAGCGCCACTCAATACAGCTGTCCTCTTTAAATAAATTACCTGCAATTATCAGGTTTTCAGCCTATCGGAATTTTACAACTGCAGTGGGGCTACTAGTTTGGTTGGGGCCTACTAACAGTGTCTGCCGCTCCAAGTTGTTCTCCTGGTTGCCTTTCCTGAGCTTCTATCTTCAGGCTCTTGTTAAATAGTTGTTAAATGGAACAACTGCATTTGGCCTACTAGTTGGGTTGGGGCCTACTAACGGTGTCTGCCTCTCCTTGCTGTTCTCCTGGTTTCCTGTCCTGAACTTCCATTTTCAGGCTCTCGTTAAGTAGTTGTTATATTACACTGCATTTGGCCTACTAGTTGGGTTGGGGCCTACTAACGGTGTATGCCGCTCCGTGCTGTTCTCCTGGTTTCCTGTCCTGAAATTCCATTTTCAGGCTCTCGTTATGCAGTTGTTGAAACAACACTGCATTAGGCCTACAAGTTGGGTCTGGGTTGTAGAGACGGTGTCTGGCGCTCCAAGGTGTTCTCCAGGTTGCCTCTCCCTAGCTTCTATCTTGAAGCTCTTGTTAAGTAGTTGTTGAAACAACACTGCATTAGGCCTACAAGTTGGGTCTGGGTTCTACAAACGGTGTCTGCCGCTCCAAGGTGTTCTCCAGGTTGCCTCTCCCTAGCTTCTATCTTGAAGCTCTTGTTAAGTAGTTGTTGAAACAACACTGCATTAGGCCTACAAGTTGGGTCTGGGTTCTACAAACGGTGTCTTCCGCTCCAAGGTGTTCTCCAGGTTGCCTTTCCCTAGCTTCTATCTTCAGGCTCTCGTTAAATTGTTTTTAATATAACACTGCAGTTGGCCTACTTGTTTTGTTGGCCCTACTAACGGTGTCTGCCGCTCCTTGATATTCTCCTACACTGAACAAACCAGTGCCGCCTGTTTACTTCTGTTACCAATTTTGAACTGCATTTAGCCTACTTACTGATTTGGGCCTACTCACTGTGTCAGCCTCTCATTACAGTTGTACTCCACTGAACAAAGCAATGCCCCCTGGTTAGTCCTGTTACCAATTTTGAACTGCATTTAGCCCACTTTATTCTTTGGGCCTATATCTGTGTTTCCTCCTCATCCTGCCCATTGCCCAGTCAGTGATAGATGAGTCTGCTGGTACATTGACCCAGAACGCTACATTCCCCGTGCACGCTACACAGCAAGAATGTGACCCTGCTGAAAGTCAGGTTCCCCTTCCCGCATACCATACCACCTTACACGGGGACAAAGAGGAAGGTGCAGATGAAAGTGCAGGTTCCTTCATCAGGTGAGGGGGGAAAACTCGTTGGCGACGTCACTGGCACAGGGCCCCTCATAGTACACAAAAGTGTCACTGCCGGTGGGAGGCGCCCCCGCCGTGCAAACACACCGCCGTACTTTGAGGGGCCCTGTGCCAGTACCAATGCCAACGAGTGGGCCCCCCCTGCTTGCTCAGGATCACAGCACTTGCAAAGTTTAAATACTTACCTCTCCCTGCTCCACTGCCGTGACGTGGTCCAGATTTCCTTGGCCCACTAAATACTTGAACCAGCCCTACCCCCCACAAGTTTAGCCAAATGACCCCCAATTTCCAATGCCTTACTATTATTATAAGGTAAATTAACATTGACAAGCTTCAGTAACAAGAATGGATGTTTTTGCCATTAAAATGGGCACTGTACGTGTTTTCCTGGCCTCCACTCACTGCCGACTATGCTTCCCCATTGACTTGCATTGGGTTTCGTGTTTCGGTCGATCCCCGACTTTTCTCGATAATCGGCCGATTTGACTCGACTCGACTTTTGAGATAGTCGGGTTTCGCGAAACCTGACTCGACCCTAAAAAACTAAAAGTTGCTCAACCCTAGTTGCCAGCAATTTACCCAAGATTATTTAGGCATGCTTAGAAAAAATCCAGGAGGCTTCTATTCTCAAATTACTATGGGTGATGAAACATGTGTCCACCACAGTGATCCTAAGACCAAACAAGTGTCCATGCAATGGAAGCACAAGGAGTCACTAACTACAAAGACATTTTGTGTCCATCAGTCAGCTGAAAAGATCATGGCAACAGTTTCTTGGAATACAGAAGGCAATTTATTACTAGAATTCATGCTACACAAGACAACAATTACTAGAGACACCTATGCTTCAACAATGAAGAAATTATGTGATGCAATCAATGAGAAATGCTGTGTTGCTGCTTCACGAAAATGCACTAGCTCTTAAGTCTTGCTATCATGGAAAGTGGTTTTTTGGAGCTTATTCATCACAATACAGTCCAGACTGGACTCACAATGATTACTTTCTATTTGGGAACCTGAAGAAATTTCTGCTTGAGCAACGATTTCCAGCTGATAATGCAGTCAAAGGGGCAGTAAGAGGATTCTTGCAGCAGCAAGGAGTCTCCTTTAATTCTGAAGACATCCAATCACTCGAGGCAAAGTGAAATAAGTGTGTTGAAGTCAAGGAAGATTACATTGAAAAATGATGATATACATTTTTTTAGAATTTTTTTTTATATTCAGGTAAATACATTATTGAACCTCATATACGTAATGCTTTGTTTTGAATCAACTAGGAGCAGTGGGGTAACTAGAGTCATATAGGCCCTGGGACAAATTTTGGACCTGGGACCTACCACAACCACAATGGTTTTACTTTGATGTGTGGGCTCTGTGGGAATGCTAATGTTTATAATATACATAATTTATAATATATTTCCCCCCCCCTCAAAATGTGAGGGGATAGTTAGTATAGTTTTTTAAAATCCAGCTAAATGGTGGAAAGGCATTTTAATGGCTTCGCTTAATGCAAACCAGAAAAAATCTAGAATTTGGAACATCTAGAATAGGCAATCTTTGCCCACTCTTCCTTGCAGTAGCACTGCAAATCTACCAGATTGCGAGGGCATCTCCCTTGTCCAGCACCCTCTTCAGGTTAACCCACATATTTGCAATTAAATTCAGGTCTGGACTCTGACTGGGCAATTCCAAAAGTTTGATATTGTTTTGTCAAAGCCATTCTTTGGTTGGAAGGTTTGATTTTGGAGGTACAGTATACTTAGGGGCGCTGTCATGGTGAAATTCACCTTCATCTTCAGCTTTTTAGCAAAGGCCTATAGGTTTTGATGCAAAATTGATATATGTAACTGTTGATAATTCCTTCCATCTTGACTAAAGCCACAGATTCAGCTGCCAAAAGACAGCCTCAAAACATAATGCTGCCTCCGTCATGATTTATTGTGGGTTTGTTTTTCTTTTGGTGATGCACGGTGTTCGCTTTGTGGAAAACATACCTTTGGGTATGATTTTTCTTTTACATGACAAAAGCCTAGCATTTAACAGGGGTGTGTACACTTTTTATATCCACTGTATCTCTGCCCCGACATGTTACAAAATATAACAGGATAATTCACAAAATAGAAAATTAAATTATCCATGAGCTCACTCATCACGACTTTATCACATTTAACTTCCATGCAACTAAATAAATCAGATAGACATAGGGAACAACCTAATTGAAATTGCTAGTCAGCTAAACCCCAAATTTCAGTGGGATAGATTGATGATTTTACATAGGGAATTATACATGCTCAATCCGTCGTTTCCAGTGGAGATAAGTTGCTGCCGAGTTGTCTAGCATCGGCTTGTTTGCCTTATTCAATTTAAATTAACACGCATGCTTAGCCGAGCCTGACGTGCTGGTGTATAGTGAGCTCAGGAGTAATAACTGTGGGGTGATTTTACGTAACTGTGTCACATAGTTTTTTCGTATGTGGAATCGGGTAAAATGTTGAAGTCGCCAACATTTTATATAGATTTAAATCAAGAAATCAAATGACTAGATTTCACAAAGTAGTTTTCCAGCTACAAACTGTATACGTATATACACATATATACAACACATATATATAGAACAAACATCCTGTTATAATTTGGTGAGTAAACATATTTTAAAGATTGACAACCCTGCCTCTAGAGCGGGGAGTAGATTAATTATATTTACAGTAGCAATGAACAGATTTACATACATAATCTACTCAGTCACAAGGCCTGAAGAGTGACGCTGTCTGTTCATGGGAGAACGCGTGAGACAGAACTATGATGAATGAGAATAATTGTACGTACACCAAACAGATGTACAGTTGATTTATTGAAGTGAAGGAATGTGTAACACATCTAATTGGCTCAATTCTCCCGCATAAAATCATTTGCAAAACCCATACAACTGAAACACTAATCCCAGCCACAAAATCCAGCAGTGACAAGAGAGCGGGTTTATTACTGAAGTTTATTTTCATAACAAAAAAAAAATTGTACCCCTCAATCACCAGCATTCTTAATGAAAATTGAAATTATGATAGCAATATTAGCAAAATGTTGCAATTGATTGCATCCTTATAAATGATCATCAGACCCACTTTTACTGAATGCAATGGGAATTCTGATATGACTGCACATTTTTAACCCTTTTACCCCCAAGGGTGGTTTGCACGTTAATGACCAGGCCAATTTTTACAATTCTGACCGCTGTCCCACGGATCCCGGTGATTCTAACAAAGTTTTCTCATGACATATTGTACTTCATGATATTGGTAAAATTTCTTTGATATTACCTGCGTTTATTTGTGAAAAAAATGGAAATTTGGCGAAAATGTTGAAAATTTCGCAATTTTCCAACTTTGAATTTTTATGCAATTATATCACAGAGATATGTCACACAAAATACTTAATAAGTAACATTTCCCACATGTCTACTTTACATCAGCACAATTTTGGAACCAAAATTTTTTTTTGTTAGGGAGTTATAAGGGTTAAAAGTTGACCAGCAATTTCTCATTTTTACAACACCATTTTTTTTAGGGACCTGTTATGGACCTGGTGGTTAGGAGCACCCGGAACGACCTGATGGTTAAACTCACATAGGACAAGCTCTGGGAAGTGGGAGCTCTGCTGACCGCAACCCCTAATCCTATCACACAACTAGAAATAGCCGTGGAGCGTACCTAACTCTGCCTAGACGCCTCTTCACAGCCTAAGAGCTAACTAGCCCTAGAGATAGAAAATAAAGCCTACCTTGCCTCAGAGAAATTCCCAAAAGGAAAAGGCAGCCCCCCACATATATTGACTGTGAGTTAAGATGAAAGTCACAAACACAGAAATGAAACAGGTTTCAGCAAAGGGAGGCCAGACTTACTAAACAGACAGAGGATAGGAAAGGTATCTTTGCGGTCAGCACAAAAAACTACAAAAAAAAACACACAGAGTGTGCAAAAAGACCTCCGCACCGACTCACGGTGCGGCGGTGCCACTCTGCATCCCAGAGCTTCCAGCTTGCAAGGCAAAATCATGATAGCTAGCTGGACAAGGAAACAATGAACAAATAATTAACTAGCAGGGACTTAGCTTCTGCTGGAGTAGACAGGTCACCAGAAAGATCCAAGAGCGAACTGAACCAGTACAAGAACATTGACAGCTGGCATGGAGTAACGATCTAAGTGGAGTTAAATAGAGCAGCCAGCCAAAGAATAAACTACGTCACCTGTGGAAGGAACATCAGAAGCAGCAGCTCCACTCACAGCCACCAGAGGGAGTCCATGGACAGAACTCGCCGAAGTACCATTCATGACCACAGGAGGGAGTTCGATAACAGAATTCACAACAGGGACCACATCTCATTTGAAGTCATTTTGAGGGGTCTATATGATCGAAAATAACCATGTGTGATGCCATTCTAAAAACTGCACCCCTCAAGGTGCTCAAAACCACATTCAAGAAGTTTATTAACCCTTCAGGTGTTTTACAGGAATTTTTGGAATGTTTAAATAAAAATGAACATTTAATTCAGCTCCAATTTGTTTTATTTTACCAAGGGTAACAGGAGAAAATGGACCCCAAAATTGTTGTACAATTTGTCCTGAGTACGCTGATACCCCATATGTGGGGGTAAACCACTGTTTGGGCGCATGGGAGAGCTCGGAAGGGAAGGCGCGCCGTTTGACTTTTCAATGCAAAATTCACAGGAATTGAGATGAGTCGCCATGTTACATTTGGAGAGCCACTGATGTGCCTAAACATTGAAACCCCCCACAAGTGACACCATTTTGGAAAGTAGACCCCCTAAGGAACTTATCTAGATTTGTGGTGAGCACTTTGACCCACCAAGAGCTTCACAGAAGTTTATAATGCAGAGCCGTAAAAATAAAACAAAAATTTTTTCCCACAAAAATTATTTTTTAGCCCCCAGTTTTGCATTTTCCCAAGGGTAACAGGAAAAATTGGACCCCAAAAGTTGTTGTCCGATTTGTCCTGAGTACGCTGATACCCCATATGTTGGGGTAAACCCCTGTTTGGGCACACGGCAGAGCTCGGAAGGGAAGGAGTACTGTTGTACTTTTTCAACGCAGAATTGGCTGGAATTGAGATCGGACGCCATGTCGCGTTTGGAGAGCCCCTAGTGTGCCTAAACAGTGGAAACCCCCCAATTATAACAAACCCTAATCCAAATGCAGCGCCTCAGAGACCTGGTCGTTGCAGTATGATGCTCTGCCACTAAGGGGAGTGATGGTACGTCTGATGGCACTAAAAGAGTTCTCCTGACCAGGTATCACCAGAACACATTACACTTCACACTCCGGCCACTAGGGGGTCAAAAGGCTTTATTTATTGGGCCACTCCTCACACTGGTAAAACTAGGGGTTGGGGAGGAAGTTAGTTAGAAGCTGACTGGGTTGGATTCAGGCAACATCCCGTGGCAGGGGGTGTTGCAGGGAGAAGACACAGGGGGTCCCTGTCAGGCGTGGGAACCTGGCAGGTGCCTAGTGAACAGAGCAGAACATAATGGAACCGCGCCTGCACACCCCGCGGCGGTATCCAAGAGCGAAACACGAAGGGAAGGATATTGTGGAACAGTGTAAACGAGATCAAGCACAAAGGAGTACCAGTAGGAGTCGTGCCGTGAGACCGAGGCAACATCCTACTGAGGCGCGTAGCCGGTGGCCAGAACACCGCGGGAGTAACTGACTCTAGGCCTTACTTCGAACTCAGTTAATTATAGGTTGGCTGTCTCACCTAAACACCTACGAAGACATAGGGGGCAACAGTGGGAGAGGGGCGTCTCTAGGGTCCCAGAAGACCTCCAGGCCTTCCCGTCATACGGGTGCGTCCTAGCCATAACATACCTGGGGGACGTTGAACTAGAAAGATCTGGAACCAAAGAGAGAGAGAGCTGTAGAGAACGAACGAACGAGAACAGCAGTTGTGAGGACTATTCTGAATGCTCAGCAGGGTAGGACTACAACACACAAGCGCTAGTGGTAGGCAACGATTTCCATCTGGGAAGGAAACTCTGGATGTGCCCATCGGACCGGCCGGTCTCAGATAGCCCTGTTAAGCGTGCTCTGGATTGAGGATCCTGAAGTCTTCAGTAAAGAGGTAAAGAGACTGCAACCCTGTGTCCTCGTTATTGACTGCACCTCACACCATCACCATCCACCTTACTGGGAAGCCCTGGGGACATACTTCACCTGTGGGAAGGTATACCATCCAGCTGCCATTCCATCACCCCAGCGGACCCCACAGCAGCGTTGGTCACCCTGACCGAACACCACAGGTGGCATCACAAACCCCTGACAGACTGTACCACCTTTATTGGACACCCCTTAGCAGGGTCGCGGACCGGGTCTAGCCACCGTGACAGCCTCAGAACCGAACAAGAGAGGCCCGGTATCGAGAACGCGTGGCCCTGTGTCTGGGGGCGCTCCAACTTGGCGTCACGAACAGGATCCTACTTAAGCCTGAGAAGGAGGTCATGTGTGCCTTGGAACTGTGATTGAAACATGTTTGGACTGTGATTTATTGCAAAGACTGTGTATTGCTATTTGCCGCCAAGATTCCCACCAAAACCGCCGCCATTGCCGCGCCACGAGGAGCGCAAGAGAAGATGAAGGGCGTGGAAGTGAGCGTGGACAAGCTGAAGAGCGCGAATGACAATGGCAGCCCAGTCTAAATATTTCTGTGCCTTGAGGACGTGTCCGTCAGCGGCCGAGATCCGCCTCCTGATCCTCAGTGGAGGGCAGAGACAAAGGAAGTGAAACCACCCACGAAGGAGAGAGTGGGAAAAGGACAAGGAGGGAGAGGAAGTGAACCACGTGGGAGACGCCATGACAAACCGCCCGGGATCGGAGCGTGGGGTCGGAGCAGAGGACTCCCCCAGCTACCCAGAGAGATACCGCGGCCTGGCGTCACCTGTTGGCCCTGACTTCCTGCAGGCCGGAGTGGACGAGCTCATCGATCAACTCCGGCGGACGCAGCTGAGCACTGAGGCCGGGTGGAAGGAGACCGTCATCAGGGGCCTCACCAGTTGTCTGTCGGCAGCCTCGTGTGGGCCGGAGGGAGAAAGAAGTTCCAGCGCTCCGAAGCCAGAAAGAAAGGCCCTGCCGGAAAGTGAGATACTGCGAACAGAGATGACAACGCCACAGCGCAAGGCCCCGCAGTCAGCGTTCCAGATCCCAGCGGAGACGGAGCAGGCCGGCACCGAGGGACCGTATCTGAAGCAGGTATGAAGAACGACTCTGCCCCAGTGACAGAAAAGCTAATGGTAGGCCCCGTAGCAGCGCCACCTGCTGCCATGACTAAGACTAACTCTGAACTGACAAATCCTAATACTGCTACCACAGTGGGCATTATTGCCGCTACTGAACCTACTACCAAAACTGACATTCGAACCCAGATTATATCTAAAAGACCGATTAGTGACATTGATACCGCATCGGATGAGAAAAGAGATATGCAAAGCCATAAGACCCCCATCTGGAGTGAGGGAGCTCCTTATGTGGCACCTGGTAGCCACCAGTATCCAGCTGGGCTACCCCCTGAGTTACAGCACTAAACCTCGAATACCCGCAATTGTACATAGTTAACTGTTTCCTGCTTTTGCTGCTGCTTAAAACCCATCCAGGGTTATTCCTAAAAGGGGTCCCTTTGTTTACACGGGATCCCTATTGTTTATAGTTATTTTTCTATTTTTGCACAAGTTCATCATTGTTTAAAAGACTGCCGGATCATGAACAGTGAATGATTCAAAACTGTTTTGGATATAGTCTGCACCTTCTTAAAGGTGCTCCCTACTGGTTTTACAAGCGAAAGAAGACTTTGCGAAGATAATGCTTCTGGACATGACGCAGAAGGTCTTGCTTTCAGTGGACTTGCAGACAGAGAGAATCTGCACTACTTCCTAGAGACTTGGTTCCCTCTTAAAGGGAATGTTGACATGTTGCCTTAGAAAAGATCGAAACGTTAATAATGTTGAAAGTTAATAAAGTTTGATAATGTTAATAAAGATTGAGGACAGGAAAGCTTGAAGTGAACCCGTAGGGGTTAGAGAGAGTCCCCCTGAGAACCGTAGAATGATGGTCGGTACAATGACAGTAGGCCCAGCAAAGGAGCTAGGCGGTCCTGCATTGGTGAAGCTAGAACGGAAAGAAAAGTTGAGTTATTTATATAGTATTTTATAGTAGGCCTTTAGTGGGTTCAGCTTATACGCCCTTAAAGGAAAAGTTAAATTATTGTTCAGAGTTTGCACTTGGTAGAATACCCCGCTGGGTACTAAGAGTTATTTATAGTCAAAATGTTATTTAACCCCTTAGTGACAGAGCCAATTTGGTACTTAATGACCAGGCCAATTTTTGCAATTCTGACCTCTGTCACTTTATGAGGTTATAAATCTGGAACGCTTCAACGGATCCCGCTGATTCTGAGATTGTATTATCGTGACATATTGTACTTCACGTTAGTGGTAACATTTCTTCGATATTACTTGCGATTATTTATGAAAAAAAACGGAAATATGGCGAAAATTTTTAAAATTTTGCAATTTTCAAACTTTGTATTTTTATGCCCTTAAATCAGAGAGATATGTCACGAAAAATAGTTAATAAATAACATTTCCCACATGTCTACTTTACATCAGCACAATTTTGGAAACAAAATTTTTTTTTGTTAGGGAGTTATAAGGGTTAAAAGTTGACCAGCAATTTCTCATTTTTACAACACCATTTTTTTTTAGGGACCACATCACATTTGAAGTCATTTTGAGGGGTCTATATGATAGAAAATAATGAAGTATGACACCATTCTAAAAACTACACCCCTCAAGGCTCTCAAAACCACATTCAAGAAGTTTATTAACCCTTTACGTGCTTCACAGGAACTGAAACAATGTGGAAGGAAAAAATGAACATTTAACTTTTTTTTGCAAACATCTTAATTCAGAACCATTTTTTTTATTTTCACAAGTGTAAAAACAGAAATGTAACCATAAATTTTGTTATGCAATTTCTCCTGAATATGCCAATACCCCATATGTGGGGGTAAACCACTTTTTGGGCACACCGCAGAACTTAGAAGTGAAGGAGCGCCGTTTGACTTTTTCAATGCAGAATTGGCTGGAATTGAGATCGGACGCCATGTCACGTTTAAAGAGCCCCTGATGTGCATAAACAGTGGAAACTCCCCACAAGTGACACCATTTTGGAAACTAGACCCCTTAAGGAACTTATCTAGATGTGTGGTGAGCACTTTGAACCCCCAAGTGCTTCACAGAAGTTTATAACGTAGAGCTGTGAAAATAAAAAATCGCTTTTGTTTACACAAAAATGATCTTTTCGCCCACAAATTCTTATTTTCACAAGGGTAACAGGAGAAATTAGACCACAAAAGTTGTTGTGCGATTTCTCCTGAATACGTCGATACCCCATATGTGAGGGTAAACCACTGTTTGGGCGCACCGCAGAGCTTGGAAGTGAAGGAGCGCCGTTTTACTTTTTCAATGTAGAATTGGCTGGAATTGAGATTGGACGCCATGTCGCGTTTGGAGAGTCCCTGATGTGCCTAAACAGTGGAAACCCCCCACAAGTGACACCATTTTGGAAACTAGACCCCTTAAGGAACTTATCTAGATGTGTGGTGAGCACTTTGAACCCCCAAGTGCTTCACAGAAGTTTATAACGTAGAGCCGTGAAAATAAAAAATCGCTTTTGTTTACACAAAAATGATCTTTTCGCCCACAAATTCTTATTTTCACAAGGGTAACAGGAGAAATTAGACCACAAAAGTTGTTGTGCGATTTCTCCTGAATACGTCGATACCCCATATGTGAGGGTAAACCACTGTTTGGGCGCACCGCAGAGCTTGGAAGTGAAGGAGCGCCGTTTTACTTTTTCAATGTAGAATTGGCTGGAATTGAGATTGGACGCCATGTCGCGTTTGGAGAGTCCCTGATGTGCCTAAACAGTGGAAACCCCCCACAAGTGACACCATTTTGGAAACTAGACCCCTTAAGGAACTTATCTAGATGTGTGGCGAGCACTTTGAACCCCCATGTGCTTCACAGAAGTTTATAACGTAGAGCCGTGAAAAAAAAAAATTGCATTTTTTCTACAAAAATTATCTTTTTGCCCACAAATTTTTATTTTCACAAGGGTAACAGGAGAAATTAGACCACTAAAGTTGTTGGGCAATTTCTCCTGAGTACGTCGATACCCAATATGTGGGGATAAACCACTGTTTGGGCGCACTGCAGAGCTTGGAAGAGAAAGAGTGCCGTTTTACTTTTTCAATGTAGAATTGGCTGGAATTGAGATCGGACTCCATGTCGCGTTTGGAGAGCCCCTGATGTGCCTAAACAGTAGAAATCCCCCACAAGTGACCCCATTTTGGAAACTAGACCCCCCATGGAACTTATCTAGATGTGTGGTGAGAACCTTGAATGCCCAAGTGCTTCACAGAAGTTTATAATGCAGAGCCGTGAAAATAAAAAATTTTTTTTTTTTCCACAAAAAAGATTTTTTAGCCCCCAAGTTTTTATTTTCACAAGGGTAACAAGAGAAATTGGACCCCAAAAGTTGTTGTCCAATTTGTCCTGAGTATGCTGGTACCCCATATGTGGGGGTAAACCACTGTTTGGGCGCACGGCAGAGCTCGGAAGGAAGGAGCGCCTTTTTGGAATGCAGACTTTGATAGAATGGTCTGTGGGCATTATGTTGCGATTGCAGAGCCCCTGATGTACCTAAACTGTAGTAACCCCCCACAAGTGACCCCATTTTGGAAACTAGACCCCCCAAGGAACTTATCTAGATGTGTGGTGAGAACTTTGAATGCCCAAGTGCTTCACAGAAGTTTAGAATGCAGAGTCGTGAAAATAAAAAATATTTTTTTTTTCCACAAAAAAGATTTTGTAGCCCCCAAGTTTTTATTTTCACAAGGGTAACAAGAGAAATTGGACCCCAGAAGTTGTTGTCCAATTTATCCCGAGTACGCTGATGCCCCATATGTGGGGGTAACCCACTGTTTGGGCGCACGGCAGAGCTCAGAAGGGAGGGAGCACCATTTGACTTTTTGAGCGCAAAATTGGCTGTCGTGTTTGGAGACCCCCTGATATACCTAAACAGTGGAAACCCCCCAATTCTAGCTCCAACCCTAACCCCAACACACCCCTAACCCTAATCCCAACCTGATCCATAATCCTAATCACTAACCCTAACCATAATCACAACCCTTACCCCAAAACAACCCTAATGTCAACCCTAACCATAACCCTAATCAAAACCCTAAATCCAACACACCCCTAATCCTAATCTCAACCCTAACCTCAAACCTAACCCTAATCCCAATACACCCCTAATCACAACCCTAACCTTAACCCTAATCCCAAACCTAACCCTAATCCCAAGCGTAACCCTAATGCCAACCCTAACCCTAATACCAACCCTAATCCAAACCCTAACCCTAATCCCAGCTCTAACCCTAACTTTAGCCCCAACCCTAGGCCTAACTTTAGCCCCAACCCTAACCCTAGCCCTAAGGCTACTTTCACACTTGCGTCGTTTGGCATTCCGTCGCAATCCGTCGTTTTGGACAAGAAACGGATCCTGCAAATGTGCCCGCAGGATGCGTTTTTTGCCCATAGACTTGTATTGCCGACGGATCGTGACGGATGGCCACACGTCGCGTCCGTCGTGCACTGGATCAGTTGTGTTTTGGCAGAGCGTCGGCACAAAAAAACGTTCAATGAAACGTTTTTTTGTACGTCGCATCCGCCATTTCTGACCGCGCATGCGTGGCCGTAACTCCGCCCCCTCCTCCCCAGGACATAGATTGGGCAGCGGATGCGTTGAAAAACTACAGCTGCTGCCCACGTTGTGCACAATTTTCACAACGTGCGTCGGTATGTCGGGCCGACGCATTGCGACGGCCCCGTACCGACGTAAGTGTGAAAGAAGCCTAACCCTAAATTTAGCCCCAACCCTAACCCTAAATTTAGCCCCAACCCTAGCCCTAACCCTAGCCCTAACCTAGCCCTAACCCTACCCCTAGCCTTAACCCTAGCCCTACCCCTAACCCTACCCCTAACCCTACCCCTAACCCTACCCCAAACCCTACCCCTACCCCTAACCCTACCCCTAACCCTACCCCTAACCCTAACCCTACCCCTAACCCTACCCCTAACCCTACCCCTACCCCTAACCCTACCCCTAACCCTACCCCTAACCCTAACTCTACCCCTAACCCTACCCCTAACCCTACCCCTACCCCTAACTTTAACCCTACCCCTAACCCTACCCCTAACCCTACCCCTAACCCTACCCCTAACCCTAATTTTAGCCCCAACTGCTGTTCTCCTGCCGGCCGGCAGATGGAGACAGATGGCGGGCGCACTGGGCATGCGTCCGCCATGTTCTTCTGCCGGCGGCCAGGAGGAGCAGCAAGAGGATCCAGGGACCTAGGTGAGTATGCTAGGGTCCCCGAATCCTCCTATTTCTCTGTCCTCTGATGTGCGATCACATCAGAGGACAGAGAATTACACTTTACTTTTTTTTTTTTTTTTTTGCGGTCGCCGGTAAACAGTTAATTACCGGCGATCGCAAAACAGGGGTCGGTAATACCGACCCCGATCATGCTCTTTGGGGTCTCGGCTACCCCCGGCAGTCGAGACCCCAAAGATTCTCCCGGTGCCGGCCGGCGGGCGCACTGCGCATGCGCCCGCCATTTTGAAGATGGCGGCGCCCACTGGGAGACACGAGGAGCATCGGGGGAGCTAGGTGAGTATTGGGGGGCCACCTGGGACCCCTTTTCTCTGTCCTCCGATGTGCGATCACATCGGAGGACAGAGAAATTAAAAAGAGATTGCGATTTTTTTTTTTTTTGCAATCGCCGGTAAACGGTTAATTACCGGCGATCGCAAATGCGGGGTGGGTTAAAACCCCCCCGAATCATGTTCTCTGGGGTCTCGGCTACCCTCGGCAGCCGAGACCCCCGAGAAAATCGGCCTCTGGGGGGCGCTATTGACTTTTTCCACAGCGCCGTTAATTAACGGCGCTGTGGTTTAAGTACCCTTAGCGGCCGCCGTTAAAAGGCGTATCGGCGGTCGCTAAGGGGTTAAAAATATTTAACCTTGTTTTTGTTTGTAACGTTCAAGTGTCCTCACCTCCCATACTGGGAAGCATTGTTCTATTTACTTGTTTTAAGCATTTCAAAATTTTGTATGTCTTTTGCTGCAATGTATTGTTGTTCTTCTTCCCAGTCCAGGAGTACTGGATTTAACCCCTTCATGACCCAGCCTATTTTGACCTTAAAGACCTTGCCGTTTTTTGCAATTCTGACCAGTGTCCCTTTATGAGGTAATAACTCAGGAACGCTTCAACGGATCCTAGCGGTTCTGAGATTGTTTTTTCGTCACATATTGGGCTTCATGTTAGTGGTAAATTTAGGTCAATAAATTCTGCGTTTATTTGTGATAAAAACGGAAATTTGGCGAAAATTTTGAAAATTTTGCAATTTTCACATTTTGAATTTTTATTCTGTTAAACCATAGAGTTATATGACACAAAATAGTTAATAAATAACATTTCCCACATGTATACTTTACATCAGCACAATTTTGGAAACAAAAATTTTTTTTGCTAGGAAGTTATAAGTGTTAAAATTTGACCAGCGATTTCTCATTTTTACAACGAAATTTACAAAACCATTTTTTTTAGGGACCACCTCACATTTGAAGTCAGTTTGAGGCATCTATATGGCTGAAAATACCCAAAAGTGACACCATTCTAAAAACTGCACCCCTCAAGGTACTCAAAACCACATTCAAGAAGTTTATTAACCCTTCAGGTGCTTCACAGCAGCAGAAGCAACATGGAAGGAAAAAATGAACATTTAACTTTTTAGTCACAAAAATTATATTTTAGCAACAATTTTTTTATTTTCCCAATGGTAAAAGGAGAAACTGAACCACGAAAGTTGTTGACCAATTTGTCCTGAGTATGCTGATACCTCATATGTGGGGGTAAACCACTGTTTGGGCGCACGGCAGGGCTTGGAAGGGAAGGAGCGCCATTTGACTTTTTCAATGAAAAATTGGCTCCACTCTTTAGCGGACACCATGTCACGTTTGGAGAGCCCCCGTGTGCCTAAAAATTGGAGCTCCCCCAAAAGTGACCCCATTTTGGAAACTAGACGCCCCAAGGAACTTATCTAGATGCATAGTGAGCACTTTGAACCCCCAAGTGCTTCACAAATTGATCCGTAAAAATGAAAAAGTACTTTTTTTTTCCACAAAAAAATTCTTTTAGCCTCAATTTTTTTCATTTTCACATGGGCAACAGGATAAAATGGATCCTAAAATTTGTTGGGCAATTTCTCCTGAGTACACCAATACCTCACATGTGGGGGTAAACCACTGTTTGGGCAAATGGTAAGGCTCGGAAGGGAAGGAGCGCCATTTGACTTTTTGAATGAAAAATTATCTCCATCGTTAGCGGACACCATGTCGCGTTTGGAGAGACCCTGTGTGCCTAAACATTGGCGCTCCCCCACAAGTGACCCCATTTTGGAAACTAGACCCCCCAAGGAACTTATCTAGATGCCTAGTGAGCACTTTAAACCCTCAGATGCTTCACAAATTGATCTGTAAAAATGAAAAAGTACTTTTTTTTCACAAAAAAATTCTTTTCGCCTCAATTTTTTCATTTTGACAAGGGCAATAGGATAAAATGGATCATAAAATTTGTTGGGCAATTTCTCCTGAGTACGACGATACCTCATATGTGGGGGTAAACCACTGTTTGGGCACTCGGCAGGGCTCGGAAGGGAAGGCGCGCCATTTGACTTTTTAAATGGAAAATTAGCTCCAATTGTTAGCGGACACCATGTCGCGTTTGGAGAGCCCCTGTGTGCCTAAACATTGGAGCTTCCCCACAAGTGACCCCATTTTGGAAACTAGACCCCCCAAGGAACTTATCTAGATGCATATTGAGCACTTTAAACCCCCAGGTGCCTCACAGAAGTTTATAACGCAGAGCCATGAAAATAAAAAATAATTTTTCTTTCCTCAAAAATGATTTTTTAGCCTGGAATTTCCTATTTTGCCAAGGGTAATAGGAGAAATTGGACCCCAAATGTTGTTGTCCAGTGTGTCCTGAGTACACTGATACCCAATATGTGGGGGTAAACCACTGTTTGGGCGCACGGCAGGGCTCGGAAGGGAAGGCACGCCATTTGGCTTTTTAAATGGAAAATTAGCTCCAATCATTAGCGGACACCATGTCACGTTCGGAGAGCCCCTGTGTGCCTAAACATTGGAGATCCCCCAGAAATGACCCCATTTTGGAAAC
This sequence comes from Ranitomeya imitator, assembly GCF_032444005.1. NCBI lineage: Eukaryota > Metazoa > Chordata > Amphibia > Anura > Dendrobatidae > Ranitomeya > Ranitomeya imitator. Next base: position 589,987,872 of record NC_091283.1, read on the forward strand.
TAGACCCCCAAAGGAACTAATCTAGATGTGTGGTGAGGACTTTGAACCCCCAAGTGCTTCACAGAAGTTTATAACGCAGAGCCATGAAAATAAAAAAAAAAATTATTTTCTCAAAAATGATCTTTTAGCCTGCAATTTTTTATTTTCCCAAGGGTAACAGGAGAAATTTGACCGCAAAAGTTGTTTTCCAGTTTCTCCTGAGTACGCTGATACCCCATATGTGGGGGTAAACCACTGTTTGGGCACATGCCGGGGCTCGGAAGTGAAGTAGTGACGTTTTGAAATGCAGACTTTGCAGGAATGCTCTGTGGGCGTCACGTTGCGTTTGCAGAGCCCCTGATGTGGCTTAAAGGCCCCTTCACATCAAGCGACGCTGCAGCGATACCGACAACGATCCGGATCGCTGCAGCGTCGCTGTTTGGTCGCTCACAGACCGCTCTCCAGCGACCAACGATGCCGGTAACCAGGGTAAACATCGGGTAACTAAGCGCAGGGCCGCGCTTAGTAACCCGATGTTTACCCTGGTTACCATCCTAAAAGTAAAAAAAACAAACACTACATACTTACCTACAGCCGTCTGTCCTCCAGCGCTGTGCTCTGCTCTCCTCCTGTACTGTCTGTGTGAGCACAGCGGCCGGAAAGCAGAGCGGTGACGTCACCGCTCTGCTTTCCGGCTGACCGACGCTCACAGCCAGTACAGGAGGAGTGCAGAGCACAGCGCTGGAGGACAGACGGCTGTAGGTAAGTATGTAGTGTTTGTTTTTTTTACTTTTATGATGGTAACCAGGGTAAACATCGGGTTACTAAGCGCGGCCCTGCGCTTAGTTACCCGATGTTTACCCTGGTTACCAGTGAAGACATCGCTGGATCGGTGTCACACACGCCGATCCAGCGATGTCAGCAGGAGTCCAGTGACGAAATAAAGTTCTGGACTTTATTCAGCGACCAACGATCTCCCAGCAGGGGCCTGATCGTTGGTCGCTGTCACACATAGCGATTTCATTAACAATATCGTTGCTACGTCACAAAAAGCAACGATATCGTTAACAATATCGTTATGTGTGAAGGTACCTTAACAGTAGAAACCCCCCACAAGTGACCCCATTTTTGAAACTACACCACCAAAGGAACTTATCTAGATGTGTGATGAGCACTTTGAACCTCCAAGTGCTTCACAGAAGTTTATAATGCAGAGCCGTGAAAATAATAAATACGTTTTCTTTCCTCAAAAATAATTATTTAGCCCAGAATTTTTTAATTTTCCCAAGGGTAACAGGAGAAATTTGACCCCAATATTTGTTGTCCAGTTTCTCCTGAGTACGGTAATACCCCATATGTGGGGGTAAACTACTGTTTGGGCACATGCCGGGGCTCGGAATTGAAGTAGTGACGTTTTGAAATGCAGACTTTGATGGAATGCTCTGCGGGCGTCATGTTGCGTTTGCAGAGCCCCTGATGTGGCTAAACAGTAGAAACCCCCCACAAGTGACCCCATTTTGGAAACTAGACCCCGAAAGGAACTTATCTAGATGTGTGGTGAGCACTTTGAACCCCCAAGTGCTTCATAGAAGTTTATAATGCAGAACCGTGAAAATAATAAATACGTTTTCTTTCCTCAAAAATACTTATTTAGCCCAGAATTTTTTATTTTCCCAAGGGTTTCAGGAGAAATTGGACCCCAAAAGTTGTTTTCCAGTTTCTCCTGAGTACGCTGATACCCCATGTGTGGGGGTAAACCACTGTTTGGGCACACGTCGGGGCTCAGAAGGGAAGTAGTGACTTTTGAAATGCAGACTTTGATGGAATGGTCTGCGGTCGTCACGTTGCGTTTGCAGAGCCCCTGGTGTGCCTAAACAGTAGAAACCCCCCACAAGTGACCCCATTTTAGAAACTAGACCCCCCAAGGAACTTATCTAGATATGTGGTGAGCACTTTGAACCCCCAAGTGCTTCACAGACGTTTACCACGCAGAGCCGTGAAAATAAAAAATCATTTTTCTTTCCTCAAAAATGATGTTTTAGCAAGCATTTTTTTATTTTCACAAGGGTAACAGGAGAAATTGGACCCCAGTAATTGTTGCCCAGTTTATCCTGAGTATGCTGGTACCCCATATGTGGGGGTAAACCACTGTTTGGGCACACGTCGGGGCTCGGAATTGAGGGAGCACCATTTGACTTTTTGAATACGAGATTGGCTGGAATCAATGGTGGCGCCATGTTGCGTTTGGAGACCCCTGATGTGCCTAAACAGTGGTAACCCCTCAATTCTACCTCCAACACTAACCCCAACACACCCCTAACTCTAACCCCAACTGTAGCCATAACCCTAATCACACCCCTAACCACAACCCTAATTCCAACCCTAACCCTAAGGCTATGTGCCCACGTTGCGGATTCGTGTTAGATTTTTCAGCATCATTTTTGAAAAATCCGCGGGTAAAAGGCACTGCGTTTTACCTGCGTATTTTCCGCGGATTTCCAGTGTTTTTTGTGCGGATTTCACCTGCGGATTCCTATTGAGGAATAGGTGTAAAACGCTGCGGAATCCGCACAAAGAATTGACATGCTGCGGAAAATACAACGCAGCGTTTCCGCGTGGTATTTTCCGTACCATGGGCACAGCGGATTTGGTTTTCCATGGTAATGTAAATCTGATGGAACACTGCTGCGAATCCGCAGCGGCCAATCCGCTGCGGATCCGCAGCCAAATCCGCACCGTGTGCACATAGCCTAATTCTAAAGGTATGTGCACACGCTGCAGAAAACGCTGCGGATCCGCAGCAGTTTCCCATGAGTTTACAGTTCAATGTAAACCTATGGGAAACAAAAATCGCTGTACACATGCTGCGGAAAAACTGCACGGAAACGCAGCGGTTTACATTCCGCAGCATGTCACTTCTTTGTGCGGATTCCGCAGCGGTTTTACAACTGCTCAAATAGAAAATCGCAGTTGTAAAACCGCAGTGAAATGCACAGAAAAAACGCGGTAAATCCGCCATAAATCCGCAGCGGTTACCACTGCGGATTTATCAAATCCGCAGCGGAAAAATCCGCAGAGGACCAGAATACGTGTGCACATACCGAAACCCTAACCCTAGCCCTAACCCTAGCCCTAACCCTAGCCCTAACCCTAACCCTAGCCTTAACCCTAACCCTAACCCTACCCCTAACCCTAACCCTAGCCCTAACCCTACCCCTAACAATAACCCTACCCCTAACCCTAGCCCTAACCCTAGCCCTAACCCTAACCCTACCCCTAACCCTACCCCTAACCCTAACCCTAGCCCAAACCCTATTCTAACATTAGTGGAAAAAAAAAATCTTTATTTTTTTTATTGTCCCTACCTATGGGGGTGACAAAGGGGTGGGGGGGTCATTTATTATTTTTTTTATTTTGATCACTGAGATAGATATCTCAGTGATCAAAATGCACTTTGGAACGAATCTGCCGGCCGGCAGATTCGGCGGGCGCACTGCGCATGCGCCCGCCATTTTGGTAGATGGCGGCGCCCAGGGAGAAGACGGACGGACCCCGGCAGGATCGGTAAGTATGATGGGGTGGGGGGGAGCACGGGGGGGGGGATCGGAGCATGGGGGGGTGGATCGGAGCGCGGGAGGGGTGGAACGGAGCACGGGGGGGTGGAATGGAGCACGGGGGGGTGGAACGGAGCACGGGGGGTGGATCGGAGTGCAGGGGGGGGTGATTGGAGCACGGGGAGGGTGATTGGAGCACGGGGGGAGTGGACAAGAGCACGGGGGGAGCCGGAGCACAGGACGGAGGGGAATGGAGCAGTGTACCGGACAGATCGGAGGGCTGGGGGGGCGATCGGTGGGGTGGGGTGGGGGCACATTAGTGTTTCCAGCCATGGCCGATGATATTGCAGCATCGGCCATGACTGGATTGTAATATTTCACCAGTTATAATAGGTGAAATATTACAAATCGCTCTGATTGGCAGTTTCACTTTCAACAGCCAATCAGAGCGATCGTAGCCACGGGAGGGTGAAGCCACCCCTCCTGGGCTAAACTACCACTTCTCCTGTCCCTGCAGATTGGGTGAAATGGGAGTTAACCCATTCACCCGATCTGCAGGGACGCGATCTTTCCATGATGCCACATAGGCGTCATGGGTCGGATTGGCACCGACTTTCATGACGCCTACGTGGCGTCATGGGTCGGGAAGGGGTTAACCGGGGGGGAGTGCAGCGCCCCAGAGACCTGGTCGTTGCAGTATGATGCTCTGCCACTAAGGGGAGTGATGGTACGTCTGATGGCACTAAAAGAGTTCTCCTGACCAGGTATCACCAGAACACATTACACTTCACACTCCGGCCACTAGGGGGAGCAAAAGGCTTTATTTATTGGGCCACTCCTCACACTGGTAAAACTAGGGGTTGGGGAGGAAGTTAGTTAGAAGCTGACTTGGTTGGATTCAGGCAACATCCCGTGGCAGGGGGTGTTGCAGGGAGAAGACACAGGGGGGTCCTTGTCAGGCGTGGGAACCTGGCAGGTGCCTAGCGAACAGAGCAGAACGTAACGGAACCGTGCCTGCACACCCCGCGGCGGTATCCAAGAGAGAGACAGGAAGGGAAGGATATTGTGGAACAGTGTAAACGAGATCAAGCACAAAGGAGTACCAGTAGGAGTCGTGCCGTGAGACCGAGGCAACATCCTACTGAGGCGCGTAGCCGGTGGCCGGAACACTGCGGGAGTAACTGACTCTAGGCCTTACTTCGAACTCCGCAGGACAGTTAATTATAGGTTGGCTGTCTCACCTAAACACCTACGAAGACATAGGGGGCAACAGTGGGAGAGGGCCGTCTCTAGGGTCCCGGAAGACCTCCAGGCCTTCCCGTCATACGGGTGCGTACTAGCTATAACATACCTGGGGGACGTTGAACTAGAAAGATCTGGAACCAAAGAGAGAAAGAGCTGTAGAGAACGAACGAACGAGAACAGCAGTTGTGAGGACTATTCCGAATGCTCAGCAGGGTAGGACTACAACACACAGGCGCTAGTGGTAGGCAACGATTTCCATCTGCGAAGGAAACTCTGGATGTGCCCATCGGACCGGCCGGTCTCAGATAGCCCTGTTAAGCGTGCTCTGGATTGAGGATCCTGAAGTCTTCACTAAAGAGGTAAAGAGACTGCAACCCTGTGTCCTCGTTATTGACTGCACCTCACACCATCACCATCCACCTTACTGGGAAGCCCTGGGGACATACTTCACCTCTGGGAAGGTATACCATCCAGCTGCCATTCCATCACCCAGCGGACCCCACAGCAGCGTCGGTCACCCTGACCGAACACCACAGGTGTCGTCACGAACCCCTGACAGACTGTACCACCTTTTTTGGACGCCCCTTAGCAGGGTCGCGGACCGGGTCTAGCCACCGTGACAGCCTCAGAACCGAACAAGAGAGGCCCGGTACTGAGAACTCATGGCCCTGTGTCTGGGGGAGCTCTACAAACACACCCCTAACCCTAATCTCAACGGTAACCCTAACCACACCCCTAACCCTGACACACCCCTAACCCTAATCCCAACCCTATTCCCAACCGTAAATGTAATCCAAACCCTAACCCTAACTTTAGCCCCAACCCTAACCCTAACTTTAGCCCTAACCTTAACTTTAGCCCCAACCCTAACTGTAGCCTTAACCCAAGCCCCAACCCTAACCCTAGCCCTAACCCTAACCCTAACCCTAGCCCTAGCTCTAACCCTAACCCTAGCCCTAATGGGAAAATGGAAATAAATACATTTTTTAAATTTTTTAATTTTTCCCTAACTAAGGGGGTGATGAAGGGGGGTTTGATTTACTTTTATAGCGGGTTTTTTAGCGGATTTTTAGGATTGGCAGCCGTCACACACTGAAAGATGCTTTTTATTGCAAAAAATATTTTTTGCGTTACCACATTTTGAGAGCTATAATTTTTCCATATTTGGGTCCACAGAGTCATGTGAGGTCTTGTTTTTTGAGGGACGAGTTGACGTTTTTATTGGTAACATTTTTGGGCACGGGACATTTTTTGATCGCTTTTTATTCCGATTTTTGTAAGGCAGAATGACCAAAAACCAGCTATTCATGAATTTCTTTTGGGGGAGGCGTTTATACCTTTAATTTATTTTTATTTTTTATTTTTATTTTTATTATATTTATTATATTATATTTATTATATTTATTTATTATAAATTTATATACCGTATATACTCGAGTATAAGCCGACCAGAGTATAAGCCGACCCCCCTACTTTTGCCACAAAAAACTGGGAAAACTTATTGACTCGAGTATAAGCCTAGGGTAGGAAATGCAGCAGCTACTGGTAAATTTCAAAAATAAAAATAGATGCTCCTTACCGTTCATTATTGCCCCATATATGCTCCATATACAACTGTGCTATATAGAATGCTCTGCACCGTTCATTATGGCCCATAGATGCTCCACATAAAGCTGTGCCATATGGAATGCTTTATACCGTTCATTATGGCCCCATAGATGCTCCATAGAAAGCTATGCCATATATATTTTGCTCTGCACCATTGATTATGGCCCCATAGATGCTCCTTATAAAGCTGTGCCCCATATATATTGCTCTGCACCGTTGATTATGGCCCCATAGATGCTCCTTATAAAGCTGTGCCCCATATATATTGCTCTGCACCGTTGATTATGGCCCCATAGATGCTCCTTATAAAGCTGTGCCCCATATATATTGCTCTGCACCATTGATTATGGCCCCATAGATGCACCTTATAAAGCTGTGCCCCATATATATTGCTCTGCACCATGAATTATGGCCCCATAGATGCTCCTTATAAAGCTGTGCCCCATATATATTGCTCTGCACTGTTGATTATGGCCCCATAGATGCTCCTTATAAAGCTGTGCCCCATATGTAATGCTCTGCACCATTGATTATGGCCCCATAGATGCTCCTTATAAAGCTGTGCCCCATATATATTGCTCTGCATCGTTGATTATGGCCCCATAGATGCTGCTTATAAAGCTGTGCCCCATATATAATGCTCTGCACCATTGATTATGGCCCCATAGATGCTCCTTATAAAGCTGTGCCATATATAATGTTCTGCACCGTTGATTATGGCCCCATAGATGCTCCATATATAATGCTGTGCCATATAGAATGCTGCTGGTGCTGCAATAAAAATAAAAAAAAATCACATACTCACCTCTCTTGCTCAGGACGCCGGCGCTTTCAATATTTACCTGCTCCTCGTGCGGCTCCGTCTCCAGCACTGACGCTCAGCAGAGGGCGCGCACTGACTACGACACCACACCCTCTAACCTGAGCGTCACAGCCAGGAGACGCTGCAGACGGAGCCGCACCCGAGCGAGGAGCAGGTAAATATCGCGCAGCGCTGCGCTCCCCGTATACTTACCTGCTCCTGGCGCGGTCCCTGCAGTCCCTGGCTTCCCCGGCGCTGCAGCTTCTTCCTGTAATTGAGCGGTCACAGTTACCGATCATTTACAGCAATGAATATGCGGCTCCACCCCTATGGGAGGTGGAGCCGCCTATTCATTTCCGTAATGAGCGGTCCCATGTGACCACTCAGTACAGGAAGAATCTGCAGCGCCGGGGAAGCCGGGACGGCAGGGACCGCGCCGCAGCAGGTAAGTATAACTACACAGCCCCCGCTCCCCCTCACCTGCAGACCCCCGGGTATATGACTCGAGTATAAGCCGAGAAGGGGACTTTCAGCCCAAAAAAATGGGCTGAAAATCTCGGCTTATACTCGAGTATATACAGTATATATAATTTATTATAAATTATTTATTTATATATTTATTATATATTTATTAGATTCACCAAACAAGAGAAAAGCGTATGCACAAAGATTGGGATCACCACAATAATACAACAATAGTACACCAAATACAACTTTATTAAGGGAACTTTTCTAAAGTTCCCTTAATAAAGTTGTATTTGGTGGACTATTGTTGTATTATTGTGGTGATCCCAATCTTTGTGCATACACTTTTCTCTTGTTTGGTGTTTTGCTATATGTCGTATGCAGGTGGTGATCCCCTAAAAACGAATTATATATACAGATGGTGCCCGCTCATTAAGTGTGTTTTTGATATTTATTAGATTCATCATCATGGCCCCATCATACTGTGTATAAGGAAGCTGTGGCCCCATCATACTGTGTATAAGGAAGCTGTGGCCCCATCATACTGTGTATAAGGAAGCTGTGGCCCCATCATACTGTGTATAAGGAAGCTGTGGCCCCATCATACTGTGTATAAGGAAGCTGTGGCCCCATCATACTGTGTATAAGGAAGCTGTGGCCACATCCAACTGTGCACAGGAGAACTGTGAGGGACATCATACTGTTTGACGGAAGCTGCGGGCCCATCATACTGTTTATAATGGAGCTGCGGGCTCATCATACTGTGTATATGGGAGCTGCGGGCCCATCATACTGTGTATAAGGGAGCTGTGGGCTCATCATACTGTGTATAAGGGAGCTGCAGGCTCATCATACTGTGTACAAAGGAGCTGCAGGCCCATCATACTGTGTATAAGGGAGCTGCGGGCCCATCCTACTGTGTATAAGGGAGCTGCGGGCCCATCATACTGTGTATAAGGGAGCTGCAGGCCCATCATACTGTTTATAAGGGAGCTGTGGCCCCATCATACTGTGTATAAAGAAGCTGTGGCCTCATCATACTGTGTATAAGGAAGCTGTGGCCACATCACACTGTGTATAGGGGAGCTGTGGCCCCATCATACTGTGTATAAGAAAGCTGTGGCCACATCATACTGTGTACAGGAGAACTGTGAGGGACATCATACTGTTTGACGGAAGCTGCGGGCCCATCATACTGTTTATAAGGGAGCTGCGGGCTCATCATACTGTGTATATGGGAGCTGCGGGCCCATCATACTGTGTATAAGGGAGCTGCGGGCTCATCATACTGTGTATAAGGGAGCTGCGGGCCCATCATACTGTGTATAAGGGAGCTGCGGGCCCATCATACTGTGTATAAGGGAGCTGTGACCCCATCATACTGTGTATAAAGAAGCTGTGGCCTCATCATACTGTGTATAAGGAAGCTGTGGCCACATCATACTGTGTATAGGGGAGCTGTGGCCCCATCATACTGTGTATAAGAAAGCTGTGGCCACATCATACTGTGTACAGGAGAACTGTGAGGGACATCATACTGTTTGACGGAAGCTGCGGGCCCATCATACTGTTTATAAGGGAGCTGCGGGCTCATCATACTGTGTATATGGGAGCTGTGGGCCCATCATACTGTGTATACGGGAGCTGTGGGCCCATCATACTGTGTATAAGGAAGCTGTGGCCCCATCATACTGTGTATAAGGAAGCTGTGGCCCCATCATACTGTGTATAAGGAAGCTGTGGCCCCATCATACTGTGTATAAGGAAGCTGTGGCCCCATCATACTGTGTATATGGAAGCTGTGGCCACATCATACTGTGCACAGGAGAACTGTGAGGGACATCATACTGTTTGACGGAAGCTGCGGGCCCATCATACTTTTTATAATGGAGCTGCGGGCTCATCATACTCTGGATATGGGAGCTGCGGGCCCATCATACTGTGTATAAGGGAGCTGTGGGCTCATCATACTATGTATTAGGGAGCTGCGGGCTCATCATACTGTGTATAAAGGAGCTGCGGGCCTATCATACTGTGTATAACGGAGCTGCGGGCCCATCATACTGTGTATAAGGAAGCTGCGGGCCCATCATACTGTGTATAAGGGAGCTGCAGGCCCATCATACTGTGTATAAGGGAGCTGTGGCCCCATCATACTGTGTATAAAGAAGCTGTGGCCACATCATACTGTGTATAAGGAAGCTGTGGCCACATCATACTGTGTATAGGGGAGCTGTGGCCCCATCATACTGTGTATAAGAAAGCTGTGGCCACATCATACTGTGTACAGGAGAACTGTGAGGGACATCATACTGTTTGACGGAAGCTGCGGGCCCATCATACTGTTTATAAGGGAGCTGCGGGCCCATCATACTGTGTATAAGGAAGCTCTGGCCCCATCATACTGTGTATAAGGAAGCTGTAGCCCCATCATACTGTGTATAAGGAAGCTGTGGCCCCATCATACTGTGTATAAGGAAGCTGTGGCCCGATCATACTGTGTATAAGGAAGCTGTGGCCCCATCATACTGTGTATAAGGATGGTGTGGCCCCATCATACTGTGTATAAAGAAGCTGTGGCCCCATCATACTGTGTATAAGGAAGCTGTGGCCCCATCATACTGTGTATATGGAAGCTGTGGCCACATCATACTGTGTATAAGGAAGCTGTGGCCACATCATACTGTGTATAAGGGAGCTGCAGGCCCATCATACTGGGTATAAGGGAGCTGTGGCCCCATCATACTGTGTATAAAGAAGCTGTGGCATCAACATACTGTGTATAAGGAAGCTGTGGCCACATCATACTGTGTATAGGGGAGCTGTGGCCCCATCATACTGTGTATAAGAAAGCTGTGGCCACATCATACTGTGTACAGGAGAACTGTGAGGGACATCATACTGTTTGACGGAAGCTGCGGGCCCATCATACTGTTTATAAGGGAGCTGCGGGCCCATCATACTGTGTATAAGGAAGCTGTGGCCCCATCATACTGTGTATAAGGAAGCTGTGGCCCCATCATACTGTGTATAAGGAAGCTGTGGCCCCATCATACTGTATATAAGGAAGCTGTGGCCCCATCATACTGTGTATAAGGAAGCTGTGGCCCCATCATACTGTGTATAAGGAAGCTGTGGCCACATCATACTGTGCACAGGAGAACTGTGAGAGACATCATACTGTTTGACGGAAGCTGCGGGCCCATCATACTTTTTATAATGGAGCTGCGGGCTCATCATACTGTGTATATGGGAGCTGCGGGCCCATCATACTGTGTATAAGGGAGCTGTGGGCTCATCATACTGTGTATAAGGGAGCTGCGGGCCTATCATACTGTGTATAAGGGAGCTGCGGGCCCATCATACTGTGTATAATGGAGCTGCGGGCCCATCATACTGTGTATAAGGGAGCTGCAGGCCCATCATACTGTGTATAAGGGAGCTGTGGCCCCATCATACTGTGTATAAAGAAGCTGTGGCCACATCATACTGTGTATAAGGAAGCTGTGGCCACATCATACTGTGTATAGGAGAACTGTGAGGGACATCATACTGTTTGACGGAAGCTGCGGGCCCATCATACTGTTTATAAGGGAGCTGCGGGCCCATCATACTGTGTATAAGGAAGCTCTGGCCCCATCATACTGTGTATAAGGAAACTGTAGCCCCATCATACTGTGTATAAGGAAGCTGTGGCCCCATCATACTGTGTATAAGGAAGCTGTGGCCCCATCATACTGTGTATAAGAAAGCTGTGGCCCCATCATACTGTGTATACGGAAGCTGTGGCCCCATCATACTGTGTATAAGGAAGCTGTGGCCACATCATACTGTGTATAAGGAAACTGTGGCCACATCATACTGTGCATAAGGGAGCTGCAGGCCCATCATACTGTGTATAAGGTAGCTGTGGCCCCATCATACTGTGTATAAAGAAGCTGTGGCCACATCATACTGTGTATAAGGAAGCTGTGGCCACATCATACTGTGTATAGGGGAGCTGTGGCCCCATCATACTCTGTATAAGAAAGCTGTGACCACATCATACTGTGTATAGGAGAACTGTGAGGGACATCATACTGTTTGACGGAAGTTGCGGGCCAATCATACTGTTTATAAGGGAGCTGCGGGCCCATCATACTGTGTATAAGGAAGCTCTGGCCCCATCATACTGTGTATAAGGAAGCTGTGGCCCCATCATACTGTGTATAAGGAAGCTGTGGCCCCATCATACTGTGTATAAGTGAGCTGTGGCCCCATCATACTGTGTATAAGGAAGCTGTGGCCACATCATACTGTGTATAAGGAAGTGTGGCCACATCATACTGTGTATAAGGGAGCTGCAGGCCCATCATACTGTGTATAAGGAAGCTGTGGCCCCATCATACTGTGTACAAAGAAGCTGTGGCCACATCATACTGTGTATAAGGAAGCTGTGGCCACATCATACTGTGTATAGGGGAGCTGTGGCCCCATCATACTATGTATAAGGGAGCTGTGGCCACATCATACTGTGTACAGGAGAACTGTGAGGGACATCATACTGTTTGACGGAAGCTTCGGGCCCATCATACTGTTTATAAGGGAGCTGTGGCCACATCATACTTTGTATAAAGAAGCTGTGGCCCCATCATACTGTGTATAAGGGAGCTGTGGCCCCATCATACTGTGTATAAAGAAGCTGTGGCCACATCATACTGTGTATAAGAAAGCTGTGGCCACATCATACTGTGTACAGGAGAACTGTGAGGGACATCATACTGTTTGACGGAAGCTTCGGGCCCATCATACTGTTTATAAGGGAGCGGTGGCCACATCATACTGTGTATAAAGAAGCTGTGGCCCCATCATACTGTGTATAAGGGAGCTGTGGCCCCATCATACTGTGTATAAAGAAGCTGTGGCCACATCATACTGTGTATAAGAAAGCTGTGGCCACATAATACTGTGTACAGGAGAACTGTGAGGGACATCATACTGTTTGACGGAAGCTTCGGGCCCATCATACTGTTTATAAGGGAGCTGCAGGCCCATCATACTGTGTATAAGGGAGCTGCAGGCCCATCATACTGTGTATAAGGAAGCTGTGGCCCCATCATACTGTGTATAAGGAAGCTGTGGCCCCATCATACTGTGTATAAGGAAGCTGTGGCCCCATCATACTGTGTATAAGAAAGCTGTGGCCACATCATACTGTGCACAGGAGAACTGTGAGGGACATCATACTGTTTGACGGAAGCTGCGGGCCCATCATACTGTGTATAAGGAAACTGTAGCCCCATCATACTGTGTATAAGGAAGCTGTGGCCCCATCATACTGTGTATAAGAAAGCTGTGGCCCCATCATACTGTGTATACGGAAGCTGTGGCCCCATCATACTGTGTATAAGGAAGCTGTGGCCACATCATACTGTGTATAAGGAAGCTGTGGCCACATCATACTGTGTATAAGGGAGCTGCAGGCCCATCATACTGTGTATAAGGGAGCTGTGGCCCCATCATACTGTGTATAAGAAAGCTGTGGCCCCATCATACTGTGTATAAGGGAGCTGTGGCCCCATCATACTGTGTATAAGAAAGCTGTGGCCACATCATACTGTGTATAAGGAAGCTGTGGCCACATCATACTGTGTATAGGGGAGCTGTGGCCCCATCATACTCTGTATAAGAAAGCTGTGACCACATCATACTGTGTATAGGAGAACTGTGAGGGACATCATACTGTTTGATGGAAGTTGCGGGCCCATCATACTGTTTATAAGGGAGCTGCGAGCCCATCATACTATGTATAAGGAAGCTCTGGCCCCATCATACTGTGTATAAGGAAGCTGTGGCCCCATCATACTGTGTATAAGGAAGCTGTTGCCCCATCATACTGTGTATAAGTGAGCTGTGGCCCCATCATACTGTGTATAAGGAAGCTGTGGCCACATCATACTGTGTATAAGGAAGTGTGGCCACATCATACTGTGTATAAGGGAGCTGCAGGCCCATCATACTGTGTATACGGAAGCTGTGGCCCCATCATACTGTGTATAAAGAAGCTGTGGCCACATCATACTGTGTATAAGGAAGCTGTGGCCACATCATACTGTGTATAGGGGAGCTGTGGCCCCATCATACTATGTATAAGGGAGCTGTGGCCACATCATACTGTGTACAGGAGAACTGTGAGGGACATCATACTGTTTGACGGAAGCTTCGGGCCCATCATACTGTTTATAAGGGAGCTGTGGCCACATCATACTGTGTATAAAGAAGCTGTGGCCCCATCATACTGTGTATAAGGGAGCTGTGGCCCCATCATACTGTGTATAAAGAAGCTGTGGCCATATCATACTGTGTATAAGAAAGCTGTGGCCACATCATACTGTGTACAGGAGAACTGTGAGGGACATCATACTGTTTGACGGAAGCTTCGGGCCCATCATACTGTTTATAAGGGAGCTCTGGCCACATCATACTGTGTATAAAGAAGCTGTGGCCCCATCATACTGTGTATAAGGGAGCTGTGGCCCCATCATACTGTGTATAAAGAAGCTGTGGCCACATCATACTGTGTATAAGAAAGCTGTGGCCACATCATACTGTGTACAGGAGAACTGTGAGGGACATCATACTGTTTGACGGAAGCTTCGGGCCCATCATACTATTTATAAGGGAGCTGCAGGCCCATCATACTGTGTATAAGGGAGCTGCGGGCCCATCATACTGTGTATAAGGAAGCTGTGGCCCCATCATACTGTGTATAAGGAAGCTGTGGCCCCATCATACTGTGTATAAGGAAGCTGTGGCCCCATCATACTGTGTATAAGGAATCTGTGGCCACATCATACTGTGCACAGGAGAACTGTGTGGGACATCATACTGTTTGACGGAAGCTGCGGGCCCATCATACTGTTTATAAGGGAGCTGTGGACCCACCATACTGTGTATAAGGAACTGTGAAGGCATAATGTGCATATGGGAGCTGTTGGCCTATTACACTATATGTAGGGGAGCTCTGGGGGGCATTATACTTTGTATAGTGGAGCTCTGTCAGCATACTGTGTAAAGGGGAGCAGTGAGAACATCATACGGTGTATCGGGGAGTTATAGAATCATCATACTTTGTATAGGGGAGCTGTGGGGGCCTTATACTGTGTATATGGAAGCTTTGAGCTCACCATACTGTGTATAATGGAGCAGTACATGAGGGAACTTAGGGGACATTATTAAATGTAAAGTGGGCACTTAAGCATTACTGTATTGTTATAGGGGCACTCAGAGTATTGCGACCATCAAAGTTGCATATCGTCACAATATGGCGGTAAAATCAATGTTCGTTTTTGTATATAGATTTATTTTCAATAACAGAGCGGTCATATTCTGAGGTTCCACTATATTTACAACTAGAGTGCGCAACCGTAACTGTAATCAGGGTTAGCTGGTTAGGGGCCCACTCAGATGTTTCACCCCCCCATAAGTTGAAACCCTAGCTACGCCTCTGCCCGGCTTGTTTGACTTGCCAGCTGCCACATAGTGGTAGCTCCACTGCTGCACTGTAAGTCTGCTTCATCTGTGTGCATGACCTCTCTCCACTCTATCGCCACACAGCGGAGCTAGCCTCTACCTGCATTGCAGCAGCGTGATATTGTGATTATGTATTTCTGTACTGTTATTGCTTTTGATCCTGAACACATGTAGCAATCTATAACTTGTTAGATAATGTGACACTTGGCTATGTTAAGAAATTATTTTTTTATAAGGTAAGGATTACTATATCTACAGTTGAGACCAAAAGTTTGGACACACCTTCTCATTTAAAGATTTTTCTGTATTTTCATGACTATGAAAATTGTACATTCACACTGAAGGCATCAAAACTATGAATTAACACATGTGGAATTATATACTTAACAAAAAAGTGTGAAACAACTGAAATTATGTCTTATATTCTAGGTTCTTCAAAGTAGCCACCTTTGGCTTTGACGACTGCTTTGTACACTCTTGGCATTCTCTTGAGAATTCATTGCAAAATGTTTTTATGAAAGTAAAGCGGAGGGCATATTACTGTATATCAGAATTATCGATGAGCAAAAACCAGCTTCAATAGAAATCATACTATGCCTCAAAGCCAATAGATAATTAATATATGTCCGGTTTAAAGGAAAGTGCAAATGTGCATATATCTAAGTGGAGGACCAGACATGTATTAATTATCTATTGGCTTTGAGGCATAGTATGATTTCTATTGAAGCTGGTTTTTGCTCATCGATAATTCTGATATAATATGCCCTCCACTTTACTTTCATAAAAACATTTTGTAATGGATTCTCCATTGTGGTAACATGGTATTACATTGTGATATTATAATCTCTTGTATGGCTGCTTTTTTTGCACTGATGTCCCCCTCTATTAGATTTTAGTATATGTTAGCTTACATTTTAATTGTATTATCAATAAAAATTATATAGTTTTATGGCACATAGCTTCCTTGTTGTCCTTCTCTAAATGAAGTAGAGGCTGACTTTTTTAATTGAACATCGAGACAATCAAGAAGAATTCAGCATGTGACTGTAAGCATGCAAAATTACACATACCATATTTTGGGGATTATAAGATGTACTTTTTTTCCCCCAAATTTGGGGGGAAAATGGGGGTAGTCTTATAATGCGGATATACCTCACCGGCCATGGTTCAGCGGGGTCCCAGGGTCGCGGCTGCAGGAGGAAAGAGTGGAGCATTGCTGCAGGCCGCTGGCTGGGATAAGGGGGTGTTCAGATGTGTGGCACGCTGCTGCGGGTGTCCGGTGCTGCTGCGGGTGCTCTTCCTATATTTTGTGAAAGGCCAGAGATCTCCATCTCTGCATGCACCCCCCGGCCGGCAGCCATTTTCCCGAAGTCCACCACATAGGAAACCATGGAACTGCGGAGGCTCTCACCTTTCACAAAATGTCAGCAGAGTCCCCTGCAGCATCACCGGACACTCGCAGCAGCACCGGACACCCAGAGCACTGGATACCCCACACATCTGAACACCCCCTCATCCCAGCCTGCGGCCTGCAGCAACACTCCACTCTTGCCTCCTCCAGCAGCGACCCTGGAACCCCACTTCACCGCAGCCATAACCCCCGATTAGCAATAAGAAGCATGGATTATAAGAAGCACCACCATTTTATTTAAAAAAAGTTTTTTCCCTTTTTTTCTCCTCAAAATTTGGGGTGCATCTTATAATCCGGAGCATTTTTTAATCTGAAAAGTATGGTAAGTGGTCACATGAAAACTACTGAAACCGTTTAAGCTGTGTATAGGAAGGGGTGGCAAATTGATTTTTTGCCCCAAGTGCAGGAAAGCCTAGATTTGCTTTTGCTAAGTGACTTAGTCCTATATAATATATTTGATCAATCTACTATATAAAGCTGAATATGTGTGTGTGTGTGTATGTGTGTGTGTATGTCCGGGATTGGCATCTGCACCGTCGCAGCTACAGCCACAAAATTTTGCACAGTCACACGTCTGGACCCCGAGAGCGTCATAGGCTATGTTGTAAGGCAAAATTTTAACCCCACGCGTTCCAATTCACCAAACAATTTTGCCCCTATCTACATAATGGGGAAAAAAGTGAAAGGAAAAGTGTTGGAGGCGTCCCAGCTACAGAAACAAAATTTTGCACAGTCACACATCTGGACCCTGAGAGCGTCATAGGCTATGTTGTGAGGTGAAATTTTAACCCCGCGCTTTCCAATTCACCAAACAATTTTGCCCCTATCTACATAATGGGGAAAAAAGTGAAAGGAAAAGTGTTGGAGGCATCGCAGCTACAGAAACAAAATTTTGCACAGTCACACGTCTGGACCCCGAGAGCGTCATAGGCTATGTTGTGAGGTGAAATTTTAACTCCGCATTTTCCAATTCACCAAACTATTTTTCCCCTATCTACATAATGGGGAAAAGTGAAAGGAAAAGTGTTGGAGGCAAATTGACAGCTGCCAGATGTGAACAAGGGGGACTCAAAGAATGAGAGCGATGGCGCAAAAGAGTATATACCGATCAGTTGCTAAGGTGGGGCCCCGACATGAGATACTGACCACACATGGGGATATGAACACACACACAAAATGCGCCACACACTACCACGTGCTTGAACACATATACCACCCTCAGCACACATTTCACCACACATACACCAACCTCGCCACATAAAAGTCGAAACACAAAAGTCGCCACTCAAAACTCGCCACGCGCAGAACTCGCCACATGCAAAAACTAGGCTCTTGCAAAACTCGCCACAAGTGCAAAATTCTCCTCATGAAAAACTCGCCACACGCAAAACTTGCACACGCGGAAAAATTGCCATATGCACAAAAGTTGCAACACATGCAAAAGTTGCCTCACACAAAACTTGCACATACTCAAAAGGCACCACACATAATACTCGCAACGCGCATAACTCGCCATGCGCAAAACTTGCTGCACACAACTTGCTACACTAACCTGTCACATGCAACTCGACACACAAAAAGTTGCTACACGCATGTTGCTACACAAAACTCATCTCACAAAAGTCGCTACATGCATGTCGCCACACGCAACTCAACACACACAACTTGACAAACGAAACTCGCCCTAAAACACACACAAGTCTGGTATTATCCTTCAAAAATAAAAATCTGATTAATAAGCAGACAAACTACAACAATTGCACCATATAGGAAATACGGCAGCTGTCAGTCACATGACCTGTCTATTATGTGTATGTGTGAGCTAATATATACTGCCAGGGGGAGGGCTTCCTGTTGGCTGGGGATTTATCAGGCTGCCAATTTAGCTTACAAATACTGAGGTAAAAATACTGAGCAAATAACGTGTGAACGAGGTCTAATACAGGAGGAGATGACACACAGGTATATACTATATACAGGGGAGATGACACACAGATATATACTATATACAGGAGAGATGACACACAGGTATATACTATATAGAGGAGGAGATGACATATAGGTACATATATATACAGGAGGAGATGACATACAGGTATATACTATATACAGGAGGAGATGACATACAGGTATATGCTATATATAGAAGATGACATGCAGGTATATACTATATGCAGGAGGAGATGACACTCAGATATATACTATATACAGGGGAAATGACACACAGGTATATACTATATACAGGAGGAGATGACATACAGGTATATGCTATATATAGAAGATGACATGCAGGTATATACTATATGCAGGAGGAGATGACACTCAGATATATACTATATACAGGGGAGAGGACACACAGGTATATACTATATACAGGAGGAGATGACATACAGGTATATACTATATATAGAAGGAGATGACATTCAGGTATATACTATATACAGTGGGGCAAAAAAGTATTTAGTCAGTCAGCAATAATGCAAGTTCCACCACTTAAAAAGATGAGAGGCGTCTGTAATTTACATCATAGGTAGACCTCAACTATGGGAGACAAACTGAGAAAAAAAAATCCAGAAAATCACATTGTCTGTTTTTTTAACAATTTATTTGCATATTATGGTGGAAAATAAGTATTTGGTCAGAAACAAACAATCAAGATTTCTGGCTCTCACAGACCTGTAACTTCTTCTTTAAGAGTCTCCTCTTTGCTCCACTCATTACCTGTAGTAATGGCACCTGTTTAAACTTGTTATCAGTATAAAAAGACACCTGTGCACACCCTCAAACAGTCTGACTCCAAACTCCACTATGGTGGAGACCAAAGAGCTGTCAAAGGACACCAGAAACAAAATTGTAGCCCTGCACCAGGCTGGGAAGACTGAATCTGCAATAGCCAACCAGCTTGGAGTGAAGAAATCAACAGTGGGAGCAATAATTAGAAAATGGAAGACATACAAGACCACTGATAATCTCCCTCGATCTGGGGCTCCACGCAAAATCCCACCCCATGGGGTCAGAATGATCACAAGAACGGTGAGCAAAAATCCCAGAACCACGCGGGGGGACCTAGTGAATGAACTGCAGAGAGCTGGGACCAATGTAACAAGGCCTACCATAAGTAACACACTACGCCACCATGGACTCAGATCCTGCAGTGCCAGACGTGTCCCACTGCTTAAGCCAGTACATGGCCGGGCCCGTCTGAAGTTTGCTAGAGAGCATTTGGATGATCCAGAGGAGTTTTGGGAGAATGTCCTATGGTCTGATGAAACCAAACTGGAACTGTTTGGTAGAAACACAACTTGTCGTGTTTGGAGGAAAAAGAATACTGAGTTGCATCCATCAAACACCATACCTACTGTAAAGCATGGTGGTGGAAACATCATGCTTTGGGGCTGTTTCTCTGCAAAGGGGCCAGGACGACTGATCCGGGTACATGAAAGAATGAATGGGGCCATGTATCGTGAGATTTTGAGTGCAAACCTCCTTCCATCAGCAAGGGCATTGAAGATGAAACGTGGCTGGGTCTTTCAACATGACAATGATCCAAAGCACACCGCCAGGGCAACGAAGGAGTGGCTTAGTAAGAAGCATTTCAAGGTCCTGGAGTGGCCTAGCCAGTCTCCAGATCTCAACCCTATAGAAAACCTTTGGAAGGAGTTGAAAGTCCGTGTTGCCAAGCGAAAAGCCAAAAACATCACTGCTCTAGAGTAGATCTGCATGGAGGAATGGGCCAACATACCAACAACAGTGTGTGGCAACCTTGTGAAGGCTTACAGAAAACGTTTGACCTCTGTCATTGCCAACAAAGGATATATTACAAAGTATTGAGATGAAATTTTGTTTCTGACCAAATACTTATTTTCCACCATAATATGCAAATAAATTGTTAAAAAACAGACAATGTGATTTAATGGATTTTTTTTTCTCAGTTTGTCTCCCATAGTTGAGGTCTACCTATGATGTAAATTACAGACGCCTCTCATCTTTTTAAGTGGTGGAACTTGCACTATTGCTGACTGACTAAATACTTTTTTGCCCCACTGTATAGGGGAGATGACACACAGCAGGTATATACTATATACAGGGGAGATGACATACAGGTATATACTATATACAGGAGTTGACATACAGATGTATACTATATATAAGGGAGATGACAAACATGTATATACTGAGGTGATGAGGTGAATATGAGAGGTGTGAGGTGAAAATGAAAAGGTGTGAGTGCAAAATGAGAGGAGTGAGGAAAAATAGTGGAGTGATCAGAAAATGACAGATGTGAGGTTGAAATGACAAGTGGTACGGGGGAATGAGAGGGGTGAGGGAGAAAATGAGAGGTGTGAGGGAGAAAATGAGAGATGTGAGGGGGAAAATGAAAGATGTGATTGGGAAAATGAGAGGCGTGATGGGAAAATACGAGAAGTGAGGTGCTATAACTAACCACAGATATTTGCTATGCCCAGGCAACGCCGGGCTCTTCAGCTAGTATTAGATAAAATTATTCCTTGAGGTCTGATTGCTATAACATGTGCGTGATGAAAAATAATGTTGTGGTCTTCGTTCTTTAATCAACAACACAGAGGAATTCAGAAATACAGGTAAAAGAGTTAAACCATCTGGAGCTATATAATGCAACATTTTTAGAAACTTTCACTTGCACAATTTTTTAGCCTAAAATTCATGCACCTTACATGCAAGCAAAATTAAAAATTGTCCCTGAACGTGTCCATATTCTTTAGCCTAATTAATATTGTGATTTAGGGGTTCCACAAGCGAAGAATGCGTGCATAGTAGTAATGGGAACATTTTTCTTTGTTGTACTGCAGACATTTTCATTGTATCTTTTACAGATTCTTGTGCTTAAAACCATCTGAAGTACTTTAACTTATCTTTTTTTAGGGTAGCCTATCTCCTGATGAGCAGCTTTATCTTCCCTTTCTTCTTATCACTTATCTCAGATTAGGGTTTGAGTATTTCTGATATACTTTGAGATTTATGAAACTACAAATGACAGATTAGTAGTAAGTATGCTAAATGAATTAATCTTAGAAGTTTCAGCAATTCTAGATCATACTGTTCGGTGAAGTCTTGTCGCTACATGATTGGATGGTGAAAAATAATTGTATGGTTAAATGAAAGTGGCATTTAGATATTTAGCTGTTTATGTGACTGTGAAGAGCCATCTGGAGATACATAAGAGCAGTATTAAAATGACAAGAAGAAGTAGGGGTCATAGACTAGAGGATAAGCAGGAGGCACACTCTTTGCTTTATATTAAGAAATATACTTCAGTATAACTTCACAATCCCCGAGAAGCTTCTATGAAAAACTTTGCTGCTCTTCTTCAGTCCTTGTCTTGTACCCGGTCACACATAACTAACAACTTCACGAGGCAGCCATAGGCCTTGTGTCTCTGCCAGATTCTCATCACTCTCATTTTCCTTATATTTTCCAGTAGCTCGTTAAGTTTGTGGCTTTCTCTTCAGGTCACCTTGTTCCTGTGCTGAACATCCAGAAATGTCCTTTATAGACTCATTTTTAATTATTTCATCAGCCATTTCCATATGATCAAACTGTTTGTCCCTCCAAAGACGCTTTTCTCATAAAACTCTCCCTGCTATGAATACTGAGCAGCACTTACTAGCCTAGCCAATAAAAGAAACTGTGTCTTATAGCTTCTACAGAAGCTGATAGTGTAAAGATGGTAGGAAATATTGATTATATTGTTGCAACAATATAATTTACTAATACGGGTTTATATACGTAAAGATTTAGGCTGGGGTCACATTGCGTTTCGGGTGTCCGTTTAACGGACTACGTTACACTGCTGCATAACGCGGTGTAACGTAGTCCGTTAACGCCATCATTACTAGTAATGGCGAACGCATCGCTAGCACATGCCCACATTGGGTGTGCACTAGCGATGTGCCGTCATTTAAGTGACGGACCCGAAACGCTGGCTGCAGCGTTTCCGGGTCCGTTACTGCTAGCGCAGATGGAGCTAGCAGAAGCTCCATCTGCGCTAGCGTGATGTAGCAACAGCCCGTTAGCGTATGTGCTGAACGGGCTGCTGCTAACGCAATGTGACCCTAGCCTTACTTAACTTCTTGTAGCTAGCAATATGTATAGAAACACCTTATAATCTGCGTATGTAGTATTACCAGTAGTGACTATTTTATATCTGAGCAGTTTAAAAGGTTTCAAAGACTCCCCATGACATTTGAAGATGATGAAGATGCCCTTGGATTTCATGTAAATACTTGTATTCAGTGTTAGGTTAAGTTACCAATAGTGTTGAGCCACCCCCCTAGTGTTCGAGTTGGGGAATGTTCATGTTCATCGAACGTTCGACGAACACCATCGAACCCCATTGAAACCAATGACAGGCAAACACATACAAACACATAGAAAACACCTTAAAAGGTGTCCAAAAGCTGACAAACTGCTCAGAAGACACAACAAACACATGGAAAAGTCACAAGTACATATAGTCATGAGAAAAGAAAAGAGGTGGAGGAGTAAAAGGAGGAGGAAACACAGATATAGGCATGTCATGCCCTTGTAAAATCAAGAAAGGCTGGAGTAAAAATAAAAAATCAGCCTATCAACACCCAGACGTTGTGACAAAAATGTTTTAAAAAGAAATATCTTTAGGTAGAATGGCGGTGGGTCCATTCAGAAGACGTAGTGGTACCCCCATTTGGAGTCGTGCCAAAAAAGGAACCCAATACATTCAGACTAATCCACAATTTGACATATCCAAGGGGCAGGTCAGTAAACGACAACATCGATGTGGAACCAAGTACAGTACTATATACTGTACCTCCTTTGTCGAGGCAATCAGGCGGGTCAAGAAGTTGGGGAGGGGCACCCTAATGGCCAAAACAGACATTAAGGGGGCGTTCCGGTTACTACCTGGCCTCCGAATAGTGTCCACCTATTGGGCTGTTTCTGTGAAGGAGCATACTACATAGATCGCTGTTTGTCCATGGGGTGCTCCATATCCTGCTCACTATTTGAGGCTTTTATTTGCTTCTTCGAATGGGTCGTCATGGACAGTTCTAAGGGGCACATATTATCCATTACCTCGACGACTTCTTATGCCTGGGCCCAAAAGATTCGCTCAGTGTGATTACACGCGGTTGTCCACCTGTGAGAAGGAGAGAGCTGGAAGGAGAGTGGACACCCCAGAGCCGAGGGGTTAGATTGAGAAAGGTAACATAGTAACATAGTAACATAGTTAGTAAGGCCGAAAAAAGACATTTGTCCATCCAGTTCAGCCTATATTCCATCATAATAAATCCCCAGATCTACGTCCTTCTACAGAACCTAATAATTGTATGATACAATATTGTTCTGCTCCAGGAAGACATCCAGGCATCTCTTGAACCCCTCGACTGAGTTCGCCATCACCACCTCCTCAGGCAAGCAATTCCAGATTCTCACTGCCCTAACAGTAAAGAATCCTCTTCTATGTTGGTGGAAAAACCTTCTCTCCTCCAGACGCAAAGAATGCCCCCTTGTGCCCGTCACCTTCCTTGGTATAAACAGATCCTCAGCGAGATATTTGTATTGTCCCCTTATATACTTATACATG
Organism: Ranitomeya imitator; assembly: GCF_032444005.1. Classification (NCBI taxonomy): domain Eukaryota; kingdom Metazoa; phylum Chordata; class Amphibia; order Anura; family Dendrobatidae; genus Ranitomeya; species Ranitomeya imitator. The sequence goes on from NC_091283.1 coordinate 590,012,048, forward strand.
GTTATTAGATCGCCCCTCAGTCGTCTTTTTTCTAGACTAAATAATCCTAATTTCGCTAATCTATCTGGGTATTGTAATTCTCCCATCCCCTTTATTAATTTTGTTGCCCTCCTTTGTACTCTCTCTAGTTCCATTATATCCTTCCTGAGCACCGGTGCCCAAAACTGGACACAGTACTCCATGTGCGGTCTAACTAGGGATTTGTACAGAGGCAGTATAATGCTCTCATCATGTGTATCCAGACCTCTTTTAATGCACCCCATGATCCTGTTTGCCTTGGCAGCTGCTGCCTGGCACTGGCTGCTCCAGGTAAGTTTATCATTAACTAGGATCCCCAAGTCCTTCTCCCTGTCAGATTTACCCAGTGGTTTCCCGTTCAGTGTGTAATGGTGATATTGATTCCCTCTTCCCATGTGTATAACCTTACATTTATCATTGTTAAACCTCATCTGCCACCTTTCAGCCCAAGTTTCCAACTTATCCAGATCCATCTGTAGCAGAATACTATCTTCTCTTGTATTAACTGCTTTACATAGTTTTGTATCATCTGCAAATATCGATATTTTACTGTGTAAACCTTCTACCAGATCATTAATGAATATGTTGAAGAGAACAGGTCCCAATACTGACCCCTGCGGTACCCCACTGGTCACAGCGACCCAGTTAGAGACTATACCATTTATAACGACCCTCTGCTTTCTATCACTAAGCCAGTTACTAACCCATTTACACACATTTTCCCCCAGACCAAGGCGATATAGCTTGCTTCATGGGTGAGGTTCTCTGCTGAGTAGCAGAAACTGCTACTAGGCCCAAAGTATAGCCTGAGCTAGATGCAGTTACAAATTAGTACTTAGATAAACAAGCGGTGTAGCTTGCTTCATGGGTGGGGTACTCTGCTGAGTAGCACAAAATGCAACTAGGTCCAAAAGGATTTCCTTGGCTAGATGCAGTTAAAAATTAGTACTTAGATAAACAGGCGGTGTAGTTTGCTTCATGGGTGGGGTACTCTCCTGAGTAGCACAAAATGCAACTAGGCCCAAAAGGATTTCCTGGGCTAGATGCAGTTAAAGGAGGAGGTGCAGTGAAGAAGGAGGACACAAGGTTGCAGTCTCTTTACCTTTACTGAAGGCTTCAGCATCCACAGGCCAGAGCACCAGATCACAGGGCAGGCAGAGTCCGGCCAGTTTGAAGGCAAATCCAGAGTCCCTTTATCCAGGCATAGAGACTGTTGCTCCCTCGGTGTTCCGGCTACCGGATCCTGTGCCTCAGAAGGAGGCAGCTTGTATAGGGTAGAACTCCTTCTGGTTTCCTCTCTTTTTGCTAAGACTTCACTTCTCACCCTCTACAATACAATTCGCTGTTCATGTCTCTTCTTAGGATGCTGCCGCATGTCAGGCAGGCACAGCTCCGTGGCCTTCAGTCTAGGCCTCTGACAGGATCCCACCCCTGTCACGGACCACTCTGTCGGCAACTGCTCGATGTTCCTCCTTCCTCTCTGTCTGCCTGACAGGAACTGACTGAGTGAAGCCCAGTCAGCTTCTGACTAACTTCCTATCCAGACCACCAGTTTTACCTAATTGTGAAGAGTGCCCTAATAAATAGGAGCATAACTCCCCCTGGTGGACTGGAGTGTGAAGTGTGTTGTACGGTTTGTGATACCTGGTAAAGTGATCTCCTTTATTGCCTTCAAACGTAACATCACTCCCTCCTAGAGGAGAACGATATTACTGCAACGACCAGGACCCTGGGGCGCTGCAAAAGCACTGTAGCGCTGCTGTATGGGAGTGTGATGCGATCACTGTTGTTTGGAAGAGTGGGAGAGGAGTAGAGAGGTAGGGGAAAGACCAATGATAAACTAAACAGGAGGAATGCAAGAAATAAAATGAAACGTTAGGGGGATCATAAAAAACAAAAAAATATTGCTATAGAATAAAATGTATTGGAGTGTAGAGATGAGTGGTGTTCGAGTCGAACTGTTCGCCAATTTCAAATTCGAGCTGTTTTGGGCGGTGTTCGAGTCGTTAGTTGAACTCGAACAATTTGCTTAAAATTTGGCTGTTCGAGTTTCTGTTCAATAACTGTTCATTCACCAAAAGCCTAACTTGATTTGCACATTAAAACTGTTCATCGTTGTTAATAGACTGTTTCAGCGTATAGTGGGCGGGGGATAGATCTGTGCTGAAATAATGCCGATCTCCATTTTGTTTTCTTTCCCACATTTACAGTGGGGCGGTGCAATCTCTCAGCCTATCAGCAGTGCACGCACACACAGCAATGTGCATGTGATGCACACAAGCAAGGGCATGTGTATGTCACATGTCCTTGCCCTATAAGAACCAGAAACACAACCTAACTCAAAATATATATGGAATCCTAGACCAACTCAAAAAACCTAAAATTAACAAGGATACCTAAAAAATAACCTTTATTAATATACACTAAAAAAGTACTCTTTCCATAGACTGCAAAAATAGAACAAACATATAATTATGTACCTGTAGGGCCCTAGGAAGTATCTACACTGAGACCTACCTAGCAGTGGAGGTTGGCACCCTAAGTTACTGCGGTAGGCGCCCCCACTCAACGTCGACTCACCCTAGGGAATCCCTAGAAGACCCTAAATAGGGAACCCTAGAAAAGACCTAAAAAATCCCTGACGGAAGTCCTGCCTGGCAGTGGGGGTAGGCACCCTAATGTGAAGCGGTAGGCGCCCCCACTCCACGTCGACTGACCCTAGAAGCCCTAAAAAGTCCCTAAATAGGGATAGAATAAAGAAAATGTCCCAAAAACAAACCCAAGCACCCCAAAAGAAAAAGAATGATAAATACCTTAAACAAAAAGCAAATATAATAAGAAAAAATATATAAATCGGAAAAATATAGAAAAAGAGAAAAATATATACAAAAAAATAATAAAGAATATGCAGTGAGTCTTATGCTGCTGCTTAAATATGCGTATATTTTGTATAATAGACAATTATGTCTATAGCAGTATCTTACAGCAAAAAGATTCAAAAAAATAGGGTGAATGAGAAAATACTAGTATTGTCCATATTCAATAAATAAGTGCGATCTTTTCTGGGTTAAGGAGTACGATACTTGAGGTTTAGTCAAATGCTAAAATATAAGAACATGGTCACCCGCTATACAAAAAGTCAACCATATAGTATACTAACATCAGAAACCTCAGTTGAGAAGCAAGATACAGCAACCAGAAAACCAGATATATAACTCCTTCCACCCAAATAAAAAATATAAATGCTTGATAGAGATTGCCCGTTTATCACATTGAAACAGTGCTTTAGAATAAGTACCATCAAATTGCTCATAATGTTATTGTCGTTTCAGTGTATATTTCAAATGAAATTTGTGAAACATCACAAATACTCCAGTTCTCAGAGGTGTCACCTCAATCGCACTTGCTTCCTCACAGCTCCCAAGTCTCCAGCCACCCGTCTGAGTAATGGGGTAACACAGATGGTTGAGTCTGCAGAGCTGTTTACTCATACTGTAGCCTGGGAATCAGAGGTCTACTCCAGAGCTTCTGTGAATCCAGATGAGGAAATGATCTGCACTGATGCCCAGAATCTTTGTGAGTCAGATCCAGGCCTGGATGAAAAAGGTTCTGAGCATAATGTAGATACTCATTCCCAAACTGTAACTCCTGTTAGTGGAGACAATGAGGAAGATGATGATGAGACTGAGATACCTGATTGGAACAAAACTTGACTTTTCGGTCAGGGCCGGAAAAGGTTGGCTATGAGGACGACAGGTGTGAGAACACACAGGGTGATGATGACGAAGTTGGAGACCCCACTTACTGTTAACCCACAGTCCGCCATTCCATGAGGTCAGCAGAGGAGGTGGAGAAGGATGCTAGTGACGAGTCTGAAGACGAGGTTAGGTTGCACCTTCCTGGACAGAGGTGGAGTACTGGAAACATGTCAGCAACTGCATCCTCAACCACAACTGTGCCTCTCAGCACAAGTCGTGGTGGCTCTTCAGGTCGCACGGGCTCTAAGCCTTGCATAGCCTGGGCATTTTTTGACATTGCAAAGGATGACCCAACTCATGCTTTCCGGGGACACCCTACTCAACCACGTCTAAGCACGGCAGCCAAACCTTGGTCCCTCAGATGTGGACAAGTAAAAGACCATTTCCTCCTAGCCATGACAAAGCTAGGACACAGATGATTTTTGAGACCTTATGTCCATCGCAGTGCCCCAATACCAGATGCCCAGTCGCCAATACTTCTCAAAGAACAAAGAAAGCTGTGCCTGCGCTACACCAGCATGTGGCACACAACATCATCGCTTCCTTGAGAAACTCTGTGTGTGACAGGGTGCATTTCACCACAGACACATGGACGAGTAGACAAGGACAGGGGCGTTACATGTCCGTGACTGGACAATGGGTAACGCATTGCATGTCGATCCTCTGTATCTCTAAGTTCCTCCACTGCTTCTGCCTCCTCACAGTCCTCCACCTGCACCCAAAGCCTGTCTGGTAATGCCACCCGTGTTCGAACTGCACCGAAGGAATCGTGCACACCTCCTTACTATGCTGTCACAAGGGCTCAACGGCATCAGGCGGTGTTTACCTTGAAATGTCTGGGAAATGTGAGTCATACAGCTGACGAGTTGTGGTGAGCTCTGGAGACTGAGTTCCATCAATGGTTGGCTCCACTGAACCTGCAGCCAGGGAAGGCCATGTGCAAAAATGCTGCAAACCTGGGTGCGGCCCTTCACCGGGGCAATGTCACACACGTGCCTTGCATGGCTCACATTTTGAACCTGGTTGTCCAGCAATTTTTATCCAACTATCCCGGACTAGATGGGTTTCTGCAGAGGGCACGGTCGCTCTGTGCTCACTTCCGCCATTCGCATCCCGCAGCTCAACGACTTACATCTCTATAGCAGTTGTTGGGCCTGCCAGTTCACTGGCTGAAATGCCATGTGCCCACACAGTGGAATTTAACTCTGCAAATGTTGCAGCACCAACGAGACCTGGTGCAATACATTATGACGTATAGCCTGGGTCAACGAGATCCAGAGGTGGGGCAAATGACGCTGCAGGAGTGGTCTCAGATCAGGGATCTATGCACCCTCCTGCACAGTTTTGATATAGCGACGAAGATGTTTAGTGCTGACGACTCCATTATCAGCTTGACTATTCCCGTCATTTACATGCTAGAGCACACCTTAAACACTATTCGGAGTCAGTTGATGGGACAAGAGGAGGAGGAGGAGGAACAGGAGTCGTATGCAAAAGGGATATTATCTCCAAGGACCAGACGGTCGGCAGCACCAAGGCGGCTGGCATTGGAGGGTGGGGGAGAGGGATTACCGAGGGCACATGGTAGCAGCCAAACTGTTGAGGAAGGTGCAGGAAGCGAGGAAGAAGTGGAGGACGAACTGGCGCTGGGCATGGAAGACTCATCAGATGAGGGAGACCTTGATCAAATTTCTGTTGTGCGAGGTTGGGAGTAGAGGGCAGGGGAAGGAAGCATGATTCTCACCTCACCGCCACCAAGACAACAAGGACTTGGTCCTCCTAGATGCGCAAGACACATGAGTGCCTTCTTGCTGCACTTCCTGCAACATGACCATCGGATTGTCAGAATCCGAAGTAATGCTGATTACTGGGTTGCCACACTTTTAGATCCCCAGTACAAAAGTAAATTTGGTGAAATAATTCCTGCCATAGAAAGGTATTCATGCATGCAGGAGTATCAGCAGAGACTATTACAGAATCTTACATCTGCTTTTCCACAAAACACCAGTGGTGCACGTAGTGAATCTCTGAGATCTAACTTGCCAACCGTTGGACTGTCGAGTCATCACTCAAACCATAACAGTAACATCGTATCTGGTGGTAACAGCAATTTTTTTCAATCGTTTCAAGAATTTTTTTAGACCATCCTTTGCAAGGCCACAGGAGACAAGAAGTCTGACGCATAGCCAACGTCTAGAGAGGATGGTACAGGAGTATCTCCAAGTTAACATCGACGCCATGACTGTGGAACTGGACCCTTGCTCATTTTTGGCTTCCATTCTGGAAAAATGGCCTGAGCTCGCCACTCACGCCTTGGAGATCTTGTCATGCCCCGCAGCCAGTGTTCTCTCTGAATGTGTGTTCAGCACTGCTGATGGTGTGCTGACAGATAAGCGCACGAGGCTGTCCAGTGACAATGTAGACAGACTAACGTTCATCAAGATGAACAAATCCTGGATCTGCAAGGACTTTTCCACCCCTGCATCATCCTGGGGAGACTAAAAGCTTGATGATCTTTGAAAATCACCTAACCACCAACCATTTTAAGAAACTCTGGCAAAATTGATGCCACTTAAGTGGTGTCTGTGGCTGAAATTTGGGAGAAAATGGAGACTCTTTTTGGAGTCCCTTTGCTGTGTTTCACATAACGTTGCCATCGTCAATTCCAGGTGGGTGGCGTCGCCCACCCCCCTTTTAACCGTTAGAAACTACATACACTATGGCTTGGGATAACACAGATGGTTGAGTCTGCAGAGCTGTTTGCTCATACTATGACCTGGGATTCAGAGGTCTGCTCCAAAGCTTCAGTGTCTGCTAGTCACCAGAGTAGCCCACCCATGAAGCAAGCTACACCGCCTGTTTATCTAAGTACTAATTGTTAACTGCATCTAGCCCAAGAAATCCTTTTGGCCCTAGTAGCATTTTGTGCTACTCAGCAGAGTACCTCACCCATGAAGCAAGCTACACCGCCTGTTTATCTAAGTACTAATTTTACACTGTCCACCATCTACACTCTGGGAAGCCCTGGGGACACACTTCGCCTGTGGGAAGGTATACCATCTAGCTGCCATAACATCACCCCAGCGGACCCCTAAGCAGCGTCGGTCACCCTGATCGAATACCACAGGTGGCGTCACGAACATTTCCCCTTTAAAGATCTTTCCCTTTTATTAACGCACCTCCCGAGGGCCACGGACTGGGTCAGCCACCGTGATATCCCACTTGAGAACCGAAGGACCCGGTACCAAGTACCCCACTGCCCTACGGGCAAGCTCCACTTTCATATACAGCTACTCATGCGCCCGCGGATCTGCAAATCAGACCTCGCTTTCACTCTGCCCAGCAGTGCCACGGTACTTCCGTATGCTACAGCGCATGCACCCGCGAGCCTCGCTTTCTCCAGCAGGGAGACAGCGTTGCTGACGCTGATCCATTCACCTCCCCTTAGCCTCACTTCCCGTGTGTGGTCACCGGAAGTAGGATTCTCAGACGCTGCATATAAGGATCACTGCCACCAATGCCCCTTAGATGACCACAGGAAGCACAAGGAGCATTACATACCAGCCACACAAGTATATAAGGTTAGTAATGGGCTTCTCCATTCCCTTACTGGATTAACAGTACCTTACCTAACGGCATGTACTCTCTTACCAGAGTCCTTGATGGGACAGTATATCAGTTCCACTGTTTGGAAAGCCTGCCTGCGCATTCCACATCTACTATCCTACTATCGGTCAGTACATGATGCTCCTCTCTACCCCTCCGCCCCCTAGCATATTCACACCTCTCACCATTCTATTCCATTTTAGGCGAACACTAAAGTTACAAGTTACACTATCTCTGTACTTAATACACTAAGACTACTCTCCAGAACTCTGCTCCCAGGTCCTCTGAACCTACCTTGTTGCATGGTTCTTCCTATTGTTTATACATTGAAATAAAAGATTTCTAGGTATCATTTATTATATTGTTAATGGTGTTATTGCTAATATTATATAACAGGGCTAATTAATTTATTCATGTGACTGATGATGTCTTAGTAAATTTTATTGTTACTTGTTTATATGTGCAGCAACCTAATTTTGTTTGTATTTTCTTGCAGTGAGGTTTGAAATGCAACCTTCACTTATTCTGATTTTCTCATTTCTGTGGTGAATAACTAAATGTAAATTTAATAAATGCGTACACTTGTTGCAGCCGAATACGCATTTGACTGCAACTAATTCCTTTTTCTCCTATTTGATACGTGTGGCAACCGTGTGCCGCCTCAGTATCACACGTACCGACGCCTGAGAAAAGCCGGCACAGTTTGTGCTGTTCTCCAGTTCGGCCGCCACCTCATGGACAACTGAGTGCACATAATATATTTTTTCTATTCTTCTACATGTATGAAACACACAGACACATGGACATACGGTTTTTACAATACTGGTGTAACAAGCCAGATTAACCCCCCCCCGCCCAGAATATACCAGGGGTTAAAGTGGCCTAGGCCAGATTATACCCGGGTATATTCTGGGCAGGGGGTTAATCTGGCCTTTTACACCGGAATTATCAGAACGTGTGAAGGAGGCCTTATTGAATGATCACCTGGTATCTAACTGCTGTTATTCCTTGACTTTAGTATTCAGATCTTAGTTCTGTCTCTCCTGATAATGACCTGTCTTCCACTGACTATCCTGCCTTGGTCTCTTGTGAACAAGTACCCATTTGATGCATCCCAGGGGGGCCCTTTGTAACTTCAGATCCAAATTTAGGTTTTAAAGATGAAGGCTGGGGGTTCCTCTCTTCGCTAGATGGAGTGGCTTGTGCCAAGTCTGCCTAAGGTAATCTTTTTGAACTGACAGCCTAAAACAGACATTATACAAATAATGCATGGTCTAGGCAGGGCTAGTATTTCAAAGCTGTCCACTGTTAGTTTTTTTTGTAACAGCATTGCAGGTATATCAAGACTGGTGTGAAAAAACAGCAAAATGGGATACTGTGTACCTAAACAACTCATTAATGAAAGAGAGAAAGGGATCACAGGAAGATGTCAAGAACTTTTCTAATAGGCTATGTAAAGTATAGCAAATTGCAAGTGGATACAAAGCTTGTGGTCAACTAACAAGTACCAATTAAAAACTCTTCATTGCTTAGTATCAATGTGCTCTATTGGGAGATGACTAGTTCGAAATGTAAAAATGTAAATGTGATATTGCCCCTTTCTGTGCCTCTTCATAGCAATATTGCCCTTTTTGTGTCCTCCTCATTGTAAGGTGTAATTGAGATGTGTTTCCAGGTTGCATCCGAAGATGCCAAATGTGGGGGAAATCCGATGTGTTGAGGCACTAGGAAGGAGTCAATGCCCCATGACAGCATACAGTGGGTATGGAAAGTATTCAGACCCCTTTAAATTTTTCACTCTTTGTTTCATTGCAGCTATTTGATAAATTTAAAAAGTTCATTTTTTCTCATTTTTGTACACTCTTCACCCCATCTTCACTGAAAAAAAAGAGTTGCAATGGACTGTGCCTCAGTTTGTGTGAAATCGTCTGGAGAGAGTCCCCTACAGAAGAGAGGAGACTATGAAGGCGTTGGACCTGGAGTCACAGGTACATTTACTAATGGACAGTATGTTTATGTGAGGGGAGGCCAGGGTGTGATGGAGCAGAAGTCCTCAGCCACGACTACCGCCCTGGCCATCCCTCACACACACACATTTGCACAGAAAAAAACAGTGATTTAAAAAAATAGCAGAAATGAGGGGTGATAGGGATTCGTTTTGCTCTTCACAATTCCCTTCCTGACAGCGGAGGTTGGCACCCTAAGCTGAAATGATATGACGCCCTTGCTCCTCAGCGACTGCTATATATAGCTTTGTATATACAGTTTGAGCTTCTATATAGCCTCCTATATACAGTATGAGTCTGCACATAACTCCCTATATACAGTATGAGCCCCATATAGCCTCCTATATACAGTGTGAGCCCCTATATAGCCCTCTACTATACAGTTTTGAGCCCCTAAATAGCCTCTTATATACAGTATAAGCCCCTATAAAGCCTCCTGTATACAGAGTGAGCCCCCATATAGCCTCCTATACTGTGTGTGCCCCTACATAGCCTCCTGTATAGTGTGAGACTGCACCTAGCCTTCTATATACAGTATAAGCAGCACGTAACTCTCTATATACAGTTTTGCCCATACATAGCCTTTTATATACAGGACAAGCTTGCGTAATGATGTCATATTGCCCCTGCGCCAGCTGATGACATCACACAAGCATGACACAGCAGAGGTGATGGGAGCTCACCTGAAGCTGCACTGCCAATCTGTATCGTCCACAGAGTAGCGCCTGGAAAGCTTTCTGCTGGGATATGTGTGCTGCCAATCTGGCGATGAACCTACCAAAGCCACGGGCCCCAGGCGGTAGCCCAAATTGCACTCAGTATAATCCGTCTATGGTTGTAAATGTTATATAAAACTTCCTTTTCAACCCCCAATGGGGGTGGTCTTTGTTGTCCTTTCTCATTCTCGGGTCCTCTACCAGTGGCCTGAAAGTTTGAGGGATCTGTGCTGGATCTTAGTTGTTCCCAGCATTGCACTTTTCTGGACTGAAAGTTCAGATGTTGCTCCATGGATCTGTTGTAGCCATTTTCCCAACTTAGGGGTCACTGCTCCAAGTGCTCCTATCACCCCTGGAATCACTGTTGCCTTCACCTTCCACATCTTCTCCAGTTCTCCTTTGAGGCCCTGGTATTTCTCCAGCTTCTCATATTCCTTCTTTTTGATGTTGCTGTCACTTGGCACTGCCATATCTATTATCATCGCTGTCTTCTGGTCCTTGTCTACTATCACAATGTCTGGTTGGATAGCCACTACCTGCTTATCTGTCTGGATCTTGAAGACCCACAGGATTTTAGCCCTTTCATTCTCCACCACTTTTTCTGGGGTCTCCCACCTGGACTTAGCTCATATGCTGTGCAGATGTTCCTGTATACAATTACCACTACATGGTTGTGGCATTTGGTATTCACCATTCCTGCTTGCATTTTGCATCCAGAGAGGCCGTACGGGGCCCCTGGCCCCTAAGGGGAGGACAACATGACTGGGTAAGGTGGTATTTAGTGAGCTGACAGTTTTTTTTTTGGAGGGACAGAGTGTTTGGGGTTAAAGGTATGTGAGGGGAGGGGTAGTGTTTAGTTTTCAAATCAAGGAGGAGGTGGGGTTAAGGTTAAAGGGTGAGGGGCAGTATAAGAGGGCCACCCATCTTATGTGGGCAACCATTTTGAGTACCCACCTGAAGAATAAGGAAGCTGTAAGGTACTCTTGCGAAGGAGATTGAGGCCTTGCTTCAACGTCTGAGAGACACAGCAGGATCCCAGGGTACAGAGTGGCTGCAGGCATCGGTTACCAGCCTGCTGCAGGGGACAATAGACAGAGCTTCCCAGGCTCCTTCAGGCGGGCGCCGGTCACAGGGGTCCAGGCCTCTGGTGCGCATGAGTTCCGATGTCACTCTCCGGGTCCGGTGTCGAAATAGGAGCCCCTCTGGCCCTTGGCCATTGGCCTTGTGTCACAATGCCGGGAGGAATCCAACTGAGCGGCGGGGCCTACAACAGGGGGAGGAGCCAGCCTCCCCTTGGTCTAGGAGAACGTGGCAAGGGATGACGGGAGCAGGAGCAGTGGGCGCCAGAATGTCGGCTGGGCCGGGTCAGCGTCGGAGACCTCAGGAGTCCAGGAGGTGGGGGCCATATCTGGCGGCCCCTCAGCATCGGGAACAACGTGGGCTGCACTGGCCAGAGCAGAGCACGAACGTTAGAGAGCACGGGGCAGGTACCATCAGGTAAACACAGGCGGCAGCTGGCTGCTTCAGCCTCCAGGCCTGGGGACACATCGTTGGACTTGGGCGAAGCAACTTCATACAGGCAGCAGGATGCTGGCCCTGCTCACAATGCACCATCCACATCAGCTCCGCAGCACAGTTGGTCGCTTTGGCGCCTGACAGTGGATGGCGGTCTGGGGAGCAAGAGAACACAAGAGCTCCAGATTCCTTGGCGGACCTGACCAGGATGGGATTAGGTCAACTTCATCAGGATGCCAGATCTTTGGCTGCTGGGTTCACCGTGCCCAGGCAGCTAGGTGAGAGTAACTATCCTTTGCCTTTTAGCCCTTGCTTAGCTTCCCCTGATACTAGGAGATTGGATGTTTTTTCTGGGGGGAGTTGGTGGGGGTATGGGTTTGATCCTTAGGGGCCTGGGAGAATTAGCGGGGTTGGGGGATCTGGGCTGCACAGGGAGCATTACTATCAGCTGCATGGGAATTCTGGGGCAATTTCAGGATCTAGGGGCTCACCTGAAGTTTTTGGTGTTTGCGGTAACTTGGAGTTAGGTGTGGGCATTGCAGCTTCTTCAGTGGACAGTGGTGGGGCATCCAGAGCTATAACACCAGTGGACGGATCAGGGATTGTGGGTTTAGTTGCGTGCTCAACTGGGGAGAAAGAAAAAGAGGGCGTGATTCATTTGGATGACACGGCTAGGGGAGAGGTGTATGTGTGTTTTGAGGGTCCTTTGGGGGCTCATTTAAAACAAGAAGTGAGTGAGAAAATTTGGAAAGGAGATTACGTGGAATTATTTTCTTTATTGCCTCTGGAGCGTTTAAATTTAGACAGGGCGAGGAGAGATGATTCTAAAAAAGAGGACGAAGAGAAGAGGAAGTATTGGTTAATACCGAGAACTAGGGTTGAGCGACTTTTACTTTTATAGGATCGGGTCGGGTTTCACGAAACCCGACTTTTTCAAAAGTCGGGTCGAGTGAAATCGGCTGATCCTATAAAAAAGTCGGGGTCGGCCGAAACACGAAACCCAATGCAGTGCATTGGGTTTCCAATGGTTCCCAGGGTCTGAAGGAGAGGAAACTCTCCTTCAGGCCCTGGGATCCATATTTAAGTGTAAAATAAAGAATTAAAATAAAAAATATTGCTATACTCACCCTCTGACGCGCCCTGGTACTAACCGGCAGCCTTCCTTCCTTAGAATCAGCGCGTGAAGGGCCTTAGATGACGTCGCGGCTTGTGATTGGTCGCGCGACCGCCCATGTGACCGCTCGCGCGACCAATCACAAGCCGTGACGTCACAGAAGGTCCTTCAAGCACTGATTCTTAGGAAGGAAGGCTGCCGGAAAGAAGCAGGGCGCATCCGAGGGTGAGTATATTCCCATTAGGTATATACTCACCCTCGGACGTGCCCTGCTTCTTTCCGGCAGCCTTCCTTCCTAAGAATCAGCACTTGAAGGACCTTCGGTGACGTCGCGGCTTGTGATTGGTCGCACGAGCGGTCACATGTGCGGTCGCGCGACCAATCACAAGTCGCGACGTCATCTAAGGCCCTTCACGCGCTGATTCTAAGGAAGGAAGGCTGCCGGTTAGTACCAGGGCGCGTCAGAGGGTTAGTATAGCAATATTTTTTATTTTAAGTCTTTATTTTACACTTAAATATGGATTCCAATACCGATTTCCGATATTGCAAACATATCAGAACTCGGTATCGGAATTCCGATACCAGATTCAGAAGATCGCCGACCTCATGGCCGACCCCACACAGGGGTCGGGTCGGGTTTCATGAAACCCGACTTTGCCAAAAGTCGGCGACTTCTGAAAATGGCCGACCCGTTTCGCTCAACCCTACCGAGAACCTTTTCAAATTGGTTGCAAGCTGTTGCTATTTTAGCCAGCATTATTTGGGAAAGGGTCCCAGAAAACTGATCAGGCCTTTTTTGCTATCTAGATGCAATAGGTGAGGCTTATAGAGTATACAGCGGACTGGGTTGGTTAAGGTTTGAAAAAGAGTTTTGTTAACGAAAGGCAACCTGGCCTCATATTTGCTGGTATCACAAAGATATAGCATTGTGGATGAGGCTAATGGTTCCATCTAGGTTAGGTGAAAGCGGTCAGCCTTTTCATGGGGGCATTGGGAGTATGGGGCAGTCAGGACACTAAGTGGCAATGCAGAAAAGACTGTGTTTTTCCTTCAATGAAGGGATGTGCAAATTTGGGAAAAAGTGTAAGTTTAAACATGAATGTTTAGCCTGTGGGGGCATGCACGGTGCAGCAAAATGTTTCAAAGGAAGTAGATAAAAAGGAGTTGATTCAGCTGAAAAAAGGGGTGACTCCGGTGCGGTGGGACACGATGGAGGGTTTTCTAAGTAGGTATCCTGATGCAGCACAGCGGTTTTGCTGAGTGATGGTTTTAAGGAAGGTTTAAGGCTATGTGCACATGTAGAAAAATCCGCTGCGGATTTTTCCGCAGCGGATTTAATAAATCCGCAGTGCAAAACCACTGCGGTTTTTACTGCGGATTTATCGCGGTTTTTAATGCGGATTCTGCTGCGGTTTTCTATCTGCAGTTTTCTATTGGAGCAGATGGAAAACCGCTGCGGATTCCGCACAAAGAATTGACATGCTGCGGAAAATAATCCACTGTGTTTCCGCGCGGCTTTTTCCGCAGCATGGGCACAACGTTTTTGGTTTCCTATAAGTTTACATTGTACTGTAAACTCATGAGAAATTGCTGTGGATCCGCAGCTGTGGAAACCCTGCGGATCCGCAGCAAAATCCGCAACGTGTGCACATACCCTTAAAATCCCATTTGTTGAGCGAAAAGTTTGGCTATCTAAAAGAATTTAAAATCAGCGTTACAATTCCCAGAAGTTGTCTCGGATAAATTACACAAAGAACTAGTATTGGGTAGAATGGCGGACCCATTTGCAATGCCTCCCCTCGATAATTTGAGGGTGTCACCACTTGGTCCCAAAGAAAGAACCTAATAAATACAGGTTGATCCATTATTTATCTTTTCCAAAGGGCTCCTCAGTAAACGATGGGATTGACCCTCAATTGTGTTCAGTACTGTACACGTCGTTTGATACGGCTATGGAGTGGGTTCGGTATTGAGGAAGAGGGGCAAGGCTAGCAAAAACGGATATTGAGGTGGCTTTCCTGTTGTGAATTCTGTTTTCGAACTCCCTCCTGTTGTCATGAATGGTACTTCAGCGAGTTCGGTCCATGGACTCCCTCTGGTGGCTGTGAGTGGAGCTGCTGCTTCTGAGGTTCCTTCCACAGGTGACTTAGTTTGTTCTTTGGCTGGCTGCTCTATTTAACTCCACTCAGATCGTTACTCCATGCCAGCTGTCAATGTTCTTGTACTGGTTCAGTTCGCTCTTGGATCTTTCTGGTGACCTGTCTACTCCAGCAGAAGCTAAGTCCCTGCTAGTTAATTATTTGTTCATTGTTTTCTTGTCCAGCTTGCTATCATGATTTTGCCTTGCTAGCTGGAAGCTCTGGGATGCAGAGTGGCACCTCCGCACCGTGAGTCGGTGCGGAGGTCTTTTTGCGCACTCTGCGTGGTCTTTTGTAGTTTTTTGTGCTGGCCGCAAAGATACCTTTCCTATCCTCTGTCTGTTTAGTAAGTCTGGCCTCCCTTTGCTGAAACCTGTTTCATTTCTGTGTTTTTGACTTTCATCTTAACTCACAGTCAATATATGTGGGGGGCTGCCTTTTTCTTTGGGGAATTTCTCTGAGGCAAGGTAGGCTTTATTTTCTATCTCTAGGGCTAGTTAGCTCTTAGGCTGTGAAGAGGCATCTAAGTAGAGTTAGGTACGCTCCACGGCTATTTCTAGTTGTGTGATAGGATTAGGGGTTGCGATCAGCAGAGCTCCCACTTCCCAGAGCTTGTCCTGTGTTAGTTTAACCATCTGGTCGTTCCGGGTGCTCCTAACCACCAGGTCCATAACACTTTCCGCTTGTTACTGATTCACCCTGAGAGCATGCACTTGTTGGGCTGTTTTTGGGATGAAGGTTTTTTTGTTGATCGTTGTCTTCCTATGGGCTGCTTGCTTTCCTGTGTTTATTTTGAGCACTTTTTTGGAATGGGTTGTTAAGGATGTGTCCGTTTTAGTTTGTGCATTCATTACTTAGATGATTTTTTTGTTTGTTGGTCCTGCTCAGGCAGCTGATTGTTCAGTATTGTTACATACAATGGAAAATGTGGCTAAAAGTTTTGGGGTCCCGTTAGTGGAAGAAAAGACAACGGGATCGGTAACAGTGTTGAGTTTTTTGGGAATTGAAATTGACACCGTGGCAATGGAGTGCAGGTTACCTGCTGACAAGATAATAGCTTTGAGGGAGGAGGTGGCTAGAGCGGGATGTTCAAGAAAAATAACCTTACGTGGTTTGCAATCGTTGTTAGGTAAACTGAATTTTGCATGCAGGATCATGCCAATGGGGCAAGCCTTTTGTCGGCGGTTATAATTGGAGACGGTGGGGGTTAAATCCCCGGGGCATTTTATCAGATTAAAAAGAGAATTGCAAGAGGATTTGAAGGTGTGGGCAGTTTTTCTAGAAGAGTACAATGGCAGAGCTCTTTGGATCCAGCCAGTAGTGTATGCGGACACCTTGGGTCTCATGGTTGGTATTGTTGAGAAGCGTGATTTTGGTTTGTTTTTTCAAGGGAGCTGGCTGGCAGCAGAATGGCTTTGAGTTTGCAAGGAGCAGGGTTTAACGGCGAATTGGATATTGCTGCAATTGTTTCCAAGGGTCGTGGCATTGTCAATATGGAGTGAAAAAGTAAAGAATAAAAAGATTTGTTTTCCCTGCAAGCATGTGGGGGTGGTGTCAGCCATAAATGCATTGTCGGCAGCAACGTCAGCTGTGGTGAAGGTATTGCAACACTTGGTTTTCTTGGGTCTTAAACTTAACTTATGGATTGTGTCTGAGGTTAGGCCGGTGGTACCTAATCCCATTTGTTGACATTCTTTCTCAATTTCAGTGGCATCGTTTCCAGGAGTTGGCAACACAAGTGGAGGCATCAGGCTTGGAGTGTTCAGCGGAATAATGGAACCTGCCTTGCGGTCTGTAGGGGATCTATTTTCTAGGTCGCTGTCAGACAGATCGGTCAGGCTTGGCTTTTGTGGGAATCGTGGAGGGCATCTGTGGGGGAAGAGATGGAGGAAGAATTAGACTATTGTTGTTCATTGGTCACTATTGGGAAGCAGGGTGGTCAGTAGCTAAGTTGAATAAGTTTTTGGCGGGACTGTCTTTTAGCTTTAAGGTCAGAGGTCTCAGAGATGAAACAAAATTTTTTTTGTTGCGTCAAGGGGTAAGGGGCTGGAAAAAAGGCTGGAAGGCAGTAGATGGCAGGCATACCATTTCTTATGAGGTGTTATTAGCTATCGAGTATCAGTTAACTGGGGTATGTTTTTCAGATTGGGAGGTGGATTTGTTTAAGGCGGCTTTTTCACTGGCCTTCTTTGGGGCTTTCCGGCTGGGAGAGTTGATTAGCCCTTCTAGGTGTAAGAAAGGAAATTTGCTGAGAGGACATGGATGTTTGCAGCGATAAGGTGGTTGTGCTCATTCGGTCTTCCAAAATGGATGTGTTTGGCAAAGGGTGCAAAGTGGTGTTATTTGGCGTTGATGGTTCCCCATTATGTCCAGTGGTCTGTGTTAAGAATTACATGAATAGGGGTGGCATTTTTAATGAACCACTGTTAGTTCATGAGGACAGCTCTTTCTTGTCTCGATTTTAGTTCATTACGGTATTTAGAGGTTGTTTGGAAGCGGGAGGTATCCCGGTGATGGATTATAGTGGGTATTCTTTCAGGATTGGGGCAGCGACAGAGGCAGCCAGAATGGGTTTGGGTGACGAGATGGTTAGGAGGATTGGGTGTTGGGAATATGCGAGGTTTCGCTCGTACGTTTGTCCGGTGTTAGTGTAATAATAATAATTTGCATTGTGTAGTTTCTTAAATATTTGCTATTATTTTTCCCTTTGTTTACGAGAACGATCGGATGCTCATTTGGTTAATGGGGCACTCGTTCGTGTTCTGGGCGGCGTTGAGCGCAGCGGTTCGTCCGGACAGGTGACAGTTAGGTTTTCCTCGGGAGTCAGTAAGACTACATTGGATCGGTAAAAGGGGAATGGTTTCGAAATAACTGTTGCCTGAATTTCACCATTTTGTTCGGTTAGATAGGGTGCCTGAGGTGGTTGTTTTACATTTAGGGGGGAATGATTTGGGCAAACGGCCTTGTAGAGAGTTGATCAAGGACATTAAATTTGATATGTTGAGGTTATGGGCCATGTTTCCGAAGGTTTTGGTAATTTGGTCTGATATCATCCATCGTAAGGTGTGGCGAGGTGCCAGGTCTATTGATGGAGTGAGTACAGCAAGGATCAAGGTGAACAGGCTATATCCCGGTTCATGGCTCGGAATGGGGCATTGGTAGTGAGGCATGTGGATCTGGAGTCGGGTGAGGGTGGTTTTTGGAGAACAGATGGAGTCCACCTGAGCGCGGTGGGTATGGATATGTGGTGTCTGGCTATTCACGATGGCATTGAAATAGCTTATGGAGGTATGAAGGGACATAAATGTCTAAGATGTCAGACCATTTATGTTGGTGGCAGGGGGAGGTCCTCGAAGTTGGTGGAAGTGGAATATGGTGGATTAGTGGGGGGGATCTTGAGAGGTCCCCCTGGGTGAATCTAAGTAGGCAGGGTTCGAATATCCCACTGGAGTGGCATTCAAGGGACCCTTGGATGGGTTTTTGGTTGACCAGGTTGGTTGTTATCTATCCCTGAGCTGGTGCATAGCAGATGGGGATAAGATTTAACCTGGGGGCCAATGTGGGATTTGGATATTTGAGGTCTATAATTTGGGGGCTTCGATGACCACCCCCATTTCGGTAGTTTATTGTTAAAATTGTTTTATACTTTATGTTAATAAATAGCTGCTGTGTCCATTTAAATCCAAATAATGCCTTGAGTGTTTATTGGGGTTTTTTGATTTACATTAGGTTGGTTTGGTTGGGGGTTTTGTTATCAAAGGTAAAAGGGAGGATTATCTTTTAAGCTCACAGGAGTCACGTATACCCTTATGTCATGCCACTATGTGTTGGACTGTATATATACAGTGTGTACGAGGAATTATCTTGTGATCCTAAATTTTCAATAGCTAAAGAGATCAAAAATGTGTTGGATGGTGCTTTAAATATAGGCATTATTGATCAGGACCTATATGATTTTTTGACAGTTAAATTTCCAATCACTCCGGTGATGTACATATTGCCCAAGATACATAAATCTCTCGTACATCCCCCGGGTAGGCCAATTGTATCAGGGTGTGACTCCATTCTTTCTAAGATTGGGGTGTTCCTGGATAGAGTCCTTAATCCTATTGCGAGTTGTGCAGAGTCTTTTATTCGGGACACTTCAGACTTCCTCGGAAAAATTAATGATATTGAAGTGACAGGTGAGGTGATGTTGGCGTCTTTTGACGTTACATCACTTTACACGTCTATAGATCATGATCGGGGGTTGAAGGCAGTTGGTAAAAAACTTTTGACTACACATTATTCTGTTGAAGCTAGACAGTTCATCATTCAATTATTGGAATTGGTTTTGACCAAAAATTATTTCTTGTTTGGTGACACCTTTTATTTGCAATTGCGTGGGACCGCCATGGGCGCGAACATGGCGCCCGCGTATGCAAATATAGTTATGAGTGTCCTTGAGGAGGACCTCGTCTATGTGTCCCACCACTTTTGCTATGTAGCTGCGTGGTGGAGATACATAGACGATGTCTTCCTCATTTGGACTGGGACCGAGGACTTGCTACAAGAATTTCATGATTATCTGAATAGGATCGATGAAACGATTAAATTTACCCTTGTATACTCGGATACAAATATACAGTTCTTGGACGTTAATGTCCGACTTGAGAATGACAGACTAGTCACGCAATTGTATACAAAAATTACTGATAAAAACGATTTATTGATGTTTAATAGTCAACATCCTCGGAAAATGAAGGAATCTATTCCGTACAGCCAATTATTGCGAATAAAAAGGATTGAGAGCGATACAGGTTCTTTGGAAAAATCTACTGAAGTAACCTTAAAAAAAATTTCTGATAGAGGGTATCCAAAAAAGCTTTTGCAGAGGCAAAAGAATAAAGTGGATGCACTATCTAGGAAGGATTTATTTATAAAAAAGACAAAAGCAAATGAACTTGATCGCATTCCCTTTGTGACCTCCTTTTGTGAGGAAAGTAACAAAATTGCCGATATTGTGTATAAACATTGGAAGATGTTACACAATTGTTTACCCCAAGTAAAAGAATTTTCTAAACCTCCAATGTTTTCGTATAAGAGAAATCGTACGGTTGCCTCCACATTGATTAAATCAGACATAGGCTCCTTTAAAAAACAAGGCCAAAATACACTGACTGGTCGTAATAGAAGGGGATGTTACCCATGTTTATCATGTGTTAATTGTAGTCTGATCTTAAAGGGTTCAAGTTTTTCTCATCCCATTACTAATGAGGAATTTAAAATCCAACATTTTTTAACGTGTGATTCTGCTTTTGTTATCTATCTATTACAATGTCCATGTTCCTTGTGGTATGTCGGTGAAACTATATGTGACTTCAAAACTAGAATCAATCAGCACCGACATACCATAAGGAAAAAACGGATGGACTTACCTGTTTCGAAACATTTTGTAGAAAAGTCTCACACTGAAAGGGAGTTGCGTTTTCGAATCATTGATATGATACCTATACAGAGGAGAGGAGGGGATCGGGTGCAATTGCTTAAGAGGAGAGAACTGGAGTGGATAAAGAGGTTGAACACCTTAAAGCCATATGGTCTTATTGTAGACTATAAACTTAGTCAAGTCATGTAAAATGTATGAGGGTGGGTTTCCTCTCTCAAACGTATTGATTTATGTATCTATTAAATGAGGAATGATATTTATTTCCTTTTTCTTCTGCTTTTATTTTCAGATGCTCCAGTCCTTGAATTGCATGGTATTCAGAGGAATATTATTTCTTTATTTAAAAATCTTCTGTGCTTATGGAGTGACGGATTCTCTGAGTCTTATTTATATTTTTTTTCTTGTATAATTTTGATTAGGATTGTGTAAGTTTTATGGCCTCTGCATCCCCTGGTTCTCGTTGTTTTTGAAAATTAATGTATAAAAAATATATAAAAAAATATGAGAGCACAATAAACTTTGGATATCGGGAGCACTTGCAATGTTGTGTGTGTTTCTGTTATGGGTTTGATATGTTGTGGCACTGGATATGGGTCATATTAAGTCATTGGTGGGTTTGAGTTATGCGGGGGGGTACCACCCCCAAATGTCTCTTTCTCCACATGGAGGTACGGGGTGCCCCACTTGATTGGGGAGGGTATCCCGGCCCTTATGACTGTTATGGGTTTTTGCTCTGGCCCTTTAAATCCTGCTAAAGGCACAACTTGATTCATCCCCAGCATAATATGGAACTGCTCTATATTGCTATTAGATGATAACTTGTTTGATTTTATTATTTTCTTGGTTAATTAGGATGATGAGAACGAGGTGATGTAAATTGGACATATCTTACCCCTTTTTTATTAACATTGTGCTAATAAGAGATTCGCCGCTTCATATAGCGATTTTTCCCTTAAATAAAATGGCGCCGCTGTCTTCTTTGCGATACTGCGCAGTTGCGTGCCTGTGCATTGTGGTTACACTGGCTGTGATGTCACAGACATGCGCAGTAAGTGCGCTAGGACGCCGAAGACAGGGGCACGCATGTATACAACGCTGTAAGTGTATTATTACCATGATTCGGGTGATTGGAGCACCTGGATTTTATAATTGTTAATTGCTCATTGAGCAATGTTTTAGGATTATGCACAGGATGTGTAATGCACTGTATGTATAGATAATGAATTTTTATAATTGAAACACAGGTCACATTTTGCACTGAATGTTGAAATATTAACCCCTCTGTGACCTTAGACGTACTATCCCGTCGAGGTGCCCTGGGCTTATCTGACCCTGGACGGGATAGTACGTCATAGCCGATCGGCCGCGCTCACGGGGGGAGCGCGGCCGATCGCGGCCGGGTGTCAGCTGCTTATCGCAGCTGACATCCGGCACTATGTGCCAGGAGCGGTCACGGACCGCCCCCGGCACATTAACCCCTGGCACACCGCGATCAAAGATGATCGCGATGTGCCGGCGGTACAGGGAAGCACCGCGCAGGGAGGGGGCTCCCTGCGGGCTTCCCTGAGCCCCCCGCAGCAACGCGATGTGATCGCGTTGCTGCGAGGGTCTCCTCACCTCCCTCCCTGCTCGAGCCCCGGATCCAAGATGGCCGCGGATCCGGGTCCTGCAGGGAGGGAGGTGGCTTCACAGAGCCTGCTTAGAGCAGGCACTGTGAAGCAGCCTGCACTCCTATCAGATCAGTGATCTGACAGAGTGCTGTGCAAACTGTCAGATCACTGATCTGTGATGTCCCCCCCTGGGACAAAGTAAAAAAGTAAAAAAAAAAATTTCCAAATGTGTAAAAAAAATAAAAAAAAATATTCCAAAATAATGAAAAAAAAAAAAAAATATTATTCCCATAAATACATTTCTTCATCTAAATAAAAAAAAAAAACCAATAAAAGTACACATATTTAGTATCGCCGCGTCCGTAACGGCCCGACCTATAAAACTGGCCCACTAGTTAACCCCTTCAGTAAACACCGTAAGAAAAAAAAAAAAAAAACGAGGCAAAAAACAACGCTTTATTATCATACCGCCGAACAAAAAGTGGAATAACACGCGATCAAAAGGACAGATATAAATAACCATGGTACCGCTGAAAGCGTCATATTGTCCCGCAAAAAAAGAGCCGCCATACAGCATCATCAGCAAAAAAATAAAAAAGTTATAGTCCTGAGAATAAAGCGATGCAAAAATAATTATTTTTTCTGTAAAATAGTTTTTATCGTATAAAAGCACCAAACCATAAAAAAATGATATAAATGAGGTATCGCTGTAATCGTACTGACCCGAAGAATAAAACTGATTTATCAATTTTACCAAACGCGGAACGGTATAAACGCCTCCCCCAATAGAAATTCATGAATAGCTGGCTTTTGGTCATTCTTCCTCACAAAAATCGGAATAAAAAGCGATAAAAAAATGTCACGTGCCCAAAAATGTTTTCAATAAAAACGTCAACTCGTCCCGCAAAAAACAAGACCTCACATGACTCTGTGGACCAAAATATGGAAAAATTATAGCTCTCAAAATGTGGTATTGCAAAAAATATTTTTTGCAATAAAAAGGGTCTTTCAGTGTGTGACGGCTGCCAATCATAAAAATCCGCTAAAAAACTCGCTATAAAAGTAAATCAAACCCCCCTTCATCACCCCCTTAGTTAGGGAAAAATAAAAAAAAATGTATTTATTTCCATTTTCCCATTAGGGCTAGGGTTAGGGCTAGGGTTAGGGCTAGGGCTAGGGTTAGGGCTAGGGTTAGGGCTAGGGTTAGGGCTAGGGTTAGGGTTAGGGCTAGGGTTAGGGCTAGGGTTAGGGCTAGGGTTAGGGCTAGGGTTAGGGCTAGGGTTAGGGCTAGGATTAGGGCTAGGGTTAGGGTTAGGGCTAGGGTTAGGGTTGGGGCTACAGTTTGGGTTGGGGCTAAAGTTAGGGTTAGGGTTTAGATTACATTTACAGTTGGGAATAGGGTTGGGATTAGGGTTAGGGGTGTGTCAGGGTTAGAGGTGTGGTTAGGGTTACCGTTGGAATTAGGGTTAGGGGTGTGTTTAGATTAGGGTTTCAGTTATAATTGGGGGGTTTCCACTGTTTCGGCACATCAGGGGCTCTCCAAACACGACATGGCGTCCGATCTCAATTCCAGCCAATTCTGCGTTGAAAAAGTAAAACAGTGCTCCTTCCCTTCCGAGCTCTCCTGTGTGCCCAAACAGGGGTTTACCCCAACATATGGGGTATCAGCGTACTCAGGACAAATTGGACAACAACTTTTGTGGACCAATTTCTCCTGTTACCCTTGGGAAAATACAAAACTGGGGGCTAAAAAATAATTTTTGTGGGAAAACAAAAAGATTTTTTATTTTCACGGCTCTGCGTTATAAACTGTAGTGAAACACTTGGGGGTTCAAAGTTCTCACAACACATCTAGATAAGTTCATTGAGGGGTCTAGTTTCCAATATGGGGTCACTTGTGGGGGGTTTCTACTGTTTAGGTACATTAGGGGCTCTGCAAACGCAATGTGACGCCTGCAGACCAATCCATCTAAGTCTGCATTCCAAATGATGCTCCTTCCCTTCCGAGCCCTCCCATGCGCCCAAACGGTGGTTCCCCCCCACATATCGGGTATCAGCGTACTCAGGACAAATTGGACAACAACTTTTGTGGACCAATTTCTCCTGTTACCCTTGGGAAAATACAAAACTGGGGGCTAAAAAATAATTTTTGTGGAAAAAAAAATATTTTTTATTTGCATGGCTCTGCGTTATAAACTGTAGTGAAATACTTGGGGGTTCAAAGCTCTCACAACACATCAAGATGAGTTCCTTAGGGGGTCTACTTTCCAAAATGGTGTCACTTGTGGGGGGTTTCTACTGTTTAGGTACATTAGGGGCTCTGCAAACGCAATGTGACGCCTGCAGACCATTCCATCTAAGTCTGCATTCCAAATGGCGCTCCTTCCCTTCCGAACCCTCCCATGCGCCCAAACGGTGGTTCCCCCCCACATATGGGGTATCAGCGTACTCAGGACAAATTGGACAACAACTTTTGTGGTCCAATTTCTCCTCTTACCCTAGAGAAAATACAAAACTGGGGGCTAAAAAATAATTTTTGTGGGAAAAAAATTTTGTTTTATTTTTATGGCTCTGCATTATAAACTTCTGTGAAGCCCTTGGTGGGTCAAAGTGCTCACCACACATCCAGATAAGTTCCTTAGGGGGTCTACTTTCCAAAATGGTGTCACTTGTGGGGGGTTTCTACTGTTTAGGTACATTAGGGGCTCTGCAAACGCAATGTGACGCCTGCAGACCAATCTATCTAAGTCTGCATTCCAAATGATGCTCCTTCCCTTCCGAGCCCTCCCATGCGCCCAAACGGTGGTTCCCCCCCACATATCGGGTATCAGCGTACTCAGGACAAATTGGACAACAACATTTAGGGTCCAATTTCTCCTGCTAACCTTGGAAAAATACAAAACTGGGGGCTAAAATATAATTTTTGTGGAAAAAAAAATATTTTTTATTTGCATGGCTCTGCGTTATAAACTGTAGTGAAATACTTGGGGGTTCAAAGCTCTCACAACACATCAAGATGAGTTCCTTAGGGGGTCTACTTTCCAAAATGGTGTCACTTGTGGGGGGTTTCTACTGTTTAGGTACATTAGGGGCTCTGCAAACGCAATGTGACGCCTGCAGACCATTCCATCTAAGTCTGCATTCCAAATGGCGCTCCTTCCCTTCCGAACCCTCCCATGCGCCCAAACGGTGGTTCCCCCCCACATATGGGGTATCAGCGTACTCAGGACAAATTGGACAACAACTTTTGTGGTCCAATTTCTCCTCTTACCCTAGAGAAAATACAAAACTGGGGGCTAAAAAATAATTTTTGTGGGAAAAAAATTTTGTTTTATTTTTATGGCTCTGCATTATAAACTTCTGTGAAGCCCTTGGTGGGTCAAAGTGCTCACCACACATCCAGATAAGTTCCTTAGGGGGTCTACTTTCCAAAATGGTGTCACTTGTGGGGGGTTTCAATGTTTAGGCACATCAGTGGCTCTCCAAACGCAACATGGCGTCCCATCTCAATTCCTGTCAATTTTGCATTGAAAAGTCAAACGGCGCTCCTTCCCTTCCGAGCTCTCCCATGCGCCCAAACAGTGGTTTACTGCCACATATGGGGTATCAGCGTACTCGGGACAAATTGGACAACAACTTTTGAGGTCCAATTTCTTCTCTTACCCTTGGAAAAATAAAAAATTGGGGGCAAAAATATAATTTTTGTGAAAAAATATGATTTTTTATTTTTACGGTTCTGCATTATAAACTTCTGTGAAGCACTTGGTGGGTCAAAGTGCTCACCACACCTCTAGATAAGTTCCTTAGGGGGTCTACTTTCCAAAATGGTGTCACTTGTGGGGGGTTTCAATGTTTAGGCACATCAGTGGCTCTCCAAACGCAACATGGCGTCCCATCTCAATTTCTGTCAATTTTGCATTGAAAAGTCAAACTGCGCTCCTTCCCTTCCGAGCTCTCCCATGCGCCCAAACAGTGGTTTACTGCCACATATGGGGTATCAGCGTACTCAGGACAAATTGGACAACAACTTTTGAGGTCCAATTTCTTCTCTTACCCTTGGAAAAATAAAAAATTGGGGGCAAAAATATAATTTTTGTGAAAAAATATGATTTTTTATTTTTACGGTTCTGCATTATAAACTTCTGTGAAGCACTTGGTGGGTCAAAGTGCTCACCACACATCCAGATAAGTTCCTTAGGGGGTCTACTTTCCAAAATGGTGTCACTTGTGGGGGGTTTCAATGTTTAGGCACATCAGTGGCTCTCCAAACGCAACATGGCGTCCCATCTCAATTCCTGTCAAGTTTGCATTGAAAAGTCAAATAGCGCTCCTTCCCTTCCGAGCTCTCCCATGCGCCCAAACAGTGGTTTACTGCCACATATGGGGTATCAGCGTACTCAGGACAAATTGGACAACAACTTTTTGGGTCCAATTTCTCCTGTTACCCTTGGTAAAATAAAACAAATTGGAGCTGAAGTAAATTTTTTGTGTAAAAAAGTTAAATGTTCATTTTTATTTAAACATTCCAAAAATTCCTATTAAACACCTGAAGGGTTAATAAACTTCTTGAATGTGGTTTTGAGCACCTTGAGGGGTGCAGTTTTTAGAATGGTGTCACACTTGGGCATTTTCTATCATATAGACCCCTCAAAATGACTTCAAATGAGACGTGGTCCCTAAAAAAAAATGGTGTTGTAAAAATGAGAAATTGCTGGTCAACTTTTAACCCTTATAACTCCCTAACAAAAAAAAAAATTGGTTCCAAAATTATGCTGATGTAAAGGAGACATGTGGGAAATGTTACTTATTAAGTATTTTGTGTGACATATCTCTGTGATTTAATTGCATAAAAATTCAAAGTTTGAAAATTGCAAAATTTTCAAAATTTTCGCCAAATTTCCGTTTTTTTCACAAATAAACGCAGGTACTATCAAAGAAATTTTACCACTATCATGAAGTACAATATGTCACGAGAAAACAATGTCAGAATCACCAGGATCCGTTGAAGCGTTTCGGAGTTATAACCTCATAAAGGGACAGTGGTCAGAATTGTAAAAATTGGCCTGGTCATTAACGTGCAAACCACCCTTGGGGGTAAAGGGGTTAACAGTTACACCTATCCAGCATCTATGTTATTGAATGTAATGAATGTACTGATTGGATATGCTCAGGATTTGTATAAAGAGAGGTTTCACTCACTTGTTCACTGCTTAGAAAAGGATTCTTATATCCGAAACGTCGCCACGCCTGCTCAGGCAATAAAGTCCACCTTTTCTATTATTTTTTGTGCTGCTTTTCTTTTTTTGATATTATATATATATATATATATATATATATATATATTTACACTGTATATATATATACTGTATACATACAGTATAATTAAATACAGTATTTTATATATTTCACATCTCCCTTTTTGTGATTAGCTCTGCAGCACCGTGGGTTGTATGTAATGTATTGCTCTTATGTGTAGTTTTTATGTCTTCAACAGAATGCATACTGTTTTAGATACTGGGTAGTGTCCCAGTTGTAGACCTACATGTGAATATGATCGTAGCAGCTTTTGTATACTGTACTTTGCAAAGCATAGAAAGTGCTTACATAGGGACATTGAATGACTTATAAGTCTCCTTATGTGGGCTTACCACTCTCCAAAAGGGTAAATGTTCCCCATCAGACACCGAGCCAAATAAGATCTCCTGCTTTGCACTGATGAGAGGCAAACACCCTGAAACACGTCTGCAAATTAAGTGCCTGCTTGTCTTTTTACCCCAAGTCATATGGCAAATCTTGTTAAAGAGTCAATATTGACCCAGTAGATGGCGCTAGAGTTTTTGTCTCCTTCCTCTTTGAAGAGGCCATGTGCATATTTAAATTGTTATAAAAACTGTTGGAGAGAAATAGCGCAATAGGGTTTTATCCGAGGTTAAGTAGTCAATGCAAGGTAATAGCACTCACCAGATGTAGCTTAAGACAAGCATTGGAGAGATTTGCTGCCGCAGATCCACGGATCCACGAGGGACCGGCGGTTGAGAACACAATATAGGAGAACGTGGTCCAATTCTGCGCTACTGAATCATTGTAGTCCAAAGGTATTATTAAAAGTTGTTTTTATTCAACGCGCTTCTGAGTTTCAAAGAACTCCTTCATCAGGAAATACCACATAATTCTTATGTGGTATTTCCTGATGAAGGAGTTCTTTGAAACTCAGAAACGCGTTGAATAAAAAACACTTTTAATAATACCGTTGGACTACAATGATTCAGCAGCGCAGAATTTGACCATGCTCTCTTATATTGTGTTCTCATATTTAAATTGTTGTCATAGGACCTGCACAGTGGAGGTTCAACCATTCTACGCTGTAAATGAAATGGTGACATTCCAAATTTTATTATATTGTATAACTTGATACTCCTGTATCTCAAAAATCCCACTTACAATGCAGCATCAATAATACTGTTGTCTCCTTACCTAACAGAGGGTCCTGAGTGCTGCTGTCGACACGTCAACTCCTGTAACTATACTCCTGACTCTACCATACAATTCCACTCAGAATATATTTTTCTTTGGCAAAATTTCCAACTTCCGCTCTACGTTATACTCACAGACTAGCAGAAAGCTGAGCAATAGGTTGCTGTCTGTAGGGTCGTCATGCCTAGCTGTTTCCTATGTAAGTAAAACTGTCATAAAATTAGCAAGGTTCTCAATTGTGATTTTCTCTTCCTAATTAAACCAGCAGTGGCTCAGTAGTCACTTAAAAAAAATCAACATAATTAATGCCATTTATTTAAAAGGATTTTACATGTCAGTTTCTAATATTCAGATTTAAATCTAAGGCCTACGCAAAGACAGAATGACAGTCAATGCAGCTGCTTGTAACATTTTGTTACAGTCTGTGTGTACTAACCTGTAGAATACATTTGTTTCTTCGCCTGTCTAATTAGACTGAATGTGTTTGGCTTTTATCTGCCTCGTTAGTGAAACATCTGCAATTAGTAACAGAGTTTCTAATGGTTGACCTTATTTTTCACTTTTAATGAGTATTGTAATTTAGAAAAAAGTGTGAGCTGCCCGCCCCAAGATAAGGTTATGTATGAGGGAATATGCTTGGTGATACTCCGATATCATTCTAGTGTCTGGGTGCAAGGATGTTTTGAGTGCAAAATGTTACACAAACCACTTAATACTCTGTGGATGACTAATTGAATCCAGAAAAAAATTTGAACGGTTTTATGGAGTGTTATATATCGCCTAAATATAAAACAAAGCATGTAATACTCTATGATTAACAAATTCAAGCCACAAAACTTTTTGAACGCTTTTTTGGCGTGTTATATACCACTGAAATGTAAAACAAAGTGCATATTACTCTATGGATGACAAAGTAAATCCAGAAAAATTTGGAACTCTTTTTTGGAGTGTTCTATACCACCGAATTGTAACAGAAAGCAGGTACCGTAATACTGTATCAATGACAAATTCAATCCAGTGTTACATACCAACGTAATGTAACACTAAGCACGTTAAACTGTATGGATGACAACATAATCGTTTTTTTCACCCCCAAAAAAAGAATGTGGTCAAGTGCAGCAGATATATATTTAGCGACAGACTGAAAAGCCCTAAGCCCTGCCTAGAGGTTGTATTCTGCTACACTCCCTGCTACTGCAACTGTTCCTAGGCTAAATGCAGAATGTAATAAAAAACAAAATCCCACTTAAAAACATGTCAAAAGGGGATAATGAGGTATAGGAATAAATATCATAAAATACAATATTTTATTGAGAAAGTATTAAAACAATTTAAAATTCAAACAAAAGGAATTTTCTATGAGATAGCAGGGTGCGGCCTGTCAGTGGCGAAAAAAACCTTAGCAGCAACTAAATATAATATACACAACTGAATTACTAATCAAAAAAAGTGCATTGAAGGAGAAAGTATTCCCTATAATCAATAAAGTACAAAGTGCCAAAATATTAAGTAATACAATCACTGAAGGCACAGTAGTTATAATCAAAATAAAGTTTGTATGTATACAGTGGGTAAAAAAAGTATTTAGTCAGACACAAATTGTGCAAGTTCTTCCACTTTAAAAGATGAGAGAGGCCTGTAATTGACATCATAGGTAGACCACAACTGTGAGAGTAAAAATGAAAAAACAAATCCAGAAAATCACCTTGTCTGATTTGGCAAGATTTGTGGCCTTTCAGACCTGACACCTAAAATGGTGCACCACCACATTATGAGTGTCAGGTCCAAGCATTCCTACACGAACAGTTTCCTGGAAAGTGGATTGGTCATCGTGGGCCAGTTGAATGGCCACCAAGGTCTCCAGATCTGATCCCCTTAGACTTTTATCTTTGGTATCATCTGAAGGCAGTTGTCTATGCTGTGAAGATACGAGATGTGCAGTATCTGAAACAACGGATACTGGAAGCCTGTGCTAGCATTTCTTCTGTGGTGTTGCTATCAGTGTGTCAAGAGTGTGAGAAGAGGGTTGCATTGACAATCCAACACAATGGGCAGCACTTTGAACACATTTTATAAGTGGTCATAAACATGTAAATAACTAATGAAAGAATAAAGTTATGTTAAAGCCAAGCACACCATTGTTTTTCTTGTGAAATTCTCAATAAGTTTGATGTGTCACATGACCCTATTCCCACTGAAAAAAATAAAGTTGGATCCAAAGTGGACAACTTCAAAATGGCCGCCATGGTCACGAACCATCTTGAATAGTTTTCTCCCTCCCATATACTAATGTGCCACAAACAGGAAGATGATATCACCAACCATTCCCATTTTATTTAGGTGTATCCATATAAATGGCCCACAATGTATATAATTTACACATAGTTTCCTGAGAAAATATCCTTCAAGATTACATATATATACTTTTACTCTCCCTCTCTCTCTCTCTCTCTCATATATATATATATATATATATACATATATATATATATATATATATGTATATATATATATATATATATTATAGTTAGATAGATAGATATACAAAGATAAATATGTATGTAAGACATCATATAGTGAAGAGCAAGAGGGTAACAATGTTTTGATCTTTTGACTTTCAAGCTCCTTATCTCACCATCCACTACTGTTTTGATCATGAGATAACCATCATTTTATAGACAATCATCTTGGCTATCTGATACATAAATTTGACTTGCAACTATTTAGCATGCGATTAGTTATGCATATACTTGTCATGTCACTGCATTGTTACTGTTTTGCAGTGGTGGAAAAATGTGTTTCTTCCTGAATATTAGAAAATACATCCTGTTTTCACATTCCCTAATAGCTCAGTGTATTATTAAGTTGATTCCCAAATGAGAGGTCATTGGTTCAAATTGAGGAGCAGCCATGAGGACGATTTCTCAAGAAAAGAGACACAGCATCAACCAGCTCATCGATTGTGGTCTCTTGGCCAAGAAAGTTGCCAAACTGCATCATGTGAGTGCCATGACAGTTGGATGAATATGAAATGAAGTCCATCCATCCACTCAGAAGCCAAAAGGTGGACATTTAGGCAACATATCGGAGTCAAGAAGTCTGCTCATCCCAAGGTCTATACGTTCTGGTGCGACAGTCAGTGGCGGTGCAAATGGCTTCCATGCTTTATAAATAGTGAGATCACAGATATTCATGCAAGTGTGACACCCCAGGAGTCCGCTTGTTACAGTGGTATTGCCTTCCTCATGGGGAGGGTGATGTCATGCCTGCAAGTGAGAAGGATCCCCTTAGCAGGTAACACTTACATACAACACTCTTCTGACTCCAGTCCAGAAGGGGGAGATCTTGACCCAGTTTCTGGGCAGCTTCCCTATATATATTCTGACTGGAGGAGGAGTTAGAGAGATTGTAGGAGACAGTGAGGGGAGAAGGAGCACAGGAGGAGAGAGAAACTGGAGTGGAGCTGTGAGTGGGCTCCCTCCAAGATCAAGCGCAAGTAACCGATGGCCGGAAGTCCGAGGTTGTGGGGGCAACTGTATACCACACAGCAGAAACCAGCGGGCAGGAGATTCCAAGTCTCCTGGTCACAAATACACCCGAAGGAACAGCAGCAGAATAGAGCCCGAAGTCACCATGAGAGTGGGACACCTGTAAAAAGGCTCGAGTTGCCTGCCATATGGGTAGTGTCCACCTAAAAGATTGAGAGAGGACCTTGTGTGAAGCCTCAGGCAGCAAGTGACTGAGAATACAGCACAGTAACGAAGGCTTCCAACCTCACCTGGCTAGGGGGATTCCGAATTGCTTCCAGGCTGCCCAGATTCCAAAGATCACCTGTAACCTGTGCCCTGGACTGCATTCACCAGTAAAAGGTAAAGAGACTGTAACCCTGTGTCCTCCAATTCTTTCCTGCACTTCTCTATCTATCATCCTTATCAACTGCATCGGGAGCCCTGGGGACTAAGCTCTACCTGTGGGGAGCTATACCACCTCTGCTGCAATACCATCATCCCCAGTGGACCCCTTTAAGCAGCGTCAGCCATCCCTGGCCGAGTACCACATGTGGTATCACGAACACTACTACAATAGACTTTATTCCAATTTCCATTAATCCCCTTTAATTGGACGCCCAGGGCCACGGACCAGGTCACCGCTGCCGTGACACATCCCTTTAAGAACCGGCCCAGTCATGAGTACCCCACGGTCCTAGCGGGCGCTCCACTAGCACCATGCGACATACGTTACACAAGTCTGGAATGGTGGTCCGAGAAAAGGTGAAGAAGCCTCAACTTCAATATTGTAATAAGAAGCGTCGGTTCGAGTTTTCAAACAAAACAAAAAGAGGACATTTAAAGATTTGAAACTGGTGATTTTGGCACGAAAGTCAATAGACTAGGGTCTGATAGGTGCAAATGGGTCTGAAAAAAACAAGGGAAAAAGGGGTTAACGCATTGAGATATTGAAGGAAATGTTAAGTTCGGTGGAGGAAACCTGATGATATGGGGTTGTTTCTCAGCCAAAAGCATTGGATATTTTACCAAGATCAATGGTGGTCTCAATGCTGAGCTATATGTGAGTATCCTGCAAGAATTACTTTGCACACTCAAGTACTATGGGTTTGAAAAGGGCAATATAGTGTTCCAACATGACAATAACACGAAGCAAACGGTTCAATGACAATGAAGAAGAGGTGCTGGAATGGCCCCCACAGTTTGCAGACCTCAACCCAATCAAACATTTGTGGGTAGAATTGAAAAAAAATTGTATACATACCCAAGTAAGTTGACAAGTATGCGCCAAGTTTGGCAATGTGTAGAAAAGACCTGAGATTAAATTTTAATGGACACATGTTTTTATTTGACCAAGAGCATGCCCAGAAGGATTCACACTATCACCCCACTTGCCACCACACCAGAGCAAGTGGGAAGAGTAAGGCTAAGTTCCAGAATTGTGGTATCTTATGGATGTGCCATTTCTGGCACAGCTGAGAGCTGATGTTTTTAGTCTGGGAGGAAACCACTATCCATGGCCTCTTCCTAGGCTATTAATATTAGCCCACAACTGTGTGCCTAGTCTTCGCTGGTTATTAAATATAGAAGGACCCTTTGTAATTTTTTAGGGGTCCCCTCATTTTAATAACCAAAAAAGGCTACATATACAGCTGTAAGCTGATATTAATAACCTGGGAAGCTCCATGTGTATTACCTTCTTCCAAGGCTATAAACATCTGCTGCCAACTGTCTGCTTTCCCTCTGCTGGTTAATAAAATGTCAGGGATCCCATGCCATTTTTTTTCAGAAAATAATTTAGTAGGTAAAAAATACATGTACAGTAAGCTACACAATGCAAAATGCATGATTGGTCATGTGATCGCCTGCTGGAGTTGGGAACAGGTGAATCCTGATAGTGTACACACTGCACTCTGCAAATCTTCAATCGCATAGAGTGACCTCAAAAATGTAGCTGAAACCCTGAAAATCCTTTTATGTTGCTGAAGGGCATTTTTAGATTATATTTTTGTGTTGATTTTTAAGTAAAGATTTTTTTTGGACACGGGGCACACCTTTTTCATTTTTGTCTCGGGTAGTAGAAAACCTAGAATTTTCCCTGTTTTTGCTATGTCTAAAAAGGAGACAGAACATTGGAAATTACCAATAAGATCTGCATTTGCTTCAGTAAGCTTTTTATACATAATTTAGCAATGTGTGCACAGGGCAGAAAAGGTGACTCTGAGCTGTGTTCACTATTACACAGGGATTAGCAGCTTAATAGCCAGCAGTTTTACAGGCTCTGTAGGGAGTAGTAGAATCAATAGCTAATCCAGTGCACTACTGAGTTCTTACACTGTGATACCCACACACAAAC
Source organism: Ranitomeya imitator (assembly GCF_032444005.1). NCBI lineage: Eukaryota > Metazoa > Chordata > Amphibia > Anura > Dendrobatidae > Ranitomeya > Ranitomeya imitator. The sequence goes on from NC_091283.1 coordinate 590,046,293, forward strand.
ACTGCCAGAGAGGTCAGCATGCTGTCTGCACAGCCAGAGAAGCCAGGACACAAAATGCTTGCACTGCAAGATTGTCTACAACTCACAAAGAGCAATCTTACAATGAAAAACAATAGCAAAAGCGGTCAGAACACAGCAATGACATGAGGAGACATTTAATAGAATGGTATTTTCCCAAGACTGGTGAATAAACAGACAATAAAAAAAATGCATACCAACAAATATGATCAAAATAATAATAATAACAATAATGCATGTCTAACTTTACATGTAAACTACATGATATAACTAATGGGCGTTCAATGACTATAATATTTTAGGTATCATGCAGATTTAGTCACGTGATATGAAAAGCACATGAAGGGTGCATTGTGACATTGTAATGTTTGTGGGTGAATTAACATGATGTCTACAGTCACCCCCCAAAAATCTATACTGGCTGGATTTGGAGTGAAGAGTGCAAACCACAAGCGACTTACCAGTAGCATAAGGTTGGCTCTGAATTCAATATATTACTGCCTGTATACTGGCTCTGATTCATGAAGACTAGTGTTGAGCGATACCTTCCAATATTCGGAAATATCGGTATCGGATTGGATCGACCGATATTCAAAAAATATCAGATATCGCCGATACCGATAACCGATACCAATGCAAGTCAATGGGACAAAAATATCAGAATTAAAATAAACCCTTTCTTTCCTTGTCGGTTAATTCTACATGAAGGAAAACAACTAAGAATAATGTAGGATGTATTGGGGGAGGTGGAGGAGACATTAAATGCATTGAGGTTTTGCCCAATCAAATGGAATAGCAGGAATTATTATTTTTTTTAAGATGTTCGGAGTTACAAAGATATTGACTATGTTAAGATTTTTTATATTTTGTCAGATATTTATGTTTCACTATTTCCATGCTCTTCACCTTTTTAACTTCTCCCACACTTTCTTCTTCATCATCCTCAGCAGCAGCAAACGCCTGGGGGGACAGGTTCCCTTTAATTTCTGTAGTAGTGTGAGTGTGGAGGGAGAAGACGTTACTGAACCCCAATAACACGGCAGCAAGCGTTGACTGTGCAGACGGCACTTCCGAGCAGCAACTGGTGGTGTTGGAGCCCAGGGTAACATAGTAACATAGTTAGTAAGGCCGAAAAAAGACATTTGTCCATCCAGTTCAGCCTATATTCCATCATAATAAATCCCCAGATCTACGTCCTTCTACAGAACCTAATAATTGTATGATACAATATTGTTCTGCTCCAGGAAGACATCCAGGCCTCTCTTGAACCCCTCGACTGAGTTCGCCATCACCACCTCCTCAGGCAAGATAGTAACATAGTTAGTAAGGGTCAATGCAAGAAACTGGCAGGAGAACTTGCCACACACACAGCAGAGGAACAGCTGGCGTTACTGAACCCCAATAACAGAGGGGCAACTTTTGACAGTGCGGACAGCACTTCCGGGCAGCAACTGGCAGTGTTGGTGCCCAGGGTCAATGCAAGAAACTGGCAGGAGAACTTGCCGCACACACAGCAGCGGAGCAGCTGGCATTACTGAACCCCAATAACAGAGGAGCAACTGTTGACTGTGTGGACAGCACTTCTGAGCACAAACTGGCGGTGTTGGAGCCCAGGGTCAATCCGGGTGTAGGCTGAGGCCTAATTGGAGCAAGTTTCAAATCTGTAGTAGTGTGAGTGTGGAGGTAGCAGGAGCTATTGCCAGATACACAGCAGGGGAGCAGCTGATGTTTCTGAACCCCACTAACACAGGAGCGAGTGCTTTTCTCTGTGCAGACAGCACTTCTGAGCATCAACTGGCGGTGTTGGCGCCCAGGGTCAATCAGGGTGTAGGCCGAGGCCTAATTGGTGCGAGTTTAATATCTGAAGTTGTGTGAGTGTGGAGATAGCAGGAGCAATTGCCGGATACACAGCAGGGGAAAGCAGTTTTAACCCTGAGGACGCCGGCGGGGGACGTGACAGAAATCAGAATGTGAGTATGTAGTGTTTTTTTTTTTTTACTTTTACAATGGTAACCAGGGTAAATATCGGGTTACAAAGCGCGGCCCTACACTTAGTAACCCGATGTTTACCCTGGTTACCCGGGTGCTGCAGGGGGACTTCGGCATTGTTGAAGACAGTTTCAACGATGCCGAAGTCTTTCCCCTGATCGTTGGTCGCTGGAGAGAGCTGTCTGTGTGACAGCTCCCCATCGACCACACGACTTACCAACGATCACGGCCAGGTCGTATCGCTGGTCGTGATCGTTGGTAAGTCGTTTAGTGTGACTAAAGCTTAACACTGGGTAATGTGTTGACTGTGCAGACGCACTTCTGAGCAGCAACTGGAGGTGTTGGAGCCTAGGAATTACAGTTCAGGTGGTAGAAACGTGAACAGAACAGGAGACCTGGATACTGTTGCCAACCACGTATTTAATCTGGAAAAGGAGTGGCAAATTCCTGCGAGATCCAGGCCTTTTTCATTTTCAGAAAAGTAAACCGGTCAACATTGTCTGAGGATAGTCGCAGGCGACGGTCTGTTAGTACACCACCTGCGGCACTAAAGACGCGTTCCAATAATACACTAGCAGCAGGGCAAGCCAGCACCTCCAATGCAGACTGGCTAAGCTCTGGCCATGTATCCAGCTTAGAGACCCAAAACTTGAAAGGGGAAGAGCCGTGAGGGAGTGCACTGAGAGGGCAAGACATGTCACCATCTGACGGAAACGTTACCTCCTGCTTACTGGAGCCGTCTGTGATGGTTTAGACATTTGTGGCCGGCACACAAAAGTTTGCCACAGTTGGGCCATACTGGTCTTGCCTTGTGCTGAGGCACTGCTTCTGCTCCCTGTTTGTGCTGAGCTTCCTCCACTGCCTTGACGCACTGAGCTGCTTGGTAAAGCACTAGCAGCACTGCTCTAAGTTGGACTGGAGAAGATGATGGACTGCACCAGTGTTTCTGGGTACTCCCGCATTTTACGCTCCCGGTTCAACGGTGTTATGAGGCTTTGTAAGTTGTCCCGGTAGCGCGGATCTAGGAAGGTGTACACCCAATAATCAGCCGTGTTGAGAATGTGGGCGATGCGGCGGTTGTTTCTCAGGCACTGCAGCATGAAATCAACCATGTGCAGCAGACTGCCAACTGGCCAAGAAACGCTGTCCCCTGCTTGAGACGTGATCTCTGCCTACTCTGCATCACCCCACCCTCGCTCTGCATACTGACTACTGGAGCATTGTGTAACTCCCTCCTCTGGACAGATGTCTTCCTCCTCCATTGACTCCTCCTCATCCTCCTCACAAAGTGTCCCCTGCCTAGGTCTTTGTGAGGAATCACATCACGCAGACTGTCCAGAAAAAGATGGCATTTTTGACACCTCATCCTCCACCTCTTCCACAACCTCATCCCTTAGTGCTTGCAGTTTTCTTTCAAGCAGGCAGATAAGGGGGACAGTCATGCTGACTAGTGCATCATCTGCACTCGCTACCCGCGTGGATTCATCAAAGGCACGCAAAACTTGGCAGATGTCCTTCATAGTGGTCCACTCAGTGGTTGTGAAGTCTGAACGGCGCGCAGTGCGACTTCTTTGCGCCTGATGCAGCTGGTACTCCATTACTACTGGCTGCTGCTCACACAACCGCTCCAACATATGTAACGTTGAATTCCACCTGGTGGGTAGGGCACATATGATGCGATGTTCCGGAGCGCGGAATCGGCGCTGCAGAGCTGTAAGGCGCGATCTTGTCATGCTGGAACGCCGCAAGTGAGCGCACTCTAGGCGGACCTTGTGCAGCAGTTCATCAAGATCCGGATAGTCCCTCAAAAAGCTCTGCACGACCAAGTTGAGCACATGTGCCAGACATTGTACGTGAGTGAGGTTGCCTAGGCCCAGAGCTCCCACCAGATTTCAGCCATTGTCACACAGTACCATGCCTGGCTGGAGATTTGCTGGCACAAACCACACGTCGCTCTCCTGCTTGATGGCATTCCAGAGCTCCTGCGCTGTGTGGCTTCGATTCCCCAAAGAAATTAATTTCAGTATGGCCTGTTGACGTTTGGCCACGGCTGTGCTCATATCGGTCATAACAGGTAAGCGTTCACGGGTCAAGGTGGAAATAGACCGTGATGGCTCCTGTAGCGATGATTCAGAGGAACCGGAGTATGAGGAGGAGGCAATGTCTACAGACTGGATTCTTGCCATCCTTGGAGTTGGCAGAACACGTACAGCGCCACTCGCAAGATCTGTACCCGGCTCCACAACATTGACCCAATGGGCAGTGAGGGAAGGTATCGTCCCTGTCCATGGTGACTGGTCCATGCATCGGTGGTGAGGTGGACCTTCCCACTTGACGGCGTTTAGTAGCGTATGTTTAATGTTTCCCTCCACATGCTTTTGCAGGGCAGGGACAGCTTGCCTGCTGAAATAAAAGTGGCAGGGCATGTTGTATTGTGGAACTGCCAATGCCATCGAGTTACGAAAGGTGTCAGTCTCCACCAGCCTGAATGACAGCATTTCAAGGGACAGTAGTTTTGCAATGCCAACATTCAGAGCCTGTGCTCGGGGGTGGTTTGCTGAGAATGGCCGCCTTTTCTCCCATGCCTGTGCTACCAATGGCTGAAGACTGGACTGGGAGTGTGAGGATGACTGGGAACATGGTGCTATGGGTGGAATTACACTGGGACTCTGGACAACAGTGCCTGAGGTTCTTCCATGGCGATCCTGTGAGGAAGCCGAACCAACTGTGTGTGAGCTGGAGGAAGAGGCTACAACACGAGCTGAAGAGGTGGTAGGTGCCGCTGTTGGTTGGCCTAGGTCTTCAGTGTGTTTTTTTAACTCCACCACGTGCTTGGTCTGCACACGTTTCCACATATTTGTGGTATTGAGGTTGCTGACACTTTTCTCTCTTTTGACTTTCTGATGACACAGCTTGCATTTGACAAAGCAAATGTCATCTACAACTGTGTCAAAAAAGGACCAGGCACTGCAAGTCTTGGGAGCACCCGTTTTGGCTTTTGGAAGAGGCATGCTCCTAATGGGTGCCGAAGTGGAGGCTACAGGCAACGCAGTCTTCCCCCTCCCTTTCCCTCTTTGGGCCGTTCGGGGAATCTCTTCCTCAGAGCTGCTCCCACCACCTTCCTGTACCTCACGCCATGATGGGTCAAGGACTTCATCATCTACACTACCCTCTTCCACCAACTGCTTCTCCTGGGTAGTCTCGGCAGCAATATACGCACCAGACAGGGGCACCTGAGTCTCATCATCAGATGCGTACTGAGGTGTGCTGACCGGAGGCACTGGTCCACCCGCCTCTTAAGATTCAGAGAGACAAAGCTGTTGGGCATCACTGCATACTGCCTCTTCTTCCATTTCTCGAATGCTGCATGGCTGGCCCCCTCTTTCCAAGCCAAGAGATTCAGAAGCTCTCTGACTGCCTGGGCAATTTGGCAGGTAGTGAAGAGACAGATGGGTGATCTTCAATGCTCTGTGCCTGAGAGGATGTGGCACTAATTGAAGTCGATGCGTTAGCTGCCATCCATCCGACAATGGCTTCAGTTTGTTCATCTCTCAGCAGCGGGGTAAATAAATACAAATAAATAAATCTTTATTTTTATATAGCGCTAACATATTCCGCAGCGCTTTACAGTTTGCACACATTATCATTGCTGTCCCAAGCAGGGCTCACAATCTAAATTCCCTATCAGTATGTCTTTGGAATGTGGGAGGAAACCGGAGTACCCGGAGGAAACCCACGCAAACACGGAGAGAACATACAAACTCTTTGCTGATGTTGTCCTGGGTGGGATTAGAACCCAGGACTCCAGTGCTGCAAGGCTGCTGTGCTAACCACTGCGCCACCGTGCTGCCCTGGGTACGGCGATCTCCTACAAAGCTGCGCAGGAAGGACTGTTCCCTGCTGAAACTGGGGGATGATGAGTCACCGGTGCCCGCAGCAGGCACAGAATCCCCACGTCCTCTCCCTGCTTCACGCCCATGACCACGTGCCTTACTCCCTGCCTTCTTCATCTTGGTAGACTGATAAAGATAGGCAGAAAAGTACTAAGGGCTTAGTGTGCTTATTCCTGAACAGCTCCTAACAGGTATAAGAAACACTAATTTTCTAACGTGTGGACTAGACTTTAATATGAGCTAATGTGGCCTACACAACTGTAAAGTGGAATGTTTGGTGAACTTTATTAACTTTTTGTCTTTTTCGCAGAGCAGACTACAGAGTGAGCTGCGCTCACACACAGACCGTACAGACAGCCGTGAACGGCGCTGCAAGGCCAAAAAAAGCTCCTCTATGTACTCCTATATAGTGTTTTTTCACAATCTATCAGGATATGGATGGAGACCCACTAATAGGATAAATTTGAAAAAATGTGCTGCAGGCAGCACTAATTGAAAAAAGGACAATGGAACAGTATGAGGCAGTGACGCAACCTGAGCTGACTACAACCGGCTGTGGCAGCAGAAGCAACTACAGAGTGAGCAGCACTCACACACAGACCATGCAGACAGCCGTGAACGGCACTGCAAGGCCAAAAAAAGCTCCTCTATGTAATCCTATATAGTGTTTTTCCATAATCTAGCAGGATACGGATGGAAACACACTAATAGGATAAAAACAGGAAAAATGTGCTGCAGGCCGCACTAATGCAAAAAAGGACAATGGAACAGTATGAGGCAGTGACGCACATTGAGCTGACTACAAGCAGCGGTGGCTGTAGAACAGACTACAGCGTGAGCTGCACACACACAGAGACCTTGCAGACAGCTGTGAACAGCGCTGCAAGGCAAAAACAAGATTCTCACACAGTGGTTGCTAAATTAGCCTGGGTAAAGCACAATGAAGCAAATCGCTATCTCTAAACTGGCCCTCAGTCAGAACACAGCGTCCTGTCCCTAACTGAATTCACAGCAGAGTGAACCCAAAATGGTGGCGGCGACTTTTATAGTGCATCATGACATCATTTCAGCACCCAATCACAGCCATGCCAGTAGTTACATGCCTACCATGCAGAACAGGATGTGCCCACACTTCTAATCATTCCTCATTGGCTGAATTAAATGAAACTGGCTCTTTGCATTATAGGAACTTCCGATTCCGGTATCCGATATACTGAAAGTATCGGAACTCGGTATCGGAATTCCGATACCGCAAATATCGGCCGATACCCGATACTTGCAGTATCGGAATGCTCAACACTAATCAAGACAGATGACAACAACGACAGTCTTGATGAGGGGTGGTGTTCGAGTCAGATGCTCCTGATTCATTAATAGGCACATGCCACTTAATGAACCAGGCACCTCTGACAAGTGGCATGCGCCTCCATATTGTCTGAAAATTTTCCAACGCTTCAAAACAAGTTACCCATAATCGCTTTGATAAATCAGGGCAACACACTGCGCCTTAGGAGTAGAACAATCAGAGAAAAAGTATAGAAGCACGAGCACTTCTTCTGTATTTTTGACCTACTCTTAGTTTTGGCTTACAAATGATGATTTGAAATACTCATCAAATACTGCCCTGAGAACATAACCTCAGACCATTGTGCTACATATAAAGCTGTGTGATCCCGACCTATGTTTGATATAAGTCACATGTGACTATGACTAATTTGCCTTTTAGAGTAAAAAATCTGAAAATATGAAATTCGCAATCAAATGACACCATAAAGATAGACATTTTACTTCAAGAGAGAGCCACAGGATACAGAAATATATGTGATGACTGCTTCATATTATACTCAGCATCTGTCAGGATGAGATGAAGCGTGGATGACACAAAATAACTATTGTTTCTAAGGCCCTATTTGCACTTTTGTGTTTCAGAATTTTTTTCATGTACCCATGATAGTCTATGCACATTTTGTTCATTTTCTGAGGACTAAAATTTGAGCATTTATGGCAGAAAACTGGCATAAAAGCTTTGAAAAGTCACAACTTTTACACAATAGAGAGTTGCACATATTACTTTTGATATTTTCAAACCAGCTTGAACCAGCCTTGCCAGAATGGGTGGAGCTGAGCATTAGTCCGAAAGACCGGACTCGTGGCCACACCGCCTTTCACATTCATCACAAGTGATAGCATTTTGTATGCCAGAAATGCTAATCCAGTCTTTGCAGCATTTTGGCTCAGTGCATGTAGGCACACGTCACTCAGAAAATGCGCCTAATTTATTGAGTGGGGTGCACCTCTTAGGCTAGTTTCATACTAGCGTTCAGCATAACTGTGGACTTCCTCCGTGAAGCCACACCCACTGTCGCGCCTCTTTTTTCAGCTCCGCCTACGGCTGCATGCGTCCTGCGTACCCTACCTTTAACATTGGGTATGCAGGCCATGCAGATGTATGTGGATGCCTCCACATGTGTTGTTTTGAAGCTGCGCCAACCGCAATAAAATCCTAACATGTTGCATTTGATGCAGGTCAGCACAGCGTCAAGACGACGCATGCGGAGGCATCCGCATACATCCACATGGCCTATATACCCAATGTTAAAGATAGGGTACGCAGGACGCATGCAGCCACAGGCGGAGCTGAAGGAAGAGGCACAGCAGTGGGCGGGGCTTCACGGAGGAATTTCTCAGCTCTCCGCAGCCCTGCCGAACGCTAGTGTGAAACTAGCCTTAACGAGTTTGGCACCTTATACTCCAGGTAAACTGGTGTACTCCAAGCGTGTTCTATGCCAATCCTGATTGATTGGCACCTGATTTTGACCCATAAAAATTATCTGCTTTCGATCTTACATGAAATGTAATAAATGATAGGATTCAGTTTTCCTGGCTACGGTGGGCCTCCTTCACCCACTTGGTACATGTGCAACTGCACAGGTTGCACATATGGTATCTCTTATCATGGTGATGAGTGAGAGCGAAAACCATTCCACCTTGATCTTACCTTCTTCAAATTATCCCTTCTTCAACCTTTGGGTAGACTTTACAAATTGCTGGAAAGCATTGCAAGTTATTGTAAATGGACTTATACCTATAGAAGGGTCACAGTGGTATACTAAAAATGTAATTCTTGCATGAAATGATTAGATCCCTAAATTCAAAATTTACACCACACGGTTAATTTATTTTCCCGTACTACATATTGCTCGATGAATATTTGATGGATCAGTAAAACGACATTAAATACTTAAATTTAACAATAGGCTGATCTCAAAGTGTCCCCTTGCGAAGACCTTCAGCTGTAATTTGTTGGAAGACCGGCAGTAAATGTTTAATTTCCCAGTAGCACCACCACAGCGGAAATTAAGTATTACAAGAAAGTATAGGGCCTCCAGAGTAAGAGCTCTTCGTAATCAGTCTCCATTCTGACCAAGAGATGAAGATTCTGAACAGAGGACCCCTCTATATAAACTTAATGAGTTCCCTATTAGGGTAGATTGTAAAGTTTTTTTGTCTTTTTCTAACTCGGCATCCTTCTTACGTTTATACTGCAGAATGCTAGAAATAATATTTTCCAATTGTTCTCACATTCAGTATACAAATTAATTGATTGATCAAAACTTTACCATTCTTGTCCTCAAATCAGATACCTTTCAACTTTTCTAAATAGTGCCCCAATCTGTGCAAGCTGGGGTAATTGCAAAAATTGCCCATTAGTTACATACTTTATAAATAACCCTGAAAGACAGGACACAGTGTTACTCAGAAAAATGACTTTTTGACAATCCATCAATGTAAGATAAATCACAAATACTGCCATACAGTAATTTACTTCATAAGAGCAAAAATATACTTTTGACAATACTACAGTACTGGGGGACGTTAGTGGTGTACTGTCATTCTTATAGACAGACAAATCAAAAATTCATATGACCAAGGTCAACATGAAATATATCAAGTGTTCCCTAGAGTTAAATTACATGGCGATAATCAATACTTGTTTAAGAACTACAACAAAGCCTATTTCTAGAACACTTTATTCTAACTGGAAAGGTAGATAAGTGAAAATGAAAACAATATTTTTAAATGATAAGAAGTTTTTACGCTAAGAACTAAAAACATAGTAATGCAATTTGGGAAAAATGTGTACAACACATTAAATCATGCCTATCATTCCGAAATACAATTTCAATTTCAATCCATCCTTAGGCAGTTGTTGACATACAGTATATTAGAAATAGTGCAGCCAGAAATATTGGCTGAGACCTGTACATTTGGGGTCTTAAAGGGAACCTGACAGCTGGTAACCAATCCAGCATGTATCTGGCTCTGATTGTATAAACTCAGCCAGGTATGTTTGACTCTAAAATGCTACGGCATTTTCAGAGAAAGACATACTTCAATAGCCGCCTGTTCAATAGCTGTGCTGTAGACTAGGTGCACAGGTGGGTCCCCGGCGGCTTCTCCTCACCTACTGTCAGAGACTGACTGATCTCTGTCTATAAGTGCACATAGGTAGAGACCTGTCAATCTAGTTCATTGGGCTGGGATAAGCCACCAGAGATCCACCTGTCTGACTAGTCTACATTGCGGCTTAGTTCAATGGCGGATGTTGAAGTATGATTATCATACAACATACCTGGCTGAGTTCATACAGCCAGAGTCGGATACATGCTGCCCGTGGATTCGGCAGCATGTATCAGCTGTCAGGTTCACTTTCAGCATTTCCTATCTTTGCCCAGAGTCCCCTTTCACAGCATGAATCACCCTCAGGTACTTAGGGAAAGATACTGTAGCAACATTGCTCTCTCCCCTATCCAATATTTCCATGGACATGTGCAAAAATAATATTCTGATGAAATGTTTTGTTTTCAGGTCTTGTGCACACGTTGAGTATTTTCAACATTTTGTCAGTGCATTTTCGAGCTTTAAAAAAAAAAATAGTACGTGAAAAATAAATTAGATTTCTGAACCCTTACCCACATCCTGTTTATTTATTTCTTTTGTATTTTAACCATCAATGTGTTTTTTAAAATTTTAAAATTGACAATTCTTTCAGCACTTTTGCAACTTTTTTCACACATTCAAATGAATGCACAAAAAACCGCAAGTAAAAACAGATGAATTAATGCATATTGTATGTTTTACCTGCCAGGATGCTTTTTTAGTGCAGAAAAATTAGATTTGTATCTTTGGCACCCCATAGTTGCAGCTTTATTTTTCTAAAAGTAAAAAAAATCTGATACAGTATTCTAATATCCTTCTTATGCATTACTGATTTTATTTGCCTTAGGAACAGCTTCTTGGCTCCCGCTGTTACTAATCTATGTACTTTGCAAACTAAGTGGATTATCTCATATTTCTACAAGAAACTTTATTTGCCATGTCCATGCCAAACTTCCAAAGATTTCTTTATTCATTTGTAGACTGATTTTTTGTTGTTTTTAACCTTAAGTATTGTAGTGCTATTGGCAAGCCATAACAGAGGGCATTTTCCTTAAATGTGCTGCTTCCATGGTAGTCACTCCAGGGCCGTAGTTGTGAATCCAATGAATATATTTTCTCTTTTCTTGCCTGGGGTTTCTCTTCTCCAGTTTTTTCTTGACTTTCTAATTTTTTTAGGTCTTAGTTCTTTATGCCTTGTTGTTCATTATTTATGTGTCTGGCATACTTTTTGTTGGTGATGTGTTGTATTTTGAAGGTATATAACCAGTGAATAATAAACTAATCATCCCTAGTCTAAATGTGGTACAATTACTTTCTTGTCTTGATACAACACTTCTTGAACTATGCAGTGATGTTTCTAGAAATGTAGTAACTTTGTCAATATAATTGTGAACAACGTTTTCAAGAGTTCCGCTTTTTCCATATCTCCCTCATTCAATGAGAAGGACTCAGCATTTCGACTTGTGAGTGTTTTTTTTTAATATAAGATATGTGTTTAAAGCAGTTCTGACCCCAGATTTCAAAATATACATGGCATACAACATTAAGCAGATTTCTTAAACCTAATGAGGCTGGTATAGTAACTTAAATAATCCACAATCACAATGAGGATAGCGTATTAGACAAGTCCATCTAAAGAGTGATAGAGCTCAAGAGTCCCAGTACATTCAATCTCAGCCCACACAGACTTGTGCTGCTGCTTTTAAGGAGCAGTTTGATATTTTAGCAGCAGCAGCAGAAAGGAGGTGCATTGAGGAGCTGTCAATTGGGCAGAATTTAAGATAAAAAAAAGGGTTAAACATGAAATGTATTTTTATATTAAGTATATTCAGACTTGTTGGGTTGAAAAGATTTATCTAAGGCTAGGGTCACACAAACATGTATTCTCTAATCCAAAAAAATTGGAACAATTATACAAATCACCCTCTGATCAATCTCTGATCAGAGTTTGCTCAGAGTGTCAGCATAATGTGATCCAATTCTATTGAATGAGGAGATGGAAAAATGTTTTCTCCTTCTTCTCCATTATGTTAGTCTGTAAATATCAAACTGCACTCAGATATCATCCGATTGCGGACTCATTGACTGGTATCGTTGAGTGTGATCCGAATATTGGATCAAACTTAGGCACACTGCAATTTTTTCACTGGACCATTTCTGTCTAGAAAAAAAAAATCTGAAATGTCCACAGCCCTATAGAATAACATTGATCTGAGTTTGATTCGATGTTTTGTTGAATCACACTCAGAGGGAAAATACACTCATCTGCACAAGCCTTAATAATGTACAGCTGCTTCTCACAAAATTAGAACATCATCAAAAAGTTAATTTATTTCAGTTCTTCAATACAAAAAGTGAAACTTATATATAGAGTCATTACAAACAGAGTGATATATTTCAACTGTGTATTTCTATTAATGTTGATGACTATGGCTTACAGCCAATGAAACCCGAAAAGTCATTATCTCAGTAAATTAGAATAATTAAAAAAACACATGCAACAGCTTCCTAAAAATTTAAAAAGGTCTCTTAGTCTGTTTCAGTAGGCTCCACAATCATGGGGAAGACTGCTGACTTGACAGATGTACAGAAGGCAGTCATTGACACACTCCACAAGGAGGGTAAGCCACAAAAGGTCATTGCTAAAGAAGTTGGCTGTTCACAGAGTCTTGTATCCCAGCATATTAATGGAAAGTTGTGCAGAAGGAAAATGTGTGGTACAAAGAGGTGAACAAGCAACTGGGATAACCGCAGCCTTGACAGACTTGTTAAGAAAAGGGCAAGGCCATTCAAAAATTTGGGGGAGATTCACAAGGAGTGGACTGCTGCTGGAGTCATTGCTTCAAGAGCCATCACACACAGACGTACCCAAGACATGGGCTACAAGTGTCGCATTCCTTGTGTCAAAACACTCATGACCAATAGACAATGCTAGAAGTGTCTTCCTGGGACGAGGAGAAAAATAACTGGACTGTTGCTCAGTGGTCCAATGTGTTGTTTTCAGATGAAAGTAAATTTTGCATTTCATTTGGAAATCAAGGTCCCAGAGTCTGGAGGAAGAGTGGAGAGGCCACAATCCAAGCTGCTTGAGGTCTAGTGTGAAGTTTCCACAGTCAGTGATGGTTTGGGGAGCTATGTCATCTGCTGGTGTAGGTCCATTGTGTTTTATCAAGACCAAAGTCAGCCCACCCATCTACAAGGAAATTTTAGATCACTTCATGCTTCCCTCTGCCGACAAGCTTTTTGGAGATGGAAGTTTCATTCTCCAGCAGGACTTGACACCTGTCCACACTGCCTAAAGTACCAATACCTTTAAAAACAACAGTATCACTGTACTTGATTGGTCAGCAAACTCACCTGACCTTAACTACATAGAAAATCTATAGGGTATTGTCAAGAGGAAGATGAGAGACACCAGACCCAGCAATGTAGATGAGCTGAAGGCTGCTGTCAAAGCAACCTGGGCTTCCATAACACCTCAGCAGTGCTGTAGGCCGATTGCCTGCATGCCACGCTACATTGATGCAGTAATTGATGTAAAAGGAGCCCTGACCGAATAGTGATTGCATTTACTGTACATACATTTCAGTAGGTCAACATTTTGGATGTTAAAATCATTATTTCAAACTTGTGTTATAAAGTATTCTAATTTACTGAGATAATGACTTTTAGGTTTTCATTGGCTGTAAGCAATAATCATCAACATTAACAGAAATAAACACTTGAAATAGATCGCTCTGTTTGTAATGACTCTATATAAGATATGAGTTTCACTTTTTGTATTGAAGAACTGAAATTAACTTTTTGATGATATTCTAATTTTGTGAGATGCACCTGTATATAGTTTGTATTGTGAACAATATCTGGCTACAGATCCTCTATAAATGGATATTTAACTTTCTGCAAATAATTGTTTTTTTCTGCTAAGAAAAGGTTGACAATTTTCCAATGTTTTCTGTAACAATTCTTCACATTTTGAATTGCCAGCTACAGCTACCAAATTCATGTTTTCCTTCACATTTTCATTGTGACAACTCACCTGCCTATAGGCCTTTCAGTCATTTTATTTTTTGGAGCGTTTCCAATCCTCCATTTTGCCATTTTATGCACAGATTAATATGGTTGCAACTTTTCTCCTTGAGAGTCCTCAGAATCTACAATTTAAAAAAGACCCTTAAATATTTTGCTTTTAAATTATTTTTGCTTTTAAAATACAGATTTCTCCTTGCTGGCAGATTTCCCAAGAATCGTAAAATGAGGAACTGTTCCCGCTAACAGCTTCACACTTGATGGCCACAAATCATTAGTTAATAAGCTGCATTACAGGAATGAATAATTGTCTCTAAAGGTCCATTGTAATGGAACACTTTTCATTTTTTCTTTCCATCCTTAAGGTGCTATAATTGAGGTTGAGCATTATTAGAGGTCGTCACAGAGCACGTCTTGTCCATGATTATTTACAGCAGCCGCTGATTTGCCTTGTTATCCCATTTTGCTGTCCTGCAACATATTGATGTCCTGACTTCGCTTCTGCAGCCAATTGCCATTTCCACTTACATTGCTGATTGCTGCTTCGTGCTCTCCTATGGGTTTTATTTAATGAAATTTGTGTTGTTCTATACATAACTTTCTGAGCATTTATGGCCAGCAGGCCTCGAAATGGCAGCTTCTATTTTTGCATGTTATTCAATAGAAGCCAATTTCCTATGTACACTGGCCCTCAACATGTATTTCTTTGCTACATTTTGTCTTTACATGCTACAACTTTGTAGTGCAACAGCATGTGCCAATTGAAGATTTGCTAGATGGTTTTGTTACTGGATTGTATACAGAGTTGACATTTCTTGGTATTATGACATTTTACAGTGACAGATGTAACAACCTAGACTGCTGAGACAAGACCGGAGTATTCCACTTGTGCGGAGGAAGGAGATGGAAAATGTGGATACAATTATGCATCAGGACTACCGAATGTTTATACTGCATTAACCTTTCTGGTACCAGTAGAATATGACAGTTTTGCGCCTTGGAATTGTACAGTACTATGGAAGTCAAGGATTTTAATGACTCGGCATAGCCTAGCATATGGGGTGGAAGTCATCAAACAGTTACCACTTGAAAACTGGCATATGAGTCACAAACTATGGATGCCAGATCACTCATTTTTGGCAAGTTGGTGGAGATCAGAAGTAGGTGTATAGGCTAGCGTAGATTAATAGCCTCTCTATAATTGAAAGCTGTGTAAATTATAGCAGAAATGTATTCTGGCCTATGACTAGAGAACATCTTCTGACTTTGGAACATGGGCAACCTGAAAGATGTACCAAACTCATTAAAAGGCATGCAAAGTACAGGGAATTTATATTATAGGAAATAAAATAAAGCTTTAAAAAATGTTTTTCCTTACTTAAAAAGTTAATGTCAATGAGTCCATGGTAGGGAATTAAATGGAAAAATGATATTCACCTCCAAGGTCAGAGCTGCTTCCTTGTACTTTCAACTGTGTCCTCTGCCTGTCTTCTAGCGTCAACTTTCAGGTAAGTCTGGGTTGTCAATGCTGCAGCAAATGATTGGCCGATGTCATACTGTGTCCAAGCTGGCTTCTTCTGCTTGGATGGAATGTGAAGACCAGGGGATAGACATATTATTGGAGCAACCTGTGCAGCCGAGTCCAAGAGGTAAGGGGGCCCATTTCTACCTCAAAGCAAGTTACATTTTGCATTTTTACGAGCTTTTGGGCTGCAAAGGGCCAATATATTGTTCTTGCACAGGGGCGCTTTCTGTCTGTGTCCACCAGTAGTGAAGACTATCGTGGATCAGAAGCTACTGATTGGATGCAATGGTCACACAATGATCCTATTGTATGTTGATGCAAAGAGAGATTCAGTACCGACTGCAGAAAAACAGCCATGGTCTAGAAGGTTTTCGCCCAAAATAGATTTTTTATGTACTAAGGCTATGTGCACACGTAAGAAAAGAGGTGCAGAATTTACTGCACAAAATCTGCATCTCCTGGCAGAATCCGCAGCCGATTTGCCGTGGTTTTTATGCAGATTTTGTGCAGTTTTTAAGTGGATTTTGTGCAGTTTTTAAGCGGATTTTGTGCAGTTTTTAGGTGGAATTGATGTGGATTTTGTGCGGATTTTCTGCGGGTTTTCCAATGGGGAATTTAACATGGAGGGGTGCAGAAACGCTGCAGATCCACTCAATAGAAGTGACATGCACTTCTTTGAAATCCGCAGCAATTACGCCCTGATTTTTCCGCACCATCTGCACAGCTATTTTTTTACCCCATTGATTTACATTGTACTGTACATCACAGTGTGGATCTGCAGCGTTTCTGCGCGGAAAAATCCGCTGCGAATCCACAGCAAATTTGCATCGTGTGCACATAGCCAAATAGTTCTGTATTACACTTTGGTGTTTTTAACCTTTAAGGGTATGTTTCCACAGGCACAAACCGGCAGCGCTTTGGACACAGCACATGTCCGCTCCGTCCAATGTGCAGCCGGCTTTTGTACGCACTGTGATTTAACAGCGTAATCCTGTAATTTCGCCCAAGGAAGGGGAAAGTGGATGGGGAGCACCAGGGATCAACTAGACCGGCAATCCAGAAAACTGCGGGAATGGAGATCATGGAACCAGATGAGGTGTTGTTAAGGAAGACCAGGGACAGCTTAGAAGGTAGAACATCTGTGAATACTGTAGGTCGGTGTCTGTAATGAAGATGAACAAGTTAAGTAAAGTTTTGCTGAAAATAAATCTGGACTTTGAGAATATTTGTGTGTTGCTGAAACAGATCGGGACTTTGCACGCTGAGGACACTTCTGACCCACAGGTGGTTGAAGTACTTTGCAAATACAGCACACCAGAGAAAGGGTAGTTTACTAATGCAGTGGGGCGCCAGGGTGCGATGGAAATACGGAAGCCCCTCGCCATGACTACCACCTTGTGTGAAGGACACAGAACGCTGGATTGAATCCCAGGAAGGGCAAGCTAGCAAAACTCAAAATATCCTACACCTCAAAAAATACAAAGTGTATTCAAGAAAGTGCATAGTGCATTTAAGGTACAGCAAGTATAGACAAGAAACCCTCAGGTCAAACAGAGATTACATAGGAAGAGTAAAAGTAGATTAGTAAATACTAATTTCCAAATGTCTCAGACCTTGGGGAGAAGCCGTCTTAGGGAATGCTTGGCTTACCCATATTAGCCTGCCAACTTTAGTCCAGTGCAGCCCCGACACGCGTTTCCTCAGTGGGCTGTGTGGGCTTCGTCGGGGGGCTATGTGGGGACATAATGTGACAGCCATCAGAGCTGCATTGGAGCCCATTAGTGGATATAGGTTGCTATAGGTGTCATATTGTAGTCAATTACTTATAATCAGCAGGTGAACGATGGGGCATATAGCTGAAATGTAAAGCAATATTTCTGGTAAGGGCATGGCCAGGTTATGAACTCTCCATATACAGTCATGACATGGGAAAATCATAATAGTCCATCTATAGTATTGTCCTAGCATTAGTATGTGACAAAAATGCGATGCACTCGAATCCTGTGCTATGCTATTTCCATGCAGTTTCTGCAGTGCTATAAATATACCTCTAAGTTTATTTTGTGACTCCCAACATTTATTGAGATATAAATGTGTGTATTTTATTACAAGTTTAGTCTATGTATATGGCCTATAGTAAAGTTTATATGCAAGAGCTGTTTTGATCTTTATTGTTTTATCGCCAATAGCAGAGAAACTATTTTAATTTGTTCATTTTTTTACAACAGCATATATTAGCAATATATTAGCATATATTCAATTGCCATCAAAGCTTCTACTTCTGAAATATAGAGCAAAATGATAATTTACTAAAAACACTTTAATCTGGCATCTGCAGGTCATCTCAGGTGTTAGATTATCAATTGTTTGGGATTTTGACATGGACATAGAGAAGCATATACAAAATACATTTAAAGGTGTTTTTGATTTATAAGTATTTTATGCCTGTGGGCTTCCTCTAGGTGAAAATAATACACTCTGCTGTTACTTTCATACCTCTATCCTGTCAACAAAGAAGGTAGCAGTGGCACAGAGGTGTTAGGCCGGGGTCACACTTGTGAGTGCAGTGCGAGAAACTCGCACGAGTCTCTCGCATCAATACCCGGCACTGCCGCTGGCACTCGGGACCGGAGCGTGCGGCTGCATGTATTTCTATGTAGCTGAACGCTCCGTTCTCGAGTGCCAGTGTAGAAATCGCAGGAATGTGAGATGTCATCATGGACAGGAGGCAGATCAAGAGTTAACAGGTTTATTAACAACACGTATACTCCATGCAGAGAGTGGCAGGACATGGAAGGTGTGTTAGGGAGAAGAGCGTAACTGGGAGCTAGGAAGGGGTAGGGCAGGATCGAACGATAGTTCGATAGAAGGAAATAAAGTCAATAAAACTTATCAGTCTATAGTCTTCTTGATTGCAGTGTCTCGGTTCTCCAACGGTGGCACTGACAACAGCAGCACGTGACTTCTTGGAGGTGTCTGTAGAGGACAGGGCTCCAATCCACGGAGCGGGTGAAGAGTCTTTGAAGGGTGCGGGAAGTTCCTGCACTCACGAACGCCAAACACAGTGCTCAGTCCAGTACGAAGCACCGCTGGTGTATACAGGTACTTGGCTAAGAGGCTCTGGCCCAGTCATCTGCTTCTCACTGCGCTGCGCGCACGTTACAGTGTCAGGTTTCAACTGTAAGTCACCTCCTGGCACAGAGGATGAACTGGCAGTCTGTCGAACACCTACAGTGGACCTGTATGCAGGGAATCTATAAAGTCGGCCTGCGCTGAAGGAATGCTCTGCTTTCACCTGCTGCTCCCGGGCGGAGCACTACTCTCAGTGGCTGCTGCAACACCCGGCTCTGCTCTGCTCTGTATACATGGCTCTACTCGGCTCTGCTCTGCATGGCTCTGCTCTGCACGGCTCTCACTCTCCAGGTTGCGGCTGAGCACACTACTCCCCTCAATGCAGCAGTCCCTGTCCTTCAGGCCTGCTGCAGCACTCTCTGGAGGGGGAAGGAGAGCACGCTCCTCACTGCTCTGCGCTGGCCCCACACTGCCCTGCTTCGCAAGCTTTTCCCTCTTTTCTTCTGCCCCCTCTGATAGCAGGAAGCCCCTCCTCTCTAGAGCTTCCCCAGGCAACGGGGAAGTCCGTGTCACTCAGGCTCCCCCGTGGAACATTGGATGCAGCCTCTCTAGTTCCAGACCCAGCATGCAGGTACCCGCTGCCTCGTCGACCCCCTTACATTGGCGGCAGTGCCAGGTATTGATTTTACAGCATAGTGGATGGGATTTCAAGAAATCTCATGTCCACTATGTGTCCACAGATGCCTGTGGCTCACCCACGAAGACGGACATGTGGCGTGTCTTTCCGGACTGCAGCACGTCAATTCATCCTGTGGAGACGCAAGTCTCCCCAAAAGAAATGTCACCAATAGGATGTATTGTATGCAATGACTCTGCACGGTTCAGTGAACACATGCAAATGTACCTGCGTTCAATAGACAGCGGCGCTTTGGATGCAGCGAACATGTGCTGCATCCAAAGCGCTGCCATTCCAGATCATGGGCACCCAGCCTTATACTGTTCTTTTCCTCTGATTGTACCACTCCTGGTTTTGGCTCACAAATACTGATGTAAAATACTGACCAAATACTGAACGTATGCAAGTGGCCTAAAACACAGCATATAGTTATGTTCTGTAGTGTTAAATAGCTTATCCCTACCCTAAGTTACTAGTTTTGCCATAAATCCTTAAAGGGGTATTCCCATCTCCAAGATCCTAGCTCAATATGTAGTTAGTGTAATAATAATAATATTAGCAAATACCTACAATTTGCAGGCATTGCAGGACTTTAGGTATCCATGGTTATGAACACTAGCAACTAGCTAACTGTCACTATATCATTGGTCGTAACCCGGAATACCTAATGTCCTGCAATGCCTGCACATGAGGAAAG
This sequence comes from Ranitomeya imitator, assembly GCF_032444005.1. Taxonomy (NCBI): domain Eukaryota; kingdom Metazoa; phylum Chordata; class Amphibia; order Anura; family Dendrobatidae; genus Ranitomeya; species Ranitomeya imitator. Next base: position 590,066,632 of record NC_091283.1, read on the forward strand.
GGACATATCGAATCAGAAAAATTATACTACATTTCTAATTGAAGGTATATGTTAATATTATTACTACCCTTACTACATATTGGGATAGGATCTTGGAGTTGGGAATACCCATTTAAGGATAATGCCCCTAAATAACTCTGTATACATTTTCTGCCAAGTTTCATGTTGTTTAAGTCTTTGTTCTGCATTTCCTGTTCCCTGACACCAGCTCTGTTGTCATTATGTTCACTTCCTCTTCAGAATCCTCTGCTCCCGTCTTACTACATTTCCCATCATCCATCCGTTGTGATGGATTGCAAGCCAGAAAAGAGCACAGACCTGTAACTCCACTTAAACCCTCCCACTCCTCCCCTAGTGTCACATATAGGCCCAGTATGATCTCCTGTACAGGACACTGCAGGCAATAGAAATAATTCACAATACACCATTACAACAGCCCTTATGTTCCTTCACTGACATGAATGATGGGATAGATCAATGGATGGATGTGAAGAGATCTAATATATTCATATTATAAAGAGAATACAGCAGGAAGTATATACATTAGACAGGGTATACATCAGTGTGTGTGTACATGTACATACACCCTGCCTTATACATCTATATGCAAGGAAGAGTGGGCAGCATTTGCAGAAGCTAAGTGAGCTCTGCTGAATGCAGACCCACCCACCTGCATGACAAGCCCTGCCCCTTTGTCAGTTTCCAGAGCTTGGAACTGAGGTAGAATCACATCACAGTAACCAGGAGATTCTCAGCCAGAGATCATGTAACAAGAAGAGCAGCTCAGGTGTCAGCAGGATTTAGCAAAGCAAGATATTTAGTAAAGTGCTTATCTATGGCAGTTAGTTTACAGGAAAGGGACATGTAAGATAATGGCCAACCCCTTTAAGTGTTTTTTAAAATGTATTCTTTGTAAGATGGTTAGATGGTAATGCAACTTTCTAACGTGCTTTATGTTTGAATTTCCCACCATTTCCAAAATTAACACTTGCAGTCAATGAATTGAACCATTTATTGTTTGCACCCAGAGGCTGAAATTAACAATAACTCCTTAAAAACCACTCATATGAGGAGGAAAACACATCTACACCTCACTCGGTAGCCATAAAAGCACTTAATTTTCATTCAACAAAATACAGTCATTATTCTCAAGATTTAATACATTATATCTCGCAGGTCACGCACTTTCTTCTAACTCACAACTTTTTCTCTTCTGATGAACATTATCCTGTAGTACAAGAGTAGCAATTGGTGCCAAAGTTTCACCGTATTTAGCTAATTTGGTCGTGGCATTTTGGAAACTTCATTTTTCTATTTCCAATTCCTTTGCCCGCTCACATCATCTGGTATGGCAGATACATTGATGACCTACTCATCATTTCAACAGGGGATGAATCTGTCATACCAGAATGTACTCATGTACGTGCTTCCTCTCAGATCTCATTCTTGGACCTTAAATTGCACGGTATCCAGGAACAAATTATTTCCACTGCAGTATACACCAAACCAATAATGGGAAATACCATTCTTCATGCTACCAGAGGTCACACTAAGCACACCATTAGAGCTAATCACAGTAGGTGAGTTCACTAGAGTTAAAAGGAACGGCAGCAACCCTGACGCTTTACCTATTGAATTAAATAATTCTTACAGCAAACTTAGAGATGGGCTTATCCAAGATGGACTCTTGATAGAACGTCAAAAATTGTGCAACAAACAAAGCGCAGTGATCTTATATCCCCTGTGGATAACAAAAGTGATCATAGATTGAAGAAAGAAAAACCTTTGTCTGCTTTCAATATAGCCCTCAATTCAATAATATTAAGTATTTCATCAACTATTTTTTACCCATATTACCTGAAGATAATACTTTAGCAACAGTATTGCAATCTGATTATAATTTAGTTGCGAGAAGAGCACCTACACTAGGCAACATTCTCCGTTTGTTTCTATCAAGGAAACTTAGTTTTCCTTAGTTTTCCATGGCTACAATTTATGTTTAATTTCAAGTGCGGCAGTAGTAATTGTACAATGTGTAACCAAGCCAGCAACACTAAAGTGTTTTTCAATCATGACAATACCCAAAGTTATAATATCAATTTATTAATTGCAATACAATGTTATTTATAAAACCATTTGTACTCTTTGCAATAAAGCTTATGTATGCGGCACCTCCTGCAAACTTAAAACATGGTTTCTGAACATCTTTATGATATTTTCAACGTTATTAATTCCAATCATAATGTTTAATTGGCTGCTAAACACTTAATCACACATCACCAATGGAGTATTTCATCCTTTCAAATGTGTGGGAAAGAAGAGGTGAGCAAACCTCCACGAGAGGGGGTGTATGAGAAGACATCTACTCACTCGTGAGGTTTTCTGAATATATAAAACGGGCATTAGAGCGCTTGGTGGTCTAAAACAAATGGAACAAAATAATGTTCCATTATTGATTTTTGGTTGTCATCTTGTTTTTTTCTTTTCGTATCTTTTCAATATTTTGTATCTTATTCATTGTATACTGTATACAGTGGGGCAAAAAAGTATTTAGTCAGTCAGCAATAGTGCAAGTTCCACCACTTAAAAAGATGAGAGGCGTCTGTAATTTACATCATAGGTAGACCTCAACTATGGGAGACAAACTGAGGAAAAAAAAATCCAGAAAATCACATTGTCTGTTTTTTTAACATTTTATTTGCATATTATGGTGGAAAATAAGTATTTGGTCAGAAACAAAATTTCATCTCAATACTTTGTAATATATCCTTTGTTGGCAATGACAGAGGTCAAACGTTTTCTGTAAGTCTTCACAAGGTTGCCACACACTGTTGTTGGTATGTTGGCCCATTCCTCCATGCAGATCTCCTCTAGAGCAGTGATGTTTTTGGCTTTTCGCTTTGCAACACGGACTTTCAACTCCCTCCAAAGGTTTTCTATAGGGTTGAGATCTGGAGACTGGCTAGGCCACTCCAGGACCTTGAAATGCTTCTTACGAAGCCACTCCTTCGTTGCCCTGGCGGTGTGCTTTGGATCATTGTCATGTTGAAAGACCCAGCCACGTTTCATCTTCAATGCCCTTGCTGATGGAAGGAGGTTTGCACTCAAAATCTCACGATACATGGCCCCATTCATTCTTTCATGTACCCGGATCAGTCGTCCTGGCCCCTTTGCAGAGAAACAGCCCCAAAGCATGATGTTTCCACCACCATGCTTTACAGTAGGTATGGTGTTTGATGGATGCAACTCAGTATTTTTTTTCCTCCAAACACGACAAGTTGTGTTTCTACCAAACAGTTCCAGTTTGGTTTCATCAGACCATAGGACATTCTCCCAAAACTCCTCTGGATCATCCAAATGCTCTCTAGCAAACTTCAGACGGGCCCGGACATGTACTGGCTTAAGCAGTTGGACACGTCTGGCACTGCAGGATCTGAGTCCATGGTGGCGTAGTGTGTTACTTATGGTAGGCCTTGTTACATTGGTCCCAGCTCTCTGCCGTTCATTCACTAGGTCCCCCCGCGTGGTTCTGGGATTTTTGCTCACCGTTCTTGTGATCATTCTGACCCCACGGGGTGGGATTTTGCGTGGAGCCCCAGATCGAGGGAGATTATCAGTGGTCTTGTATGTCTTCCATTTTCTAATTATTGCTCCCACTGTTGATTTCTTCACTCCAAGCTGGTTGGCTATTGCAGATTCAGTCTTCCCAGCCTGGTGCAGGGCTACAATTTTGTTTCTGGTGTCCTTTGACAGCTCTTTGGTCTTCACCATAGTGGAGTTTGGAGTCAGACTGTTTGAGGGTGTGCACAGGTGTCTTTTTATACTGATAACAAGTTTAAACAGGTGCCATTACTACAGGTAATGAGTGGAGGAAAGAGGAGACTCTTAAAGAAGAAGTTACAGGTCTGTGAGAGCCAGAAATCTTGATTGTTTGTTTCTGACCAAATACTTATTTTCCACCATAATATGCAAAAAAAATGATAAAAAAACAGACAATGTGATTTTCTGGATTTTTTTTTCTCAGTTTGTCTCCCATAGTTGAGGTCTACCTATGATGTAAATTACAGATGCCTCTCATCTTTTTAAGTGGTGGAACTTGCACTATTGCTGACTGACTAAATACTTTTTTGCCCCACTGTATGTATTATTATGTTTTTGTTAAATATTAAGACCTTTCATATGGATGTCATGTGATGTGTTTGGAAGTGATCTACACTCCCTGACAGAAGTTATATCGCTTATCCATGTTATGTAAATAAAAGCTTATAACCTGACATTAAATTCATGGATTGGTTGTATAAATTATTCTTCTGAAAGCTGAAACCCTTCGAAATGTGGTTTACGTTAAGAAAATAAATTGGCATCAATGCAGAAATATTGATCAGTTAATGGACACAGAATGGTCAGATTTTGGTTAGACAAAAGTTTTGTCTCCTGGTCATATAATGCACCCAATCCTAGTTTACATCCTCCCCTGTGCTCAGTCAGTCAATGATTGGTTAATTAGTGTGTGTATAAAAAGAAACCCAGCACCCCAGACCTTCACTTGAAGTGCAATTTGAGCTCTGACAACATGCCAAAAATACACCCTGTGACCAAAACCTGGATTATCAGCAGGCTGAAGACCAGATCCACTGCAGAGGCACCTTTAATGTGTCTCAGCGTCAAGTACAAAGAATTTTAAAAAAATTGAAGAGATTGGAGATGTGTTTGACAAGCCCAGGTCTGGCAGACCCCGCAAGACAACTGTTCAGGAGGAACGTTTGTTGGTTAGAAAATCCAAAGCAAGCCCCTCTTCCACTGCAACAGAGCTCCAACAGGCCTGGTAACCTCAAGTCCCTGTGCCAACTAGAACAGTTTGTAGGATTCTGTCTCGAAATTGCCTCCATGGTCGAATCAGTGCCCAGAAGCCAGCACTAAACAAAAGGCAAATAAAAACCAATGTGGCATTTGCAAAGTCCCACAGCCTGCTAAACAGATGGACACCGGAAAAGTGGCAGAAGGTGGATTTCTCTGATTAATCTTCAGTAGAATTACACCACAGCCGCCGCAAATACTGCAGGAGACCTACTGGAGTCCGTATGGATCCAAAATACACCCAGAAAATAGTTACATTTGGTGGTGGAAAGATCATGGTCTGTGGTTACATTCAGTATGGGGGTGTGCGAAACATTTGAAAGGTGGAAGGCAATATAATAAGCCTAAAATATCAAGAAGTATTAGCTACCTCTTATATTCCAAATCATAAAAGGGGTCAAATTCTGCAGCAGGATTGTGCTTCATCTCATACATCCATCTCTACAACAAAGTTCCTCCAGTCAAAAAAAATCAAGTTGCTCAAGGACTGGCCAGCCCAGTCACCAGACATGAACATCATTGAGCATGTTTTGGGTAGGATGAAAGAGGAAGCTTGGAAGACAAAACAAAAGAATCTTGATGAGCTCTGGGAGGCATGTAAGACTGCATTCTTTGCTATTCCTGATGACTTCATTAATAAATTGTATGAATCATTGCTGAACCGCATGGATGCAGTCCTTCAAGGTCATGGAAGTCACACAAAATATTAAATATGACTCAAATAGCACCACAACTTCATACACCAATGTTATGCAACATATATTTGTATTTTAAGTTAATTATTTGAATATCACATTACTTTCTGTGGGTGACAAAACTTTTTTCTTGCCAAAATCTGACCATTCTGTGTCCATTAACTGATCAATATTTCTGCATTGATGCCATTTTATTTTCTTAACCTAAACCACATTTCGGAGGGTTTCAGCTTTCAAAAGAATAATTTATACCACCAATGGATGAATTTAACATCAGGTTGTAAGCTTTTAGTTACATAACATGGATAAGCGACATAGCTTCTGTCAGGGAGTGTATTGGTCCTATGCACTACATAGAAATTGTGCGTTTTGCGGAATTGTAAGCTTTGATAAAGATTGTGGGATTGAAATTGAAACTCGCTGTCTTTCTCCTCATATGATTGTTTTAAAGGTATTACCATTTTTATGACTGACTAGATTTTTAATTTTAATGTGAGGAGCTGGAACAAACCTCGCTTTTTCTTCATTACTTAAAGGGAACCTGTCACCTCCCAAAATCGAAGGTAAGCTAAGCCCACCGGCATCAGGGGCTTATCTACAGCATTCTGTAATGCTGTAGATAAACCCTCGATGTATCCTGAAAAATGAGAAAAAGAAGTTAGATTATACACATGCGGGCAGTCCGGTCCGATGGGCATCACAGTCCGGTCCAGGGCCTCCCATCTTCACAGGATGAGGTCCTTGTCTTCACGCTGTGGCTCCGGTGCAGGCGTACTTTATCTGCTCTGCCCTCAATAGGGCAAACAAAGTACGCCTGTGCCGGAGCTGCAGCGTGAACACAAGAAGAGGACGTCATCCTATACAGATAGGAGGCCCCGGACCGGACCGCAACGCCCATCGGACTGGACCGCAGAGGGGAACGCCCCTGGGTGAGTATAATCTAACCTCTTTTTCTCATCTTTCAGGATACATCGGGGGCTTATCTACAGCATTACAGAATGCTGTAAATAAGACCCTGATGTCAGCGAGCTTAGCTCACCTTCGGGGGTGACAGGTTCCCTTTAACCACATCTCATCAGGATAGAGTTCCGTCCACCTGCCGTAAAAGGATTGTTAAGGTGGGCTGGCCTTTTTTCCTTGCTGTAATGATCCAAAATACTCTAGGTATGACATACTTAACTCCAATGTAAACGTAGGGATATTTACGTTCCTCCCCAAGACTTGAAAATAACACCCCCAAAATAACCAGGAATGCATTCAAAATGCTCACTTTTGAGGGTGTTTGCCAAGATGCACCCAATTTGTTGCCCAGTTTACATGACTTTCCCAGTAAAATCAATTTTATTGGCAAGTATGTGTAACATCTTGCTAACATGAAGCAGAATTTCCTTCTCGCTTCCCTTTTCTGTTGGGTATGTAATAATACAACAAGTAGAATGTGGTTTGTTAATTCTAGAAGAAACTACTTCAGAAAGTCATCCATCAATGTGTGTGGAATAACTCGACATAATAACCAAAGTCCCAAATAGGTGTCTTACAGGGATACAAATATTGAAAGTAAAGAGTTTAAAAGAAAAAAAAACGGAAGTCATCAGAAGTTGTCCTTTAAATGTACAGTTTTTTAGATCTCTGTGACAGGTACTCTTTAAATGCTATCTCTTCAATGGTATCTTTTTGCTAGGGGCTGTCTGCCATCTCACTCTTCCTCTCAAGCATATCTTGCGGACTAAGTGCTGTGCTCCCACGTAGCAACAATTTATTTGTACCTGACATTTGTCTCTGAAAGGTTACAGAGCTGTAACCGGCTTTGAACAAACGCCCTGCAATTTAATCTTAAATCTGTATCTATTCCAAACTGCCAAATAGTCAAAGGCTAACAGTGTGATGTAAAAACGAACTTTTCAGGAGTCATATAAGTTCACTTTCCCAGAACACTTTATTCTGAGCATCCTTTGAGAGATTGATTTCTACTTGCTTACATACCACAGTGTACAAAGTAGCACAAACTAAAGCGGCCACAGAAGACTAGTATCAAAGGTTTCCCCCTCAACAGGGCAATAATCCAGTAAGCTCCAAGCAGCTAATTACCCTTGTGAATGAACAGTTACTTCTCGCACCCAGAATCTGCAGCAGGTATGCCCAGCATTCCCCCAAGCACCCCACTAAGCATTGCCCCAGTCCATGTTTCAATGGCCCCATTGGCTGTCTCTTCTTGTCCTTTATTACATTAATTATTCTTGTTCAATGTCAGAAAGGTCATCTTTTGTGTTGCGAAGAATGAATAATTAGGTTCTCCCTGCAGTATTAATTGACATGCTGCAGATCGCATAACTTTGCAAGAGGGTTGAGAGATGGACCACCATCCTCTTACAAAACCACATTTCCTAACTTTTACCACATACAATTAGGGACAAACCTTGCAGTGTGAGTAGCAAATTTTGACCATGCCCCTTGCCAAACCTGTTATGATCCGGTGACCTAGGAGCTGCATGAGAACATTCACTGGAGAAAGTGGCCACTGTACTGACCGCAATCCTGAACTTAACACCGCAACTAGAAGTAGCCGTGGAGTGTACCTAACACACCTAGACACCTCGTCACAGCCGGAGAACTAAATACCCCTAAAGATGGAAATAGTAATACTATCTTGGCTCAGAGAAAATCCCCAAAGGATAGACAGCCACCCACAAATATTGGTGGTGAGTTGGAGAGGAAAAAACATACACAGGCAGAAAAACAGGATTAGCACAGGAGGCCACTCTAGCTAGATAGGACAGGATAGAACAGAGTTCTGTGCGGTCAGTATAAAAAACCCTTCAAAACATCCACAGCAGAATATACAAAAACTTCCTACATCTTTACTAAAAGATGAAGGAGCGTAAATCTGCAACTCCAGTGAATCCTACAATCAGAGCAGGAATAAAACTGAAACAAGCACACTGGCAGTGTGCCACAGAAACAAAAACCAAACACTTATCTTTGCTGAAATAGGCAGCGAGCAGGAGAAGCCAGAAAGTGATCCAACACTTCACAAGGAACATTGACTACTGGCAAGGGCTACAGGATCCTGCCCACTTAAATATCCCAGTCAGAATGGTAATCATCCGATACACCTGGCCAGGTCTGTGACTCAGAGACAACTGCATTCCCACCTACAACCACTGGAGAGAACCCAAGAGCAGAATTCACAACAGTACCCCCCCTTGAGGAGGGGTCACCGAACCCTCACCAGGGCCCCCAGGATGATCAGGACGAGCCAGATGAAAGGCACGGACCAAATCAGCAGCATGGACATCAGAGGCAAAAACCCAAGAATTATCCTCCTGGCCATAACCCTTCCATTTGACCAGGTACTGGAGCTCCCGCCTCGAAAAACGTGAATCCAAAATCTTCTCAACAACATATTCCAACTCCCCATCAACCAACACAGGGGCCGGAGGATCAACAGAGGGAACAACGGGCTCCAGATATTTCCGCAACAAAGATCTATGGAAGACATTATGGATAGCAAAAGAGGCCGGAAGCGCCAGTCGAAAAGACACCGGATTAATAATCTCAGAAATCCTATAAGGACCAAAAAACCGAGGCTTAAACTTAGGAGAAGAAACCTTCATGGGAACATGACGGGAAGACAACCAGACCAGATCCCCAACCCGAAGCCGGGAACCAACACACCGACGACGATTAGCAAAACGTTGAGCCTCCTCTTGAGACAACACCAACTTGTCCACTACATGAGCCCAAATCTGCTGCAACCTGTCCACCACAGAATCCACACCAGGACAGTCAGAAGGCTCAACCTGCCCAGAAGAAAAACGAGGATGAAAACTAAAATTACAAAAGAAAGGCGAAACCAAGGTAGCAGAACTAGCCCGATTATTAAGGGCAAACTCGGCCAATGGCAAGAAGGCCACCCAATCATCCTGATCAGCAGACACAAAGCATCTCAAATAAGTCTCCAAGGTCTGATTAGTTCGCTCGGTCTGGCCATTTGTCTGAGGATGAAACGCAGAAGAAAAAGACAAATCAATGCCCAACCTAGCACAAAAGGCCCGCCAAAACCTAGAAACAAACTGGGAACCTCTGTCGGACACAATATTCTCCGGAATACCATGCAAACGAACCACATGCTGAAAGAACAATGGAACCAAATCTGAAGAGGAAGGCAATTTAGGTAAGGGCACCAAATGAACCATCTTAGAGAACCGGTCACAAACAACCCAGATAACAGACATCTTCTGGGAGACCGGAAGATCAGAAATAAAATCCATCGAAATATGCATCCAGGGCCTCTCAGGGACTGGCAATGGCAAAAGCAACCCACTAGCATGGGAACAACAAGGCTTGGCCCGCGCACAAGTCCCACAGGACTGCACAAAAGAACGCACATCATGTGACAATGAAGGCCACCAAAAGGACCTAAGAACCAAATCTCTGGTACCAAAAATGCCAGGATGACCGGCCAACACGGAACAGTGAACCTCAGAAATCACTCTACTAGTCCATCTGTCAGGAACAAACAATTTCCCCACAGGACAGCAGTCAGGTTTGTCAGCCTGAAATTCCTGAAGAACCCGTCGTAAATCGGGAAATGGCAGAAAGGACCACCCCCTCTTTCAGAATACCCACCGGCTCTAAGACCTCAGGAGAATCAGGCAAAAAACTCCTAGAGAGGGCATCAGCCTTAATATTCTTAGAACCCGGAAGGTACGAGACCACGAAATCAAAACAGGAAAAAAACAAGGACCATCGAGCCTGTCTAGGATTCAGCCGTTTAGCAGACTCGAGGTAAATCAAATTCTTATGATCGGTCAAGACCACAATACGGTGCTTAGCTCCCTAAAGCCAATGTCGCCACTCCTCAAATGCCCACTTCATAGCCAACAACTCCCGATTGCCGACATCATAATTGCGTTCAGCAGGCGAAAACTTACGGGAAAAGAAGGCTCACGGTTTCATTAAGGAACCAACAGGATCCCTCTGAGACAAAACGGCCCCTGCCCCAATCTCAGAAGCGTCAACGTCAACCTGAAACGGAAGAGAAACATCTGGTTGGCGCAACACTGGAGCAGAAGTAGATCGACGTTTAAGCTCCTGAAAGGCAGAGACAGCCGCAGAGGACCAATTCGCCACACCAGCGCCTTTCTTCGTCAAATCGGACAAAGGTTTAACCACGTTGGAAAAATTAGCAATGAAACGGCGATAAAAATTTGCAAAACCTAAAAATTTCTTAAGGCTCTTCACAGATGTGGGCTGAATCCAATCATGAATGGCCTGAACCTTAACTGGATCCATCTCTATAGACGAAGGAGAAAAAATGAAGCCCAAAACAGAGACTTTCTGCACCCCAAAGAGACACTTAGACCCTTTCACAAACAGGGCATTGTCACGAAGGATCTGAAATACCATCCTGACCTGTTACACATGAGACTCCCAATCATCGGAAAAAATCAAAATATCGTCCAAATATACAATCAAGAATTTATCAAGATAAGTCCGGAAGATATCATGCATGAAGGACTGAAAAACAGATGGAGCATTAGAGAGTCCGAATGGCATCACAAGGTATTCAAAATGGCCTTCGGGCGTATTAAACGCAGTTTTCCATTCATCACCCTGCTTAATACGAACAAGATTATATGCCCCTGAAGGTCAATCTTCGTAAACCAACTAGCTCCCTTAATCCTAGCAAACAAATCGGAAAGCAAAGGTAAAGGGAATTGAAACTTGACCGTCATTTTATTCAAGAGGCGATAATCTATACAGGGTCTCAAGGAACCATCTTTTTTAGCAACAAAAAAGAACCCCGCTCCCAACGGTGAAGAAGATGCCCTTTCTCCAAAGAGTCCTTAATATAGCTCCGCATGGCGGTATGTTCAGGCACAGATAGATTAAAAAGTCGACCCTTAGGAAACTTACAGCCTGGAATCAAGTCAATAGCACAATCGCAGTCCCTGTGCGGTGGAAGGAAACTGGACTTGGGTTCATCGAATGCATCCTGAAAATCAGACAAAACTCTGGAATTTCAGAAGGTGAAGAAGAGGAGATTGACATCAAAGGAACATCATTATGAACCCCCTGACAACCCCAACTAGTCACAGACATGGACTTCCAGTCCAACACAGGATTATGTACCTGCAACCATGGAAAACCCAGCACGATAGCATCATGCAAGTTATGCAACACCAGGAATCGACAATCTTCCTGATGGGCTGGCGCCATGCGCATGGTCACCTGTGTCCAAAAATGGGGCTTATTTTTAGCCAAGGGTGTAGCATCAATGCCTCTTAAAGGAATAGGGTTCTGCAAAGGCTACAAGGGAAAACCACAACGCTTGGCAAACTCAAAATCCATTAAATTCAAGGCGGCACCTGAATCCACAAACGCCATGACAGAAAATGATGACAATGAGCAGATCAAGGACACAGAAAACAGAAATTTAGGTTGTACAGTACTGATGGTAATTGAACTGGCGATCCTCTTTGTCCGCTTAGGGCAGACAGAAATGACATGAGAAGCGTCGCCACAATAATAACACAACCTATTTTGACGTCTGAAACCTTGTTGTTCCGTTCTAGACAGAATTCTATCAAATTGTATAGGCTCAGAAATTTGCTCTGAGGATAACGCCACAGCGCGCACAGTTCTGCGCTCCCGCAGGCGTCGGTCAATCTGAATGGCCAGAGACATAGAATCACTCAGACCGAAAGGCGTGGGAAACCCCACCATAACATCTTTAACAGATTCAGAAAGCCCCCTTCTGAAAATTGCCGCCAAAGCATCATTATTCCATTTAGTCAACACAGACCATTTTCTGAATTTCTGACAATACAATTCTGCCGCCTCTTGACCCCGAGACAGAGCCAACAAGGTTTTCTCAGCTTGATCCACAGAATTAGGTTCATCATATAATAGTCCTAAAGCCTGAAAAAAGGAGTCAATATTAAGCAAAGCCGGATTCCCAGATTCCAGGGAAAACGCCCAATCCTGCGGGTCGCCACACAGCAGGGAGATTACGATTTTTACCTGCTGAATGGAATCACCAGAGGATCGAGGTCTCAGGTCAAAAAACAGTTTACAGTTGTTTTTAAAACTCAAAAATTTAGACCTGTCACCAGAAAACAAATCAGGAATAGGAATCCTCGGTTCCAAAGCAGGAGTTTGAACAATATAATCAGAAATACCTTGCACCCTAGCAGCAAGCTGGTCTACACGAGAAACTAATTCCTGAAAATTCATGCTTGCACCAGGCTCCTCAGGCACCCAGAGATAAAGAGGGAGGAGAAGACAAAACAGACTGGAGAAAAAAAATGGCTCAAGAGCTTCCTTCCCTTCTTCTGAGATGCATTTAACTCATTGTTGGCCAGTAGTACTGTTATGGTCCGGTGACCTAGGAGCTGCATGAGAACATTCACTGGAGAAAGTGGCCACTGTACTGACCGCAATCCTGAACTTAACACCGCAACTAGAAGTAGCCGTGGAGTGTACCTAACACACCTAGACTCCTCGTCACAGCCGGAGAACTAAATACCCCTAAAGATAGAAATAGTAATACTATCTTGGCTCAGAGAAAATCCCCAAAGGATAGACAGCCACCCACAAATATTGGTGGTGAGTCGGAGAGGAAAAAACATACACAGGCAGAAAAACAGGATTAGCACAGGAGGCCACTCTAGCTAGATAGGACAGGATAGAACAGAGTTCTGTGCGGTCAGTATAAAAAACCCTTCAAAACATCCACAGCAGAATATACAAAAACTTCCTACATCTTTACTAAAAGATGAAGGAGCGTAAATCTGCAACTCCAGTGAATCCTACAATCAGAGCAGGAATAAAACTGAAACAAGCACACTGGCAGTGTGCCACAGAAACAAAAACCAAACACTTATCTTTGCTGAAATAGGCAGCGAGCAGGAGAAGCCAGAAAGTGATCCAACACTTCACAAGGAACATTGACTACTGGCAAGGGCTAAAGGATCCTGCCCACTTAAATATCCCAGTCAGAATTGTAATCATCCGATACACCTGGCCAGGTCTGTGACTCAGAGACAACTGCATTCCCACCTACAACCACTGGAGGGAACCCAAGAGCTGAATTCACAACACAAACCACACCCTAAGTCACACCCATTTACCATTTCTTTTTACCTTGTCAGTGAGAGATGTCGAGTGGGGTGATTATTGCATTTTTGCTGCATTTTTTTTATGCTTTTACCCCTTGTATGAAGTGCTTTTGTTGCAGATGTGAAGCAAGGTTTTAATGTAAGTATAACAGCCAGGCAATCTCTCACCATATTTCTCATCTCCTATAACTACAGCAGATAACATGTAGAGGGGGAAATAAAGCTACACCCACCGGTAGTCACCAGTAAATGTAATTTTACCATTTTACTACCTAATCTGGGCATGTGGTACTGTATGTGTGTGTGACATGGTCAGACACATCCTGTTTAATTTATGAAGAAGGGACTCTGAAACTCACAAAGCCTATGCGGACAATGTAAGGACTGGCAAAAATTAGAATGAAGAGGGACTCAGATACATTTTGTATAAGGCTTGGTTCACATTGCGTTCAGGGGCAACGTTAAATGGAGTACGTTACACCACGGCATAACGCGGTGTAACGTACTCTGTTAACGCCGCCATTGAATGCAATGCAGGACGCATGCGCCGTCATTGAGTGACGGACCCGAGACGCTGGCTGCAGCATTTCCGGGTCCGTCACTGCTAGCGCAGATGGAGCTAGCAGAAGCTCCATCTGTGCTAGCGTGATGTAGCGCCAGCACTTGCGTTAGCAGCAGCCCGTTAGCGTATGTGCTGAACGGGCTGCTGCTGCTAACGCAATGTGACCATAGCCTTAGATATTAAGGCAGGCCTCATACACATTCTGTTAAACTTGTTAGGTAGTGGGACTCCTAGACTCATAAAGCCTATGCACCAAGTGCAGGGGGTGACAAAAATTAGAAGGAGGGACTGCAATACATCCTGGAATACACTTAGAGGAGGGCTTCAGAATTTTTTTCCCATTTTTAAGGCGTGGGACTTCTAGTCTGGTGAAGCCTATGCACTAAGTGCAAGGGTTAAAAAACATTTACTCCTGGGGTGTATACAGTGGGGCAAAAAAGTATTTAGTCAGTCAGCAATAGTGCAAGTTCCACCACTTAAAAAGATGAGAGGCGTCTGTAATTTACATCATAGGTAGACCTCAACTATGGGAGACAAACTGAGAAAAAAAAATCCAGAAAATCACATTGTCTGTTTTTTTAACAATTTATTTGCATATTATGGTGGAAAATAAGTATTTGGTCAGAAACAAAATTTCATCTCAATACTTTGTAATATATCCTTTGTTGGCAATGACAGAGGTCAAACGTTTTCTGTAAGTCTTCACAAGGTTGCCACACACTGTTGTTGGTATGTTGGCCCATTCCTCCATGCAGATCTCCTCTAGAGCAGTGATGTTTTTGGCTTTTCGCTTGGCAACACGGACTTTCAACTCCCTCCAAAGGTTTTCTATAGGGTTGAGATCTGGAGACTGGCTAGGCCACTCCAGGACCTTGAAATGCTTCTTACTAAGCCACTCCTTCGTTGCCCTGGCGGTGTGCTTTGGATCATTGTCATGTTGAAAGACCCAGCCACGTTTCATCTTCAATGCCCTTGCTGATGGAAGGAGGTTTGCACTCAAAATCTCACGATACAATGCCCCATTCATTCTTTCATGTACCCGGATCAGTCGTCCTGGCCCCTTTGCAGAGAAACAGCCCCAAAGCATGATGTTTCCACCACCATGCTTTACAGTAGGTATGGTGTTTGATGGATGCAACTCAGTATTCTTTTTCCTCCAAACACGACAAGTTGTGTTTCTACCAAATAGTTCCAGTTTGGTTTCATCAGACCATAGGACATTCTCCCAAAACTCCTCTGGATCATCCAAATGCTCTCTAGCAAACTTCAGACGGGCCCGGACATGTACTGGCTTAAGCAGTGGGACACGTCTGGCACTGCAGGATCTGAGTCCATGGTGGCGTAGTGTGTTACTTATGGTAGGCCTTGTTACATTGGTCCCAGCTCTCTGCAGTTCATTCACTAGGTCCCCCCGCGTGGTTCTGGGATTTTTGCTCACCGTTCTTGTGATGATTCTGACCCCACGGGTTGGGATTTTGCGTGGAGCCCCAGATCGAGGGAGATTATCAGTGGTCTTGTATGTCTTCCATTTTCTAATTATTGCTCCCACTGTTGATTTCTTCACTCCAAGCTGGTTGGCTATTGCAGATTCAGTCTTCCCAGCCTGGTGCAGGGCTACAATTTTGTTTCTGGTGTCCTTTGACAGCTCTTTGGTCTTCACCATAGTGGAGTTTGGAGTCAGACTGTTTGAGGGTGTGCACAGGTGTCTTTTTATACTGATAACAAGTTTAAACAGGTGCCATTACTACAGGTAATGAGTGGAGGAAAGAGGAGACTCTTAAAGAAGACGTTACATGTCTGTGAGAGCCAGAAATCTTGATTGTTTGTTTCTGACCAAATACTTATTTTCCACCATAATATGCAAATAAATTGTTAAAAAAACAGACAATGTGATTTTCTGGATTTTTTTTTCTCAGTTTGTCTCCCATAGTTGAGGTCTACCTATGATGTAAATTACAGACGCCTCTCATCTTTTTAAGTGGTGGAACTTGCACTATTGCTGACTGACTAAATACTTTTTTTCCCCACTGTATATACAGTTGAAACCACAAGTTTAGATACACTATAAAAAAAGACACATATGCATGTTTTTCTCAATATCTGACATGAAATCAGAATAAACCTTTCCCGTTTTAGGTCAATTATGATTACCATAATTATTAATATTTACCAAATGCCTGAATAATGAGAGAGAGAGAGAATGTTTTAAGGCATTTTTATTACTTACTGCAAAGTCAAAAGTTTACATACATTTCATTAATATTTATACCATTGCCCTTAAACTGAATGACTTGGGTTAAACGTTTGGGATATCCTTCCACAGGCTTCTCACAATAGTTGGTCGGAATTAGGGCCCATTCCTACTGAGTGTGAAAAAATCAATGATGGAATAAGAACCACCAATTTAAATGATAAATCTCACTGTTCTGCATAACAGAGTGGGGGGATTATATGTCTTCTTAGCACAGCACTTAGCACTTTATCTCCCATTCCAAGCCTAGTCCCCTCATGAACTTATGCTTGGATGAAACGCGTCGAGACATTTGAGAGAAAGTGCAGAGCTTATTTAGAATAGGGGTAGCTGTGGACTGCTCTAATGAGAGTGGGAGTCTTTTGGGGATAGACTACTGCTAGCCCCATAGGGATTGACAGGGTGTTATTGGTCCCGAAAGTCGCTTCATGATTCAGTTTGGTACATGATCATCTCTCCGCCTCCCATAAATGTCCAACTGGTGAGACCGTTCTTTTTTTTTACCTTAGTCAAATGTTTATTCTCTGTACCAATTGATCAATATTTGCATCTACATCTTATATTACTGATGTTTTGTTGCATTGCATACATGCTAACAGGATTAGCATGTTTTGTTGTTTTTGGTAAATATTTCACCAGATCACAATTATTCATATTTAGGACAGTGTATTCTGCACTTATATAGATTCGACCTTATCTACTGAAGCATGAATCTATTTATCCTATAGGAGTTGTCCTTCTTTGGTTGATTCTCCTTGACCAGAAGCACACCTCATCTGGTTTTAATTGTATGGTGGCACACACCCATTTCTCCTGAGTCAAAACTGGTGTAACTGATCCAGGTTTGTAGGTCGCCTTGCTTGCACTTGCTGTTTCAGCTTTGCCCATAAATTTTCAAAATGATTGGTCAGGCACTCTAAAACATTGACTTTGTTTTCCTTAAGCCACTTTTTTTTACCATTTTGGCAGTATGCCTCAGGTCATTGTCCACTTTGAAGACCCATTTCCGCCCAAGATTTAAATTCCTGGCTGATGTCTTGAGATGTTGCTTCAGTATTGCCACATAATCTTCTTTTCTCATGATGCCATCTATTATGTGCACCAGTCTCTCCTGCAGCAAAACATCCCCATAACATGATGCCGCCACCCCCGTGTTTCATGGTTGAGATGGTTTTCGTTGGTTTCCAAGCTTCTCCCTTTTTCCTCCAAACATAACAATGGTCATTATGCCCAAAACGTTCAATTTTAGTTTCATCAGTCCACAGGACATGTCTCCAAAAATGAAGGTCTTGGTTCCTAAGTGCATTTGCACACATTATTCTGGCTTTTTTATGTTTCTTTTGGAGTAATGGCTTCTTCCTGGCAGAGTGGCCTTTCAGCCCATGTTGATACAGTACTCGTTTCACTGTTGATATTGACACAATCTTACCAGCTTCCACCATCATCTTCACAAGGTCTTTTGCTTTTATCCTTGGGTTGATATGCACATGTCAGACCAAAGCACGTTCATCTCTGTAACACAGAACCCATCTCCTTTCTGACTGGTATGATGGCTGGACATAAACATCTTGTTTGTACTTGCGTATAATTATTTGTACAGGTAAATGAGGCACCATCAAATATCTTGAAATTGTACCTAAGGATGAGCCAGTTTTGTGCAAGTCCACAATTCTCTTCCTGATATCTTGGCTGATTCCTTGAGACTTTCCCATGGTACTATACAAAGAAGCAGTGTATTTCAGATGTGCATTAAAAGAGATCCACAGGTGTGTCTCTAATTAACTCAGATGTTCTCCAAAAACCTATGAGGAGCTTCCAAACACATGACATCATCATATGGGCAGTCCAGAATTGTTTAAAGACATAGTAATCAATTAATTAGTGTATGTAAACTTTTGACTTGGCAGTAAGTAATAAAAATGACTTAAAACATGCTCTCTCGTTATTCTGGCATTTGGCAAATATTAACCCCTTTCTGTCATTTGTCGTAATAATAATTCCCTGTACCCTGAGATTATCTTACCAGAAATGCATGGTGTCAGCTGATTCTGAAAGCTGACACCCAGTACTATGTGTCAGTAGTGGTCACACATAACTTCCTAAATGCTGTGATCAATAGCGATTTCAGGATTCCGGGAGCTGGCAGAAGGATGACAGCCCCTCTGCCTTTGGATTGGAGACATCATAACAAAAATAAAAAAACTAGGCAAATCACAATGCTTTATCATCGTACCGCCGAACAAAAAGAGGAATAAAACGCGATATAAAGACGGATATAAATAAACATGGTACCACTGAAAATGTCATCTTGTCCTGCAAAAAACAAGTCACCATACAGTTCCATCAGCGGAAAAATAAAATAATTATAGCTCTCAGAATAAAGCGATGCAAAAATAAAAATTGTATCTATAAGAGTTTTTATTGTTTAAAGCCAAAACATAAAAAAATATATAAATGAGGTATCTCTGTAATCGTACTCACCCAAAGAATAAAACTGCATTATTAATTTTACCACACACGGAACGGTATAACCACCACCAA
The DNA here is from genome assembly GCF_032444005.1 of Ranitomeya imitator. Classification (NCBI taxonomy): domain Eukaryota; kingdom Metazoa; phylum Chordata; class Amphibia; order Anura; family Dendrobatidae; genus Ranitomeya; species Ranitomeya imitator. Next base: position 590,085,661 of record NC_091283.1, read on the forward strand.
TAAAAATTCCTGAATTACAGGTGTTTCTTCATTATGCCTCCCATAAATTGGAAGAGAAAGAGATCAAAAAATGTCATGTGCCCGAAAATGGTACCAATAAAAACATCAACTGGTACCGCAAAAAATGAGGCCTCACATGACTCTGTGGGACAAAATATGGGAAAATTATAGCTCTCAAAAGGTGATGATACAAAAACTATTTTTTACAATAAAAAGCATCTTTTAGTGTGTGACAGCTGCCAAACATAAAAACCTGATATAAATCTGGTATCGCTGTAATCGCACTGACCCACAGAATGAAGTAGAATAATCACTTATAGTCAGTGTTGAGCATTCCGATACCGCAAGTATCGGGTATCGGCCGATACTTGCGGTATCGGAATTCCGATACCGAGTTCCGATACTTTTGTGGTATCGGGTATCGGTGTCGGATCCATAGTGATGTGTAAAATAAAGAATTAAAATAAAAAATATTGATATATTCACCTCTCCGGCGGCCCCTGGACATCACCGCTGGTAACCGGCAGGCTTCTTTGTTTAAAATGAGCGCGTTTAGGACCTGAGAATGACGTCGCGGCTTCTGATTGGTCGCGTGGCGGTCACATGAGCGGCACGCGACCAATCAGAAGCCGCAACGTCATTCTCAGGTCCTAAACGCGCTCATTTTAAACAAAGAAGCCTGCCGGTTACCCGCGGTGATGTCCAGGGGCCGCCGGAGAGGTGAATATATCAATATTTTTTATTTTAATTCTTTATTTTACATATTAATATGGATCCCAGGGCCTGAGGGAGAGTTTCCTCTCCTTCAGACCCTGGGAACCATCAGGATACCTTCCGATACTTGGTGTCCCATTGACTTGTATTGGTATCGGATATCGGTATCGGCGATATCCGATACTTTTCGGGTATCGGCCGATACTATCCGATACCGATACTTTCAAGTATCGGACGGTATCGCTCAACACTACTTATAGTGCATGAGGAACATTGTAAAAAATAAATAAAACCAATTCTTCACCTGGTGTTGATTTTTTCATTCTGCGTCCAAAAGATCACACTAAGGCTTGGCACACATTTATCCCGCACTCAGCACTGAGTGCTTGCACCAGGGTTTCCATATAAATGTCTGAAAAACATGATTCAGACGGAACCTCTGGTGGAAGATTCCCTATATTGAGGCAGATGGAGGGGCTGTGGAAGCCGTCTGACCTGTGATCCGGCGGTGTTCGTCTTTTTAGGATTGAATAAAAGTACCGTCGGCCACAGTTTTGTGCACTTCTGAAAAAAAGGACACCACTGAACAGAGTCCAGAAGAAGTCCAGAGTAATTCTACTGCTTCATTATAGTGAATGGATCCCTCGATGGTTTCATCTGAATCATATCACTCAGACATTTAGATAGAAACCTCAAAGTAAGTGCTCAGAGTAGAGCACCAGATAAATATGATCCCAAACGTTATGTAAAATGTTCTTAATAAAAGCTTCAACTAAATCCACAAAAAAAGAAAGCCCTCACTCAGTTCTGTCATCTGTCAAAATATAGGAGGCTTCCACGTTACTGGTAGCACTAAGGCACTAGAAGAGTGAAATGGCTCCTCACTCGCAAAATTCTCTGCTCTCAAATCCAAATGCCCCCTCACTTCTGAGCCCCACAGTGTACCTAAATGACATATTGCGTCCACATTTGGCATTTCTAAAGCGATGAGAGTCCACCAAACTTACAGATGCAGGTCTCCTGAAGCATGGGCTGGACATAACATACTGGTGATTACAGCATACTGGTGACTACAGCGTACTGGTCACTACAACGGCAGTTTGCAATTTTTACTATGCAAAATTCATTGCTGCTTGTTTCTGGAAAATGCCCATGGAGTTAAAATCGTCACTACACCTGTAGATAAATTCCCTAAGAGGTATAGTTTCCAAAATGGGGTCACTTGAGGGGGAATTCTGCTCTACTAGCAATTAGGGGCTCTATATATGGAGTCCGCAAACTGTTCTAGGAACATCTGTGCTCCAGGAGGCAAATAGCATTCTGTTCCTCCCGAGTCTCTCCACGTGACTACGTAGTACTGTAAAGCCACATATGGGGTATTGCCATGTTCTTTAGAAATTGTGGGGCAAATTTTGGTACCATTTTACTCACTTCTTGTGTGAACATGTAAAATCTGGGGCTAAAACAAAATTTTGTTGGTACAAATGTAGTTATTTTTTCATCACTGACCAATGGTATAAAATTCTGTGACACACCTGCACTGTCAATATGATTACTGCACCCTTAGATGAGTTCATTGAGAGGTGTAGTTTGCAAAATGGGGTCACTTATGGGGAGGTTCTGCTATTCTGGCACCTCATGGGCTCTCTCAATGGGTCATTACATTATTAAATAGGTAAAAGAGGGTTGAGGTGTGTTTATTTCAATTAAATGACTTTTTTCTGTGTTTATTTCAATTACCATATATACTCTATTATAAGCTGACACGAGTATAAGCCGAGGCACCTATTTTTGCCGCGGAAAACTGGGTAAGCTTATTGACTCAAGTATAAGCCGGGTATGCATTTTCCCCTCATCCCTGTCCTGGTATAAATGCCTCCCCATCCCTGCCCGTGTATGCATGCCTCCCCCATCCCTGTCCCTGCAGCATGCCTCCCCGTTCCGTCCCTGTATAAATGCCTCTCTCTTCCCTGTCCTAGTATGAATGCCTCCCCTGTTCCATCCCTGTATGCATGCCTCCCCCATTCCATTCCTGTATGCATGCTTCCTTATCCCCTATCCCCTATCCCTGTGTTCATGTTTCCTATTAAAAAAAACAAGCATCATATTCACCTACCTGCATGCCCTCGGTGCTAGTATTGCACCTCGTTCCAGCCGCTGGCCCTGCTTGCAGTTCTTCCTGCGGAGTGATCATGTGGTACTACTCATTAAGGTAATCAATATGCGCTCCACGCCTATGGGAGTGGAGACACATCCATAGTCATTACCTCAATGAGCGGTACCACGTGATTTCTCGGCAGAAAGAGCTGCAGACGTCGGTGTCAGGAAGGAGATGCAGTGTCAGCACTGAGGGCAGTGCTCCACCGCCCCTCCCTCCCCTGCTGGCTTTCTGTACCGTGACTTGTGTATAAGCCGAGGGGGGTGTTTTCAGCACAAAAAAAAAGTGCTGAAAAACTCAGCTTATACATGAGTATATATGGTAAATGACTTTTTCCTGTCTCTGTATCTTTATTATTTTTGATTCTGGGGTTAGTAATGGGGGTGTCTTATAGATGCATCTCCTTTAATAACCCTGGGCTTGATATCTGTAGAATAAAACAGCTGACATCAACTCCAAAGCAATTATCCCACTTGCCACCGCACCAGGGCAAGTGGGAAGAGCTGGGCAAAGCTCCAGAATTGGTGAATTTAATGGATTCACCTTTTCTGTGGCTACTAGGGGCTGCTATTTTTAGACTGGCGAGGGTCAATATCCATGGCCCATTCCCAGCCTGAGAATACCAGCCCTCAGCTGTCTGCATTAGCTTGGCTGGTTATAAAAATTGAGGCATGCTATGCCATTTTTAAAAATATTTATTGAAATCATTTAAAAAAAATGGTGTTGGGACCCCTGTATTTTGGATAACCAGGCAATATAAAGTTCACAGCTGAGGGCTGCAGTCCGCAGCTGTCAACTTTACCTGCTCTGGTTATCAAGAATAATGGGGTACCTATGCCATTTTATCTTTTATTTATTTATTCAATAAATAGATGTACAGTAAGCTAAACATGCACTACGCTAATTATCCCACTGACATATTTATTACTATGGACAGACGCCAGCTGCTGAATACCCTCATCAGTCTCGACTGGTCTCGCTGCTATCAGCGAGACTAGGCATTGGATGATGAGATTAGTATAGCATGACCGGCTGTAACCTTTTCACTGCTGGTCAGACTTGCTGGCTCACATGCTATCGTCTGTCTGACAGGGTGGGAACCGTAGTGCTCTCACCGGCGGTAATGTGAAAAGCTACTGCCAATCAGAGCCAGTGTTTACCGCTCTGTCACGCAGATGACAGCGTGGAAAATGCAGGATGATCGGTCCCCCCATTCATTGAATTGGGTTCGGGTTCGAGTTCGGGTTCCATTCTGGTAACCGAACCAATGTTTTTCTTAAAGGTCGACCAAAACTGACGGACCCAAACATCCACGGGTCCACCTACCACTAATGGTTACATTTATGGGGAGGTTATTTTGACATTGCTGTGATTGCATTATAGATATTGAAAGAGGTTTGACACAGTTCTAGGAGACCTCAGAATTAGAGTTGAGCGACCTTGACCTTTATAGAGTCGAGCCGGGTTTCGCGAAACCCGACTATCTCAAAAGTCGGGTCGAGTGAAATCGGCCGATTATGGCGAAAAGTCGGGATCGACCGAAACACGAAACCCAATGCAAGTCAATGGGGCAGCATAGTCGGCAGTGAGTGGGGGCCAGGAAAATACCTAGAGTGCCCATTTTAATGTCAAAACCATCCATTCTTCTTAATGAAGCTTGTCAAGCGTAATTTACCTTATAATAATTGGAAGGCATTTGAAATTGGGGGTCATTTGGCTAAAGTTGTGTGGGGTAGGGCTGGTTCAAGTAATTAGTGGGCCCAGGAAATCTGGACCACGTCACGGCAGTGGAGCAGGGAGAGGTAAGTATTTCAACTTTGCAAGTGCTGTGATCCTGAGCAAGCAGGGGGGGCCCACTTGTTGGCATTGGCACTGGCACAGGGCCCCTCAAAGTACAGCGGTGTGTTTGCACGGCGGGGGCGCCTCCCACCGGCAGCAACACTTTTGCGTACTATGAGAGGCCCTGTGCCAGTGACGTCGCCAACTAGTATTCCTCCCCCCACCTGATGAAGGAACCTGCACTTTCATCTGCACCTTCCTCTTTGTCCCCGTGTAAGGTGGTATGGTATGCGGGAAGAGCAACCTGACTTTCAGCAGGGTCACAATGTTGTTGTGTAGCATGCACGGGGAACGTTGCGTTATGGGTCAATGTACCAGCAGACTCATCTATCACTGGCTGGGCAATGGGCACGATGAAGTGGAAACACAGATATAGGCCCAAAGAATAAAGTGGGCTAAATGCAGTTCAAAATTGGTAACACAGGAATAACCAGGGGGCATTGCAGTGGAGGACAACTGGAATGAGAGGCTGACACAGAGAGTAGGGCCAAATCAGTAAGTAGTCGAAATGCAGTTCAAAATTGGCAACCGTAGTAAACAGGCGGCACAGCTTTGTTCAGTGGAGGAGAACAGCAAGGAGTGGCAGACACCGATAGTAGGCCCCAACCCAACTAGTAGGCCAAATGCAGTCTAACATTAACAACTACTTAACGAGAGCCTGAAAATGGAATTTCAGGACAGGAAACCAGGGGAACAGCAAGGAGTGGCAGACACCGATAGTAGGCCCCAAACCAACTAGTACGCCAAATGCAGTTGTTCCATTTAACCACAATTTAATGAGAGCCTGAAGATAGAAGCTCAGGAAAGGCAACCTGGGGAACACCTTGGAGTGTAACACACCATCTCTCTCCACCCCATACCCATTTTGTAGGCCTAATGCAGTGTACTTTTCTACAACTACTAAACGAGAGTCGGAAGACCGAAGCAATGGCAAGGAAACCTGGGGAACACCTTGGAGTGTAACACACCATCTCTCTCCACCCCATACCCAATTTGTAGGCCTAATGCAGTGTAGTTTCCAAGAACTACTAAACGAGAGCCGGAAGATCGAAGCTCAGGAAAGGCAACCTGGGGAACACCTTGGAGTGTAACACACCCTCTCTCTACACCCCATACCCAATTTGTAGGCCTAATGCAGCGTAGTTTCCGACAACTACTAAACGAGAGCATGAAGATCGAAGCTCAGGAAAGGCAACCTGGGGAACACCTTGGAGTGTAGCACACCCTCTCTCTACACCCCATACCCAATTTGAAGGCCTAATGCAGTGTAGTTTCCAAGAACTACTAAACGAGAGCCGGAAGATCGAAGCTCAGGAAAGGCAACCTGGGGAACACCTTGGAGTGGAACACACCATCTCTCTACACCCCATACCCAATTTGAAGGCCTAATGCAGCGTAGTTTCCAACAACTACTAAACGAGAGCCGGAAGATCGAAGCTCAGGAAAGGCAACCTGGGGAACACCTTGGAGTGTAACACAACGTCTCTCTACACCACGGAAGGGCTGATTCTTAGGAAGGAAGGCTGTTGGAAATAAGCATTGCGCGTCCGAGGGTGATTATATTCTTATTAGGTACATACTCACCCTCGGACGCGCCCTGCTTCTTTATTTGGAATGAATGTTTATTTGCAATGTGGTGTTGACTTTCTCTATTATTTTGGTAATTAATGATTTTATTATTTTCATTGTTTTGCATCTTCTCGGCAATAATATAAAGAAGACGCGACAGGACAACACTCGGTGGATGCCATATCTGTGTTTTCAATTTAAAAAACCTTTCAGTTAAATACTTGCAGGAGAAAGTAATTGTAGCTGGTGGCCCTTTTTAGTACTGTACCAGATTTTAGTTGTGTGTTTGTTTTTAATGTTAAAATGTCTGCATTTGATATCTCACCAGTATTTTCTTTTTTATAAGCAAAATACTTTTTTTTTTATTTTATGATGTTGGTTCAAGGGGTACACGGGCAGCAGTAGACAGGTCAGTGGAGGCCTAGTGGAAGGAGGGACCGCAGACAGGCTTCGAAGCCCTAACATAATAAATTGGGCTGCCTGTAGGCAGTTTAAAATTGGTTCCAGGGGAACACGGGCAGCAGTAGACAGGTCAGTGGAGGCCTAGTGGAAGGAGGGACCGCAGACAGGCTTCGAAGCCCTAACATAATAAATTGGGCTGCCTGTAGGCAATTTAAAATTGGTTCCAGGGGAACACGGGCAGCAGTAGACAGGTAAGTGGAGGCCTAGTGGAAGGAGGGACCGCAGACAGGCTTCGAAGGCCTAACATAATAAAATGGGCTGGCTGTAGGCAATTTAAAATTGGTTCCAGGGGAACACGGGCAGCAGTAGACAGGTCAGTGGAGGCCTAGTGGAAGGAGTGACGGCAGACAGGCATCAAAGGCCTAACATAATAACATTTGGCTGTTGGCAATTTAAAATTGGTTCCAGGGGTACACGGGCAACAGTGGTCTGGTCAGTGGAAGTCTAGTGGAAGGAGTGACGGCAGACAGGCTAAGAAGGCCTAACATAACAAAATTGGGCTGGCTGTAGGCAAGTTTAAATTGGTTCCAGGGGAACACGGCCAGCAGTGGCCTGGTCAGTGTAGTAGTTGTAGAAAGAACGGACCGCAGACAGGCTTCGAAGGCCTAACATAACAAAAATGTCAAAACAATGGTATTGTCAGTGCCAGGCATTGAAGGATGTCAGCGCATAGACTAAACATTGGTGAAGCTGTGAGAGATAATTTTGCTAGTGGTAGAGCACTGTTTGAGCTGGGGGGGGAACTGTCTTGTGGCCGGCGGTACAGGCCCAGGGCCCCTCATATTACAATGGTGTGTCTGACGTTGGGTGCGCACCACCACCGCCAGAGACACTTTATTGTACTATGAGGGACCCAGTGGCAGTGCCGTCGACCAAAAGCGGGCACACCCACCTCTTCAGACAAACAGCACTCTCACGGGTGCTGGCGCAAAGTGCCGATACCACGGCCCCGTGTGGGGAGTTTGGCCATTTTGTTAGGAGTAAACATGTCGTATGCTGGACAATCAGGTGCAGAAAATTACGAGATTGGAAAAGTCATTCAGAAGAGTCCACAGGCAAGACCTTTTCATAGGAAAGTTAGGTGTCAGCCGGGCAAGGTGGGGCAAAAGATTTCGAAATCCAGTTGTTCATTTTAATGAAGGTTAGATCATCTACATTTTGGGTAGCCATACGAGTCCTTTTTTCAGTTAGTATTGAACCTGCAGCACTGAATACTCTTTCTGATAGGACACTAGCTGCCGGGCAAGCAAGCTCCTGCAATGCATATTCTGCCAATTCTGGCCAGGTGTCTAATTTGGATGCCCAGTAATCAAATGGGAATGACGGTTGAGGGAGAACGTCGATAAGGGATGAAAAATAGTTTGTAACCATACTGGACAAATGTTGTCTCCTGTCACTTTGAATTGATGCTGCAGTACCTGTCCTGTCTGCGGTCATAGCAAAATCACTCCACAACCTGGTCAGAAAACCCCTCTGGCCAACGCCACTTCTGATTTCTGCCCCTCTAACACCTCTGGTCTGCTGGTCCCTGGAGCTCGTGTGAGAACGATCACGGGTGCTGTGTGCAGGGAATGCCAGAAGCAAACGGTCAACAAGAGTTGATTGTTTTGTTGCTAATATTAGTTCCAAGTTCTCATGTGGCATAATATTTTGCAATTTGCCTTTATAGCGAGGATCAAGGAGGCAGGCCAACCAGTAATCGTCATCGTTCATCATTTTTGTAATGCGTGTGTCCCTTTTGAGGATACGCAAGGCATAATCCGCCATGTGGGCCAAAGTTCCAGTTGTCAAATCTGCGGTTGTGCTTGGTTGAGGGGCAGTTGCAGGCAAATCTACGTCACTTGTGTCCCTCAAAAAACCAGAACCCGCCCTTGCCACGCCACCAATTTTCAATGACCCCGGGAAAGCTTCCTCATTAAAAATATACTCATCCCCATCATCCTCCTCATCCTCCACCTCCTCTTCGCCCGCTACCTCGTCCTGTACACTGCCCTGACCAGACAATGGCTGACTGTCATCAAGGCTTTCCTCTTCCTCTGGTGCAGACGCCTGATCCTTTATGTGCGTCAAACTTTGCATCAGCAGACACATTAGGGGGATGCTCATGCTTATTATGGCGTTGTCTGCACTAACCAGCCGTGTGCATTCCTCAAAACACTGAAGGACTTGACACATGTCTTGAATCTTCGACCACTGCACACCTGACAACTCCATGTCTGCCATCCTACTGCCTGCCCGTGTATGTGTATCCTCCCACAAAAACATAACAGCCCGCCTCTGTTCGCACAGTCTCTGAAGCATGTGCAGTGTTGAGTTCCACCTTGTAACAACGTCTATGATTAGGCGATGCTGGGGAAGGTTCAAAGAACGCTGATAGGTCTGCATACGGCTGGAGTGTACAGGCGAACGGCGGATATGTGCGCAAAGTCCACGCACTTTGAGGAGCAGGTCGGATAACCCCGGATAACTTTTCAGGAAGCACTGCACCACCAGATTTAAGGTGTGAGCCAGGCAAGGAATGTGTTTCAGTTGGGAAAGGGAGATGGCAGCCATGAAATTCCTTCCGTTATCACTCACTACCTTGCCTGCCTCAAGATCTACAGTGCCCAGCCACGACTGCGTTTCTTGCTGCAAGAACTCGGACAGAACTTCCGCGGTGTGTCTGTTGTCGCCCAAACACTTCATAGCCAATACAGCCTGCTGACGTTTGCCAGTAGCTGCCCCATAATGGGAGACCTGGTGTGCAACAGTGGCAGCTGCGGATGGAGTGGTTGTGCGACTGCGGTCTGTGGACGAGCTCTCGCTTCTGCAGGAGGACGAGGAGGAGGAGGAGGAGGAGGGGGTGCGAACGGCTACAGCCAACTGTTTCCTAGACCGTGGGCTAGGCAGAACTGTCCCAAACTTGCTGTCCCCTGTGGACCCTGAATCCACCACATTTACCCAGTGTGCCGTGATGGACACGTAACGTCCCTGGCCATGCCTACTGGTCCATGCATCTGTTGTCAGGTGCACCTTTGTGCTCACAGATTGCCTGAGTGCATGGACGATGCGCTCTTTAACATGCTGGTGGAGGGCTGGGATGGCTTTTCTGGAAAAAAAGTGTCGACTGGGTAGCTCGTAGCGTGGTACAGCGTAGTCCATCAGGTCTTTGAAAGCTTCGCTTTCAACTAACCGGTAGGGCATCATCTCTAACGAGATTAGTCTAGCTATGTGGGCGTTCAAACCCTGTGTACGCGGATGCGAGGCTAAGTACTTCCTTTTTCTAACCATAGTCTCATGTAGGGTGAGCTGGACTGGAGAGCTGGAGATCGTGGAACTAGCGGGGGTGCCGGTGGACATGGCAGACTGAGAGACGGTGGGAGATGGTATTGTTGCCGCCGGTGCCCTAGATGCAGTGTTTCCTATTACGAAACTGGAGATTCCCTGACCCTGACTGCTTTGGCCTGGCAAAGAAACCTGCACAGATACTGCAGGTGGTGCAGAAAATGGTGGCCCTACACTGCCAGAAGGGATGTTGCGTTGATGAGTAGCTTCATTGGCCGAGGGTGCTACAACCTTAAGGGACGTTTGGTAGTTAGTCCAAGCTTGCAAATGCATGGTGGTTAAATGTCTATGCATGCAACTTGTATTGAGACTTTTCAGATTCTGCCCTCTGCTTAAGGTAGTTGAACATTTTTGACAGATTACTTTGTGCTGATCAATTGGATGTTGTTTAAAAAAATGCCAGACTGCACTCTTTCTAGCATCGGATACCTTTTCAGGCATTGCAGACTGAGCTTTAACCGGATGGCCACGCTGTCCTCCAACAGGTTTTGACTTTGCCACGCGTTTTGGCCAAGATACGGGCCCGGCAGATGGAACCTGTTGCGATGTTGATGCCTGCTGCGGCCCCTCTTCCTCCGCTTCAGAACTGCTGCCGCCTGTGTAATGACCAGAGGTCCGAATAAGATCCAGTGAGTCACAAACCAAGACCAAGGCAGAAATCTCCAACGGTATTTACTCAAAGGCAAATTAATCAAGGTAATATGGAGAATATTAAGGCAGATGCACCCCAAAGATACACTAATTCAGCAGCAGCTGAAATCACTGTGCCACTCAAAGGTCTCCTGAGAACTGTGTACTACAACAGACTAGTAAGAAATTTACCTAACAGGCAACTAAAAGCAGGAACAAGTGTAAATTGAATGTAGTGTTATTATGGGAGCCCCTGGAATGGCACACTGAGTATAACTTACACAACTCTAATATAAGATACACCTCTAAAGTAACAATTTAACACTCTGAGCAGAGATACCCGGGTATCTATAACTATGGTACCGTATCCTGAGATAGATTTCCTCTCAGGCAGGAATCCGCACAGGCTGCAGCCAGTTCATATTTTCAGCGCCAATAAGTTACAGCAAACTCCTCTTGTCTTGTCGGCCGATGCCGAGCCCAAACGCCGGGGACTTAGTTAGTGGTCTCACGATGTAGTCTCTGCTTCTGTAGCTCCTAGGAATGCTTCCACGACAATCCGTCCGTCTCTGTATCAGCAGTCTGTCCAGACTTGGTTCTCCACTCAATGCACAGGGAATCCACAGACTTCCAAATACGTACTGGGTTCTTAGTAAAGTCTCAGTCTTTTGTTAAATAAAGGGTTAACTCCTCTCCAGGAAACGTTAGCCACACAAGTCTCTCACAGAGTTAAACAAAAGGTTAATTCTTCTCCAGGGGAACGTTAGCAACAAAAAGTCTCTCAAAAGCTTCTTTTCCTCCAAAAACACTTGCAGTAAATCCACACACAGTCTCTCTTTAAGATATCACAGCAGCTTCTGCCTTTGCTTCCCGCCTTTTTCTCTCTCAGCTCTCACTTCCAAGTTTCACTTTACACCCGAGACACTAGACCCCACCCAGCAGCACACATTGTCTCTGGGAGTTTTGCACGGTCTGTTCTCTTCTGCAATAGGCAAAAACCACAGGGTCCTAGTGCCCTCTCAGTGGGACTACAGTTCACCCTCTTACATGCCACCCCACTAGAGGTTGGCGTCCTCGACATACCTTCCCACTCAAATTCATCTTGAGCATATCGCTGAGGCGGTATTCCTGCCGTAGATCGTGTAGTTCTCCTGAGTCCTACATCAACAGGTGCGACCTTAGAGGGAGCTAGAGTCTCTTCCATGGTCGTGTCAGTGGGCGTAAGTGGAGTTGTCTCCTCCTGCGGCTCGATGTCCTGTGATACAGCGTCAGGACCAAGCAGTTGAACTGATGCACTCTCCTCAACAACATCCTCCATATCCCCAACATTCTCATCACCCGAGGCCAGATCGGTCACAGGGGGCAAATAAGCAGGCGCAGGAGTAAGCACACCATCAAACTCAAGATCATTCAGAGCTTCCGCCCCTTGAAACATGGCCTCTGGCTCTAGGGGGGTAGGCGCCGAATCTTCAAACCAGCACCGCTGTAACATGTTACGATGCAAATTACGGGTTGGCCCCCCTGTCCCCACCGGTTCGACCTCGTACACTGGAATCTCAGGGTTCACCTGTTTTTTTATCAGATACGGTATCGCCTCCCATCGGTCACTCAGCTTTCCTGACCGTCGTTTTGTCCTCACCAACACTCTGTCTCCCGGAGAGAACAGCTCTGTTTGTACAGGTCGCGTGTCCTTATGGACCACCTGGCGAAGGCGGTCACCCACCACCTGATGCACCACCCTCAACCGCCGCCGATGCTCTCGTACCCACTCGGATGCAGTCCGAAGGGGGGCGGAGGAGGGATCTGGCATGCTCAAATCCTCAATGTCTCGGCCAGGTCTACCAAACATCAACATGTGTGGTGAGTAACCAGTAGTACTGTGCACCCTGTTATTGTAAGCCCACATCAATTCGGGGAGATACTCAGGCCAGCATGTCTGTTGCTGACTCTCTAAGGACCTCAACATTTGCAACAGGGTCCGATTAAAACGCTCACACGCCCCGTTACCCTGAGGGTGGTAAGGCGTTGTTCTCGACTGCTCGATACCATAGAGCTGGTGCAACTCTTTCATCAGCGTTCCCTGAAAGCAGGCCCCTTGATCTGAATGTATTCTCTGCGGACACCCGAACACTTGGAAGAAATGTCGGCACACTGCCTCAGCCGCCGACTTGGCCGTCTGATCTCTTGTCGGCACCGCTACAGCATACTTGGTAAAGTGATCTGTCATCACCAGGCAGTAGGAGTACCCTGATGTAGAGTACCCTATCAACACGTAGTCAATCATGAGTAGTTCCAGTGGAGCTGAAGTCTTAATAGACTGTGTGGGAGCCCGCTGCTCAGGGCTTTTGTTGAGCCCACAAATTCGGCACTGCCGACACGCGTCGGCCACCATCCCTCCCAACTCAGGGCAGTAGAGGACTCACTGCAACCACTGAAGTGTCTTTTCACTTCCAAAATGGGCCCCCTTCTCATGCGCCTCACGAGCGACCACCGGCCCCATCCCCACAGGAATTATCAGTTGGTACCGATGCTGCAGCTCCGATGGCAGGTACACCTTACGATACAAAAGACCTTGTTCCACACACAATTTATCCCATTGTCGAAGGAGTTTCATTCCTTCCATGGACAACTGAGCCTTGTCCTCTGCACTGGGCCAGGCCTTGTTTTGTACCCAACGGCGCACAAGTGCAACGTCCGGACACTCATCCTGGACTCTTGTCCAATCTGAGGGTGTTTTACCCAGGACACAGGGCATCCCGGTGGCCACCCCACTTGAGTGTACCACACTTTGGAAGATAGGTATTTGCCCCAAAGCTGGAGTTTCAGTATCCTCAAGTTGTTCATCAACATCTTCCCCGGATGACCCAAGGGGCACTCTTGACAATGCATCTGCATTGCCGTTCTCTCGACCAGAGCGAAATTTAATGCGGTAATTGAACTTGGCCAGTCTGGCGACCCACCGCTGCTCCAACGCCCCCAGTTTTGCATTCTCTAAGTGAGCTAGCGGGTTGTTATCTGTCATGACTAGCACCTCAGCTCCTGTTAGATACTCGGCGAAGCGTTCTGTCATTGCCCACACCAGGGCCAGCAATTCCAGACGGAATGAGCTGTAGTTAGCCGGATTTCGCTCGGAGTCTCTTAAAGATCTGCTGCCATAAGAAATCACTCGTTCTCGGCCGTCCTGCACCTGTGCTAGTACTGCCCCCAACCCATGAAGACTACCATCGGTATACAACAAAAAAGGGGTGTCAAACCGGGCGTAGGCCAGCAATGGGGCACTCGTTAGGGCGGTTTTCACTCCATCAAATGCCTTTTTCTGTAGGGGCCCCCATGGAATGGGGCGATTTCGAGGACCCAGCGCTGTCCCTCTCAAAAGTTCATTCAAGGGACTCACCACTTGTGAGAATTTAGGCACAAACCGCCGATAGTATCCTGCTAGGCCCAGGAAGGCCCGCACTTCTCGCAGGTCACAAGGAGGTGGCCACTCTTGTACCGCCTTAATCTTACTGGCTAAAGGTAGTACCCCGTCCGGGGTCACCAGATGCCCCAAATATTCAATCTGGTTTCGTAACAGCTGACATTTTTTTGGCTTTATTTTCAGGCCGTAGCTCTTGAGCCGCCGGAGAACTTGACGCAGCTTCTCCAGATGATCTTCAAATGAGGTTCCGAACACCACAATGTCGTCCAAATATATCAGGACTGATTCAAAATTTAGATCACCCAAGCAATGTTCCATCAGGCGTTGGAAGGTTCCCGGGGCGGTAGCGAGGCCAAAGGGCATCCGGTTGAACTCAAAGAGCCCCATTGGCAATACAAACGCCGTCTTGGCCCGATCTTTTTCAGCCATTGGGACCTGCCAGTACCCGCTTGCCAAATCCAACGTTGAGAAATACTTGGCCCGACCCAGGGCCGACAGGGATTCTTCAATACGGGGTAAAGGATATGCGTCCCGTACGGTGTGGGCATTCAATTTCCGATAGTCCACACAAAATCGGAGTGTCCCATCCTTCTTGCGGACCAAGACTACAGGGGCCGCCCAGGGACTCCGGCTCTCTCGGATCACTTGGTTGTCCAGCATACTGGCCACCATGCTCTTCACCTCTTGATAGAGTGCCGGAGGAATTTGGCGATATCTTTCTCTAATGGGTGGAGTATCCCCCGTTGGAATCTCATGCTCAATCGTCTGGGTACACCCGAAGTCCTCTCCATGTCGGGAAAAGGTCTCTTGATGTTCCCACAAAACTCTCTCCAACTGCTCCAACTGCACGGGGGTCAGCTTCTCCCGATCCACTCCCATCTGCTCCATGATCACATGAACATTCCATTCCTCCGTAGGAGGTTCAGTCCGGCCTACCTCGACCGCGAATGTCCAGGATGACTGTTGGTCTGGTCGCAATTCGAACCCTGCATTTTCCGGCACCTTCTCTGCCGGTACGAACAGTTCAGCCAGTATGGTCCCAGCGGGAATTGCAACAGCTTCATCTAAAACATTGATGCATCGGACCGGTACTCGTCCATTCTTCACAATCGCCAAAGAACGGGCCACATGTACCTTGGCAAATGAGGAACCCTCTCGGGCGGGCTCAAGTAGCACTTCAAGCCCATTCAATCTCTGTGCAGCTCCCACAGGCAGCATTAAGAGTTCCTCTTGTCTGGGTCCCAGCAGGATCGGGGCCCTCGAAGTCACTCGGACCCGGCCCACCCGGCCACCTGGGACCGCACTTTTCAGCAAGTCGCAACTCAGCACTAGACGGTGTAGAATTCTCTGTGTGGGTCGGTGTCTTGTCGCACGGGCCCAGTATCGGGGTCCTTCACTGGCATACATCTGGTGATTCAAATCTCGCAGCACGTTCATTCCGAGCGTCACTTCCATCCCTCTTCTAGGGGGGTGATCCACCAGTACTACCCCTTTCTGCCCCAGCTCTTGACCAAACATTTTTAGTTGCATCCACACGATCCCTTTTACTGACAATTGACCATTATTTGCGGCGGTCAGTCGTATCACTCGGCCATCCTCTGGAATCACTAGTCGACTGAAGTATCTCTCATATACTTCTAGAGGCATTATAGTACATTCGGATCCCGTGTCAACCAAGCACCTCATCTTCCGCCCTTCAAACTCTGCTTCTATCACTGGACTACATGCAAACAAATCTTGTTCATTCCGTCGAGGGCTTTGTGTGGGTGGGGCCGCTGCTGCTTGCCCTCTCATGGCAGCGGCCGGAAGTTTAAAGCCGGCGACGGGGTTTCTGGGGCTGTAAGCGCCCGGCAGTAACGCGAGATGTGTCCCTGGCGGCCACACTTCCAGCAGGTGATTGTTCCTCGTGGGCGAGGGCTTGACTCATTCTGATAGGACGACCTGGCCATTTGCGGGGTCACCGTTCCAGGGGGTGGGGCAGGAGGTTCCCGCGAGGGGGTAGAGGCGGGATCAACTGTCAGTTGAGACAATTTCAGCTTCAACTCCTTCACCTCAGCACGCAGAGCTTGTACCACGCTTACCAGCCCCTCTCCCCCCGACCCTGATGACACACCTTCCTCCAGCTGGGCACTGTTCACTGACCCCTCGGGAACATAGGCCGATTTCTCTTCCCTTTCCACTGCAGCTCGGTAAATCTGCCAGAAAGATAACTCTGGTGCAACCCGGACCATTTCCAACAGTTTGTCCCGGAGAAGTCTATTGGCTACACCGGTGATGAATTGGTCCCGGAGCAAGCGGTCTACCTCCCGGAATGCCCCCATGGCCCCCGGGTCTAGTCGCTGCATCTCATTCAACATCTCTTGCAAAATATTAGAGTACTGCATCAGGGACTCACACTCTCTCTGGGGACGATTAAAGAATAGGGACCGAAGCTGGGCCACGCGCGCTCGGCCCCCCAAACTCCCCTCTAACAGTTCCAAAATCTTTTCTAATGTATCCCTCTCTGATTCTGGGCGCACCATCACCATACGCCTAATATCACCCTCCAGTGCATTTAATGCCAGCTCAGCGCGTAACGCGGGGGTCAAATTACACATGCGCAGAATACTCCGGATTCTCTCAGCCCAATCTTGCAACGCCATATTGCGCCCATCGTATTTCGGCATGTGCTGAAGTAAAGCTCCTACAGGCACATACCCTCCCGAAGTCGCCGCGGCTGCCAGGGGAACCCCAACCCCCGAGGAGGATGCGGATACAGCGGGGTCATTTCCACCATCGCCCTCGTCCATGACAAACACTGGATCCTGCCGACTACGCCAAAAATGTAATGACCAGAGGTCCGAATAAGATCCAGTGAGTCACAAACCAAGACCAAGGCAGAAATCTCCAACGGTATTTACTCAAAGGCAAATTAATCAAGGTAATATGGAGAATATTAAGGCAGATGCACCCCAAAGATACACTAATTCAGCAGCAGCTGAAATCACTGTGCCACTCAAAGGTCTCCTGAGAACTGTGTACTACAACAGACTAGTAAGAAATTTACCTAACAGGCAACTAAAAGCAGGAACAAGTGTAAATTGAATGTAGTGTTATTATGGGAGCCCCTGGAATGGCACACTGAGTATAACTTACACAACTCTAATATAAGATACACCTCTAAAGTAACAATTTAACACTCTGAGCAGAGATACCCGGGTATCTATAACTATGGTACCGTATCCTGAGATAGATTTCCTCTCAGGCAGGAATCCGCACAGGCTGCAGCCAGTTCATATTTTCAGCGCCAATAAGTTACAGCAAACTCCTCTTGTCTTGTCGGCCGATGCCGAGCCCAAACGCCGGGGACTTAGTTAGTGGTCTCACGATGTAGTCTCTGCTTCTGTAGCTCCTAGGAATGCTTCCACGACAATCCGTCCGTCTCTGTATCAGCAGTCTGTCCAGACTTGGTTCTCCACTCAATGCACAGGGAATCCACAGACTTCCAAATACGTACTGGGTTCTTAGTAAAGTCTCAGTCTTTTGTTAAATAAAGGGTTAACTCCTCTCCAGGAAACGTTAGCCACACAAGTCTCTCACAGAGTTAAACAAAAGGTTAATTCTTCTCCAGGGGAACGTTAGCAACAAAAAGTCTCTCAAAAGCTTCTTTTCCTCCAAAAACACTTGCAGTAAATCCACACACAGTCTCTCTTTAAGATATCACAGCAGCTTCTGCCTTTGCTTCCCGCCTTTTTCTCTCTCAGCTCTCACTTCCAAGTTTCACTTTACACCCGAGACACTAGACCCCACCCAGCAGCACACATTGTCTCTGGGAGTTTTGCACGGTCTGTTCTCTTCTGCAATAGGCAAAAACCACAGGGTCCTAGTGCCCTCTCAGTGGGACTACAGTTCACCCTCTTACACCTGCACCCTGTTCCCCCAATGGCTGCCAATCGGGGTCAAGAACTGGGTCATCTATTACCTCTTCTTGTAGCTCGTGTGCAACTTCGTCTGTGTCACCGTGTCGGTCGGTGGTATAGCGTTCGTGATGGGGCAACATAGTCTCATCAGGGTCTGATACTTGATCAGCACCCTGCGAGGGCAATGTTGTGGTCTGAGTCAAAGGACCAGCATAGTAGTCTGGCTGTGGCTGTGCATCAGTGCACTCCATGTCAGATTCAACTTGTAATGGGCATGGACTGTTAACTGCTTCACTTTCTAAGCCAGGGACGGTATGTGTAAAGAGCTCCATGGAGTAACCCGTTGTGTCGCCTGCTGCATTCTTCTCTGTTGTTGTTTTTGCTGAAGAGGACAAGGAAGCGACTTGTCCCTGACCGTGAACATCCACTAACGAAGCGCTGCTTTTACTTTTACCAGTTTCACGAGAGGAGGCAAAAGAGCTAGAGGCTGAGTCAGCAAGATAAGCCAAAACTTGCTCTTGATGCTCCGGCTTTAAAAGCGGTTTTCCTACTCCCAGAAAAGGGAGGGTTCGAGGCCTTGTGTAGCCAGACGACGAACCTGGCTCCACAGCTCCAGACTTAGGTGCAATATTTTTTTTCCCACGACCACCTGATGCTCCACCACTACCACTACCCTCATTACCAGCTGACAATGAACGCCCCCAGCCACGACCTCTTCCACCAGACTTCCTCATTGTTTTAAAAACGTTACCAAACGAACGGTATTTGTTGCTGTCACACAACTTACACGGTGAGCTATAACTTCAGTATGATTTAGCTACCCCTTTACAGGTGGGTGAGACCACAACGAAAATCAGCCACAATGTTACACACTCTGTTGTTGTTGGCAACAAATGAGATGGCACACACGCAGGACTGTCACTGAAGCGCAAATGTAAATATTTATCTCCCACTGATTTGTGTTTGCTTTTTTTAAAAGGGAGACTTCAGAAAAAAAAAAATTAAAAAAAAATTATTTTTTACAGAAGAATTTATAAAACAAATAAAATGAAATGATTGTTTCAGGGAGAATTTAGGAAAAAAAAAAAAAAAAAGGCTTTGTAGGGCCCACTGAGTGAGAGAGGACGCACACAGGAGTCAGGAGTGGCAGACAAGCCCAGAGGCCAATATTAATCTCCCACTGATTGATTTAGTGATTATTTTTGGTAGATTTTGGAACCCAAATCAAGCAAAAAAATTAATAGGCTTTCTATGGCCCACAATTGGGGAGAGAGAGAGAGAGATGGCACACCCAGGAGTCAAGACTGGCACACAAGCAGAAGGGGCAATATGAATCTCCCACAGATTTTTTTTTTTTTTTTTCAGGGAGACTTTAGAGAAAAAAAAATACAAAAAAAATGATTTTTTTCAGGAATAATTTAGAAACCAAAGAAAATAAAATGATTTTTTCAGGGAGAATTTAGAAAACAAATAAAACAAAAAATAGGCTTTCTAGGGCCCACTGAGTGACAGATGACGCTCACAGGAGTCAGGAGTGGCACACAAGCCCAGAGGCCAATATTAATCTCCCACTGATTGATTTAGTGATTTTTTTTTGGTAGATTTTGGAACCCAAATCAAGCAAAAAAATTAATAGGCTTTCTATGGCCCACTATTTGTGAGAGAGATGGCACGCTCAGGACTGGCACACAAGCCCAGAGGCCAATATTAATCTCCCATTTTTTTTTTTTTCCAGGGAAAATTTATAAACCCAATAAAAAAAATAATAATAAATAGGCTTTCTATGGCCCACTATCTGAGAGAGAGAGATGGCACACTTAGGACTGGCACACAAGCCCAAAGGCCAATATTAATCTCCCACTGATTGATTGATTGATTTTTTCAGGTAGAATTATGAACCCAAATCAACCAAAAAAATAAATAGGCTTTCTATGGCCCACTATTTGTGAGAGAGATGGCACGCTCAGGACTGGCACACAAGCCCAGAGGCCAATATTAATCTCCCACTTTTTTTTTTTCCAGGGAAAATTTATAAACCCAATAAAATAATAAAAAAATAGGCTTTCTATGGCCCACTATCTGAGAGAGAGAGAGATGGCACGCTTAGGACTGGCACACAAGCCCAAAGGCCAATATTAATCTCCCACTGATTGATTTAATGATTTTTTCAGGTAGAATTTAGAACCCAAATCAAGCAAAAAAATTAATAGGCTTTCTATGGCCCACTGAGTGAGAGATGGCACACACAGGAGTAAGGAGTGGCACACAAGCCCTGAGGCCAATATTTTTCTCCCACTGATTGATTGATTGATTTTTTCAGGTAGAATTATGAACCCAAATCAACCAAAAAAATAAATAGGCTTTCTATGGCCCACTATTTGTGAGAGAGATGGCACGCTCAGGACTGGCACACAAGCCCAGAGGCCAATATTAATCTCCCATTTTTTTTTTTTTCCAGGGAAAATTTATAAACCCAATAAAATAATAAAAAAATAGGCTTTCTATGGCCCACTATCTGAGAGAGAGAGAGATGGCACGCTTAGGACTGGCACACAAGCCCAAAGGCCAATATTAATCTCCCACTGATTGATTTATTGATTTTTTCAGGTAGAATTTAGAACCCAAATCAAGCAAAAAAATTAATAGGCTTTCTATGGCCCACTGAGTGAGAGATGGCACACACAGGAGTAAGGAGTGGCACACAAGCCCTGAGGCCAATATTTTTCTCCCACTGATTGATGTTGTGATTTTTTCTGGTAGATTTTGGAACCCAAATCAAGCAAAAAAATAAATAGGCTTTCTATGGCCCACTGAGTGAGAGATGACACAGACAGAGATGGCACTCTAGCAGAAATGTCAATCTTAATCTCCCACAAAAAAAAAAAAAAAAAAAAAAGGAACTGTCCTTCAATTACTATCTCCCTGCAGTAATCTCAGCCAGGTATGGCAGGCAGCAATAAGGAGTGGACTGATGCACAAATTAAATAAAAAGTGTGGACAAACAAACAAGATAGCTGTGCAGAAAGGAAGGAACAAGAGGATTTGTGCTTTGAAAAAAGCAGTTGGTTTGCACAGCGGCGTACACACAGCAATGCAGCTATTAGGGAGCCTTCTAGGGCAGCCCAATGAGCTACAGCGCTGAGGAAAAAAAAAAAAAAAGGAGCTTCCACTGTCCCTGCACACCGAAGGTGGTGTTGGGCAGTGGAAATCGCTACAGCACAAGCGGTTTTGTGGTTAATGGACCCTGCCTAACGCTATCCCTGCTTCTGACGAAGCGGCAGCAACCTCTCCCTAAGCTCAGATCAGCAGCAGTAACATGGCGGTCGGCGGGAACTCCCCTTTATAGCCCCTGTGACGCCGCAGACAGCAAGCCAATCACTGCAATGCCCTTCTCTAAGATGGTGGGGACCAGGACCTATGTCATCACGCTGCCCACACTCTGCGTTTACCTTCATTGGCTGAGAAATGGCGCTTTTCGCGTCATTGAAACGCGACTTTGGCGCGAAAGTCGCGTACCGCATGGCCGACCACGCACAGGGGCGGATCGGGTTTCATGAAACTCGACTTCGCCAAAAGTCGGCGACTTTTGAAAATGTTCGACCCGTTTCGCTCAACCCTACTAAGAATACATCTTTTCAAGGCAATTAAAGTCCCTGCGATTTGTGGCGATTTTTTGTGTGTGATTATATTTCTGCCTATATTATAAGAAAATTGATTTTATCAATATGGCCAGTCTGTGTGTTTTCAGGTTCCTGTAGGGTTAAAACCCAAGTCCATCCTCAGGGAGTGTAGGAAGGCGGCCCTGTGGGAAGGCATTAGGGATATAGAAAGTAATGAGTTGGTGTTGAGTAAGCTGTTTCTTGTAGAGGAGCTGAAATGAAAAGGACAGGTTCACAGGTTTTGGAATTACAAGGCTCATAATTAGAGATGAGCGGTGTTCGAGTCGAACTGTTCGCCAATTTCAAATTCGAGCTGTTTTGGGCGGTGTTCGAGTCATTCGACGAACTTGAACAATTTGCTTAAAATTCGGCTGATCAAGTTTCTGTTCGTTCACCAACAGCCTAACTTGATTTGCACATTAAAACTGTTTATCATTGTTAACAGACTGTTTCAGTGTATAGTGGGCGGGGGGGCAGGGGTTAGATCTGTGCTGAAATAACGCCGATCTCCATTTTTTTTTATTTCCTGCATTTACAGTGGGGCAGTGCAGTCTCTCAGCCTATCAGCAGTGCACACACACAGCAATGTGCATGTGATGCACACAAGCAAGGGCATGTGTCATTGGCTGTCTATGTCATGTGTCCTTGCCCTATAAGAACCAGCCATTTGCCCCGTTGCCACCATTTCCTCACTGCTGCCGCTTAGTGTTAGACGGCACCACTGCTGCTGTGGACACTATACAGTCTAAGGCCGGCTTCACACTTGCGAGTTTTACGGACGTAAGAGCGCAGAAACTACGTCCGTAAAACTCGCAAAAAATATGGCTTAATTATTCTCTATGCTCCTGCTCCTAACTGCCGTATTTTACTGATCCGTATTATACGGCTTTCTACGGCCGTACAAAATCGCAGCATGCTGCGTTTGTCACCGTACTGCGCAAGAAATAATTTCCTAGAAAGCTCCCAGGCTTTCTAGGCAAGTTCCCACAATCTATAAACAGCCAGCAGAGGGCGCCTCACCGCAAATGAAGCTAAATATAGCTCATTGATCTATATTTAGACTCATTCCCCGGGGTTTTGCAGCGAGGAGCAGCCTGCATTAGCAAAGCTCCTTGCTGCAAAATGTTTTAACCCCTTCAGAAGGATTTACATCGTTGGACGTTACAGATCTGCGGAGGGTAAGTATATTGTTGGTTTATTATGTTTTTTCTTTCACAGAACGAGGGTCTTCAGTGATTGGATTGGGCGTAGAATAAAATACTCCAACAACCATTGTTTTTATTTCATTAAAATAATTTTTAATAATGTGTTTGTGTTTTATTTAACCCTTTCATTCAATTGGATTAATAATGGATAGGTGTCATAATTGACGCCTCTCCATTATTAATTAGGCTTAATGTCACCTTACAATAGCAAGGTGGCATTAACCCTTCATTACCCCATATCCCACCGCTACACGGGAATGGGAAGAGAGTGGCCAAGTGCCAGAATAGGCGCATCTTCCAGATGTGCCTTTTCTGGGGTGGCTGGGGGCAGATATTTTTAGCCAGGGGGGGGGGCAATAACCATGGACCCTCTCCAGGCTATTAATATCTGCCCTCAGTCACTGGCTTTACTACTCTGGCGGAGAAAATTGCGCGGGAGCCCACGCCAATTTTTTCCGCCATTTAACCCTTTATTTTAAGAGCTAGAACGGCCAAATTTTGCAGATACACACTACTGACATTAGTAGTGTGGAATCTGCAAAAAAAATGGAGAGAAGACATGGTTTACTGTATGTAAACCATGTCTCAAATCATGTCGGGTTTTAAGAAGGAGAAAGAAAAAGCCGGTAATTGAATTACCGGCTTTCAAGCTGTATAGCGCTGGAATAAATATTAATATATATACATATATGTGTCTAATGACATATATATATATATATATATATATATATATATAGACAGTATATATATATATTTTTTTCTTTTTGGGACACATGGATCATTTCTATAGCGGTATGTTGGTTTTGCAAGCCTGCGAGAAAACCACGCAGTACGGATGCCATACGGATTACATACGGAGGATGCCATGCGCAAAAAACGCTGACACACCCTGCCTACGGAGGAGCTACGGACCACTATTTTCGGGACATTTCAGCGTATTACGGCCGTAATATACGGACCGTATTTTCATACGCTGAGTGTGAAGCCGGCCTAAGAGTGTTTTTTTGGAGTGAATTTTCAGAGAGATAGGTTTAGGAGTAGGGACTAGTTGTAATATCAGCCCTTTTCAGGGTAGGTTACACCAGTTCATAGCACTGTTTGCCAGGCAGGTTTCTGCCAGTGCTGTGCAAGTGTTTGTCACAGCATTTGGTGTAATCTAGCTCAGCCAATCCTTTTGGGCTAGTAGCATTGTCTGATAGTCATCTGAGTAGCCCGCCTGTGAAGCTAGCTACACCGCCTGTGTATCTAAATTTTTACTGCATCTAACCCAGTTAATAGTTTTGGGCCTAGGAGCAGTGTCTGCATGTCAGCAGAGTAGCCTGCCTGTGAAACTAACTATACCGCCTGTGTATCTCTATTTTTACTGCATCTAATCCAGTTAATAGTTTTGGGCCTAGAAGCAGTGTCTGCATGTCAGCAGAGTAGCCCGCCTGTGAAACTAACTACACCGCCTGTATATCTCAATTTTTACTGCATCTAATCTAGTTAATAGTTTTGGGCCTAGGAGCAGTGTCTGCACGTCAGCAGAGTAGCCCGCCTGTGAAACTAACTATACCGCCTGTGTATCTCTATTTTTACTGCATCTAATCTAGTTAATAGTTTTGGGCCTAGGAGCAGTGTCTGCACATCAGCAGAATACCCCGCCTGTGAAACTAACTACCTGTGTATCTCAATTTTTACTGCATCTAATCCAGTTAATAGTTTTGGGCCTAGGAGCAGTGTCTGCACGTCAGCAGAGTAGCCCGCCTGTGAAACTAACTATACCACCTGTGTATCTCTATTTTTACTGCATCTAATCCAGTTAATAGTTTTTGGCCTAGGAGCAGTGTCTGCACGTCAGCAGAGTAGCCCGCCTGTGAAACTAACTATACCACCTGTGTATCTCTATTTTTACTGCATCTAATCCAGTTAATAGTTTTGGGCCTAAGAGCAGTGTCTGCACGTCAGCAGAGTAGCCCGCCTGTGAAACTAACTATACCACCTGTGTATCTGTAAGTATTCGGACAGAAATCCGAGAGTGGACCCTCTGGGTCGTGACTCTAGAGCCCCCGGGGTCGAGCGGACCAGATGGAATCACCCCTATACAGGGAGTGTTAGGAGCAGGACCTCGGGGGAATGGAGACACAACAGCTAGAGCCAAAGGGACGACCCGAAATAAAGAAGGAAACCACAGGCTATAAGGATGGCAGGGAATAATAGGAAAACAAGACTTAACTGAAAGAATGTCTGGAACACGGAACGGCAGGACTCAGCAGGAACACGGACCGGCAGGATACAACAGGAACACGGACTGGCGGGATACAGCAGGAACACAGACAGGCAGGATACAGCAGGAACACGGGCTGGCAGGACAGAGCAGGAACACGGACTGGCAGGATACAGCACGAACACGGACTGGCAGAATACAGCAGGAACACGGACAGGCAGGATACAGCAGGAACACGGACTGGCAGAATACAGCAGGAACACGGACTGGCAGGATACAGCAGGAACACGGACTGGCAGGATACAGCAGGAACACGGGCTGGCAGGACACAGCAGGAACACGGACTGGCAGGATACAACAGGAACACGGACTGGCAGGATACAGAGACAAAGCAAGGACTGGGCTGAGAAAAGACACTGGTACAGGGGAGCCTAGGGCATAGGGACACTGACGGCAGACAGTGCACCTACAAAGCAAAGGCGTCTTACCTAGGAAGACGCCGGGAAGAAATACCCGATGGGCGCCGCCATGTTGGGGCGGAGCCACCGGGTCGCGACCTCCCAGAAGGCTCAGCGACGGGGGAGACGCGACCGCGCATGCGCGAAGAGACCAGACGCCGAGAGCCGGCGAAGGAGGAGGCAGAGCGGCGCGGGACAGGATCGTGAGCTCGCCGAGGGATGGGAGAAGCCAGGTAAGTATGTGCGGGCGTGACAGTATCTCTATTTTCACTGCATCTAATCCAGTTAATAGTTTAGGGCCTAGGAGCAGTGTCTGCACATCAGCAGAGTAGCCCGCCTGTGAAACTAACTACACTGCCTGTGTATCTCTATTTTTACTGCATCTAATCCAGTTAATAGTTTTGGGCCTAGGAGCAGTGTCTGGACGTCAGCAGAGTAGCCCGCCTGTGAAACTAACTATTCTGCCTGTGTATCTCTATTTTTACTGCATCTAATCCAGTTATTAGTTTTGGGCCTAGGAGCAGTGTCTGGACGTCAGCAGAGTAGCCCGCCTGTGAAACTAACTATTCTGCCTGTGTATCTCTATTTTTACTGCATCTAATCCAGTTAATAGTTTTGGGCCTAGGAGCAGTGTCTGCACATCAGCAGAGTAGCCCGCCTGTGAAACTAACTATTCTGCCTGTGTATCTCTATTTTTACTGCATCTAATCCAGTTAATTGTTTTGGGCCTAGTACCACAGTTTGGCCACTCAGTTCTGCTCGGTTTTCATCCATCGGTTGTTGTGCCAACAACTACAGATACAGAGTTGCCAATTAGTTAAGCACTAAAATGAGTGGCAAAAGGCCTGCTGCTGGTGGAAAGGGGAATAGGCATGTTAGAAAGGGAAAAAAAGGTTGTGTCTGTGGGGTAGGTGGTAAAGCAACAGTAACATCTGCAGAAGAAAGACGATCTTCCAGCTAAAGTAAAATGTCTACTTCTTTTCGTGGACAATCTGATATGATCCCTTTCTTACGACCATCGCTACAAGCATCGCCAAAAAATCCAGATGAGGCACAAAAACATCAGGTGCTTGAACGGATATCAAGTGCTCATTCTAGTGGGCCCTCTCCATGTCAACTTCAATATCACAACTACTCCAGTCCTCAGAGTTGTCACCCCAATCGCACTGGCTTCCGCACAGCTCTCAAGTCTCCAGCCGCCCGTCTGAGCATGGGGTAACACACATGGTTGAGTCTGCAGAGCTGTTTACGCATACTATAGCCTGGGAATCAGAGGTTTGCTCCAGAGCTTCTGTGAATCCAGACGAGGAAATGATCTGCACTGATGCCCAGAATCTTTGTGAGTCGATCCAGGCCCAGATGAAGAAGGTTCTGAGCATAATGTAGACCCTCGTTCTCAAACTGTAATTCCTGTTGGTTGAGACAATGAGGAAGATGATGATGAGACTGAGATACCTGATTGGAACGAAAACTTGACTTTTCGGTCAGGGCAGGAAGAGGTTGGCTCTGAGGACGACAGGATGATGATGACGAGGTTGTAGACCCCACTTACTGGCAACCCCCAGTTCACCAGTCCATGAAGACAGCAGAGGAGGTGGAGGAGGATGCTAGTGATGAGTCTGAAGATGAGGTTACGTTGTGCCTTCCTGGACAGAGACGGAGTACTGGAAGCACGTCAACAACTGCATCCTCAACCCCAACTGTGCCTCAGACCAGAAGTCATGGTGGCTCTTCAGTTTGCACGGGCTCTAAGCCTTGCATAGCCTGGGCATTTTTTGACATTGCAAAGGATGACCCAAGTCATGTTGTTTGTAAGATTTGTCAACAAA
Source organism: Ranitomeya imitator (assembly GCF_032444005.1). NCBI lineage: Eukaryota > Metazoa > Chordata > Amphibia > Anura > Dendrobatidae > Ranitomeya > Ranitomeya imitator. The sequence continues at coordinate 590,113,031 of NC_091283.1, forward strand.
ATCTCAGTAGAGGCCAAAAAATCACTAGCTTGAGTACTTCATGCATGAACCGTCACATGGATATGAGGCATAAGTTGCAGTGGGAAGCTCACTCAGCTACAATGCGGCCTAGTGGGCCATCTCAACCACCGTCTGCCCCATCAAGTGCATCCGCGTCTCATCATCCTCTGTGACTGTGTGGACAGCAGTCGCACTTGGTTCTGGAAGCAGACCTTACACCTTTTTACCCACAACAGCCAGTGTGATTGGCAGGTCGTCAGGATATTTGCAAGTGGAAACACCTGCTGTTGCTGAACGCTCTCCGACGTCGACACCACATTTTGATCAAGTCAACATAACATCTCCACCTGCACCTTCCTCACAGACCAGCAGTTTGCCAGGGACACCCTACTCAACTCCATCTAAGCACGGCAGTCAGCCCTCAGTCCCTCAGATGTGGAGAAGTAAAAGACCATTTCTTCCTAGCCATGACAAAGCTAAGAGGTTTAATTTCTCCATCTGCAAGCTGTTGGCTACAGAAATGCTGCCTTTCCGCCTGGTGGACACAGAGGATTTTCGAGACCTTATGTCCGTCGCAGTGCCCCAGTACCAGATGCCCAGTCGCCACTACTTCTCAAAGAAAGCTGTGACTGCGCTACACCAGCATGTAGCACACAACATCACCACTTCCTTGAGAAACTCTGTGTGTGACAGGGTGCATTTCACCACATACACTTGGACAAGTAGACATGGACAGGGGCGTTACATGTCGGTGACTGGGCACTGGGTAACTACGGTGACATCAGGAGAAGTGGCTGCTGTCCAAGTCTTGCCATCCCCATGAGTTGCTCGTCGATCCTCTGTAACTAGAAGTTCTTCCACTGCTTCTGCCTCCTCAACCTCCTCTCGGTCCTCCACCTGCACCCAAAGCCTGTCTGGTAATGCCACCCGCGTTGTAACTGCACAGAAGTAATCCTGCACACCTCACTGTGCTGTCACCAGGGCTCAATGGCATCAGGCAGTGTTTACATTGAAATGTCTGGGAAATGTGAGTCACACAGCTGTGGAGTTGTGGTCAGCTCTGGAGACCGAGTTCCATCAATGGTTGTCTCCACTCAACCTGCAGCCAGGGAAGGCTGTGTGCGACAAAGCTGCAAACATGGGTGCGTCCAATCGCCGGGGCAATGTCACACACGTGCCTTGTATGGCTCACGTTTTGAACCTGGTTGTCCATCAATTTTTATCCCACTATCCCGGACTAGATGGGCTTCTGCAGAGGGCACGGTCGCTGTGTGCTCACTTCCGCCGTTCGCATCCCGCAGCTCATCTACTTACATCTCTACAGAAGTCGTTGGGCCTGCCAGTTCACTGGCTGAAATACGATGTGCCCACACAGTGGAATTCAACTCTACACATGTTGCAGCGACTGTGGCAGCACCAACGAGCCCTGGTGCAATACGTAATGATGTATAGCCTGGGCCAACGAGATCAAGAGGTGGGGAAAATCACGCTGCAGGAGTGGTCTCAGATCAGGGACCTATGCACCCTTCTGCACAGTTTTGAAATAGCAACGAAGATGTTTAGTGCTGACGATGCCATTATTAGCATGACCATTCCGGTGATTTACATGCTGGAGCACACCTTAAACAATGTTTGGAGTCAGGTGGTGGAACAAGAGGAGGATGAGGAACAGGAGGAGTTGTATGCAGAAGGGATAATATCTCCAAGGTCAAGAAGGTTGGCAGCACCAAGGCGGCTGGCATTTGAGGCTGGGGGAGAGGGATTACCGAGGGCACATGGTAGCAGCCAAACTGTTGAGGAAGGTGCAGGAGGCAAGGAAGAAGTGGAGGACGAACTGGCTCTGGGCATGGAAGACTCATCAGATGAGGGAGACCTTGATCAAATTTCTGTTGTGTGAGGTTGGGGGGAGAGGGCAGACGAAGGAAGCATGATTCTCACCTCACCACCACCAAGACAACAAGTACTTGGTCCTCCTGGATGCGCAATACACATGAGTGCCTTCTTGCTGCACTACCTGCAACATGACCCTCGGATTGTCAGAACCCGAAGTAATGTCGACTACTGGGTTGCCACACTCTTAGATCCCCGGTACAAAAGTAAATTGGCGAAATAATTCCTGCCATAGAAAGGGATCACGCATACAGGAGTATCAGCAGAGACTGTTACAGAAACTTGCATCTGCTTTTCCACAAAACACCAGTGGTGCACATAGTGAATCTCTGAGATCTAACTTGCCAACCATGGGACTATCGAGTCATCACTCAAACCGTAACAGTAACATTGTATCTGGTGGTAACAGCAATTTTATCCATTCGTTTCAAGAATTTTTTAGACCATCATTTGCAAGGCCACAGGAGACAAGAAGTCTGACGCACAGCCAACAACTAGAGAGGATGGTACAAGAGTATCTCCAAGTTAACATCGATGCCATGACTGTGGAACTGGACCCTTGCTCATTTTAGGCTTCCAATCTTGAAAAATGGCCTGAGCTCCCCTCTCACGCCTTGGAGATCTTGTCGTGCCCCGCAGCCAGCGTTCTCTCTGAACTTGTGTTCAGCGCTGCTGGTGGTGTGCTGACAGATAAGCGCACGCGGCTGTCCAGTGACAGTGTAGACAGACTAACGTTCATCAAGATGAACAAATCCTGGATCCTCAAGGACTTTTCTACCCCTGTGTCATCTTGGGGAGACTAAAAGCTTGATGATTTTTGAAAATCACCTCACCAACCGTTTTAAAAAACTCTGGCGAAATTGATGCCTCTTAATTGGTGTCTGTGGCTGAATTTTTGGAAAAAATGGAGACCCTTATTTAGTCCCCTTGCTGAGTTTTACATGACGTTGCCATCGTCAATTCCAGGTGGGTGGGGTCGTCTGCAGAGTTGTTTACTCATAATATGGCCTGGGATTCAGAGGTCTGCTCCAAAGCTTCAGTGTCTGCTAGTCAGCAGAGTAGCCCAGCCACCCACCGCCTGTTTACTTAAGTACTATTTTTAACGGCATCTGGCCCAGGAAATCCTTTTGGGCCTAGTAGAATTTAGTGCTACTCAGCAGCGTACCCCACCCTTGAAGCAAGCTACACCGCCTGTTTACCTAACTACTATTTTGTAACGGCATCCAGCCCAGGAAATCCTTTTGGGCCTAGTAGAATTTGGTGTTACTCAGCAGTGTACCCCACCCATGAAGCAAGCTACACCGCCTGTTTACCTAAGTACTATTTTGTAACGGCATCTAGCCCAGGAAATCCTTTTTGGCCTAGTAGCAGTTTCTGCTACTCAGCAGAGTACCCCACCCATGAAGCAAGCTACACCGCCTTCTTCCTTTCTCAATCTAACCCCTCGGCTCTGGGGTGTCCACTCTCCCTCCAGCTCTCTCCTTCTCACAGATGGACTACTCCGTGTTTTCACACTGTGGCGAATCCTTTGGGCCCAGGCATAAGAAGTTGTCGAGGTAATGGATAATATGTGCCGCCTTACAAACGTCCATGACGACACATTCGAGGAAGCAACTAAACTCCTCAAATAGTGAGCAGGATATGGAGCACCCCATGGGCAAACAGCGATCTATGTAGTATGCTCCTTCACAGAAGCAGCCCAATGGGAGGACACTATTCGGAGGCACAGGTAGTAACTGGAATGCCCCCTCAATGTCTGTTTTGGCCATTAGGGTGCCCCTTACCACCTTCTTGACCCGCCTGATTGCCTCGTAAAAGGAGGTACAGTACATAGTACCATACTTGGTTCCGCGCCGATGTTGTCGTTTACTGACCTGCCCCTTGGATATGACAAATGGTGGATTAGTCTGAATGTATTGGGTTAATTTTTTGGCACAACTCCCAACGGGGGTACCTCTACGTCTTCTAAGGAAAGTGTTCTGAATGGACCTGCCGCCATTCTACCTAAAGATATTTATTTTTTTATTTTTTTTGCCAAGACGTCTGGGTGTTGGTAGAGTGATTTTAGATTTTTACTCCAGCCTTTCTTGATTTTAGAAGGGCATGACATGCCTATCTCTGTGTCTCCTCCTCCTTTTACTCCTCCACCTCTTTTCTTTTCGCATGACTATATGTAGTTGTGACTTTTCCATGTGTTTGTTGTGTCTTCTGAGCAGTTTGTCAGCTTTTGGACACCTTTTAAGGTGTTTTCTATGTGTTTTCCATGTGCTTGTATGTGTTTATGTTTGCCTGCCATTGGTTTCAATGGGGTTCGACGGTGTTTGTTGAACGTTCGATGAATATTCGTCGAACACGTCCCTGTTCGACAAACCGAACCTGAACACTAGGGAGGTGACTCAACACTACTCATAATGGAAAGAAGCTAGTTATATAGGTGGCAGGACATCACAGGCAATTGGGGACCCCTGCCGAAAGGAAAGCTTATAAGTCCAGGAAACGTACAGTCCATCAAAAAAGGGGGATCTTAGGTAAAGTAGTGCCCTGTTTTGACTACCAACACAGGGAGCATTGTTTCAATCAGCAGCCCTCGGGACTGACATAGCTAAAGACTCTGCTCTCCTCCTGTACTGGCTGTGAGCGTTGGTCAGCCGGAAAGCAGAGCGGTGACGTCACCGCTCTGCTTTCCGACCGCTGTGCTCACACAGACAGTACAGGAGGAGTGCAGAGCACAGCGCCGGGGACAGACAGCGTTAGGTAAGTATGTACTGTTTGTTTTTTTTACTTTTAGGAAGGTAACCAGGGTAAACAACGGGTTACTAAGCGTGGCCCTGCGCTTAGTTACCCGATGTTTACCCTGGTTACCGGCATCGTTGGTCGCTGGAGAGCGGTCTGTGTGACAGCTCTCCAGTGACCAAACAGCGACGCTGCAGCGATCCGGATCGTTGTCGGTATCGCTGCAGCGTCGCTAAATGTGAAGGGGCCTTAACTCTGGAAAGGGAGACGCTGTTTTGTGTTGATGAGGTGGAGTAGAATGTATAATGTCATCACCTGTTCACCAGTGTGGTCATGTATAAAATAGACATTGTTTTTAAGGATTCGTCCGGCTTATTGTTTGAAGAGGGAAAAGGGAAAGGGATTGCACTAAGTGCATTGGAAAAGATAATGGAAGCAGCAAATCCAGGTACAATGTCGCACACACCCAACAACTACACTAAATTTACTGTAACTGGCCCCGACGTGGAAAGGGGGGCCCACTTACTCGACTACCGCCGGGAGCCAGTTTTCACCTTAACACATCAAAACCAAATCAAACCCAACATCACCTTTTAAATTCTACTTACTTAATAACTCTTTAACCCCCCCTCAAAAAAAAAATAAAAAATAACACATTTAATCCAATTCTGTATCAGATAGGCGTGGTGATGGATTTAGAAAAATTATGGAAACAGCCATAATTTCATAAGCCTTTAAACCATCTTTATGTAATTTATTTTCATACTGTATATATTGTGCATTTAGTAAGCTATCAATACTTGTCCTACGATATCTTGACTACATTTTAATTCCCAAGTCTCTTTCCTCATCAGTCCCTCAGCACCCACCTACAATGCTCTCCAAGGGATAGCAGAAAACCTAACCCCACCTCTGACCAATCATGGATGCCACCTGGGAATCTACCAACATTAAGTGTATGTTAACCATAAGGAAATGTGTGATAAATATACCTAAATAACTTGGCTCATTCTTGGGTTATGTCCTAAGATGGGACTAACATGAGTAATTGTTATTATGCTGGCACGGCTAACTCAAAATACTTGTGATTAATGCAACTATATTCCGTATACAGGCCTTATATAGTGTGACAGCCATCATTGCTTTGCTGTTGACTCTGAATTTGGCTTTATTTCTTTTTATATCTTTATCTAAAAAAAATCTCAGTTACTACTTCTATACAACTGAAGACTTGTTAGTCATGACCTGCTTATGATTAAGGGGAATAGATGCCAATTGATGCCCAATCGAAGAACCTGAGAGCTGTGTGCCTATGTACTGTGGCAGACTCCAGTTGTATAGATGCAGTACTACACAGCAAATCAAAAATTAATAAAAAACCTATCTCTTATCTAAGTCAGGAAGTTGAGGTCCAGGAGCCCAAAGGGCTCTCAGCCCTCAACAGGTGAGCTTCTTTAATCATATTAGTGCTGTCAAAATGTTGCTGTTGTCATTTTTTGTATTTTTCCAGACCTCCTGTTAGCACACAGCAAAATTACACGTAAATGTATTTTAGAGCGCCTTGCTTGGAGCTGTGTGTCTCTAGAAGGATGTAACACACAGTGCCCTTCGTGGGGCTCGTTAATCTTACACCACTTTATCCCTCAGCGGACAAAGGATTTGTGGGACTGAGGCAGACTAACCATTTTGTACACGACAGGTCATAAATAATGATTATTAACTGGTGATCTAAACTGGTGTTTTGTTTTTTAGATATGCCATCCATAGCAAGTGTCATTCCTATGCGTCTTCCTGAAGTGAGAGAGATACAATTCACGTCCTTTGTGTGTCATTTACTCAGCCGGTTGCGAGATTACATGCTCACTTCTGTAATATTTGTCACCTGACCTTCAGATAAAAAGAACTTAAAGTCCAAAATTTTTTATGTATGTGGCCCTGAAATCTCCATGAATCTATAATTTCTTAAATCATGGTAGCGATGCGATTGCATTAGTTTGCAAGATTGGTATTGTTAACACCAAAAGCTGATACCTACAAAGGTGCAGCCATAGCAGGTGCAGAGGATGTTGCACATTGTAACTTTTAGAAGAATCATTTTCACACAATTGCTTTGCTTGGGATAAACAACAATCATTATCTTCATCAACAAGATGGACAGTATAAAAAAATACCCACAAAAAGGTTAATTCTCCCACAATGTCTGATGGCATATGATTCTGCTGAAAGCCAAAATCTGCAAAAGAGGAATCTGTCACATCCTGATCATTAGGACCTTAGGACCTAAGGGAGCCTTAAATCCCCTCTGTCACATAAAATGATACAATGGTACGTGATGGGCAGTGTAACAGATTTTGCACTGGGGCTAGAAACCTTGAATTAATATTTATGATTTCCTGATTTTTTTACTTGCTGGCGGAAGAAGTCTTGAGTATTAAATGGTTTTTAAAGGTTACCAATGTGTAAGTGGGTGCAAGGTGTAAGGGAATTTTGGCTACTAATCCTCTCTGAAGTAATTGACTCAGCGAAGTCCATAATTGTGTAGCTTTTTCAGGCATTGCATATCATTCTAATTAAGTGAATAGGGCCCATTTTAACCCCTTCATGACCCAGCCTATTTTGACCTTAATGACCTGGCCATTTTTTGTCATTCTGATCAGTGTCCCTTTATGAGGAAATAACTCAGGAACGCTTCAACGGATCCTAGCGATTCTGAGACTGTTTTTTCGTGACATATTGGGCTTCATGATAGTGGAAAATTTAGGTCGATAATTTTTGCGTTTATTTGTGAAAAAAATGAAAATTTGGCGAAACTTTTGAACATTTCTCAATTTTCAACTTTTGAATTTTTATTCTGCTAAACCAGAGTTATGTGACACAAAATAGTTAATAAATAACATTTCCCACATGTCTACTTTGCATCAGCACAATTTTGGAAACAAAATTTTTTTTGCTAGGAAGTTATAAGGGTTAAAATTTGACCAGCGATTTCTCATTTTTACAACAAAATTTACAAAACCATTTTTTTTAGGGACCACTTCACATTTGAAGTCATTTTGAGGGGTCTGTATGGCTGAAAATACACAAAAGTGACACCATTCTAAAAACTGCACCCCTCAAAGTGCTCAAAACCACATTCAAGAAGTTTATTAACCCTTCAGGTGTTTCACAGCAGCAGAAGCAACATGGAAGGAAAAAATGAATATTTAACTTTTTAGTCACAAAAATGATCTTTTAGCAACAATTTTTTTATTTTCCCAAGGGTAAAAGGAGAAAATGGACTGCAAAAGTTGTTTTCCAATTTGTCCTGAGTACGCTGATACCCCATGTGTGGAGGGAACCACTGTTTGGGCACACGGCAAGGCTCGGAAGGGATGGAGCGCTATTTTATTTTTTGAAAGAAAAACTGGCTCCAATCTTTAGCGGACACCATGTCGCGCTTGGAGAGCCCCTGTGTGCCTAAAGATTGGAGCTCCCCCACACGTGACCCCATTTTGCAAATTAGACCCCCCAAGGAACATATATTGATGCATAGTAAGCACTTTAAACCCCCAGGTGCTTCACAAATTGATCCATAAAAATGAAAAAGTACTTTTTTTTTCACAAAAAAATTCTTTCAGCCTCAATTTTTTCATTTTCACATAGGCAACAAGATAAAATGATTTTTAAATTTGTTGGGCAATTTCTCCTGAGTACACGGATATCTCATATGCGGGGGTAAACTACTGTTTGGGCGCACGGAAAGGCTCGGAAGGGAAGGAGCGCAATTTGACTTTCTGAATGAAAAATTAGCTCCAATCGTTAGTGGACACCATGTTGCCTTTGGAGAGACCCTGTGTGCCTAAAGATTAGAGCTCCCCCACACGTGACCCCATTTTGGAAACTAGACCCCCCAAGGAACTTATCTAGATGCCAAGTGAGCACTTTAAACCACCAGGTGATTCACAAATTGATCCGTAAAAATGAAAACGTACTTATTTTTCACAAAAAATTTATTTTAGCCCCAATTTTTTTTTTCATTTTTACATGGGCTACAGGATAAAATGAATCCTAAAATTTGTTGGGCAACTTCTCCTGAGTGCACCAATACCCCAGATGTGGGGGTAAACTACTGTTTGGGCACACGGCAAGGCTCAGAAGGGAAGGAGCGCCATTTGACTTTTTGAAAAAAATATTAGCTCAAATCTTTAGCGGACACCATATCGCGTTTGGAGAGCCCTTGTGTGCCTAAACATTGCAGCTCCCCCACAAGTGACCCCATTTTGGAAAATGTTGTTGTTCAGTTTGTCCTGAGTATGCTGATACCCCATATGTGGGGGCAAACCACTGTTTGGGCAAACGTCGGGGCTCGGAAGGGAAGTGACGTTTTGAAATGCAGACTTTGATGGAATGGTCTGCGGGCGTCATGTTGCGTTTGCAGAAACCCTGATGTGCCTAAACAGTGGAAAACCCCCACAAGTGACCCCATTTTAGAAACTAGACCCCAAAGAACTTATCTAGATGTGTGGTGAGCACTATGAACCCCCATGTGCTTCACAAACGTTTATAACGTAGAGCCGTGAAAATAAAAAATCTTTTTTTTCCTCAAAAATGATTTTTTAGTCCTCAATTTTTTATTTTCACAAGGGTAACAGGAGAAATTGGACCCCAAAAGTTGTTGTCCAGTTTGTCCTGAGTACGCTGATATCCCATATGTGGGGCAAACCACTGTTTGGGCACACGTCGGGGCTTGGAAGGGGAGTAGTGACGTTTTGAAATGCAGACTTTGATGGGATGGTCTGAGGGTGTCACATTGCATTTGCAGAGCCCCTGATGTGCCTAAACAGTAGAAACTCCCCACAAGTGACCCCGTTTTGGAAACTAGACCCCCCAAGGAAATTATCTAGATGTGTGGTGAGCACTTTGAACCCCCAAGTGCTTCACAGAAGTTTATAATGCAGAGCCATGAAAATAAAAAATCATTTTTTTCCACAAAATTTTTTTTAGCCCCCAATTTTTTATTTTCCCAAAAGTAACAGGAGAAATTAGACCCCCAAATTTGTTGTGCAAATTTTTCTGAGTACGCTGATACCCCATATGTTTGGGTAAACCACTGTGTGGGCACACGTAAGGGCTCGGAAGGGAGGGAGCACCATTTGACTTTTTGAACGCAAAATTGGCTGGAATCAATGGTGGTGCCATGTCGTTTGGGACCCCCTGATGTGCCTAAACAGTGGAAACCCCTCAATTCTAACTCAAACACTAACCCCAACACATTCCTAACCCTAATCCCAATCCTAACCTTAACCCTAACCACAAGCCTAACCCTAACCCCAACACACCGCTAACCCTACTCTTATCCCTAATTCCAAACCCAACCCTAATCCCAATTCTAACTCTAATTTCAACCCTACCTCTAAGGCTATGTGCCCACGTTGGGGATTTGTGTGGGGATTTTTCAGCACCGTTTTTGAAAAATCCGCAGGTAAAACGCACTGCGTTTTACCTGTGAATTTACCGTGGATTTCCTGCTTTTTTGCGTGAATTTCACCTACCCTTTTACACCTGCGGATTCCTATTGAGGACCAGGTGTAAAACGCTGTGGAATCCACACAAAGAATTGACATTCTACGGAAAATACAACTCAGCGTTTCTGTGTAATATTTTCCGCACCATGGGCGCAGCGGATTTGGTTTTCTATAGGTTTACATGGTACTGTCCACCTTATTGAAAACTGCTGCGAATCTGCAGCCAAATCCACACCGTGTACACATACACTAATTCCAGCCCTAATTCTAACCCTAACCCTAGTTCTAATCCTATCCCTAGTTCTAACCCTAACCCTAGTTCTAACCCTAATTCTAACCCTAACCCCAGTTCTAACCCTAACCCTAGTTCTAACCTTAACCCTAGTTCTAACCTTAACCCTAGTTCTAACCCTAACCCTAGTTCTAACCCTAACCCTAATTCTAATCATAACCCTAGTTCTAACCCTAGTTCTAGCCCTAACCTTAGCCCTAACCCTAGTTCTAACCCTAACCCCAATTCTAACCCTAACCCTAGTGGAAAAATAAAAATAAATATATTTTCTTTATTTTATGATGTTCCCTACCTATGGGGGTGATAAAGTAGGGGGCTATTTACAATTTTTTTTATTTTGATCACTTTGGTAGAACCTATCACAGTAATCAAAATGAATGAACGAATCTGCCGGCCGGCAGATTTGGCGGGCGCACTGCGCATGCACCAGCCATTTTGGAAGATGGTGGTGCCCATCCTAGATGCCAGATGGACACCGGGAGGGACCCCAGAGGTATGGGGGGTGGGATTGGACAGCGGGGGGGTGCCGGACAGGACGGAGAGGAGAGGAAGGAAGCGGAGGACATAACAGAGGGGAGGAAAGACTGACGGCGGCGGCAGATTGCCGCTCTCAGTCGGTGGTGAGTGCAGATCAGGGTCTCCAGCCATGGCCGATGATATTGCAGCATCGACCATGGCTGGATTGTAATATTTCACCAAGTTTCATTGGTGACATATTACAAATTGCTCTGATTGGCTGTTTCACTTTCAACAGCCAATCAGAGCGATCGAAGCCATGTGGGGCAAAGCCACCCCCCCCCCCCGGGCTGAAGCACCACTCCCCCTGTCCCTGCAGATCCAGTGAAATTGGAGTTAACCCTTTCACCTGATTTGCAGGGACGCGATCTCTCTATGACACCACATAGGCGTCATAGGTCGGATTGGCACCGGCTTTCATGACGCCTACATGGCGTCTCAGGTCGGGAAGGGGTTAAATTCTAAAAACTTTTTAAAAAGATTGATTATACACGATTAGAAAAGCATTGCTTAAAGGGAACCTGTCACCCCGTTTTTTCAGTATGAGATAAAAATACTGTTAAATAGGGCCTGAGCTGTGCGTTACTATAGTGTATTTTGTGTACCCTGATTCCCCACCTATGCTGCTGAAATAACTTACCAAAGTCACCGTTTTCGCCTGTCAATCAGGCTGGTCTGGTCAGATGGGCGTGGTGACATCGCTGTTTTTTCCCCCAGATCTTGCATATCTTTCCGTTGGTGGCGTAGTGGTTTGCGCATGCCCAACTTCTGAATCCACTGCGCAGGCGAAGAGAAAACGCACAATCGCCGCTATTTCCCTGGTGATCGGTGGGGGCGGCCATCTTCCTGAGTCCGCGCGTGCGCATATGGAGTCCTCTGCTGCCTGGGGCTTCAGGAAAATGGCCGCGGGATACCGCGTATGCGCAGATGGAGATCGCGGTGGCCATTTTCCTGAAGCCGAGTTTCACCAGGGAAATAGCGTCGATCGTGCATTTTTTCTTCGCCTGCGCAGTGGATTCAGAAGTTGGGCATGCGCAAACCACTACGCCACCAACGGAAAGATATGCAAGATCTGGGGGAAGAAACGGCGATGTCACCACGCCCATCTGACCAGACCAGCCTGATTGACAGGCGAAAACGGCGACTTTGGTAAGTTATTTCAGCAGCATAGGTGGGGAATCGGGGTACACAAAATACACTATAGTAACGCACAGCTCAGGCCTTATTTAACAGTATTTTTATCTCATACTGAAAAAACGGGGTGACAGGTTCCCTTTAATTTCAAAGAAGCTCAACCTCAACACTGAAGGCTACAGAGATTGTTGATTCTTGCTCAAAAGTGTACAGATTTATTTTAGAACCCTCCTTAATAGGATTCTCCTTGTTCCTTGTTTTCTACTTGTTTTTATGTTTGATGGAAAAGTCCATGAAATTGTGACTGCTAAATGGGATGTCTACAAATTTCCTTACCTCTCAGTATTTACAGCTTTTCTTTTGATTATCATGCTGGTGCGACTTCGTGTGTGCCTCATGTCACAATGGTGACGTCACAAAAAAGGAGCCAGGAATGCATTGATTAAAGTAAATTTGCAGGTATGACGTCCAGTGGTCATAGAGTACTTATGTGTCCAATGGACCAGACAGACAGAAATTATAGACAAGAGCGGTGTGATGATTTTTTTTGAAGAAAGCAGCCAGGTTGTTTTAATGCTGGACAACCCATTTAAACAGCTGCTTAGGGTAGGGTGGTGTTTCCTAGTGATTGTTCTTAAAGGATTTGTCTGGGTTGCAAATAAAGTTTATGACCACTATCATGAAAATGAACCACCTACTCATATACACTGGGGCACATTTCCCCTCTCCTCCCCACTTTGAACACCTTTTCTGCACATCCGATTAATCTGATCAGTGTGCTCCGAATTTGGTAACAGTGACATCAGTTTTTCTTGGACATGAAGAGAAAAAGAAGTTCATCCACTGTTAGGGCAGGCGGAACGCACCGAGTTAATTTGAGAGATGTTATTTGGTGCGTTCGCAGCCCGGGGTCCACCGTGCAGGAGAGGACCTGCTGCTGGCAAATGGCGGACCTATATGGCGGTAGAAACGCACTCTGTTACTTCACTGAGACGCTGTGCCAGATCTCACTCTGACCCTCGGTGGCTTTTAAGCCCACGCCAGAGGACATCCCAAGTCAGCAGCTAAGACCTTGGCAACTAAGAAATGCGGAACCCTGTTGACTTCACAGGAGTATCCAGCAACTGCCAAGCTGAAGGCAGTGTGTGGCAAAACAAACATAAAATCTCCTCACCGGAGGAGCAAGTATTCTAGGGGCTTATTTCAGCCGGGGCCCTAAATCCATGCACACAATCTCCTCGCCGGAGGTGCCGGCATTCTAGGGGCTTATTTCAGCCGAGTCCCTGAACACACATAAATGTGACCACACTGGAGCATGCACATAACTGATTCAATACTAGCGCATGGCCGTGCAGTCATGAGAGCCTTAAATAGCTGCAGCAAGTACAGGACCTTCCAAGAAGGACCAATGAGAGGCTGCTACAGAGCCTGAGAACCTACAGGACCTTCCTAGAAGGACCAATGGATTTAGCTGCAGTATCTGAACATGTGACCCTCGATCTCCACTGAGAGATCTTACTCTGGGCATGCTCAGAACGAGAAAAGCAGGACTTAGTCCTAGAAGCATCTGCTCGCCGCTGCCCAACACTGACTTCAATGGCAGAAGCAGGAAAAGCAGCAGTAACCCTTTGTACAGAGTCAGACTGAGCGAGACGCTGGGACTGACGTCTCTGCTGAGCAGGCTCCACTGCAGCAGGAGAATAATGGTAGACCGCAGTGGAGATGGCACGAGATTCCCCCTGTGCAGAGGAACTCGACCCCTATCATCCACCTTCTTCATTCTGTCAGTCCATGAAAATTGGATCCCACTCAGATGTCATCTTACTGTGGTCTCATCTTTTCACAGACCCATAGACATTGCATTTCTGATTTTGTTCCCACACTTGGATCAAAATTGAATATGTCACTGATTTCTTTTGGTCCAAGGAAAAAAGTAAACATGCGCACAGCCCCATAAAATACCACAGATAGCACTCATCCGTGAGAATTGACCATGTGCACAGGTCCACTAGGTCTATGTGGAGGCTTAAACTATTTGATTAATTGTATCTGATTAATTTATCTTATTGTAAATTTTATGTAATCATACACAGCGGCATGTGAACTTTGGCCTCTGTCTGTCTTTTGGTGTCAATAGTCCCCTAAATTCCAATGAAACCTTTTAATATTTGTATTGTGTTTATAACCACAGCAGGGCTTGCTCTAAATACAAAATACCCATTCACTACAGGATCCAATTCAAACTACTTGTTCTCACCCATAAAGCTCTCCACAGTGCCGCACACCCTTACATCTCCGCCCTAATTTCGGTCTATCGGCCTAACCGACTGCTGCGCTCTGCAAATGACTTTCGACTAACCTCTGCACTATTCTGTACCTCCCACTTCTGACTCCAAGACTTCTCCCGCGCTGCGTCAATCCTCTGGAATGCTCTACCCCAAGAAATTAGGACCATCCACAACTTGCACAGTTTTAGGCGCTCCCTCAAAACACATTTGTTCACAGTGGCCTATCACGTTCCCTAATCAAAGTCATTTTATGTTTGTGTGTGTGTGTAGCCCATTCACTATATCCATCTATCCCCCACTCCCTCAAGATGACTGGACCATTGTAAATACATAATTGTAAATAAGCTCCTATACTTTGTATATCCCCCACCTCATTGTAGATTGTAAGCTCTCAAGAGCAGGGTCGTCTTATTTTGCTTTATTTATTGTATTGTTAATGCTGTTACTTATGACTGTTGTGTTTGAAACTGTTAAACGGTAAAGCGCTGCGGAATATGTTAGCGCTGTATAAATAAGGATTATTATTATTATTTAAATGCATTTTACTTACACAAAAGAGACATATTCCAACTTCCACACTGCCTAATATTTTTTTCCGGCAGCGCCAAACTATAACAGTCCAGGATTTTCTTCAGCACATTGAATGTATTTTCAACAGCTTCTTGGATTTCTAGCCAAGTGCCACTTTTTTCAACATATTCAAAGATATCATCGTTTTTAGCCCACACAAAATTAATCAACAATGCTTTTTTTAATTAGGTAATTTGCTTTAATTGCCACTTTTTGGTCACTGTACTTGCAAAAAAAAATACAATAAAAAGTAATTATAATGTGATATTTTCTTCAAAATGGTATTAATAAAAAGTCATTTCAGCATACAAAAAAACAAAAACCCTCACCCCAGTTTCATCGATGGAAAAAGTTACAGGTCTCAGAAAGTGTCATCACAAACAAAAATGTTTTTCTTTCTTTTTTTTTGCAATTATCAAAATGTTATTTTGACCACTAGAATAACAAAAAAGAAGTGTCAAGTTTGGTATTACAATAATTGTACTGACTTGGAAAATCATGTTGTTAGTTTATTTTTACAGCACAATGAACACTGGGAAAACAAAACCCAAAAACTATAGCGTAATTATGTTTTTGTATTTTCTTGCAATGCTTGGAATTTTGTTTCTCGTACATTATATGGTAAAGTGAATGGCGTCATTCAAAACAACAACTTGTCCAGCAAAATATAATAACCTCATAAGGCTATGTGGTTGGAAACATTTAAAAAAAAATTGGTACAAGGGAAGGAGAAAACGAGAGTGCAAAAGCGGAAAATTCTAGGGTTTTTAAGTTAAACCATGGCTGGACGACTTGTATGTATGTGTATGGTGGTTGGTTAACAGCGGTGAACGTACAGTGTAAACCTAGTGATACTGCTTTGCCATTTTGCCTGTACATTTATCTTAATCTTGGGTGGATTATATATATTTTTTTAAACGTATACCGGTATGTGAACCCTCAATAAAAAATGTATACTTGCTGGCAAAATGTTCACTCTTCAGATGAATGAATATGTTGGATAATATAAATTGAAAACATCGAACATGCATTTTGCAATCATGAAAATTCATTCTTGTGCTGCTTTCAGGGAGTTAGTGTGAACCAAATTACCTTGAAATCTTGGCTTTCTGAATCATTAGAAACTGTTTGCAGCCAATCTAGCAGAGCATTAGGAAAATACTGTTAGAGCAGAAAGGAATAAAATGCAAAAATCCTCCCTTGGTTCCAAATCACTCATGTATGAAAATGTAGTCTGCTGTATTCATATATTTACATGTAAAATTTCCTGACCTTACAGGAGATGTTTGCTTTCTTAGGAGACCATTGATCAAGTCATTATTCTTCTTGAATACACTACTTACAATGTGGGTGCATGGCAAACCTGCTGGGAACAGCAAAATGAACTTATTCAGAAAATGGAACCGCGACTGGATTTTAGTTTGTATATTTGCGGCTTCTTCTTATTTTACACTGAAAGTGCCATTTAATAGTGTATAGTTTGCTGCTGCTACATATTATTATCGCAAAGAGGGCAAAATAAATGCGTTAGGCTGATTATTGAAATGGAAATTATATGCAATCTTTTCCTTCAACAGAAATGTTTTTTTTTTATTTAATGGAACATAATTACAATATATGAAGTGGAGGATGAAGCCAAGCCCCTTGCCTTTCTGGGTTGTGTGATTGCAACACAACTTTAACTTGGAGAAGCGGGAAGAGCCATCCTGATTTTTGGGGTCCAATGGTGTTGTGAATTCTGTGGTCGGGCTCCCTCCTGTGGTCATGGGTGGTACTTCGGCTGGTTCTGTCCATGAGCTTCCTCTGGTGGATGTGAGTGGGGCTACCGGCTTCTGAGTTTCCTTCCTCAGGTGACGAGGTTAAGTCGTTAGGTGCTGCTCTATTTAACTCCACCTAGTTCTTTGTTCCTGGCCTCCAGTCAATGTTCCAGTATTGGTTTTGCTCTCTCCTGGATCGTTCTTGTGGCCTGTCTGCTCTGCATAAGCTAAGTTCTGTGTTGTGAATTCTGTGGCAGAGCTCCCTCCTGTGGTCACAAGTGGTACTTCGGCTGATTCTCTCTATGAGCTTCCGTTGGTGGAGGAGAGTGGTACTGCGGCTTCTGAGTTTCCTTCCTCAGGTGATGTGGTGAAGTCGTTAGGTGCTGCTCTATTTAACTCCACCTAGTGCTTTGATCCTGGCCTCCAGTCAATGTTCTAGTATTGGACTTGCTTCCTCCTGGATCGTTCCTGTGGCCTGCCGCTCTGCATAGCTAAGTTCCGCTTTGGTTATTTTTGTTTGCTGTTTTTTTCTGTCCAGCTTGCTTATTTGTTTTTTTAATGCTTGCTGGAAGCTCTGGGACGCAGAGGGTGTACCTCCGTGCCATTAGTCGGTACGGAGGGTCTTTTTGCCCCCTTTGCGTGGTTGTTTGTAGGGTTTTGTGTTGACCGCAAAGTTACCTTTCCTATCCTCGCTCTGTTTAGAAAGTCGGGCCTCACTTTGCTAAATCTATTTCATCTCTACGTTTGTCTTTTCATCTTAACTCACAGTCATTACATGTGGGGGCTGCCTTTTCCTTTGGGGTATTTCTCTGAGGCAAGGTAGGCTTATTTTCTATTTTCAGGCTAGCTAGTTTCTCAGGCTGTGCCGAGTTGCATAGGGAGCGTTAGGCGCAATCCACGGCTGCCTCTAGTGTTGTTGGAGAGGATTAGGGATTGCGGTCAGCAGAGTTTCCACGTCTCAGAGCTCGTCCTATGTTTTAGTGTTATTGTCAGGTCACTGTATGTGCTCTGACTTCTATGTCCATTGTGGTACTGAATTACCTAATCATAACAGTACTGGAGGCCAAAAGTGCTAATGATTCTCAATAGAGGGAAAAAAAAAGTTCTGAGACCATTTTTTTTTCTCTGCACTGTGTTTTGCCTTTTTTTTCCCCTAGACATTTGGTTGGTTCAGGACACAGGTGTAGCAATGGACATTAAAGGTCTGTCTTCATGTGTGGATCAGCTCACGGCAAGAGTACAAAATATTCAAGACTTTGTGGTTCAGAATTCTATGTTAGAACCAAGAATTCCTATTCCTGATTTGTTTTTTGGAGATAGAACTAAATTTCTGAGTTTCAAAAATAATTGTAAACTATTTCTGGCTTTGAAACCTCGCTCCTCTGGTGACCCAGTTCAACAAGTTAGGATCATTATTTCTTTTTTACGTGGCGACCCTCAGGACTGGGCATTTTCTCTTGCGCCAGGAGATCCTGCATTAAGTAATATTGATGCGTTTTTCCTGGCGCTCGGATTACTGTACGATGAACTTAATTCAGTGGATCAGGCAGAGAAAAATTTGCTGGCTTTGTGTCAGGGTCAGGATGAGATTGAGGTATATTGTCAGAAATTTAGAAAGTGGTCCGTACTCACTCAATGGAATGAAGGTGCGCTCGCAGCTATTTTCAGAAAGGGTCTCTCTGAAGCCCTTAAGGATGTCATGGTGGGATTTCCTATGCCTGCTGGTCTGAATGAGTCTATGTCTTTGGCCATTCAGATCGGTCGACGCTTGCGTGAGCGTAAATCAGTGCACCATTTGGCGGTATTATCTGAGCATAAACCTGAGCCTATGCAGTGCGATAGGACTTTGACCAGAGTTGAACGGCAAGAACACAGACGTCAGAATGGGCTGTGTTTCTACTGTGGTGATTCCACTCATGCTATCTCTGATTGTCCTAAGCGCACTAAACGGTTCGCTAGGTCTGCCACCATTGGTACGGTACAGTCAAAATTTCTTTTGTCCGTTACCTTGATCTGCTCTTTGTCATCTTATTCTGCCATGGCATTTGTGGATTCAGGCGCTGCCCTGAATTTGATGGACTTGCAGTATGCTAGGCGTTGTGGGTTTTTCTTGGAGCCCTTGCAGTGTCCTATTCCATTGAGAGGAATTGATGCTACGCCTTTGGCCAAGAATAAGCCTCAGTACTGGACCCAGCTGACCATGTGCATGGCTCCTGCACATCAGGAGGTTATTCGCTTTCTGGTGTTGCATAATCTGCATGATGTGGTCGTGTTGGGGTTGCCATGGCTACAAGTCCATAATCCAGTATTAGATTGGAAATCCATGTCTGTGTCCAGCTGGGGTTGTCAGGGGGTACATAGTGATGTCCCATTTCTGTCTATTTCGTCATCCACCCCTTCTGAGGTCCCAGAGTTCTTGTCTGATTACCGGGATGTATTTGATGAGCCCAAGTCCGATACCCTACCTCCGCATAGGGATTGTGATTGTGCTATCGATTTGATTCCTGGTAGTAAATTCCCAAAAGGTCGACTGTTTAATTTGTCTGTGCCTGAGCACGCCGCTATGCGGAGTTACGTGAAGGAGTCCTTGGAGAAGGGGCATATTCGCCCGTCATCGTCGCCATTGGGAGCAAGGTTCTTTTTTGTGGCCAAGAAGGATGGTTCGCTGAGACCTTGTATTGATTACCGCCTTCTAAATAAGATCACGGTTAAATTTCAGTACCCCTTGCCGCTGTTATCTGATTTGTTTGCTCGGATTAAGGGGGCTAGTTGGTTCACCAAGATAGATCTTCGTGGTGCGTATAATCTTGTGCGTATTAAGCGAGGCGATGAATGGAAAACTGCATTTAATACGCCCAAGGGCCATTTTGAGTACCTAGTAATGCCATTTGGACTTGCCAATGCTCCATCAGTGTTTCAGTCCTTTATGCATGACATCTTCCGAGAGTACCTGGATAAATTCCTGATTGTATACTTGGATGATATTTTGATCTTCTCGGATGATTGGGAGTCTCATGTGAAGCAGGTCAGAACGGTGTTTCAGGTCCTGCGTGCTAATTCTTTGTTTGTGAAGGGATCAAAGTGTCTCTTTGGTGTTCAGAAGGTTTCATTTTTGGGGTTCATTTTTTCCCCTTCTACTATCGAGATGGACCCTGTTAAGGTCCAAGCCATCCATGATTGGACTCAGCCGACATCTCTGAAAAGTCTGCAAAAGTTCCTGGGCTTTGCTAATTTTTATCGTCGCTTCATCTGCAATTTTTCTAGTATTGCTAAACCATTGACCGATTTGACCAAGAAGGGTGCCGATGTGGTCCATTGGTCTTCTGCTGCTGTAGAAGCTTTTCAAGAGTTGAAGCGTCATTTTTCTTCTGCCCCTGTGTTGTGTCAACCAGATGTTTCGCTTCCATTCCAGGTCGAGGTTGATGCTTCTGAGATTGGAGCAGGGGCTGTTTTGTCGCAGAGAAGTTCTGATTGCTCGGTGATGAAACCATGCGCCTTCTTTTCCAGGAAGTTTTCGCCTGCTGAGCGAAATTATGATGTTGGCAATCGAGAGTTGCTGGCCATGAAGTGGGCATTCGAGGACTGGCGTCATTGGCTTGAAGGAGCTAAGCATCGCGTGGTAGTCTTGACTGATCATAAGAACTTGACTTATCTCGAGTCTGCCAAGCGGTTGAATCCTAGACAGGCTCGTTGGTCGCTGTTTTTTGCCCGTTTTGACTTTGTGGTTTCGTACCTTCCGGGCTCTAAAAATGTGAAGGCGGATGTTAGGAGTCGAGTTTCCTCTGCTGCACAGGGGGAATCTCGATCCGTCTCCGCTGCGGTCTCCCGTTCTCCTCCAGCCGCAGTGGAGCCTGCTCAGCAGGGACGTCGATCCCGGCGTCTCGCTCGGTCTGACTCTGTGCGAAGAGTTGCTGCTGCTTCTCCAGTCTCTGCCATTAAAGTCAGTGCTGGTCAGCAGCGAGCGGACTTCTCTGGGACTAAGTCCTTGTCTGCACGTACTGAGCATGCCCAGGGTAAGATCTCCCGTTGGAGATCGAGGGTCATGTGCTCAGGCTCTGCAGCACATTCCATTGGTCCTCTTGGCAGGTCTCAGAAGGGCAAAGGTGCTGTAGCCACTTCCTGTGCTGCAACTATATAAACTGCGCATGACCGCACGGCCATGCGCTAGTATTGTCTCATAACGTTATATGTGTGTGTGTAGATGAATGTATGTCGATGGATGAAAGCTCCTAAATATCCCTCCCTAGAGTTGTTGTCTGCTCGCGGATGTTGGTAGCTATCTAGCGCCCGACTAATCATCTGCACGATACACACATTACAGCGTCCTCTTGCTGTGTCCGCCTGTACGGCGCCGTGCGCTTGCCTTGCGCTTTTCATACCCAAGCCAGTGTGGTTGGTGGCGTCCGTCTGTGCGGCATTGCTCGCACTCTTGTGCATTTATATGTTTAAGCTTAGTTTCCTTACACACCCAGTTGTGGTGTAGTGCCAGCGAGGGTCTAATCGGACTTCAATCCCAGTTGGGGTTAAGTACGCTGACTACTCGCTCGCGCTTTAGGTGCGGTACCGCGATCCTGTGATGCAACAGGATTGCTCCCTTCATGCTGGGTGAGGTTGAACCCACGTGTATATACTTTAGTGTACCGCCATATAGTCTGTATTTACTAGCAGCAGGTTTTCACCTGCACGGTGGACCCCGGACTGCGAACGCATCTATATCACCTTTCTTGGTGCGTTCCGCCAGTCCTAACAGAATACTAGCGCCAGGGTCTGGCTAGTAAATGATGGATGATCAGCGTTCACAGCGGTACATCCAGCAGCTGGAGGGAAGGTTGGCGGCTCTTGAGCGTTCAACTTCAGCTGTGGATGTCACTGCTGTCGCTGTTCAGGCTGCTAGTGTTGCTGCAGCCACCTTGTCCACTGCCGCTCCTGTCCCGACTCTAACTCGCCTCCCGCTTCCAGAGAAATTCTCTGGTGACAGTAAGTCTTGTAGGGGTTTCGTGAGTCAGTGCTCTATCCATCTCGAGCTTCTGGTCTCTCGTTTCCCTACAGAGCGGGCTAAGGTGGGATTTATAGTGTCTCTTCTGTCGGACAGAGCGTTGCAATGGGCTACGTCGCTATGGGAGCGTAGCGATCATGTGGTGCAGAGTGCTCCGTTGTTTCTGAGCACTCTGAAACAGGTCTTTTTAGGACCTCGTGTCACCCATGATACGGCGCTCCAATTGTTGGCATTGACTCAGGGCTCGTCCTTGGTCAGTCATTTTGCTGTCCACTTCCGCACCTTAGCATCTGAGCTGGAGTGGTCGGATAAAGCCCTCATTCCAATATTTTGGAGGGGGCTGGCTGACCACGTTAAGGACGCCCTGGCCACTAGGGAGATTCCCGCCACACTGGAGGAATTAATTACTCTATCCACTTGTATTGATCTCCGTTTTCACGAGCGGAGGTTAGAGCGAGCCCAGTGTAGGCAGAGGTTTCGGCTGGCTCCCACCTTCGCCAAACCTTTGGAATCTCCAGACCAGGCTCCTGAGCCCCATGAGCCTGTGGTAGAGTCTCGAGCAGGATCTAAGTCCCGGACCGCTCGTGCACTCCAGATTTGTCATCTTTGCCAACAGTCTGGACATCTTGCCTCCAGATGTCTCCAGCGGTCGAGGAAACGTCAGCGTCTAGTGGTAGTTGGTGGAGGTGCACTAGACACGGCGACGTTTGCCTCCAAATTGTCCTTTAAGGGGACAATAACATTGGGCTCATCCTCTCACTCGGTGGAACTCTGCGTGGATTCTGGGGCGGAGGGCAATTTTATGTCTTCAGCCTTCGCCCTACGTCACGCAATTCCTCTGGTCATGCTATCTCAACCAGTAACGGTACTACGAGTGGTGAATGGGTCGACACTGCCCACACAGATTACACATCAAACTATCCCTTTTACTCTGTCCATGTCACCATCTCATCAGGAG
The DNA here is from genome assembly GCF_032444005.1 of Ranitomeya imitator. Lineage (NCBI taxonomy): Eukaryota > Metazoa > Chordata > Amphibia > Anura > Dendrobatidae > Ranitomeya > Ranitomeya imitator. The sequence continues at coordinate 590,135,669 of NC_091283.1, forward strand.
ATTATATCTCTACTCGTCATTCCTGAGGGAATTGATGAGGTTCTCTTGGGGATACCTTGGTTACGGTACCATTCTCCTCACATCGAGTGGTCCTCAGGCAGAATTCTGGGATGGAGTGAATCTTGTGGGAACAGGTGTCATCGAGAGTGCGTTCAGGTTACTACTACAGAGGTACCCGCAGATCTCTCCTCTCTCCCCAAGCAATATTGGTCTTATGCAGATGTATTCTCCAAAAAGGCAGCGGAGACTCTTCCGCCCCATCGCCCCTATGACTGTCCTATTGATCTCTTGCCTGGTGCTGAGCCTCCCCGGGGTCGAGTCTATCCATTATCTCTCCCGGAAACGGAGGCAATGTCTCAGTACATACAAGAGAATCTGGCAAGAGGGTTCATCAGGAAGTCAGTGTCACCTGCTGGGGCAGGGTTCTTTTTCGTGCAGAAGAAGAATGGAGAACTACGTCCATGCATAGACTACAGGGGTCTTAATGCTATCACAGTTAAGAACAAGTATCCTTTGCCATTGATATCTGAGCTTTTCGATAGGCTTCGGGGAGCTAGAGTGTTTACTAAATTAGATCTGCGGGGTGCTTATAACCTGATTCGCATCCGTGAGGGGGACGAGTGGAAAACGGCATTTAACACCAGAGATGGGCACTATGAGTATCTGGTGATGCCCTTTGGGCTCTGTAATGCACCTGCCGTTTTCCAAGACTTTGTCAACGACATCTTCCGGGATATGCTTTCCACCTCGGTAGTAGTCTATCTGGATGATATTCTCATCTTTTCTCCAGATATTGACTCCCACCGGAGAGATGTTGGCAGAGTCTTCGACCTCCTACGGGCAAACTCTCTTTACGCAAAGTTGGAGAAGTGTATGTTTGAGCAGGAGTCCTTACCTTTCCTGGGCTATATCATCTCCGCCCAGGGATTGGCTATGGATCCTGCCAAACTACAGGCTGTGATGGACTGGCAAGAGCCCCATTCTCTTAAAGCGGTGCAGCGCTTTATGGGGTTCATAAACTATTACCGCCAGTTCATTCCCCACTTCTCAACTCTTGTAGCTCCCTTGGTAGCCCTCACCAAGAAGGGAGCGAATCCCAAATTGTGGTCAGAAGAGGTCTCCAAGGCCTTCACTTCTATTAAGTCCCACTTTGCTAGCGCTCCCATCTTACATCGTCCCGATGTGGATAAGCCATTCCTACTGGAGGTGGATGCCTCGTCCGTTGGTGCTGGAGCAGTCCTCTACCAAAAGGATGCTCAAGGTCGGAAGCATCCATGCTTCTTCTTCTCCAAGACCTTCACGCCAGCGGAGAGGAACTACTCCATCGGGGACAGGGAGTTGCTAGCAATGAAGTTGGCCTTTTCGGAGTGGAGACACCTTCTGGAAGGTGCGCGGTTTCCCTTCCAAGTTTACACGGACCACAAAAATTTGGTCTATTTGCAGACAGCTCAGCGGCTAAATTCTCGCCAGGCCAGATGGTCTCTGTTCTTCTCCCGGATCCACTTTTCCCTTCATTATCTCGCCGGGGAGAAGAATATCCGTGCTGACGCTCTCTCTCGCTCCCTTATGTCAACTGAGGAGGAGGAAGAGGAGCCTCGGCTTATTGTCCCTTCCGAGAGCCTGAGAACCGTGGCACCAGTTTTGCTAGAGTCTGTGCCTCCGGGCAAGACTTTTGTGCCCATTAAATTGCGACCAGAGGTTCTCTCTTGGGCTCATTCGTCCAGGGTGGGTGGACACTTTGGGACAAAGAGGACATCTGAGCTACTGGCGAGGACGTACTGGTGGCCGCATATGGTCCGGGATGTCAGGGATTATGTTCTGGCGTGTGTCTCCTGCGCCAAAAATAAATCTCCGCGTCAAAGGCCAGCTGGTTTGCTCTATCCCTTGCCTGTGGCAGATAGGCCCTGGGAGATGGTCGGGATGGACTTTGTTGTGGGTTTGCCCAAGTCTCGCGGTTGTACCATCATTTGGGTCATCACTGATCATTTCTCAAAAATGGTGCATTTGGTGCCGCTGCCGCGGTTAACTTCTGCACGGGCCTTGGCAGCGTTGTTCATTAGACATATCTTCCGCCTGCATGGTATGCCAGACAAAATTGTCAGTGATCGGGGTCCCCAGTTTGCGTCTCGGTTCTGGAGAGAGCTCTGTCGTCTTCTCAGTATTGAGTTGAATCTCTCTTCCGCTTATCATCCCGAGACGAATGGGTTGGTAGAGAGGGCCAACCAGACCTTGGTCACATACCTGCGACATTTTGTTTCAGCCAGGCAGGATGACTGGGCATCCTTGCTATCATGGGCAGAGTTTGCACTGAACAACGCCGTAGCCGACTCCACTGGACAAACCCCATTCCTCCTCAACTATGGTCAGCATCCACGGGTACCTGTGCCTATGCCCGTGTCTTCTGCCGACTCCAGGGTGGCAGACTGGGCTGTGGAGGCACGGGATATTTTGGACCGCACTCAGGATGCCATTCGGGCCTCTAAGGAGAGAATGAGGTCCTCCGCCGATGCTCATCGGCGCCCCGCTCCGACCTTTGCTCCTGGCGACTTGGTGTGGCTCTCCGCCCGTAACATCAGGCTGCGAGTTGAGTCCACTAAATTTGCTCCTCGCTACTTGGGCCCATTCAAGGTCCTCGAGCAGGTTAATCCTGTGGTCTATCGTTTGGCCCTTCCGCCACGCCTGGGTATCACCGACACCTTTCATGTGTCCCTCTTGAAACCCGTGTATATGTCCCGGTTTTCCGAGTCATCTGCTGGGACATCGGATTCGTCTACGGACGATTATGAGGTGAACGCTATTTTGGGGTGCAAGGTGGTGCGTGGTAAAAAATTTTATTTGGTAGACTGGAAGGGTTATGGCCCCGAGGACAGGTCCTGGGAGCCTGTTGAGCAGATTCGGGCTCCGCAGCTCATTGCTGCCTTCGAACGTAGCGAGGCCAAAGGAGGGGGGGGCCGAGGAGGGGGGTAATGTTAGGAGTCGAGTTTCCTCTGCTGCACAGGGGGAATCTCGATCCGTCTCCGCTGCGGTCTCCCGTTCTCCTCCAGCCGTAGTGGAGTCTGCTCAGCAGGGACGTCGATCCCGGCGTCTCGCTCGGTCTGACTCTGTGCAAGAGTTGCTGCTGCTTCTCCAGTCTCTGCCATTAAAGTCAGTGCTGGTCAGCAGCGAGCGGACTTCTCTGGGACTAAGTCCTTGTCTGCACGTACTGAGCATGCCCAGGGTAAGATCTCCCGTTGGAGATCGAGGGTCATGTGCTCAGGCTCTGCAGCACATTTCATTGGTCCTCTTGGCAGGTCTTGGAAGGGCAAAAGTGCTGTAGCCACTTCCTGTGCTGCAACTATATAAACTGCGCATGAGCGCACGGCCATGCGCTAGTATTGTCTCATAACGTTATATGTGTGTGTGTAGATGAATGTATGTCGATGGATGAAAGCTCCTAAATATCCCTCCCTAGAGTTGTTGTCTGCTCGTGGATGTTGGTAGCTATCTAGCGCCCGACTAATCATCTGCACGATACACACATTACAGCGTCCTCTTGCTGTGTCCGCCTGTACGGCGCCGTGCGCTTGCCTTGCGCTTTTCATACCCAAGCCAGTGTGGTTGGTGGCGTCCGTCTGTGCGGCATTGCTCGCACTCCTGTGCATTTATATATTTATATATTTAAACTTAGTTTCCTTACACACCCAGTTGTGGTGTAGTGCCAGCGAGCGTCTAATCGGACTTCAATCCCAGTTAGGGTTAAGTACGCTGACTACTCGCTCGCGCTTTAGGTGCGGTACCGCGATCCTGTGACGCAACAGGATTGCTCCCTTCACGCTGGGTGAGCGTGTATATACTTTAGTGTACCGCCATATAGTCTGTATTTACTAGCAGCAGGTTTTCACCTGCACGGTGGACCCCGGACTGCGAACGCATCTATATCACCTTTCTTGGTGCGTTCCGCCAGTCCTAACAGCGGATGCCCTGTCTAGGAGTTTTGTGCCCGACTCTCCGGGTTTATCTGAGCCGGCGGGTATTCTCAAAGAGGGAGTAATTGTGTCTGCCATCTCCCCTGATTTGCGGCGGGTGCTGCAAAAATTTCAGGCTAATTAACCTGATCGTTGCCCAGCGGAGAAACTGTTTGTCCCTGATAGGTGGACGAATAAAGTTATCTCTGAGGTTCATTGTTCGGTGTTGGCTGGTCATCCTGGAATCTTTGGTACCAAAGAGTTAGTGGCTAGATCCTTTTGGTGGCCATCTCTGTCGCGGGATGTGCGTTCTTTTGTGCAGTCCTGTGGGATTTGTGCTCGGGCTAAGCCCTGCTGTTCTCGTGGCAGTGGGTTGCTTTTGCCCTTGCCGGTCCCGAAGAGGCCTTGGACACATATCTCTATGGATTTTATTTCAGATCTTCCCGTCTCTCAAAAAATGTTAGTCATTTGGGTGGTTTGTGATCGCTTCTCTAAGATGGTCCATTTGGTACCCTTGTCTAAATTACCTTCCTCCTCTGATTTGGTGCCATTGTTCTTCCAGCATGTGGTTCGTTTACATGGCATTCCAGAGAATATCGTTTCTGACAGAGGTTCCCAGTTTGTTTCGAGGTTCTGGCGAGCCTTTTGTGCTAGGATGGGCATTGACTTGTCTTTTTCCTCGGCTTTCCATCCTCAGACTAATGGCCAGACCGAACGAACCAATCAGACCTTGGAAACATATCTGAGATGCTTTGTTTCTGCTAATCAGGATGACTGGGTGTCCTTTTTGCCTTTGGCTGAGTTCACCCTTAATAATCGGGCCAGCTCGGCTACCTTGGTTTCGCCGTTTTTCTGCAACTCTGGGTTCCATCCTCGTTTCTCTTCAGGGCTGGTTGAGTCTTCGGACTGTCCTGGTGTGGATACTGTGGTGGACAGGTTGCAGCAGATTTGGACTCATGTAGTGGACAATTTGACCTTGTCCCAGGAGAAGGCTCAACGTTTTGCTAATCGCAGACGCTGTGTGGGTCCCCGACTTCGTGTTGGGGATTTGGTTTAGTTGTCTTCTCGTCATATTCCTATGAAGGTTTCCTCTCCTAAGTTTAAACCTCGTTTCATTGGTCCGTATAGGATTTCTGAGGTTCTTAATCCTGTGTCTTTTCATTTGACCCTTCCAGATTCTTTTTCCATCCATAACGTATTCCATAGGTCATTGTTGCGGAGATACGTGGCACCTATAGTTCCATCTGTTGATCCTCCTGCCCCGGTTTTGGTGGAGGGGGAGTTGGAGTATATTGTGGAGAAGATTTTGGATTCTCGTGTTTCAAGACGGAAACTCCAGTATCTGGTTAAGTGGAAGGGTTATGCTCAGGAAGATAATTCCTGGGTCTTTGCCTCTGATGTCCATGCTCCCGATCTTGTTCGTGCCTTTCATATGGCTCATCCTGGTCGTCCTGGGGGCTCTGGTGAGGGTTCGGTGACCCCTCCTCAAGGGGGGGTACTGTTGTGAATTCTGTGGCAGAGCTCCCTCCTGTGGTCACAAGTGGTACTTCGGCTGATTCTCTCTATGAGCTTCCGTTGGTGGAGCAGAGTGGTACTGCGGCTTTTGAGTTTCCTTCCTCAGGTGATGTGGTGAAGTCGTTAGGTGCTGCTCTATTTAACTCCACCTAGTGCTTTGATCCTGGCCTCCAGTCAATGTTCTAGTATTGGACTTGCTTCCTCCTGGATCGTTCCTGTGGCCTGCCGCTCTGCATAGCTAAGTTCCGCTTTTGTTATTTTTGTTTGCTGTTTTTTTCTGTCCAGCTTGCTTATTTGGTTTTTTCTTGCTTGCTGGAAGCTCTGGGACGCAGAGGGTGTACCTCCGTGCCGTTAGTCGGTACGGAGGGTCTTTTTGCCCCCTTTGCGTGGTTGTTTGTAGGGTTTTGTGTTGACCGCAAAGTTACCTTTCCTATCCTCGCTCTGTTTAGAAAGTCGGGCCTCACTTTGCTAAATCTATTTCATCTCTACGTTTGTCTTTTCATCTTAACTCACAGTCATTACATGTGGGGGCTGCCTTTTCCTTTGGGGTATTTCTCTGAGGCAAGGTAGGCTTATTTTCTATCTTCAGGCTAGCTAGTTTCTCAGGCTGTGCCGAGTTGCATAGGGAGCATTAGGCGCAATCCACGGCTGCCTCTAGTGTTGTTGGAGAGGATTAGGGATTGCGGTCAGCAGAGTTTCCACGTCTCAGAGCTCGTCCTATGTTTTTGGGTTATTGTCAGGTCACTGTATGTGCTCTGACTTCTATGTCCATTGTGGTACTGAATTACCTAATCATAACAGTTCTGCTTGTGTTACTTTTGTTTGCTATTTTTTCTGTCCAGCTTGCTATATTGGTTTGTCTTGCTTGCTGGAAGCTCTGGGACGCAGAGGGAGTACCTCCGTACCGTTAGTCGGTGCGGAGGGTCTTTTTGCGCCCTCTGCGTGGTTGTTTGTAGGTTTTTGTGCTGACCGCAAAGCTATCCTTCCTATCCTCGGTCTATTCAGTAAGTCGGGCCTCACTTTGCTAAAACCTATTTCATCTCTGTGTTTGTATTTTCATCTTTACTCACAGTCATTATATGTGGGGGGCTGCCTTTTCCTTTGGGGAATTTCTCTGAGGCAAGGTAGGCTTATTTTTCTATCTTCAGGGCTAGCTAGTTTCTCAGGCTGTGTCAGAGGCGCCTAGGTCTGGTCAGGAGCGCTCCATGGCTACCTCTAGTGTGGTGTGATAGGATTAGCGATTGCGGTCAGCAGAGTTCCCACGTCTCAGAGCTCGTCCTATGTTATTAGTAACTATCAGGTCACTTTGTGGGCTCTTAACCACCAGGTCCATTGTGTTTCTGAATCACCAGTTCTTAACAGTACTGGAGGCCCAAAGTACTAATGCTTCTCAATAGAGGGAAAAGAGAAGTTCTGAGACCATTTTTTTTTCTCTGCACTGTGTTTTGTCTTTCTTTTCCCCTAGACATTTGGGTGGTTCAGGACACAGGTGTAGTGATGGACATTAAAGGTCTGTCTTCTTGTGTGGATAATCTCACTGCAAGAGTACAAAATATTCAAGACTTTGTGGTTCAGAATTCTATGTTAGAACCTCGAATTCCTAATCCTGATTTGTTTTCTGGAGATAGAGCTAAGTTTCTGAGTTTTAAAAATAATTGTAAACTGTTTCTGGCTTTGAAACCCCACTCCTCTGGTGACCCAGTTCAACAAGTTAAGATAATTATTTCTTTATTACGTGGTGACCCTCAAGACTGGGCATTTTCCCTTGCGCCTGGAGATCCTGCATTATGTAATATTGATGCGTTTTTTCTGGCGCTCGGATTGCTTTATGATGAACCTAATTCAGTGGATCAGGCAGAGAAAAATTTGCTGGCTCTGTGTCAGGGTCAGGATGAGGTAGAGATATATTGTCAGAAGTTTAGGAAGTGGTCTGTGCTCACTCAATGGAATGAATGTGCGCTGGCAGCAATTTTCAGAAAGGGTCTCTCTGAAGCCCTTAAGGATGTCATGGTGGGATTTCCTATGCCTGCTGGTCTGAATGAGTCTATGTCTTTGGCCATTCAGATCGATCGATGCTTACGTGAGCGTAAAACTGTGCACCATTTGGCGGTATTATCTGAGTATAAACCTGAACCTATGCAATGTGATAGGACTTTGACCAGAGCTGAACGGCAAGAACACAGACGTCGGAATGGGCTGTGTTTTTACTGTGGTGATTCCACTCATGCTATTTCCGATTGTCCTAAGCGCACTAAGCGGTTCGCTAGGTCTGCCACCATTTGTCCGTTACTTTGATCTGCTCTATGTCATCCTATTCTGTCATGGCATTTGTGGATTCAGGCGCTGCCCTGAATTTGATGGACTTGGACTTTGCTAAGCGCTGTGGTTTTTTCTTGGAGCCCTTGCAGTGTCCTATTCCATTGAGAGGAATTGATGCTACGCCTTTGGCCAAGAATAAGCCTCAGTACTGGACCCAACTGACCATGTGCATGGCTCCTGCGCATCAGAAGGATATTTGCTTTCTGGTGTTGCAGAATCTGCATGATGTGGTCGTGTTGGGGTTGCCATGGCTACAAGTCCATAACCCAGTATTGGATTGGAAGTCTATGTCTGTGTCCAGCTGGGGTTGTCAGGGGGTACATGGTGATGTTCCATTTCTGTCTATTTCGTCATCCACCCCTTCTGAGGTCCCAGAGTTCTTGTCAGATTACCGGGATGTATTTGATGAGCCCAAGTCCAGTGCCCTACCTCCGCATAGGGATTGCGATTGTGCTATCGATTTGATTCCTGGTAGTAAGTTTCCTAAAGGTCGACTGTTTAATTTGTCTGTGCCTGAGCACGCCGCTATGCGGAGTTTTGTAAAGGAATCCTTGGAGAAGGGTCATATTCGCCCGTCGTCGTCACCATTGGGAGCAGGGTTCTTTTTTGTGGCCAAGAAGGATGGTTCGTTGAGACCTTGTATTGATTACCGCCTTCTAAATAAAATCACAATCAAATTTCAGTACCCCTTGCCGCTGCTGTCTGATTTGTTTGCTCGGATTAAGGGGGCTAGTTGGTTCACCAAGATAGATCTTCGTGGTGCGTATAATCTTGTGCGTATTAAACAGGGCGATGAATGGAAAACAGCATTTAATACGCCCGAGGGCCATTTTGAGTACCTGGTTATGCCATTCGGGCTTTCCAATGCTCCATCAGTATTTCAGTCCTTTATGCATGACATCTTCCGTGAGTACCTGGATAAATTCCTGATTGTATACTTGGATGATATTTTGGTCTTCTCGGATGATTGGGAGTCTCACGTGAAGCAGGTTAGAATGGTGTTCCAGGTTTTGCGTGCAAATTCTTTGTTTGTGAAGGGGTCAAAGTGTCTCTTTGGTGTTCAGAAGGTTTCATTTTTGGGTTTCATTTTTTCCCCTTCTACTATCGAGATGGACCCTGATAAAGTTCAGGCCATTTATGATTGGAGTCAGCCGACATCTCTGAAGAGTCTGCAAAAGTTCCTGGGCTTTGCTAATTTTTATCGTCGCTTCATCAATAATTTTTCTAGTATTGCCAAACCGTTGACTGATTTAACCAAGAAGGGTGCTGATGTGGTCAATTGGTCTTCTGCTGCTGTGGAAGCTTTTCAGGAGTTGAAGCGTCGTTTTTCTTCTGCCCCTGTGTTGTGCCAGCCAGATGTTTCGCTCACGTTCCAGGTCGAGGTTGATGCTTCTGAGATTGGAGCAGGGGCTGTCTTGTCGCAAAGAAGTTCTGATGGCTCGGTGATGAAACCATGTGCCTTCTTTTCCAGGAAGTTTTCGCCTGCTGAGCGTAATTATGATGTTGGCAATCGAGAGTTGCTGGCCATGAAGTGGGCATTCGAGGAGTGGCTTCATTGGCTTGAAGGAGCTAAGCATCGCGTGGTGGTCTTGACTGATCACAAGAACTTGACTTATCTCGAGTCTGCCAAACGGTTGAATCCTAGACAGGCTCGTTGGTCGCTGTTTTTCTCCCGTTTTGACTTTGTGGTTTCATACCTTCCGGGCTCTAAGAATGTGAAGGCGGATGCCCTGTCTAGGAGTTTTGTGCCCGATTCTCCGGGTTTGCCTGAGCCGGCGGGTATTCTCAAAGAGGGGATAATTTTGTCTGCCATCTCCCCTGATTTGCGGCGGGTGCTGCAAAAATTTCAGGCTAATAGACCTGACCGTTGCCCAGCGGAGAAACTGTTTGTCCCTGATAAATGGACGAGTAGAGTTATCTCTAAGGTTCATTGTTCGGTTTTGGCTGGTCATCCTGGAATCTTTGGTACCAGAGATTTGGTGGCTAGATCCTTTTGGTGGCTGTCTCTGTCGCGGGATGTGCGTTCGTTTGTGCAGTCCTCTGGGATTTGTGCTCGGGCTAAGCCCTGCTGTTCTCGTGCCAGTGGGTTGCTTTTGCCCTTGCCGGTCCCGAAGAGGCCCTGGACACATATCTCTATGGATTTTATTTCGGATCTCCCCGTCTCTCAAAAGATGTCGGTCATTTGGGTGGTTTGTGATCGCTTCTCTAAGATGGTCCATTTGGTACCCTTGTCTAAATTGCCTTCCTCCTCTGATTTGGTGCCATTGTTTTTCCAGCATGTGGTTCGTTTACATGGCATTCCGGAGAACATCGTTTCTGACATAAGTTCCCAGTTTGTTTCGAGGTTTTGGCGAGCCTTTTGTGCTAGGATGGGCATTGATTTGTCTTTTTTCTCAGCTTTCCATCCTCAGACAAATGGCCAAACTGAACGAACCAATCAGATCTTGGAAACATATCTGAGATGTTTTGTTTCTGCTGATCAGGATGATTGGGTGTCCTTTTTGCCTTTGGTGGAGTTCGCCCTTAATAATCGGGCCAACTCGGCTACTTTGGTTTCGCCGTTTTTCTGCAATTCTGGTTTCCATCCTCGTTTCTCTTCAGGGCAGGTTGAGTCTTCGGACTGTCCTGGTGTGGATACTGTGGTGGATAGGTTGCAGCAGATTTGGACTCATGTGGTGGACAATTTGACATTGTCCCAGGAGAAGGCTCAACGTTTCGCTAACCGCAGGCGCTGTATGGGTCCCCGACTTCGTGTTGGGGATTTGGTTTGGTTGTCGTCTCGTTATATTCCTATGAAAATTTCCTCTCCTAAGTTTAAGCCTCGTTTCATTGGTCCGTATAGGATTTCTGAGGTTCTTAATCCTGTGTCTTTTCGTTTGACCCTTCCAGCTTATTTTTCCATCCATAATGTGTTCCATAGGTCATTGTTGCTGAGATACGTGGCGCCTGTGGTTCCATCCGTTGATCCTCCTGCCCCGGTTTTGGTTGAGGGGGAGTTGGAGTATATAGTGGAGAAGATTTTGGATTCTCGTATTTCGAGATGGAAACTCCAGTACCTGGTTAAGTGGAAGGGTTATGGTCAGGAAGATAATTCCTGGGTCTTTGCCTCTGATGTTCATGCTGCCGATCTGGTTCGTGCCTTTCATTTGGCTCATCCTGGTCGGCCTGGGGGCTCTGGTGAGGGTTCGGTGACCCCTCCTCAAGGGGGGGATACTGTTGTGAATTCTGTGGTCGGGCTCCCTCCTGTGGTCATGGGTGGTACTTCGGCTTGTTCTGTCCATGAGCTTCCTCTGGTGGATGTGAGTGGGGCTGCTGCTTCTGAGTTTCCTTCCTCAGGTGACGAGGTTAAGTCGTTAGGTGCTGCTCTATTTAACTCCACCTAGTTCTTTGTTCCTGGCCTCCAGTCAATGTTCCAGTATTGGTTTTGCTCTCTCCTGGATCGTTCTTGTGGCCTGTCTGCTCTGCATAAGCTAAGTTCTGCTTGTGTTACTTTTGTTTGCTATTTTTTCTGTCCAGCTTGCTATATTGGTTTGTCTTGCTTGCTGGAAGCTCTGGGACGCAGAGGGAGCACCTCCGTACCGTTAGTCGGTGCGGAGGGTCTTTTTGCGCCCTCTGCGTGGTTGCTTGTAGGTTTTTGTGCTGACCGCAAAGCTATCCTTCCTATCCTCGGTCTATTCAGTAAGTCGGGCCTCACTTTGCTAAATCCTATTTCATCTCTGTGTTTGTATTTTCATCTTTACTCACAGTCATTATATGTGGGGGGCTGCCTTTTCCTTTGGGGAATTTCTCTGAGGCAAGGTAGGCTTATTTTTCTATCTTCAGGGCTAGCTAGTTTCTCAGGCTGTGCCCGAGGCGCCTAGGTCTGGTCAGGAGCCCTCCACAGCTACCTCTAGTGTGGTGTGATAGGATTAGGGATTGCGGTCAGCAGAGTTCCCACGTCTCAGAGCTCGTCCTATGTTATTAGTAACTATCAGGTCACTTTGTGTGCTCTTAACCACCAGGTCCATTGTGTTTCTGAATCACCAGTTCTTAACACAATGGATGGAGGAGGTTCAAAGGTTTTTCTGTATAGGGTTGAATTAGAGGAGATTTCTAGTTTAGAGAACCCCCTTTCCAACTTTACCCTATAATAGGATTCACAATTAATAGAATGGCTTTGAAAATGAGAATCCTCGCTTCTTGGTCAGAACAAAGAGCAGTTAGTGTGCTTTCACAATGTGTTTTGGCACACATTCATTGATCCTGCCCATTGGGGCTTACATCCGAAGCCCCCTCAAAACAGGATTTGGGTGTATGCACCCATGGGGCCATAGAATATATTAGTGTTGACAGAGTGAGCATGCTCTCTGATGTGCATCATTTTCGCACCTTCATGCCTACTGGAGGCTGACACTCAGATGTAGTAGACGGTGTCCGTGTGTCTGTTTCCAGTATGAATACACGCCCAAAAATGATGCACGTCAGAGCACAAGTTCACTCTGTTGGTGCTATTATAGTCTATGGCCCCATCGGTGCATATTCCCGAAGTTCAGACGTAAGCCCCGAAGAGACCAGCAAACAGGTTCCAAAGTGCAGTGTGGAAGCACTGTTAGAAAGATTTGCTCTGGGGGACCAGTCTTATCCTGCTTTACAAAAACTTTCCATTGATTATTATGCTTTGCTTATATAGCGCTATCTTGTTTTGCAGCATTTTAAAGGCATCATCATCACTGTCCCCAGTGGGGCTCACAATCTAAATTCCCTATCAGTAAGTCTTTGGAATGTGGGAGTAAGCCAGAGTACCCAGAGGAAACACAGGAAAACACAGGAAGAACATACAAACTCCTTGCAGATGTTGTCCTTGGTGGGATTTGAACCCAGGATTCCAGCGCTGCAAGGATGCAGTGCTAACCACTGAGCCACCGTGCTGCCCATTATACTGGGCAAGGTGTAATATTAAATGTATTCTACAATGTCGTGCTGCTACAGAGAATTTTAACAATTACTGGCAGGTTTTTCAAAAGATTTCAACTGATGCTTATGGGTTTCAGCTGCGTACAATGTGTGATCAGCTTACTGTCAAAGGGCCCATCTAACACATAGGGATCATCTAAAAAGGACAGCCCTTTTAAATTTGATATTCCCGACATTTGTTGTTATTCTATATTATAGCGTAAAGTCACAAAACTTTTAACAGCATCACAAACTTTGAAGCTGCCACCTTTGAATTGCACTCCAGGCCCTTCATTCGGCTTTCAGCTGTTTAACAAGTACAGGCTAGTGTTGAGCATTCCGATACTGCAAATATCGGGTATCGGCAGATATTCGCTGTATCAGATTTCCGATACTGAGTATCGATATTTTTAAGATATCGGATACCGGAATCGGAGGATCCTATAGTGCAATGATGCACTATAATAGAGTGTGGGCGATGCATGGGTGGAGACTGCGTGTCTGTGTGTGCGGGCGGGGTCTGCGCGTGACCGTGGGTGGGTCTGTGCCGGCCTGCCGGGGGTCTGTGCGGCCTGCCGGTGGTCTGTACGGGCCTCTCGGGGGTCTGTGTGCGGCCTGCCGGGGGTCTGTGCGGCCTGCCGGGGTCTGCACGGGCCTCTTGAAGATCTGTGCGGCCTACGGGGGTCTGTATGGGCCTCTCGGGAGTCTGTGTGAACTGCCAGGGGTCTTTGTATTTGTGTGCAGGCATCGTCCGATGGGACTACAAGTCCAATTGGGCTATGCCTGCTACAATGGCAGTGATTGACACATTAGCCAATGATAGTAGTAGTAGTGGTAGTAGTAGTCCCATTATCCGGCTAATGTGTTGAATGTAAAAAAAACAAAAACAAACTACATACTACAAACATACTACATACATACTACATACATACATACATACTTTATACTATACAACATACATGCTACTCGCATACTACATACAACATGGCACATACATACTACTACATACATACATACAACATACATACAACATACTACATACATACTACATACATACATACAACATACTACATACATGCTGCATACATACATACATACAACATACATACAACATACAACATACTATATACTACATACATACATACAACATACATACATACAACATACATACTACATACATGCTTGCAACATACATACAGCATACTACATACATACATATTACATACATACTACATACATACATACAACATACATACTACATACATACTGTTAGGGCTAGCGGAACGCACCGAGTAAATATAGATGTTTTAATGTTACAGATGCGTTCGCAGCCCGGGGTCCACCATGCAGGAGAACCTGCTGCTAGCAAACGGCAGCACTATATGGCGGTATGAACTAGCTCTGTTATTTCACTGAGTAGCCGTGAAAGCAAAGCACTGCGCCCTGTTAGACTTCACAGAGGCACAGGCTAAAAACCCAACTGAGAGCAGTCAGTGGTCATGCATGCAGACAAAACTCCTCGCCGGAGGTGCCAGCATTCTAGGGGCTTATTTCAGCCAGGTCCCTGAATACACACAAACACAATCTCCTTGCCGGAGGTGCCAGCATTCTAGGAGCTTATTTCAGTCTGGTCCCTGAACACAATCTTACATGACCACATTGACGCAAAGCACATAACTTAGAAAGATACTAGCGCATTGGCCGTGCGGCCATTCGAGCTTTAAATAGTTGCAGCAAGTACATGACCTTCCTAGAAGGACCAATGAGAGCAACCACAGAGCCTGAGCACCTACAGGACCTTCCTGAAGGACCAATGGATTTAGCTGCAGTATCTGAACATGTGATCCTCGATCTCCACTGAGAGATCTTACTCTGGGCATGCTCAGAACGAGAAAAGCAGGACTTAGTCCTAGAAGCGTCTGCTCACCGCTGCCCCGCACTGGCTTCAATGGCAGTAGCAGGAAAAGCAGCAGTAACTCTTTGTACAGAGTCAGACTGAGCAAGACGCTGGGACTGACGTCTCCACTGAGCAGGCTCCACTGCGGCAGGAGAAGAATGGGAGACCGCAGCGGAGATGGCCCGAGATTCCACCTGTGCAGAGGTGGGAACTCGACCCCTAACACATACTACATACATACAGTACATTCAATGCATACATACAGTGGGGCAAAAAAGTATTTAGTCAGTCAACAATAGTGCAAGTTCCACCACTTAAAAAGATGAGAGGCGTCTGTAATTTACATCATAGGTAGACCTCAACTATGGGAGACAAACTGAGAAAAAAAAATCCAGAAAATCACATTGTCTGTTTTTTTAACATGTTATTTGCATATTATGGTGGAAAATAAGTATTTGGTCAGAAACAAAATTTCATCTCAATACTTTGTAATATATCCTTTCTTGGCAATGACAGAGGTCAAACGTTTTCTGTAAGTCTTCACAAGGTTGCCACACACTGTTGTTGGTATCTTGGCCCATTCCTCCATGCAGATCTCCTCTAGAGCAGTGATGTTTTTGGCTTTTCGCTTGGCAACACGGACTTTCAACTCCCTCCAAAGGTTTTCTATAGGGTTGAGATCTGGAGACTGGCTAGGCCACTCCAGGACCTTGAAATGCTTCTTACGAAGCCACTCCTTCGTTGCCCTGGTGGTGTGCTTTGGATCATTGTCATGTTGAAAGACCCAGCCACGTTTCATCTTCAATGCCCTTGCTGATGGAAGGAGGTTTGCACTCAAAATCTCACGATACATGGCCCCATTCATTCTTTCATGTACCCGGATCAGTCGTCCTGGCCCCTTTGCAGAGAAACAGCCCCAAAGCATGATGTTTCCACCACCATGCTTTACAGTAGGTATGGTGTTTGATGGATGCAACTCAGTACTCTTTTTCCTCCAAACATGACAAGTTGTGTTTCTACCAAACAGTTCCAGTTTGGTTTCATCAGACCATAGGACATTCTCCCAAAACTCCTCTGGATCATCCAAATGCTCTCTAGCAAACTTCAGACGGGCCCGGACATGTACTGGCTTAAGCAGTGGGACACGTCTGGCACTGCAAGATCTGAGTCCATGGTGGCGTAGTGTGTTACTTATGGTAGGCCTTGTTACATTGGTCCCAGCTCTCTGCAGTTCATTCACTAGGTCCCCCCGCGTGGTTCTGGGATTTTTGCTCACCGTTCTTGTGATCATTCTGACCCCACGGGGTGGGATTTTGCGTGGAGCCCCAGATCGAGGGAGATTATCAGTGGTCTTGTATGTCTTCCATTTTCTAATTATTGCTCCCACTGTTGATTTCTTCACTCCAAGCTGGTTGGCTATTGCAGATTCAGTCTTCCCAGCCTGGTGCAGGGCTACAATTTTGTTTCTGGTGTCCTTTGACAGCTCTTTGGTCT
The DNA here is from genome assembly GCF_032444005.1 of Ranitomeya imitator. Lineage (NCBI taxonomy): Eukaryota > Metazoa > Chordata > Amphibia > Anura > Dendrobatidae > Ranitomeya > Ranitomeya imitator. The sequence goes on from NC_091283.1 coordinate 590,151,770, forward strand.
TCACCATAGTGGAGTTTGGAGTCAGACTGTTTGAGGGTGTGCACAGGTGTCTTTTTATACTGATAACAAGTTTAAACAGGTGCCATTACTACAGGTAATGAGTGGAGGAAAGAGGAGACTCTTAAAGAAGAAGTTACAGGTCTGTGAGAGCCAGAAATCTTGATTGTTTGTTTCTGACCAAATACTTATTTTCCACCATAATATGCAAAAAAATGATAAAAAAACAGACAATGTGATTTTCTGGATTTTTTTTTCTCAGTTTGTCTCCCATAGTTGAGGTCTACCTATGATGTAAATTACAGACGCCTCTCATCTCTTTAAGTGGTGGAACTTGCACTATTGCTGACTGACTAAATACTTTTTTGCCCCACTGTATAGGCATACAGTACATATAACAAAGAGTACATACTCACCATCACTTGTCATTTTGATCCCCGAAGCCAGTGTCATCTGTAAAAAAGATTAAAATAACAAACAAACAATATACTCCCTGATCCACAGAAATCCACGAGTGTCCCAAGACGATCTCCCGTGGAGAACGGCAGCATCAGCTGAGGCGACCGCTCTCTAGGGGCTCCAGGAATACAATGACGGGAGGAAGGTATCCTTCCGCACTGTATTCCTCCGCCGCTGTAAAAAAATAGTCCCTAGTCTCACTTTTGGTATTGCTGTGTGAGAAATTTTCCCACGCAGCAATTGCCATAAAGTGAGACTTTGAACTATAGTAACCTCTCAGTGATGCACTGCAGGAGCCATTGTCTCCTGTCAGTGTGTCACTGAAGGTCCTATAGAGCAGTGACATCACCCGATGTCACTGTTCTATAGGGGAGATCATCATGGGACACTCGTTATTAATTGGACTATGGCAGACAGGTAGTATACGGTTTATTATTTTACGTTTTTTGCAGGCGCTGAAGTTTGGTAAGTATGGTTAAATGAAGAATATTAAAATACTTTTTTCTTAATGTGTGTGTGTTTTATTAACTATTTACTAGTATTGGATTAACCCCTCCATTACCCAGCCTATTTTGACCTTAAAGACCTTGCCGTTTTTTGCAATTCTGACCAGTGTCCCTTTATGAGGTAATAACTCAGGAACGCTTCAATGGATCCTAGCGGTTCTGAGATAGTTTTTTCGTGACATATTGGGCTTCATGTTAGTGGTAAATTTAGGTCAATAAATTCTGTGTTTATTTGTGAAAAAAACGGAAATTTGGCGAAAATTTTGAAAATTTTGCAATTTTCACATTTTGAATTTTTATTCTGTTAAACCAAAGAGTTATGTGACACAAAATAGTTAATAAATAACATTTCCCACACGTCTACTTTACATCAGCACAATTTTGGAAACAACATTTTTTTTTGCTAGGAAGTTATAAGGGTTAAAATTTGACCAGCGATTTCTCATTTTTACAACGAAATTTACAAAACCATTTTTTTTAGGGACCACCTCACATTTGAAGTCAGTTTGAGGGGTCTATATGGCTGAAAATACCCAAAAGTGACACCATTCTAAAAACTGCACCCCTCAAGGTGCACAAAACCACATTCAAGAAGTTTATTAACCCTTCAGGTGCTTCACAGCAGCAGAAGCAACATGGAAGGAAAAAATGAACATTTAACTTTTTAGTCACAAAAATGATATTTCAGCAACAATTTTTTTATTTTCCCAATGGTAAAAGGAGAAACTGAACCACGAAAGTTGTTGTCCAATTTGTCCTGAGTACGCTGATAACTCATATGTGGGGGTAAACCACTGTTTGGGCGCACGGCAGGGCTTGGAAGGGAAGGAGCGCCATTTGACTTTTTGAATGAAAAATTGGCTGCACTCTTTAGCGGACACCATGTCACGTTTGGAGAGCCCCCGTGTGCCTAAAAATTGGAGCTCCCCAACAAGTGACCGCATTTTGGAAACTAGACGCCCCAAGGAACTTATCTACATGCATAGTGAGCCCTTTAAACCCCCAGGTGATTCACAAATTGATCCGTAAAAATGAAAAAGTACTTTTTTTTCACAAAAAAATTCTTTTAGCCTCAATTTTTTCATTTTCACATGGACAACAGGATAAAATGGATCCTAAAATTTGTTGGGCAATTTCTCCTGAGTACACTGATACCTCACATGTGGAGGTAAACCACTGTTTGGGCACATGGTAAGGCTCGGAAGGGAAGGAGCGCCATTTGACTTTTTGAATGAAAATATATCTCCATCTTTAGCAGACACCATGTCGCGTTTGGAGAGACCCTGTGTGCCTAAACATTGGAGCTCCCCCACAAGAGTCCCCATTTTGGAAACTGGACCCCCCAGGGAACTTATCTAGAGGCCTAGTGAGCACTTTAAACCCTCAGGTGCTTCACAAATTGATCCGTAAAAATGAAAAAGTACTTTTTTTTCACAAAACATTTATTTTCGCCTCAATTTTTTCATTTTCACATGGGCAATAGGATAAAATGGATCCTAATATTTGTTGAGCAATTTCTCCTGAGTACGCCCATACCTCATATGTGGGGGTAAACCACTGTTTGGGCACACGGCAGGGCTCGGAAGGGAAAGCGCGCCTTTTGACTTTTTGAATGGAAAATTAGCTCCAATTGTTAGCGGACACCATGTCGCGTTTGGAGAGCCCCTGTGTGCCTATGCATTGGAGCTCCCCCACAAGTGGCCCCATTTTGGAAACTAGACCCCCCAAGGAACTTATCTAGATGCATACTGAGCACTTTAAACCCCCAGGTGCTTCACAGAAGTTTATAATGCAGAGCCATGAAAATAAAAAATAATTTTTCTTTTCTCAAAAATGATTTTTTAGCCTGGAATTTCCTATTTTGCCAATGGTAATAGGAGAAATTGGACCATAAATGTTGTTGTCCAGTTTGTCCTGAGTACGCAGATACCCCATATGTGGGGGTAAACCACTGTTTGGGCGCACGGCAGGTCTCAGAAGGGAAGGCACGCCATTTGGCTTTTTAAATGGAAAATTAGCTCCAATCATTAGCGGACACCATGTCGCGTTTGGAGAGCCCCTGTGTGCCTAAACATTGGAGATCCCCCACAAATGACCCCATTTTGGAAACTAGACCCCCAAAGGAACTAATCTAGATGTGTGGTGAGCACTTTGAACCCTCAAGTGCTTCACATAAGTTTATAACGCAGAGCTATGAAAATTTTAAAAAAAAATTATTTTCTCAAAAATGATTTTTTAGCCCGCAATTTTTTATTTTCCCAAGGGCAACAGGAGAAATTTGACCCCAAAAGTTGTTGTCCAGTTTCTCCTGAGTACGCTGATACCCCATGTGTGGGGGTAAACCACTGTTTAGGCACATGCTGGGGCTCGGAAGTGAAGCAGTGACGTTTTGAAATGCAGACTTTGATGGAATGCTCTGCGGGCGTCACGTTGCGTTTGCAGAGCCCCTGGTGTGCCTAAACAGTAGAAACCCCCCACAAGTGACCCCATTTTGGAAACTAGACCCCCAAAGGAACTTATCTAGATATGTGCTGAGCACTTTCAACCCCCAAGTGCTTTACAGAAGTTTATAACACAGAGCCGTGAAAATAATAAATACGTTTTCTTTCCTCAAAAATAATTTTTTAGCCCAGAATTTTTTATTTTCCCAAGGGTTACAGGAGAAATTGGACCCCAAAAGTTGTTGTCCAGTTTCTCTTGAGTACGCTGATACCCCATGTATGGGGGTAAACCACTGTTTGGGCACACGTCGGGGCTCGGAAGGGAAGTAGTGACTTTTGAAATGCAGACTCTGATGGAATGGTCTGCGGACGTCACGTTGCGTTTGCAGAGCCCCTGGTGTGCCTAAACAGTAGAAACCCCCCACAAGTGACCCCATTTTAGAAACTAGACCCCCCAAGGAACTTATCTAGATATGTGGTGTGCACTTTGAACCCCCAAGTGCTTCACAGACGTTTACAAAGCAGAGCCGTGAAAATAAAAAATAATTTTTCTTTCCTCAAAAATGATGTTTTAGCAAGCATTTTTTTATTTTCACAAGGGTAACGGGAGAAATTGGACCCCAGTAATTGTTGCACAGTTTGTCCTGAGTATGCTGGTACCCCATATGTGTGGGTAAACCACTGTTTGGGCACACGTCGGGGCTCGGAAGTGAGGGAGCACCATTTGACTTTATGAATACAAGATTGGCTGGAATCAATGGTGGCGCCATGTTGCGTTTGGAAACCCCTGATGTGCCTAAACAGTGGTAACCCCTCAATTCTACCTCCAACACTAACCCCAACACACCCCTAACCCTAATCCCAACTGTAGCCATAACCCTAATCACACCCATAACCCCAACACACCCCTAACCACAACCCTAATTCCAACCCTAACCCTAAGGCTATGTGCCCACGTTGCGGATTCGTGTGAGATTTTTCAGCATCATTTTTGAAAAATCCGCGGGTAAAAGGCACTGCGTTTTACCTGCGGATTTACCGTGGATTTCCAGTGTTTTTTGTGCGGATTTCACCTGTGGATTCCTATTAAGGAACAGGTGTAAAACGCTGTGGAATCCACACAAAGAATTGACATGCTGCGGAAAATACAACACAGCGTTTCCGCACCATGGGCACAGCGGATTTGGTTTTCCATATGTTTACATGGAACTGTAAACCTGATGGAACACTGCTGCGAATCCGCAGCGGCCAATCCGATGCGGATCCGCAGCCAAATCCGCACCGTGTGCACATAGCCTAATTCTAAAGGTATGTGCACACGCTGCGGAAAATGCTGCGGATCTGCAGCAGTTTCCCATGAGTTTACAGTTCAATGTAAACCTATGGGAAACAAAAATCGCTGTGCACATGCTGCAGAAAAACTGCACGGAAACGCAGCGGTTTACATTCCGCATCATGTCACTTCTTTCTGCGGATTCCGCAGCGGTTTTACAACTGCTCCAATAGAAAATCGCAGTTGTAAAACCGCAGTGAAATGCGCAGAAAAACCGCGGTAAATCTGCGATAAATCCACAGCGGTTTAGCACTGCGGATTTATCAAATCCACAGTGGAAAAATCCGCAGAGGAACAGAATACGTGTGCACATACCGAAACCCTAACCCTAACCCTACCCCTAACCCTACCCCTAACCCTACCCCTAACCCTACCCCTAACCCTACCTCTAACCCTAAACCTAACCCTACCCCTAACCCTAACCCTACCCCTAACCCTAACCCTAGTTCTTACCCCCACCTTAGTGGAAAAAAAAAATTATTATTTTTTTTTTATTGTCCCTACCTATGGGGGTGACAAAGGGGGGGGGGCATTTACTATTTTTTTTATTTTGATCACTGAGATAGGTTATATCTCAGTGATCAAAACTCACTTTGGAACGAATCTGCCGGTGGGTGGATTGGAGCACGGGGTGGGGGATCGCTGTGCAGGGGGGTGGATCGGAGCACGGGGGGGGGATCGCTGTGTGGGGGGTGGGTGATCGGAGTGCGGGGGGGTTTGATTGGAGCACGGGGGTGTGATTGGAGCACGGGGGGTGTGATTGGAGCATGGGGGGAGCGGACAGGAGGACGGGGGAGCGGAGCGCAGGATGGAGGGGAGCGGACCACAGATCGGAGGGCTGGGGGGGCGATCGGTGGGGTGGGGTGGGTGCACATAAGTGTTTCCAGCCATGGCCGATGATATTGCAGCATCGGCCATGGCTGGATTGTAATATTTCACCAGTTTTTTAGGTGAAATATTACAAATCGCTCTGATTGGCAGTTTCACTTACAACAGCCAATCAGAGCGATCGTAGCCACGGGGGGGTGAAGCCACCCCCCCTGGGCTAAACTACCACTCCCCCTGTCCCTGCAGGCCGGGTGAAATTGGAGTTAACCCTTTCACCCGATCTGCAGGGACGCGATCTTTCTGTGACACAGCATATGCGTCACAGGTCGGATTGGCACCGACTTTCATGACGCATACGCTGTGTCACAGATCGGGAAGGGGTTAATAATGGATAGACGTCTTATTGACGCCTCTCCAGTATTAACCCGGCTTAATGTCACCTTACAATACCAAGGTGACATTAACCCCTTATTACCCCATATCCCACCGCTACACGGGATTGGAAAGAGAGGGGCTAAGTGCCGTAATTGGCGCATCTTACAGATGCGCCATTTCTGGGGCGGCTGCGGACTGGTCTTTGTAGCCGGGGGGGGGGGGGGGGTAATATCCATGGCCCCTCTCTAGGCTATGAATATCAGCCTGCAGCTGTCTGTGTAGCCTTTCTGGCTATAAAATATAGGGGGACCCCACGTCATTTTTTTTGGAGTCCCCCTATTTTAATAGCCAGTAAAGGCTACGCAGACACCTGTGGGCTGATATTCATAGCAGGCTACAAATATTGGCCCCTGGCCGTCGGCTTTTCCCCTCAGGTGCAGAAAATTGCACGGGAGCCCACGCCATTTTTTTCCATTTTTTATACATTAAACGCTCATTAACCCCTTTACCCCCAAGTGTGGTTTGCACGTTATGGACCGGGCCAATTTTTACAATTCTGACTACTGTCCCTTTATGAGGTTATAACTCTGGAACGCTACAACGGATCCCAGTGATTCTGACAGTTTTCTCGTGACATATTGTACTTTATGATAGTGGTAAAATTTCTTTGATATTACCTGCGTTTATTTGTGAAAAAAAACAGAAAATTTGGCAAAAATTTTGAAAATTTCGCAATTTTCCAAATTTGAATTTTTATGCAATTAAATCACAGAGATATGTCACACAAAATACTTAAAAAGTAACATTTCCCACATGTCTACTTTACATCAGCACAATTTTGAAACAAAAATTTTTTTTTGTTAGGCAGTTACAAGGGTTAAATTTGACCAGCAATTTCTCATTTTTACAACACCATTTTTTTAAGGACCACATATCATTTGAAGTCATTTTGAGGGGTTTATTTGATAGAAAATAACCAAGTCTGACACCATTCTAAAACCTGCACCCCTCAAGGTGCTCAAAACAACATTCAAGAAGTTTATTAACCCTTCAGGTGTTTCACAGGAATTTTTGGAATGTTTAAATAAAAATGAACATTTATCTTTTTTTCACAAAAATTTTACTTCAGCTCCAATTTGTTTTATTTTACCAAGGGTAACAGGAGAAAATGGACCCCAAAAGTTGTTGTAAAATTTGTCCTGAGTACGCTGATACACCATATGTGGGGGTAAACCACTGTTTGGTGCATGGCAGAGCTCAGAAGCGAAGGAGCGACTTTTCAATGCAAAATTGAGTGGAATTGAGATGGGACGCCATGTTGCGTTTGGAGAGCCACTGATATGCCTAAACATTGAAACCCCTCACAATTGACACCATTTTGGAAAGTAGACCCCTGTTGTGAATTCTGTTGTCGGGCTCCCTCCTGTGGTCATGAATGGTACTTCGGCTGGTTCTGTCCATGGACTTCCTCTGGTGGGTGTTTCTGAGTTTCCTTCCACAGGTGACGAGGTTAATTCGTTAGCAGGCTGCTCTATTTAACTCCACTTAGATCTTTGCTCCATGCCACCTGTCAATGTTCCAGTATTGGTCTAGTTCACTCCTGGATCGTTGTTGTGACCTGTCTTCCCAGCAGAAGCTAAGTTCCAGCTTGTATTTTTTTGGTTTGCTATTTTTCTGTCCAGCTTGCTATTTTTATTGTTGTCTTGCTTGCTGGAAGCTCTGGGACACAGAGGGAGCGCCTCCGCACCGTGAGTCGGTGCGGAGGGTCTTTTTGCGCCCTCTGCGTGGTCTTTTTGTAGGTTTTTGTGCTGACCGCAAAGTAACCATTCCTATCCTCAGTCTGTTCAGTAAGTCGGGCCTCACTTTGCTAAATCTATTTCATCTCTGTGTTTGTATTTTCATCTTTACTCACAGTCATTATATGTGGGGGGCTGCCTTTTCCTTTGGGGAATTTCTCTGAGGCAAGGTAGGCTTTATTTTTCTTTCTTCAGGGCTAGCTAGTTCCTTAGGCTGTGCCGAGTTGCATAGGGAGCGTTAGGCGCAATCCACGTCTATTTCTAGTGTGTTTGATAGGATTAGGGATTGCGGTCAGCAGAGTTCCCACGTCCCAGAGCTCGTCCTTTATTATCAGTAACTATCAGGTCATTCCGTGTGCTCTTAACCACTAGGTCCATTATTGTCCTGACCACCAGTTCATAACAGTACAGGTGGCCCAAAGTACTAATGCATCTCAATAGAGGGATAAGAGAAGTTCTGAGACCATTTTTTTTTCTTTGCACTGTGTTTTGTCTCTCTTTTCCCCTTTACCTCTGGGTGGTTCAGGACACAGGTGTAAACATGGACATTCAAGGTCTGTCCTCTTGGATGGATAATCTCACTACAAGGGTACAAAACATTCAAGATTTAGTGGTTCAGAATCCGATGTCAGAGCCTAGGATTCCAATTCCTGATTTGTTTTCTGGTGATAGACCTAAGTTCTTGAATTTCAAAAATAATTGTAAATTGTTTCTTGCATTGAAACCTTGCTCCTCAGGTGACCCTGTTCAACAAGTAAAGATCATTATTTCCTTGTTGCGTGGTGACCCTCAAGACTGGGCATTTTCCCTTGCGCCAGGAGATCCGGCATTGCGTGATGTTGATGCATTTTTTCTGGCGCTTAGATTGCTTTATGACGAACCTAATTCAGTGGATCAGGCAGAGAAAATCTAGCTGGCTCTGTGTCAGGGTCAGGATGAAGCGGAGATATATTGTCAGAAGTTTAGAAAGTGGTCTGTGCTCACTCAGTGGAATGAATGTGCCCTGGCAGCAATCTTCAGAAAGGGTCTCTCTGAAGCCCTTAAGGATGTCATGGTGGGATTTCCCATGCCTGCTGGTCTGAATGAGTCTATGTCCTTGGCCATTCAGATCGATCGACGCTTGCGTGAGCGTAAAGCTGTGCACCATTTGGCGGTACTATCTGAGCATGGGCCTGAGCCTATGCAATGTGATAGGACTTTGACCAGAGCTGAACGGCAAGAACACAGACGTCGGAATTGGCTATGTTTTTACTGTGGTGATTCCACTCATGCTATCTCCGATTGTCCTAAGTGCACTAAGCGGTTCGCTAGGTCTGCCACCATTGGTACGGTACAGTCTAAATTTCTACTGTCCGTTACTCTGATTTGCTCTTTGTCATCCTATTCTGTTATGGCATTTCTGGATTCAGGAGCTGCCCTGAATTTGATGGACTTGGAGTATGCTAGGCGCTGTGGTTTTTTCTTGGAGCCATTGCAGTATCCTATTCCATTGAGAGGAATTGATGCTACGCATTTGGCCAAGAATAAGCCTCAGTACTGGACCCAATTGACCATGTGCATGGCTCCTGCACATCAGGAGGATATCCGCTTTCTGGTGTTGCATAATCTGCATGATGTGGTCGTTTTGGGGTTGCCATGGCTACAGGTTCATAATCCAGTATTGGACTGGAAATCTATGTCTGTGTCCAGCTGGGGTTGCCAGGGGGTACATGGTGATGTTCCATTTTTGTCTATTTCGTCTTCCACTCCTTCTGAAGTTCCAGAGTTTTTGTCGGATTATCGGGATGTATTTGATGAGCCCAAAGCCAGTGCCCTACCTCCTCATAGGGATTGCGATTGTGCAATTAATTTGATTCCTGGTAGTAAGTTTCCTAAGGGCCGATTGTTCAATTTATCTGTGCCAAAACACGCCGCTATGCGGAGTTATATAAATGAATCCTTGGAGAAGGGTCATATTCGCCCGTCGTCATCACCGTTAGGAGCAGGGTTCTTTTTTGTGGCCAAGAAGGTTGGTTCTTTGAGACCTTGTATTGATTACCGCCTTCTTAATAAAATTACAGTCAAATTTCAGTATCCTTTGCCGTTGCTGTCTGATTTGTTTGCTCGTATTAAAGGGGCTAGTTGGTTCACCAAGATACAGTGGGGCAAAAAAGTATTTAGTCAGTCAGCAATAGTGCAAGTTCCACCACTTAAAAAGATGAGAGGCGTCTGTAATTTACATCATAGGTAGACCTCAACTATGGGAGACAAACTGAGAAAAAAAATCCAGAAAATCACATTGTCTGTTTTTTTATCATTTTTTTTGCATATTATGGTGGAAAATAAGTATTTGGTCAGAAACAAACAATCAAGATTTCTGGCTCTCACAGACCTGTAACTTCTTCTTTAAGAGTCTCCTCTTTCCTCCACTCATTACCTGTAGTAATGGCACCTGTTTAAACTTGTTATCAGTATAAAAAGACACCTGTGCACACCCTCAAACAGTCTGACTCCAAACTCCACTATGGTGAAGACCAAAGAGCTGTCAAAGGACACCAGAAACAAAATTGTAGCCCTGCACCAGGCTGGGAAGACTGAATCTGCAATAGCCAACCAGCTTGGAGTGAAGAAATCAACAGTGGGAGCAATAATTAGAAAATGGAAGACATACAAGACCACTGATAATCTCCCTCGATCTGGGGCTCCCACCCCGTGGGGTCAGAATGATCACAAGAGCGGTGAGCAAAAATCCCAGAACCACGTGGGGGGACCTAGTGAATGAACTGCAGAGAGCTGGGACCAATGTAACAAGGCCTACCATAAGTAACACACTATGCCACCATGGACTCAGATCCTGCAGTGCCAGACGTGTCCCACTGCTTAAGCCAGTACATGTCCGGGCCCGTCTGAAGTTTGCTAGAGAGCATTTGGATGATCCAGAGGAGTTTTGGGAGAATGTCCTATGGTCTGATGAAACCAAACTGGAACTATTTGGTAGAAACACAACTTGTCGTGTTTGGAGGAAAAAGAATACTGAGTTGCATCCATCAAACACCATACCTACTGTAAAGCATGGTGGTGGAAACATCATGCTTTGGGGCTGTTTCTCTGCAAAGGGGCCAGGACGACTGATCCGGGTACATGAAAGAATGAATGGGGCCATGTATCGTGAGATTTTGAGTGCAAACCTCCTTCCATCAGCAAGGGCATTGAAGATGAAACGTGGCTGGGTCTTTCAACATGACAATGATTCAAAGCACACTGCCAGGGCAACGAAAGAGTGGCTTTGTAAGAAGCATTTCAAGGTCCTGGAGTGGCCTAGCCAGTCTCCAGATCTCAACCCTATAGAAAACCTTTGGAGGGAGTTGAAAGTCCGTGTTGCCAAGCGAAAAGCCAAAAACATCACTGCTCTAGAGGAGATCTGCATGGAGGAATGGGCCAACATACCAACAACAGTGTGTGGCAACCTTGTGAAGACTTACAGAAAACGTTTGACCTCTGTCATTGCCAACAAAGGATATATTACAAAGTATTGAGATGAAATTTTGTTTTTGACCAAATACTTATTTTCCACCATAATATGCAAATAAAATGTTAAAAAAACAGACAATGTGATTTTCTGGATTTTTTTTTCTCAGTTTGTCTCCCATAGTTGAGGTCTACCTATGATGTAAATTACAGACGCCTCTCATCTTTTTAAGTGGTGGAACTTGCACTATTGCTGACTGACTAAATACTTTTTTGCCCCACTGTAGGTCTTCGAGGGGCGTATAATCTTGTGCGTATTAAACAAGGCGATGAATGGAAAACAGCATTTAATACGCCCGAGGGCCATTTTGAGTACCTGGTTATGCCATTTGGGCTTTCCAATGCTCCATCAGTATTTCAGTCCTTTATGCATGACATCTTCCGAGAGTACCTGGATAAATTCCTGATTGTGTATTTGGATGATATTTTGGTCTTTTCGGATGATTGGGAGTCTCATGTGAAGTAGGTCAGAATGGTGTTCCAGGTCCTTCGTGCGAATTCCTTGTTTGTGAAGGGGTCAAAGTGTCTCTTTGGAGTTCAGAAGGTTTCATTTTTGGGGTTCATTTTTTCCCCTTCTACTATCGAGATGGACCCTGTTAAAGTCCAGGCCATTTACGATTGGACTCAGCCGACATCTGTGAAGAGCCTGCAAAAGTTCCTGGGCTTTGCTAATTTTTATCGGCGCTTCATCGCTAATTTTTCTGCTGTTGCTAAACCATTGACTGATTTGACCAAGAAGGGTGCTGATGTGGTCAATTGGTCTTCTGCAGCTGTAGAGGCTTTTCAGGAGTTGAAGCATCGTTTTTCTTCTGCCCCTGTGTTGTGCCAGCCAGATGTTTCGCTTCCGTTTCAGGTTGAGGTTGATGCTTCTGAGATTGGAGCAGGGGCTGTTTTGTCGCAAAGAAGTTCTGATGGCTCGGTGATGAAGCCATGTGCTTTCTTTTCTAGAAAGCTTTCGCCTGCTGAGCGTAATTATGATGTTGGTAATCGTGAGTTGTTGGCCTTTAAGTGGGCATTCGAGGAGTGGCGTCATTGGCTTGAAGGAGCCAAGCATCGCGTGGTGGTCTTGACAGATCACAAGAATTTGACTTATCTTGAGTCTGCCAAACGGTTGAATTCGAGACAGGCTCGATGGTCGTTATTTTTCTCCCGTTTTGATTTTGTGGTTTCGTACCTTCCGGGCTCTAGGAATGTGAAGGCTGATGCCCTGTCAAGGAGTTTTGTGCCTGACTCTCCGGGTGTTCCTGAGCCGGCGGGTATTCTCAAAGAGGGGGTAATTTTGTCTGCCATCTCCCCTGATTTGCGGCGGGTGCTGCAAAAATTTCAGGCTGATAGACCTGACCGTTGCCCAGCGGAGAAACTGTTTGTCCCTGATAGATGGACTAGTAGAGTTATCTCTGAGATTCATTGTTCAGTGTTGGCTGGGCATCCTGGGATCTTTGGTACCAGAGATTTGGTGGCTAGATCCTTTTGGTGGCCGTCTTTGTCACGGGATGTGTGTTCTTTTGTGCAGTCCTGTGGGACTTGTGCTCGGGCTAAGCCCTGCTGTTCTCGTGCCAGTGGGTTGCTTTTGCCCTTGCCGGTCCCGAAGAGGCCCTGGACGCATATTTCTATGGATTTTATTTCGGATCTCCCCGTCTCTCAAAAGATGTCGGTCATTTGGGTGGTTTGTGATCGCTTTTCTAAGATGGTCCATTTGGTACCTTTGTCTAAATTGCCTTCCTCCTCTTATTTGGTGCCATTATTTTTCCAGCATGTGGTTCGTTTACATGGTATCCCGGAGAACATCGTTTCTGACAGAGGTTCCCAGTTTGTTTCGAGGTTTTGGCGATCCTTTTGTGCAAGGATGGGCATTGATTTGTCTTTTTCCTCAGCTTTCCATCCTCAGACAAATGGCCAAACCGAACGAACTAATCAAACTTTGGAAACATATCTGAGATGCTTTGTTTCTGCTGATCAGGATGATTGGGTGTCCTTTTTGCCGTTGGCTGAGTTCGCCCTTAATAATCGGGCCAGCTCGGCTACTTTGGTTTCGCCGTTTTTCTGCAATTCTGGTTTCCATCCTCGTTTCTCTTCAGGGCAGGTTGAGTCTTCGGACTGTCCTGGTGTAGATACTGTGGTGGATAGGTTGCAGCAGATTTGGACTCATGTGGTGGACAATTTGACATTGTCCCAGGAGAAGGCTCAACGTTTCGCTAACCGCCGGCGCTGTGTGGGTCCCCGACTTCGTGTTGGGGATTTGGTTTGGTTGTTATCTCGTTATGTTCCTATGAAGGTTTCCTCTCCTAAGTTTAAGCCTTGTTTCATTGGTCCGTATAAGATTTCTGAGGTTATCAATCCTGTGTCATTTCGTTTGGCCCTTCCGGCTTCTTTTGCCATCCATAATGTGTTCCATAGGTCGTTATTGCGGAGATACGTGGCACCTGTGGTTCCATCCGTTGATCCTCCTGCCCCGGTGTTGGTTGAGGGGGAGTTGGAGTATGTGGTGGAGAAGATTTTGGATTCTCGTGTTTCGAGACGGAAACTCCAGTACCTGGTCAAGTGGAAGGGTTATGGTCAGGAAGATAATTCCTGGGTTTTTGCCTCTGATGTTCATGCTGCCGATCTGGTTCGTGCCTTTCATTTGGCTCATACTGGTCGGCCTGGGGGCTCTGGTGAGGGTTCGGTGACCCCTCCTCAAGGGGGGGGTACTGTTGTGAATTCTGTTGTCGGGCTCCCTCCTGTGGTCATGAATGGTACTTCGGCTGGTTCTGTCCATGGACTTCCTCTGGTGGGTGTTTCTGAGTTTCCTTCCACAGGTGACGAGGTTAATTCGTTAGCAGGCTGCTCTATTTAACTCCACTTAGATCTTTGCTCCATGCCACCTGTCAATGGTCCAGTATTGGTCTAATTCACTCCTGGATCGTTCTTGTGACCTGTCTTCCCAGCAGAAGCTAAGTTCCAGCTTGTATTTCTTTGGTTTGCTATTTTTCTGTCCAGCTTGCTATTTTTATTGTTGTCTTGCTTGCTGGAAGCTCTGGGACGCAGAGGGAGCGCCTCCGCACCGTGAGTCGGTGCGGAGGGTCTTTTTGCGCCCTCTGCGTGGTCTTTTTGTAGGTTTTTGTGCTGACCGCAAAGTAACCTTTCCTATCCTCGGTCTGTTCAGTAAGTCGGGCCTCACTTTGCTAAATCTATTTCATCTCTGTGTTTGTATTTTCATCTTTAGTCACAGTCATTATATGTGGGGGGCTGCCTTTTCCTTTGGGGAATTTCACTGAGGCAAGGTAGGCTTTATTTTTCTTTCTTCAGGGCTAGCTAGTTCCTTAGGCTGTGCCGTGTTGCATAGGGAGCGTTAGGCGCAATCCAGGGCTATTTCTAGTGTGTTTGATAGGATTAGGGATTGCGGTCAGCAGAGTTCCCACGTCCCAGAGCTCGTCCTTTATTATCAGTAACTATCAGGTCATTCCGTGTGCTCTTAACCACTAGGTCAATTATTGTCCTGACCACCAGGTCATAACAGACCCCCTAAGGAACTTATCTAGATGTGTGGTGAGCACTTTGACCCATTAAGTGATTCACAGAAGTTTATAATGCAGAGCCGTAAAAATAAAAAAATCATATTTTTTCACAAAAATGAACTTTTCGCCCCCAATTTTTTATTTTCCCAAGGGTAGGAGAAGCAATTGGACCTCAAAAGTTGTTGTACAATTTGTCCTGAGTACGCTGATACCCCATATGTGTGGGTAAACCACTGTTTGGGCACATGGGAGTGCTCGGAAGGGAAGGAGCGCGTTTGACTTTTCAAGGCAAAATTTATAAGAATTGAGATGGGACGCCATGTTGCGTTTGGAGAGCCACTGATGTGCCTAAGCATTGAAACCCCCCACAAGTGACACCATTTTGGAAAGTAGACCCCTAAGGAACTCATCTAGATGTGTTGTGAGAGCTTTGAACCCCCAAGTGTTTCACTACAGTTTATAACGCAGAGCCGTGAAAATAAAAATTCTATTTTTTCCCACAAAAATTATTTTTAAGCCCACAGTTTTGTATTTTCCCAAGGGTAACAGGAGAAATTGGACCCCTAAAGTTGTTGTCCAATTTGTCCTGAGTATGCTGATACCCCATATGTGTTGGGGAACCACCGTTTGGGTGCAAGGGAGAGCTCGGAAGGGAAGGAGTGCCATTTGGATTGCAGACTTAGATGGACTGATCAGCAGGCGTCACAATGCATTTGCAGAGCCCCTGATGTAACTAAACAGTAGAAACCCCCCTCAAGTGACCCCATATTGATAGCTAGACCCCCCAAAGAACTTATCTAGATGTGTTGTGAGAACTTTGAACCCCCAAGTGTTTCACTACAGTTTATAACGCAGAGCCGTGAAAATAAAAAATCTTTTTTTTTCCACAAAAATTATTTTTTAGCTCCCAGTTTTGTATTTTCCCAAGGGTAACAAGAGAAATTGGACCCCAAAAGGTGTTGTCCAATGTGTCCTAAGTACGCTGATACACCACATGTTGGGGTAAACCACTGTTTTGGTGCACGGGAGAGCTCGGAAGGGAAGGAGCACTGTTTTACTTTTTCAACGCAGAATTGGCTGGAATTGAGATCGGACGCCATGTCGCGTTTGGAGAGCTCCTGATGTGCCTAAACAGTGGAAACCCCCCAATTATAACTGAAACCCTAATCCAAACACATCTCTAACCCTAATCACCATGGTAACCCTAACCACACCCCTAACCCTGACACACCCCTAACTCTAATCCCAACCCTATTCCCAAACGTAAATGTAATCCAAACCCTAACCCTAACTTTAGCCCTAACTCTAACCCTAACTTTAGCCCCAACCCTAACTGTAGCCTTAACATTAGCCCCAACCCTAACCCTAGCCCTAACCCTAGCCCTAACCCTAGCTCTAACCCTAACCCTAATGGGAAAATGGAAATAAATGCATTTTTTAAACTTTTAATTTTTCCCTAACTAAGGGAGTGATGAAGGGGTGGTTTGATTTACTTTTACAGCAGGTTTTTTAGCGGATTTTTATGATTGGCAGCCGTCACACAGTAAAAGACACTTTTTATTGCAAAAATTTTTTTTGCATTAGCACATTTTGAGAGCTATAATTTTTCCATATTATGGTCCACAGAAACATATGAGGTCTTGTTTTCTGTGGGACGAGTTGACGTTTTTATTGGTAACATTTTCGGGCACGTGACATTTTTTGATCACTTTTTATTCTGATTTTTGTGAGGCAGAATGACCAAAAACCAGCTATTCATGAATTTCTTTTGGGGGGCGCTTATACCGTTCCACGTTTGGTAAAATGGATAAAGCAGTTTTTTTCTTCAGGTCAGTACGATTACAACGTTACCTCATTTATATCTTTTTTATGTTTTGGCGCTTTTATACGATAAAAACTATTTAATAGAAAAAATAATAATTTTTGCATCTCTTTATTCTGAGGATTATAACTTTTTTATTTTTTCACTGATGATGCTGCATGGTGGCTCGTTTTTTGCGGGACAAGATGACGTTTTCAGCGGTAGCATGGTTATTTATATCCGTCTTTTTGATCGCGTGTTATTCCACTTTTTATTTGGCGGTATGATAATAAAGCATTGTTTTTTGCCTCTTTTTTTAATGGTGTTCACTGAAGGGGTTAACTAGTAGGACAGTTTTATAGGTTGGGTCGTTACGGATGAGGCAATACTAAATATGTGTACTTTTATTGTTTTTTTTATTTAGATAAAGAAATTATTTATGGGAACAATATATATATATATATATATATATATTTTTTTTTTTTTAAGGATTTTTTTGAACTTTTTTACACATGTGAATATTTTTTTTTACACTATAACATTGCCTTGGGGGTGCATCATGTTATAGTGAAGATCGCTGATCTGACACTTTGCTGTGCACTGTGTCAGATCAGCGATCTGACGTGCACTCCTGCAGGCTTACCAGCGCTTGCTCTGAGCAGGCGCTTGGTAAGCCACCTCCCTGCAGGACCCAGATGTAGCCCCGCGGCCATTTTAGATCCGGGGCCTGCAGGAAGGAGGAGGTTGGAGACACTCAGAGCAACCCGATCACATCGCGTTGCTCCGGGGGTCTCAGGGAAGCACGCTGGGAGCCCCCTCCCTGGGCGATGCTTCCCTATACTGCCGGGACACTGCGATCATGTTTGTCGCAGTGTACCGAGGGTTAATGTGCCGGGGGCAGTCCGTGACCGCTCCTGGCACATAGTGCCGGATGTCAGCTGCGATAGTCAGCTGACATCTGGCAGCGATCGGCCGCGCTCCCCCCATGAGCGCTGCCTATTGCTATGATGTACTATCCCATTGGTGGACATACGGACCTACCTCGACAGGATAGTACATCACATGTCAGAAAGGGGTTAAGGCCTCTTTTACACTTGCGTCGGTACGGGTCCGTCGCTATGCGTTGCGCGAACGTACCGATGCACGTTATGAAATTTGTGCACAACGTGGGCAGCGGATGTAGTTTTTCAACGCATCCGCTGCCCATTCTGAAGTCCGGGGAGGAGGGGACGGAGTTTCAGCCGCGCATGTGCAGTAGAAAAATTTCACAACGTGCGTCGGTACGTCGGCCCGACGCATAGCGACGGACCCGTACCGACGCAAGTGTGGAAGAGTCCTTAATGAACGTTTAATTTAAAAAAAATGGAAAAAAATGGCGTGGGCTCCTGCGCATATTTCTGCGCCAGAGGGGGAAAGCCAACAGCCGGGGGCCAATACTTGCAGCCTGCTATTAATATCACCCAGCAGCTGTCTGCGTAGCCTTTACTGGCTATTATAATAGGGGGACCCCCCAAAAAAATGACGTGGGGGTCTCCCTATATTTTATAGCCAGAAAGGCTACGCAGACAGCTGCGGGCTGATATTCATAGCCTAGAGAGGGGCCAAAAAGATTATTCATACACATGTGATAAAAATTTCCCTAATTAAACAACCAAGATTACATGATTTTCTCATAAGCACAGGACATGCAATGTTCAACATAAAGTGCATAGCACAGTGCAAAAAAGTATACCAAGTTCAGGATTAAATAAATAACAGATCAATATTGAAAATAGCTACAATAAAGTGTACACTCCAAATATAGTGTAAACAAAACGATCAATTGTATTTGATATACACCTTTTATTGCCGAACTATGCTTTCTCCCCATATAGGCGGCATCGTAAGTTGTGCTTTATATCAGATATTGCAACTGGCCCATCATTCCTCAGTTACATCATCTCCCAAGGCCTTTTGACTGCCATTTGGACACCCATCTGTGTCTTAGTATTGAGAGTGTAATGTGTGCATAGGAAAAGTGTTCACGAATTCGACATATCCATCAGGAGGTAATAAAACAGATTGATCTTTATTTAAAGTCCATTTAAAACACACACCAGTTCCGGTGAGACTTTAATTTAGTCATAGGTAGGTGTAATATGTAATGCGTGCAGTTGATGTCTGTTTGGAGATTGCCACCTTCCAGTTTCTTATATAGTTATCATCTCCTCAGTTTCCAGTGATTTTTTATTATTTGCATCTGCAGCTTTTATGATCTCCTAATTAACCGATCGTTTGCAGTAAGCATCATGAACTGCTATCAGAGTCTGTTCACGTTATGTTGCAATCGGCTTTAGATTCTAACTATACTACAGTCTACTTTGGATTCCTCTACCTACATCTGAGTGCTGCTTCAGACCTGTCATTTTCTTCTTCATTTGCCCTACTCCTCCTGTGGCTTCCAGCGTTTCCTGCCTCGTTTCATCGTTTGCCGTCCAATATACCCTGGCGTACGGATCCTAACATGACTTCCTGCTTGCTGTGCCAATGCCATTTGTCCTTGTGTCCACATTGACTTATGGCTTCCTGAGTACACTTCACCAGGTGACTTCTAACAGAAATATTGAGAACACTGCTTAAAGCTAGATTTATTATTTTTATACTGCTATACTTTAATGTAGATTTATGTGTATGGGTTGCTTTCACTTTTATAAAAGTCAAATGATCTCAACTCTCGCTCCATAATTGATTTCTTCTGTGTCATTTTATGTGTGTCAGACAGATTTTGTTTTGAATAATAAGTAAAGTTTTTGAGCAGTTATGTATAATGTGAAATAGAAGACCACTCGGTCATACGTGTGTTTTTTAAATATGAGAATATGATTGCTAATTATCTAGTCCTAGCTAAATCCTGGAATTTGATTTAATCTCATGTGACAAATGACACATTACAGATTTTATCTGCTATCAATTATTTGTCAAAAATAAGCCAAAGTAAAGATGTAGATAAGAAAATTAAATAAGTACATCTTTACGTCTTACATACCTAATAAGAAGGTAATTGGAGGCAGGTGCTGCTAATCAAGTGTGCTTGATACATATGATATTTAGAAGGATTGCATATTTTAGTGAAGCAAATAGACTATGTGAAATTGTAAATGATTGTAGTTCAAATCCATCTAGTCTAACTTTCTAAAAATGTAATTAATGTTTAAAGTGACTGCGGGCTGTAGCCATGGCTGAGCTGCTGCTCCATTGAAGCCTGGCACTTTACAGGAAAATTGCATCCCAGTCCCAGTGTGCTGTCAGGTGTGGGGTGCATCACACTCACTTGTAGGCCGTAGGCCTCCATCTTCAGGCACCGATGGACACAAGGGACACCAAGTTCGTTTTAAGAAGTAAACATTTACTGGACAGTTTAATTTCATCTGATAGTAATATGAGGGATCGGGCACAAAACATCTTGCTACTTACTTCCTTAGCAAATTACATCTTTAACCCTATCATCCGTTCCTCCTGGTTTATCCCTACACCCACTGGCTCTGTAAGACCCAGAGATATCATGTCCAATTCCACAGTGTACCCGAGATCCATCACCTTTCCTTCACATGATTCCACCCCCCTCCTTCCTTGTATGCCAGAGGAAATGAGGTGCCCTTTAGCTCCTTTGCGGGCCTTGAGCTCATGACATTGCCAGAAAAGGATTCTAGTGCAGACTCCCATTGGCTTGAACGATAGGTACGTGATGGCCCTTGCAGTCCACTGTACTTGAACTTGTTACTGTTCTTCCCTATCTGAGTCAATACCAGAAAGCATCTACTCTTCACTAGCACTTTCTCTCTCTCACTGTGGGCTTGTCTCAAACATTAGCCGAATGTTATCCTATAACTTCAGCTAACTACTTTACTATCCTATAACAGCATGTATTAAGTCTATTGTCCTTATCCTTATGCAGTACACACACTATGCATATTACACCTTACATTGTGTGAGGCAGTGACTGGTGTTACATGTGAGGATCACTGTATGTTCCCCCCAGGATGCGCACGGAGGAATCTTGAGGCCATGAGAGTGCATTGCAGTCATAGGCGTAGCTGTGGTTTTAATGCAGACTTAAGTGAGTATAGGTCTTGGCAGAGACATAGCTAGGGTTTTGGCTCGGGGGGGGGCGAAGCTTCTGAGTGGGCCCCTAACCAGGTAACCTTGATTACAACTCAGTGATGCGCCCTAATAGTGGAGGAAAACCTCAGTAGATGACCGCGATGTTACTGAAGATAATCACTATATAACGACCAACATGGATATTACCGCCATATGGTCAGTGGTAGATACCAGCCATACAGAACATAGATCACAGCACAGTTACAGATAATGTCTTACTGTTGACGTTCTTTATGATGGAGTCGTCACTTTTCCCGTTTTTCCATCTGGCCCAGACCGACATGACAACTTCTTCCAGCAACGACTCGGCTGCATAGATTACAACAAAGACACATTTCACTTCTCATATTCCAGCGCCATCACCATCTACTACCAACCTGCACAAACACTGCTACCGTATGTGTCCCTATTACTGCACCTGATACCCCAATACTGAGCCTCTGCCGTATTTGACCCTATTACTGCCCCTGATACCCCAATACTGAGCCACTGCTGTCATATGTGACCCTATTACTGCACCTGATACCCCAATACTGAGCCGCTGCTTCCGTATGTGTCCCTATTACTGCACCTGATACCCCAATACTGAGCCTCTGCCGTATGTGACCCTATTGCTGCCCCTGATACCCCAATACTGAGCTGCTGCTGCCATATGTGATCCTATTACTGCACCTGATACCCCAATACTGAGCCGCTGCTGCCATATGTGTTCCTATTACTGCACCTGATACCCCAATACTGAGCCGCCGCTGCTGCCGTATGTGTCCCTTTTACTGCACCTGATACCCCAGTACTGAGCCAATGCTGCCGTATGTGTCCCTATTACTGCCCCTGATACCCCAATAATGAGCCGCTGCTGCCGTATGTGACCCTATTACTGCCCCTGATACCCCAATACTGAGCCACTGCTGCCGTATGTGTCCCTATTACTGCATTTGATACCCCAATACTGAGCCGTTGCTCCCGTATGTGCCCCTACTACTGCCCCTGCTGTGCGATTCTCTGTGCCATCTAAATTCTAAGGCACCCCTCTATAATATAGCAATGCCAGGTGCAAGTGCCTCCGAAAACAGTGCCCATTAGGGTTGAGCGACTTTTACTTTTTTTGGATCGAGTCGGGTTTCGTGAAACCCGACTATCTCAAAAGTCGAGTAGAGTGAAATGGGCCGATTATCGCGAAAAGTCGGGGATCGACCGAAACACGAAACCCAATGCAAGTCAATGGGGAAGCATAGACGGCAGTGGGTGGAGGCCAGGAAAACACCTACAGTGCCCATTTTAATGGGAAAAACATCCATTCTTGTTACTGAAGCTTGCCAATCTTAATTTACCTTATAATAATAGTTAGGCATTGGAAATTGGGGGTCATTTGGCTAAAATTGTGGGGAGTATGGCTGGTTCAAGTTTTTAGTGGGCCCAGGAAACGTGGACTACGTCACGGCAGTGGAGCAGGGAGAGGTAAGTATTTCAACTTTGCAAGTGCTGTGATCCTGAGCAAGCAGGGGGGGGGCACTCATTCGCATTGGCACTGGCACAGGACCCCTCAAAGTACGGCGGTGTGTTTGCACGGCGGGGGCGCCTCCCACCAGCAGTCCTATGAGGGGATACTATGAGGGGCTCTGTGCCAGTGACATCGCCAACGAGTATGCCACCCCCCACCTGATGAAGGAACCTGCACTTTCATCTGCACCTTCCTCTTTGTCCCCGTGTAAGGTGGTATAGTATGCGGGAAGGGGAACCTGACTTTCAGCAGGGTCAGTTTCTGGCTGTGTAGCGTGCAAGGGGAATGTAGTGGTGTGGGTCAATGTACCAGCAGACTCATCTAGCACTGGCTGGGCAATGGGCAGGATGAGGAGGAAGCACAGATATAGGCCCAAATAATAAAGTGGGCTAAATGCAGTTCAAAATTGGTAACAGGACTAACCAGGCGGCATTGCTTTGTTCAGTGGAGGACAACTGTAATGAGAGGCTGACACAGTGAGTAGGCCCAAATCAGTAAGTAGGCTAAATGCAGTTCAAAATTGGTAACAGTAGTAAACAGGCGGCACTGGTTTGTTCAGTGGAGGAGAACATCAAGGAGCGGCAGACACCGTTAGTAGGCCCCAACCAAACTAGTAGGCCAAATACAGTTTAATATTAAAACTACTTAATGAAAGCCTCAAGATAGAAGCTCAGGAAAAGAAACCAGGAGAACACCTAGGAGTGGCAGACACCGTTAGTAGGCCCCAAACCAAACTAGTAGGCCAAATGCAGTTTAATATTAAAACTACTTAATGAAAGCCTGAAGATAGAAGCTCAGGAAATGAAACCAGGAGAACACCTAGGAGCGGCAGACACCGTTAGTAGGCCCCAACAAAACTAGTAGGCCAAATGCAGTTTAATATAAAAACTACTTAATGAAAGCTTGAAGATAGAAGCTCAGGAAAGGAAACCAGGAGAACACCTAGGAGCGGCAGACACTGTTTGTAGGCCCCAACCAAACTTGTAGCCCCAATGCAGTTTTCAAATTTCGATAGGCTGAAAACCTGACAATTGAAGCTCAGCTTTTTTAAGAGGAGGACAGCTGCATTGAGTGGCGCAGACAGACACTGGTAGTAGGCCTTAAACAAAAAAGGTGGCTCAATGCAGTTTAAAAAAGGTTACAGGGGTACACGGGCAGCATTGGTGTGGTCAGCAGAGGACAATTGCAAGGAGGGACCGCAGACAGACTTAGTAGGCCTAAAATAAAAAAGGAGGCTCTATGGAGTTTTAAATAGGTTCCAGGGGTACACAGGCAGCATTGGTCTGGTCAGTGGAGGACAATTGGAAGGAGGGATCGCAGACAGACTTACTAGGCCTACAATAAAAAAGTTGGCTCGATTAAGGTTTAAATAGATTTCAGGGGTACACAGCCAGCATTGGTGTGGTCAGTGGAGGACAATTGGAAGGAGGGACCGCAGACAGACTTACTAGGCCTGAAATAAAAAAGTTGGCTCGATGCAGGTTTAAATAGGTTCCAGGGGTACACAGGCAGCATTGGTGTATTCAGCGGAGGACAATTTGAAGGAGGGACCGCAGACAGACTTACTAGGCCTAAAATAAAAAAGTTGGCTCTATGCAGGTTTAAATAGGATCCAGGGGTACACAGGCAGCATTGGTGTGGTCACTGGAGAACAATTGGAAGGAGTGTCTGACACAGTTATTAGTCCAAAATAATAAATTGATGTTAATGTCTGGCAAAAAAAAATTAACAAATAAACTGGTGGCATACCTAAGTACAGGGGTGGGCTCCTCTGCTGACTTGCAGACAGTGGTATTTGGCGCAAAGTATTAACTGGTCTAAATGTAGGACAGGGCCCCAGTATATTTTTAGTAGCATCTTACATGTCAGCAAATTGGTATTGGCAGTGCCATTGAAGGATTTAACCGCATAGACTTAACAGTGGTGGAGCAGTGAGAGATAATTTTGCAAGTGGTAGAGCACTGTTTGAGCTGGGGGGGAACACTCTCTCGTGGCCGGTGGTACTGGCCCAGGGCCCCTCATGTTACAATGGTGTGTCTGAAGTTGGGTGCGCACCACCACCAACAGAGACACTTCATTGTACTATGAGGGACCATGTGCCAGTGCCGTCGCCCAAAAGTGGGCACACTCACCTCTTCAGCCAAACGGCACTCGCACGGCTGCTTGCGCCAAGTGGTGACCACGGCCCCATGGGGGGAGTCAGCCCATTTAGGGAGGTGTAAAAATGGTGTATGCTGGACATACAGCAGCTGCAAATGGAGAAATTGGAACAGTCAGTAAGACAAGTCCAAAAGCAAGACCTTTTTACTGGAAAGCTAGGTGTCAGCCGAAAAAGGTGGGGCAAAATAATTAGAAATCCATAATTGGTTCATTTTAATGAAGGTTAGATCATCAACATTTTGGGTAGCCACTAGCCAGACAACTCTTTTTTTCGGTCAGTATCGAACCAGCAGCACTGAATACTCTTTCTGATAGCACACTAGCTGCTGGGCAAGCAAGCTCCTGCAATGCATATTCTGCCAATTCAGGCCAGGTGTCTATTTTGGATGGCCAGTAATCAAATGGGAAAGACGTGTGAGGGAGAACATTGATAAGGGAGGAAAAATAGTTAGTAACCATACTGGACTAATGTTGTCTCCTGCCACTTTGAATTGATGCTGCAGTACCTGTCCTGTCTGCGGTCATAGCGAAATCACTCCACAACCTGGTCAGAAAACCCCTCTGTCCAACGCCACTTCTGATTTGTGCACCTCTAACACCTCTGCCATGTTGCCCCCTGCAGCTCATGTGAGAACCATCACCGCCGCTGTGTGCTGGGAATGCCTGAATCAAACGGTCTACAAGAGTTGCTTGTTTGGTTGCCAATATTTGCTCAAGGTTCTCATGTGGCATCATATTTTGCAATTTCCCTTTATAGCGTGGATCCAGGAGGCAGGCCAACCAGTAATCGTCATCGGTCATCATTTTGATAATGCGGGGGTCCCTTTTTAGGATACGCAAGGCATAATCCGCCATGTGGGCCAATGTTCCAGGTGTCAATTCACTGCTTGTGCTGGGTTGAGGAGCACTTTCTGGCAAATCAACACCACTTGTCTCCCTCAAAAACCCTGTACCTGACCTTGCAAGGCCACCAGTTTCTATTGCCCCCTGAGAAGCTGCCTCCTCCAAAAAATATTCATCCCCATCATCCTCCTTGTCCTCCTCCTCTTTGTCCGCCACCTCGTCCAGGAGACTTCCCTAAGCAGACAATGGCTGACTGTCATCAAGGCTTCCCTCGTCCTCGGCTGCAGATGCCTGCTCCTTTATGTGCGTCAAACTTTGCATCAGCAGACGCATTAGGGGAATGCTCATGCTTATGATGCGTCATCTGCACTAACCAGGCGTGTGCATTCCTCAAAACACTGAAGGACTTGACACAGGTCTTGTAGCTTTGACCACACCTGACAACTCCATGTCTGCCATCCAACAGCCTACCTGTGTATGTGTATCCTCCCACAAATACATAACAGCACGCCTCTGTTGGCACAGCCTCTGAAGCATGTGCAGTGTGGAGTTCCACCTTGTTGCAACGTCGATTATTAGGCGGTGCTGGGGAAGCTTCAACGATCGCTGATGGTTCTGCATACGGCTGGAGTGTACGGGCGAACGGCGGATATGCGAGCAAAGTCTGCGCACCTTCAGGAGCAGGTCGGGTAACCCCGGAAAACTTTTCAGGAAGCACTGCACCACCAGTTTCAAGGTGTGAGCCAGGCAAGGAATGTGTTTCAGTTCTGAAAGGGCTATGGCAGCCATAAAATTCCTTCCGTTATCACTGACTACCTTGCCTGCCTCAAGATGTACACTGCCCAGCCATGACCGAGTTTCTTGCTACAAGAACTCGGACAGAACTTCCACGGTGTGTCTGTTGGTGGTGAATTATTCTTCCCTCATTGCTGATCTTTTCACAGACTAATTACCATTAAATGATAGGAGTTGGATGGAAAAGACACGCAAATGCATCTCAAGTAATTACTTGAATGATATTTGAGGTGTTTAATGCATCCCAATATCGCACCTGTCAACCCTCCACCATCCTTGCTCCTTCTTTTACTCTTAGCGACAATTACCCTGCTGTGTTCATTATAGCTGAATGTGATTACAGAGAGGTCCCCTTTACCTTTATTCAGTAGGTGTGTTTTCTAAGAAAATTTCATGCTGTTTAAGTATGTTACATTAAATAAATTTCTTTTCTCTAAATATCACAAAATGACAATGTCTGAAATAGTCACATAGTTAAGTGTGTTTTTTATGTACACCCCATTTTTTCTTACATGATTTAACACTTACATAGTCATTCTGTCTTCTAAGTAAAAAATCAGCCAGAATTCTTCTCAGCTTCGGTGTTAATGACATGCAATACAAAACAATTATATCTTGTGTTCTAGGCTTCTTGACAGCTTCAGCAGAAACACCTATAAGGGCTCATACTCACCTGCGAGAAACGGGGATGAGTCTCGCACGTCAATGCCCGACACTGCACCCAGCACTCAAGAGCGGAATGTGTGGCCGCATAGCAATACAGGCAGCTGCACGTTCCGCTCCTGAGTGCCGGGTTCAGTGCTGGGTATTGACGTGCAAGACTCATTCGAGTTTCTCGCAGGTGAGTATGAGCCCTAAAGCTAAACCTATTCACACAGACTTTTTTGAATTTTAGCCTTTAAAAAATATGTAAAAACCTCCAGTAATTTTTATTTTTTTAACCTTTATTGGCATTTTTTTGAGCTGTTTCAGTCTACTTTTTTTAACCCCTTCCTGACCTGTGACGCCATGTAGGCGTCATCAAAGTCGGTGCCAATCCGACCTGTGACGCCTATGTAGTGTCATGGCAGGATGGTGCTGCTGCAGGTCGGGTGAAAGGGTTAGTTGAAATTTCCCCTGACTTGCAGGTACAGGAGGAGTTGTACTTGAGCCCAGGGGGGGTGGCTCTGCCCCCCTCCCCCCATGGCTACGATCGCTCTGATTGGCTGTTCAAAGTGAAAAAAAAGTTTTTTTTCATTTTTACAGATCAATTTGTGAAGCACCTGGGGGTTCAAAGTTCACACTATGCATCTAGATAAGTTCCTTGGGGGGGTCTAGTTTCCAAAATGGGGTCACTTGTGGGGGAGCTCTAATGTTTAGGCACACAGGGGCTCTCCAAAAATGACATGGTGTCCACTAACGATTGAAGCTAATTTTTCATTCAAAAAGTCAAATGGCGCTCCTTTCCTTCCGAGCCTTGCTGTGTGCCAAAACAGTGGTTTACCCCCACATGTGAGGTATTGGTGTACTCAGGAGAAATTACTCAACAAATTTTAGCATCCATTTTATCCTGTTGCCCATGTGAAAATGAAAAAATTGAGGTTAAAAAATTTTTTTTGTGAAAAAAAAGTACTTTTTCATTTTTACGATCAATTTGTGAAGCACCTGGGGGATTAAAGTGCTCACTATGCATCTAGATAAGTTCCTTGGGGGGTCTAGTTTCCAAAATTGGGTCATTTGTGGGGAAGCTCCAATCTTTAGGCACACAGGGGCTCTCCAAACGCGACATGGTGTCCACTAAAGATTGGAGCCAATTTTTCATTCAAAAAGTCAAATGGCACTCCTTCCCTTCTAAGCCCTGTCGTGTGCCCAAACCGTGGCCCCCCCCACATATGTGGTATCGCCGTACTCAGGACAAATTGTACAACAACTTTCGGAGTCCAGTTTCTCCTTTTACCCTTGGGAAAATAAAAAAACTAAAAGATAATTTTTGTGACTAAAAAGTAAAATGTTAATTTTTTTCCTTCCATGTTGCTTCTGCTGCTGTGAAACACCTGAATTGTTAATAAACTTTTTGAATGTGGTTTTGAGCTCCTTGAGCAGTGCAGTTTTTAGAATGGTGTCACTTTTGGGTATTTTCAGCGATATAGACCCCTCAAACTGACATTAAATGTGAGGTGGTCCCTAAAAAAAATGGTTTTGTAAATTTTGTTGTAAAAATGAGAAATCACTGGTCAAGTTTTAACCCTTATAACTTCCTAGCAAAAAAAATTTTTGTTTCCAAAATTATGCTAATGTAAAGTAGACATGTGGGAAATGTTATTTATTTACTATTTTGTGTCACATAACTCTATAGTTTAACAGAATCAAAATTAAAAATTTGAAAATTGCAAATTCCATTTTTTTTCACAAATAAACGCAAAAATTATTGATCTAAATTTGCCACTAACATGAAGCCCGATATGTCACGAAAAAACAAACTCAGCATCACTAGGATCTGTTGAAGCGTTCTTGAGTTATTACCTCATAAAGGGACACTGGTCAGAATTGCAAAAAATGGCCAGGTCATTAAGGTCAAAATAGGCTGGGTCATGAAGGGGGTTAAATTAACGTGTATTGATAAAACTTTACTCATACAGTAAACACGCAGGTCAGTTTATGCTGAGTGAAAAAAGCACAGTAGGCATGAGATTTTTATTAATCCTATCCACTTTGCTGGAACTGTAAGACGCCACGCTTTTGATGCAGCTTAAATATGCAGTGTTAAAAATTTAGGCGCACAGCCTTAGAGTAAATTTACACAGATGACATATGTTGTGGAAAAATCTGTATTAAAAATTAGTTCAATTGATCTGACTAGGGTTTTTTCATCAGAATATACAGTGCCTTGAAATAGTATTCATACCAAGTGATCTATTCCACATTTTCTTATTTTACACCATCAAACTTAATTTTTTTATGTAGTATATCAAAATAAAGCAGCAAGTATTTGTGAAGTGTAAAGGAAATGATACATGGTTTTCAAATTATTTTAAAAATATAAATCTGAAAATTGTGACTTGAATTTGTATTCAATCCCAATACTTTGTAAAATCACCTTTTGCTTTAAAATTGCTGCAAGTCATTTGGGTATGTATCCACCAGCTTTGCACATCCAGACATTGATATTCTGCCCATTCTTCTTTGCACACCAGCTCTAGCTCAGTGAGATTGGATAAAGAGCATCTGTGAACAGCAATTTTCAAGTCTTGTCACAGATTCTCAATGGGATTTAGGTCTGGACTGTGACAGGGCCATTCAAAAATATGAATATGCTTTGCGCTAAGATACATTGTAGCTCTGGCAGTATGTTTAGGGTCATTCTACTGCTGAAAGGTGAACCCACGCCTCAGTCGCAAGTCTTTTGCAGGTTTTCATCTAAGGTCTAACAGGATTTGATCAAAGATTGCTCCATCCATCTACCCATTAATTCAGACCAGCTTCCCTGTCTCTGCTGAAGAAAAGCATCCCCGCAGCATTATGCTCCCACCACCATGTTTGATGTGAGATGTTCAGATCTTGAGTTATTTTTTTATAACTTAACCCTGCTTTACTCTTATCCACAACTATACCCCTGACCTACCTGGTGTGTTTCTTGGTTTTCATTATGCTGTTTGATCCCTAACGTTCTCAAACAAACATCTGAGGCCTCCACAGAACAGATGTAGTTCTACTGAGAATAAACTGCGCATGGGTTGACTCAATTTACTAATTATGTGACTTCTGAATGCAATTGACACTCAAGATTTTATTTAGGAGTATCATACTACTAGGGGCTGAATACAAATCTATGTCACAGTTTTCAGATTTATATTTTTAAAATAATTAGGATTACCATGTATCATTTTCCTTAGGGCTCATACTCACTTGCGCGAGACTCAGATGAGTCTCGCACGGCAATACCCGGCGCTGCTGCCAGCACTCAGATTGGAGCGTGCGGCCGCATAGGAATACATGCAGCCGCACGCTCCGCTCCTCTGTGCCAGGTGCAGTGCCGGGCATTGCCGTGCGAGACTCATCCGAGTCTTGCGCAAGTGAGTATAAGTCCGTACTGTTGACAAATGCTTGCTACTTTGTGCATCACATAAAATACATTTAATTTTGTGCAACATGAAACAATGTGGAAAAGTTCATGGGGCATGAATACCTTTTCAGGGCACTTTATGTGGATTTCTGCAGGTCACATTCAGATGAATAGAACAGTAAGGCTGGAGTCACACATAACGTATAAAAAAATTGGTCTGTTTTTCACTTCCAAGAATCACACAAATTTTCCCTGAACAGTGATCTATATGTCATCCATGTGCAATGCGAGGATGCGATTTTCTCGCACCTAAGCATCCGTGTAACATCCGTATGGCATCCGTGTGGCTTGCAAAATGGACGTATAATGGATCCATGGCCTCAAATATTCATGAAAACATATATACAGTCTATATATATATATATATATATATATATATATATACATACACATACACACACACATACATACATCCATATATGACAGTGAGACACATATACAACCCCTGGCAAACATTATGGAATCACCGGCCTTGGAGGATGTTCATTCAGTAGTTTAATTTTGTAGAAATAAAAAGCAGATCCCAGACATGGCACGAAACTAAAGTCATTTCAAATGGCAACTTTCTGGCTTTAAGAAACACTAAAAGAAATCAAGAACAAAAAATATGGTAGTTAGTAATGGTTACTTTTTTTTAACCAAGCATAGGGGAAAAATTATGGAATCACTCAATTCTGAGGAAAAAATTATGGAATCACGAAAAACAAACAAACAAAAAAACACTCCAACACATCACTAGTATTTTGTTGCACCGCCTCTGGCTTTTATAACAGCTTGCTGTCTCTGAGGCATGGACTTAATGGGTGTCAAACAGTACTCTTCATCAATCTGGCTCTAATTTTCTCTGATTGCTGTTACCAGAACAGCTTTGCAGGTTGGAGCCTTGTCATGGACCATTTTCTTCAACTTTCACCAAAGATTTTCAATTGGATTGAGATCCGGACTATTTGGAGGCAATGACATTAACCTTATGTGTCTTTTTTCAAGGAATGTTTTCACAGTTTTTGCTCTATGGCAGGATGCATTATCATCTTGAAAAATGATTTCATCCTCCCCAAACATCCTTTCAATTGATGGGATAAGAAAAGTGTCCAAAATATCAACATAAACTTGTGCATTTATTGAAGATGTAATGACAGCCATCTCCCCGGTGCCTTTACCTGACATGCAGCCCAATATCATCAATGACTGTGGAAATTTGCATGTTCTCTTCAGGCAGTCATCTTTATAAATCTCATTGGAACGGCACCAAACAAAAGTTCCAGCATCATCACCTTGACCAATGCGGATTCGTGATTCATCACTGAATATGACTTTCATCCAGTCATCCACAGTCCACAGTTGCTTTTCCTTAGTCAGTCCATTGTAACCTTGTTTTTTTCTGTTTAGGTTTTAATGATGGCCTTCGTTTAGCTTTTCTGTATGTAAATCCCATTTCCTTTAGGTGGTTTCTTACAGTTTGGTCACAAACGTTGACTCCAGTTTCCACCCATTCATTCCTCATTTGTTTTGTTGTGCATTTCCTGCTTTGGAGACATATTGCTTTAAGTTTCCGGTCTTGACGCTTTGATGTCTTCCTTGGTCTACCAGTATGTTTGCCTTTAACAACTTTCCCATGTTGTTTTTATTTGGTCCAGATTTTAGACACAGCTGACTGTGAACAACCAACATCTTTTACAACATTGTATGATCATTTACCCTCTTTTAAGAGTTTGATAATCCTCTCCTTTGTTTCAATTGACATCTCTAGTGTTGAAGCCATGATTCATGTCAGTCCACTTGGTACAACAGCTCTCCGAGGTGTGATCACTCACTAGATCACACTAGATAAACTAGAAGAAGAGGGGACGGGAAGAAAAACATTAGACTCGAACAAAGACGACCCAGGAAAACATACTCAGAAGGGAGGTAAGAACATTTCTAAAACAATCCACAGTGAGGAGATTGGAACAAAACAAAATCCTCTAAACTGCATGCTCGCAAACGCCAGAAGCCTGACAAACAAGATGGAAGAACTAGAAGCAGAAATATCTACAGGTAACTTTGACATAGTGGGAATAACCGAGACATGGTTAGATGAAAGCTATGACTGGGCAGTTAACTTACAGGGTTACAGTCTGTTTAGAAAGGATCGTAAAAATCGGAGAGGAGGAGGGGTTTGTTTCTATGTAAAGTCTTGTCTAAAGTCCACTTTAAGGGAGGATATTAGCGAAGGGAATGAGGATGTCGAGTCCATATGGGTTGAAATTCATGGAGGGAAAAATGGTAACAAAATTCTCATTGGGGTCTGTTACAAACCCCCAAATATAACAGAAAGCATGGAAAGTCTACTTCTAAAGCAGATAGATGAAGCTGCAACCCATAATGAGGTCCTGGTTATGGGGGACTTTAACTACCCGGATATTAACTGGGAAACAGAAACCTGTGAAACCCATAAAGGCAACAGGTTTCTGCTAATAACCAAGAAAAATTATCTTTCACAATTGGTGCAGAATCCAACCAGAGGAGCAGCACTTTTAGACCTAATACTATCTAATAGACCTGACAGAATAACAAATCTGCAGGTGGTTGGGCATTTAGGAAATAGCGACCACAATATTGTGCAGTTTCACCTGTCTTTCACTAGGGGGACTTGTCAGGGAGTCACAAAAACATTGAACTTTAGGAAGGCAAAGTTTGAACAGCTTAGAGATGCCCTTAATCTGGTAGACTGGGACAATATCCTCAGAAATGAGAATACAGATAATAAATGGGAAATGTTTAAGAACATCCTAAATAGGCAGTGTAAGCGGTTTATACCTTGTGGGAATAAAAGGACTAGAAATAGGAAAAACCCAATGTGGCTAAACAAAGAAGTAAGACAGGCAGTTAACAGTAAAAAGAAAGCATTTGCACTACTAAAGCAGGATGGCACCATTGAAGCTCTAAAAAACTATAGGGAGAAAAATACTTTATCTAAAAAACTAATTAAAGCTGCCAAAAAGGAAACAGAGAAGCACATTGCTAAGGAGAGTAAAACTAATCCCAAACTGTTCTTCAACTATATCAATAGTAAAAGAATAAAAACTGAAAATGTAGGCCCCTTAAAAAATAGTGAGGAAAGAATGGTTGTAGATGACGAGGAAAAAGCTAACATATTAAACACCTTCTTCTCCACGGTATTCACGGTGGAAAATGAAATGCTAGGTGAAATCCCAAGAAACAATGAAAACCCTATATTAAGGGTCACCAATCTAACCCAAGAAGAGGTGCGAAACCGGCTAAATAAGATTAAAATAGATAAATCTCCGGGTCCGGATGGCATACACCCACGAGTACTAAGAGAACTAAGTAATGTAATAGATAAACCATTATTTCTTATTTTTAGGGACTCTATAGCGACAGGATCTGTTCCGCAGGACTGGCGCATAGCAAATGTGGTGCCAATATTCAAAAAGGGCTCTAAAAGTGAACCTGGAAATTATAGGCCAGTAAGTCTAACCTCTATTGTTGGTAAAATATTTGAAGGGTTTCTGAGGGATGTTATTCTGGATTATCTCAATGAGAATAACTGTTTAACTCCATATCAGCATGGGTTTATGAGAAATCGCTCCTGTCAAACCAATCTAATCAGTTTTTATGAAGAGGTAAGCTATAGACTGGACCACGGTGAGTCATTGGACGTGGTATATCTCGATTTTTCCAAAGCGTTTGATACCGTGCCGCACAAGAGGTTGGTACACAAAATGAGAATGCTTGGTCTGGGGGAAAATGTGTGTAAATGGGTTAGTAACTGGCTTAGTGATAGAAAGCAGAGGGTGGTTATAAATGGTATAGTCTCTAACTGGGTCGCTGTGACCAGTGGGGTACCGCAGGGGTCAGTATTGGGACCTGTTCTCTTCAACATATTCATTAATGATCTGGTAGAAGGTTTACACAGTAAAATATCGATATTTGCAGATGATACAAAACTATGTAAAGCAGTTAATACAAGAGAAGATAGTATTCTGCTACAGATGGATCTGGATAAGTTGGAAACTTGGGCTGAAAGGTGGCAGATGAGGTTTAACAATGATAAATGTAAGGTTATACACATGGGAAGAGGGAATCAATATCACCATTACACACTGAACGGGAAACCACTGGGTAAATCTGACAGGGAGAAGGACTTGGGGATCCTAGTTAATGATAAACTTACCTGGAGCAGCCAGTGCCAGGCAGCAGCTGCCAAGGCAAACAGGATCATGGGGTGCATTAAAAGAGGTCTGGATACACATGATGAGAGCATTATACTGCCTCTGTACAAATCCCTAGTTAGACCGCACATGGAGTACTGTGTCCAGTTTTGGGCACCGGTGCTCAGGAAGGATATAATGGAACTAGAGAGAGTACAAAGGAGGGCAACAAAATTAATAAAGGGGATGGGAGAACTACAATACCCAGATAGATTAGCGAAATTAGGATTATTTAGTCTAGAAAAAAGACGACTGAGGGGCGATCTAATAACCATGTATAAGTATATAAGGGGACAATACAAATATCTCGCTGAGGATCTGTTTATACCAAGGAAGGTGACGGGCACAAGGGGGCATTCTTTGCGTCTGGAGGAGAGAAGGTTTTTCCACCAACATAGAAGAGGATTCTTTACTGTTAGGGCAGTGAGAATCTGGAATTGCTTGCCTGAGGAGGTGGTGATGGCGAACTCAGTCGAGGGGTTCAAGAGAGGCCTGGATGTCTTCCTGGAGCAGAACAATATTGTATCATACAATTATTAGGTTCTGTAGAAGGACGTAGATCTGGGTATTTATTATGATGGAATATAGGCTGAACTGGATGGACAAATGTCTTTTTTCGGCCTTACTAACTATGTTACTATGTTACTCCTTTTTATATGCAGACTAAAGAGCAGATCTAATTTGATGCAGGTATTATTTTTTGGCATGAAAATTTACAGGGTGATTCCATAATTTTTTCCTCAGAATTTAGTGATTCCATAATTTTTACCCTATGCTTGGTTAAAAAAAGTAACCATTACTGACTACCACATGTTTTGTTATTGATTTCTTTCAGTGTTTCTTAAAGCCAGAAAGTTGCCATTTGAAATGACTTTAGTTTTGTTCCATGTCTGTGATCTGCTTTTTTTTCTACAAAATTAAACAACTGAATGAACATCCTCCAAGGCCGGTGATTCCATAATTTTTGCCAAGGGTTGTATATATCTGCCTATACTTTGTGTAGACATTTATTTTATCTATTCTATTGTAAGGTGTCAGTGTGATTTTACATTACCCCGCACTGAATTGCCGGCTTTTCTATAGGACACCGGTGCGTATTTCTCGCAAGTCAAAGTGATGGTCTGTGTGGTGTGCAAGTTTTTCTCGCACCCATATACTTTCATTGGTGTATTTTGAGCGTAATACGGTGACAATCGCAGCATGCTGCAATTTTCTCTGCACGTATAATACGGCCGAGAAAACAATGGATGATCTGAGCTTCCCATGTGTCCCATATAAAATAACATAGGGTCTAAAATCTGTAATCTTTAGCAAATTGAGGGAGAGGTATAGGAAGAAGAGTCATGGAAAGAACATGAAGGGGTAACCAAAACAAAGTCCTTTAGTTGTGGCTGGAAAAATTTAACGCCATAATGGGAGCCCGTTTTTCAATAGTGCACATTACCTTCTATGTACACCACTGTTCTAGTCTAGAAACAAAACAAAATCTAACTGGAGACGATAATTAAACCAGGATTGCCTTAAGTAAATGTGCAAGTTCTCCCTCAATATATATTATATCTCATCCTTATTTTTTTCCCCAATATCCAAAAATCTAAAATCTTCATCAATGATTATCTAAATCTAGCTAGCTGGCTTTACCCAACCTATAATATAAAAGCCTTCTTAACATGCTAAATAAAGTGCTTACTTGTCGAATCTGATGCAATCATCCAGGAGTATGATAATGATGTTAGAAAAGGAAAAATGACATTTGCACAGCAGGCTAGCAGTTTTTCGTGGCAGTAAATTACTTATTTTCCCTTCATAGTTGGCTGTCGGTATTTTACTGGAAAATCAAGCGTACAAAGCCTTCTCATGCTGGTGGTAAAGATTTTAATGTTGGCTTTGAGGGCCTTTTTTCAGTCACTAGTACAGCAAAGATATTTTTTTTTTAAGTGAATTCACGCACAATGCAAGGTTATGTTCACATATTGCGGCCACTGTGTAGCAGAAATTATCCAAAAACGATGCGGTTTTGGCAAGATTTCGGAAAACTGGGCCAAAATACCATATAGCGTTTCTTACATGTCAATCCATAATAAAAGCTTGTTGCACCACAATGAGAGGACAATGCCAGCTCCCTTGTGGTAGTACAGTCTGGAAAAAAATGTATAATATAATTTTTTAAAAAAGAGTGTATGCAGACACAGTAAATAATGCAATAATACAACACAAAAAAATCATGAGAGTAGTTAGTTCTAAGAAATAAAGAATTATAGCAGCTTTCCAGTCCTTAGAGTAAAAATAATTTGTGCTTTATTTGTCCGAATGCCACTTTTCAACCTCTTGTCTTTTAGGTGTTTTTCAAGCAGCGAGTAAACAAATCAGAAGTATATAACATGCTTCCGTTTAATTAAAAAGATAATAAAACTCTATTCACAAAAATAATCCAAATAAGAAACTAAGGTGTTTCATCATTACAAAACCTCGCAACTGAGTTTGCTTGAGGACTCTACATAAACCTCATACTGTAAGGATAGCGAATGATGGGTCTCTCTACCATTATATCTATTATTTCATAAAAATCTATGTCTAGAAATAATCGTTTTACCAGAAACTAGTTTTGCTTAGAATCCAATCTTTCATTTCACCCAATTTTCCTTGGCGTGATATACATCCCTCCAGACATAGATGTATAACTATCACTATACTGTTACAGTAAAAAAAATACTAATCTATACAAAGACAAAGATACCTGTTCTGCAGTACATATTAGAGATTACAGCAGAGTTACAGATGGTGACTTACAACGGACGTTCTTTCTGATGGAGTTATTCACTTTTCTCCTCTTTTCCATCTGGCCCAGACCGCTATTACAACTTCTTACAACCACAAATCATCAGCAGAGCTTACAACAAAGAGAAATTTGCCTTCATACATTTACAACACAGTTTCCATTTACTACCAACCTGCACAAACTCCCAATCCTGCTGATACCCCAAAGTTGAGCAGCTACTGCCATATTTAGTAACAGTACTCCTTTTATTACCTCAGTACCCCAATTACAAAACGAGTCATTATCCTTTTGTAATTTTTGAAATGAAAAAAGAAAGAAAGACATTATATATATATATATATATATATACTGTATATATATATATATATATATAGCACCCTAGGAGTCTGGTTGCCTCTTTCACGGGGGTGATATCATTCCTGGAAGCAAAGAGGGGTCCACTTGCTGGGTAATACCAGCATCCAACACTTTCCTGACTCCAGAACAGAAAGGGGAGCTCTAACACCTGGTTTCCTGGAGGCAGAGTTAGTCAGTCAGAGTCTAGTGAGGAGAGTGAGAGGAGAGCAGGCAAGTCGAGGAGAGCCAGGGGAGAGGAGCTGTAACCATGCTCACCCCAGAACAGAACCTGACAAAATGGGATGCCAGAGTCCTTGGCTGTGTGGGTGCTGTACGCTCCGACAGCTGAATTTGGAGGGCAGGGAACTGCAAGCTCCCTGGCCATACTGAATGCTTGGAGGCACCGCAGAAGATCAAGAGCCGGGGCTGCCAGTGAAGAGGCAGTGCTCGTGATAGGCTCATGCTGGCTGCCATACAGGTTAGAAGCAACACGCAGGAGAGGAACTTGAGCAGAGCTTAACGCAGCAAGGACCTAAGAGAATAGCGCAGAAGGAAGGCCTCTAAATTGCTTCCAGGCTGCTCAGGCCCCATCATCACCTGCAACCCATGCTCCTGACTGCACCTGCAACTAACAAGTAAAGGTAAAGGAAACTGCAATCCTTGTGTCCACCAGTCATTTCCCACACACTCAGTCCTGCACCCCATCATCTATGATCCCTTACCAACTATACCAGTAGACCTGGGACTCCGCTCCACCTGAGGGGAGCAGAACCATCCCAGCTGTGTCACTATCGGCCCCAGTGTTCCCCTTAAGCAGTGTCGACCATGCATTGCCGAACACCACAGGTGGCATCACAAACTGACTCCTTATAGACTCTATTTCCCGTTCATTTCATTAATTTTAATGGACGTCCAGGTCCACAGGCCGGGTCACTGCTGCCGTGACTGCCCCCTTAAGAACCGTCAGACCCGGCCCGAGTACCCCAAGGCCCTAGCGGGCGCTATATATATATACATATATATATATATATATATAAATCTCAATAACAGACAGTAATTTTGACCTAAGGTGTCACTGTATAGTAAAACACCCCTTATCTGCCCTCTCGTGATAGAAGCTAGGCAAAATTGGTGTGATAATGCCAAATATCACATTATTTTTGCACAGCCACCAGTTGCATTACATATATCCTACTTTATAAAGGAGCATGCAAATAATGTTGAAAAAAATATTCTAGTGATAAAGTGGTTGTAGTAAGTTCCATCTCAGTGACTGGAAGACGGACTGTGTGTACACAGTGACATGAAGTGAATGGTGACAACTTGTAACAGAATCTTGGCTATCTTGAGGCCTGTACTGTGGTCTGGATTGTTCTGACCAGAACAGTAGTTCTAAACAAAAATGTGGATAGTGGGGTAGGAGGGTGATTGATTGTAGTAGGATGAAGTAGGTCCCTTAGTAACAGAGAAAATTGGCTATACAGTGGCACTTCTTGGGAGTGAAAACTTGGGTCGTGTTGCATACTATGTTTCAAATTAAAGTTAAATTATGTTAACTTTGAATGTATTTTGTTGGAGTACTCCTGGCTTGAGTCCCTGTGAAGTTATCACAGTTCTGGTCAGTCTTAGTCTGCATCCACACATAATGGCCATATTTATGCAACTGCAGTAGATCCTGAACATGTTGTAACTAATTTGGAATATCACAACAAAAAAATAAAAAAATAGTTTTTTTGGCAGATGATGGTGTAAAAAAAGGAATATGGCCACACAGTGCGAACGTAGCTTTAGGGTGTTTGGGTGTGAAAGAGTGTGGTGCACAGTTAACATTGTCCCTAGGGTCTGTGTGATGGAAACAATGATCTGAGGCCTCTGTGGGGCTAAGGCCGGCGTCACACTAGAGAATTTTACGGACGTATGAGAGGCGCAAAAACTACGCATTGCACACGGACCAATGATTCTCTATGGGGGCAGCTCCTATCTGCCGTATATTTCTCAGCCGTATTTTACGGGCTGAGAAAATCGCAGCATGCTGCGTTTGTCAGCGTATTGCGCAAAAAATCCGCCAATGAAAGTCTATGGGGGTGAGAAAAATACAGATTACACACGGACTATCAGTGTGACTTGCGAGAAATACGTACCGGTGTTCTATAGAAAAGCAGGTACCATATATACTCGAGTATAAGCCGAGTTTTTCAGCCCATTTTTGGGGGTTGAAAGTCCCCCTCTCGGCTTATACTTGAGTCATACCCAGGGGTCGTCAGGGGAGGGGGAGCGGGGGCTGTCTAATTATACTCACATACTCCTGGCGCAGTCCCGGTACGTCTGTTCCCCGACGCCGCAGCTTCTTCCTGTACTGAGCGGTCACATGGTACTGCTCATTACAGTAATGAATATGCGGCTCCACCTCCCATAGGAGTGGAGCCGCATATTCATTACTGTAATGAGCGGTAACGGTGACCGCTCAATACAGGAAGAAGCTGCGGCGCCAGGGAAGCAGAGACTGCACCGTGCCAGGAGCAGGTGAGTATAAGGCTGCCGTCACACTAGCAGTATTTGGTCAGTATTTTACATCAGTATTTGTAAGCCAAAACCAGGAGTGGGTGATAAATGCAGAAGTTGTACATATGTTTCTATTATACTTTTCCTCTAATTGTTCCACTCCTGGTTTTGGCTTACAAATACTGATGTAAAATACTGACCAAATACAGCTAGTGTGATGGCAGCCTAACGGGGATATTCACCTGCTCCTCGTTCCAGGGCCGTTCCGTCTTCTGCAGTGACGCTCAGGTCAATAAGACACCTATCCATTATTAATCCAATAGTAGTAAATGGTTAATAAAACACACACATTAGGAAAAATGTATTTTATTGAAATAAAGACACAGGGTGTTGTAGTGTTTTATTATACTCTTAACCCCTTCCCGACCTGTGACACAGCGTATGCGTCATGAAAGTCGGTGCCAATCCGACCTGTGACGCATATGCTGTGTCACAGAAAGATCGCGTCCCTGCAGATCGGGTGAAAGGGTTAACTCCCATTTCACCCGATCTGCAGGGACAGGGGGAGTGGTAGTTTAGCCCAGGGGGGGTGGCTTCACCCCCCCGTGGCTACGATCGCTCTGATTGGCTGTTGAAAGTGAAACTGCCAATCAGAGCGATTTGTAATATTTCACCTAAAAAACTGGTGAAATATTACAATCCAGCCATGGCCGATGCTGCAATATCATCGGCCATGGCTGGAAACACTAATGTGCCCCCACCCCACCCCACCGATCGCCCCCCCAGCCCTCCGATCTGTGGTCCGCTCCCCTCCGTCCTGTGCTCCGCTCCCCCGTCCTCCTGTCCGCTCCCACCGTGCTCCAATCACACCCCCCATGCTCCAATCCAACCCCCCGCACTCCGATCCCCCCCGCACAGCGATCCCTCCCCGTGCTCCGATCCACCCCCCGCACAGCGATCCCCCACCCCGTGCTCCAATCCACGCCCCCGTGTTCCGATCCACCCCCCATGCTCCGATCCACCCCTCCGTGCTCCGACGCCCCACCCGTGCCCTGATCTCCCCCCCCTTATACTTACCTAGCCTCCCGGGGTCCGTCCGTCTTCTTTCCTGGGCACCGCCATCTTCCAAAATGGCAGGCGCATGTGCAGTGCGCCCGCCGAATCTGCCGGCCGGCAGATTCGTTCCAGAGTTAATTTTGATCACTGAGATATAACCTATCTCAGTGATCAAAATAAAAAAAATAGTAAATGACCCCCCCCCCCCCTTTGTCACCCCCATAGGTAGGGACAATAAAAAAAAATAAATAAATTTTTCCACTAAGGTTGGGGTAAGAACTAGGGGTAGGGTTAGGGGTAGGGTTAGGGGTAGGGTTAGGGTTAGGGGTAGGGTTAGGGGTAGGGTTAGGGGTAGGGTTAGGGGTAGGGGTAGGGTTAGGGGTAGGGGTAGGGTTAGGGTTCGGGATGTGCACACGTATTCTGGTCCTCTGCGGATTTTTCCGCAGAGGATTTGATAAATCCGCAGTGCTAAACCGCTGTGGATTTACCGTGGTTTTTCTGCGCATTTCACTGCGGTTTTAAAACTGCGATTTTCTATTGGAGCAGTTGTAAAACTGCTGCGGAATCCGTAGAAAGAAGTGACATGCTGCGGAATGTAAACCGCTGCGTTTACGTGCAGTTTTTCTGCAGCATGTGTACAGCGATTTTTGTTTCCCATAGGTTTACATTGAACTGTAAACTCATGGGAAACTGCTGCGGATCCGCAGCGTTTTCCGCAGCGTGTGCACATACATTTAGAATTAGGCTATGTGCACACGGTGCGGATTTGGCTGCGGATCCGCAGCAGTGTTCCATCAGGTTTACAGTACCATGTAAACATATGGAAAACCAAATCCGCTGTGCCCATGGTGCGGAAAATACCACGCGGAAACGCTGCGTTGTATTTTCCGCAGCATGTCAATTCTTTGTGCGGATTCCGCAGCGTTTTACACCTGTTCCTCAATAGGAATCCACAGGTGAAATCCGCACAAAAAACACTGGCAATCCGCGGTAAATCTGCAGGTAAAACGCAGTGCCTTTTACCCGCGGATTTTTCAAAAATGGTGCTGAAAAATCTCATACGAATCTGCAACGTGGGCACATAGCCTTAGGGTTAGGGTTGGGTTGGAATTAGGGTTGTGGTTAGGGTTAGGGGTGTGCTGGGGTTAGGGTTGTGATTAGGGTTACGGCTACAGTTGGGATAAGGGTTAGGGGTGTGTTGGAGTTAGAATTGAGGGGTTTCCACTGTTTAGGCACATCAGGGGGTCTCCAAACGCAACATGGCGCCACCATTGATTCCAGCCAATCTTGTATTCAAAAAGTCAAATGGTGCTCCCTCACTTCCGAGCCCCGACGTGTGCCCAAACAGTGGTTTACCCCCACATATGGGGTACCAGCATACTCAGGACAAACTGCGCAACAATTACTGGGGTCCAATTTCTCCTGTTACCCTTGAGAAAATAAAAAATTGCTTGCTAAAACATCATTTTTGAGGAAAGAAAAATGATTTTTTATTTTCACGGCTCTGCGTTGTAAACGTCTGTGAAGCACTTGGGGGTTCAAAGTGCTCACCACATATCTAGATAAGTTCCTTGGGGGGTCTAGTTTCCAAAATGGGGTCACTTATGGGGGGTTTCTACTGTTTAGGCACACCAGGGGCTCTGCAAACGCAACGTGACGTCCGCAGACCATTCCATCAAAGTCTGCATTTCAAAAGTCACTACTTCCCTTCTGAGCCCTGACGTGTGCCCAAACAGTGGTTTACCCCCACACATGGGGTATCAGCGTACTCAGGAGAAACTGGACAACAACTTTTGGGGTACAATTTCTTCTGTAAACCTTGGGAAAATAAAAAATTCTGGGCTAAAAAATTATTTTTGAGGAAAGAAAACGTATTTATTATTTTCACGGCT
Source organism: Ranitomeya imitator (assembly GCF_032444005.1). NCBI lineage: Eukaryota > Metazoa > Chordata > Amphibia > Anura > Dendrobatidae > Ranitomeya > Ranitomeya imitator. The sequence goes on from NC_091283.1 coordinate 590,194,630, forward strand.
CTGCGTTATAAACTTCTGTGAAGCACTTGGGGGTTGAAAGTGCTCACCACATATCTAGATAATTTCATTTCGGGGTCTAGTTTCCAAAATGGGGTCATTTGTGGGGGATCTCCAATGTTTAGGCACAAAGGGGCTCTCCAAACGCGACATGGTGTCCGCTAATGATTGGAGATAATTTTCCATTTAAAAAGCCAAATGGCGTGCCTTCCCTTCTGAGCCCTGCCGTGCGCCCAAACAGTGGTTTACCCCCACATATGGGGTATCAACATACTCAGGACAAACTGGACAACAACATTTGGGGTCCAATTTCTCCTATTACCATTGGCAAAATAGGAAATTCCAGGCTAAAAATCATTTTTGAGAAAAGAAAAATTATTTTTTGTTTTCATGGCTCTGCATTATAAACTTCTGTGAAGCACCTGGGGGTTTAAAGTGCTCAGTAGGCATCTACATAAGTTCCTTGGGGGGTCTAGTTTCCAAAATGGGGTCACTTGTGGGGGAGCTCCAATGCATAGGCACACAGGGGCTCTCCAAACGCGACATGGTGTCCGTTAACAATTGGAGCTAATTTTCCCATTCCAAAAGTCAAAAGGCGCGCCTTCCCTTCCGAGCCCTGCCGTGTGCCCAAACAGTGGTTTACCCCCACATATGAGGTATCGGCGTACTCGGGAGAAATTGCTCAACAAATTTTAGGATCCATTTTATCCTATTGCCCATGTGAAAATGAAAAAATTGAGGCGAAATGAAATTTTTTGTGAAAAAAAAGTACTTTTTCATTTTTACGGATCAATTTGTGAAGCACCTGAGGGTTTAAAGTGCTCACTAGGCATCTAGATAAGTTCCTTGGGGGGTCCAGTTTCCAAAATGGGGTCACTTGTGGGGGAGCTCCAATGTTTAGGCACACAGGGTCTCTCCAAACGCGACATGGTGTCCGCTAACGATGGAGATAATTTTTCATTCAAAAAGTCAAATGGCGCTCCTTCCCTTCCGAGCCTTACCATGTGCCCAAACAGTGGTTTACCCCCACGTGTGAGGTATCGGTGTACTCAGGAGAAATTGCCCAACAAATTTTAGGATCCATTTTATCCTGTTGTCCATGTGAAAATGAAAAAATTGAGGCTAAACGAATTTTTTTGTGAAAAAAAAGTACTTTTTCATTTTTACGGATCAATTTGTGAAGCACCTGGGGATTTAAAGGGCTCACTATGTGTTAGGACTGGCGGAACGCACCAAGTAAGATGATATAGATGCGTTCGCAGTCCGGGGTCCACCGTGCAGGCGAAACCCGCTGCTAGTGAATGACAGACTATATGGCGGTACTAAAAGTATAAACACGTGGGTTAAACCTCACCCAACGTGAAGAAAGCGATCCTGTTAAGTCACAGGACCGCGGTACCGCACATAGAGCGCGAGCAAGTAGTCAGCGAACTTAACCCCGAAAGGGATTGAAGTCCGATTAGACCCTTGCTGGCACAACACCGCAACTGGGTGTGTAATGAACCTTATTAGTAATAAATGAGCACAAGAGTGCGTGCGATGCCGCACTGACGGACGCCACTAACCACCCAGGCTTGGGTATGGAAAGCGCAAGGCAAGCGCACGGCGCCGTACTGGCAGGCACAGCTATAGGACGCTGTGATGTGTGTAACATACAGATGGATAGTCGGGCGCTAGAGAGCTACCATCATCCGCGAGCAGTCAACAACTCTAGGGAGCGATACTTAGGAGCTTTCATCCATCGACATACATCCATCTACACACACACATAATAATTGTACACTAGCGCATGGCCGTGCGGGCATGCGCAGTTTATATAGTTGCAGGACAGGAAGTGGCCACAGAAACTTTGCCCTTCCAAGACCTGCCAAGAGGACCAATGGAATGCGCTGCAGAGCCTGAGCACATGACCCTCGATCTCCAACGGGAGATCTTGCCCTGGGCATGCTCAGTGTGCGCAAATAAGGACTTAGTCCCAGAGAAGTCCGCTCGTTGCTGACCAGCACTGACTTTAACCCCTTACCGGCATCGGACGTACTATACCGTCCGATGCCGGCTCCCCTGCTTTGATGCAGGGCTCCGCGGTGAGCCCGCACCAAAGCCGGGACATGTCAGCTGTTTTGAACAGCTGACATGTGCCCGTAATAGGCGCGGGCAGAATCGCGATCTGCCCGCACCTATTAACTAGTTAAATGCCGCTGTCAAACGCAGACAGCGGCATTTAACTACCGCTTCCGGCCGGGCGGCCGGAAATGACGTTATCGCCGACCCCCGTCACATGTCCGGGGGTCGGCGATGCGTCTCCATTGTAGCCATAGAGGTCCTTGAGACCTCTATGGTTACTGATTGCCCGTCGCTGTGAGCGCCACCCTGTGGTCGGCGCTCACAGCACACGTGCAATTCTGCTACATAGCAGCGATCAGCAGATCGCTGCTATGTAGCAGAGCCGATCGGCTTGTGCCTGCTTCTAGCCTCTCATGGAGGCTATTGAAGCATGGCAAAAGTTAAAAAAAAAAGTTTAAAAAAATGTGAAAAAAATAAAAAAAACATAAAAGTTTAAATCACCCCCCTTTCGCCCCAATCAAAATAAATCAATAAAAAAAATATCAAATCTACGCATATTTGGTATCGCCGCGCTCAGAATTGCCCGATCTATCAAATAAAAAAAAGTATTAACCTGATCGCTAAACAGCGTAGCGGGAAAAAAACTCGAAACGCCAGAATTACGTTTTTTTGGTCGCCGCGACATTGCATTAAAATGCAATAACGGGCGATCAAAAGAACGTATCTGCACCGAAATGCTATCATTAAAAACGTCATCTCGGCACGCAAAAAATAAGCCCTCAACCGACCCCAGATCACGAAAAATGGAGACGCTACGAGTATCGGAAAATGGCGCAATTTTTTTTTTTTTCTTTTAGCAAAGTTTGGAATTTTTTTTCACCACTTAGATAAAATATAACCTAGTCATGTTTGGTGTCTATGAACTCGTAATGACCTGGAGAATCATAATGGCAGGTCATTTTTAGCTTTTAGTGAACCTAGCAAAAAAGCCAAACAAAAAACCAATGTGGGATTGCACTTTTTTTGCAATTTCACCGCACTTGGAATTTTTTTCCCGTTTTCTAGTACACGACATGCTAAAACCAATGATATCGTTCAAAAGTACAACTCGTCCCGCAAAAAATAAGCCCTCACATGGCCAAATTGACGGAAAAATAAAAAAGTTATGGCTCTGGGAAGGAGGGGAGCGAAAAACGAACACGGAAAAACGAAAAATCCCCTGGTCATGAAGGGGTTAATGGCAGGAGCTGAAGAAGCAGCAGTAACTCTCTGCACAGAGCGAGACCGAGCAAGACGCTGGGACCGACGTCCCTGCTGAGCAGACTCCACTGCGCCTGGATAGGAATGGGAGACCGCAGCAGAGACGGCCCGAGATTCCCCCTGTGCAGAAGTGGGAACTCGAGACCTAACACTATGCATCTAGATAAGTTCCTTGGGGCGTCTAGTTTCCAAAATGGGGTCACTTGTGGGGGAGCTCCAATTTTTAGGCACACGGGGGCTCTCCAAACGTGACATGGTGTCCGCTAAAGAGTGCAGCCAACTTTTCATTCAAAAAGTCAAATTGCGCTCCTTCCCTTCCAAACCCTGCCGTGCGCCCAAACAGTGGTTTACCCCCACATATGAGGTATCAGCGTACTCAGGACAAATTGGACAACAACTTTCGTTGTTCATTTTCTCCTTTTACCATTGGGAAAATAAAAAAATTGTTGCTGAAAAATCATTTTTGTGACTAAAAAGTTAAATGTTCATTTTTTCCTTCCATGTTGCTTCTGCTGCTGTGAAGCACCTGAAGGGTTAATAAACTTCTTGAATGTGGTTTTGTGCACCTTGAGGGGTGCAGTTTTTAGAATGGTGTCACTTTTGGGTATTCTCAGCCATATAGAGCCCTCAAACTGACTTCAAATGTGGCCCCTAAAAAAAATGGTTTTGCAAATTTCGTTGTAAAAATGAGAAATCGCTGGTCAAATTTTAACCCTTATAACTTCCTAGCAAAAAAAAATTTTGTTTCCAAAATTGTGCTGATGTAAAGTAGACGTGTGGGAAATGTTATCTATTAACTATTTTGTGTCACATAACTCTCTGGTTTAACAGAATAAAAATTCAAAATATGAAAATTGCGAAATTTTCGCCAAATTTCCGTTTTTACCACAAATAAACACAGAATTTATTGACCTAAATTTACCACTAACATGAAGCCCAATATGTCACGAAAAAACTATCTCAGAACCGCTAGGATCCATTGAAGCGTTCCTGAGTTATTACCTCATAAAGGGACACTGGTCAGAATTGCAAAAAACGGCAAGGTCTTTAAGGTCAAAATAGGCTGGGTCATGAAGGGGTTAATCCAAATGACCACCCTCTTTCTGTAAAATAAAAAAAATAAAAAAAGCAACAATATCCCATACCTTTCCGGCGCTCAGTCACGTCCCACGCTGTAAATCCATCTGAAGGGGTTAAATAATTTTACAGCCAGGAGTACTGCTAATGCAGCTGTGCTCCTGCATATAAAAACTGGGCAATGATTTGAAAGCAGGGGAAGGTAGCTACCTAGACTTGCGGTGCTGCGCCCCCTGCGGGTATAAACTCATATGAACTCTAGAATGAGAAAATATTCAGAAAAATTCCCACGCTAGAGTAGTAGTAGTGAGTTTAGTAGTGAGAAATATGCAAAAAAAAGGAATATGAAATGGTTTACTGTATGTAAACCATGTCTCATATCCTGTCGGTGTTGGGAAGGAGATAGCAAAAGCCGGCAATTGAATTTCCAGCTTTTCTGCTATCTTGCGCTGTATGAAATATAAATATAAATATATATATATATATATATATATACATATATATATATATATATATATATATATGGAAACAGGAACACATGGGCTACTTGCACAGTGAACAAGTCTGTATGATCATGTTCACACACCACCAAGAAACCTGAAGACACAAAAGAGAATAGTAAAACCAAAAACACTCAGTTTGAAAAAATGTTGCAGTAATCCGCAAGTGCTAGTAAAAGATGTAAAAAACAGGGTATTTGGTTGATACGTTTTTTGCAAAAAATGTATACTAAGCTGCTCTACCAATCTTCACGGTATACCCTTATCAGAGCAGTCCTAACTAATGTATGCAATCCCTATCTGATGTATTTAAAAACCTGATCATCTGTATATAACCTGTGTGAACAGGGTTCAGAGAGGAAAAATCCATGTGTGCATACAGGGTAGAACAGCTTTTGTGCAGATAGCCCAAGAGGAGTGGTGGAACTCCCCAGTCTTGTAGACACAAGAGAACAATTATGGAAACAGGAACACATGGGCTACTTGCACAGTGAACAAGTCTGTATGATCATGTTCACACACCACCAAGAAACCTGAAGACACAAAAGAGAATAGTAAAACCAAAAACACTCAGTTTGAAAAAATGTTGCAGTAATCCGCAAGTGCTAGTAAAAGATGTAAAAAACAGGGTATTTGGTTGATACGTTTTTTGCAAAAAATGTATACTAAGCTGCTCTACCAATCTTCACGGTATACCCTTATCAGAGCAGTCCTAACTAATGTATGCAATCCCTATCTGATGTATTTAAAAACCTGATCATCTGTATATAACCTGTGTGAACAGGGTTCAGAGAGGAAAAATCCATGTGTGCATACAGGGTAGAACAGCTTTTGTGCAGATAGCCCAAGAGGAGTGGTGGAACTCCCCAGTCTTGTAGACACAAGAGAACAATTATGGAAACAGGAACACATGGGCTACTTGCACAGTGAACAAGTCTGTATGATCATGTTCACACACCACCAAGAAACCTGAAGACACAAAAGAGAATAGTAAAACCAAAAACACTCAGTTTGAAAAAATGTTGCAGTAATCCGCAAGTGCTAGTAAAAGATGTAAAAAACAGGGTATTTGGTTGATACGTTTTTTGCAAAAAATGTATACTAAGCTGCTCTACCAATCTTCACGGTATACCCTTATCAGAGCAGTCCTAACTAATGTATGCAATCCCTATCTGATGTATTTAAAAACCTGATCATCTGTATATAACCTGTGTGAACAGGGTTCAGAGAGGAAAAATCCATGTGTGCATACAGGGTAGAACAGCTTTTGTGCAGATAGCCCAAGAGGAGTGGTGGAACTCCCCAGTCTTGTAGACACAAGAGAACAATTATGGAAACAGGAACACATGGGCTACTTGCACAGTGAACAAGTCTGTATGATCATGTTCACACACCACCAAGAAACCTGAAGACACAAAAGAGAATAGTAAAACCAAAAACACTCAGTTTGAAAAAATGTTGCAGTAATCCGCAAGTGCTAGTAAAAGATGTAAAAAACAGGGTATTTGGTTGATACGTTTTTTGCAAAAAATGTATACTAAGCTGCTCTACCAATCTTCACGGTATACCCTTATCAGAGCAGTCCTAACTAATGTATGCAATCCCTATCTGATGTATTTAAAAACCTGATCATCTGTAAAAGATGTAAAAAACAGGGTATTTGGTTGATACGTTTTTTGCAAAGTAGCCCATGTGTTCCTGTTTCCATAATTGTTCTCTTGTGTCTACAAGACTGGGGAGTTCCACCACTCCTCTTGGGCTATCTGCACAAAAGCTGTTCTACCCTGTATGCACACATGGATTTTTCCTCTCTGAACCCTGTTCACACAGGTTATATACAGATGATCAGGTTTTTAAATACATCAGATAGGGATTGCATACATTAGTTAGGACTGCTCTGATAAGGGTATACCGTGAAGATTGGTAGAGCAGCTTAGTATACATTTTTTGCAAAAAACGTATCAACCAAATACCCTGTTTTTTACATCTTTTACTAGCACTTGCGGATTACTGCAACATTTTTTCAAACTGAGTGTTTTTGGTTTTACTATTCTCTTTTGTGTCTTCAGGTTTCTTGGTGGTGTGTGAACATGATCATACAGACTTGTTCACTGTGCAAGTAGCCCATGTGTTCCTGTTTCCATAATTGTTCTCTTGTGTCTACAAGACTGGGGAGTTCCACCACTCCTCTTGGGCTATCTGCACAAAAGCTGTTCTACCCTGTATGCACACATGGATTTTTCCTCTCTGAACCCTGTTCACACAGGTTATATACAGATGATCAGGTTTTTAAATACATCAGATAGGGATTGCATACATTAGTTAGGACTGCTCTGATAAGGGTATACCGTGAAGATTGGTAGAGCAGCTTAGTATACATTTTTTGCAAAAAACGTATCAACCAAATACCCTGTTTTTTACATCTTTTACTAGCACTTGCGGATTACTGCAACATTTTTTCAAACTGAGTGTTTTTGGTTTTACTATTCTCTTTTGTGTCTTCAGGTTTCTTGGTGGTGTGTGAACATGATCATACAGACTTGTTCACTGTGCAAGTAGCCCATGTGTTCCTGTTTCCATAATTGTTCTCTTGTGTCTACAAGACTGGGGAGTTCCACCACTCCTCTTGGGCTATCTGCACAAAAGCTGTTCTACCCTGTATGCACACATGGATTTTTCCTCTCTGAACCCTGTTCACACAGGTTATATACAGATGATCAGGTTTTTAAATACATCAGATAGGGATTGCATACATTAGTTAGGACTGCTCTGATAAGGGTATACCGTGAAGATTGGTAGAGCAGCTTAGTATACATTTTTTGCAAAAAACGTATCAACCAAATACCCTGTTTTTTACATCTTTTACTAGCACTTGCGGATTACTGCAACATTTTTTCAAACTGAGTGTTTTTGGTTTTACTATTCTCTTTTGTGTCTTCAGGTTTCTTGGTGGTGTGTGAACATGATCATACAGACTTGTTCACTGTGCAAGTAGCCCATGTGTTCCTGTTTCCATAATTGTTCTCTTGTGTCTACAAGACTGGGGAGTTCCACCACTCCTCTTGGGCTATCTGCACAAAAGCTGTTCTACCCTGTATGCACACATGGATTTTTCCTCTCTGAACCCTGTTCACACAGGTTATATACAGATGATCAGGTTTTTAAATACATCAGATAGGGATTGCATACATTAGTTAGGACTGCTCTGATAAGGGTATACCGTGAAGATTGGTAGAGCAGCTTAGTATACATTTTTTGCAAAAAACGTATCAACCAAATACCCTGTTTTTTACATCTTTTACTAGCACTTGCGGATTACTGCAACATTTTTTCAAACTCAGTGTTTTTGGTTTTACTATTCTCTTTTGTGTCTTCAGGTTTCTTGGTGGTGTGTGAACATGATCATACAGACTTGTTCACTGTGCAAGTAGCCCATGTGTTCCTGTTTCCATAATTGTTCTCTTGTGTCTACAAGACTGGGGAGTTCCACCACTCCTCTTGGGCTATCTGCACAAAAGCTGTTCTACCCTGTATGCACACATGGATTTTTCCTCTCTGAACCCTGTTCACACAGGTTATATACAGATGATCAGGTTTTTAAATACATCAGATAGGGATTGCATACATTAGTTAGGACTGCTCTGATAAGGGTATACCGTGAAGATTGGTAGAGCAGCTTAGTATACATTTTTTGCAAAAAATGTATCAACCAAATACCCTGTTTTTTACATCTTTTACTAGCACCTGCGGATTACTGCAACATTTTTTCAAACTGAGTGTTTTTGGTTTTACTATTCTCTTTTGTGTCTTCAGGTTTCTTGGTGGTGTGTGAACATGATCATACAGACTTGTTCACTGTGCAAGTAGCCCATGTGTTCCTGTTTCCATAATTGTTCTCTTGTGTCTACAAGACTGGGGAGTTCCACCACTCCTCTTGGGCTATCTGCACAAAAGCTGTTCTACCCTGTATGCACACATGGATTTTTCCTCTCTGAACCCTGTTCACACAGGTTATATACAGATGATCAGGTTTTTAAATACATCAGATAGGGATTGCATACATTAGTTAGGACTGCTCTGATAAGGGTATACCGTGAAGATTGGTAGAGCAGCTTAGTATACATTTTTTGCAAAAAACGTATCAACCAAATACCCTGTTTTTTACATCTTTTACTAGCACTTGCGGATTACTGCAACATTTTTTCAAACTGAGTGTTTTTGGTTTTACTATTCTCTTTTGTGTCTTCAGGTTTCTTGGTGGTGTGTGAACATGATCATACAGACTTGTTCACTGTGCAAGTAGCCCATGTGTTCCTGTTTCCATAATTGTTCTCTTGTGTCTACAAGACTGGGGAGTTCCACCACTCCTCTTGGGCTATCTGCACAAAAGCTGTTCTACCCTGTATGCACACATGGATTTTTCCTCTCTGAACCCTGTTCACACAGGTTATATACAGATGATCAGGTTTTTAAATACATCAGATAGGGATTGCATACATTAGTTAGGACTGCTCTGATAAGGGTATACCGTGAAGATTGGTAGAGCAGCTTAGTATACATTTTTTGCAAAAAACGTATCAACCAAATACCCTGTTTTTTACATCTTTTACTAGCACTTGCGGATTACTGCAACATTTTTTCAAACTGAGTGTTTTTGGTTTTACTATTCTCTTTTGTGTCTTCAGGTTTCTTGGTGGTGTGTGAACATGATCATACAGACTTGTTCACTGTGCAAGTAGCCCATGTGTTCCTGTTTCCATAATTGTTCTCTTGTGTCTACAAGACTGGGGAGTTCCACCACTCCTCTTGGGCTATCTGCACAAAAGCTGTTCTACCCTGTATGCACACATGGATTTTTCCTCTCTGAACCCTGTTCACACAGGTTATATACAGATGATCAGGTTTTTAAATACATCAGATAGGGATTGCATACATTAGTTAGGACTGCTCTGATAAGGGTATACCGTGAAGATTGGTAGAGCAGCTTAGTATACATTTTTTGCAAAAAACTTATCAACCAAATACCCTGTTTTTTACATCTTTTACTAGCACTTGCGGATTACTGCAACATTTTTTCAAACTGAGTGTTTTTGGTTTTACTATTCTCTTTTGTGTCTTCATATATATATATATATATATATATATATATATATAGACTGTATATATGTTTTCACGAATATTTGAGCCCATGGATCCATTCTATGTCCATTTTGCAAGCCGGCGAGAAAATCTTGCCATACGGATTCCATATGGATTACATACGGAGGATGACATGCGTAAAATACGCTGCCACACCCTGCCTACAGATGACATATGGATCACTGTTTTGGGATAATTTCTGCGTATTACGCCTGTAAAATACAGACCGCATTTCCCTACGCTAAGTGTGATGCCAGCCTAAGAGTGATATGCAGAAAGTGAACATTATTACCATTGTAAAGTAAAAACTGTTAAAATTATGATCTGGACGGTCAAGTGTACAGCGCCACGTAAATGAACTGTAACCATCATGTATACTGTGCCCTTTCAAAGGCACTGCAACCATTGGGAGGTAATTTGCTATCGTGTGATAAAAAAAATAAAATCTTCTGTTCAACCATTACAGTCTGCAATAATTCTTTGAAGAGAACCGGATACAACCACAAACCCATGACAACTCTCTTTTAAAGTTAGAACTCCCACCAACCACAGTTTTTAGAAACCACACAATAAACCCATGTACTTAGTGAAGGTTGTTTCTTTCTTGTAAAATAATTTGCATCATATTGTGCAAATTGTCCTTCATTATCTTGCATTTTATGGTCATCACAGGTTCATGGAATCGATATGGTTAATTTCCAGTCCTGACACTGTCTGAGCTTAGAGGGGAATTGGATTTGTTATCAGCCAGGTGCAGCTCATCCAAGGGCAAGACCCCATTCTCCACCTGAGATAAGAGGCTTCTAGGGAATGGTGTCTAATCCCTCTGTGTGTGACAGACATGGGCCTTATCTACTCCCAGCCAACAGACATTCACATACCTTACCCTGCACTTTCTAACTATATGCACAGATGATGGTGGAAAACAGAGGTTCATTTTAGTTCAGAAGTAGTGCTCTGCAGTGTATTATATAGAATAAAATGCAGAATGGGATATATAGATTTTAGGAATATTAGGCTATATTGGGGTAATATCCTAAAGGTAAACATCAGCCTGTGTCTCTTGGTAGAAATGAAACAGTGCATGGTCTTATAATGATTTGTAGGTTATATTGGTCATTCAGGTGGGTTTATATTTCTGGTGGGTTGAATATAGAACAGAAATGTCATCCCAGAAGATGGTGTTAGTTTAAGGTGTACCCTGAAGCTAATTATCCCAGAGCAAAATATGAAACTGGTCAGGTTCCAGGATCACTATATTGCACCACTGTCTCTTCTAGCTACATTTCTTCACCAGCAATATGACATGGCAGTATGACATCATATTGCCAGGTTGATGACATAATGTCACCAGGTTATTTAAAGAAGACATCAATTTTGAGAAAAATGTGAGAAGTGCTATTAGATGAAATATAAGAATTGTCTAAAAAAAATCAGTTTATTCCTCTCACGGTTAGAGGACACAAGTTTTAGATTCACTGTACCAAAATGAGCTCAAAATCTGTTGAGGTTGGGATGTACCAACTTTGTGAGAGGTAGCTGATTCTACACAACATCTGAATTCCCTGCACTGGCCTTAGAGTGGAGTCATCAGTTCACCTGTTTTATCAAGTTGGTGATCCATTGAATGCACTGGAAAATTGATTAACCTTGTAAATTCTCCCAAACCGATTCACAAACATGGTGAATAATTTCACCAATGCAATTTCTCTGAAATGCAAATCCAGTGAACATTTTCCAGCTGTTTAATGAAGAACTGGAATAATGCTAAATACTGAATATTCCTACTGTTTTGCATGTAAAAAGATGTACTGTGTATTCTGCAGAGTGCCTGAAGGAAAAGAACATAACTGCTTCTAAAGGTTTAATCTGCCAGCAGAAGAACACAGCTGCCTATAAAGGGTTTACCTGAGTCTCCTTCTTCATTCTGTACATAGTCAGCTGCAGTCAATCTTTACAGAGAAGGTTCTAGGATTAACTTGCTGCTCCATAACATAATGTGGAGGGATATGTCTTACATTGCCACACCCATAACGACATTCCTCATAATGTAAGAGACTGCCCTGTGGTTACATTTTATTCTCCCAGTCCCCTCACACACTGTTAGGGCTAGCGGAACGCACCAAATAATGAGACAGATAGAGTATGGTGCGTTCGCAGCCCGGGGTCCACCGTGCAGAGATGGAACCTGCTGCCAAGTAATGACGGACTATATGGCGGTACTCATAAGTATACACACGTGGGTTAAACTTCACCCAGCGTGAAGGAAGCGATCCTGTTGCGTCACAGGACCGCGGTACCGCACATAGAGCGCGAGCAAGTAGTCAGCGAACTCAACCCCAACTAGGATTGAAGTCCGATTAGACCCTTGCTGGCACAACACCGCAACTGGGTGTGTAAGGAAACTCAAAAACAATTTTAAGGCACAAGAGTGCATGCGGTGCCGCACTGACGAACGCCACTAACCACCCAGGCTTGGGTAAGGAAAGCACAGAGGAAGTGCACGGCGCCGTACTGGCGGTCACAGCAACTGGACGCTGTAATGTGTGATTAGTGCTGTAGGCTAAGTCGGGAGCTAGATAGCAACCATACACCTTCCGCGAACAGACATTCAATAGGGTAGGGGTATCCAAGGACGACTCGCACTGACAACATACACACATTAACAATTGTACACTAGCGCATGGCCGTGCGGTCATGCGCAGTTTATATAGTTGCAGCACAGGAAGTGGCCACAGAAACTTTGCCCTTCCAAGACCTGCCAAGAGGACCAATGGAATGTGCTGCAGAGCCTGAGCACATGACCCTCGATCTCCAACGGGAGATCTTGCCCTGGGCATGCTCAGTGTGTGCAGACAAGGACTTAGTCCCAGAGAAGTCCGCTCGCTGCTGACCAGCACTGGCTTTAATGGCAGAAACTGAAGAAGCAGCAGTAACTCTCAGTACAGAGTGAGACTGAGCAAGACGCTGGGACCGACGTCCTTGCTGAGCAGACTCCACTGCGGCTGGATGAGAATGGGAGACCGCAGCGGAGATGGCTCGAGATTCCCCCTGTGCAGAAGCGGGAACTCGAGACGTAACATGCCCCCCCCTCCTTGGGCCTCGCTACGCTCGAAGGCAGCAATGAGCTGTGGGGCCCGAATGTTTTCAGCAGGCTCCCATGACCTGTCCTCTGGGCCATAACCCTTCCAATCCACCAGATAGAGCTTTTTGTCGCGTACCACCTTGCACCCCAAAATAGCGTTCACCTCGTAATCGTCCGTAGACGAACCCGATGTCCCGGCAGATGACTCGGAAAACCGGGACATGTATACGGGTTTCAAGAGGGACACATGAAAGGTGTCGGTGATACCCAAGCGTGGAGGAAGAGCCAAACGGTAGACCACAGGATTAACCCGTTCGAGAACCTTGAAGGGACCCAAGTAGCGAGGAGCAAACTTAGTGGACTCAACTCGCAGCCTGATGTTACGGGCGGAGAGCCACACCAAGTCGCCAGGAGCAAAGGTCGGAGCGGGCCGCCGATGAACATCGGCGGAGGACCTCATTCTCTCCTTGGAGGCCCGAATGGCATCCTGCGTGCGGTCCCAAATGTCCCGTGCCTCCACAGCCCAGTCTGCCACCCTGGAGTCAGCAGAAGACACAGGCATGGGCACAGGAACACGCGAATGCTGGCCGTAATTTAGGAGGAATGGAGTCTGACCGGTGGAGTCGGCTACGGCATTGTTAAGTGCAAACTCTGCCCACGGTAGCAAGGATGCCCAGTCATCCTGCCTGGCAGAAACAAAATGTCGTAAATATGTGACCAAGGTCTGGTTGGCCCTCTCTACCAACCCATTCGTCTCGGGATGATATGCCGAAGAGAGATTTAACTCAATACTGAGTAGACGACAAAGCTCTCTCCAGAATCGAGACGCAAACTGGGGACCCCGGTCACTAACAATTTTGTCTGGCATACCGTGTAGGCGAAAGATATGCTTGACGAACAAGACAGCCAACGCCCGTGCAGAAGGTAGCCGTGGAAGAGGCACCAAGTGCACCATTTTGGAAAAATGGTCGGTGATCACCCAGATAATGGTGCAGTTACGAGACTTGGGTAAGCCCACCACAAAGTCCATCCCGACCATCTCCCAGGGCCTGTCCGCCACCGGCAGAGGATAAAGCAAACCAGCTGGCCGTTGCAGAGGAGTCTTGTTCTTGGCGCAAGAGACACACGCCCGAACATACTCTGCGACATCACGAGCCATATGCGGCCACCAGTATGTCCTCGCCAGTAACTCAGATGTCCTTTTGGTACCAAAATGTCCACCCACCCTGGACGAGTGTGCCCAAGAGAGAACCTCCGGTCGCAAACTGGATGGAACAAAAGTCTAGCCCGGGGGCACAGACTCTAGCGAAACCGGGGCCACAGTTCTCAAGCTCTCGGTGGGGACAATAAGCCGAGGCTCCTCCTCCGCAGATGACACAACGGAGCGAGAGAGAGCGTCGGCCCGAATGTTCTTCTCCCCAGAAAGAAAATGGAGGGTGAAATTAAACCGGGAGAAGAATAAGGACCATCTGGCCTGGCGAGAATTCAACCGCTGGGCTGTCTGCAGGTACACCAAATTTTTATGGTCTGTGAAGACTTGGAAGGGAAAACGTGCTCCCTCCAAGAGATGTCTCCACTCTGAGAAAGCCAACTTCATGGCTAGCAACTCCCTGTCCCCGATGGAATAATTCCTCTCTGCTGGTGAGAAGGTCTTGGAGAAAAGAAGCAAGGATGCTTCCGACCTTGAGCATCCTTTTGGAAGAGGACTGCTCCAGCACCAACAGAAGAGGCATCCACCTCCATGATAAATGGCTTATCAACATCGGGGCGATGTAGGATGGGAGCGCTAGCGAAGTGTGACTTTATAGAGTTAAAGGCCTTGGAGACCTCCTCAGACCACAATTTGGGATTCGCCCCCTTCTTGGTGAGGGCAACCAAGGGAGCTACCAAAGTTGAGAAGTGCGGAATGAACTGGCGATAATAATTAATGAACCCCATAAAGCGCTGCACCGCTTTAAGAGAATGGGGTTCCTGCCAGTCCATCACAGCCTGTAGTTTAGCAGGATCCATAGCCAACCCTGGGCAGAGATGATGTAGCCTAGGAAAGGTAAGGACTCCTGCTCAAACATACACTTCTCCAACTTGGCATAGAGGGAGTTTGCCCGTAGGAGGTCGAAGACTTTGCAAACATCTCTCCGGTGGGAGTCAATATCTGGAGAGTAGATGAGAATATCATCCAGATAGACTACGACCGAGGTGGAAAGCATATCCCGGAAGATATCGTTCACAAAGTCTTGGAAAACGGCTGGGGCATTACAGAGCCCGAAGGGCATCACCAGATATTCATAGTGCCCATCCCTGGTGTTAAAAGCCGTCTTCCATTCGTCCCCCTCACGGATGCGAATCAGGTTGTAAGCACCCCGCAGATCTAGTTTAGTAAATACCCTTGCTCCATGAAGCCTATCGAAGAGCTCAGATATCAAGGGCAAAGGATACTTATTTTTAACGGTGATGGCGTTAAGACCCCTGTAGTCTATGCATGGACGCAATTCCCCATTCTTCTTCTGCACGAAGAAGAACCCTGCCCCAGCAGGTGACACTGACTTCCTAATGAATCATCTTGCCAGATTTTCCTGGATGTACTGTGACATTGCCTCCGTCTCCGGGAGAGATAGCGGATAGACTCGACCCCGGGGAGGCTCAGCACCAGGCTAGAGATCAATAGGACAGTCATAGGGGCGATGGGGTGGAAGGATCTCCGCCGCCTTTTTGGAGAACACGTCTGCATAAGACCAATACTTCTTGGGGAGAGAGGAAAGATCTGCGGGTACCTCTGTAGTAGCAACCTGAACGCACTCCCTCTGACACCTACCCCCACAAGATTCGCCCCATCCCAGGATTCTGCCAGAGGACCACTCGATATGAGGAGAGTGGTACCGTAGCCAAGGTATTCCCAACAGGACCTCATCAATTCCCTCAGGAATGACGAGCAGAGATATAATCTCCTGATGAGATGGCGACATGGACAGAGTAAAAGGGATGGTCTGGTGTGTTATCTGTGAGGGCAGTGTCGACCCATTCACCACTCGTACCGTTACTGGTTGAGCTAGCATGACCAGGGGTATTGCGTGAAGTTGGGCAAAGGCAGAAGACATAAAATTGCCCTCCGCCCCAGAATCCACGCAGAGCTCTACCGAGTGGGAGAATGAGCCTATAGTAATTGTCCCCTTAAAGGACAATTTAGAGGCAAACGTCGCCGTGTCTAGTGTACCTCCACCTACTACCACTAGACGCTGACGTTTCCTCGACCGCTGAGAACATCTGGTGGCTAGATGTCCTGACTGCTGGCAAACATGACAGACCTTGAGTGCACAAGCGGTCCGGGACTTAGATCCCGCTTGTGACACTTCCCTGGCCTCATGTGACTCAGGAACCAGGACCGGAGATTCCAGAGGTTTGGCGAAGGTAGGAGCCAGCCGAAACCTCTGCCTACACTGGGCTCGCTCTAACCTCTGCTCGTTAAAACGGAGGTCAATTCGAGTGGAGACAGTTATTAACTCCTCCAGTGTGGCAGGAATCTCCCTAGTGGCCAGAGCGTCCTTAACGTGGTCAGCCAGGCCCCTCCAAAATATGGGGATAAGAGCTTTCCAGCTCAGAAGCTAAAGTGCGGAATTGGACGGCAAAATGACTGACCAAGGACTCACCCTGAGTTAATGCCAGCAGTTGGAGCGCAGTATCATGGGTGACTTGAGGTCCTAAAAAGACCTGTTTCAGAGTGCTCAGAAACAGCGGAGCACTCTGCACCCCATGATCGCCACGCTCCCACAGCGGCGTAGCCCATTCCAACGCCCGGTCCGACAAGAGAGACACTATAAATCCCACCTTAGCCTGCTCTGTGGGAAAACGTGCAGCCAGGAGCTCGAGGTGAATAGAGCACTGACTCACAAATCCCCTACAAAATTTGCTATCACCAGAAAATTTTTCTGGCAGCGGGAGGCGAGAAAATGTCGGAGCAGGGGTGGCAATGGACAGGGTTGCTGCAGCCACGCTAGCAGCCTGTACAGCAACTGCGGTAACATCCACAGCTGAGGTTGCGCTCTCAAGAGCCGCCAACCTACCCTCCAGCTGCTGGATATACCGCAAGGATTGCTGTTTGTCCGTCATTACTAGCCAGACCCTGGCGCTAGTGTAATGTTAGGGCTAGCGGAACGCACCAAATAATGAGACAGATAGAGTATGGTGCGTTCGCAGCCCGGGGTCCACCGGGCAGAGATGGAACCTGCTGCCAAGTTATGACGGACTATATGGCGGTACTCATAAGTATACACACGTGGGTTAGACTTCACCCAGCGTGAAGGAAGCGATCCTGTTGCGTCACATGATCGCGGTACCGCACATAGAGCGCGAGCAAGTAGTCAGCGAACTCAACCCCAACTAGGATTGAAGTCCGATTAGACCCTTGCTGGCACAACACCGCAACTGGGTGTGTAAGGAAGCCAAATAACAATATTAGGGCACAAGAGTGCATGCGGTGCCGCACTGACGAACGCCACTAACCACCCAGGCTTGGGTAAGGAAAGCACAGAGGAAGTGCACGGCCCCGTACTGGCGGTCACAGCAACTGGACGCTGTAATGTGTGATTTGTGCTGTAGGATAAGTCGGGAGCTAGAAAGCAACCATACACCTTCCGCGAACAGACATTCAATAGGGAAGGGGTATCCAAGGACGACTTGCACTCACAACAAACACACGTATGCAATTGTACACTAGCGCATGGCCATGCGGTCATGCGCAGTTTATATAGTTGCAGCACAGGAAGTGGCCACAGAAACTTTGCCCTTCCAAGACCTGCCAAGAGGACCAATGGAATGTGCTGCAGGGCCTGAGCACATGACCCTCGATCTCCAACGGGAGATCTTGCCCTGGGCATGCTCAGTGTGTGCAGACAAGGACTTAGTCCCAGAGAAGTCTGCTCGCTGCTGACCAGCACTGGCTTTAATGGCAGAAGCTGAAGAAGCAGCAGTAACTCTCGGTACAGAGTGAGGCTGGGAAAGATGTCCCTGCTGAGCAGACTCCACTGCGGCTGGATAAGAATGGGAGACCGCAGCGGAGATGGCTCGAGATTCCCCCTGTGCAGAAGCGGGAACTCGAGACCTAACACACACAATGGTATCTCCAAGCTTAGAAACAGGAAATCTCACACAGCTGTCAAATAGTGAGACAACAAAAAGCCCCATTTTAAGGCAGCTTTTGTATTCATCTCTTAAAGGGCTGGAGCTTTTATCACTAAAATAGTCAGGAAATGAATTAATTTTCTTTAGTATATATTTTATGAGAAAGGTTTATGTATAGTCTTGTTTTACTTTTTGTGTTGTCTCCCAACAGGATATAGGCTCACTTTAAACCTGGCTTAGGAGACAGGATATAACTAGAGATGAGCGAATAGCTTCAGATAAGAGCTTATGCTGCGTGTGTCGCGGCTGTGTGACAGTCACAAGTCTCACAACACGTGCATGGAGAGCCTGTTTGTTGGGCAGACCCTGCATGTGTTGCGGCTGTCTAACAGCCAAGAGACTTGCAGCCGCGGGTACTCGAACATAGTTTTCGAGCCCACTGAAGACACTCTGTTAGCACCTGAGCATGTCGGATAACACCTTAGCCGAGCATGCCGGATATCACCTTAGCCGAGCATGTTCACTCATGAGTCATCACTAATTACAATATTAATCATGGACAGCACACAAATTGTACAATGATGCCATCTGTGTTTTTTCATCATTTTCATGGACACAATGAACTTGTATAGGTAACTTCGATTCTTGATTAGGATAAAAAATGTACATGTTGCCATGATTTCTTTGAGGATAAATGTCCTGCAAAAATAAATGTACATGTGAATTGCACCATATATTATAAAGGATATGCGTTCTATCCATGAAAATCAAAGATATGTAACATGCTCATGAAAAACAGAATGGGGGCTAAAGCAGAGTTTTAAGATTTGGAAGATGCAAAAGTAGTAGTTCCACCTCTGCTCAGGTGTCTGAGAGGGCCATAAGTAGCATCTATATTATAAAGACACATGGGAGCCCAACATAGCATCTCTCATCAAACCCATCCTGAAATATTGACAGAAAAATATCCTTACAAGGGCAGTTGCAGGCTGAAATATTACAAGAGTAGTTGCAGGCTGAAATATATACAAGAGCACAGGCTGAAATATTTTATGGCTGTGCTCAATTCGAACCCATTTAATATCAGATTGACCTATAAGTATGATTCCTGTACGATTGATTTTTTGGACATCTGCTTGAGAGTGGGTTCGGATTTATCTATTGAAACGGATGTATTCCGCAAAATGGCGGTGAACTCTATGGTTCACACTTCATCTGGGCACAGCCAAGCCAGGGTTAGGGCTGTCCCGGTCGGACAGTTCCTCCGGATGAGGCAGATTTGCTCGACTGACCATACTTTTGAACGACAGGCAGACGATTTGAGAGAACGTTTCCAACAAAGGGGATACAGTAAGCGGTGTGTTCGATACGGGTATAATAGGGCCAGGAGGACCCCACAAAAACAATTGCTATATAATAAGAGAAGTAAAAATGTGGTGGATGGATCTATTTGATTTATATCTGAATATAATCATGAGTGGGATAATATCAGAGCCATTTTGATGAAACATTGGCGTATCTTGAGTACAGAACCCTCCCTGGGTTTTTTTCTGGCCGACTGCCCACTGATGGCCCCACGTAGGGCCAGGAATTTGAAAGACTTTTTGGTCAAGAGTCATTATACAGCAACAACCACCAGTTTGTTTGGTTCAACACGACCCATTATGGGATGTCATACCTGTAGCCACTGTCTTGCCTGCGCCAATGTCCTGCTCAGTACCTCCTTTCACTCTGTGGATGGTAAAAGGGAGTTTCAAATAAAAGATTACATTTCTTGCAGTAGCAGGAATGTAATATATTACGCCACCAGTAGTTGCCCATTAATATACGTGGGTTTGACAACTAGGGAATTAAGAGTGAGAGTGAGGGAACATGTGCCGGGTATTGGCGCGGCCAGGACAGTGGAACAGACATCAGAGTTAACAACTATCTCCAAGCACTTTAGGGAGGTTCATAATTGTGACCGGAAGAGCTTTAAGGTAAGGGGGATAGACTTGATCCATATGGGAATAAGAGGAGGAAATATCAAGCAGCTCCTCGCTCAGCGTGAGCTAAAGTGGATAGTCACTTTGGACACAGTTAGACCCAATGGTCTCAATGAGGCCTTGAATTTCGCCCCATTTCTGTAATAAGATTGAGAATTATGGTATCGTGATTTTTTTTTTGAGTTTCTCCTGTTGTTGTTCCTGTTTTTTTCATTATGTTTTATTGTTTTTTAATTTATGGTTATTTGATTTAGAGTCTTCTGTACGAAATTGGACTTGTTGTTCCTCTATCCTACGGTGATTTAATGCTCGAGCAAAATACTTCAAGATATCTCAACAAACTGCATCTGCTATGGACGATTTTTACATCTATATATGTTTAAATATTATGATTATATATGTTACCATTGCGGTTATTGTATCTAGAATATGTGATCATGTCAGTCTTGGGAGTATGAGCTGTGGTGCGCATGCGCCTGCTTGCTTGCCTCCCTGCGCCTCCTGTGTTCGGCCACTGTGCATCTGTAGCCGGCGACTTGGTTGTCATGGCAGCCATGCACCTGCTTGCTCGGCTTCAGATGCTGGCCGTACCGAGGGGTGGCGGGGCGGGTGGCCCCGGCGCATGCGCCGCTTACATACAGCCTCGGAGCTACCCGGTCACATGATGCTCACGTGACTAGGGATTTTTGGGATAAAAGGTCCTGTTTAACAGGAAGTAACACCTCCCCTTGAAAAAGCGAGCAAATTTGCAGCAAAACGTGCGTCGGGGGTAGTGCCCAATTCAGGGATCTCAGTACCAGGTAAGATCTTGCTATGGGTTGTGTCCTGGTGGGGAGTTTTTTTAACGCCAGTTGGCTTTTTACTTATGCTTCTCTAGGGACACTCTATAGATTATCCCTCACTCGGGGCTGTTTGTTAGCCAGAACCTTATTGAAAAAGCCTGATCGGGCGTGATTTTGATAAATGTGTTACCAACGTAGGCTCCACAGCTTGGTCTGTGTGGGGGTTTTTTGGAGGTTACGGATCCTTCATTCATGCATTATTATATGTTAAAATCCTGTGCTGCGGCAATTTTTGCTAGCAGGGATAAGGGTACTGATGTTATCTTTTGGTGTTTTGATTTGGTGTTTTTTAAGTGTGTAAATTTTAATGATTTTTTCTAATAAACTTTGTATAACTCTTTTTTAAAACGCTCCTGTTGTCCTCCTGTGTTGGCATATATTATAAAGGGTATGCGTTCTATCCATGAAAATCAAAGATATATAACATGCTCATGAAAAACAAAATGGGGGGCTAAAGAGGAGTTTTAAGATATGGAAAATGCAAAAGTAGTAGTTCCACCTCTGCTCAGGTGTCTGAGAGGGCCATAAGTACATCTATATTCTAAAGACACATGGGAGCCCAGCATAGCATCTCTCATCAAACCCATCCTGAAATATTGACAGAAAAATATCCTTACAAGGGCAGTTGCAGGCGAGCCTATTTCAGGTCGAAATGTGATCCGACTGTTAGGGCTAGCGGAACGCACCAAATAATAAGATAGGTAGAATAAAGTGCGTTCGCAGCCCGGGGTCCACCGTGCAGAGATGGAACCTGCTGCCAAGTAATGACGGACTATATGGCGGTACAATGTGAATACACACGGGTTAACTTCACCCTGTGTGAAGGAAGCGAACCCTGTTAAGTCACAGGGCCACGGTACCGCACACAAGAGCACAAGCAAGGAGTCTCCGAGCTCAGCCCAAAGACTTGGGATCTGAGTCTGTGAAGACTACTTGCGGTCAACAGCGCAACTTGGGTGTCAGCATAACCAAAATAATAACAAAGGAATGCACGAGAGTGCGTGCGATGCTGCACTGGCGGATGCCACTAACCACCCAGGCTTGGGTCAGGAAAGCGCTGTGAAAGCGCACGGCGCCGCACTGGCAGACACAGCAACTAGACGCTGTATTAGTGTGTAATGTGCTGTTGGATAAGTCGGGCGCTAGATAGCAAACATACACCTTCCGCGAACAGCCATCCAATAGGGAGGGTTATTTAAAGAGCGACTTTCACTCACAACACACACACGTTTACAAATGTACACTAGCGCATGGCCGTGCGGCCATGCGAGCCTTAAATAGCTGCAGCACGTACAGGACCCTTCAAAGAAGGACCAATGGAATTGCTGAAGTACCTGAGCATGTGACCCTAGATCTCCACTGAGAGATCTTGCCCTGGGCATGCTCAGTGTGCAAAGCAGAACTTAGTCCTAATACCTGCAGGACCTTCCGTGCGAAGGACCAATGGAAGTCGCTGCAATACCTGAGCATGTGACCCTAGATCTCCAGTTAGAGATCTTGCCCTGGGCATGCTCATTGTGTGCAAAGTAGGACTTAGCCCCAGAAGCGTCTGCTCGCCGCTGTCCAGCACTGGCTTCAATGGCAGAAGCTGGAAAAGCAGCAGTAACCCAATGCACAGAGTGAGACTGAGCAAGATGCTGGGACCGACGTCTGAGCTGAGCAGCAGACCGCAGCAGAGATGGTTTGAGATTCCCCCTGTGCAGAGGCGGGAACTCGACACCTAACACCGACAAAACATAGAATCGCACTTGGACCAATTTTAGTCAATGGGGCAGTGCACATGGCAGATTCTACTGCATGGCGAGTTTAATCCAATATTCAGATCCTACTGCCATGCAAGCCAACAAGTCCGTGCAAACTATCAGACTGCATGCAGATGACATCTGACTGCAGTCCAGCTTTCACAAACTGACAGAATGGAGAAGATGGAGATTTTTTTTACCTTCTATTAATTGAGTCAAACTGTGATCAGAATGTCATTTACTTAATCAACATGATTCTCTCTGATCAGAGAATATGCGCTCGTCTGCACATACCCTAAGATTAACCAGTTGAATCTAAATGCATCTAATAAAAATCACCTTTAAACTTTGATTATGCAGCTATACATTGCATCGATTTTAATCTTCAAATCAGAATTCCTTCCCATTTCCTATCATTTACCATTTATGTGAGCCAATATCATAAAGTAACAGAAATTAGAAAGGATCTTATTAGACATTATGTACATGGCAATAAGACAGTGTAATTCTGTTGAATTTTGACGTTTCTAGTAAATGTGGAAACATTAGTTGAATAATTGGCTTATTTAGCTATATTCAAGAATACAGGAAGCTTTTTATTTTTTTTCCCTGTAATAATACCCTCACCATGGTAGCTGTATACATACAGTATGCATAGATATTGGGAATATATATTTACGGTAAATGCTAATGGATAGATACTGTGTTATGTGACTATTTTCACAGTACACCAAGGGTCCTTTAAATGCCTGGCAATCTTGCCACAAATATTGAGATCATTATCCTGAAGATGATAATTTTCCAGGCTCTTTAGGCAGAAGTAATTAATTACTGAGCGGCACATCTGCTCCCAACTCCCCAGGTGATACCTAAGCTCACAATAATGGAGAGAAGGGATTCATTAACCTCTTATGAGTAGGATTCTTCTTTAGAATAGAGCAGCTTTTGCATTTTCCTTCTAACATTTTCTCCATTAATCCAGCAGATAAACTTTAGCAGGGCTTGCAAAGGTTAAACCACGGGTTGTGAATATTAAATCCGCATTAGGTTAAGCATGTATGCATTTAAACCACTCATTGGGGAGTTTTCTTTACACAATGACATTCTTCCAGTGGCACAAGGGGATAGAACTTGATCCCATGCAATTCTCAGCGGTCCAGTGTTTCAATTACTAAAATTCATTGTTAAAGTAGGAAGTGATTGTAATGATGGGTTAGCGTAAAAGTGGAGAAATCAACTAGAATTCGATGACATTCCTGTCTTTGTGAGAAGCTAAGTTTTCTAAACCTGTCTGTTTTATCACCCATGTGACCAAATATGCCCATATTCCAAAATATTGCATTTTTCTAGGATTGCAAGTGATTTGCAAACACAAAGCTTGGTAGAAATATTACTGGAATCTCAAAGTCATCTGCACAGCGCTTTTTACATGGTCCTATGCATGATACCCAAGCCCTTCTTCACACTTTGATCCAGACAGATATTTGTTTAGTTGAGGAATATACAGGGTGGGCCATTTATATGGATACACCTGGGTGGGCCATGTATATGGTTACACCTAAATAAAATGGGAATGGTTGGTGATATCAACTTCCTGTTTGTGGCACATTAGTATAATGGAGGGGGAAACTTTTCAAGATGGGTGGTGACCATGGCGGCCATTTTGAGGTCGGCCATTTTTGAATGCAACTTTATAAATGGCCCACCCAGGTGTATCCATATAAATGGCCCTGTACAATAAATTGCCATTAGCATAACTTTTTTGACTGCTTTGGAGATTCTTCTGATCAAAAAGAGGGTTGCATATTGCTTGAAGAAGTTGAACCACTCCCTAATATTTCCTTTGGCAGGCATTCGTGGGTCCCAATTGTGATGTCAAAGTTTATTTACATTACACATCTGCTACAGGTAAATTTGGCAAGGCCCAATCCTGGGCTCAACTTGGTACAGTATGTCCAAGTTGTTAATTATTGTCGATACTGTCCTACGTCCTACTTGTCAGTTAACTGCTCCCGTTTCTCACTTCCGCAGTCTCATAGTTCCATTACCCATTATATAGGACCCATTTGACCTGATTGCCATGGACCTTCTAGGGCCCCTGGTTAAGTCCGTCTGAGGCCACAATACATCTTGGTGGTGGTAGACTATGCAACACAGTGCCCAGAGGTGTTATCACTGAGGAACTCCTCAGCGAGGAGTATAGCCCGAGAGCTAGTCCATATTTTCTCCTGGATGGGCCTGTCAAGGAAGATTCTGATGGACCAAGTTACACCATTCATGTCCAAGATAATGAGAGAGGTATGTAAGGCCCTCCAGATGTTCCAATATGTGTACCATCCACATACGAATGGCCTTGTGGAGAAGTTCAACAAGAACTTAAATCTATGCTTAAGAAGATCTTGTCAAAGGAAGGCCAGGACTGGGATTGCCTATTACCGTACCTACTATTCTCCCTTACAGTCCTCTACGGGGTTCTCACCATTTGAGCTGCTATACGGACAGCACCCTTGGGGACTTCTGTACATTGCAAAGTAGACCTGGGAAGCAGAGGTAACATCCTACCGAAGTGTCATTGAACATGTGGTCCAGATTATGAGCCAAGCACAAGAGGCCCAGGCAAGGGTCTACAATTGGTCAGTGAGACTGATACAATTTAGCCCTAGAAACCGGGTGTTGTTGATCCCCACAGTGGACAGTAAGTTCCTGGCCAAATGGCAAGGGTCTTACGAAGTGGTTGAAAAATTGAGTGATGTCAATTAGAAGGTCCACTAACCAGGGAGAACAAAGCTGTACCAGGTGTACCACATTAACCTGGTCAAACCATGGCGAGACAGGGAACCAGTGGAAGCTCTGTGCCAGGGGGCCAATACTGAAGCCAGGGTGGAGGATGCCACTGTGGCAGAGACACAGTCATTGACCCAGAAGCAACAGTGCCAAGAGCAGCTTCAGTAGAACTGGGACCTATTTTTGGAGCTGCCAGGTTGTACGCAGGTTGTGAAGCATGAAATCCTGACAAATCGCATGTGAGGGTGAACCAAAAACTATATTGGATTTCTGAAGCACGTCACAAGATGATCTCCAAGGAGGTGAGGAGAATGTTGATCCTGGGCATCATGGATGAGTCAAAGAGCGGTTGGTCCAACCCAACTGTCCTTGTGCCAAAGTCAGATGGAAAATGGTGTTTCTGTAATGACTACAGGAAGCTGAACGAGGTGTTGAAGTTCAACACATATCCAATGCCCTGGGTCAACGAGCTTATTGAGAGGCTAGGGTGAGTCAGATATATCACCACCCTTGACCTAACAAAAGGATATTGGCAAATTCTCCTGTCCCCAAGCGCCAAGGAGAAGGTGGCCTTCTCTAAACCTGATGGGTTCTTTCAATAAACCAGGATACCGTTCAGTCTGCAAGGAGCCCCAGCTACTTTCCAGAGAGCCATGGACTGGATCCTAGCTTCTCACAAAAGTACGTCGCAGCTTATCTGGATAATCGTGATCTTCAGCTCGATTGGGGTAGTCACCTGCAGAAGGTCCAGGCAGTACTGGAAGCAATGAGGAAAGAAGGGTTTACCATAAACCCAAAAAAGTGCACTATGGGGAAAGAGGAGGCAAAATACTTGGGCTACATTGTTGGGAGGGGCGAAATAAAGCCGCAAATAGAAAAGGTGGAGGCAATCCAAAAGTGGGCACAGCCAGTCTGCAAAAAGCAGGTTAGGGTGTTTCTGGGAATTCTGGGATACTGTTGATGATTTATCCTGAACTTTGCATTGATAGCTGCCTCATGACTGATATTATTAAGGGCACAAAGACATCAATGGCCAAATGGTCCCCTGAAGCAGAGATGTCATTCCAGGAGTTGAAGCTCAACTTATGCAACAGCCAGTCTTGGTCCCACCTAACTTCAGTAAGGAGTTCTTGGTCCAGACGGACACCTCCAAGGCCAATTTGGGAGCAGTGTTGTCCGAGGAAATAAATGGGGGCCAACATCCAGTCCTATACCTGAGTAGGAAACTCACCTTCGGTGAAAAGAACATTGCCATCATAGAGAAGGAGTGCTTGGCCATCAAGTGGGCAATGGAGACCCTGAGATACTATCTATTTTAGGTTGGAAGTTCAGGCTAGAGTCATATCATGTGCCCCTGATGTGGATGAGGAAAAAGAAGGGGAAGAATGCCAGGGCTAGGTAGTTTCTTTAGCTCTAGACTTTAGTTTTCATGTGCAGCACAGGCTCGGGAAGCTACATGGTAACGCAGGTGCCCTGTCTAGACTTCCCTGTTTAGCAAGTGAAGGTGCCAAACCCCTGCTTTTGGGTGGGGGGAATATGACAAAGTCACTGGAAAAGTGCTGGAGGGGAGATGTGTTTTGCTGAGGTTATTGGCTTCAGTGATTTAAAACCCAGAAGTTTTCCTCCAGCATACTAAGTTTTGAGAGGGGTTAATTAGGCATTTTGTAGAAGGGATGGGTTTTTGTGGACAACCATTGAGCGGGTGGGAGGTTGTCTACTTTATCTTAACCCCAGGATGTGGTCTGGGGCTTAACCCCTTTACCCCCAAGGGTGGTTTGCATGTTAATGACCAGGCCAATTATTACAATTCTGACCACTGTCCTTTATGAGGTTATAACTCTGGAATGCTTCAACGGATCAAGGTGATTCTGACATGGTTTTCTCATGACATATTGTACTTCATGATATTGGTAACATTTCTTTGATATGACTTGCGTTTTTATTTGTGAAAAAAATGGAAATTTGAAAATTGTGATAATTTTGCAATTTTCCAACTTTGAATTTTAATGCATTAAATCACAGAGATACAGTATGTCACACAACATACTTAATTAGTAACATTTCCCACATGTCTACTTTACAAAAGCACAATTTTGGAAACAAATTTTTTTGTTAGGAAGTTAAGGGTTAAAAGTTGACCAGCGAATTCTTACTTTTACAACACCATTTTTTTAGGGACCACATCACATTTAAAGTCACATTATGGGGTTTTTATGATAGAAAATACCCAAAACTGACTGACACCATTCTAAAAACTGCACCCCTCAAGGTGCTTAAAACCACATTCAAGAAGTTTATTAACCCTTGGGGTGCTTCACAGGAATTTTTGGAATGTTTTTTAAAAAAATGAACAACTTTTTTTCACAAAAAAATTAATTGAGATCCAATTTGTTTTATTTTACCAAGAGTAACAGGAGAAATTGGACTGCAAAAGTTGTTGTGCAATTTGTCCTGAGTACACTGATACCCCATATATGAGGGTAAACCACTGTTTGGGTGCATGGCAGAGCTCAGAAGGGAAGTGTTACGCCACTGCCGCTTGCCGTGTCCGGTCATACTTACCCGTCCTCGGCGTCCCGGCGCGGTTCCCCTTCTGCAGCGTCTCTCCTCCGGCGCCCGCTTCCGGCTTCTGCTGCTCGTCAGGTGCGTGCGCACGCCAGGTTCAGCTCTGCGCGCGCACTTCTAGATCTCTCTCCTGCACTTCCTGTTCTGTCCTCTCTATCATCCTGGAGGACTCTCACCCGGAGGTAATGCGCAGCGCCCTTACAAATACCGGCCTCTTCCTCAGCCTTGTGCCTGATGGTCATTTGTGCATTCAAGTGCTCTGGGGTGCCTGTGCCTTTGTGCTTTTCCGTGCTCTTTGACTTAGGGTTTCTCTTTGTGTTTTCACAGTGTCCTGCCAGTCTCTGTATCTCCGCAGTTCCTGTCAGTCTCTGTACCTCCGCAGTTCCTGCCTGTCTCTGTATCTCCGCGATATCCTGCCAGTTCCTGTGTTCTTGCTATAACCTGCCAAACTCAGTGTCTTTACAGTGTTCCTGCCAGTCTTTGTGTCTCCGCAGTACCCCGCTGGTTCCTGTGTTTCTGTCGTATTCCTAACAACCTCGGTGTCCCAGCACTCAAGTGTTTTTGCCGTATCCTCACCAGTCCTAGGTCCCAGCCGCTCTCTTCAGCCTAGTGACCTTTCCTTTTCTGTCTTGGTCCTCCATCTTCCGTGGCGATAGTCCCTCACAGGCCTGCCCCTAACTCTCCCTGTATAGGGGGCAGTCCATCAGGTCAGCTCGCCCATGGGGGGTTCGTTGCCTATGGTCTAGAGGGTCCACTTTTGCTCTCTACCTTAAGAAACACCACAGGAAGGAGCGGGTTTGAATTTTCAATGCAAGTGAGATATGATGCCATGTCGCATTTAGAGAGCCCCTAATGCGCCTAAACAGGGGAAACTCCCACAAGTGACACCATTATAGTGCGTCACAGAAGTTTATAATGTAGAGCCGTAAAAATAAAAAATCGTATTTTTTTTCACAAAAATGATCTTTTTGTCCCCAATTTTTCATTTTCCCAAGGGTAACAGGAGAAATTGGATCCCAAAAGTTGTTTTACAATTTGTCCTGAGTACTCTGATACCTATATGTGGGAGTAAACTACCGTTTGGGTGCATGGCAGAGTTCGGAAGGGGAGGAACACCGTTTGACTTTTTCAATGCAGAATTGGCTGGAACCAAGATCAGAAGCCATGTCGTGTTTGGAGAGCCCCTGATGTGCCTAAACAGTAGAAACCCCCCACAAGTGACCCCATTTTGGAAACTAGACTACCCAATGAACTTATCTAGATGTGTGGTGAGCACTTTGAACCCCCAAGTGTTTCACTAAAGTTTATAATGTAGTGCCATGAAAATTAAAAAAAAATTTTTTCCACAAAAATGATATTTTAGCCCGCAATTTTTTATTTTCCCAAGGATATCCGGAGATATTGGACCCCAAAAGTGTTTGTGCAATTTGTCCTGACTACGCTGATACCATATGTGAGGCTGAAGGAAGGAGCGCCATTTTGGAATGCAGACTTTGATGGAAAGGTCTGCGGGCGTCACGTTGCATTTGCAGAGCCTAAACAGTAGAAACTCCCCACAAGTGACCCAATATTGGAAACTATACCCTCCAAGGAACCACATCCCTAACCCCAACACACCCATAATCCCAGCATACCCCTAACCCTAATCCCAACCCTAACCATAACCTTAACCACACCCCTAACCCTGACACTCCCTTAATCCTAATCACATCCATAGTCCCAACCCTAACCCTAATCCCAATCGTAAACGTAATCCAAATTCTAACCCCTACTCTAGCCCCAACCCTAACCCTAACTTTAGCCCCAACCATAACCCTAACTTTAGCCCCAACCCTAATCTTAACCCTAATTGGAAAATGGAAATTAATACATTTTTTAAATTTTGTTTTTCCTTAACTAAGGAGGTAATAAAGGGGGTTTGATTTACTATTTATAGCGGGTTTTAATAGCGGCTTTTTTCTGTTTGGCAGCTGTCACACACTAAAAGACGCTTTTTGTCGCAAAAAATAGTTTTCGCATCACCATATTTCGAGAGCTATAATTTTTCAATATTTTGGCCCACAGAGTCATTTAAGGTCTTGTTTTTTTCAGGATGAGTTGACGTTTTTATTGGTATCATTTTCGGGCACATGAAATTATTTGAACGCTTTTCATTCCGATTTTTGAGAGACAGAATGAACAAAGACAAGCAATTCATGAATTTCTTTTGGGGGACATTTATACCGTTTCGTGTGTGGTAAAATTGATAAAGCAGTTTTATTCTTCATGTCAGTATGATGACAGTGATACCTCATCTTTTTTTTGGCACTTTTATAAAATAAAAACTATTTTATATAGAAAATAATTATTTTTGCATCGCTTTATTCTGAGAGCTATAACTTTTTTATTTTCCAGTGATGGAGCTATATGGCAGCTTGTTTTTTGTGGAACAAGTTGATGTTTTCAGCAGTATCACTTTTATTTATATCCATCTTTTTGATTGCGTGTTATTCCACTTTTTGTTCGATGGTATGATAAAGCATTGCTTTTTTTTCCTATTTTTTTTTTAATGGTGTTCACTAAAGGGGTTAATGAGTGGGACAGTTTTATAGGTCGGGTCGTTACGGACGCAAATATATATGTGTACTTTTATTTTTTAGATTTTTTTAATTCAAATATTTATTTATTAAAAGAATATATATTGATTTTTTTATTTTTTTTATTTTTTTAAATAATTTTACAATTATTAAAAAAAAATTCTACATTTATTCTAAGGCTGGGTTCACATTGCGTTATGGTGGTACGTTAAATGGACTACGTTACACCATGGCATAACGCAGTGTAACGTAGTCCGTTAATGCCGCCATTGAAAGCAATGTCGGATGCATAGCTAGCGCACGCCCACAATGGACGTGCACTAGGGATGTGCCGTAATTGAGTGACGGACACTGAGATGCGGGCTGCAGCGTTTGCGGGTCCGTCACTGCTAGTGCAGATAGAGCTAGCAGATGCTCTATCTGCGCTAGCGCGATGTTAACGTCGGCACTTGCTTTACAGCAGCCTGTTAGCGTATGTGCTGAACGGGCTGCTGCTAACGCAGTGTGAACCCGGCCTAACTTTTACAGTTTGTTCCACTATGGGACAATCATTTTTTGCAGGCTGATCGGTTATATGGCATGCAGATCTGTCAGCGCTGCTCTCTGTGCACACTGACCTCAGAGACTTCCTGACATGCACTGCACATGACAGGAAGTCTCTCAGCTCTGGTAACCCGGATGATGTCATGCGGAACCCCGCATCATGCCGCCGGGTCTGCTGGTTCATGTTTGATCGCAGTGTATCTGGGATTAAAGTGCCAGGAGCAGTCCGTGAGAATCAGCTGACTCCCGGCCATGACCAGCCCGGGGAAAGAGCAGCTGATCGCATTGGACGTACTATTCTGTCCATGAGAATTAAGTCCCAGGTCACATGGACGGAATAGTACGTCCAGTGCCAGAAAGGGGTTAAATATTCATTGTTTTTGGATACAGAAACCCCAGGAAAGTGCTTGTGTTGGTGCTAATCTGAACCATGTGGTTTTGTTAAACCCTGAGCAGGATGAATCCCTGCAGACGTATGGACTGTGCGATACCATTTTGTTTTGTTTTCCTGTTTTGCACAAAGGGCCGTGTTTATTTTGCTTCACAATGGTTTATGCCGCAAGTAACTAATTAACTAGTGATTTAAAGAGACAGTGTTAGGCTGCCGTCACACTAGCAGTATTTGGTCAGAATTTTACATCAGTATTTGTAAGCCAAAACCAGGAGTGGGTGATAAATACAGAAGTGGTGCATATGTTTCTATTATACTTTTCCTCTATTTGTTCCACTCCTGGTTTTGGCTTACAGATAATCAGGAAAAATACTGACCAAATACTGCTAGTGTGACGGCAGCCTTAGGCTAGGTTCACATTGATTAATGGGTTAATGCTAACGGACTGCGTTGCACTGCGAAATTGTCGCAATTAACGCCATGCAACGGGTCCATTAGCGCACCCATTGACAGCAATGAGATTTTTATCTGTAGCGCATCGCTAGCGCATGCCAATTTCAGCATGCGCTAGCGATGTGCCATCATTTTGTGCGTCCGAGGTCCGTTCCTCTGCGCTAGCGGGATCGGCAAATGCGATCCCTATAAAGACATTGCGTTCGCGCAAAAACGGATTGCCCTAACGCAATGTGAACCTAGCCTTACTGTTTCTCCCTCCATGTACTGCTGAGTGAGCTGATCCACCACAGTGTGTTTTAATAATTTCTAAATAATGTACATCCAACATCTGGCAACAGTATTTTTGCCACAAACAACGCATAAAAAGTTTCAGGAAAAACAACACAAAAACAAAGCATTTTTGCTCAAACACACTTCCATTTCCACACTTGTCAATCCATTCTAAGGACCCTTTTACACACCAGTTGGCTCGACGGATCGACGGATCCATTGCAGATTGTGAAAAAACTGACGGATTAGTTTTTTCGACGGATACGACTAGAGCATCTGGCTAATTGGATCAGAGCATGCTAAGTTAAAAAAAATGGAATCCGTCGCCAGATTCTGTCATTTGACGGATCTGCGCCCATAGGCTTCCATTTGAGCAAACGACGGACGGTGACAGATCCATCACAACGTTACTTTGTCCGTTGTCTCGGCCACTGGACAAACAATTTTTGATTTATCTGGCAAATGACGGATGAAGCGTGAGGCCATCCATTGCAATCCGTCGCCAGATCCATTTCTATTTAAATCCGAAGGATTGCGACTGATATAAAAAAAACTGAAGTGTGAAAGGGGCCTGAGGCTGATGTAGGAAATTCCACTGTTTTCTCTGTCCTTTGGCACCGTGTGAATATTGCGCTGGCTTCAGACTGATGCATGTGTAAATTATTGAGCTTTCTTTGTTATTTGTTTTTTTTCCCTTCTACTATCAGTGTGACTTGTAGCAGTAAGTATAAGGAAAGCATATTAGCAATTTACAGGATTCTGCTTCTTATCTATGTATCCCATACACAGTATAACAGCGCAGTGATATTACTTGCTCTAATTAATTCTTAGAATAGCCTCATGTTTCTAGGTAACTGGTTCCATATGCCATCAACACTTTGTATAATTTGCACTATTTCTCCCAAGACACCCTGTTAAATCTGTTACTAATACTCTATGTCGTGTATAGTGCATAAATAGTAGGTCCAGTTCCCAAATATAAAAAAACACATCCTCTTGTTCACCAGGTGTTAACTCCTTAAACATTAACCCTTTGATCAACATAAATTTCTTTGCTGCACTGCATAAGGCCAGACTCACACTTCCAGATATTTCCGGTAGGGCTCATACTCACTTGCGTGAAATACGGCCGAGTCTCACATGGTAACACCCGGCTCTGCTGCCGGCACTCCAGAGCAGAGTGTGTGGCCACATAGCAATCCATGGAGCTGCACGCCCTACTCCCAAGTGCCGGCGGCAGAGCCGGGTGTTACCATGCGAGACTCGGCCATATTTCACGCAAGTGAGTATGAGCCCTTACCGGAAGAAACGGTCCCAGAGCTATCCATGTGTCCGTGTGTGCACGTAGGCCATCCGTGTGTCATCCATGTGCTCTTCGTGTGTCCGTGTTTATCATCCATGTGCTGTATGTGTGCCGCCCATGTGTCCGTGTCCGTGTATTGAAACAATTTGTTTCAATTTTAACCCTATGACTTTAAAAAAAGCACACAGACAGCACACTGACGGCATCTGTGAGCGGTACGTGTTTACACGCACCCATTGATATTAATGGGTCCGTGTGACTCCTGCGCTCCCACGAACACTGATATGTCTCCGTGTTTTGCACACGGTCACACGGTCCGTGAAAATACGCTGACATCTGCAGAGACACATTTATTTTAATGAGTCTACATCTGTCAGTGTCTCCTGCACGTGAGGAAATGTACCGGAGCCACTGACATGTGAAACCAGCCTAAGGGCAGTCCCACACGTTCAGATAATTCCGGTACCGGAAAAATCGGTACCGGAATTATCCGTGTCCACGTGCCTGTGCGTTTCTGTGGCACATCAGTGTGCCACATGTGCGGCACACGTGTGCCGCCCGTGTGCCCACTGGGTACCACACGCACCGTGCTGTAGACAGCGCTAAAGTTTAGCGCTGTCCCCTGCATCTGGTGCTGAAGCCGCGATTCCTGTCCTGGCCGCACCTTCTACTGTATGAGCAGACACGTGGGGCCGCCGATTAAAGTCATAAATATGCGGCTCCACCTCCCACAGGGGTGGAGCCGCATATTCATCACTGTAAATGAGCAGCCCCACGTGACCGCTCATACAGTAGAAGGTGCGGCCAGGACAGGAAGCAGCGCCAGCCAGCGAGGGAGCCAGGTGAGTATTTTAAGAACAGCGGGCGGGCGCACAGGGGGGGGGAGGGGGTTTGGGGACATGGACCTTTATTTTAAACACGAGAAACAAAAAAAATGGATTTATCATATCTTCTTTACAGCAAACGCTGCTGCAGAGAAGATATGAATCGCGACTTCAGCACCAGTGGGGGGGACAGCACTTACTGTAGCGCTGTCTCCTGACTTTAATGGGTCCATGTAATCCGTGCGCTCCCACGAACACTGACATGTCTCTGTGTTTGGCACACGGAGACACGGTCCACAAAAAAACAATGACATCTGCACAGATGCATTGATTTGAATGTGTCTACGTGTGTCAGTGGCTCCGGTACGTGAGGAAACTGTCACCTCACGTACCGGAGCCACTGACATGTGAAACCGACCTAAAGTGGTAAAAGCACCCTGTAAGATTTGGTAGGTAGCTATTATGTGTGTCTTATTTATAAAGAAGAATTCTATTAATTCTGCACACTGTTAGGCCTGTCCCACACGTCCAGATAATTCCGGTACCGGAAAAATCGGTACCGGAATTATCCGTGTCCGTGTGTCCATGTGCTCACGTGGCACATCAGTGTGGCACATCAGTGTGGCACACGTGCGGCAGCCAACTGGGTACCACATGGACCGTGCAGGAGACAGCGCTACAAGTTAGCGCTGTCCCCTGCTTTGGGTGCTGAAGCCCCATTCATTTTTTCTCTCCAGCAGCGTTCGCTGGAGCGAAGGAATGAAAAATCTTTTTCTTTTTTGCGGTGTAAATAAAGTTCCCTGTTCCCACCCCTTCCCATAGGGGTGGAGCCGCATATTCATCACTGTAATAAGCG
The DNA here is from genome assembly GCF_032444005.1 of Ranitomeya imitator. Classification (NCBI taxonomy): domain Eukaryota; kingdom Metazoa; phylum Chordata; class Amphibia; order Anura; family Dendrobatidae; genus Ranitomeya; species Ranitomeya imitator. The sequence goes on from NC_091283.1 coordinate 590,230,004, forward strand.
GTACCACCTGACCGCTCATACAGGAAGAGCTGCGACGCTGAGAGGAAGCATCGAGGGAGCTAGGTGAGTATTTTCTTTCCATCGGGTGGGCGCACAGGGGGTGGGAGGGGGTGCATTACAGGGAACTTTATTTACACTGCAAAAAAAAAATTTTTTCATTACACTGCTGGAGAGAAGAAATGAATGGGGCTTCAGCACCACAAGCTGGGGGGACAGCGCTTTACTGTAGTGCTGTCTCCTGTACGGCACACGGACTGCACACGGACAGTATCCGTGTGTGGTACATGTTTTACACAGACCCATTGACTTTAATGGGTCCGTGTGATCCGTGCGCTCCCAAGAACACTGACTTGTCTCCGTGTTTTTCAAACGGACACACGGTCCGTGAAAACAATCTGACATGTGCAGAGACACATTAATTTTAATGTGTCTACGTGAGTCAGTGTCTTCGGTACGTGTGGTGACAGTTTCCTCACATACCGGAGACACTGACACACATAGACACATTAAAATAAATGTGTCTCTGCAGATGTCAGCGTGTTTTCACGGACCGTGTGTCCGTGTGCAAAACACGGAGACATGTCATTGTTCATGGGAGCGCACGGATCACACGGACCCATTAAAGTCAATGGGTGCGTGTAAGATAGTAACATAGTAACATAGTTATTAAGGTTGAAGGAAGACTTTAAGTCCATCTAGTTCAGCCCATAGCCTAACCTAACATGCCCTAACATGTTGATCCAGAGGAAGGCAAAAAAAAACCATGTGGCAAATAGTAAGCTCCACTTTGGGGAAAAAAATTCCTTCCCGACTCCACATGCGGCAATCAGACTAGTTCCATGGATCAACGCCCTATCAAGGAATCTAGTATATATAACCTGTAACATTATATTTTTCAAGAAAGGTATCCAATCGCCTCTTAAATTTAAGTAATGAGTCACTCATTACAACATCATATGGCAGAGAGTTCCATAGTCTCACTGCTCTTACAGTAAAGAATCCGTGTCTGTTATTATGCTTAAACCTTCTTTCCTCCAGAAGTAGAGGATGCCCCCTTGTCCCTGTCTCAGGTCTATGATAAAAAAGATCATCAGAAAGGTCTTTGTACTGTCCCCTCATATATTTACACATTAAAATAAGATCACCCCTTAGTCTTCGTTTTTCCAAGCTAAATAACCCCAAGTGTAATATACTATCTTGGTATTGCAGACCCCCCAGTCCTCTAATAACCTTGGTCGCTCTTCTCTGCACCCGCTCTAGTTCAGCTATGTCTTTCTTATACACCGGAGACCAGAACTGTGCACAGTATTCTAAGTGTGGTCAAACTAGTGACTTGTATAGAGGTAAAATTATGTTCTCCTCATGAGCATCTATGCCTCTTTTAATGCATCCCATTATTTTATTTGCCTTTGTAGCAGCTGCCTGAGACTGGCCACTGAATATGAGTTTTTCATCCAGCCATACACCCAGGTCTTTTTCATTGACGGTTTTGCCCAGAGTTTTAGAATTAAGCACATAATTATACATCTTATTACTTCTACCCAAGTGCATGACCTTACATTTATCCTCATTAAAGCTCATTTGCCATTTATCAGCCCAAGCTTCTAGTTTACATAAATCATCCTGTAATATAAAATTGTCCTCCTCTGTATTGATTACCCTGCAGAGTTTAATGTCATCTGCAAATATTGAAATTCTGCTCTGAATTCCCCCTACAAGGTCATTAATAAATATGTTAAAAAGAAGAGGGCCCAATACTGACTCGTGTGGTACCCCACTGCTAACCGCGACCCAGTCTGAGAGTGCGCCATTAATAACCACCCTTTGTTTCCTATCCCTGAGCCAGCTCTTAACCCACTTACACATATTTTACCCTATCCCCATTATTCTCATTTTATGTATCAACCTTTTGTGTGGCACCGTATCAAAGGCTTTCGAAAAGTCCATATACACTACGTCCACTGGGTTCCCTTGGTCCAGTCCGGAACTTAATTCTTCATAGAAGCTGATCAGATTAGTCTGACAGGAACGGTCCCTAGTAAACCCGTGCTGATACTGGGTCATGAGGTTATTCCTCTTCAGATACTCCAGTATAGCATCCCTTAGAATGCCCTCCAGGATTTTATCCACAGTAGAGGTTAAGCTTACTGGCCTATAATTACAGAGTTCAGTTTTTGTCCCCTTTTTGAATATTGGCACCACATTTGCTATACGCCAGTCCTGTGGTACAGACCCTGTTATTATGGAGTCTTTAAAGATTAAAAATAATGGTCTATCAATGACTGTACTTAATTCCTGCAGCACTCGGGCGTGTATCCCATCCGGGCCCGGAGATTTGTCAATTTTAGTGATTTTTAGACGCTGCCGTACTTCCTGCTGGGTTAAGCAGGTGACATTTAATGGGGAATTTTTATCACTAGTCATTTTGTCTGCCATGGGATTTTCTTGTGTAAATACTGATGAAAAAAAGTCATTTAGCATATTGGCTTTTTCCTCATCCTCATCCACCATTTCACCCAGACTATTTTTAAGGGGGCCAACACTATCATTTTTTAGTTTCTTACTATTTATTTAGTTAAAGAATATTTTAGGATTATTATTTTCTTATATTTCTATTTTGCTGTTCAGTGTCTTCTAGACCCCCTTTAGATCCAATAGTTCTAGGACCCCCCACCAGCTGCCAAATTATATCAGATAAATGAATTCAGCCTTCATCATTCCCCAAAGCTGTATATTCCCACAGGGCAAAGGCTTTGGCTAGAATTATTAAAACAAATTATCATCATCAAAAAAATGTTATCTATATGAGTTTTACAGGCACAGGCCTTTCTGTAGCACAGCAGAGTTTAGCTCTGCTTGTGACACAGGCAATGCTCCTTAATTGGGCATCTGAAGCATGGGAGAGATCTTTGAATTGCTTTTATGGGCTGCTTTCCCTGTCATTGATCATCTAGAGCAGAGGTGTCAAACTGCATTCCTCAAGGGCCACAAACAGGTCATGTTTTCAGGATTTCCTTGTACTGCACAGGTGATAATTTAATCACCTACACACATAATGATTGCAGCACCTTGTGCAATGCTAAGGAAATCCTGAAAACATGACCTGTTTGCGGCCCTTGAGGAATGCAGTTTGACACCTCTGATCTAGAGGATGCTCGCCTTCCTAGTTTTGTTTTCTTCTTATTTAATTAGCGAATAATAGAGACAACTTTCCTACTGCTCAGAGGCTTGATTAAATGCTCTCAGATTAAGTTAAAAATAAAACATGCAAGCATTAAGAAAAATATCTCAATAGTTCCTTCATTAATGTCCTTCTTTTCCCTGATCCTATTTTGACTCAGATTAGAATTTTTAGCTGAGAAATATATACAGTGGGGCAAAAAAGTATTTAGTCAGTCAGCAATAGTGCAAGTTCCACCACTTAAAAAGATGAGAGGCGTCTGTAATTTACATCATAGGTAGACCTCAACTATGGGAGACAAACTGAGAAAAAAAAATCCAGAAAATCACATTGTCTGTTTTTTTAACAATTTATTTGCATAATATGGTGGAAAATAAGTATTTGGTCAGAAACAAAATTTCATCTCAATACTTTGTAATATATCCTTTGTTGGCAATGACAGAGGTCAAACGTTTTCTGTAAGTCTTCACAAGGTTGCCACACACTGTTGTTGGTATGTTGGCCCATTCCTCCATGCAGATCTCCTCTAGAGCAGTGATGTTTTTGGCTTTTCGCTTGGCAACACGGACTTTCAACTCCCTCCAAAGGTTTTCTATAGGGTTGAGATCTGGAGACTGGCTAGGCCACTCCAGGACCTTGAAATGCTTCTTACGAAGCCACTCCTTCGTTGCCCTGGCGGTGTGCTTTGGATCATTGTCATGTTGAAAGACCCAGCCACGTTTCATCTTCAATGCCCTTGCTGATGGAAGGAGGTTTGCACTCAAAATCTCACGATACATGGCCCCATTCATTCTTTCATGTACCCGGATCAGTCGTCCTGGCCCCTTTGCAGAGAAACAGCCCCAAAGCATGATGTTTCCATCACCATGCTTTACAGTAGGTATGGTGTTTGATGGATGCAACTCAGTATTCTTTTTCCTCCAAACACGACAAGTTGTGTTTCTACCAAACAGTTCCAGTTTGGTTTCATCAGACCATAGGAAATTCTCCCAAAACTCCTCTGGATCATCCAAATGCCCTCTAGCAAACTTCAGATGGGCCCAGACATGTACTGGCTTAAGCAGTGGGACACGTCTGGCACTGCATGATCTGAGTCCATGGTGGCGTAGTGTGTTACTTATGGTAGGCCTTGTTACATTGGTCCCAGCTCTCTGCAGTTCATTCACTAGGTCCCCCCGCGTGGTTCTGGGATTTTTGCTCACCGTTCTTGTGACCATTCTGACCCCACGGGGTGGGATTTTGCATGGAGCCCCAGATCGAGGGAGATTATCAGTGGTCTTGTATGTCTTCCATTTTCTAATTATTGCTCCCACTGTTGATTTCTTCACTCCAAGCTGGTTGGCTATTGCAGATTCAGTCTTCCCAGACTGGTGCAGGGCTACAATTTTGTTTCTGGTGTCCTTTGACAGCTCTTTGGTCTTCACCATAATGGAGTTTGGAGCCAGACTGTTTGAGGGTGTGCACAGGTGTCTTTTTATACTGATAACAAGTTTAAACAGATGCCATTACTACAGGTAATGAGTGGAGGAAAGAGGAGACTCTTAAAGAAGAAGTTACAGGTCTGTGAGAGCCAGAAATCTTGATTGTTTGTTTCTGACCAAATACTTATTTTCCACCATAATATGCAAATAAATTGTTAAAAAAACAGAAAATGTGATTTTCTGGATTTTTTTTTCTCAGTTTGTCTCTCATAGTTGAGGTCTAGCTATGATGTAAATTACAGACGCCTCTCATCTTTTTAAGTGGTGGAACTTGCACTATTGCTGACTGACTAAATACTTTTTTGCCCCACTGTAGATATTTTTACTGTGTGCCATATTTGTCCTCACTGTCCGTTGTGTGGGGGGACAGACATTTCATTGCAGCAGGAGCCCCTGTGCTGTACCCAGTTTACAGAAAGACAAAGGATTGATAAGCCACTCCCGATTGTCCAAAGTACATGGATTCAGTAAAGCTGCTAGTCATAGTTGGAACTGATCAGCATAAATTAACCATTTTGTTCTCTGCAGGATCTCTATAGGACCGACGGTTTTAGGATTGCGCAGAAAATGCTACAGCCCAGAAAACTATGAAGGCGACTATGTTCCTTGTTTAATAAAAATTTTCATCTTTAGGTATAGTGTTCCTTAAAGTGTAAAACATACTCTGCTATCAGAGTTCAAATGTGGGTGCCTTCATTATAATTTCTAGTCAATAAATGTACAAGATTTGTTTTGATATTAACAAGAAACGCTGTAATGCAGTTTATAGTTTTAGTGGAAAAAGAAATTACAGTATATACTCGAGTAAAAGGACCCGAGTATAAGCCGACCCCTAATTTTGCCACAAAAAACTGGGAAAACGTATTGACTCGAGTATAAGTCTAGGGTAGGAAATGCAGCAGCTACCGGTGAATTTCAAAAATAAAAATAGATGCTCCATACATTTCATTATGGCCCCATAGATGCTCCATATAAAGCAGTGACACATATAATGCTCTGCACCGTTCATTATGGCCCCATAGATGTTCCATAGAAAGCTGTGCCACATAGAATGCTCTGCACCGTTCATTATTGCCCCATAGATGCTCCATATAAAGCTGTGCCATATAGAATGCTCTGCACCGTTCATTATGGCCTCATAGATGCTCCATATAAAGCTGTGCCATATATGCTCTGCACCGTTCATTATGGCCCCATAGATGCTCCATATAAAGCTGTGCCATATAGACTGCCCTGCACCGTTCATTATGGCCCCATAGATGCTCCATATAAAGCTGTGCCATATAGAATGCTCTGCACCGTTCATTATTGCCCCATAGATGCTCCATATAAAGCTGTGCCATATAGAATGCTCTGCACCGTTCATTATGGCCTCATAGATGCTCCATATAAAGCTGTGCCATATAGAATGCTCTGCACTAGGGTTGAGCGACCTTGACCTTTTTAGAGTCGAGTCGTGTTTCGCGAAACCCGACTATCTTAGAAGTCGAGTCGAGTGGAATCGGCCGATTATGGTGAAAAGTCGGGTATTGCCCGAAACACGAAACCCAATGCAAGTCAATGGGGGAGCATAGTCGGCAGTGAGTGGAGGCCAGGAAAACACCTACGCTGCCCATTTTAATGGAAAAAACATCCATTCTTGTTACAGAAGCTTGTCAATCGTAATTTACCTTATAATAATTGGAAGGCATTTGAAATTGGGGGTCATTTGGCTAAAGTTGTGGGGGGTAGGGCTGGTTCAAGTAATTAGTGGGCCCAGTAAATCTGGACCACGTCACGGCAGTGGAGCAGGGAGAGGTAAGTATTTCAACTTTGCAAGTGCTGTGATCCGGAGCAAGCAGGGGGGGCCCACTCGTTGGCATTGGCACTGGCACAGGGCCCCTCAAAGTACAGCGGTGTGTTTGCACGGCGGGGGCGCCTCCCACCGGCAGCAACACTTTTGCGTACTATGAGAGGCCCTGTGCCAGTGACGTCGCCAACTAGTATTCCTCCCCCCACCTGATGAAGGAACCTGCACTTTCATCTGCACCTTCCTCTTTGTCCACGTGTAAGGTGGTATGGTATGCGGGAAGAGGAACCTGACTTTCAGCAGGGTCACAATCTTGCTGTGTAGCGTGCACGGGGAATTTTGCGTTATGGGTCAATGTACCAGCAGACTCATCTATCACTGGCTGGGCAATGGGCAGGATGAGGAGGAAACACAGATATAGGCTCAAAGAATAAAGTTGGCTAAATGCAGTATAAAATTGGTAACACAGGACTAACCAGGGGGCATTGCAGTGGAGGACAACTGGAATGAGAGGCTGACACAGAGAGTAGGCCCAAATCAGTAAGTAGTCGAAATGCAGTTCAAAATTGGCAACCGTAGTAAACAGGCGGCACAGCTTTGTTCAGTGGAGGAGAACAGCAAGGAGTGGCAGACACCGATAGTAGGCCCCAACCCAACTAGTAGACCAAATGCAGTCTAACATTAACAACTACTTAACGAGAGCCTGAAAATGGAATTTCAGGACAGGAAACCAGGAGAACAGCAAGGAGTGGCAGACACCGATAGTAGGCCCCAAACCAACTAGTACGCCAAATGCAGTTGTTCCATTTAACCACAATTTAATGAGAGCCTGAAGATAGAAGTTCAGGAAAGGCAACCTGGAGAACACCTTGGAGTGTAACACACCATCTCTCTACACCCCATACCCAATTTGTAGGCCTAATGCAGTGTAGTTTTCAACAACTACTAAACGAGAGTCGGAAGATCGAAGCAATGTGGACGAAATCTGGGGTACACCTAGGAGTGTAACACACCGTCTCTCTACACCCCATACCCAATTTGTAGGCCTAATGCAGTGTAGTTTTCTACAACTACTAAACGAGAGTCGGAAGACCGAAGCAATGTGGACGAAACCTGGTGAACACCTTGGAGTGGAACACACCATCTCTCTACACCCCATACAAAAATTTGTAGGCCTAATGCAGTGTAGTTTCCAACAACTACTAAACGAGAGCATGAAGATCGAAGCAATGGACAGGAAACCTGGGGAACACCTTGGAGTGGAACACACCATCTCTCTACACCCCATACCCAATTTGTAGGCCTAATGCAGTGTAGTTTCCAACAACTACTAAACGAGAGCATGAAGATCGAAGCAATGGACAGGAAACCTGGGGAACACCTTGGAGTGGAACACACCATCTCTCTACACCCCATACCCAATTTGTAGGCCTAATGCAGCGTAGTTTCCAACAACTACTAAACGAGAGCCAGAAGATCGAAGCTCAGGAAAGGCAACCTGGAGACCACCTTGGAGTGGAACACACCATCTCTCTACACCCCATACCCAATTTGTAGGCCTAATGCAGCATAGTTTCCAACAACTACTAAATGAGAGCATGAAGATCGAAGCAATGCAAAGGAAACCTGGGGAACACCTTGGAGTGGAACACACCATCTCTCTACACCCCATACCCAATTTGTAGGCCTAATGCAGCGTAGTTTAGAACCACTACTAAACGAGAGCCGGAAGATCGAAGCTCAGGAAAGGCAACCTGGAGAACACCTTGGAGTGGAACACACCATCTCTCTACACCCCATACCCAATTTGTAGGCCTAATGCAGCGTAGTGTCCAACAACTACTAAACGAGAGCATGAAGATCGAAGCAATGGAGAGGAAACCTGGGGAACACCTTGGAGTGGAACACACCATCTCTCTACACCCCATACCCAATGTGTAGGCCTAATGCAGTGTAGTTTCCAACAACTATTAAACGAGAGCCGGAAGATCGAAGCTCAGGAAAGGCAACCTGGAGAACCCCTTGGAGTGGAACACACCATCTCTCTACACCCCATACCCAATTTGTAGGCCTAATGCAGTGTAGTTTCCAACAACTACTAAACGAGAGCATGAAGATCGAAGCATTGGCGAGGAAACCTGGGGAACACCTTGGAGTGGAACACACCATCTCTCTACACCCCATACCCAATTTGTAGGCCTCATGCAGCGTAGTTTCCAACAACTACTAAACGAGAGCCGGAAGATCGAAGCTCAGGAAAGGCAACCTGGAGAACACCTTGGAGTGGAACACACCATCTCTCTACACCCCATACCCAATTTGTAGGCCTAATGCAGTGTAGTTTCCAACAACTACTAAACGAGAGCATGAAGATCGAAGCAATGGAGAGGAAACCTGGGGAACACCTTGGAGTGGAACACACCATCTCTCTACACCCCATACCCAATTTGTAGGCCTAATGCAGTGTAGTTTTCTACAACTACTAAACGAGAGTCGGAAGACCGAAGCAATTTGGACGAAACCTGGGGAACACCTTGGAGTGGAACACACCATCTCTCTACACCCCATACCCAATTTGTAGGCCTAATGCAGTGTAGTTTCCAACAACTACTAAACGAGAGCCAGAAGATCGAAGCAATGGAGAGGAAACCTGGGGAACACCTTGGAGTGTAACACACCATCTCTCTACACCCCATACCCAATTTGTAGGCCTAATGCAGTGTAGTTTCCAACAACTACTAAACGAGAGCATTAAGATCGCAGCAATGGCGAGGAAACCTGGGGAACACCTTGGAGTGGAACACACCATCTCTCTACACCCCATACCCAATTTGTAGGCCTAATGCAGTGTAGTTTTCTACAATTACTAAACGAGAGTCGGAAGACCGAAGCAATGTGGACGAAACCTGGGGAACACCTTGGAGTGGAACACACCATCTCTCTACACCCCATACCCAATTTGTAGGCCTAATGCAGTGTAGTTTCCAACAACTACTAAACGAGAGCATGAAGATTGAAGCAATGGAGAGGAAACCTGGGGAACACGTTGGAGTGGAACACACCATCTCTCTACACCCCATACCCAATTTGTAGGCCTAATGCAGTGTAGTTTCCAACAACTACTAAACGAGAGCATGAAGATCGAAGCATTGGCGAGGAAACCTGGGGAACACCTTGGAGTGGAACACACCATCTCTCTACACCCCATACCCAATTTGTAGGCCTAATGCAGCGTAGTTTCCAACAACTACTAAACGAGAGCATGAAGATCGAAGCAATGGAGAGGAAACCTGGGGAACACCTTGGAGTGGAACACACCATCTCTCTACACCCCATACCCAATTTGTAGGCCTAATGCAGTGTAGTTTTCTACAACTACTAAACGAGAGTCGGAAGACCGAAGCAATGTGGACGAAACCTGGGGAACACCTTGGAGTGGAACACACCATCTCTCTACACCCCATACCCAATTTGTAGGCCTAATGCAGTGTAGTTTCCAACAACTACTAAACGAGAGCATGAAGATCGAAGCATTGGCGAGGAAACCTGGGGAACACCTTGGAGTGGAACACACCATCTCTCTACACCCCATACCCAATTTGTAGGCCTAATGCAGCGTAGTTTCCAACAACTACTAAACGAGAGCCGGAAGATCGAAGCTCAGGAAAGGCAACCTGGAAAACACCTTGGAGTGGAACACACCATCTCTCTACACCCCATACCCAATTTGTAGGCCTAATGCAGTGTAGTTTCCAACAACTACTAAACGAGAGGATGAAGATCGAAGCAATGGAGAGGAAACCTGGGGAACACCTTGGAGTGGAACACACCATCTCTCTACACCCCATACCCAATTTGTAGGCCTAATGCAGTGTAGTTTTCTACAACTACTAAATGAGAGTCGGAAGACCGAAGCAATTTGGACGAAACCTGGGGAACACCTTGGAGTGGAACACACCATCTCTCTACACCCCATACCCAATTTGTAGGCCTAATGCAGTGTAGTTTCCAACAACTACTAAACGAGAGCCAGAAGATCGAAGCAATGGAGAGGAAACCTGGGGAACACCTTGGAGTGTAACACACCGTCTCTCTACACCCCATACCCAATTTGTAGGCCTAATGCAGTGTAGTTTCCAACAACTTCTAAACGAGAGCATTAAGATCGCAGCAATGACGAGGAAACCTGGGGAACACCTTGGAGTGGAACACACCATCTCTCTACACCCCATACCCAATTTGTAGGCCTAATGCAGTGTAGTTTTCTACAATTACTAAACGAGAGTCGGAAGACCGAAGCAATGTGGACGAAACCTGGGGAACACCTTGGAGTGGAACACACCATCTCTCTACACCCCATACAAAAATTTGTAGGCCTAATGCAGTGTAGTTTCCAACAACTACTAAACGAGAGCATGAAGATCGAAGCAATGGACAGGAAACCTGGGGAACACCTTGGAGTGGAACACACCATCTCTCTACACCACATATCCAATTTGTAGGCCTAATGCAGTGTAGTTTCCAACAACTACTAAACGAGAGCATGAAGATCGAAGCAATGGACAGGAAACCTGGGGAACACCTTGGAGTGGAACACACCATCTCTCTACACCCCATACCCAATTTGTAGGCCTAATGCAGCGTAGTTTCCAACAACTACTAAACGAGAGCCAGAAGATCGAAGCTCAGGAAAGGCAACCTGGAGACCACCTTGGAGTGGAACACACCATCTCTCTACACCCCATACCCAATTTGTAGGCCTAATGCAGCGTAGTTTCCAACAACTACTAAACGAGAGCATGAAGATCGAAGCAATGGAAAGGAAACCTGGGGAACACCTTGGAGTGGAACACACCATCTCTCTACACCCCATACCCAATTTGTAGGCCTAATGCAGCGTAGTTTAGAACCACTACTAAACGAGAGCCGGAAGATCGAAGCTCAGGAAAGGCAACCTGGAGAACACCTTGGAGTGGAACACACCATCTCTCTACACCCCATACCCAATTTGTAGGCCTAATGCAGCGTAGTTTCCAACAACTACTAAACGAGAGCATGAAGATCGAAGCAATGGAGAGGAAACCTGGGGAACACCTTGGAGTGGAACACACCATCTCTCTACACCCCATACCCAATTTGTAGGCCTAATGCAGTGTAGTTTTCTACAACGACTAAACGAGAGTCGGAAGACCGAAGCAATGTGGACGAAACCTGGGGAACACCTTGGAGTGGAACACACCATCTCTCTACACCCCATACAAAAATTTGTAGGCCTAATGCAGTGTAGTTTCCAACAACTACTAAACGAGAGCATGAAGATCGAAGCAATGGACAGGAAACCTGGGGAACACGTTGGAGTGGAACACACCATCTCTCTACACCCCATACCCAATTTGTAGGCCTAATGCAGTGTAGTTTCCAACAACTACTAAACGAGAGCATGAAGATCGAAGCAATGGACAGGAAACCTGGGGAACACCTTGGAGTGGAACACACCATCTCTCTACACCCCATACCCAATTTGTAGGCTTAATGCAGCGTAGTTTCCAACAACTACTAAACGAGAGCCAGAAGATCGAAGCTCAGGAAAGGCAACCTGGAGACCACCTTGGAGTGGAACACACCATCTCTCTACACCCCATACCCAATTTGTAGGCCTAATGCAGCGTAGTTTCCAACAACTACTAAATGAGAGCATGAAGATCGAAGCAATGCAAAGGAAACCTGGGGAACACCTTGGAGTGGAACACACCATCTCTCTACACCCCATACCCAATTTGTAGGCCTAATGCAGCGTAGTTTAGAACCACTACTAAACGAGAGCCGGAAGATCGAAGCTCAGGAAAGGCAACCTGGAGAACACCTTGGAGTGGAACACACCATCTCTCTGCACCCCATACCCAATTTGTAGGCCTAATGCAGCGTAGTTTCCAACAACTACTAAACGAGAGCATGAAGATCGAAGCAATGGAGAGGAAACCTGGGGAACACCTTGGAGTGGAACACACCATCTCTCTACACCCCATACCCAATTTGTAGGCCTAATGCAGTGTAGTTTCCAACAACTATTAAACGAGAGCCGGAAGATCGAAGCTCAGGAAAGGCAATCTGGAGAACCCCTTGGAGTGGAACACACCATCTCTCTACACCCCATACCCAATTTGTAGGCCTAATGCAGTGTAGTTTCCAACAACTACTAAACGAGAGCATGAAGATCGAAGCATTGGCGAGGAAACCTGGGGAACACCTTGGAGTGGAACACACCATCTCTCTACACCCCATACCCAATTAGTAGGCCTAATGCAGCGTAGTTTCCAACAACTACTAAACGAGAGCCGGAAGATCGAAGCTCAGGAAAGGCAACCTGGAGAACACCTTGGAGTGGAACACACCATCTCTCTACACCCCATACCCAATTTGTAGGCCTAATGCAGTGTAGTTTCCAACAACTACTTAACGAGAGCATGAAGATCGAAGCAATGGAGAGGAAACCTGGGGAACACCTTGGAGTGGAACACACCATCTCTCTACACCCCATACCCAATTTGTAGGCCTAATGCAGTGTAGTTTTCTACAACTACTAAACGAGAGTCGGAAGACCGAAGCAATTTGGACGAAACCTGGGGAACACCTTGGAGTGGAACACACCATCTCTCTACACCCCATACCCAATTTGTAGGCCTAATGCAGTGTAGTTTCCAACAACTACTAAACGAGAGCATGAAGATCGAAGCAATGGAGAGGAAACCTGGGGAACACCTTGGAGTGGAACACACCATCTCTCTACACCCCATACCCAATTTGTAGGCCTAATGCAGTGTAGTTTCCAACAACTACTAAACGAGAGCATGAAGATCGAAGCAATGGAGAGGAAACCTGGGGAACACCTTGGAGTGGAACACACCATCTCTCTACACCCCATACCCAATTTGTAGGCCTAATGCAGTGTAGTTTCCAACAACTACTAAACGAGAGCATGAAGATCGAAGCATTGGCGAGGAAACCTGGGGAACACCTTGGAGTGGAACACACCATCTCTCTACACCCCATACCCAATTTGTAGGCCTAATGCAGCGTAGTTTCCAACAACTACTAAACGAGAGCATGAAGATCGAAGCAATGGAGAGGAAACCTGGGGAACACCTTGGAGTGGAACACACCATCTCTCTACACCTCATACCCAATTTGTAGGCCTAATGCAGTGTAGTTTTCTACAACTACTAAACGAGAGTCGGAAGACCGAAGCAATGTGGACGAAACCTGGGGAACACCTTGGAGTAGAACACACCATCTCTCTACACCCCATACCCAATTTGTAGGCCTAATGCAGTGTAGTTTTCTACAACTACTAAATGAGAGTCAGAAGACCGAAGCAATGTGGACGAAACCTGGGGAACACCTTGGAGTGGAACACACCATCTCTCTACACCCCATACCCAATTTGTAGGCCTAATGCAGTGTAGTTTTCTACAACTACTAAACGAGAGTCGGAAGACCGAAGCAATGTGGACGAAACCTGGGGAACACCTTGGAGTGCAACACACCATCTCTCTACACCCCATACCCAATTTGTAGGCCTAATGCAGTGTAGTTTCCAACAACTACTAAACGAGAGCCGGAAGATCGAAGCTCAGGAAAGGCAACCTGGAGAACACCTTGGAGTGGAACACACCACCTCTCTACACCCCATACCCAATTTGTAGGCCTAATGCAGTGTAGTTTCCAACAATACTAAACGAGAGCATGAAGATCGAAGCAATGGAGAGGAAACCTGGGGAACACCTTGGAGTGGAACACACCATCTCTCTACACCCCATACCCAATTTGTAGGCCTAATGCAGTGTAGTTTCCAACAACTACTAAACGAGAGCATTAAGATCGAAGCAATGGCGAGGAAACCTGGGTCACACCTTGGGGAGGCAGACACCGTTAGTAGGCCCTACCAAAGTTGTACCCCCAATGCAGTTTTAAAATTCCTAGAGGCTGAAAACAAGACTATTGACGCTCAGCTTTTTTCAAAGGAACACAGCTGAATTGAGTGGCGCAGACAGACACAGGTAGTAGGACTTAAATCAAAAATGTGGCTCACTGCAGCTTAAAGTTACAGGGGTACACAAGCAGCAGTGCTCTGGGCAGTGGAGGACAATTTCAATAGTGGACCGCAGACAGACTTTGTACGCCTACTATTAAAAAAAGGATGCTCTATGCAATTAAAAATAGGTTCCAGGGGTCCACGGGCAGCAGTGGTGTGGTCAGTGGACGAGTATTGGAAGGAGGGACCGCAGACAGGCGTAGTAGGCCTAACATAACAAAATTAGGCTGTAGACACTGTAAAATTGGTTCCAGGGGTACACGGGCAGCAGTGGTGTGGTCAGCGGAGGAAAATTGGAATTAGGGACTGCAGACAGACTTTGTAGGCTGTCCCCTGTGGACCATGCATCCAACACATTAACCCAGTGTGCCGTAATGGACACGTAACTTTTTGTGGACATGCCTACTGGTCCATGCGTCTCTTGTCAGGTGCACCTTTCTACTGTGTGATTGCCTGAGTGCTATGACAATGCAGACTTTTTCATGCCGGTGGAGTGCTGGGATGGCTTTTCTCGCAAAAGAAATGTCGACTGGGTAGCTTGAACCGTTGCACAGCGTAGTTCATCTGGACTTTCTAAATATAAAACAAAGAAAAAAAGGAGGCTACATGCACTTTCAGCTGGGTTCCAGGGGTACACGGCCAGCATTGGTCTGGTCAGTGGAGAACTATTGGAAGGAAGGACCGCAGACACGCTTCGAAGGCCTAACATAATAACAGATGGCTGTAGGCAATTTTAAATTGGTTCCAGGGGTACACGGGCAGCAGTGGTGTGGTCAGTGGAGGCCTAGTGGAAGGAGTGACCGCAGACAGGCATCGAAGGCCTAACATAATAACACATGGCTGTAGGCAATTTTAAATTGGTTCCGTGGGTACACGGGCAGCAGTGGTGTGGTCAGTGGAGGCCTAGTGGAAGGAGTGACCGCAGACAGGCATCGAAGGCCTAACATAATAACACATGGCTGTAGGCAATTTTAAATTGGTTCCAGAGGAACACGGGCAGCAGTGGCCTGGTCAGTGTAATAGTAGTAGAAAGAAACGGACCGCAGACAGGCATCGAAGGCTTAAAAAAAAAAATTGGGCTGGCTGTAGGCAATTTTAAATTGGTTCCAGGGGTACACGGGCAGCAGTGGTGTGGTCAGTGGAGGCCTAGTGGAAGGAGTGACCGCAGACAGGCATCGAAGGCCTAACATAATAACATATGGCTGTAGGCAATTTTAAATTTGTTCCGTGGGTACACGGGCAGCAGTGGTGTGGTCAGTGGAGGCCTAGTGGAAGGAGTGACCGCAAACAGGCATCGAAGGCCTAAAATAAAAAAATTGGGCTGGCTGTAGGCAATTTTAAATTGGTTCCAGGGGTACACGGGCAGCAGTGGTGTGGTCAGTGGAGGCCTAGTGGAAGGAGTGACCGCAGACAGGCATCGAAGGCCTAACATATTAACACATGGCTGTAGGCAATTTTAAATTGGTTCCGTGGGTACACGGGCAGCAGTGGTGTGGTCAGTGGAGGCCTAGTGGAAGGAGTGACCGCAGACAGGCATCAAAGGCCTAACATAATAACACATGGCTGTAGGCAATTTTAAATTGGTTCCGTGGGTACACGGGCAGCAGTGGTGTGGTCAGTGGAGGCCTAGTGGAAGGAATGACCGCAAACAGGCATCGAAGGCCTAAAATAAAAAAATTGGGCTGGCTGTAGGCAATTTTAAATTGGTTCCAGGGGTACACGGGCAGCAGTGGTGTGGTCAGTGGAGGCCTAGTGGAAGGAGTGACCGCAGACAGGCATCGAAGGCCTAACATAATAACACATGGCTGTAGGCAATTTTAAATAGGTTCCGTGGGTACATGGGTAGCAGTGGTGTGGTCAGTGGAGGCCTAGTGGAAGGAGTGACCGCAAACAGGCATCGAAGGCCTAAAATAAAAAAATTGGGCTGGCTGTAGGCAATTTTAAATTGGTTCCAGGGGTACACGGGCAGCAGTGGTGTGGTCAGTGGAGGCCTAGTGGAAGGCGTGACCGCAGACAGGCATCGAAGGCCTAACATAATAACACATGGCTGTAGGCAATTTTAAATTGGTTCCGTGGGTACACGGGCAGCAGTGGTGTGGTCAGTGGAGGCCTAGTGGAAGGAGTGACCGCAGACAGGCATCGAAGGCCTAACATAATAACACATGGCTGTAGGCAATTTTAAATTGGTTCCAGGGGAACACGGGCAGCAGTGGCCTGGTCAGTGTAGTAGTAGTAGTAGAAAGAAACGGACCGCAGACAGGCATCGAAGGCCTAAAAAAAAAAATTGGGCTGGCTGTAGGCAATTTTAAATTGGTTCCAGGGGTACACGGGCAGCAGTGGTGTGGTCAGTGGAGGCCTAGTGGAAGGAGGGACCGCAGACAGGCATCGAAGGCCTAACATAATAACAGATGGCTGTAGGCAATTTTAAATTGGTTCCAGGGGTACACGGGCAGCAGTGGTGTGGTCAGTGGAGGCTTAGTGGAAGGAGGGACCGCAGACAGGCTTCGAAGGCCTAACATAACAAAATAGGGCTGTTGGCAATTTAAAATTGGTTCCAGGGGTACACGGGCAGCAGTACAATGGTCAGTGGAGGCCTAGTGGAAGGAGGGACCGCAGACAGGCTTCGAAGGCCTAACATAAAAAATAGGGCTGTTGGCAATTTAAAATTGGTTCCAGTGGTACAAGGGCAGCAGTACAATGGTCAGTGGAGGCCTAGTGGAAGGAGGGACCGCAGACAGGCTTCGAAGGCCTAACATAAAAAAATTGGGCTGTTGGCAATTTAAAATTGGTTCCAGGGGTACACGGGCAGCAGTACAATGGTCAGTGGAGGCCTAGTGGAAGGAGGGACCGCAGACAGGCTTCGAAGGCCTAACATAAAAAAATAGGACTGTTGGCAATTTAAAATTGGTTCCAGGGGTACACGGGCAGCAGTACAATGGTCAGTGGAGGCCTAGTGGAAGGAGGGACCGCAGACAGGCTTCGAAGGCCTAACATAACAAAAATGTCAATACAATGGTATTTTCAGTGCCAGGCATTGAAGGATGTCAGCGCATAGACTAAACATTGGTGGAGCTGTGAGAGATAATTTTGCAAGTGGGAGAGCACTGTTTGAGCTGGGGGGGGGGGGACTGTCTTGTGGCCGGCGGTACAGGCCCAGGGCCCCTCATATTACAACGGTGTGTCTGACGTTGGGTGCGCACCACCACCGCCAGAGACACTTTATTGTACTATGAGGGACCCAGTGGCAGTGCCGTCGACCAAAAGCGGGCACACCCACCTCTTCAGACAAACAGCACTCTCATGGGTGCTGGCGCCAAGTGGCGATACCACGGCCCCGTGTGGGGAGTTTGGCCATTTAGTGAGGTGTAAACATGTCGTATGCTGGACAATCAGGTGCAGAAAATTACGAGATTGGAAAAGTCATTCAGAATAGTCCACAGGCAAGACCTTTTCATAGGAAAGCTAGGTGTCAGCCGGGCAAGGTGGGGCAAAAGATTTCGAAATCCAGTTGTGGTTCATTTTAATGAAGGTTAGATCATCTACATTTTGGGTAGCCAGACGAGTCCTTTTTTCTGTTAGTATTGAACCTGCAGCACTGAATACTCTTTCTGATAGGACACTAGCTGCCGGGCAAGCAAGCTCCTGCAATGCATATTCTGCCAATTCTGGCCAGGTGTCTAATTTGGATGCCCAGTAATCAAATGGGAATGACGGTTGAGGGAGAACGTCGATAAGGGATGAAAAATAGTTTGTAACCATACTGGACAAATGTTGTCTCCTGTCACTTTGAATTGATGCTGCAGTACCTGTCCTGTCTGCGGTCATAGCAAAATCACTCCACAACCTGGTCAGAAAACCCCTCTGGCCAACGCCACTTCTGATTTCTGCCCCTCTAACACCTCTGGTCTGCTGGCCCCTGCAGCTCGTGTGAGAACGATCACGGGTGCTGTGTGCAGGGAATGCCAGAAGCAAACGGTCAACAAGAGTTGATTGTTTGGTTGCTAATATTATTTCCAAGTTGTCATGTGGCATTATATTTTGCAATTTGCCTTTATAGCGAGGATCAAGGAGGCAGGCCAACCAGTAATCGTCATCGTTCATCATTTTAGTAATGCGTGTGTCCCTTTTGAGGATACGTAAGGCATAATACGCCATGTGGGCCAAAGTTCCAGTTCTCAAATCTGCGGTTGTGCTTGGTTGAGGGGCAGTTTCAGGCAAATCCACGTCACTTGTGTCCCTCCAAAAACCAGAACCCGGCCTTGCCGCGCCAACAATTTCCAGTGGCCCCGGAAAAGCTTCCTCATTAAAAATATAATCATCCCCATCATCCTCCTCGTCCTCCTCCTCCTCTT
Organism: Ranitomeya imitator; assembly: GCF_032444005.1. Classification (NCBI taxonomy): domain Eukaryota; kingdom Metazoa; phylum Chordata; class Amphibia; order Anura; family Dendrobatidae; genus Ranitomeya; species Ranitomeya imitator. The sequence continues at coordinate 590,248,899 of NC_091283.1, forward strand.
CACCCGCTACCTCGTCCTGTACACTGCCCTGGCCAGACAATGGCTGACTGTCATCAAGGCTTTCCTCTTCCTCAGCTGCAGACGCCTGATCCTTTATGTGCGTCAAACTTTGCATCAGCAGATGCATTAGGGTAATGCTCATGCTTATTATGGCATTGTCTGCACTAACCAGCCGTGTGCATTCCTCAAAACACTGAAGGACTTGACACATGTCTTGAATCTTCGACCACTGCACACCTGACAACTCCATGTCTGCCATCCTACTGCCTGCCCGTGTATGTGTATCCTCCCACAAAAACATAACAGCCCACCTCTGTTCGCACAGTCTCTGAAGCATGTGCAGTGTTGAGTTCCACCTTGTTGCAACGTCTATGATTAGGCGATGCTGGGGAAGGTTCAAAGAACGCTGATAGGTCTGCATACGGCTGGAGTGTACGGGCGAACGGCGGATATGTGAGCAAAGTCCACGCACTTTGAGGAGCAGGTCGGATAACCCCGGATAACTTTTCAGGAAGCACTGCACCACCAGGTTTAAGGTGTGAGCCAGGCAAGGAATGTGTTTCAGTTGGGAAAGGGAGATGGCAGCCATGAAATTCCTTCCGTTATCACTCACTACCTTGCCTGCCTCAAGATCTACAGTGCCCAGCCACGACTGCGTTTCTTTCTGCAAGAACTCGGACAGAACTTCCGCGGTGTGTCTGTTGTCGCCCAAACACTTCATAGCCAATACAGCCTGCTGACGTTTGCCAGTAGCTGCCCCATAATGGGAGACCTGGTGTGCAACAGTGGCAGCTGCGGATGGAGTGGTTGTGCGACTGCGGTCTGTGGACGAGCTCTCGCTTCTGCAGGAGGACGAGGAGGAGGAGGAGGGGGTGCGAACGGCTACAGCCAACTGTTTCCTAGACCGTGGGCTAGGCAGAACTGTCCCAAACTTGCTGTCCCCTGTGGACCCTGCATCCACAACATTCACCCAGTGTGCCGTGATGGACACGTAACGTCCCTGGCCATGCCTACTGGTCCATGCATCTGTTGTCAGGTGCACCTTTGTGCTCACAGATTGCCTGAGTGCATGGACGATGTGCTCTTTAACATGCTGGTGGAGGGCTGGGATGGCTTTTCTGGAAAAAAAGTGTCGACTGGGTAGCTCGTAGCGTGGTACAGCGTAGTCCATCAGGGCTTTGAAAGCTTCGCTTTCAACTAACCGGTAGGGCATCATCTCTAACGAGATTAGTCTAGCTATGTGGGCGTTCAAACCCTGTGTACGCGGATGCGAGGCTAAGTACTTCCTTTTTCTAACCATAGTCTCATGTAGGGTGAGCTGGACTGGAGAGCTGGAGATCGTGGAACTAGCGGGGGTGCCGGTGGACATGGCAGACTGAGAGACGGTGGGAGATGGTATTGTTGCCGCCGGTGCCCTAGATGCAGTGTTTCCTACTACGAAACTGGTGATTCCCTGACCCTGACTGCTTTGGCCTGGCAAAGAAACCTGCACAGATACTGCAGGTGGTGCGGAAAATGGTGGCCCTACACTGCCGGAAGGGATGTTGCGTTTATGACTAGCTTCATTGGCCGAGGGTGCTACAACCTTAAGGGACGTTTGGTAGTTAGTCCAAGCTTGCAAATGCATGGTGGTTAAATGTCTATGCATGCAACTTGTATTGAGACTTTTCAGATTCTGCCCTCTGCTTAAGGTAGTTGAACATTTTTGACAGATGACTTTGCGCTGATCAATTGGATGTTGTTTAAAAAAATGCCAGACTGCACTCTTTCTAGCATCGGATACCTTTTCAGGCATTGCAGACTGAGCTTTAACCGGATGGCCACGCTGTCCTCCAACAGGTTTTGGCTTTGCCACGCGTTTTGGGCAAGATACGGGCCCGGCAGATGGAACCTGTTGCGATGTTGATGCCTGCTGCGGCCCCTCCTCCTCCGCTTCAGAACTGCTGCCGCCTGCACCCTGTTCCCCCAATGGCTGCCAATCGGGGTCAAGAACTGGGTCATCTATGACCTCTTCTTGTAGCTCGTGTGCAACTTCGTCTGTGTCACCGTGTCGGTCGGTGGTATAGCGTTCGTGATGGGGCAACATAGTCTCATCAGGGTCTGATTCTTGATCATTACCCTGCGAGGGCAATGTTGTGGTCTGAGTCAAAGGACCAGCATAGTAGTCTGGCTGTGGCTGTGCATCAGTGCACTCCATGTCAGATTCAACTTGTAATGGGCATGGACTGTTAACTGCTTCACTTTCTAAGCCAGGGACGGTATGTGTAAAGAGCTCCATGGAGTAACCCGTTGTGTCGCCTGCTGCATTCTTCTCTGTTGTTGTTTTTGCTGAAGAGGACAAGGAAGCGACTTGTCCCTGACTGTGAACATCCACTAACGACGCGCTGCTTTTACATTTACCAGTTTCACGAGAGGAGGCAAAAGAGCTAGAGGCTGAGTCAGCAAGATAAGCCAAAACTTGCTCTTGCTGCTCCGGCTTTAAAAGCGGTTTTCCTACTCCCAGAAAAGGGAGCGTTCAAGGCCTTGTGTAGCCAGACGACGAACCTGGCTCCACAGCTCCAGACTTGGGTGCAATATTTTTTTTCCCACGACCACCTGATGCTCCACCACTACCACTACCCTCATTACCAGCTGACAATGAACGCCCCCGGCCACGACCTCTTCCACCAGACTTCCTCATTGTTTTAAAAACGTAACCAAACTAACGGTATTTGTTGCTGTCACACAACTTACACGGTGAGCTATAACTTCAGTATGATTTAGCTACCCCTTTACAGGTGGGTGAGACCACAACGAAAATCAGGCACAATGTTACACACTCTGTTTTTGGTGGCAACAAATGAGAGAGATGCCACACACGCAGGACTGTCACTGAAGCACAAATGTAAATATTAATCTCCCACTGATTTGATTTTTTTTTTTTTTTCAGGGAGACTTTAGAAAAAAAAAATAATAGAATAAAATGATTTTTTCAGGAAGAATTTAGAAACCAAATAAAATAAAATGATTTCTTCAGGGAGAATTTAGAAAACAAATAAAACAAAAAATAGGCTTTCTATGGCCCACTGAGTGAGAGATGACGCACACAGGAGTCAGGAGTGGCACACAAGCCCAGAGGCCAATATTGTTCTCCCAATGATTGATGTAGTGATTTTTTCAGGTAGATTTTGGAACCCAAATCAAGCTAAAAAAATAATAGGCTTTCTATGGCCCACAATTGGAGAGAGAGAGAGAGATGGCACACCCAGGAGTCAAGACTGGCACACAAGCAGAAAGGGCAATATTAATCTCCCACTGATTTGATTTTTTTTTTTTTCAGGGAGACTTTAGAAAAAAAAAATAATAAAAAAAAATGATTTTTTCAGGAAGAATTTAGAAACCAAATAAAATAAAATGATTTTTTCAGGGAGAATTTAGAAAACAAATAAAACAAAAAATAGGCTTTCTATGGCCCACTGAGTGAGAGATGACGCACACAGGAGTCAGGAGTGGCACACAAGCCCAGAGGCCAATATTGTTCTCCCAATGATTGATGTAGTGATTTTTTCAGGTAGATTTTGGAACCCAAATCAAGCTAAAAAAATAATAGGCTTTCTATGGCCCACAATTGGAGAGAGAGAGAGAGAGATGGCACACCCAGGAGTCAAGACTGGAACACAAGCAGAAAGGGCAATATTAATCTCCCACTGATTTGATTTTTTTTTTTTTTCAGGGAGACTTTAGAAAAAAAAAATAATAAAAAAAAATTATTTTTTCAGGAAGAATTTAGAAACCAAATAAAATAAAATGATTTTTTCAGGGAGAATTTAGAAAACAAATAAAACAAAAAATAGGCTTTCTATGGCCCACTGAGTGAGAGATGACGCACACAGGAGTCAGGAGAGGCACACAAGCCCAGAGGCCAATATTGTTCTCCCAATGATTGATGTAGTGATTTTTTCAGGTAGATTTTAGAACCCAAATCAAGCAAAAAAATAAATAGGCTTTCTATGGCCCACTGAGTGAGAGATGACACAGACAGAGATGGCACTCTAGCAGAAATGTCAATCTTAATCTCCCACAAAAAAAAAAAAAAAAAAAAAAAGGAACTGTCCTTCAATTACTATCTCCCTGCAGTAATCTCAGCCAGGTATGGCAGGCAGCAATAAGGAGTGGACTGATGCACAAATTAAATAAAAAGTGTGGACAAACAAACAAGATAGCTGTGCAGAAAGGAAGGAACAAGAGGATTTGTGCTTTGAAAAAAGCAGTTGGTTTGCACAGCGGCGTACACACAGCAATGCAGCTATCAGGGAGCCTTCTAGGGCAGCCCAATGAGCTACAGCGCTGAGGAAAAAAAAAAAATGTAGCTTCCACTGACCCTGCACACCGAAGGTGGTGTTGGACAGTGCAAATCGCTACAGCACAAGCGGTTTGGTGGTTAATGGACCCTGCCTAACGCTATCCCTGCTTCTGACGAAGCGGCAGCAACCTCTCCCTAAGCTCAGATCAGGAGCAGTAACATGGCGGTCGGCGGGAACGCCCCTTTATAACCCCTGTGACGCCGCAGACAGCAAGCCAATCACTGCAATGCCCTTCTCTAAGATGGTGGGGACCAGGACCTATGTCATCACGCTGCCCACACTCTGCGTTTACCTTCATTGGCTGAGAAATGGCGCTTTTCGCGTCATTGAAACGTGACTTTGGCGCGAAAGTCGCGTACCGCATGGCCGACCCCGCACGGGGGTCGGATCGGGTTTCATGAAACCCGACTTTGCCAAAAGTCGGCGACTTTTGAAAATGAACGACCCGTTTCGCTCAACCCTACTCTGCACCGTTCAGCATGGCCCCATAGATGCTCCATATAAAGCTGTGCCATATAGAATGCTCTGCACCGTTCATTATGGCCCCATAGATGCTCCATATAAAGCTGTGCCACATATAATGCTCTGCACCGTTCATTATGGGCCCATAGATGCTCCATAGAAAGCTGTGCCATATAGAAGCTCTGCACCGTTCATTATGGCCCCATAGATGCTCCATATAAAACTGTGCCATATAGAATGCTCTGCACCGTTTATATGGAGCGTCTATGGGGCCATAATGAAGCTGTGCCATATAGAATGCTCTGCACCGTTCATTATTGCCCCATATAAAACTGTGCCATATATGCTCTGCACCGTTCATTATGGCCCCATAGATGCTCCATATACAGCTGTGCCATATGGAATGCTCTGCACCGTTCATTATGGCCCCATAGATGCTCCACATAGAGCTATGCCATATGGAATGCTCTGCACCGTTCATTATGGCCCCATAGATGCTCCACATAGAGCTATGCCATATATAATGCTCTGCACTGTTCATTATGGCCCCATAGATGCTCCACATAAAGCTGTGCCATATATAATGCTCTGCACTGTTCATTATGGCCCCATAGATGCTCCATATAAAGCTGTGCCCCATATATAATGCTCTGCACCGTTCATTATGGCCCCATAGATGCTCCATATAAATCTGTGCCATATGGAATGCTCTGCACCGTTCATTATGGCCCCATAGATGCTCCACATAAAGCTGTGCCCCATGTATAATGCTCTGCACTGTTCATTATGGCCCCATAGATGCTCCATAGAAAGGTGTGCCATATATAATGCTCTGCACTCTTCATTATGGCCCCATAGATGCTCCATAGAAAGCTGTGCCATATATAATGCTGCTGCACCATTCATTATGGCCCCATAGATGCTCCACATAAAGCTGTGCCCCATATATAATGCTCTGCACTGTTCATTATGGCCCCATAGATGCTCCATAGAAAGCTGTGCCATATATAATGCTCTGCACTCTTCATTATGGCCCCATAGATGCTCCATAGAAAGCTGTGCCATATATAATGCTCTGCACCGTTGATTATGGCCCCATAGATGCTCCAATATATAATGCTGCTGCTGCTGCTGCTGCAATAAAAAAAAATCACATACTCACCTCTCTTCGCTCAGGACACCAGTGCTTTCAATATTTACCTGCTCCTCGTGCGGCTCCGTCTCCAGCACTGATGCTCAGCAGAGGGCGCGCACTGACTACATCACCGCGCCCTCTAACCTGAGCGTCACAGCTAAAGGACGTTGGAGACGGAGCCGCACCGGAGCGAGGAGCAGGTAAATATCACGCAGCGCTCCCCTCCCCGTATAGTTACCTGCTCCCGGCGCGGTCCCTGCAGTCCCGGCGCTGCATCTTCTTCTTGTATTGAGCGGTCACAGTTACCGCTCATTTTCAGTCATGAATATGCGGCTCCACCTCTATGGGAGGTGGAGCCGCATATTCATTTCTGTAATGAGTGGTACCATGTGACTGCTCAATACAGGAAGAAGATGCAGCGCTGGAAGAAGCAGGGACTGCAGGGACCGCGCCGGAGCAGATAAGTATAATTACACTGCCCCCGCTCCCCCTCCCCTGCCGACCCCCGGGTATGACTCGAGTATAAGCCGAGAGGGGGACTTTCAGCCCAAAAAAATGGGCTGAAAATCTCGGCTTATACTTGAGTATATATGGTACTAGTCTGACTTCCTACTTGGCTATCTATAGAAATCAATATAACTAACAGTCTGAGATCATCAAAAGAAAGGTAGCAGAAAGCAGTGTTTGGCCAAAAATTATAGGAATATAATTTTTGTTAACAGTTTATGTTGAAATCTGTGAAAAATACTACTTGTTCCTAATAAGCTTTTATGTGTGTCTGTGAGGATTAGCATTATTTCTAACCATTATATGATGTGTACCTTTTTTTTAAGTAATATTCCCCTCTGAATGATTTTTCTCTAATTTTCAGTGGTCTCTGAGCTAGTGGGTAGAGACTAGCTGCTTTAATGTCTTGAATACACAGAACACTGTGGCCAAGATACATCAAAGCAATTACGCCCAAATTCTTTCAGAAATGGCTTTGAAAAGTCAAAATTTGTGGAATGTGGGGTTACGCAAAAATTTAGTGACTTTTGACATTTATCTGTCAATTTCACCCAGATTTGCCAATGTGGGCAAAGCTGAAGAGGGATATACGCATGGTGCCACAGTTCATTTTATACTTGATCTGGGATGTTCCTGATACCAGAAATCTTACTCCAGATGATGGCTAGGGTAAGATTTGTGATGAGGCGCACACCATTTGTCATACGCTCTTGATTCATTGAGAGGTGTTCGCCTCTTGGGCTACTTTCACACTAGCGTTGTGTGACATACGTCGCAATGCGTCATTTTAGAGAAAAAACGCATCTTGCAAAGTTGCCCTCAGGATACATTTTTTCTCCATAGACTTGCATTAGCGACCCGTTGCGACGTACTGCCACATGTCGCATCCGTCGTGCGACGGATGCGTCATGTTTTGGCAGACCGTCGGCACAAAACAACGTTGCATGTAACTTTTTTTTGTGCGTCGTGTCCGCCATTTCCGACCGCGCATGCGTGGCCGGAACTCCGCCCCCTCCTCCCTGGACCTTACAATGGGGCAGCGGAAGCGTTGGAAAACTGCATCTGCTGCCCCCGTTGTTCATTTATTTCACAGTTTGCATCGGTACGTCGTGCCGACGCATGGCGACGGCCCCGTACCGACGCTACTGTGAAAGTAGCCTTAGTGAACCAGGACCATCTGACTCCAACAAGCCAGAATGAACATTACCCATCTTAATGAATCTGGGCCTACTATGTCTCATGATAACATAGCTGGTTTTAAAAGTATTTTAATTTCATAAGTTCTCCAGGACCTTATTGCTCAACAAGAAAATAAAAAAAACCTGATGAAACCAAGTAACATAGTAACATAGTAATATAGTTATTAAGGTTGAAGGAGGACTTTGAGTCCATCTAGTTCAACCCATAGCCTAACCTAACATGCCCTAACATGTTGATCCAGAGGAAGGCAAAAAAAAACCCATGTGGCAAAGAGTAAAGTAAAGTTAACTTAAAGTTGTACAAATTAAATAATGAAAAAGGTGCAAACATAAAAGTAACTATTAGAGCCATGTTATTCTAGAAAAAAAGGTACAAAAACAAAGATGAGTCAGGACCGATGAATTGATTAATCAGTTTTTTAAATTAATTTGTACTATTGAATTTTTCAAAGTTTGCTGAAACGTTTAAATTTAAATTATTGAAATTTAAAGAGATGCCTAGCATGCATGGATCCCTATTAAAGTTTTGTACTTTTACACAAGGTGCAGAAAATTATTTAACTTTAGTCAGGAAGGAGTTTGTTTATTTCTATCAGACAAAATTATTTGCAATCACTCGGCAGTTTTTACTTTGCTTTCATCTGCATGAAAGAGAGGTCTATGAAATAATGGACTAAAGTAACTAAGTCATATTTTGACCAGAATTTGCTTCCAGAACATTGTTAAACTGCTTCTATCAGCTGAAATTGTGACGTGGAATGATATTCTATATCTACCACTGACTTTGAATGCTTCTCCAGAGCGCTGATAAATCATCCTAATGATTATTCCATACCCTGTATACCCGTAAGAGAGGGAGAAAGGTCAACATACAGTGGAGAAAAATTATTTTCTGTTGTGCAAAAAAAAGTAAACTGTGACATATTTGAAATTTTGTTTTATTAAGTTCTAAAAATTTGTTTTGGGAAATGCTATAAATGGGAACCATATGCAGATCAATTATTGTATAATAAGCAAATTACAAAGAATTTCACTCCTGTATTCCCTCAATAAAGTATGTTCTATGGGAGAATCTAGAAGTTAAATTTTCTAGTAGTATTGCCACAGGGAAGATGAGACATTACGCGTTGACCTTTGAAATTAATACCTTGTCGATACAATATAGAATCTTCTGGGTCTTTCATTGTGAGAGATGCTGTTTAAGTCCAAGATAGAAAAAGAACGCTATGGCACTCACCAATTTTTAACCCCTTAAGCCCCGAGGGTGGTTTGCACGTTAATGACCGGGCCAATTTTTACAATTCTGACCACTGTCCCTTTATGAGGTTATAACTCTGGAACGCTTCAACAGATCCCAGTGATTCTGACATTGTTTTCTCGGGACATATTGTACTTCATGATAGTGGTAAAAATTCTTTGATAGTACCTGCGTTTGTTTGTGAAAAAAAAAGGATATTTGGCGAAACTTATGAAAATTTCGCAATTTTCCAACTTTGAATTTTTATGCAATTAAATCACAGAGATATATCACACAAAATACTTAATAAGTAACATTTCCCACATGTTTACCTTACATCAGCACAATTTTGGAACCAAAATTTTTTTTTGTTAGGGAGTTATAGGGGTTAAAATTTGACCAGCAATTTCTCATTTTACAACACCATTTTTTTTTAGGGACCACATCTCATTTGAAGTCATTTTGAGTGGTCTATATGATAGAAAATACCCAAGTGTGACACCATTCTAAAAACTGCACCCCTCAAGGTGCTCAAAACCACATTCAAGAAGTTTATTAACCCTTCTGGTGCTTCACAGGAATTTTTGGAGTGTTTAAATAAAAATGAACATTTAACTTTTTTTCACAAAAAATTTACTTCAGCTCCAATTTGTTTTATTTTACCAAGGGTAACAGGAGAAAATGGACCCCAAAAGTTGTTGTACAATTTGTCCTGAGTACACCGATACCCCATATGTGGGGGTAAACCACTGTTTGGGCACATGACAGAGCTCGGAAGCGAAGGAGCGCCATTTGACTTTTCAATGCAAAATTGACTGGAATCGAGATGGGACACCATGTTGCGTTTGGAGAGCCCCAGATGTGCCTAAACATTGAAACCCCCCACAAGTGACACCATTTTGGAAAGTAGACCCCCTAAGGAACTTATCTAGAGGTGTGGTGAGCACTTTGACCCACCAAGTGCTTCACAGAAGTTTATAATGCAGAACCATAAAAATAAAAAATCATATTTTTTCACAAAAATTATCTTTTCGCCCCCAATTTTTTATTTTCCCAAGGGTAAGAGAAGAAATTGGACCCCAAAAGTTGTTGTATAATTTGTCCTGAGTAAGCTGATATCCCGTATGTGGGGGTAAACCACTGTTTGGGCGCATGGGAGAGCTCAGAAGGGAAGGAGCGCCGTTTGACTTTTCAATGCAAAATTGACAGGAATTGAGATGGGACGCCATGTTGTGTTTGGAGAGCCACTGATGTGCCTAAACATTGAAACCCCCCACAAGTGACACGATTTTGGAAAGTAGACCCCCTAAGGCATTTACCTAGATGTGTTTTGAGCGCTTTGACCCACCAAGTGCTTCACAGAAGTTTATAATGCAGAGCCGTAAAAATAAAACAAACATTTTTTCCCACAAAAATTATTTTTTAGCCCCCAGTTTTGTATTTTCCTGAGGGTAAGAAGAGAAATTCGACCCCAAAAGTTGTTGTCCAATTTGTCCTGAGTGCGCTGATATCCCATATATGGGGGGGAACCACTGTTTGGCCGCATGGGAGGGCTCGGAAGGGAAGGAGCGCCATTTGGAATGCAGACTTAGATGGAATGGTCTGCAGGTGTCACATTGCATTTGCAGAGCCCCTAATGTACCTAAACAGTAGAAACCCCCCACAAGTGACACCATTTTGGAAAGTAGACCCCCTAAGGAACTCATCTAGATGTGTTGTGAGAGCTTTGAACCCCCAAGTTTTTCACTACAGTTTGTAACGCAGAGCCGTGAAAAAAAAAAATTTCCCCCAAAAATTATTTTTTAGCCCCCAGTTTTGTATTTTCCCGAGGGTAAGAGGAGAAATTCGACCCCAAAAGTTGTTGTCCAATTTGTCCTGAGTGCGCTGATATCCCATATATGGGGGGAACCACTGTTTGGCCGCATGGGAGGGCTCGGAAGGGAAGGAGCGCCATTTGGAATGCAGACTTAGATGGAATGGTCTGCAGGTGTCACATTGCATTTGCAGAGCCCCTAATGTACCTAAACAGTAGAAACCCCCCACAAGTGACCCCATATTGGAAACTAGACCCCCCAGGGAACTCATCTAGATGTGTTGTGAGAACTATGAACCCCCAAGTGTTTCACTACAGTTTATAACACAGAGCCTTGAAAATAAAAAATCTTTTTTTTTTCCACAAAAAATATTTTTTAGCCCCCAGTTTTGTATTTTCCCAAGGGTAACAGGAGAAATTGGACCCCAAAAGTTGTTGTCCTATTTGTCCTGAGTACGCTGATACCTCATATGTTGGGGTAAACCCCTGTTTGGGCACACGGGAGAGCTCGGAAGGGAAGGAGCACTGTTTTACTTTTTCAACGCAGAATTGGCTGGAATTGAGATCGGACGCCATGTAGCGTTTGGAGAGCCCATGATGTGCCTAAACAGTGGAAACCCCTCATTTATAACTGAAACCTTAATCCAAACACACCCCTAACCCTAATCCCAACAGTAACCCTAACCACACCTCTAACCCTGACACACCCCTAACCCTAAACCAAACCCTATTCCCAACTGTAAATGTAATCTAAACCCTAACCGTAACTTTAGCCCCAACCCTAACCCTAACTTTAGCCCCAAACCTAACTGTGGCCCCAACCCTAACTGTGGCCCCAACCCTAACCCTAACCCTAGCCCTAACCCTAACCCTAGCCCTAACCCTAGCCCTAACCCTAACCCTAGCCCTAACCCTAGCCCTAACCCAAGCCCTAGCCCTAACCCTAGCCCTAACCCTAGCCCTAACCCTAACCCTAGCCCTAACCCTAGCCCTAACCCTAGCCCTAACCCCAACCCTAGCCCTAACCCTAGCCCTAACCCTAATGGGAAAATGGAAATAAATACATTTTTTTTATTTTTCCCTAACTAAGGGGGTGATGAAGGGGGGTTTGATTTACTTTTATAGCGGGTTTTTTAGCGGATTTTTATGATTGGCAGCCGTCACACACTGAAAGACGCTTTTTATTGCAAAAAATATTTTTTGCGTTACCACATTTTGAGAGCTATAATTTTTCCATATTTTGGTCCACAGAGTCATGTGAGGTCTTGTTTTTTGCGGGACGAGTTGACGTTTTTATTGGTAACATTTTCGAGCACGTGACATTTTTAGATCGCTTTTTATTCCGATTTTTGTGAGGCAGAATGACCAAAAACCAGCTATTCATGAATTTCTTTTGGGGGAGGCGTTTATACCGTTCCGCGTTTGGTAAAATTGATAAAGCAGTTTTATTCTTCGGATCAGTACGATTACAGCTATACCTCATTTAAATCTTTTTTTATGTTTTGGCGCTTTTATACTATAAAAACTTTTATAGAAAAAATAATTATTTTTGCATCACTTTATTCTCAGGACTATAACTTTTTTATTTTTTTGCTGATGATGCTGTATGGCAGCTCTTTTTTTGCGGGACAAGATGACGCTTTCAGCGGTACCATGGTTATTTATATCTATCTTTTTGATTGCGTGTTATTCTACTTTTTGTTCGGCGGTATGATAATAAAGCGTTGTTTTTTGCCTCGGTTTTTTTTTTTTTCTTACGGTGTTTACTGAAGGGGTTAACTAGTGGGCCAGTTTTATAGGTCGGGTCGTTACGGACGCGGCAATACTAAATATGTGTACTGTTATTGTTTTTTTATTATTTAGATAAAGAAATGTATTTATGGGAATAATATTTTTTTTTTCATTATTTAGGAATATTTTTTTTTATTTTTTTTTACACATTTGAAAATTTTTTTTTTTAATTTTTCTACTTTGTCCCAAGGGGGGACATCACAGATCGATGATCTGACAGTTTGCACAGCACTCTGTCAGATCACCGATTTGACATGCAGCACTGCAGGCTTTACAGTGCCTGCTCTGAGCAGGCTCTGTGAAGCCACCTCCCTCCCTGCAGGACCCGGATGCCGCGGCCATCTTGGATCTGGGTCCAGCAAGGAGGAAGGACACCCTCGCAGCAATGCAATCACATCGCGTTGCTGCGGGGGGCTCAGGGAAGCACGCAGGGAGCCCCCTCCCTGCGCGATGCTTCCCTATACCACCGGCACATCGCAATCATGTTTGATCGCGGTGTGCCGGGGGTTAATGTGCCGGGGGCGGTCCGTGACCGCTCCTGGCACATAGTGCTGGATGTCAGCTGCGATAGGCAGCTGACACCCGGCCGCGATCGGCCGCGCTCCCCCCGTGAGCGCGGCCGATCGCCTATGACATACTATCCTGTCGGTGGGAATTAAAGCCCACCCCACCTCGATGGGATAGTACGTCATATGGGATTAAGGGGTTAAAGCGTAACCGTCGCTTCAACTCCTTAGTCACCGAGCCAGTTTTGCCCTTACTGACAAGGCCACACTTTTTAAATCTGACCAGTGTCACTTCAGATGGTAATAATTCTGGAATTATTCAACTTATCCCAGTGGTTTTAAGACTGTTTTTTCATGACACATTGGACTTCATGTTAGTTGCAAATTAAAGTCCATATTTTTGCTTTTATTTGAGAAAATGTTGGAATTTGGGTGAAAATTTTGAACATTTCACAAGTTTCAAACTTTCAATCTTTATATCCTTAAACCAGTTAGTCATGCTGTATACAATAACTAATAAATACAATTTCCCATATGTTTACTTTACATCTGCATCATTTTTCAAATGTAATTTCTTTTTGTTAGATTAAAAGTTTAGCAGCCATATCTAATTTTTTCAAGAAATTTCCAAAACCTGTTTCTTTAGGGACCTGTTCAGATTTAAATGGACTTTGAGGAGTCTATGTATTTAAAACTCCCTAAAAGTGATACCATTTTAGGCCTGTTTCACACGTTAGTGTCTCCGGTACGTGAGGTGACAGTTTCGTCACGTACCGGAGACACTGACACACGTAGACACATAAAAATCACTGCATCTGTGCAGATGTCATTGATTTTTTGCGGACCGTGTCTCCGTGTGCCAAACACGGAGTCATGTCAGTGTTCGTGGGAGCGAACGTATTACACGGAGCCATTAAAGTCAATGGGTCCGTGTAAAACACGTACCGCACATGGACGTTGTCCGTGTGCAGTCCGTGTGCCGTGCAGGGGACAGCGCTACATTAAGCGCTGTCCCCCCCACTGGTGCTGAATCCGCGATTCATATCTTCCCTGCAGCAGCGTTTGATCTATGTGCCCCCGCCCCCCACCACCTGTGCGCTCCCCCACCCCCCTGTGCACCCCCCCGCTGTTCTGAAAATACTCACCCGCATCCCTCATTGGCTGTCGCTGCTTCCTGGTCTGGCCGCATCTTCTCCTGTATGCGGTCACGTGGGGCCGCTCATTTACAGTAATGAATATGCGGCTCCACCTCCCATATTCGTTACTGTAATCGGCAGCCCCACGTGACCGCATACAGGAGAAGATGCGGCCATCTGGATCTTTATTTTAAACACTATTATTCATATTTTCTCTGCAGCAAACGCTGCTGCAGGGAAGATATGAATCGCGGATTCAGCACGATGCAGGGGACAGCGCTAAACTTTAGCGCTGTCTCCTGCACGGTGCACTGATGTGCCACGTGAGCACACGGACACACGGACACGGATAACTCCAGTACCGATTTTAACCGGCCTTAAATACTTCAAAACTGCTGTCAAGAAATTTGTTAAGCCTTCAGGTGCTACACAGGAATCAATGCAAAGTGGGGTGGAAAAAAATCTAAATTTAAATTTTACCTCTAAAATGTTGCTTTAGTTCCAATTTTTTCACTTTTACAAGGGCTAGCATGAGAAAATGGAACCAAAAATGTATTATCTAGTTTCTTTTGAGCTTGCTGAAACCACACATTTGGTCTCAAACCTCTGTTTATATAAATGACAGGGCTCTCAAGGGAAGAAGCACCATTTGAATTTTGTAACACAAATTTGGCTGAAATAAATTGGGGGCACCAAAACAGCAGAAACTCCCCACAAGTGACCCCATTTTGGAAACTGCAGCCCTCAAAGATTGTATTCTGGGTTATTGTGAACATTTTGAACTCACATTTAGTACACATAATCTGATAAAATTAGGTTGTCATATTGAAGCTTTTCATTTTTTGCACAAAAATGTTGCTTTAGCCCAAATTTTTCAGTTTTGCAAGAGGTAACAACAAAAATGGATGTCACTTTCTTAGGAGCAAAGTGATATCCCACATGTAGTCAAAAAGATTTGTTTGGACAGATGGCAGGGTTTGGAACAGAAGGAGCACTATTTGAATTTTGGAACCCAAATTTGGCTGAAATAAATTGTGTGTACCATGTTGCATTTGCAGGGCCCCTAAGGTGCCTAAAGAGCAGAAACCTCCATAAGTGACCCTATTTTGGAAGCTATAACCTTCAAGGATTTTATCCAGGGGTATAGTGAGCATTTTAAACCTACAGGTACTACACGGAATTTGATAACATTAGGTCTTCATATTGAAAATGTTCATTTTTTCATGAAAATATTGTTTTAGACCCAAATTTGTAATGTTCACAATGGATTATAGGAGAAAACGGACCACATACCGTATATATTTGAGTATATGCTGACCCGAGTATAATCTGAGGCATCTAATTTTACCACAAAAAACTGGGAAAACGTATTGACTCAAGTATAAGCCTGGTATGCATTGTCCCTTCATCCCCATCCTGATATGCAAGGCCTCCTCATCCCCATCCTGATCTGCATGGCTACTCATCCCTATTCTGCTATGCATGGCTTCATCATCCCCATCCCAGTCCGCATGGCTCCTCATCCCTATAATGGTATGCATGGATCCTCATCCCCATCCTGGTCTGCATGGCTCCTCATCCCTATCCTGGAATTCATGGCTCCTCATCCCTATCCTGGTATGCATGGCCTCATCCCTATCCTGGAATGCATGGCTTGTCATCCCTATCTTGGTATGCATGGCTCCTCATCCCTATCCTGGTATGCATGGCTCCTCATCTCTATCCTGGTCTCCATGGCTCCTCATCCCTATCATGGTCTGCATGGCCTCCTCATCCCCATCCTGGTCTGCATGGCTCCTCATCCCTATCCTGGTATTCATGACCTCCTCATCCCTATCCTGGAATGCATGGCTTCTCATCCCTATCCTGGTCTGCATGGCTTCTCATCCCTATCCTGGTCTGCATGGCTTCTCATCCCTATCCTGGTATGCATGGCTCCTCATCCCTATCCTGGTATGCATGGCTCTTCATCTCTATCCTGGTCTCCATGGCTCCTCATCCCTATCCTGGTCTGCATGGCATCCTCATCCCCATCCTGGTCTGCATGGCCTCCTTATCCCCATCTTGGTCTGCATGGCTCCTCATCCCCATCCTAGTCTGCATGGCTCCTCTGTTGTGAATTCTGTTATCGAACTCCCTCCTGTGGTCATGAATGGTACTTCGGCGAGTTCTGTCCATGGACTCCCTCTGGTGGCTGTGAGTGGAGCTGCTGGTTCTGAGGTACCTTCCTCAGTGACCTAGTTTATTCTTTGGCTGGCTGCTCTATTTAACTCCACTCAGATCGTTACTCCATGCCAGCTGTCAATGTTCTAGTACTGGTTCAGTTCGCTCTTGGATCTTTCTGGTGACCTGTCTACTCCAGCAGAAGCTAAGTCCCTGCTAGTTTATTTGTTGTTCTTGTTTTCTTGTCCAGCTTGCTATCATGATTTTGCCTTGCTAGCTGGAAGCTCTGGGAGGCAGAGTGGCACCTCCGCACCGTGAGTCGGTGCGGGTATCTTTTTGCACACTCTGCGTGGTCTTTTTGTAGTTTTTTGTGCTGACCACAAAGTTACCTTTTCTATCCTCAGTCTGTTTAGTAAGTCTGGCCTCCCTTTGCTGAAACTTGTTTCATTCCTGTGTTTGTGACTTTCATCTTAACTCACAGTCAATATTTGTGGGGGGCTGACTTTTTCTTTGGGGAATTTCTCTGAGGCAAGGTAGGCTTTATTTCCTATCTTTAGGGGTAGTTAGCTCTTAGGCTGTGAAGAGGCGTCTAGGCAGAGTTAGGTACGCTCCACGGCTATTTCTAGTGTGTGGGATAGGATTAGGGGTTACGGTCAGCAGAGCTCCCACTTCCCAGAGCTTGTCCTGTGCTAGTTTAACCATCAGGTCATTCCGGGTGCTCCTAACCACCAGGTCCATAACAGTACAGCTGGCCCAAAGTGTTAATGCATCTCAATAGAGGGATAAGAGAAGTACTGAGACCATTTTTATTTCTCTGCAGTGTGTTTTGTCTTTCTTTTCCCCTTAACCTCTGGGTGGTTCAGGACACAGGTGTAGATATGGACATTCAAGGTCTGTCCTCTTCTGTGGATCATCTCACTGCAAGGGTACAAAGCATTCAAGATTTTGTAGTTCAGAATCCGATGTTAGAGCCTAGAATTCCAATTCCTGATTTGTTTTCTGGGGATAGATCTAAATTCCTGAATTTCAAAAATAATTGTAAACTGTTTCTTGCTTTGAAACCCCGCTCCTCTGGTGACCCCGTTCGGCAAGTAAAAATCATTATTTCTTTGTTGCGTGGCGACCCTCAAGACTGGGCATTTTCCCTTGCGCCAGGAGATCCTGCATTGCGTGATGTAGATTTGTTTTTCCTGGCGCTTGGATTGCTTTATGATGAACCAAATTCAGTGGATCAGGCAGAGAAAATCCTGCTGGCTTTGTGTCAGGGTCAGGATGAAGCGGAGGTATATTGTCAGAAGTTTAGAAAGTGGTCTGTGCTTACTCAGTGTAATGAGTGTGCCCTGGCGGCAATTTTCAGAAAGGGTCTTTCTGAAGCCCTTAAGGATGTTTTGGTGGGATTTCCCACGCCTGCTGGTCTGAATGAATCTATGTCCTTGGCCATTCAGATCGATCGGCGCTTGCGTGAGCGCAAAGCTGTGCACCATTTGGCAGTATTCTCGGAGCAGAGGCCTGAGCCTATGCAATGTGATAGGACTTTGACCAGAGCTAAACGGCAAGAACACAGACGTCAGAATGGGCTGTGCTTTTACTGTGGTGACTCCACTCATGCTATCTCCGATTGTCCTAAGCGCACTAAGCGGTTCGCTAGGTCTGCCACCATTGGTACGGTATAGTCTAAATTTCTTTTGTCCGTTACTCTGATTTGCTCTTTGTCGTCCTATTCTGTTATGGCATTTGTGGATTCAGGCGCTGCCCTGAATTTGATGGACTTGGACTTTGCCAGGCGCTGTGGTTTTTCTTGGAACCCTTGCAGTATCCTATTCCATTGAGAGGAATTGATGCTACGCCTTTGGCCAAGAATAAGCCTCAGTACTGGACTCAATTGACCATGTGCATGGCTCCTGCACATCAGGAGGATATTCGCTTTTTGGTGTTGCATAATCTGCATGATGTGGTCGTTTTGGGGTTGCCTTGGCTACAGGTCCATAATCCAGTGTTGGATTGGAAATCAATGTCTGTGTCCAGCTGGGGTTGTCAAGGGGTACATGGTGATGTTCCATTGCTGTCAATTTCGTCTTCCACTCCTTCTGAAGTCCCTGAGTTTTTGTCGAATTACTGGGATGTATTTGATGAGCCCAAATCCAGTGCCCTACCTCCTCATAGGGAATTGCGATTGTGCTATTAATTTGATTCCTGGTAGTAAGTTTCCTAAGGGCCGACTGTTCAATTTATCTGTGCCAGAACACGCCGCTATGCGGAGTTATATAAAGAAATCCTTGGAGAAAGGGCATATTCGCCCGTCGTCATCACCGTTGGGAGCAGGGTTCTTTTTTGTGGCCAAGAAGGATGGTTCTTTGAGACCTTGTATTGATTACCGCCTTCTTAATAAGATCACGGTCAAATTTCAGTACCCTTTGCCGCTACTGTCTGATTTGTTTGCTCGGATTAAGGGGGCTAGTTGGTTCACTAAGATAGATCTCCGAGGGGCGTATAATCTTGTGCGTATTAAACAGGGCGATGAATGGAAAACAGCATTTAATACGCCCGAGGGCCATTTTGAGTACCTGGTGATGCCATTCGGGCTTTCTAATGCTCCATCTGTGTTTCAGTCCTTTATGCATGACATCTTCCGAGAGTACCTGGATAGATTTATGATTGTATATTTGGATGATATTTTGGTCTTTTCGGATGATTGGGAGTCTCATGTGAGGCAGGTCAGAATGGTGTTCCAGGTCCTTCATGCGAATTCCTTGTTTGTGAAGGGGTCTAAATGTCTCTTTGGAGTTCAGAAGGTTTCATTTTTGGGTTTCATTTTTTCCTCTTCTACTATCGAGATGGACCCTGTTAAGGTTCAGGACATTTATGATTGGACTCAGCCTACATCTGTGAAGAGCCTGCAGAAGTTCCTGGGCTTTGCTAATTTTTACCATCGCTTCATCGCTAATTTTTCTAGTGTTGTTAAACCGTTGACTGATTTGAACAAGAAAGGTGCTGATGTGGTCAATTGGTCCTCTGCGGCCGTTGAGGCTTTTCAGGAGTTGAAGCGTAGCTTTTCTTCTGCCCCTGTGTTGTGCCAGCCAGATGTTTCGCTCTCGTTTCAGGTCGAGGTTGATGCTTCTGAGATTGGAGCAGGGGCTGTTTTGTCTCAAAGAAGTTCTGATGGCTCGGTGATGAAACCATGTGCTTTCTTTTCTAGAAAGTTGTCGCCTGCTGAGCGCAATTATGATGTTGGCAATCGAGAGTTGTTGGCTATGAAGTGGGCATTCGAGGAGTGGCGACATTGGCTTGAAGGAGCCAAGCATCGCGTGGTGGTTTTGACGGATCACAAGAATTTGACTTATCTCTAGTGTTGAGCATTCCGATACCGCAAGTATCGGGTATCGGCCGATACTTGCGGTATCGGAATTCCGATACCGAGTTCCGATATTTTTGTGATATCGGGAATCTGTATCGGATCCATATTAAGGTGTAAAATAAAGAATTAAAATAAAAAATATTGATATACTTACCTCTCCGGAGGCCCCTGGACATCACCGCTGGTAACCGGCAGCCTTCTTTGTTTAAAATGAGCGCGTTTAGGGACTTCCATGACGTCACGGCTTCTGATTGGTCGCGTGCCGCTTATGTGACCGCCACGAGACCAATCAGAAGCCGCGACGTCATTCTCAGGCCCTAAACTCCTCATTCTAGGAATTTAGGACCTGAGAATGACGTCGCGGCTTCTGATTGGTCGCGTGGCGGTCACATGAGCGGCACGCGACCAATCAGAAGCCGCGACGTCATTCTCAGGTCCTAAACGCGCTCATTTTAAGCAAAGAAGGCTGCCAGTTACCAGCGGTGATGTCCAGGGGCCTCCGGAGAGGTGAGCATATCAATATTTTTTATTTTAATTCTTTATTTTACACATTAATATGGATCCCAGGGCCTGAAGGAGAGTTTCCTCTCCTTCAGACCCTGGGAACCATCAGGATACCTTCCGATACTTGGTTTCCCATTGACTTGTATTGGTATCGGATATCGGTATCGGCGATATCCGATACTTTTCGGGTATCGGCCGATACTATCCGATACCGATACTTTCAAGTATCGGACGGTATCGCTCAACACTACTTATCTCGAGTCTGCCAAACGGTTGAATCCTAGACAGGCTCGATGGTCGCTGTTTTTCTACCGTTTCGATTTTGTGGTTTCATACCTTCCGGGCTCTAAGAATGTGAAGGCTGATGCCCTTTCAAGGAGTTTTGTGCCTGACTCTCCGGGTGTTCCTGAGCCGGCTGGTATTCTCAAAGAGGGGGTAATTTTGTCTGCCATCTCCCCTGATTTGCGGCGGGTGCTGCAGAAATTTCAAGCTGATAGACCTGACCGTTGTCCAGCGGAGAAACTGTTTGTCCCTGATAGATGGACCAGTAGAGTTATCTCTGAGGTTCATTGTTCGGTGTTAGCTGGTCATCCTGGAATCTTTGGTACCAGAGATTTGGTGGCTAGATCCTTTTGGTGGCCTTCCTTGTCACAGGATGTGCGTTCTTTTGTGCAGTCCTGTGGGACTTGTGCTCGGGCTAAGCCCTGCTGTTCTCGTGCCAGTGGGTTGCTTTTGCCATTGCCGGTCCCGAAGAGGCCCTGGACGCATATTTCCATGGATTTTATTTCAGATCTCCCTGTCTCTCAAAGGATGTGGGTCATCTGGGTGGTTTGTGATCGCTTCTCTAAGATGGTACATTTAGTACCCTTGTCTAAATTGCCTTCCTCCTCTGATTTGGTGCCATTGTTTTTCCAGCATGTGGTTCATTTGCATGGCATTCCGGAGAACATCGTCTCGGACAGAGGTTCCCAGTTTGTTTCGAGGTTTTGGCGGTCCTTTTGTGCTAAGATGGGCATTGATTTGTCTTTTTCTTCGGCTTTCCATCCTCGTTTTTCTTCAGGGCAGGTTGAGCCTTCGGACTGTCCTGGTGTGGATTCTGTGGTGGACAGATTGCAGCAAATTTGGACTCACGTAGTGGACAATTTGACATTGTCCCAGGAGAAGGCTCAACGTTTCACTAACCACCATCGCTGTGTTGGTCCCCGACTTCGTGTTGGGGATTTGGTTTGGTTGTCATCTCGTTATGTTCCTATGAAGGTTTCCTCTCCTAAGTTTAAGCCTCGTTTCATTGGTCCTTATAAGATTTCTGAAGTTCTCTATCCTGTGTCATTTTGTTTGGCCCTTCCAGCTTCTTTTGCCATCCATAATGTGTTCCATAGGTCGTTATTGCGGAGATACATGGCGCCTATGGTTCCCTCCGTTGATCCTCCTGCCCCGGTGTTGGTCGAGGGGGAGTTGGAGTATGTGGTGGAGAAGATTTTAGATTCTCGTATTTCGAGACGGAAACTCCAGTACCTGGTCAAGTGGAAGGGTTATGGTCAGGAAGATAATTCCTGGGTTGTTGCCTCTGATGTTCATGCTGCCGATCTGGTTCGTGCCTTTCATTTGGCTCGTCCTGATCGGCCTGGGGGCTCTGGTGAGGGTTCGGTGACCCCTCCTCAAGGGGGGGTACTGTTGTGAATTCTGTTATCGAACTCCCTCCTGTGGTCATGAATGGTACTTCGGCGAGTTCTGTCCATGGACTCCCTCTGGTGGCTGTGAGTGGAGCTGCTGGTCCTGAGGTTCCTTCCACAGGTGACCTAGTTTATTCTTTGGCTGGCTGCTCTATTTAACTCCACTCAGATCGTTACTCCATGCCAGCGGTCAATGTTCTAGTACTGGTTCAGTTCGCTCTTGGATCTTTCTGGTGACCTGTCTACTCCAGCAGAAGCTAAGTCCCTGCTAGTTTATTTATTGTTCTTGTTTTCTTGTCCAGCTTGCTATCATGATTTTGCCTTGCCAACTGGAAGCTCTGGGAGGCAGAGTGGCACCTCCGCACCGTGAGTTGGTGCGGGTGTCTTATTGCACACTCTGCGTGGTCTTTTTGTAGTTTTTTGTGCTGACCGCAAAGTTACCTTTTCTATCCTCAGTCTGTTTAGTAAGTTTGGCCTCCCTTTGCTGAAACTTGTTTCATTCCTGTGTTTGTGACTTTCATCTTAACTCACAGTCAATATTTGTGGGGGGCTGCCTTTTTCTTTGGGGAATTTCTCTGAGGCAAGGTAGGCTTTATTTCCTATCTCTAGGGGTAGTTAGCTCTTAGGCTGTGAAGAGGCGTCTAGGCAGAGTTAGGTACGCTCCACGGCTATTTCTAGTGTGTGTGATAGGATTAGGGGTTGCGGTCAGCAGAGCTCCCACTTCCCAGAGCTTGTCCTGTGTTAGTTTAACCATCAGGTCATTCCGGGTGCTCCTAACCACCAGGTCCATAACACTCCTCATCCCTATCCTGGTATGCATGGCCTCCTCATCCCCATCCTGGTCTGCATGGCCTCCTTATCCACATCCTGTCTGCATGGCTCCTCATCCCCATCCTAGTCTGCATGGCTCCTCATCCCCATCCTGGTCTGCATGGCCTCCTCATCCCCATCCTGGTCTGCATGGCTCCACATCCCCATCCTAGTCTGCATGGCTCCTCATCCCTATCCTGGTCTGCATGGCCTACTCATCCCCATCCTGGTCTGCATGGCCTCCTCATTCCCATCCTTGTCTGCATGGCTCCTCATCCCCATCCCCATCCTAGTCTGCATGGCTCCTCATCCCCATCCTGGTCTGCATGGCCTCCTCATCCCCATCCTGGTCTGCTTGACCTTCTCATCCCCATCCTGATCTGCATGGCTCCTCATCCCCATCCTTGTATGCATGGCTCATCATTCCTTTTCCTGGTATGCATGGCTCCTCATCCCTATCCTGGTATACATGGCTCCTTATACCTATTCTTATATGCATGGCTCTTCTTCCCTATCCTTGTATGTATGGATCCTCATCCCTATCCAATTATGCATGGTTCCTCATACCTATCCTTGCATGCATGGCTCTTCATCCGTATCCTTGTATGCATAGCTCCTCATCCCAGTCCTTGTATGTATGGACACCATCAGAAAAACATTTTAAAAATACCCATCCTACTTACCATCCCTACACTCCCTCGCTGTGTCTTGTTCCGGTGCCAGCACCTGCAGCGGCAGGGTGATCATGTACGCCGCCCGCTACTCAAGGGAATGAATATTCAAAGCCCTCCACCCCCATGGGTATGGAGGGCAGTGAATATTTATTTCCTTAAGTAGCAGGCACACATGATTGCCCGGGAGTTGCAGGAAGCCGGTGGCTGCTACTACTACTTTAGCCACAGCAGCCGGCTACTGCCTACTGTGACCCGCTGCTCCACCGCTGTTACTCCCCTCTTCTTCTGTCTTCTGGGACACTAACTAGAGTTTAAGCCAAAGGGGGCTTTTTCAACACAAAAAAAGTGCTGAAAAACTCGGCGTATACTCGAGTATATACGGTAATTTGTTACACAATTTCTCCCAGACGCAAAAACCTCAAAAACTTCTATTTGGGCACATGGAAAGGTTAGGAAAGGAAAGAGGGCTATTTGTCTGGAATAGATTTTGAATGCCATGTCGCATTTGGAGAGCCTCTGACATGCAGAAACCCCCTCACAAAAGACCCTATTTTGGATACTAGACCCTTCAAGGACTTCATCTACGGGTGTACTGAGCATTTTTATCTTACAGGTTAAGTAACAGAAACTACTGTTTTGGCCACACATCAAGGCTGAGAAGACAGGAGCAACATTAGTGTAAGTTCACACGGGGCATTGGAGTTTTTTTGCTGCTTTTTTATGCTAATTTTCAGCTGCTTTTTACAATACCAGCAAAGCCTATGAGATTTCAGAAATCAGATGCACACACATTGGTTTTTTGTGTGATCAGTATTTTGTGCTTTGCTGTGTTTTTTGGACATAGAGCATGTCACTTCTTTCAGCGTTTTTGCTCCATTTTTTCACCCATTGACTTGAATGGGTGTTGAAAAAAAAGCATCAAAAACGCACCAAATCCTCAACCAACAACGCACCAAAAACGCACCTAAACCTTCAATTTTGACACAGCTTTTTACCTGCCAAGAAGATAAGGTTTTGCTGCAGAAAAAAAGCAGCAAAAACGCCCTGTGTCAACTTATCCTTAGGCTTTTGGAGCACATATTTTGCTAGAATAGATTGTGGGCGACATTTGTAAAGCACATACAGTCATGGCCAAAAGTATTGACACCCCTGCAATTCTGTCAGATAATACTCAGTTTCTTCCTGAAAATGATTGCAATCACAAATTCTTTGGTATTATTATCTTCATTTAATTTGTCTTAAATGAAAAAACACAAAAGAGAATGAAGCAAAAAGCAAAACATTGATCATTTCACACAAAACTCCAAAAATGGGCCAGACAAAAGTATTGGCACCCTCAGCCTAATACTTGGTTGCACAACCTTTAGCCAAAGTAACTGCGACCAACCGCTTCCGGTAACCATCAATGAGTTTCTTACAATGCTCTGCTGGAATTTTAGACCATTCTTTTTTGGCAAACTGCTCCAGGTCCCTGATATTTGAAGGGTGCCTTCTCCAAGCTGCCATTTTTAGATCTCTCCACAGGTGTTCTACGGGATTCAGGTCTGGACTCATTGCTGGCCACCTTAGAAGTCTCCAGTGCTTTCTCTCAAACCATTTTCTAGTGCTTTTTGAAGTGTGTGTTGGGTCATTGTCCTGCTGGAAGACCCATGACCTCTGAGGGAGACCCAGCTTTCTCACACTGGGCCCTACATTATGCTGCAAAATTTGTTGGTAGTCATCAGACTTCATAATGCCATGCACACGGTCAAGCAGTCCAGTGCCAAAGGCAGCAAAGCAACCCCAAAACATCAGGGAACCTCCGCCATGTTTGACTGTAGGGACCGTGTTCTTTTCTTTGAATGCCTCTTTTTTTTCTCCTGTAAACTCTATGTTGATGCCTTTGCCCAAAAAGCTCTACTTTTGTCTCATCTGACCAGAGAACATTCTTCCAAAACGTTTTAGGCTTTTTCTGGTAAGTTTTGGCAAACTCTAGCCTGGCTTTTTTATGTCTCGGGTTAAGAAGTGGGTCTTCCTGGGTCTCCTACCATACAGTCCCTTTTCATTCAGACGCCGACGGATAGTACGGGTTGACACTGTTGTACCCTTGGACTGCAGGGCAGCTTGAACTTGTTTGGATGTTAGTCGAGGTTCTTTATCCAACATTCGCCCAATCTTGCGTTGAAATCTCTTGTCAATTTTTCTTTTCCGTCCACATCTAGGGAGGTTAGCCACAGTGCCATGGGCTTTAAACTTCTTGATGACACTGCGCACGGTAGACACAGGAACATTCAGGTCTTTGGAGATGACTTGTAGCCTTGAGATTGCTCATGCTTCCTCACAATTTGGTTTCTCAAGTCCTCAGACAGTTCTTTGGTCTTCTTTCTGTTATCCATGCTCAATGTGGTACACACAAGGACACAGGACAGAGGTTAAGTCAACTTTAATCCATGTCAACTGGCTGCAAGTGTGATTTAGTTATTGCCAACACCTGTTAGGTGCCACAGGTAAGTTACAGGTGCTGTTAATTACACAAATTAGAGAAGCATCACATGATTTTTCGAACAGTGCCAATACTTTTGGCCACCCCCTTTTTTATGTTTGGTGTGGAATTATATCCAATTTGGCTTTAGGACAATTCTTTTCGTGTTTTTTTCATTTAAGACAAATTAAATGAAGATAATAATACCAAATAATTTGTGTTTGCAATCATTTTCAGGAAGAAAATGAGAATTATCTGACGGAATTGCAGGGGTGTCAATACTTTTGGCCATGACTGTATGGTGCCAGAACAGAAGAAAACCCCCAAAAGTGACCCCAGTGTAGAAATTGCACCCCTCAATGAATTCAGAAACGCCCTCAGTGACTATTTTGTAGCATCAACGCCAGGCTTTATTCTTGAGAATTGAAAATATGCCAGTTTAGTGCCCATACATTGTACCCCCATATAGTGCAGTAACCCATATCTTGTTGCACCCCCATACATTGTGCCTAGCTTGTGGTTCTGGAGATACACACCCCATAAATTAAGTGGGCTCTCCCTACTACAATAATGCCAAACATGTGACTGCTTACTGTGGTTTAGGCACAGTGGAGCTCAGAAGGAGTTTGATATTTATATTTGGGAGCACAGATTTCATTGTATTTCACATGAGGGGGTGGGAGCCATGTCACTTTTCCAAAGTCTTTGTTCAACCAGTAACATGGAAACCCCCTATAGCTCCACAAATCTGAGTGAGAGCTGGTTTTGTGTGGGATAAATTAAGGTTTTTATTGGTAGCATTATGGGGTATATAATATTTTTTGATCACTTCCAGGATAAGGCTGGATCACATTCTTATGTTCTGCCCAGAACACTTACATTCAGGATTCTGTGTAAATTCTAGGAAAATACGACTCAGACGAAACCCACAACAGAACCACTCACTATAATGAGGGAAATGGAGACACTTTGGAGTCCATTTGGCATCTGTGCCGGTGGTGTCCATCCTTTTAGACGTTCACAAATCTGTGGTCACTCACACTTGTGCTCTAAAAACACGCATTAAATTAAGGGACACCATCAGAATAAAGACCAGACGGACTCCAAAGGGACTTCATCTGCCTCATTATAGTGAGTGGTTCCATTGGGGGTTTTGTCTCAGTCACTGTTTTGGGGAATTTACACTGAAACCCTTACATTAGCGCTCAATGGGGAGTGCAGAATAAATGTGAACCTTATTCCGTTTTTTCAGAGATAGAATGAACATTTAGGCTGGTTTCACACTTGTGTTGGGCCGAGCTGCGGAGGGCTGCGTAGTTCCTCTGTTAAGCCCCGTCCACTGTAACACCTCTTCCATTTAGCTCCGCCTACGTCGGCATGCGTTCTGCGTTACTATCTTTAACATTGCGTATGCAGCCGAATGCAACATTTTGTTGCGATCGGCACAGTGTCAAAACAACGCATGTGGAGGCATCCACATATATTCACATGGCCTACGTACCCAATGTTAAAGATAAAAAAGAAAAACAAGAAAGAAAAAGAAAAATTGGAGGCAGCACACCATTTTATAGTGAAAAAGAGCTATTTAATCAGCCCAGAAAGCAACGTTTTGGTCACAAAAAGGCTTGAGAAAGGTTCCTGTTGGGACCGAAACTGTTATGATCTGGTGGTTTAGGAGCAACATGGAACGAGCTCTGAAGGAAGTGGTATCTGTACTGACCGCAGTCCCTAAGCTCAACACAACACTAGAAGTAGCCGTGGGATGCTCCTAACTCTCCCTAGGCACCTCGTCACAGCCTAAGAGCTAACTACCCCTAAAGATAGAAGCAGGAAAACTATCTTGCCTCAGAGAAAATCCCCAAAGGATAGATTAGCCCCCCACAAATAATGACTGTGAGTGGAGAGGGAAAAGACATACACAGAATGAAACCAGGATGAGCACAGGAGGCCAGTCTAGCTAGATAGATAGGACAGGATGGAATACTGTGCGGTCAGTATAAAACACTACAAAAATCCACGCAGAGATTACAAAAATCTCCACACCTGACTAAAGGTGTGGAGGGTAGTGTTGAGCGATACCGTCCGATACTTGAAAGTATCCGTATCAGATAGTATCGGCCGATACCCGAAAAGTATCGGATATCGCCGATACCGATACCAATACAAGTCAATGGGACACCAAGTATCGGAAGGTATCCTGATGGTTCCCAGGGTCTGAAGGAGAGGAAACTCTCCTTCAGGCCCTGGGATCCATATTAATGTGTAAAATAAAGAATTAAAATAAAAAATATTGATATATTCACCTCTCCGGCGGCCCCTGGACATCACCGCGGGTAACCGGCAGGCTTCTTTGTTTAAAATCAGCGCGTTTAGGACCTGAGAATGACGTCGCGGCTTCTGATTGGTCGCGTGCCGCTCATGTGACCGCCACGTGACCAATCAGAAGCCGCGACGTCATTCGCAGGTCCTAAATTCCTAGAATGAGGAGTTTAGTGCCTGAGAATGACGTCGCGGCTTCTGATTGGTCGCGTGGCGGTCACATGAGCGCAAGCGACCAATCAGAAGCCGCGACGTCATTCTCAGGTCCTAAACGCGCTCATTTTAAACAAAGAAGCCTGCCGGTTACCAGCGATGATGTCCAGGGGCCGCCGGAGAGGTGAATATATCAATATTTTTTATTTTAATTCTTTATTTTACACATCACTATGGATCTGATACCCATTCCCGATACCACAAAAGTATCGGAACTCGGTATCGGAATTCCGATACCGCAAGTATCGGCCGATACCCGTATTGGAATGCTCAACACTAGTGGAGGGTAAATCTGCTTCCCAGAGCTTCCAGCAACACAGAGTTAATTCATACTGATAAGCTGGACAAACATAGAAAGCACAGAACGGATAAGTCCACAATCTGTGGACAGAAAAAAGCAAGCAAGAACTTAGCTTTGCTGAACTGGTCAGGATAACAGGGAAATCCAAAGAGATGTGAATCCAACCAGGAACCATTTACAAGTGGCACTGGCTGAAGGAAAGAGCCAGGCATAAATAGCCAAGCAGAAAAGACAATCAGTAGAAGCAGCTGCTGACAGCTAAATCCAAGGAGCAGCCATACCACTTGAAACCACAAAAGGGAGCCCAAGAGCAGAACTCACAAAAGTGCCACTTACAACCACCGGAGGGAGCCCAAGAGCGGAATTCACAACAGTACCCCCCCCTTGAGGAGGGGTCACCGAACCCTCACCAGAGCCCCCAGGCCGATCAGCCAAGTGAAAAGCACGAACCAAATCGGTGGCATGGACATCGGAGGCAACAACCCAAGAATTATCCTCCTGGCCATAACCCTTCCACTTGACAAGATACTGAAGCCTCCGCCTCGAAAAACGATAATCCAAAATGTTCTCAACCTCATATTCCAACTCTCCCCCAACCAACACCGCGGCAGGAGGGTCAACCGAGGGAACAACAGGCACCACATATCTCCGCAACAAAGATCTATGGAAAATATTATGAATGGCAAAAGAGGCTGGAAGAGCCAAACGAAAAGACACCGGATTAATAATTTCAGAAATTTTATAAGGACCAATAAACCGAGGCTTAAACTTAGGGGAAGAAACCTTCATAGGAACATGACGAGAAGACAACCAAACCTAATCCCCCACACGAAGCCGGGGGCCAACACACTGACGGCGGTTAGCAAAACGTTGAGCCCTTTCCTGAGACAACATCAAATTGTCCACCACATGAGTCCAAATCTGCTGCAGCCTGTCCACCACAGAATCAACACCAGGACAATCAGAAGGCTCAACCTGCCCAGAAGAAAAACGAGGATGAAAACCAAAATTACAAAAGAAAGGTGAAACCAAAGTAGCCGAACTAGCCCGATTATTAAGGGCAAACTTGGCCAATGGCAAGAAAGACACCCAATCATCCTGATCAGCAGACACAAAGCATCTCAAATAGGTCTCCAAGGTCTGATTAGTTCGCTCAGTTTGGCCATTAGTCTGAGGATGAAACGCCGAAGAAAAAGACAAATCAATGCCCATCCTAGCACAAAAGGCCCGCCAAAACCTAGAGACAAACCTCTGTCAGACACAATATTCTCCGGAATGCCATGCAAACGAACCACATGCTGAAAAAACAATGGAACCAGATCTGAGGAGGAAGGCAACTTAGGCAAAGGTACCACATGGACCATTTTAGAGAACCAGTCACAAACAACCCAGATAACAGACATCTTCTGTGAAACAGGAAGATCTGAAATAAAATCCATAGAAATATGCGTCCAGGGCCTCTCAGGGACCGGCAAAGGCAAAAGCAACCCACTAGCGCGGGAACAGCAAGGCTTGGCTCGGACGCAAGTCCCACAGGACTGCACAAAAGCACGGACATCGCGCAACAAGGAAGGCCACCAAAAGGACCTAGAAACCAAATCTCTGGTACCAAAAATCCCAGGATGACCAGCCAACACTGAACAATGAACCTCAGAAATCACCTTACTTGTCCATCCATCAGGAACAAACAGCTTCCCCACAGGACAGCGGTCAGGCCTATCAGCCTGAAATTCCTGAAGCACCCGCCGCAAATCAGGGGAGATGGCAGAAAGAATCACCCCTTCCTTAAGAATGCCAACCGGCTCAAGGACTCCAGGAGAATCAGGCGAAAAACTCCTAGAGAGGGCATCAGCCTTAACATTCTTAGATCCCGGAAGATACGAGACCACAAAATCAAAACGGGAGAAAAACAGGGACCATCGAGCCTGTCTAGGATTCAGCCGCTTGGCCGACTCGAGGTAAATCAGATTCTTATGATCATTCAAGACCACAATGCGGTGCTTAGCTCCCTCAAGCCAATGTCGCCACTCCTCAAACGCCCACTTCATAGCCAACAACTCCCGATTGCCGACATCATAATTGCGTTCCGCAGGCGAAAGCTTTCTGGAAAAAAAAGCACACGGTTTCATCAAAGAACCATCAGATTCCCCCTGCCCCAATCTCAGAAGCGTCGACCTCAACCTGAAAAGGAAGAGAAACATCCGGCTGACGCAACACAGGGTCAGAAGTAATTCAGCGTTTAAGCTCCTGAAAGGCCTCAACAGCCGCAGAGGACCAATTCATCACATCAGCGCCTTTCTTCGTCAAATCAGTAAGGGGCTTAACCACACTGGAAAAGTTGGCAATGAAACAGCGATAGAAATTAGCAAAGCCCAAAAAATTTTGAAGGCCCTTCACAGATGTGGGTTGAATCCAGTCATGAATAGCTTGGACCTTAACAGGATCCATTTCTATAGACGAGGGAGAAAAAATAAAACCCAAAAAAGAGACCTTCTGAACTCTGAATAGGCACCTAGACCCCTTCACAAACAAAGCATTATCACAAAGGATCTGGAACACCATCCTGACCTGCTTCACATGAGACTCCCAATCATCGGAAAAAATCAAAATATCATCCAAATAAACAACCATGAATTTATCAAGATAATTGCGGAAAATATCATGCATGAAGGACTGGAACACAGATGGAGCATTAGAGAGCCCAAGTGGCATCACAAGGTATTCAAAATAGCCTTCGGGGCGTAGTAAATGCAGTTTTCCATTCATCACCCTGTTTAATACGAACAAGATTATATGCCCCTCGGAGGTCAATCTTAGTAAACCAACTAGCCCCCTTAATCTGAGCAAACAAATCAGTAAGCAAAGGCAAGGGGTATTGGAATTTGACCGTGATCTTATTAAGAAGACGATAATCTATACAGGGTCTCAAGGAGCCATCCTTCTTAGCAACAAAAAAGAAACCTGCTCCCAATGGTGACGAAGACGGCCGAATATGCCCTTTCTCCAAAGATTCCTTAACATAGCTCCGCATGGCGGCATGCTCTGGCACAGACAGATTGAAAAATCGGCCTTTAGGGAACTTACAACCTGGAATCAAGTTAATAGCACAATCACAGTCCCTATGTGGAGGAAGGGAACTGGACTTGGGCTCATCAAATACATCCTGAAAATCCGACAAAAACTCAGGGACCTCAGAAGAGGGGGAAGAGGAAATTGACATCAAAGGAACGTCACTATGTACCCCTTGACAAACCCAACTAGTCACAGACATAGTTTTCCAATCCAGCACCGGATTATGTTCCTGTAACCATGGAAAACCCAGTACAACAACATCATGCAGGTTATGCAACACCAGAAAACGGCAATTTTCCTGATGTGCAGGAGCAATATACATGGTCATCTGCGTCCAGTACTGAGGTTTATCCTTGGCCAATGGAGTAGCATCAATGCCCCTCAAAGGAATAGGGCTCTGTAAAGGCTGCAGGGAAAAACCACAGCACCTGGCGAATTCTAAGTCCATTAGGTTCAGGGCTGCGCCTGAATCCACAAATGCCATGACAGAAAAGGACGACAATGAGCAAATCAGGGTCACAGATAAAAGAAATTTAGGCTGTACAGTACTAATGGTAACAGACCTAGCGACCCTCCTAGTATGTTTAGGGCAATCAGAAATAACATGAGCAGAATCACCACAGTAAAAACAACAGCCTATTCTGACGTCTGAATTCCTGCCGTCCTGTTTTAGTCAAAATCCTATCACATTGCATAGATTCAGGACTCTGCTCAGAGGACACTGCCATATGGTGCACAGCTTTGTATAATTCTGCCGCTTCCTGACCTTGACACAAGGCCAACAGGGTTTTTTCTGCATGATCCACAGAGTTAGGTTCATCATACAATAATCCGAGCGCTTGAAAAAATGCGTCTACATTCAGCAATGCCGGATCCCCTGATTCAAGGGAGAATGCCCAGTCCTGAGGGTCACCACGCAGCAAGGATATGATGATTTTTACTTGCTGAATGGGATCGCCAGAAGAACGGGGTTTCAAAGCAAAAAACAATTTGCAGCTATTTTTAAAGTTCAAAAACTTGGAACTGTCTCCAAAAAACAAATCAGGAGTAGGAATTTTAGGCTCTAAAGCCAGAGTCTGGACAACATAATCTTGGATACTCTGTACTCTTGCAGCAAGTTGATCCACACGAGAAAACAAACCCTGAACATCCATGCCAGAGCACAAATCCTGCACCACCGAAAGGTCAAGAGGGAAAAAAAAGACAAAAAGAGAGCACAGAAAGAAAAATGGCTCAGAATTTTTTCCTTCTTTTTGAGATGCATTTAATTCATTTATGGCCACTTGTACTGTTATGATCTGGTGGTTTAGGAGCAACATGGAACGAGCTCTGAAGGAAGTGGTATATGTACTGACCGCAGTCCCTAAGCTCAACACAACACTAGAAGTAGCCGTGGGATGCTCCTAACTCTCCCTATAAAGGCACAGATGATTGGCCTCGGGGAGACCAAAACATCCAACACCACGGAGACACCATCACGTGTTTCTCAACGCAGTGATTCCAGAACACTGCCCCCATCCCTTATGGGAAATATGCAGATGCATGTAAAGAAGCTGCGGAGACACCATCACGTGTTTCTCGACGCAAGCAGTGAATAGCCAGGCCTTTCCCCGGGAAGGAACAACCACGGGAAGGGCAGCATCCTATGAAGGAAAGCCACCTATGCCAAGCATGGTATCCATCCACAGACAGCTGTTTCTTTTTTTTTTTTTTTTCCCCTCAGATGGGAAAATCCACGGTCCAGAAATCCAAGACCAAAGAAAAATCCCAAACAGCTCCGTCAAATCCAAAACACAAAAGCTGTTCCCATCATCATCGGAAAATTTCAGTTTACGACAACATCAGAAAAATCAAGTCAAGACATATTTACAAGGTATCTCCACTTCTTCACATTCCAAATGCCTTCGGCATCCACCTCCCCCTTCTTCTTTTATCCCATAGAAAACACACATACATCTTCCCCAAAATCACTTTTAGACTATTCTTTACTACAATTTCCTTTCTCTTAAAAACATACACATTCCTCACATCCCATAATACTTCCTTTACACATGCAACTATTAACCACAACACTCTCTCCTTCACTCCATCACACATTCCCAAGCCAAACATGAACAACTCGAATGATAACAAGCTCACACCACACAATTCTTTACACAACGGTCCCATTCTTCCAATCACCTCCCTAGCATAATGACAATTCCAAAACACATGTATTACACTTTCCCTTCCACCACACCCACCTCTCGGACACATATCACTTCTCCCCAACCCACGATTCTGAAATTCTCTAACTGGTAACACTCCATGCAAAGACTGCCACACAATCTCACTCTGCCTATTCGTCATACCGTCCAACCGCACTTTCTTCCATACTTTTTCTATATCATTCCCTCTAACCATGTTTATTCCACACTTTGTCTCTCTACATTCAATCATCCTATACACAGCCTTCTTATTACTCAACAACCTAACATCCACATCACACAACTCATACTTCACCAAAAATTTATAAACCCACACATACCATCTAGGCACGTCAAAAGCAACTGGATACCTCAGATCCCTCTCTCGCCACCTCAAACGAAATAAATACGCCCCAAACAAAAACCTACACAGACAAGTAAACTTCCCATCCATCCTAATCACCCTCAACACAAAAACCACAATATTTACACCAAAGAACACCTCAAGATTTGGAAAACCCAACCCACCTTTTTCTAAACGTTTCACCAAAACCTCCCTCCTAGCCCTCTCCATTCTAGAATTCCACAAAAACACAAACAGAATCCTATTTAACCCTCTCATACACATATACCCCGGTGGAAAGACCACTGCAATATATAAGAAAATAGGCAAAATCACACTTTTAATAACTAAGATTTTTCCAAAAAACGAAAGACTTCTCATCTTCCAAAAACATAACTTCCGCTCAACCTTTCCTTTCGCATCATCCCAACTTTCTTTCCCATCCAAACTCTCTGAAAATTTCACACCCAAAACCTTAATAGACCAAGTCACCTCATTCACTCCTACATCCTTACTTAAAACCCCTCCCCCAAAAACCTTACACTCACTCTTCTCCCAATTCACCTTAAATGCTGACGCACCACAAAAAATCGACGCTAATAACTTCACCCGCCTCACAGAATACTCTGAATCACACAACACACACACGTCATCCATTCCCAGCACTAACCTTCCATTCCCTCCCTCCACCTCCTGGCACTTGTACACCTCTAATCACTTTATCTTTCCTCAACATACAAAGCAATGGTTCAATCGCACAAATAAAAACCACAGGAGACAAAGGACAACCTTGTCGCACCCCTGAAAAAACATTCACTCTTCTACCCACAGAACCATTCATCAAAACACAACTATAAATGTCTTTATATAAGCTCCTCACCCTCCAAACAAAATCAGGTGGAAACCCCATTCTCAATAATACCCGGAACAAAAAAATTATTTGCTAACCGATCATATGCCTTTTCAAAGTCCAAACTCAAAACAAATACACTCTTCTTCCGACTCATACAGTCCCACAAACAATCTCTCAACATACACACACACTCATGCATACGCCTCCCAGGCACTGCACAACACTGTTCATCCCCAATCACACTCTCTATCACATCACGCATCCTATTCGCCATTACTTTCGCATAGATCTTATAATCGCAATTCAACAACGTTATCGGTCTCCAATTTTTTAAACTCTTCAAATCTCCTTTTTTAGGTATTAATACAACCATCCCTGCATGCATACTCTCAGCCACCTCCATACTAGACCACATATACTTATACATATCCACAAAATCCTTACCAATCACATGCCACATCACCCTATAAAACTCTATAGGAAGTCCATCCTCTCCTGGAGTCTTATTTCACGCCATGCTATTCATTACCTTCCATACCTCATCACCTGTCACCTCACCCATCACTCTCTCTCTCCATCTCACTCAATTTATTTTCTAATACACTTAGTACATCCTCCTCCAAAGCCTCATCCCTCCACTTCACTGCATACAGCTCCTCATAAAACTTAGCCACATGTTCACACATATCCTCCCCACTTACCTCTCTTCCATCCACTGCATTCAAAACACTCATACTCTGGTTTTTCCCAAAAACCTTTTTAAAGAAAAACCTCGAACACCTTTCATCTTGCTCCATTCTATCAATTTTTGCCTTAAAAATAATACTCTTCCCTTTCTCTTCCAAAAACTCTTTAATTTCTTTTTTAACCTTTTTTATCCCCTCCTCCACCTCCATTCCTCCTTCCCTCAATTTATACAATAAACATAAACGGGCATTCAACTTAACAAACTTTTCCCTCTTAATTGCCGCAAATTCATACCCCACACTTTTAAAAAACTTTTTTGTCTGCCTCTTAACCCAATCCCACCACTCACAAACATTCCCAAAACTTTCCTTACTTTTACACCACTGTTCATACTTTCTCACATACTCCTTCCTCACAGCTTCATTTTCCAACAATTTCACATTTAATTTCCACAAACCCTTTCCAAACACACCACTAACATTAATATCTAACTCGCACAACACACAAACATGGTCCGAAAAAACGACCCTATCCTGCTTATATCCAACAGGAATAATATTTTTAGAAATAAAACAATAATCCAACCTGGAATGTGCTCTTCCACTATCAGAAAAAAAGGTATCTAACAAAGGGTTTACCTTACACACACGCTGCATATCACTCAAATCAAAGTCAGTAACTAACTCCAGCAAAACTTTTCCAGACACATCCACATTCACTCCCCCCACATCACAATTCATATCACCCACAATCACCACAGGCACTCTTCCTGGAACAAAAAGCTTCACTTTTTCAAATAATAACTTACGCTCATTTTTTTCTATTGGCTCATAAATATTGATAACACAAAACTTAGCATTTTTATATTCAAAATTTGCTAAGATACACCTCCCCACCTCCACCACCAAATAATTATTCAAAACAACCTCCTGCCCCTTAACTAAAATACCCACACCATCATTTCTATTATTTGCACTACCAGACCATACAGACGCACCATAAGACCACTCATCCCCTTTCACACCATCCACAATCCCACATTCTTGCAAACAAAAAATAGATGCACTCTGCATAGCTAAAAAATCCAAAATTGCTGCTCTCCTCCTCGCTTTCTTAAAAACTCTCACATTTTGAGAAACTATAGAAAAACCCATACTGCAAAAACAATGGAAAAATTACCACAAAACTACACACATTACACAAAAAGCCCTTGACAAAGGTCAAGACTCACAGAAAGGAGAGAAAAAAAAAAAACAACAGATCCACTGAGCTTTCATTTTACCCAGTATCACCATTGTCCTCCTCTGCCATTCGGACTGAACAGCAAGTCTCTGAACCACTAACCCCTGCGTGCTCACTCCATTTTTTTTTAGCTGGCCCAATTTTCCTCTTAGGCATACTACTGCATGCCTCATCACTTTCCCCATCCTCCTCCCTCTGACATGGTGTCTCCGCAGCTTCTTTACATGCATCTGCATATTTCCCATAAGGGATGGGGGCAGTGTTCTGGAATCACTGCGTTGAGAAACACGTGATGGTGTCTCCGTGGTGTTGGATGTTTTGGTCTCCCCGAGGCCAATCATCTGTGCCTTTATAGCCTTTTTACTAGGCACTGCTCCTAATAGCCAGATTCCTACTCCACACTGATGAGGGGCAAAAACCCCGAAACAGCTGTCTGTGGATGGATACCATGCTTGGCATAGGTGGCTTTCCTTCATAGGATGCTGCCCTTCCCCTGGTTGTTCCTTCCCGGGGAAAGGCCTGGCTATTCACTGCTTGCGTCGAGAAACACGTGTTGGTGTCTCCGCAGCTTCTTTACATGCATCTGCATATTTCCCATAAGGGATGGAGGCAGTGTTCTGGAATCACTGCGTTGAGAAACATGTGATGGTGTCTCCGTGGTGTTGGATGTTTTGGTCTCCCCGAGGCCAATCATCTGTGCCTTTATAGCCTTTTTACTAGGCACTGCTCCTAATAGCCAGATTCCTACTCCACACTGATGAGGGGAAAAAACCCCGAAATAGCTGTCTGTGGATGGATACCATGCTTGGCATAGGTGGCTTTCCTTCATAGGATGCTGCCCTTCCCCTGGTTGTTCCTTCCCGGGGAAAGGCCTGGCTATTCACTGCTTGCGTCGAGAAACACGTGTTGGTGTCTCCGCAGCTTCTTTACATGCATCTGCATATTTCCCATAAGGGATGGGGGCAGTGTTCTGGAATCACTGCGTTGAGAAACACATGATTGTGTCTCCGTGGTGTTGGATGTTTTGGTCTCCCCGAGGCCAATCATCTGTGCCTTTATAGCCTTTTTACTAGGCACTGCTCCTAATAGCCAGATTCCTACTCCACACTGA
Source organism: Ranitomeya imitator (assembly GCF_032444005.1). Taxonomy (NCBI): domain Eukaryota; kingdom Metazoa; phylum Chordata; class Amphibia; order Anura; family Dendrobatidae; genus Ranitomeya; species Ranitomeya imitator. The sequence goes on from NC_091283.1 coordinate 590,286,995, forward strand.
TGAGGGGCAAAAACCCCGAAACAGCTGTCTGTGGATGGATACCATGCTTGGCATAGGTGGCTTTCCTTCATAGGATGCTGCCCTTCCCGTTGGTTGTTCCTTCCCGGGGAAAGGCCTGGCTATTCACTGCTTGCGTCGAGAAACAAGTGATGGTGTCTCCGCAGCTTCTTTACATGCACCTAACTCTCCCTAGGCACCTCGTCACAGCCTAATAGCTAACTACCCCTAAAGATAGAAGCAGGAAAACTGTCTTGCCTCAGAGAAAATCCCCAAAGGATAGATTAGCCCCCCACAAATAATGACTGTGAGTGGAGAGGGAAAAGACATACACAGAATGAAACCAGGATGAGCACAGGAGGCCAGTCTAGCTAGATAGATAGGACAGGATGGAATACTGTGCGGTCAGTATAAAACACTACAAAAATTCACGCAGAGATTACAAAAATCTCCACACCTGACTAAAGGTGTGGAGGGTAAATCTGCTTCCTAGAGCTTCCAGCAGCACAGAGTTAATTCATACTGATAAGCTGGACAAACATAGAATGCACAGAACGGATAAGTCCACAATCTGTGGACAGAAAAGAGCAAGCAAGAACTTAGCTTTGCTGAACTGGTCAGGATAACAGGGAAATCCAAAGAGATGTGAATCCAACCAGGAACCATTTACAAGTGGCACTGGCTGAAGGAAAGAGCCAGGCATAAATAGCTGAGCAGAAAAGACAATCAGTAGAAGCAGCTGCTGACAGCTAAATCCAAGGAGCAGCCATACCACTTGAAACCACAAGAGGGAGCCCAAGAGCAGAACTCACAAAAGTGCCACTTACAACCACCGGAGGGAGCCCAAGAGCGGAATTCACAACACGAAACGTCACTTTCTGGGCTGATTAAATACATCTTTTTCACTATAAAATGGTGTGCTGCCTCCAATTTTTCTGGATCTTTATAATTGAGGTTTGGTATTTGCCTGGGGGGCTCTGCACCCGGACTCTTTCTTTGTGCTGCTCTAATTCTCTTTTTTTCCAATGTTAAAGATAGGTACGAAGGACAAATGCCGATGTAGGCGGAGCTGAATGGAAGAGGTGCGGCAGTGGGTGGGGCTTAACGGAGGAACTATGCAGCTCTCTGCAGCTCTGCCCTATGCAAGTGTGAAACCAGCCAGACAGCAGTACAAGAACAGTTCTTATTTTTACTTTTCTGCTGTTCACCATGCGGTATATATGATTAGATTACTTTATACTTCGGGTTGGTGCAACTACAGCGATAGCAGATTTATATAATTTTTATGTTTTGCTGCTATCACATAGTAGAAATGTTTTTTTATAAAAAAATTTGTGATAGCTTTTTGTTCATATTTTTCAGACACAGAATGAACAAAAAATAGCAATTCAGTAATTGTTTTTATTTTTTGCATTGTTCACCATGCGATAAAAGTGATAAGATCAATTTGTTTGTTGGGTCAGTGCAATTACAGTGATACAAGATTTGTATAGTTTCTTTATGCTTTGCTATTATAACACAGTATTTCACAAAAATGAGTATGTTTTTGCATAACCACATTCCGATAAATATAACTTTTTAACTTTTTTGCCAAATGAGCCATGTTAGGGCGTTTGCATTTATACCATTTTTTCATATGACTTTTTATTCATTTTTTTGTGAGTCAGTATGATGAAAACGCAACATATTTGGCATGTTTTGTTTTCTTACAGCATTCACCATACGGAATAAATAACATGACAGTTTTATAGATCTGGATGTGGTGAGACCAATTATATGTACTTTTTTCTGTTTATTGTTGTTTTAACACAAACATTGTGTTAAAATGTTTAAATGGTTTTTTCAAGATTTTTGAGTGATTTTTTGTGGATTTTTAAAATATATTTTATGTAACTTTTTGGTACTTCTTCACTAACTCCCAATGTGGGATCTGTATATTTTTCACTTTGATCTCATGCACTGTAGACCCCATGTTGGAAACTAGACCCCTCAAGGAATTTACCTACATGTGTGGTGAGCACATTTAACCCTCAGATGTTTAATAGAAGTTTATAACGTAGACGACGAGCACGCCAATACCCTATATGTGGTCGAAAACTACTTTTGAGGCACAGTGCAAAGCTCAGAAGAGAAGAAGCACCATATTGGAGTTCAGATTTTGCTGGAAGGGCTTGAGAGTGCCATGTCATATTGGCAGAGCCCCTGAGGTGCCAGAACAGCAGAATCTCTATAGGAGACACTATTTTACAAGCTTCACCTCTCAATGAATTCATCTACGGGTGTGTCGATCATATTGACACCCCAGGTGGGTCACAGAATTTTATACTATTGGCAGTGAAGAAAAAATAATTACATTTTTACCACCGAAATTTTCTTTTAGCCAGAGATTTTACATTTTCACAGTGGCAAATGGGTAAAAAATAAAATGGCACAAAAATTTGGCTGTACAGTACTGCTTAGACACAGGGTGAGACTCGGGAAGAACACATGGAGCGTTATTTGCATCCTGGAGCACAGATTTTTCTAGAATAGTTTGCGTACTCCATATACAGGGCCCCAAAATACAAGAAGAGCAGAATTTCCCCTTATGACCCCATTTTGGAAATATTACCCCTTTGGGAATTTATATACAGGCGTGCAACGATTTTTACTGCATGGGTGTTTTCCAGAAACAAGCAGCAGTGGATATTGCTGAGCGAAAATTGCAAACTGCCATTGTAGTGACTAGTATGCTGTAGTGACCAGTACGGTGTAGTGACCAGTACGTTATAGTGACCAGTATGTTGTGCACAATTCGTGCTTCTGGAGACATGCACCCATAAATTAGGTGAGTTCTCATTGCTACAGAAATGCCAAATATGTGGACATTTTACATAACGTTTGGGATCACATTTATCCGACGCTCTACGCTGAGCACTTAGTTTCCATCTAAATCTTTCAGTGACGTGATTCAGATGAAACCCCCAAGGGATCCATTCACTATAGTGAGGCAGCAGAGTTACTCTGGACTTCATCTGGCTTTTGTTCAGTGGTGTCCCTCTTTTCAGAAATGCACAAAACTGACTGACTGCACTTTTATGCCTGCCTAAAAAGACGGACACCACTGGATCACAGGTCAGATGGCATTCATGGTGCCTCCATCTGCCCCATTATAGTGAATCTTGTGCCAGGGGTTTCGTCTGAATCACGTATTTCAGGGATTTACATGGAAATCCAAGTGTAAGCGCTCAGCGGAGGTAGAATAGACAAATCAACAGCAGGTGCAGAATTGGTTTTACTTATTTTTTACGCCATTCCTTGTGCAGTATAAGTAATTAGACAACTTTATTCTTTGTGTCGATGTGATTACAGTGATACCAGATTTACATAGTTTTTCTGTTGTTTGACAGCTGTCACAACCTAAAAGACTTTTTTTTTGCAAAAACTAGTTTTGCATCACCATATTTTGAAAGTTATAATTTTTACATATTTTGACCCTCAGAGTAAAGTGAGGGCTTGTTTTTTGCGGGACGAGTTGACATTTTTATTGGTACCATTTTCAGGCGCATGACATTTTTTGATCGCTGTCTATTCTGATTTTTGGGAGGCAGGATGAACAGAAACCAGCAATTCAGGAATTGTTTTTTTTTTGTCATTCCGCATGTGGTAAAATTTGTAAGGCAGCTTTATTCTTCGATTCAGTACATTTACAGCGATAAAACATTTATTTTTTTATGCTTTGGTGCTTTTATACACTAAAAACTATTTTATACAAAAAATAATTACCGTACTTTTGCGTCGCTTTATTCTGAGAGCTGAAATGTTTTTATTTTTCCACTGATGGGGCTGTATGATGGCTTGTTTTTGTGGGAAAAGATTACGTTTTCAATGGTACCATGATTATTTATATTTGTCTTTTTGATAATGTTTTATTACACATTTTGTTAGGCGATATGATATGATGATAAAGCATTATTTTTTCCCGCTGCTATACCAAATATGTTCACTTTTATTGGTTATATTTTTTTCATAAACATATTTATTTATTGGTACTATATATTTAGATTTTTTTTTTACCGTATGTACTCAAGTATAAGCCGACCCGAGTATAAGCCGACCCCCCTAATTTTGCCACAAAAAACTGGGAAAACTTAATGACTCCAGTATAAGCCTAGGGTGGAAAATGCAGCAGCTACTGGTAAATTTCAAAAATAAAAATAGATACCAATAAAAGTAAAATTAATTGAGACATCAGTAGGTTAAGTGTTTTTAAATATCCATTGAATCAGGAGCCCCATATAATGCTCCATACAGTTCATGATGGCCCCATACGATGCTCCATACAAAATACGCCCCATATAATGCTCAATGCAGTGTATAATGGGCTTCATAAGATGCTCCATATTAAAATATGCTCCATATAATACTGCACAAATGTTGATTATGATCCCATAAGATGCTCCTTACAGACATTTGCCCCATATAATGCTGCACAAATGTTGATTATGGCCCCATAAGATGCTCCATACAGACATTTGCCCCATACAGTGCTGCACAAATGCTGATTATGGCCCCATAAGATGCTCCATAGACACATTTGCCCCGTATAATGCTCCACAAATGCGGATTATGGCCCCATAAGATGTTCCATAGAGATATTTGCCCCATATAGTGCTGCACAAACCTTGATTATGGCCCCATAAGACGCTCCATAGACACATTTGCCCCGTATAATGCTCCACAAATGCAGATTATGGCGCCATAAGATGCTCCATAGACACATTTGCCCCATATAATGCTCCACAAATGCGGATTATGGCCCCATAAGATGCTCCATACAGATATTTGCCCCATATAATGCTGCACATGGCCCCATGAGATGCTCCGTACAGATATTTGCCCCATATAATGCTGCACATGGCTCCATAAGATGCTCCGTACAGATATTTGCCCCATATAATGCTGCACATGGCTCCATAAGATGCTCCGTACAGATATTTGCCCCATATAATGCTGCACATGGCCCCATGAGATGCTCCGTACAGATATTTGCCCCATATAATGCTGCACATGGCTCCATTAGATGCTCCGTACAGATATTTGCCCCATATCATGCTGCACATGGCTCGATAAGATGCTCCATACAGATATTTGCCCCATATAATGCTGCATATGGCCCCATACAGATATTTGCCCCATATAATGCTACACATGGCCCCATAAGATGCCCCATACAGATATATGCCCCATTTAATGTTGCACATGGCTCCATAAGATGCTCCATACAGATTTTTGCCCCATACGCTGTTACTGCGATTAAACATACCGTATATACTCGAGTATAAGCCGAGATTTTCAGCCCAAATTTTAGGGCTGAAAGTGCCCCCCTCGGCTTATACTCGAGTCACGGTAGCGGTGGGGTCGGCAGGTGAGGGGCTGAGGGCGCTGGGGTATACTTACCTAGTCCCAGCGATCCTCGCGCTGTCCCTGCCGTCCCACGGTGTTCTGTGCTGCAGCTTCTTCCTCCCTTCAGCGGTCACGTGGGACCGCTCATTACAGGAATGAATAAGCGGCTCCACCTCCCATAGGGGCGGAGCCGCTTATTCATTTCTCTAATCAGCGGTGCCGGTGACCGCTGATAGAGAAAGAAGCTGCAGCGCCGAAGACAGGAGGGGACAGCGCGAGGATCACCAGGACTAGGTGAGTATGTTATATTCACCTGTCCTCGTTCCAGCCGCCGGGCGCCGCTCCATCTTCCCGGCCGGCGCCTCCATCTTCCCGGCGTCTGCGCTCTCTGACTGATCAGGCAGAGGGCGCGATGACGCATATAGTGTGCGCGGCGCCCTCTGCCTGATCAGTCAGAGCAGAGACGCCGGGAAGATGGAGGCGCCGGAACGAGACGCTGGGAGCTGCAATCAAGGGAGGTGAGTATGTGGTTTTTTTTTTTTATTGCAGCAGTAGCAGCGGCAGCACAGATTAATGTGGAGCATCTATGAGGCACAGTGAACGGTGCAGAGCACCGTATATGGCACAGCTAGGGGGCACAATGAACGGTGCAGAGCACCGTATAAGGCACAGCTAGGGGGCACAATGAACGGTGCAGAGCACCGTATAAGGCACAGCTAGGGGGCACAATGAACGGTGCAGAGCACCGTATAAGGCACAGCTAGGGGGCACAGTGAACGGTGCAGAGCACCGTATAAGGCACAGCTAGGGGGCACAATGAACGGTGCAGAGCACCGTATAAGGCACAGCTAGGGGGCACAGTGAACGGTGCAGAGCACCGTATAAGGCACAGCTAGGGGGCACAATGAACGGTGCAGAGCACCGTATAAGGCACAGCTAGGGGGCACAGTGAACGGTGCAGAGCACCGTATAAGGCACAGCTAGGGGGCACAGTGAACGGTGCAGAGCACCGTATAAGGCACAGCTAGGGGGCACAGTGAACGGTGCAGAGCACCGTATATGGCACAGCTAGGGGGCACAGTGAACGGTGCAGAGCACCGTATAAGGCACAGCTAGGGGGCACAATGAACGGTGCAGAGCACCGTATAAGGCACAGCTAGGGGGCACAATGAACGGTGCAGAGCACTATATGGCACAGCTAGGGGGCACAGTGAACGGTGCGGAGCACCGTATAAGGCACAGCTAGGGGGCACAGTGAACGGTGCAGAGCACCGTATAAGGCACAGCTAGGGGGCACAGTGAACGGTGCAGAGCACCGTATATGGCACAGCTAGGGGGCACAATGAACGGTGCAGAGCACCGTATATGGCACAGCTATGGGGCACAGTGAACGGTGCAGAGCACTGTATAAGGCACAGCTAGGGGGCACAATGAACGGTGCGGAGCACCGTATAAGGCACAGCTAGGGGGCACAGTGAACGGTGCAGAGCACCGTATATGGCACAGCTATGGGGCACAGTGAACGGTGCAGAGCACTGTATATGGCACAGCTATGGGGCACAGTGAACGGTGCAGAGCACTGTATATGGCACAGCTAGGGGGCACAGTGAACGGTGCAGAGCACTATATGGGGCACAGCTATGGGGAAATATGAATGGTGTAGAGCACTATATGGCACAGCTATGGGGAAATAATGATCTATTTTTATTTTTGAAATTCACCGGTAGTTGCTGCATTTCCACCCTAGGCTTATACTCGAGTCAATAAGTTTTCCCAGTTTTTTGTGGCAAAATTAGGGGGGTCGGCTTATACTCGGGTCGGCTTATACTCGAGTATATACGGTACATAGTAACATAGTTAGTAAGGCCGAAAAAAGACATTTGTCCATCCAGTTCAGCCTATATTCCATCATAATAAATCCCCAGATCTACGTCCTTCTACAGAACCTAATTGTATGATACAATATTGTTCTGCTCCAGGAAGACATCCAGGCCTCTCTTGAACCCCTCGACTGAGTTCGCCATCACCACCTCCTCAGGCAAGCAATTCCAGATTCTCACTGCCCTAACAGTAAAGAATCCTCTTCTATGTTGGTGGAAAAACCTTCTCTCCTCCAGACGCAAAGAATGCCCCCTTGTGCCCGTCACCTTCCTTGGTATAAACAGATCCTCAGCGAGATATTTGTATTGTCCCCTTATATACTTATACATGGTTATTAGATCGCCCCTCAGTCGTCTTTTTTCTAGACTAAATAATCCTAATTTCGCTAATCTATCTGGGTATTGTAGTTCTCCCATCCCCTTTATTAATTTTGTTGCCCTCCTTTGTACTCTCTCTAGTTCCATTATATCCTTCCTGAGCACCGGTGCCCAAAACTGGACACAGTACTCCATGTGCGGTCTAACTAGGGATTTGTACAGAGGCAGTATAATGCTCTCATCATGTGTATCCAGACCTCTTTTAATGCACCCCATGATCCTGTTTGCCTTGGCAGCTGCTGCCTGGCACTGGCTGCTCCAGGTAAGTTTATTATTAACTAAGATCCCCAAGTCCTTCTCCCTGTCAGATTTACCCAGTGGTTTCCCATTCAGTGTGTAATGGTGATATTGATTCCTTCTTCCCATGTGTATAACCTTACATTTATCATTGTTAAACCTCATCTGCCACCTTTCAGCCCAAGTTTCCAACTTATCCAGATCCATCTGTAGCAGAATACTATCTTCTCTTGTATTAACTGCTTTACATAGTTTTGTATCATCTGCAAATATCGATATTTTACTGTGTAAACCTTCTACCAGATCATTAATGAATATGTTGAAGAGAACAGGTCCCAATACTGACCCCTGCGGTACCCCACTGGTCACAGCGATCCAGTTAGAGACTATACCATTTATAACCACCCTCTGCTTTCTATCACTAAGCCAGTTACTAACCCATTTACACACATTTTCCCCCAGACCAAGCATTCTCATTTTGTGTACCAACCTCTTGTGCGGCACGGTATCAAACGCTTTGGAAAAATCGAGATACACCACGTCCAATGACTCACCGTGGTCCAGCCTATAGCTTACCTCTTCATAAAAACTGATTAGATTGGTTTGACAGGAGCGATTTCTCATAAACCCATGTTGATATGGAGTTAAACAGTTATTCTCATTGAGATAATCCAGAATAACATCCCTCAGAAACCCTTCAAATATTTTACCAACAATAGAGGTTATACTTACTGGCCTATAATTTCCAGGTTCACTTTTAGAGCCCTTTTTGAATATTGGCACCACATTTGCTATGCGCCAATCCTGGGGAACAGACCCTGTCGCTATAGAGTCCCTAAAAATAAGAAATAATGGTTTATCTATTACATTACTTAGTTCTCTTAGTACTCGTGGGTGTATGCCATCCGGACCCTGAGATTTATCTATTTTAATCTTATTTAGCCGGTTTCGCACCTCTTCTTGGGTTAGATTGGTGACCCTTAATATAGGGTTTTCATTGTTTCTTGGGATTTCACCTAGCATTTCATTTTCCACCGTGAATACCGTGGAGAAGAAGGTGTTTAATATGTTAGCTTTTTCCTCGTCATCTACAACCATTCTTTCCTCGCTATTTTTTAAGGGGCCTACATTTTCAGTTTTTATTCTTTTACTATTGATATAGTTGAAGAACAGTTTGGGATTAGTTTTACTCTCCTTAGCAATGTGCTTCTCTGTTTCCTTTTTGGCAGCTTTAATTAGTTTTTTAGATAAAGTATTTTTCTCCCTATAGTTTTTTAGAGCTTCAATGGTGCCATCCTGCTTTAGTTGTGCAAATGCTTTCTTTTTACTGTTAATTGCCTGTCTTACTTCTTTGTTTAGCCACATTGGGTTTTTCCTATTTCTAGTCCTTTTATTCCCACAAGGTATAAACCGCTTACACTGCCTATTTAGGATGTTCTTAAACATTTCCCATTTATTATCTGTATTCTTATTTCTGAGGATATTGTCCCAGTCTACCAGATTAAGGGCATCTCTAAGCTGGTCAAACTTTGCCTTCCTAAAGTTCAGTGTTTTTGTGACTCCCTGAAAAGTCCCCCTAGTGAAAGACAGGTGAAACTGTACAATATTGTGGTCGCTATTTCCTAGATGCCCGACCACCTGCAGATTTGTTATTCTGTCAGGTCTATTAGATAGTATTAGGTCTAAAAGTGCTGCTCCTCTGGTTGGATTCTGCACCAATTGTGAAAGATAATTTTTCTTGGTTATTAGCAGAAACCTGTTGCCTTTATGGGTTTCACAGGTTTCTGTTTCCCAGTTAATATCCGGGTAGTTAAAGTCCCCCATAACCAGGACCTCATTATGGGTTGCAGCTTCATCTATCTGCTTTAGAAGTAGATTTTCCATGGTTTCTGTTATATTTGGGGGTTTGTAACAGACCCCAATGAGAATTTTGTTACCATTTTTCCCTCCATGAATTTCGACCCATATGGACTCGACATCCTCATTTCCTTCGCTAATATCCTCCCTTAAAGTGGACTTTAGACAAGACTTTACATAGAGACAAACCCCTCCTCCTCTCCGATTTTTGCGATCCTTTCTAAACAGACTGTAACCCTGTAAGTTAACTGCCCAGTCATAGCTTTCATCTAACCATGTCTCGGTTATTCCCACTATGTCAAAGTTACCTGTAGATATTTCTGCTTCTAGTTCTTCCATCTTGTTTGTCAGGCTTCTGGCGTTTGCGAGCATGCAGTTTAGAGGATTTTGTTTTGTTCCAATCTCCTCGCTGTGGATTGTTTTAGAAATGTTCTTATCTCCCTTCTGAGTATGTTTTCCTGGGTCTTCTTTGTTCGCGTCTAATGTTTTTCTTCCCGTCCCCTCTTCTTCTAGTTTAACGCCCTCCTGATGAGTGTAGCGAGTCTTCTGGCGAATGTGTGTTTCCCAGGTTTGTTGAGGTGTAGTCCGTCTCTGGCGAGGAGTCCATCGTACAAGTAATTCACACCGTGGTCCAGGAATCCGAATCCTTGTTGTCTGCACCATCGTCTTAGCCAGTTGTTTGCATCAAGGATCCTGTCCCATCTCCTGGTGCCATGCCCGTCTACTGGAAGGATAGAAGAAAAAACTACCTGTGCATCCAGTTCCTTTACTTTCTTCCCCAACTCTTCAAAGTCTTTGCAGATTGTCGGTAGGTCCTTCCTTGCCGTGTCATTGGTGCCAATATGTATCAGAAGAAATGGGTGGACGTCCTTGGAGCTGAAGAGCTTTGGTATCCTATCGGTCACATCCTTGATCATCGCACCTGGAAGGCAGCATACTTCTCTTGCAGTTATGTCCGGTCTGCAGATGGCTGCTTCTGTGCCTCTCAGTAGTGAGTCTCCCACCACCACCACTCTTCGTTGCTTCTTGGCTGTACTTTTTGCTGTCACTTGTTGCTGTGTGCCCTTTTCTTTTTTGCTTGCTGGTATTGCTTCATCCTTAGGTGTGCCATCTTCATCCTCTACAAAGATTTGATATCGGTTCTTCAGTTGTGTGGTTGGTGATTTCTCCATGGTCTTCTTGCTTCTTTTGGTCACATGCTTCCACTCATCTGCTTTTGGAGATTCTCTGACACTTTTTTCACCTTCTGTGACCAGTAGAGATGCTTCTGTTCTGTCTAGAAAGTCTTCATTCTCTTTGATGAGTTTCAAAGTTGCTATTCTTTCTTCCAGACCCCGCACCTTTTCTTCTAAAAGGGCCACTAGTCTACACTTCTGACAGGTGAAATTTGATTCTTCTTCTGGTCGATCTGTGAACATGTAGCACATGCTGCAGCTCACCATGTAGGTTGTCACATCTGCCATGTTGCTCCTAGATCCTGCTGACTTGCTGTGTGTTATCCTTCTTGTGTAATCTACTCAGCCAAGCTCTCTTGCAATAATGTCCTACAGGCAAAAATTTTGGTGATGCTTTCCAAGCAGCTGGTCCCGGCTGTACCCAACGATCTTCTAGCTTAGGGAGACTCTTCGCTCTTCCCAGAAGGCACCTGGAATATGCAAATTAGCCTCTTCAAGCTTGAATCCCTGGTTTGGTGATGCTTTCCAAGCAGCTGGTCCCGGCTGTACCCAACGATCTTCTAGCTTAGGGAGACTCTTCGCTCTTCCCAGAAGGCACCTGGAATATGCAAATTAGCCTCTTCAAGCTTGAATCCCTTCAAGAAATAAAAAAATCACATACTTACCTTTCAGGTCCCCAGCACTTGCTATACTCACCTTTCCCGTTCCACCGACGGCTGCCGCTGTGTCTTCCCTGTCCTCTGCAATGACTGGTCAGGCAGAGGGCGGTGTGCACTAATTGCATCATTGCGCCCTCTGACCTGAGCGTCAGTGCAGAGGACGCAGAAGACACAGTGGCGCCGATGGTGGAACGGGGAGCAGGTGAATATCGCGCACTGCGTTATACTCACCTGCACGTCTGTTCCCTGGTGCCGGCAGCTTCTTCCTGTAGTGAGCGGTCACATGGTGCCGCTCATTACAGTAATGAATATGCGGCTCCACCCCTATGGGAGTGGAGTCCATATTCATTACTGTAATGGGCGGTACCATGTGACCGCTCACTACAGGAAGCAGTTGCCGCCACCCAGAGAACCAGGGATGTCCAGGGACCGTGCCAGGAGCAGGTGAGTATTATTAGACAGCTGCCGCTCCCCCTCCCCTGCTGACCCCTGGGTATGACTCGAGTATAAGCCGAGAGGGGCAATTTCAACCAAACAAACTGGGCTGACATTCTCAGCTTATACTCGAGTATATACGGTACATATTTTTACAATTTTTAAAAACTTTTTTTTAATTTTTACTTTGTCCCACTATAGGACTTTCATTTTTTGCAAGCTGTTCGCTTGTATGCAGTGGCATCCCTATGCTATGCAATATGTTATCACTGCACTGACAGTCAAAGTTGCTTCATCATGCTCTGAGCATGATCAAGCAACTTTGCTAGCTCTCGTGACCGAATATCGTCATGATGGCATTGGGTCACCATGGCAACAATCGGGACCCCGCAATGACGTTAGGTCTCCGATCTAACGGCAGAGGGGCTTTCTTCCGTTTGCTTGCTCCCGAAATGCTGCGATCAATTTTGATTTCAGCTTTTAGGTTAAAGTGCCGAGTGCCAGCTGTTAAAATCAGCTGACACCCGGCAAAATCGCATGTACGAATTCATACAGTACGTCCCAGGTCAGTAAGTACCAGGAGACCTGGACGTCTGGATATGTCTAAGGTGGTAAAGTGCTTAACCCCTTTACCCCCAAGGGTGGTTTGCACGTTAATGACCGGGCCAATTTTTACAATTCTGACCACTGTCCCTTTATGAGGTTATAACTCTGGAACGCTTCAACGGATCCCAGTGATTCTGACATTGTTTTCTCGTGACATATTGTACTTCATGACAATGGTAAAAATTCTTTGATAGTACCTGCGTTTATTTGTGAAAAAAATGGAAATTTGGCGAAAATTATGAAAATTTCGCAATTTTCCAACTTTGAATTTTTATGCAATTAAATCACAGAAATATGTCACACAAAATACTTAATAAGTAACATTTCCCACATGTCTACTTTACATCAGCACAATTTTGGAACCAAAATTTTTTTTTGTTAGGGAGTTATAAGGGTGAAAAGTTGACCAGCAATTTCTCATTTCTACAACACCATTTTTTTTTTAGGGACCACATCTCATTTGAAGTCATTTTGAGGGGTCTATATGATAGAAAATACCCAAGTGTGACACCATTCTAAAAACTACACCCCTCAAGGTGCTCAAAACCACATTCAAGAAGTTTATTTACCCTTCTGGTGCTTCACAGGAATTTTTTGAATGTTTAAATAAAAATAAACATTTAACTTTTTTTCACAAAAAATTTAATTCAGCTCCAATTTATTTTGTTTTACCAAGGGTAACAGGAGAAAATGGACCCCAATCGTTGTTGTACAATTTGTCCTGAGTACACTGATACCCAATATGTGGGGGTAAACCACTGTTTGGGCGCATGGCACAGCTGGGAAGCGAAGGAGCGCCATTTGACTTTTCAATGCAAAATTGACTGGAATTGAGATGGGACGCCATGTTTCGTTTGGAGAGCCCCTGATGTGCCTAAACATTAAAACCCCCCACAAGTGACACCATTTTGGAAAGTAGACCCCCTAAGGAACTTATCTAGAGGTGTGGTGAGCTCTTTGACCCACTAAGTGCTTCACAGAAGTTTATAATGTAGAACCGTAAAAATAAAAAATCATATTTTTTCACAAAAATTATCTTTTCGCCCCCAATTTTTTATTTTTCCAAGGGTAAGAGATGAAATTGGACCCCAAAAGTTGTTGTACAATTTGTCCTGAGTACGCTGATACCCCATATGTGGGGGTAAACCACTGTTTGGGCGGATGGGAGAGCTCGGAAAGAAAGGAGCGCCGTTTGACTTTTCAATGCAAAATTGACAGGAATTGAGATGAGACACCAAGTTGCGTTTGCAGAGCCCCTAATGTACCTAAATAGTAGAAACCCCTCACAAGTGACACCATTTTGGAAACTAGACCCCCTAAGGAACTTATCTAGATGTGTGGTTAGCGCTTTGACCCACCAAGGGCTTCACAGAAGTTTATAATGGAGAGCCGTAAAAATAAAACAAATATTTTTTCCCACAAAAATTATTTTTTAGCCCCCAGTTTTGTATTTTCCCGAGGGTAACAGGAGAAATTGGACCCCAAAATTTGTTGTCCAATTTGTCCTGAGTGCGCTGATACCCCATATGTGGGGGGGAACCACTGTTTGGGCGCATGGGAGGGCTCGGAAGGGAAGGAGCTCCATTTGGAATGCAGACTTAGATGGAATGGTCTGCAGGTGTCACATTGCATTTGCAGAGCCCCTAATGTACCTAAACAGTAGAAACCCCCCACAATTGACAACATTTTGGAAACTAGACCCCCTAAGGAACTCATCTAGATGTGTTGTGAGAGCTTTGAACCCCCAAGTGTTTCACTACAGTTTGTAACGCAGAGCCGTGAAAATTAAAAAAAAAAATCTTTCCCCCCAAAATTATTTTTTAGCCCTAAGTTTTGTATTTTCCCGAGGGTAAGAGGAGAAATTCGACCCCAAAAGTTGTTGTCCAATTTGTCCTGAGTACGCTGATACCCCATATGTTGGGGGGAACCACCGTTTGGGCGCATGGGAGGGCTCGGAAGGGAAGGAGTGCCATTTGGAATGCAGACTTAGATGGAATGGTCTGCAGGCGTCACAATGCGTTTGCAGAACCCCTAATGTACCTAAACAGTAGAAACCCCCCACAAGTGACCCCATATTGGAAACTAGACCCCCCAGGGAACTTATCTAGATGTGTTGTGAGAACTTTGAACCCCCAAGTGTTTCACTACAGTTTATAACGCAGAGCCGTAAAAATAAAAAATATTTTTTTTCCCACAAAAATTATTTTTTAGCCCCCAGTTTTGTATTTTCCCAAGGGTAACAGGAGAAATTGGACCCCAACAGTTGTTGTCCTATTTGTCCTGAGTACGCTGATACCCCATATGTTGGGGTAAACCCCTGTTTGGGCACACGGACGAGCTCGGAAGGGAAGAAGCACTGGTTTACTTTTTTCAACGCAGAATTGGCTGGAATTGAGATCGGACGCCATGTCGCGTTTGGAGAGCCCCTGATGTGCCTAAACAGTGGAAACCCCCCAATTATAACTGAAATCCTAATCCAAACACTCCCCTAACCCTAATTCCAACGGTAACCCTAACCACACCACTAACCCTGACACACCCCTAACCCTAATCCCAACCCTATTCCCAACTGTAAATGTAATCTAAACCCTAACTGTAACTTTAGCCCCAACCCAAACTGTAGCCCTAGCCCTAACCCTAGCCCTAAGCCTAGCCCTAACCCTAACCCTAGCCCTAACCCTAACCCTAGCCCTAACCCTAGCCCTAACCCTAGCCCTAACCCTAGCCCTAACCCTAGCCCTAGCCCTAATGGGAAAATGGAAATAAATACATTTTTTTAATTTTTCCCTAACTAAGGGGGTGATGAAGGGGGGTTTGATTTACTTTTATAGCGGGTTTTTTAGCGGATTTTTATGATTGGCAGCCGTCACACACTGAAAGATGCTTTTTATTGCAAAAAATATTTTTTGCCTTACCACATTTTGAGAGCTATAATTTTTCCATATTTTGGTCCACAGAGTCATGTGAGGTCTTGTTTTTTGCGGGACGAGTTGACGTTTTTATTGGTAACATTTTCGGGCACGTGACATTTTTTGATCGCTTTTTATTCCGATTTTTGTGAGACAGAATGACCAAAAACCAGCTATTCATGAAATTCTGTTGGGGGAGGCGTTTATACCGTTCTGCGTTTGGTAAAATTGATAAAGCAGTTTTATTCTTCGGGTCAGTACGATTACAGCGACACCTCATTTATATCATTTTTTTATGTTTTGGCACTTTTATACAATAAAAACTATTTTATAGAAAAAATAATTATTTTGGCTTCGCTTTATTCTCAGGACTATAACTTTTTTATTTTTTTGCTGATGATGCTGTGTGGCAGCTCGTTTTTTGCGGGACAAGATGATGTTTTCAGCGGTACCATGGTTATTTATATCTGTCCTTTTGATCGCGTGTTATTCCACTTTTTGTTTGGCGGTATGATAATAAAGCGTCGTTTTTTGCCACGTTTTTTTTTTTTTCTTACGGTGTTTACTGAAGGGGTTAACTAGTGGGCCAGTTTTATAGGTCGGGCCGTTACGGACGCGGCGATACTAAATATATGTACTTTTATTGTTTTTTTTTATTTATTTAGATAAAGAAATGTATTTATGGGAATAATATTTTTTTTTTTCATTATTTAGGAATATTTTTTTTAATTTTTTTTTACACAATTGGAAATTTTTTTTTTAACTTTTTTACTTTGTCCCAGGGGGGGACATCACAGATCGGTGATCTGACAGTTTGCACAGCACTCTGTCAGATCACCGATCTGAGAGCAGTGCAGGCTGCTTCACAGTGCCTGCTCTGAGCAGGCTCTGTGAAGCCACCTCCCTCCCTGCAGGACCCGGATCCGCGGCCATCTTGGATCCGGGCCTGGAGCAGGCAGGGAGGGAGGTAAGACCCTCGCAGCAACGCGATCACATCTCGTTGCTGCGGGGGGCTCAGGGAAGCCCGCATGGAGCCCCCTCCCTGCGCGATGCTTCCCTGCACCGCCGGCACATCGCGATCATCTTTGATCGCGGTGTGCCAGGGGTTAATGTGCCGGGGGCGGTCCGTGACTGCTCCTGGCACTTAGTGCCGGATGTCAGCTGCGATAGGCAGCTGACACCCGGCCGCGATCGGCCGCGCTCCCCCCGTGAGCGCCGCCGATCGCGCTGGACGTACTATCCCGTCCGTGGTCATGGGGGCCCACCCCACCTCGACGGGATAGTACGTCCCATGTCAGAAAGGGGTTAAAGGGAAAATGCAGCAATTTTTATTTTTGTATTTATAATTATTGATTATATAATCAATTATTTTTAACACAAAATGGGATCATTATACAATATGGAGAACTGTGTGTGGCCATTATACAGTATTGAGCATTATGTGGCCAATTTACAGTATGGAGCTTCATGTGTGGCCGTTATACAGTATGGAGCATCATGTGTGGCCATTATACACTATGGAGCATCGTGTGTGGCCATTATACAGTATGGAGAACTGTGTGTGGCCATTATACAGTATGGAGCATCATGTGTGGCCATTATACAGTATGGAGCATCATGTGTGGTGGCCGTTATACAGTATTGAGCATCATATGTGGCCATTATACACTATGGAGCATCATGTGTGGCCATTATACAGTATTGAGCATCACGTGTGGCATTTATACAGTATGGAGAACTGTGTGTGGCCATTATACAGTGTTGAGCATCATGTGTGGCCATTATACAATATGGAGCATCATGTATGGCCATTATACAGTATGTGGAGCACTGCGTAGCAATTATACAGTATTGAACATATATACCAGATCATACAAGCACCACAAATCAAAGATACCCAGGGTGCGTGGATATATATCTACGGTTCAGTGCAACAGCAAGTAAACATAGAAACCAAAGAGAAACAGCACTACGAGAACCAAGTAAAATAGGATCAATCTTTATTAAAGTATAAATACAAAGGCGGTAAAAAACAGTTAAAAAGACAAGGGGGGGGGAAAACAGGAAAGGACAATGATCACCAAACTCAGGCAGTGTGGTATCCACAGGTAGTAACTGTATTAGAGACTATTGTGATGGTATAGCATATACTGAATGATACAACATATCATAACACCACAGCCTGACAAAGTGCAAGTGTGCATACCATGTAAAGTAATTAAATAGTTAAATAGCGTCAGTGCAATATGTAGCACCTAAACATGCACAGCAAGGCCAGTAGTGATAAAAGCCAGAAAATACATCACCAAAGAATTAATCTGTCATATTACCTGAGGAGGAGACCACACTGCCAGGAACCCCAGTATGGAGCATCATGTGTGGTGGCCGTTATACAGTATTGAGCATCATATGTGGCCATTATACACTATGGAGCATCATGTGTGGCCATTATACAGTATTGAGCATCATGTGTGGCATTTATACAGTATGGAGAACTGTGTGTGACCATTATATAGTATAGAGCATCATGTGGGACAACTATACAGTATGGAGCATCATGTGTGACCATTATACACGTGCTGCGCCGATTCTTTGGAATGCACTACCTAGGTTAATACGATTAATCCCCAATCCCCACAGTTTTAAGCGTGCCCTAAAAACTCATTTGTTCAGACTGGCCTACCGCCTCAATGCATTAACCTAACGATCCCTGTGTGGCCTATTTATAATAAAAAAAAAAAAAAAGGTTCCTCGCATCATGTTCTCATACACTTTATGCAGTATTAGCCCTCTGTGTCTGTACTGCTACATACTTAGGCAGTTAACTGGTTCATGCAGCTTTACATGAACACCTGAGCCTTACACTATGGCCGGTCCGAATAACTAAAGCAATTGTTACCATCCACCTCTCGTGTCTCCCCTTTTCCCCATAGTTTGTAAGCTTGCGAGCAGGGCCCTCACTCCTCCTGGTATCTGTTTTGAACTGTATTTCTGTTATGCTGTAATGTCTATTGTCTGTACAAGTCCCCTCTATAATTTGTAAAGCGCTGCGGAATATGTTGGCGCTATATAAATAAAAATTATTATTATTATTATTATTATTATACAGTATGGAGCATTATATGTGCCCATTATACAGTATGGAGCATCATGTGTGCCCATTATACAGTATGGAGCATCATGTGTGCCCATTATACAGTGTGGAGCTTTATGTGTGGCTATTATACAGTACCGAGCATAATGTGTGTCCATTATACAGTATGGAGCAACATATGTGGCCATTATACAGTATGGAGCACTGTGTGGCCATTATACAGTATTGAGCATCATGTGTGGCCATTGTACAGTATAGAGCATCATGTGTGGCCATTATACAGTATGGAGCACTGTGTGGCCATATTTTTTTTTGTTTATAATTATTATATATTTAACAGTGTGATCAGCAGTGCTAAATGGCTGTGGTTGGGACGTGGATATGGGTGTGACTAGTTGTGAAAAGGGTGTGGTCAGAGGCGTGGCCTAAAATTTGCCGTGGCGCACTATGCGCGCTGCAAACTTTATACCTCCTTCCCTTCTTCAAAAGTTGGGAGGTATGGTACCGCATTTGCCAGATCACGGCAAGTGCCGCAAATCCCATAGGGAATGAATGAAACCAAACGCAGTGTTGCTGTAATTGATGTGTTATGCGGCACATGCAGAAAGACTGCCGGATCTGCTGCAAAAGGCGACTTTCACATCAGCGATTCTAGCCAAAGTCACTGCCGATAGTGTCATACTCACCAAAGGGGGAGGCAGCACTAAAAGTGCCTAGGGCAGCAGAAACTCTAAATATGGCCCTGGAAGAAGGGTTATGGTGGTTGAAGTTGGTTGTGGTGGTTAACGTTTTGTCTGATGTGGTTGATACTGTAGTAATTCATTATATTGTGTCGACATTCAACAATTACAAGTTGAAGCTCTGAGGAAGACTAAAACTTAAAGTAAAAAAACCCAAAGCATTTGTTACATTTTTTTTGGAAACTACATTTCCAGCAACCACATTTTCCCCATTCAAAAAGTAAATAAATTAAAAATTGAAAAAACAATCAACAAACTTATTTGATATTGTCACAGCTGTAAAAATATAAAAAATTTTAAACAGTATGTCAAAACTTAAAAAATCAAAAAGCTAGAATTGTTGTTTTTTGGTCTCTAAAAAAGGTACCCCAAAAAGTGATCAAAATGTTTTATGTTCAGCATCAATAAAAAGTACAACTCAGAATGCAAGAAAACAAGATATTACACAGATTTATTGGCAAACAAAATGTTTCAGAAAATGTCTATGCAAACAAAATTATTTTTACCAGGTTCTTAAAAATTTTGAACCACTAAAATATATACAAAAAAAACCCTTATACAGTATGTTTGGTGTCATCTTTATCTTTATAATGGTAGAATTGTGTTTTTTCAACATTTCACTCCACTTGGGGGATTCTTTTTCTGTTTTTCATTTTATGATATGTTAAAATGAAAGAAGTCAACCAAAGCCACATTTCATTCGACAAAAAACAAGCCCTCATATGGTTATGTTGATAAAAAAAATGAAAAAAGTTATGGCCCTTGGAACAAGGGGAGGAAAAAAACGAAAGTGCAAAAGCATAAAAATGTCTAGGTCCTTAAAGGATTAATCTGCTGAGTTATAAAGATGGCATTTTTAAACTAAACAATTCTTTTAATAATCAGAAGAAAATAAATACCTTCACTTTAAGATCTCCTTTTTCAATTTGTAGATAGCACATTTACCATGCAAACAAGCATGTGCCTTGGGCAACTGAATTTTTCAAGAGAGTCATAGGCGCCGGGTAATTAGACATAAGCACTCAGGGGGCACAATTACTAATTTTGGTCAGAATTAGCTATAAATACAACTTTGTAGTGGCAGTGTTAAATGACTTGTGAACATGGAATTAGTAGAAAGATAATATGAATTTATTAAGCTTATTCTGAACTATTTTAGTCTCTTTGTGTCCTGGCAGAGACTAATGGCTAACTAGCCTCGCATTTCTATCCATTTTGCACACTTTTTACCCTTAGCAGTCTCCTGTCCCCTTCATTCCTGCTTTGATTTATCAGAGTTAATGATAAAGAAGGGAGGGCAGTCAGAGAAAAAGGAGGATTTTAGCGAAAAAGGGACACAGACATTGTAGCCTACACATTACTTCAGGGCAACTGCAAATTACTAATCACAAAATTGGACAAAATGTAAGTGCAGTGAGAGGAATACAAGGCAAGGAGAAAAGAGAGTGGGAAGAGCACAGAAAATGTAACTGGGAGAATTTTGGAAAAAGAAAGAAGAATAAGATACAAAGTATTACTTTTCCAAAGTGCTACGCTCTCATTACTATTATATAAGCTTAACTTGCATAGCAGGAATATATATATTTTACAAATTGTATATTATGTGTGGCACCCCAGGAGTTCAGGTACCACAGTGGTATTGCCTTCCTCTCGGGGAGGGTGATGCCATGCCTGGAAACGAGGAGGATCCCTTTGGCAGGTAATCTATACATGCAACACTTTCTGACTCCAGGACAGATGGGGGAGCTCTAAACCCGGTTTCAGGGGAGCTTCACTAGATAGATATGCATTCTGGTCTGGAGGAGGAGTTAGTTTGTCTGGAGCAGACAAGGAACAGTGAAGGAGCACAGGAGAAGTCAGGAGCTAGAGGAGATCTGCGAGTGAGCTCCCATTAAGCTGAAGCACAGAAACCAGGCACCAAAAGCCCAAGGCTGTGTGGGACTACATGTCCCATGGCAGAACAGGAGGGCAGGAAATTGAAAGTGACTTGCCCACATTACACCCTGAGGTACAGCAACATCCAGAGCCCAGAGTCACCGTGGATAGAGACGCCAATGAAACGGCTTGCGTTGCCTACCATGCAGGAACTGTCCCAGGACAGAGAGTAAGAGAGGACCTTAACAGAAGCCACTGGCAGCAAGGGATTATTTTTTAGTGCATAGTGGAAGGCTCCCAATCTGACCTGGGAAAGGGAATCCCACTCGTTTTCAGGCTTCCTGGACTCCATCGACAACTGTTTCTGGTACCATGGACTGAGGCTGTCTACCATCAGTAAACCAGGTAAAGAGACTGCAACCCTGTGTCCTCCATTTATTTCTGGCACCACACCATCCTTGCCAAACACATCGGGAGCCCTGGGGACCCAGCTACACCTGTGGGAAGCCCTACCATCCCTGCTGCCATAAAACCACCCCTTAGGACCCCTTTAAGCAGCGTCGGTCACCAGTGACCGAGTACCACTGGTGGCATCACAAAGTTTTAATATTTCACAAACCCCTTTAAAGACTGTCCCTTCTTACTTGGTCCCCCAGGGTCAAGGACATTGTCAACACCACAGTGAAACATCCCTTTAACAACTTTCTGACATTAGATGTACTATCCCATCGAGGTGGTATGGGCCCATATGACTGCCGACGGGATAATACGTCTAACGTGATCAGCCGCGCTAGACGGGGGGAGCGCGGCCGATCGTGGCCGGGTGTCAGCTGACTATCACAGCTGGCATCCGACACTATGTGCCAGGAGCGGTCATAGACTGCTCCTGGCACGTTAAGCCCCGGAACACTGTGATCAAACATGATCATAGTGTTCCGGCAGCATATGGAAGCATCGTGCAGGGAGGGAGATGGGATCGCGTTGCTCCGAGCGTCTCCTCCATCCTCCTCCCTGCAGGCCCCAGATCCAAGAAGGCCGCGGGGCTCCTTCCGGGTTCAGCAGGGAGGTGGCTTGCAAGCGCCTGCTCAGAGCAGGCACCGGCAAGCCTCCTGCAGTGCCTGTCAGATCGCTGATCTGACACAGTGCATTGCAAAGTGTCAGATCAGCGATCTGACACTTTACCAGTATGTCTCACACTGGGACAAAGTAAGAAGCAAAAAAAAAAATATTTACATGTGTAAAAAAAAAAAAACCTAAATAAATAAATAAATAAATAAATAAAAATATTGTTCCAATAAATACATTTCTTTATGTAAATAAAAAAGAACAATAAAAGTACACATATTTAGTATTGCCACGTCCGTAACGACCCGACCTATAAAACTGTCCCACTAGTTAACCCCTTCAGTGAACACTGTAAAATAAAACTAGGCAAAAAACAATTCTTTGTCATCATACCGCCAAACAAAAAGTAGAATAACACGCAATCAAAAAGACGGATATAAATAAACATGGCACCGCCGAAAACGTCATCTTGATCCACAAAAAACGAGCTGCCATACAGCATCATGAGTGAAAAATTAAAAAAGTTATAGCCCTCAGAATAAAGTGATGAAAAAATAATTATTTTTTCTATAACAGTTTTTATTGTATAAAAGCGCCAAAACATAAAAAAATACAAATGAGGTATCGCTGTAATCATACTGACCTGAAGAATAAAACTGCTTTATCAATTTTACCAAACGCAGAACGGTATAAACGCCCCCCAAAAGAAATTCACAAATTGCTGTTTTTTGTTCATTCTGCCTAACAAAAATAGGAATAAAAAGCGATCAAAAATGTCATGTGCCCGAAAATGATACCAATAAAAACGTCAACTCGTCCCGCAAAAAAGAAGACCTCACATGACTCTGTGGACCAAAATATGGAAAAATTATAGCTCTCAGAATGTGGTAACGCAAAAAATATTTTTTGCAATAAAAAGCGTCTTTTAGTGTGTAACACCTGCCAAACATAGAAAACCACTATAAAAACCTGCTATAAATAGTAAATCAAACCTCCATTATCACCGCCTTAGTTAGGGAAAAATAATAAAATAAAATGTTTTATTTATTTCCATTTTCCCATTAGGGTTAGGGTTGGGGCTAAAGTAAGGTTGGGGCAGGAGTTGGGGTTAGGGTTTTGGATTACGTTTACAGTTGGGTTAGGGGTGTGTCACAGTTAGGGGTATGGTTAGGGTTAGGATTAGGTTTAGGGGTGTGTTGTGTTTAGGGGTGTGTTGGGTTTGGGATTAGAGTTAGGGGTGTGTTCGGGTTAGGGGTGTGGTTAGGGCTGGGATTAGGGTTAGGGGTGTGTTGGGGTTAGGGTTGGAGTTAGTATTGGGAGGTTTCCACTGTTTACTCACACCAGGGGCTCTGCAAATGCAACATGACGTCCAATCTCAATCCATACAATTCTGCGTTGAAAAAGTAAAACGGTGCTCCTTCCCTTCCGAGCTCTGCCGTGCACCCAAACAGTGGTTTACCCCCACATATGGGGAATCAGCATACTCAGGATAAATTGGACAACACCTTTGGGGTCCAAGTTCTCCTGATACCCATGGGAAAATACAAAGCTGGGGGCTAAAAAATCATTTTTATGGAAAAAAAAGATTTTTTATTTTCACGGCTCTGCGTTATAAACTTTAGTGAAACTTTAGTGAAACACTTGGGGGTTCAAAGTGATCACCACTAGGGTTGAGTGAAACGGATCGGACAAATTCAAAAATCGCGGACTTTCGGCAAAGTCGGGTTTCATAAAACCCGACCCAATCCTAGTGTGAGATCGGCCATGAGGTCGGCAATCTTCGCGCCAAAGTCGCGTTTCATATGACGCGTTCAGCACCATTTTTCAGCCAATGAAGGAGGACGCAGAGTGTGGGCAGCATGATGACATAGGTCTCGGTCCCCACCATCTTAGAGAAGGGCATGACAGTGATTGGCTTGCTTTCTGCGGCGTCACAGGGGCTATAAAGGGGCGTGCACGCTGACCACAATCTTACTTCTGCCGATCGTAGCATAGGGAGAGGTTGCCGCAGCTGCATCAGAAGAAGGGATATAGTTAGGAAGGGAAGATTAAGCCCCGAAACTACTTGTGCTTTAGTGATTTCCACTATCCAACACCACCATTTGTTTGCAGGGACAGTGGAGGCTATATTTTTGTGCATCAGCTCCGTAGCTTATTAAGCTGCCTTATAAGGCTCCCTGATAGCTGCATTGCTGTTTGCACGCCGCTGTGCAAACCAACTGCTATTTTAAAAGCAAAAATCCTGTTGCTCCTTTCTGCACAGTTATCTTGTTTATTTGTCCACACTTTTGTGTGCAGCAGTCCTTTTTATTGCTTCCATACTTTTCCTGAGATCATTGTAGGGAGATTGAAATTGTACTACAGTCCTTGTATTTTTTCATATATCTTCCAGCCACTTTCTGCCACTTAGATTGCATTGTTTTATACACTGGGCCTGAGTTTTGGGTCAGTCTCCCCCCAAAAAAGGGGAGATTCAAATTCTCACAAAGAGGATCTACTGCAGTCCTGTTAGTTTGGTGTATGTCAGCCAGCCACTTTCTGCCACTTAGATTGCGTTGTTATATACACTGGGCCTAAGTTGTGGTTCAGTCTCCCCTCAAAAAAGAGGGAGATTTAAATTCTCAAAAAGTTGATATACTTCTGTCCTGTTAGTTTGTCGTATATCAGCCAGCCACTTTCTGCCACTTAGATAAGCGTTGTTATATACACTGGGCCTAAGTTGTGGTTCAGTCTCCCCCAAAAAAGAGGGATATTCAAATTCTCACAAAGTGGATATACTTCTGTCTAGTTAGTTTGTCGTATATCAGCCAGCCACTTTCTGCCACTTAGATTGCGTTGTTATATACAATGGGCCTAAGTTGTGGTTCAGTCTCCCCCCAAAAAAGGGGAGATTGAAATTCTCACAAGTGGATATACTTCTGTCCTGTTAGTTTGTCGTATATCAGCCAGCCACTTTCTACCACTTAGATTGCGTTGTTATATACACTGGGCCTAAGTTGTGGTTCAGCCTCCCCCCAAAAAAAGGGGAGATTGAAATTCTCACAAGTGGATATACTTCTGTCCTGTTAGTTTGTCGTATGTCAGCCAGCCACTTTCAGCCACTTACATTGTGTTGTTTTTTGCACAGGGTCTGATTTTTTGTTCAGTATCCCCCCAAAAAAAGGGAGATTTAAAATCTCAACACGTTTATATACACCTTCTACCTTGTTTTACAGTACCATATAACGGTTGTTATTTTGGTTAGATTTTCCAAAAAATGAGGAAGTCAGGTGGAAGAGGCCGTGGGCGGTGGTTGCGAGCTGGTACTGATGGTGGTGGTGGTGCATCTGGTGGTAGTGGCAAATGCAAAATAGCACCTAAGGCTGGAGGTGTTAAGCCAGTGTCATTGTCTGGCTACACAAGGCCTCGAAGGCTCTCTTATCTTGGAGTAGGAAAACCGCTTTTAAAGCTTGAGCAGCAGGAAAAAGTTTTGGCTTTCCTTGCTGACTCAGCCTCTAGCTCTTTCGCCTCATCTTCAGAAAGTTCCAAATATAAAAGCAGCGAGTCGTCAGTGGATGCTCCTGGTCTGGAAAAAGACGTTTCCTTGTGTCCTTCACCCAAACCAAACGTGAAGGATGCGTCAGGCACTACAGGTTACTCCATGGAGATCTTTACACATACCGTGCCTGGCTTAGAATGGGAAATTGTTAACTGCCCATTACAAGATGAATCTTGCATGGAGTGCACTGATGCACAGCACAGCTAGATTATAATGCTGTTCCATTGACTCAGATCACTACATTGCCATTGCAGTGTACTGAGCCAGAATCTGAGACTATGGTGCTCCGTCCTGAATGCTATAGCACCTTACACGGTGACACACAGGAAGGTGCACATGACATTGAATAGGAGGTGATAGATGACCCAGTTGTTGACCCAGATTGGCAGCCCTTGGGGGAAGAGAGTACCGCTGCCAGTAGCTCTGAAGCGGAGGAGGATGATCCGCAGCAGCCATCTACATCACAACAGCTGTCATCTGGCAGGCTCGTATCAGGCCAAAAACGTTTGTCAAAAACAATAACAGTTTTAGGACAGCGTGGCCATCTGGTGAAAGTAGCACAGCGTGCAATGCCTGAAAAGGTATTCCATAGTAGGAAGAGTGCAGTGTGGGAATTTTTTAACCAAGATCTGAATGATCAGTTAAAAGTTATCTGTAAGAAATGCTCAAAGACCTTTAGCAGAGGGAAGAATCTTCAAAATTTAAATACAACGTGCATGCTTAGACATTTAACCAGCATGCACTTGCAAGCCTGGACTAACTACCAAATGTCCCATACCGTTGGTGCACCTGCTCAGAATGAAGGTAGTTAGCAACGCTACATTGCTTCCCTCACTGTAAGCCCACCAGTTAGGACACTACCAGTAGCAAATGTGGAGGTATCGTCGCAAGGCCAAAGCAGTCAGGGAATCACAAGGTTATTGGTAGGAAACACTGTATGTAGGCCAACATCGAGAAAATCATCACCAACCCTCTCTCAATCCGCCATGTCCACAACCACCGCTAGTTCCACCATATGCACCTCTCTAGTCCAGCTCACCCTACAAGAGACTCTCATTAGGAAAAGAAAGTACTCATCCTCTCATCCGCATACACAGGGTTTGAACGCCCACATTGCTAGACTAATCTCATTAGAGTTGCTGCCCTACCGGTTGGTTGAAAGCAAAGCTTTCAAAGCCATGATGGCCTATGCAGTACCACGCTATGACCTACCCAGTCGACACTTCTTTGCGAGAAAAGCCATACCAGCCCTCTACCAGCATGTCAAAGACCGCATTGTCCATGCACTGAGGCAATCAGTCAGTAGAAAGGTGCACCTCACAACAGATGCATGGACCAGTAGGCATGGCCAGGGACGTTACGTGTCCATCATGGCACACTGGGTTAATGTGGTGGATGCAGGGTCCACAAGGGACAGCCATTGTGGGACAGTTCTGCCTAGACCATGGTCTAGGAAACAGTTGGCTGTAGGCATTCGCCACCCCTCCTCCTCCTCCTCCAGAAGCGAAAGCTCGTCCACAGAGTGCAGTCGCATGTTGTGAATTCTGTTGTTAAGCTCCCTCCTGTGGTCATGAATGGTACTTCGGCTGGTTCTGTCTATGGGCTTCCTCTGGTGGCTGTGAGTGGAGCTGCTGCTTCTGAGTTTCCTTCCACAGGTGACGAGGTTAATTCGTTAGCTGGCTGCTCTATTTAACTCCACCTAGATCTTTGCTCCATGCCACCTGTCAATGTTCCAGTATTGGTCTTGTTCGCTCCTGGATCGTTCTTGTGACCTGTCTTCCCAGCAGAAGCTAAGTTCCTGCTTGTTTTTCTCTGTTTGCTATTTTTTCTGTCCAGCTTGCTATTTTGATTTTTTGTCTTGCTTGCTGGAAGCTCTGAGACGCAGAGGGAGCGCCTCCGCACCGTGAGTCGGTGCGGAGGGTCTTTTTGCGCCCTCTGCATGGTCTTCTTGTAGTTTTTTGTGCTGACCGCAAAGTTACCTTTCCTATCCTCTGTCTGTTCAGTAAGTCGGGCCTCACTTTGCTTAATCTATTTCATCTCTGTGTTTGTAATTTTCATCTTAACTCACAGTCATTATATGTGGGGGGCTGCCTGTTCCTTTGGGGAATTTCTCTGAGGCAAGGTAGGCTTTAATTTTCTATCTTTAGGGCTAGCTAGTTCCTTAGGCTGTGTCGAATTGCATAGGGAGCGTTAGGAGCAATCCACGGCTATTTCTAGTGTGTGTGATAGGATTAGGGATTGCGGTCAGCAGAGTTCCCACGTCTCAGAGCTTGTTCTGTATTATTAGTAACTATCAGGTCATTCCGTGTACTCTTAACCACCAGGTCCATTATTGTCCTCACCACCAGGTCATAACAGTACAGGTGACCCAAAGTATTAATGCATCTCAATAGAGGGATAAGCGAAGTTCTGAGACCATTTTTTTTTCTTTGCAGTGTGTTTTGTCTCTCTTTTCCACTTTACCTCTGGGGGGTTCAGGATACAGGTGTAGATATGGACATTCAAGGTCTGTCCTCTTGTATGGATAATCTCACCATTCAAGATTTTGTGGTTCAGAGTCCGATGTTAGAGCCTAGGATTCCTATTCCTGATTTGTTTTTTGGGGATAGATCTAAGTTTCTGAATTTCAAAAATAATTGTAAATTGTTTCTTGCTTTGAAACCTCGCTCCTCAGGTGACCCTGTTCAACAAGTGAAAATCATTATTTCTTTGTTACGTGGCGACCCTCAAGACTGGGCATTTTCCTTTGCGCCAGGGGATCCGGCATTGCGTGATGTTGATGCGTTTTTTCTGGCGCTTGGATTGCTTTATGAGGAACCAAATTCAGTGGATCAGGCAGAGAAAATCTTGCTGGCTCTGTGTCAGGGTCAGGATGAGGTAGAGATATATTGTCAGAAGTTTAGGAAGTGGTCTGTACTCACTCAGTGGAATGAATGTGCCCTGGCAGCAATTTTCAGAAGGGGTCTCTCTGAAGCCCTTAAGGATGTCATGGTGGGATTTCCCATGCCTGCTGGTCTGAATGAGTCTATGTCCTTGGCCATTCAGATCGATCGACGCTTGCGTGAGCGTAAAGCTGTGCACCATTTGGCGGTACTATCTGAGCATGGGCCTGAGCCTATGCAATGTGATAGGACTTTGACCAGAGCTGAACGGCAAGAACACAGACGTCGAAATGGGCTATGTTTTTACTGTGGTAATTCCACTCATGCCATCTCCGATTGTCCTAAGCGCACTAAGCGTTTCGCTAGGTCTGCCACCATTGGTACGGTACAGTCGAAATTTCTTTTGTCCGTTACTCTGATTTGCTCTTTGTCATCCTATTTTGTTATGGCATTTGTGGATTCAGGCGCTGCCCTGAATTTGATGGACTTGGAGTTTGCTAGGCGCTGTGGTTTTTTCTTGGAGCCCTTGCAGTATCCTATTCCATTGAGAGGAATTGATGCTACGCCTTTGGCCAAGAATAAGCCTCAGTACTGGACCCAATTGACCATGTGCATGGCTCCTGCACATCAGGAGGATATTCGCTTTTTGGTGTTGCATAATCTGCATGATGTGGTCGTTTTGGGGTTGCCATGGCTACATGTCCATAATCCAGTATTGGATTGGAAATCTATGTCTGTGTCCAGCTGGGGTTGTCAGGGGGTACATGGTGATGTTCCATTTTTGTCTATTTCGTCATCCACCCCTTCTGAAGTCCTGGAGTTTTTGTCGGATTACCGGGATGTATTTGATGAGCCCAAATCCAGTGCCCTACCTCCTCATAGGGATTGCGATTGTGCTATCAATTTGATTCCTGGTAGTAAGTTTCCTAAGGGCTGACTGTTCAATTTATCTGTGCCAGAACACGCCGCTATGCGGAGTTATATAAAGGAATCCTTGGAGAAGGGTCATATTCGCCCGTCGTCGTCACCATTGGGAGCAGGGTTCTTTTTTGTGGCCAAGAAGGATGGTTCTTTGAGACCTTGTATTGATTACCGCCTTCTTAATAAGATCACAGTCAAATTTCAGTACCCTTTGCCGCTGCTGTCTGATTTATTTGCTCGGATTAAGGGGGCTAGTTGGTTCACCAAGATAGATCTTCGTGGTGCGTATAATCTTGTGCGTATTAAACAGGGCGATGAATGGAAAACAGCATTTAATACGCCCGAGGGCCATTTTGAGTACCTGGTTATGCCATTCGGGCTTTCCAATGCTCCATCAGTATTTCAGTCCTTTATGCATGACATCTTCCGAGAGTACCTGGATAAATTCCTGATTGTATATTTGGATGATATTTTGGTCTTCTCGGATGATTGGGAGTCTCACGTGAAGCAGGTCAGAATGGTGTTCCAGGTCCTTCGTGCGAATTCTTCGTTTGTGAAGGGGTCAAAGTGTCTCTTTGGAGTTCAGAAGGTTTCATTTTTGGGTTTCATTTTTTCCCCTTCTACTATCGAGATGGACCCTGTTAAAGTCCAGGCCATTTATAATTGGACTCAGCCGACATCTGTGAAGAATCTGCAAAAGTTCCTGGGCTTTGCTAATTTTTATCGTCGCTTCATCAGTAATTTTTCTAGTGTTGTTAAACCGTTGACTGATTTGACCAAGAAGGGTGCTGATGTGGTCAATTGGTCCTCTGCGGCTGTAGAGGCTTTTCAGGAGTTGAAGCGACATTTTGCTTCTGCCCCTGTGTTGTGCCAGCCAGATGTTTCGCTCCCATTTCAGGTCGAGGTTGATGCTTCTGAGATTGGAGCAGGGGCTGTTTTGTCACAAAGAAGTTCTGATGGCTCGGTGATTAAACCATGTGCCTTCTTTTCTAGAAGAATGTGAAGGCTGATGCCCTGTCAAGGAGTTTTGTGCCCGACTCTCCGGGTGTTCCTGAGCCGGCGGGTATTCTCAAAGAGGGGGTAATTTTGTCTGCCATCTCCCCTGATTTGCGGCAGGTGCTGCAAAAATTTCAGGCTGATAGACCTGACCGTTGCCCAGCGGAGAAACTGTTTGTCCCTGATAAATGGACTAGTAAAGTTATCTCTGAGGTTCATTGTTCGGTGTTGGCTGGTCATCCTGGAATCTTTGGTACCAGAGATTTGGTGGCTAGATCCTTTTGGTGGCCGTCTTTGTCACGGGATGTGCGTTATTTTGTGCAGTCCTGTGGGACTTGTGCTCGGGCTAAGCCCTGCTGTTCTCGTGCCAGTGGGTTGCTTTTGCCCTTGCCGGTCCCGAAGAGGCCCTGGACGCATATTTCCATGGATTTTATTTCGGATCTCCCTGTCTCTCAAAAGATGTCGGTCATTTGGGTGGTTTGCGATCGCTTCTCTAAGATGGTCCATTTGGTACCCTTGTCTAAATTGCCTTCCTCCTCTGATTTGGTGCCATTGTTTTTCCAGCATGTGGTTCGTTTACATGGCATTCCGGAGAACATCGTTTCGGACAGAGGTTCCCAGTTTGTTTCAAGGTTTTGGCGATCCTTTTGTGCTAGGATGGGCATTGATTTGTCTTTTTCCTCGGCTTTCCATCCTCAGACAAATGGCCAAGCCGAACGAACTAATCAGACTTTGGAAACATATCTGAGATGCTTTGTTTCTGCTGATCAGGATGATTGGGTGTCCTTTTTGCCTTTGGCTGAGTTCGCCCTCACAGGTCAACAAAAAAAATTTTTTTTTCTGTAGTCCAAAATATTTTAATGAATTTGGGGTATTTTTGGGGTGCTGATTCTGAATATGCTATCAGTTTTGCCAGATTGGCTCAAGTTTTTGAGATTTTTGGTATCTTATTTATAGCACTTGTTGGTAAATGCGACGCATCATCTCATTAATTTCTTTGGGTTAGTACTTGAACTGAGCAGTTCTCAATATAGTTTTGTGTTAATTAGTGTTCTAAAAGTTTGTTCATAGCTTGATTTTTGCACTAACTTTATGTTGTTGTCTGTTTTCCAGTGAAAAGCATGAACTCATCAAGAAGAAGTTGTCTTAACGATCCAGACTCATTCTGTTACATTTGTGGTGAATACACACTGCCAAAACATAGAAGAAACATAACAGACTTCGTAAAAAAAGTGTATTTTGCCTATTTTGGGGTTATGCTTGGGGACCAAGACAAGTTTTGGGCACCACACATAGCGTGCAAAGCATGTATCGAATTATTACGAAAATGGAGCAAAGGACAAAGAAAAAGCTTCAAATTTGGTGTTCCAATGGTGTGGAGAGAGCAAAAAAATCATCATGATGACTGTTATTTCTGTGCAGTGCAAGTGCAAGGATTCAATAAGCATAAGAAACGAAAATGGGAGTATACTAACATGGAATCTGCAAGAAGGCCTGTCCCTCATTGTGAAGATGTGCCTGTACCTGTGTTTACCATGTTACCTGACCTTCCCCCACCTGATGATGATGAAATGCAGGGTATGGAGCTAAACATCAGTTCTGGAAGTGAACTAGAATATGAAGGAAGTTTCAGAACACCTACGCAATTTACCCAAGGAGAGCGCAACGATCTAATAAGAGACCTCAACCTCTCAAAAAGTGCATCCGAACTTTTAGCTTCAAGGCTAAGTGAAAAAAATTGTCTGACGCCTGGAACTAAAATTACATCTTACAGGACCAGAGAAGAAGCACTTCTTCAATTTTTCTGTGAAGATGACCTACTTGTATATTGTAAGGATATTCCTGGCCTGATGCTGCAAATGGGTTTACAAGTATATCCTGAAGACTGGAGGCTTTTCATAGATAGTTCTAAAAGGAGTTTGAAATGTGTTTTGTTGAACAATGGCAATCAGTGTGCATCTCTTCCAGTAGCTCACTCAACTAAACTTGCAGAACAATAAAAAAATGTCAAAATGGTCTTGGAGAAACTGTGCTACCGTGAACATTCGTGGCTGATATGTGTTGATTTAAAAATGGTCAACTTTTTACTTGGACAGCAAAGTGGATACACAAAGTATCCTTGCTTCATCTGCATGTGGGATAGTAGAGCAAAACATCAGCACTGGGAGAAACTGAATTGGCCTCCAAGGGATACCTTGACAGTAGGAGCATCAAACATAGTGAACGAACCTTTGGTGGACAGGGAAAAAATCATTCTACCACCACTTCACATAAAGTTAGGATTAATGAAGCAGTTCGTCAAGGCATTAGACAAAGATGGTAATTGCTTCATGTACATCTGCAGATCTTTCCCTGGTCTTAGTAGTGAAAAACTGAAGGCAGGAATCTTTGATGGTCCTCAAATTCGGAAAACTCATTAAAGATTCAAATTTTCCTAAGGAAATGAATGACATTGAAGCTGCTGCATGGTGTAGTTTTGTGTTGGTAGTGAAGAACTTCTTGGGAAATCAAAAGGCAGACAATTATGAAGAACTGGTACAAAACATGCTATTGAGATTTAGAAATCTGGGTGTACACATGAGCATTAAATTGCATTATCTTCACAGTCACTTGGACAGATTTCCAGAAAACCTTGGAGATTTTAGCGAAGAACAAGGGGAGAGATTTCATCAGGATATTATGGTGATGGAGGAAAGGTACCAAGGCAGATGGGACAGACATATGATGGCTGATGACTGCTGGAATCTACAGCGTGACTGCCCGAATAGCTCACATAGAAGAAAATCATATAAAAAGCGCTTTTCCAGCGATTAAATGTCTCCTATCTTTCATGTCTTGTTCATTTTTGAAGATTACTTTCTAAAACTAGTTAAAATAAACTAAAATCAACATTTACTTTGTTAAATTTATTGTATTCATGACAATATCAATAAAGTTAATGCGCATGTAGCAAATTACGTCTTTTTTTTACACATTTTACGAAAAATCTCAAAAACTTGAGCCAATCTGGCAAAACTGATGACATATTCAGAATCAGCACCCCAAAGTTACCCTAAATTCGATGAAATATCTTTGGCACCAAAAATGCTGTTGACCAGTGGGGCCAGCTCGGCTACTTTGGTTTCGCCGTTTTTCTGCAATTCTGGTTTCCATCCTCGTTTCTCTTCAGGGCAGGTTGAGTCTTCGGACTGTCCTGGTGTAGATACTGTGGTGGATAGGTTGCAGCAGATTTGGACTCATGTGGTGGACAATTTGACGTTGTCCCAGGAGAGGGCTCAACGTTTCGCTAACCGCCGGCGCTGTGTGGGTCCCCGACTTCGTGTTGGGGATTTGGTTTGGTTGTCGTCTCGTTATGTTCCTATGAAGGTTTCCTCTCCTAAGTTTAAGCCTCGTTTTATTGGTCCGTATAAGATTTCTGAGGTTCTCAATCCTGTGTCATTTCGTTTGACCCTTCCAGCTTCTTTTGCCATCCATAATGTATTCCATAGGTCATTGTTGCGGAGATACGTGGCGCCTGTGGTTCCATCCGTTGATCCTCCTGCCCCGGTGTTGGTTGAGGGGGAGTTGGAGTATGTGGTGGAGAAGATTTTGGATTCTCGTATTTCGAGACGGAAACTCCAGTACCTGGTCAAGTGGAAGGGTTATGGTCAGGAAGATAATTCCTGGGTCTTTGCCTCTGATGTTCATGCTGCCGATCTGGTTCGTGCCTTTCATTTGGCTCGTCCTGGTCGGCCTGGGGGCTCTGGTGAGGGTTCGGTGACCCCTCCTCAAGGGGGGGGTACTGTTGTGAATTCTGTTGTTAAGCTCCCTTCTGTGGTCATGAATGGAACTTCGGCTGGTTCTGTCCATGGGCTTCCTCTGGTGGCTGTGAGTGGAGCTGCTGCTTCTGAGTTTCCTTCCACAGGTGACGAGGTTAATTCGTTAGCTGGCTGCTCTATTTAACTCCACCTAGATCTTTGCTCCATGCCACCTGTCAATGTTCCAGTATTGGTCTAGTTCGCTCCTGGATCGTTCTTGTGACCTGTCTTCCCAGCAGAAGCTAAGTTCCTGCTTGTTTTTCTCTGTTTGCTATTTTTTCTGTCCAGCTTGCTATTTTGATTTTTGTCTTGCTTGCTGGAAGCTCTGGGACGCAGAGTTGGTGCGGAGGGTCTTTTTGCGCCCTCTGCGTGGTCTTTTTGTAGTTTTTTGTGCTGACCGCAAAGTTACCTTTCCTATCCTCTGTCTGTTCAGTAAGTCGGGCCTCACTTTGCTAAATCTATTTCATCTCTGTGTTTGTAATTTTCATCTTAACTCACAGTCATTATATGTGGGGGGCTGCCTGTTCCTTTGGGGAATTTCTCTGAGGCAAGGTAGGCTTTATTTTTCTATCTTTAGGGCTAGCTAGTTCCTTAGGCTGTGTCGAGTTGCATAGGGAGCGTTAGGAGCAATCCACGGCTATTTCTAGTGTGTGTGATAGGATTAGGGATTGCGGTCAGCAGAGTTCCCACGTCTCAGAGCTTGTTCTGTATTATTAGTAACTATCAGGTCATTCCGTTTGCTCTTAACCACCAGGTCCATTATTGTCCTCACCACCAGGTCATAACAGTCGCATGACCACTCCATCTGCAGCTGCCAGTGTTGCACACGAGGTGTCCCATTATCGAACAGCTAGTGGTAAGAGTCAGCAGGCTGTGTTAGAAATGAAGTGTTTGGGCAACAACAGACACACCGCAGAAGTACTGCAGTATTGCAGCAAGAAACTCAGTCATGGCTGGGCAGTGTACATCTTGAGGCAGGCAAGGTAGTCAGTGAAGATGGAAGGAATTTTATGGCTGCCATAGCCCTTTCAGAACTGAAACACATACCTGGCTCACAACTTGAACCTAGTGGTGCAGTGCTTCCTGAAAAATTATCCGGGGTTACCAGCCCTGCTCCTGAAGGTGCGAAGACTTTGCTCGCACATACGCCGGTTGCCCGTACACTCCAGCCGTATGCTGAACCATCAGCGATCGCTGAATCTTCCCCAGCACCGCCTAATAATTGACGTTGCAACAAGGTGGAACTCCACACTGCTCATGCTTCAGAGGCTGTGCGAACAGAGGCGTGCAGTAATTTATTTGTGGGAGGATACACATACACGGGCAGGCAGTTGGATGGCAGACATGGAGTTGTCAGGTGTGCAGTGGTCGAAGCTACAAGACCTGTGTCAAGTCCTTCAGTGGTTTGAGGAATGCACACGCCTGGTTGGTGCAGACGACGCCATCATAAGCATGAGCATCCCACTAATGTGTCTGCTGATGCAAAGTTTGATGCACATTAAGGAGCAGGCGTCTGCAGCCGAGGAGGAGGGAAGCCTTGATGACAGTCAGCGATTGTCTGCTCAGGGAACTCTCCTGGATGAGGTGGTGGATGAAGAGGAGGGGGAGGAGGAGGATCATGGGGATGAATATTTATGGGAGGAGGATGCTTCTCAGGGGGCAATAGAAACTGGTGGCATTGCAAGGCCAGGTACAGGGTTTTTGCGGGACACAAGTGATGTTGATTTGCAAGAAAGTGCTCCTCAACCCAGCACATGCAGTGAATTGACACCTGGAACATTGGCCCTCATGGCTGAGTATGCCCTGCGTATCCTAAAAAGGGACCCCCGCATTATCAAAATGATGACCAATGACGATTACTGGGTGGCCTGCCTCCTGGATTCACAATATAAAGGAAAATTACAAAATATCATGCCACATGAGAACCTTGAGCAAATATTGGCTACCAAACAAGCAACTCTTTTAGACCGTTTGGTTCTGGCATTCCCAGCACACAGCGGCGGTGATGGTTCTCACACGAGCTGTAGGGGGCAACATGGCAGAGGTGTTAGAGGTGCACAAATCCGAAGTGGCGTTGGACAGAGGGGTTTTATGAACAGGTTGTGGAGTGATTTCATAATGACCGCAGACACGACAGGTACTGCTGCATCGATTGAAAGTGAGAGGAGACAGCATTTGTCCAGTATGGTTACAAACTATTTTTCCTCCCTTATCGATGTTCTCCCTCACAGGTCATTCCCCTTTGATTACTGGACATCTAAAATAGACACGTGGCCTGAATTGGCAGAATATGCATTACAGGAGCTCGCTTGCCCAGCTGCTAGTGTGCTATCAGAAAGAGTCTTCAGTGCTGCTGGTTCAATACTGACCAAAAAAAGGACCCGTCTGGCTACCCGACATGTTGATGATCTGACCTTCATTAAAATGAACCAGTCATGGATTTCCAAATATTTTACCCCACCTTCCCCTGCTGACACGTAGCTTGCCTGAAAAAAGTCTTGCTTTTGGCCTTCTCTTACTGACTGCTCCAATTCCTCCATTTGCAGATGCTGAATGTTCACCGTAGGCCATTTTTATACCTCCCTAAATGGGCTGACTCCCCCCACAGGGCTGTGGTCACCACTTGGCGCAAGAACCCGTGAGAGTGCCGTTTGCCTGGACAGGTGGTGTGCCCACTCTTGGGCGACGGCACTGGCACAGGGTCCCTCATAGTACAATGAAGTGTCTCTGATGGTGGTGGTGCACAACCAATGTCAGACACACCATCGTAATATGAGGGGCCCTGTGCCAGTACCTCCGCCCACGAGAGAGTGTTCCCCCCCAGCTCGAACAGTGATCTACCACTTGCAATACTTACCTCTCTCTGCTCCACCACTGTGTAGTCTGTGCTGTTAAATCCTTCAAAGGCACTGCCAATACAAATTTGTTGAAATGATAGATGATAGTTAAAATATACAGGGGCCCTGGCCTCCATTTAGACCAGTTAATACTTTGCGCCAACTACCACTGTCTGCCACTCAGCAGCGGAGTCCACCCCTGTACCTAGCTATGCCACCTGTTTATTTATGAACAATTTTTTGGCAGACATTTAGCCCACTTTATTATTTGGGCCTACTAACTGTGTCAGCCACTCATTACAGTTGTCCTCCTCCACTGAACAAAGCAATGCCACCTGTGTACTCCTGTTACAAATTTTGAACTGCATCTAGCCTACTTTTTTATTTTGGTCCTACTAAGTCTCTCTGTGCCACTCATTACAGTTGTCCTCCTCTACTGAACAAAGCAATGCCGCCTGTGTACTCCTGTTACCAATTTTGAACTGCATTTAGCCTACTTTATCTTTTGGGCCTACTACCTGTGTCTAGCTGTCAGCCACTCATTACAGTTGTCCTCCTCCACTGAACAAAGCAATGCCGCCTGTGTTCTCCTGTTACCAATTTTGAACTGCATTTAGCCTACTTTATCATTTGGGCCTACTACCTGTGTCTAGCTGTCAGCCACTCATTACAGTTGTCCTCCTCCACTGAACAAAGCAATGCCGCCTGTGTACTCCTGTTACCAATTTTGAACTGCATTTAGCCTACTTTTTTATTTTGGGCCTACTAAGTCTCTCTGTGCCTCTCATTACAGTTGTCCTCCTCCACTGAACAAAGCAATGCCGCCTGTGTACTCCTGTTACCAATTTTGAACTGCATTTAGCCTACTTTATCATTTGGGCCTACTACCTGTGTCTAGCTGTCAGCCACTCATTACAGTTGTCCTCCTCCACTGAACAAAGCAATGCCGCCTGTGTACTCCTGTTACCAATTTTGAACTGCATTTAGCCTACTTTATCATTTGGGCCTACTACCTGTGTCTAGCTGTCAGCCACTCATTACAGTTGTCCTCCTCCGCTGAACAAAGCAATGCCGCCTGTGTACTCCTGTTACCAATTTTGAACTGCATTTAGCCTACTTTTTTATTTTGGGCCTACTAAGTCTCTCTGTGCCACGCATTACAGTTGTCCTCCTCCACTGAACAAATCAATGCCGCCTGTGTACTCCTGTTACCAATTTTGAACTGCATTTAGTCTACTTTATCATTTGGGCCTACTACCTGTGTCTG
Source organism: Ranitomeya imitator (assembly GCF_032444005.1). Classification (NCBI taxonomy): domain Eukaryota; kingdom Metazoa; phylum Chordata; class Amphibia; order Anura; family Dendrobatidae; genus Ranitomeya; species Ranitomeya imitator. The sequence goes on from NC_091283.1 coordinate 590,325,525, forward strand.
GCTGTCAGCCACTCATTACAGTTGTCCTCCTCTACTGAACAAAGCAATGCCGCCTGTGTACTCCTGTTACCAATTTTGAACTGCATTTAGCCTACTTTATCATTTGGGCCTACTACCTGTGTCTAGCTGTCAGCCACTCATTACAGTTGTCCTCCTCCACTGAACAAAGCAATGCCGCCTGTGTACTCCTGTTACCAATTTTGAACTGCATTTAGCCTACTTTTTTATTTTGGGCCTACTAAGTCTCTCTGTGCCACTCATTACAGTTGTCCTCCTCCACTGAACAAAGCAATGCCGCCTGTGTACTCCTGTTACCAATTTTGAACTGCATTTAGCCTACTTTATCATTTGGGCCTACTACCTGTGTCTAGCTGTCAGCCACTCATTACAGTTGTCCTCCTCCACTGAACAAAGCAATGCCGCCTGTGTACTCCTGTTACCAATTTTGAACTGCATTTAGCCTACTTTATCATTTGGGCCTACTACCTGTGTCTAGCTGTCAGCCACTCATTACAGTTGTCCTCCTCCGCTGAACAAAGCAATGCCGCCTGTGTACTCCTGTTACCAATTTTGAACTGCATTTAGCCTACTTTTTTATTTTGGGCATACTAAGTCTCTCTGTGCCACTCATTACAGTTGTCCTCCTCCACTGAACAAAGCAATGCCGCCTGTGTACTCCTGTTACCAATTTTGAACTGCATTTAGCCTACTTTTTTATTTTGGGCATACTAAGTCTCTCTGTGCCACTCATTACAGTTGTCCTCCTCCACTGAACAAAGCAATGCCGCCTGTGTACTCCTGTTACCAATTTTGAACTGCATTTAGTCTACTTTATCATTTGGGCCTACTACCTGTGTCTGGCTGTCAGACACTCATTACAATTGTCCTCCTCTACTGAACAAAGCAATGCCGCCTCTGTACTCCTGTTACCAATTTTGAACTGCATTTAGCCTACTTTTTTATTTTGGGCATACTAAGTCTGTCTGTGCCACTCATTACAGTTGTCCTCCTCCACTGAACAAAGCAATGCCGCCTGTGTACTCCTGGTACCAATTTTGAACTGCATTTAGTCTACTTTATCATTTGGGCCTACTACCTGTGTCTGGCTGTCAGACACTCATTACAGTTGTCCTCCTCTACTGAACAAAGCAATGCCGCCTATGTACTCCTGTTACCAATTTTGAACTGCATTTAGCCTACTTTATTATTTGGGCCCATATCTGTGTTTCCTCCTCATCCTGCCCATTGCCAGCCACTGCTTGATGAGTCTGCTGGTACATTGACCCAGACCACTACATTCCCCTTGCACTCTACACAGCCAGAATCTGACCCCTTCCAGCATACTATACCACCTTACACGGGGACAAAGAGGAAGGTGCAGATGAAAGTGCAGGTTCCTTCATCAGGTGGGGGGCATACTCGTTGGCACTGGCACAGGGCCCCTCATAGTACGCAAAAGTGTCTCTGGCAGTGGGAGGCGCCACCTGCCATCAAACACACCGCCGTACTATGAGGGGCCCTGTGCCAGTGCTAACTAGTGGGCCCCCCTGCTTGCTCAGGATCACAGCACTTGCAAAGTTGAAATACTTACCTCTCCCTGCTCCACCGCCGTGATGTATTCCACGTTTCCTGGGCCCACGAAAATCTTGAGCCAGCCCTACCCCCCCCCACAACTTTAGCCAAATGACCCCCCTGTTTTCAATGCCTAACTATTATTATAAAGTAAATTAAGATTGACAAGCTTCAGTAATATAAATTGATGTTTTTGGCATTAAAATGTACACTGTACGTGTTTTCCTATCCTCCACTCACTGCCGACTTTGATTCCCCACGGACTTGCATTGGGTTTTGTGTTTCAGTCGGCCCCCGACTTTTCACTATAATCGGCCGATTTCACCCGACCTGACTTTTGAGAAAGTTGGGTTTCGCAAAACCCGACTCGATCCTTAAAAAAGTAAAAGTTGCTCAACTCTAGTGTGGTAGGAGCAAAGTATTAGTAACAAAAAATTAGGTTTTAAACTCTACACCACATCTGCAAACAGCTGAATTTCAGTGACAGTAAATTCCTAATTGAAATATGGCATTCTGCATCGTGTTAGTCACCGAAAAAAGAATTGTTTGAGTGTGGATGAGGCCTGTATGACAAAAAAGTTATGTTACAAACTATTTTATAGTCAGGACCCTTACTGTATGATGTTAATAACAGAAGACTTTTTTGTGGCCTCTAGATCAGGCCTCTATAACACACTAGATGCTACGAACTATTTTAAAATCAGGTTCCCTACTGTATGACACTAGGAATAGAAAAAAAATTGTCATCTCTAGATCAGGCCTCTATAACACACTAGATGCTACAAACTATTTTAAAGTCTGGTCCCTTACTGTATGATGTTGATAACAGAAGACTTTTTTGTGGCCTATGGTCAGGCCTCTATAACACACTAAAGGCTACAAACTATTTTAAAGTCAGGTCCCTTACTGTATGATGTTAATAACAGAAGAAGTTTTTGTGGCCTATGGATTAGACTTACAGCTTAATTTCAACCCAACCAAATGACAAAGGCTACTTTCACATTAGTGTCGGTACGGGCCCGTCGCAGTGCGTCGGGCCGACGTACCGACGTATGCTGTGAAGTAAAAGCACAACGGGGCAGCGGATGCAGTTTTACAATGCATCCGCTGACCCATTGTAAGGTCTGTGGAGGAGTGGGCGGAGTTCAAGCCGCACATGCGTGGTCGGAAAAAGCGGACCCAACGGACAAAAGAACATTGCAAGCAACTGTTTTTGTCCTGATGGACACAACGTGTGGCAATCCATCGCAATGCGTCGCTAATAAAAGTCTATCGAGAAAAAACGCAACCTGCAGGCAACTTTGCAGGATGCGTTTTTTCTTCAAAACGACGCATTGTGACGTGCGTCGAACAATGCTAGTGTGAAAGTAGCCAAAGTGTGATAAGGCAGGTTGTCTAACTTTTTGCAACTGAACAATTATAATTTTAAAAAAATGTGCCTTAGGTCTGCAGACAGGTTCACATCACTGCCACAAAATGACAAAGTGGGATACAGCAGGCTGTTTCACCTTTAGCAGCAGAATTTTTTTTTTTTTTTTAATGTGCCCTAGGTCTGCAGACACTTTATATCACCACAGCACTAAATGACAAGGTGGGATACAGCAGGCTGTTTAATATTTTTTTCACTAGCTGCAACAGGTGCCCTGATGGCTTTCTTTGTGGAGCTCAGTAATGTCCAAAATAGAAAAAAATGCAGGAAGGTAAATTTAACAGCCACACTCGACAGTAGCTTGCTACACTATCTGATTGATAAACAACCACCTATCTAACTAGCTAAAATGTGGGATATAGCAAGCTTTTAAACATTTAGCTACTGATAAATTATCATTTACAATGCTCTACTCATGCATGGAGCACTATAGAAGCAGTGTACAATACACTTGTAGGACATGTGCCCTGCTGGTTTTGTCTATAATGGCCCCCCAAAAATTTGGAAGGTAAATTTTTCAGCCACACTGGACACTATCTAGCTACACTATCTGACTGATATACAACCACCTAACCAGCTAGCTAAAATCTTGCTGCTAACGGTGGCAGCATCAGGAGCAGCCTCTCTGCGCTGTTAAAGTATCATAATGGTGGTAAAACAAGATGTCTGCTATTTATATGGAGAGTGACATGTGATTTCAGCAGCCAATGACACAAGCCATAGTGTCAGGACATTATGGGTGTTTCCTGCGCCCTGATTGGCTATCCGCAATGTGCACACATAACGTTATTAAATAAAAATGACTGCTGTGCTGTGCTTACAAGAACGCCGCTCCTCTGAGCTCTGCAAACCCCCTCCTCTCATCAAACACATGCCAAACACTCATGATACACCTCCATTATCATTGCTAAAGTGCTGAAAATATTTTTGCGGCAACGCAAATATTATCCCGCACTTTTACCGAATTTTGCCGATTTTATACAATTTTGCTCATGTTTCCAATCATGAATCCCAATGTGCCATATTTGTGCCGAATTTATGTTTGGCGATCGTTTTCTAAACAAATTCACTCATCACTATTAGCAACAGAACCATTTTTTGGTTATGTGTGTGAGATCGGCGGCTGACTATCTTTTTGCAACTGAAAAATTATAATTTTTTTTTTTATGTGCATTAGGTCTGCAGATAGGTTCATACCACCACAGCACTAAATAGCAAGGTGGGATACAGCAGGCTTTCACATTTAGCTAGTGATATTTTTTTATTTAAAATGCTATACCTGTGCATGGAGCACAGCAGAAGCAGTGCACAGCAAACTTGTAGGACATGTGCCCTCCTGGCTAGCCTATAGACCTCAGTAATGGCCAAAAACAAAGTGCTGGAAGGTAAATTTAACAGCCACACTGGATACTAGCTAACTACACTATCTGGCTGGTGTCACACTTGCGAAAAACTCGCACGAGTCTCGCGTCTCAATACCCGGCACTGCCGCCGGCACTCGGTCCGGAGCCTGTCTAGGATTCAGCCGTTTGGCAGACTCGAGGTAAATCAGATTCTTATGATCGGTCAGGACCACAATACGGTGCTTGGCCCCCTCAAGCCAATGTCGCCACTCCTCAAATGCCCACTTCATAGCCAACAACTCCCGATTTCCGACATCATAATTGCGTTCCGCAGGCGAAAACTTCCGAGAAAAGAAGGCACACGGTTTCATCAAGGAACCATCAGAATTCCTCTGAGACAAAACGGCCCTTGCCCCAATCTCAGACGCGTCAACCTCAACCTGAAATGGAAGAGAAACATCTGGCTGACGCAACACAGGGGTAGAAGTAAATCGGCGTTTAAGCTCCTGAAAGGCAGAAACAGCTGCGGAGGACCAATTCGTCACATCAGCGCCTTTCTTGGTCAAATCGGTCAGAGGTTTAACCACACTGGAGAAGTTGGCAATGAAACGACGATAAAAATTAGCAAAGCCCAAGAATTTCTGAACGCTCTTCACAGATGTGGGCTGAATCCAATCATGAATGGCTTGAACCTTAACCGGATCCATTTCTATAGATGAGGGAGAAAAAATGAAACCCAAAAAAGAAACCTTTTGCACTCCAAAGAGGCACTTTGACCCCTTCACAAATAAAGCATTATTACGGAGGATCTGAAATATCATCTTGACCTGTTTCACATGAGACTCCCAATCATTGGAAAAAATCAAAATATCATCCAAATATACAACCATGAATTTATCAAGATAACTCCGAAAGATATCATGCATGAAGGATTGGAACACAGATGGGGCAGTAGAGAGTCTGAATGGCATCACAAGGTATTCAAAATGGCCTTCAGGCGTATTAAATGCAGTTTTCCATTCGTCACCCTGCTTGATACGAATAAGATTATATGCTCCTCGAAGGTCAATCTTAGTAAACCAGCTAGCCCCCTTAATCCTAGCAAACAAATCAGTATGCAAAGGCAAGGGGTATTGAAATTTGACCGTGATCTTATTCAAGAGGCGATAATCAATACAGGGTCTCAAGGATCCATCCTTCTTGGCAACAAAAAAGAACCCCGCTCCCAATGGTGAAGAACATGGCCGAATATGCCCTTTCTCCAAAGACTCCTTAATATAGCTCCGCATGGCGGTATGTTCAGGCACAGACAGGTTAAAAAGTCAGCCCTTAGGGAACTTACAACCTGGAATCAAGTCAATAGCACAATCACAGTCCCTATGCGGTGGAAGGGAACTGGATTTGGGCTCATCGAATACATCCTGAAAGTCTGACAAATACTCAGGAACTTCAGAAGAGGGGGAAGAGGAAATTGACATCAAAGGAGCCTGATCATGAACCCCCTGACAACCCCAACTAGTCACAGACATGGATTTCCAGTCTAACACCGGATTATGTAGCTGTAACCATGGAAAACCCAGCACAATATCATCATGCAAATTATGCAACACCAGAAAACGACAATCTTCCTGATGGGCTGGCGCCATGCGCATGGTAAGCTGTGTCCAAAACTGAGGTTTATTTTTAGCCAACGGTGTAGCATCAATGCCCCTCAAAGGAATAGGGTTCTGCAAAGGCTGCAAGGGAAAACCACAACGTCTGGCAAATTCTAAGTCCATTAAGTTCAGAGCGGCGCCTGAATCCGCAAATGCCATGACAGAAAATGATGATAATGAGCAAATCAAGGTCACAGATAACAGAAATTTAGGTTGTATAGTACTGATGGCAACAGAACTAGCGATTCTCTTAGTACGCTTAGGGCAATCAGAAATAACATGAGCAGAAACGCCGCAGTAAAAACACAACCTATTCTGACGCCTGAATGTTTGACGTTCAGCTCTAGACAAAATCCTATCACACTGCATAGGCTCAGGGCTCCGCTTAGAGGACAACGCCACAGTGTGCACAACTCTGCGCTCGCGCAAGCGCCGATCAATCTGAATAGCCAGAGACATAGAATCACTCAGACCAGCAGGCGTGGGGAACCCCACCATAACATCCTTAATGGATTCAGAAAGACCCTTTCTGAAAATTGCCGCCAAGGCATCCTCATTCCATTTAGTCAGTACAGACCATTTTCTAAATTTCTGGCAATACAATTCTGCCGCTTCTTGACCCTGACACAGGGCTAACAAGATTTTCTCAGCCTGATCCACAGAATTAGGCTCATCATACAACAACCCCAATGCTTGAAAGAACAAATCAACATTAAGCAAAGCAGGATTGCCAGATTCCAGTGAAAACGCCCAATCCTGTGGGTCACCACGCAGCAGAGATATGATGATTTTAACCTGCTGAATAGGATCACCAGAAGACCGGGGTCTTAATACAAAAAACAGTTTACAGTTATTTTTGAAACTCAAAAATTTGGATCTGTCACCAAAGAATAAATCAGGAGTGGGAATCTTAGGTTCTAAGGCAGGAGTCTGAACAATGAAATCTGAAATACCCTGTACTCTAGCAGCAAGCTGGTCTACACAAGAAGCTAATTCCTGAACATTCATGCTAGCACAAGGCTCTTCAGCCACCCAGGGATTAAGAGGGAGGAGTTGACAAAGTAGACTGAAGAAAAAAAAATGGCTCAAGACCTTTCTTCCCTTCTTCTGAGATGCATTTAACTCATTATTGGCCAGTTGTACTGTTATGATCTGGTGGCCTAGGAGCAGCATGAGACGGACTCTGGAGAAGGTGGTCCCTGTACTGACCGCAAACTCTGAACTAGCAGCACAACTAAAAGTAGCCGTGGGGCGTATCTAACACTCCCTAGACCCCTCGGCACAGCCTAAGATCTAACTACCCCTAAAGACAGAAACAGGAAACCTATCTTGCCTCAGAGAAAATCACCAAAGGATAGATAGCCCCCCTCAAATATTGACTGTGAGAGGAGAGGGAAATAACATACGCAGATATGAAATCAGATTTTAGCATAGGAGGCCACACTAGCTAAAAAGAAAGACTAGAACAGAGTACTATGCGGTCAGTACAAAAACACTAGAAAATATCCACTGCAGAAAATACGGATCACCACATCTGACTAAAGACATGGGGGGTATATCTGCATCTCCAGAGAAATATCTAGGCTGCAAAAAATCCTTCACAGACAAAGCTGGACAAAACAAAAACATGAAAATGCACAGAACTATAAAGTCCACTGCAGGTGGACAGCGAAAACCAAGCAGGACTTATCTTTGTAGAAAAGTACAGCAAACTGGAGAGACCAGCAGGGAAGTGAATCCTTCCAGAACAACTGGCACTGACTAAAGGATCCTGCAAAGCTATATACCCCAGTCAGTCCTGCAATTAGTAGATACACATGTCCACTCCTGCAATCCAGGCACAACTGCATTACCCTCTACAACCACCGGAGGGAGCCCAAAAGCTGAATTCACAACAAATGGCCTTTTCTTGATAATCCTTTCATGGCTGTGGTTCTCCCAGCTTGTGCACCTTTTTCTACTAATCTTTTTCCTTTCACTCAACTTTCCATTAATATGCTTAGATACAGCACTCTGTGAATAGCCAGCATCTTTAGCAATGAACTTTTGTGGCTTACCCTCCTTGTGGAGTGTGTTAGTGAGTGCCTTCTGGACATCTGTCAAGTTAGCAGTCTTCCCCATGATTGTGGAGCCTACTGAAACACACTAGGGGACCTTTTTAAATGCTTAGGAAGCCTTTGCAGGTGTTTTTGTTAATTATTCTAATTTACTGAGATAATGGCCTGTGGGCTTTCATTGGCTGTACGCGATAATCATCAACATTAACAGAAATAAACCCTTGAAATAGATCACTCTGTTTGTATTGACTTTATATAATATATGAGTTTCACTTTTTGTATTGAAGAACTGAAATAAATTAACTTTTTGAGTATATTCTAATTTTGTGAGAAGCACCTGTTAGGGCTAGCGGAACGCACCAAATAATAAGACAGATAGAGTATGGTGCGTTCGCAGCCCGGGGTCCACCGTGCAGAGATGGAACCTGCTGCCAAGTAATGACGGACTATATGGCGGTACTCATAAGTATACACACGTGGGTTAAATTTCACCCAGCGTGAAGGAAGCGATCCTGTTGCGTCACAGGACCGCGGTACCGCACATAGAGCGCGAGCAAGTAGTCAGCGAACTCAACCCCAACTAGGATTGAAGTCCGATTAGACCCTTGCTGGCACAACACCGCAACTGGGTGTGTAAGGAAACTAAATAACAATATTAAGGCACAAGAGTGCATGCGGTGCCGCACTGACGAACGCCACTAACCACCCAGGCTTGGGTAAGGAAAGCACAGAGGAAGTGCACGGCGCCGTACTGGCGGTCACAGCAACTGGACGCTGTAATGTGTAATTCGTGCTGTAGGATAAGTCGGGCGCTAGATAGCAACCATACACCTTCCGCGAACAGACATTCAATAGGGTAGGGGTATCCAAGGACGACTTGCACTCACAACATACACACATTAACAATTGTACACTAGCGCATGGCCGTGCGGTCATGCGCAGTTTATATAGTTGCAGCACAGGAAGTGGCCACAGAAACTTTGCCCTTCCAAGACCTGCCAAGAGGACCAATGGAATGTGCTGCAGATCCTGAGCACATGACCCTCGATCTCCAACGGGAGATCGTGCCCTGGGCATGCTCAGTGTGTGCAGACAAGGACTTAGTCCCAGAGAAGTCCGCTCGCTGCTGACCAGCACTGGCTTTAAAGGCAGAAGCTGAAGAAGCAGCAGTAACTCTCTGTACAGAATGAGACTGAGCAAGATGCTGGGACCGACGTCCCTGTTGAGCAGACTCCACTGCGGCTGGATAAGAATGGGAGACCGCAGCGGAGATGGCTCGAGATTCCCCCTGTGCAGAAGCGGGAACTCGAGACCTAACACCTGTAGATTGTATTGTGATGTACTGTCTTAAGGGTACACAGGCATCATAAAATTCACAAAATATCGAATATCAACAACAAAGTGACCAGAAACCACTGTTTCTTCATTTTGAAAACAGATAGTTTCTGTTCCCTTAGAAAGAGGTAATTTTTGGAATGCGTAAAAAGTCTTTGTAACTTGTTTTGAGAATCACAAACCTGTTGCGGATTCACAAAAAAGAAATACTGTTTTCACACCTAGTGAAAATTAGCCATTAGTTTTTCACATTCAAGAGAGTCGAGTACACTTCTTTTTGCTCCCTAAAGGATTAATTTCTGAACGCTTTGTGAAATTGCTTTCACTTTTTCATTTAGCAAAGAAAAAATCTCTAACAGGGAAAATTTTGCACTCTTCTGTGCGAGAAAGGCATGGCTACTTCCATTTGCACCACCTATGTATAAGCACCAGAAAGGCAGACATCTGCCCTGCCAGAAATTGATAAGTTTTGGACCATTTCTACAATTTAGGTAGTTTAACAAGTCTGGTACTGCCATGTGTTGTCAAATTGGCTGGTATTTAATACAGGTTACCATTCCGTATTGTACCTAACCAGACAGATTGAGTTAACTAGGATATTAATATGAGTGTATTTTAGAGATGAGCAGATTAATCCACGGATGATCACATCTATATGATCTTCTTAGAAGGCTTTCCTCAATATTGCCAGATGCTCAAAGGGGGTTGATTACTCAAGAGACTTTGTTTTCCCTGCTGCAGAGTACAATGGTGGCTTACATTACACAATTACACCTGACACTGTAGTGAAGGATACAACAAAACATAGGTAATTTTAACATGGTACACACTTCAATACCCAATTGTATACACTATGGTTTGATCTATGGCTTCATGATTGATCTGCTGTTTTTTCTTCTATCTAATCTGTGTTTCCTACCATTCAGTCTGATCTCATTGCTTCTAGTCTTTCCTTGTGCAAACGAGAATAAAGATGATCCTTCTAGAATGTGGCAGCCCTTGAGATATTTGTAGACAGCTATTAAGTTCTCATCTCAGTCTTCTTTTTTGCAAGCTAAACATTCCCAAATTCTGTAAACGTTCCTCATAGGTTATGGTCTGCAGATCGGTCACCATTTTGGTCGCTCTTTTCTGAACTTGCTCCAGTTTGTTGATGTCTTTTTTAAAATGTTGTGCCCAAAACTGGACACAGTATTCCAGATGAGGTCTGACCAAAGAGAATTAGAGGGCAATAATGACTTTGCGTGATCTAGACTGTATGCTTCTGTTAATACATTCCAGAATTGCATTTGCCTTTTTTGCTGCTGCCTCACACTGTTGACTCATGTTCAGTCTGTGAACAAATAAGTTGTATCCTTCTAGCCTTGTATTCCAATCATGTGTATTGTCCCACCAAGTTTCAGTGATTCCAATGACATCATATTTCTTCTCCTGTGTTGGTAGTTCCAATTCTCCTTGTTTGTTGCCCAATGCTTTGTGCATTCGTATAGAAATATTTTAGTTTGTGATTGGTTTCTCTTTCTATAGTATTTTTATTTTTTAGATTTTTTTGTCTTTGTTGTTCCTTTCCACTTCTAATAGCAGAGTTCTCAATAGTATTTGTCAGGTGTATGGCTTTTTCTGGCCTTTTGCTTCCCTTCCCATATTGTTCTAATTTAAAGCTCTCCTGATGAGTGTAGCAAGGTGACTTCCAAATACATGTTTTCCAGTCTTCGTAAGGTGCACCCCATCTCTAGCAAGTAGTCCATCGTATAGATAATTCACTCCGTGATCCAGAAATCCAAATCCTTGCTGACGGCACCATCGACGTAGCCAGTTGTTCACCTGCTGAATCTTATTCAACCTCCTTGTTCCATGGCCATCCACTGGGAGGATGGAATAGAAGACCACCTGCGCTCCCAGCTCTTTCACTTTCTTTCCTAAGTTTTCAAAGTCACTGCAGATGGTTTCCAGGTCCGTCATTTGTCCCCACATGTATTAGCAGGAATGGGTGGTTGTCTGTAGGTCTGATGAGTCCTGATATCCGGAAGACAGCACATTTCTCTTGAGGTTATATCCGGTCTGCAGATTGCGACTTCTGTTCCTCTCAACAGGGAATCCCCCATGACCACAACTCTAGGTTTCTTCTTCACAACATTTTTCTTTCTCCATTCAGGAGAACTCTGAGGGCATCCAAGGTTGTTCTTTGTGGGCAAAGTCTTTTGATGTATTTCTCCATCGTTCTACTTTGTGAGAGCCTGGTATTGGTTCCTGAGCAGTATGGGTGCTGACTGCCTCTTGATCCTCCTGCTTCTCTGTGTCACATGCTCCCATTCCTCTGTTTCTTCAGGTCCACTTGGTATTTCTAAGAACTCTTCACCTTTCTTAATGATTTTCAATGTTGGTAACCTCTCTTCTAGATCTTGCAACTTTTCCTCCAACAGGGACACAATCTTGCAAATCTGGCATGTGAAGTTTGACTTTTCCACTGGTAAGTCTGTGAACATGGAGCAAGAAATGTAGCTCACCAAATGGCTCCTGGCCTCTTCCATATTCTTACTGTAAAAAAGATATCAAAACGGTGAAAAATACGCCAATTACCAATGTCCTCCTTTCAGCTGCAATGGCCAAAATCCAGTGTTCTTTGAGCTCATGGAGACTCTTCACTTATCCCCAAAGGCACTGGGAATATGCCACTTTTTAAAAAAATGTATTAAAAATTCAATAACAACTGAGCTGTATGTACACGGTCCAGAACACTCACAGGCTGGAAATCCATCCAGAGCTATCATGGTAGTCTCACAAATATCGACAGTACTGTATGTGTTTTTGCTTAAAATAGGCAATGCAAGAACATAAATGCTATGTCACTCTCCACAAGGAGAAACGATACCTCTTAGACCCCAGTCCAGAGCCTCTCACCTAGCCAAATCAGTTCTCATGCTTTGCACTGACGAGGGCCAACAGCCCGAAACACAGTGTCTGCGAATTGAGATACTGATTTGGCTTTAACCCCTTTACCCCCAAGGGTGGTTTGCACGTTATGGACCGGGCCAATTTTTACAATTCTGACCACTGTCCCATTATGAGGTTATAACTCTGGAACGCTTCAACGGATCCTGGTGATTCTGACACTGTTTTCTCGTGACATATTGTACTTCATGATAGTGGTAAAATTTCCTTGGTATTACCTGTGTTTATTTGTGAAAAAAACGGAAATTTGGCGAAAATTTTGAAAATTTCGCAATTTTCCAACTTTGAATTTTTATGCAATTAAATCACAGAGATATGTCACACAAAATACTTAATAAGTAACATTTCCCACATGTCTACTTTACATCAGCACAATTTTAGAACCAAAATTTTTTTTACAACACCATTTTATTTTAAGGACCACATCTCATTTGAAGTCATTTTGAGGGGTCTATATGATAGAAAATACCCAAGTGTGACACCATTCTAAAAACTGCATCCCTCAAGGTTCTCAAAATCACATTCAAGAAGTTTATTAACCCTTCAGGTGCTTCACAGGAATTTTTGGAATGTTTAAATAAAAATTAACATTTAACTTTTTTTCACAAAAAATTTACTTCAGCTCCAATTTGTTTTATTTTACCAAGGGTTACAGGAGAAAATGGACCCCAAACTTTGTTGTACAATTTGTCCTGAGTACGCTGATACCCCATATGTGGGGGTTAATCACAGTTTGGGCGCATGGCAGAGCTCGGAAGGGAAGGAGCGCCATTTGACTTTTCAATGCAAAATTGACTGGAATTGAGATGGGACGCCATGTTGCGTTTGGAGAGCCACTGATGTGCCTAAACATTGAAATCCCCCACAAGTGACACCATTTTGGAAAGTAGACCCCCTAAGGAACTTATCTAGAGGTGTGGTGAGCACTTTGACCCACCAAGTGCTTCACAGAAGGTTATAATGCAGAACCGTAAAAATAAAAAATCTTTTTTTTTCACAAAAATTATCTTTTCGCCCCCAATTTTTTATTTTCCCAATGGTAAGAGAAGAAATTGGACCACAAAAGTTGTGGCACAATTTGTCTTGAGTACTTTGATACCCCATATGTGGGAGTAAACCACTGTTTGGGCGCATGGGAGAGCTCGGAAGGGAAGGAGCGCCGTTTGACCTTTCAATGCAAAATTGACAGGAATTGAGATGGGACGCCATGTTGCGTTTGGAGAGCCACTGATGTGCCTAAACATTGAAACCCCCCACAAGTGACACCATTTTGAAAAGTAGACCCCCTAAGGAACTTATCTAGATGTGTGGTGAGCACTTTGACCCAATAAGAGCTTCACAGAAGTTTATAATGCAGAGCCGTAAAAATAAAACAAAAATTTTTTCCCACAAAAATAATTTTTTAGCCCCCAGTTTTGTATTTTTCCGAGGGTAACAGGAGAAATTGGACCCCAAAAGTTGTTGTGCAATTTGTCCTGAGTGTGCTGATACCCTATATGTGGGGGAGAACCAGCGTTTGGGCGCATGGGAGGGCTCGGAAGGGAAGGAGCGCCATTTGGAATACAGACTTAGATGGAATGGTCTGCAGGCGTCACATTGTGTTTGCAGAGCCCCTAATGTACCTAAACAGTAGAAACCCCCCACAAGTGACCCCATATTGGAAACTAGACCCCCCAAGGAACTTATCTAGATGTGTTGTGAGAACTTTGAGCCCCCAAGTATTTCACTACAGTTTATAACGCAGAGCCGTGAAAATAAAAAAAAAAATTTCCCCTCAAAATTATATTTTAGCCCCCAGTTTTGTATTTTCTCGAGGGTAAAAGGAGAAATTGGACCCCAAAAGTTGTTGTCCAATTTGTCCTGAATGCGTTGATACCCCATATGTGGCGGGGAACCAGCGTTTGGGCGCATGGGAGGGCTCGGAAGGGAAGGAGCGCCATTTGGATTGCAGACTTAGATGGAATGGTCTGCAGGCATCACATTGCGTTTGCAGAGCCCCTAATATACCTAAACAGTAGAAACCCCCCACAAGTGACTCCATATTGGAAACTAGACCCCCCACGAACTTATCTAGATGTGTTGTGAGAACTTTGAGCCCCCAAGTGTTTCACTACAGTTTTAACGCAGAGCCGTGAAAATAAAAAATCTCTTTTTTTCCCACAAAAATTATTTTTTAGCCCCCAGTTTTGTATTTTCCCAAGGGTAACAAGAGAAATTGGACCCCAAAAGTTGTTGTCCAATTTGTCCTGAGTACGGTGATACCCCATATGTTGGGGTAAACTCCTGTTTGGGCACACGGGAGAGCTCGGAAGGGAAGGAGCACTGTTTTACTTTTTCAATGCAGAATTGGATGGAATTGAGATCGGTCGCCATGTCGCGTTTGGAGAGCCCCTGATGTGTCTGAACAGTGGAAACCCCCCAATTATAACTGAAACCCTAATACAAACACACCCCTAACCCTAATCCCAATGGTAACCCTAACCACACCTCTAACCCAGACACACCCCTAATCCTAATCCCAACCGCAAATGTAATCCAAACCCTAACTTTAGCCCCAACCTAACTATAGCCTTAACCCTAACCATAGCCCCAACCCTAGCCCTAACCCTAGCCCCAACCCTAACCCCAGCCCTAACCCTAGCCCTAACCCTAGCCCTAACCCTAGCCCTAACCCTAACCCTAGCCCTAACCCTAGCCCTAACCCTAGCCCTAACCCTAGCCCTAACCCTAGCCCTAACCCTAGCCATAACCCTAGCCCTAGCCCTAACCCTAACCCTTACCCTAGCCCTAACCCTAACCCTAACCCTAACCCTAGCCCTAACCCTAGCCCTAACCCTAGCCCTAACCCTAACCCTAACCCTAGCCCTAACCCTAATGGGAAAATGGAAATAAATACATTTTTTTAATTTTTTAATTTTTCCCTAACTAAGGGGGTGATGAAGGGGGGTTTGATTTACTTTTATAGCGTGTTTTTTAGCGGATTTTTATGATTGGCAGCCGTCACACACTGAAAGACGCTTTTTATTGCAAAAAATATTTTTTGCATTACCACATTTTGAGAGCTATAATTTTTCCAAATTTGAGTCCACAGAGTCATGTGAGGTCTTGTTTTTTGCGGGACGAGTTGTCGTTTTTATTGGTAACATTTTCGGGCATGTGACATTTTTTGATCGCTTTTTATTCCGATTTTTGTGAGGCAGAATGACCAAAAACCAGCTATTCATGAAATTCTTTTGGGGGAGGCGTTTATACCGTTCTGCGTTTGGTAAAATTGATAAAGCAGTTTTATTCTTCGGGTCAGTACGATTACAGCGACACCTCATTTATATCATTTTTTTATGTTTTGGCGCTTTTATACGATAAAAACTATTTTATAGAAAAAATAATTATTTTTGCATCGCTTTATTCTGAGGACTATAACTTTTTTATTTTTTTGCTGATGTTGTTGTATGGTGGCTCGTTTTTTGCGGGACAAGATGACGCTTTCATAGGTATCATGGTTATTTATATCCGTCTTTTTGATCGCGTGTTATTCCACTTTTTGTTTGGCAGTACGATAATAAAGCGTTGTTTTTTTACCTCGTTTTTTTTTTTTTTTCTTACGGTGTTTACTGAAGGGGTTAACTAGTAGGACAGCTTTATAGGTCGGGTTGTTACGGACGCGGTGATACTAAATATGTGTACTTTTATTGTTTTTTTTTAAATTTAGATAAAGAAATGTATTTATGGGAATAATATTTTTTTTTTTTTTCATTATTTAGTTTTTTTTTTTTTTTTTTTACACACTTGGAAATTTTTTTTAAACTTTTTTACTTTGTCCCAGGGAGGGACAATACAGATCGGTGATCTGACAGTTTGCACAGCACTCTGTCAGATCATCGATCTGTCAAACAACGCTGCAGCGTTACCAAGTGCCTGCTCTGAGCAGGCACTTGGTAAGCCACCTCCCTCCCTGCAGGACCCGGATCCGCGGCCATCTTGGATCCGGGACTTGCTGCAGGGAGGGAGGTAAGAGACCCTCGGAGCAACGCGATCACATCGCGTTGCTGTGGGGGTCTCAGGGAAGCCCGCAGGGAGACCCCTCCCTGCGCGATGCTTCCCTGCACAGCCGGCACATCGAGATCATCTTTGATTGCGGTGTGCCGGGGGTTAATGTGCCGGGGGCGGTCCGTGACCGCTCCTGGCACATAGTGCCGGATGTCAGCTGCAATAAGCAGCTGACACCCGGCCGCGATCGGCCGCGCTCCCCCCGTGAGCGCGACCGATCGCGCTGGACGTAATATTCCGTCCTTGGGAATTAAGGCCCACCCCACATGGACGGAATATTACGTCCAATGGCAGAAAGGGTTTAATCCTAAGTCATATTGCATGACTCGTTAAAGAGTTGATTGTGACTTGTAGGATCGCTACTTCCAACAGGTGGCGCTATAGAGTTTAAGTCCTCTTTTTCTCAGAAGAGGCAATTTGCATATTTAATTTCCCAGAGGAGCATTGCACAGTGAATAACCCTCCTTACCTTGACAAGCCAGAGATGGTATGTCACTCTCCACAAGGAGAAACGATACCCCTTAGACCCCAGTCCAGAGCCTCTCACCTAGCCAAATCAGTTCTCATGCTTCGCACTGACGAGGGCCAACAGCCCGAAACACCGTGTCTGTGAATTGAGATACTAATTTGGCTTTAATCCTAAGTCATATTGCATGACTCGTTAAAGGGTTGATTGTGACTTGTAGGATCGCTACTTCCAACAGGTGGCGCTATAGAGTTTAAGTCCTCTTTTTCTCAGAAGAGGCAATTTGCATATTTAATTTCTCAGAGGAGCATTGCACGGCGAATAAGCCTCCTTACCTTGACAAGCCAGAGATGGTATATCACTCTCCACAAGGAGAAAAAAAACCCCTTAGACCCCAGTCCAGAGCCACTCACCTAGCCAAATCAGTTCTCATGCTTCGCACTGACGAGGGCCAACAGCCCGAAACACCGTGTCTGTGAATTGAGATACTAATTTGGCTTTAATCCTAAGTCATATTGCACGACTCGTTAAAGAGTTGATTGTGACTTGTAGGATCGCTACTTCCAACAGGTGGCGCTATAGAGTTTAAGTCCTCTTTTTCTCAGAAGAGGCAATTTGCATATTTTATTTACACACTAATTTGCTGATTGCATTGAAGCTTATATTTTAGTTTAGTATGGTTTGTATAAAATGTGGCATTTTATTATGGGTTGTACAGGATTTATTGTCTCTGGGTTAGATTAGGTGACATTAATGTGGCTAAGAAGCAATACTAGTTACAACCTGATCACTGATGTGGCGCTAGGTTTGGAAGATAGCCGTCATATTTTTTTTATAATTCTGTATTCCCTTTAACAGAATTGTGTTCTTGCATTTAATTGTTTAAATCTAAATTAGTGACTGGAACCTTGAGGCTGCCAAGTAATTATTGAATTACAAGGCCAAATGCTGGGACTTCTTGTTCCACGGCTGCTGGACAGAGAGACCTTTCTATTTCTAGAATAGGACTTGACATTTAAGGAACATTTTTACATCATTGATTTCATTTCACACCACGATCAACAACAGAGAGCTCATAAATGAGCTATTATTTCAGTCTCTTAATGGGATGAAGCATAATCCTTCCATTGATCCTTGCTCCACTGTTCTCAATGACTCCAAATAAGGTAGGGAATTCATTCCCTGCTGGATATGAGAAACCAATTTTTTTTTCTTTTTTTGGAATCTTTGTTTGAACTACGATGAAGAAATCAATGGGTTAGTTATTTTGATTTAATGCTCCATTGCTACCTTATGAATGGGAATATGGCAGTACAATGCAGCCTGGTTTCCTGTGAATGCACATAATACTGACAAAGGCTACTGGCATCACATGGGCACAACAGACCCCATTGAGTTTGGTCCATTGTCAATAGTAGGACTAAAATGACTTTTTAGTATGTAACAGTTGGGAAAGTAATGACAATGATTAAAATTGTATGCAATATTTATGCCAATTTTAAGTAATTATGAGTTTCCTTTTATCCCCTTGAGTTTTTTCAGTTTCGTTTTTTGCTCCCCTTCTTCCCAGAGCCATAACTTTTTTATTTTTCCCTCAATATGACCATGTGGGGGCTTGGTTCTTGAGGGGTGAGTTGTGCTTTTCAACGACATCATTGATTTTACCATATAATATACTGGAAAATGGTAAAAAAATTCAAAGTGCAATGAAATTGTAATAAAAGTGCAATTCCACAATTGTTTTTCGTATTTGTTTTTTACCGTATTCACTAAATGCTAAAACTGACCTGCCATTATGATTCTTCAGGTCCTTATGACTTCAAAGATACCAAATATGTATAGATTCTTTTTTATTTAAGTGGTGAAAAAAAATCCAAAGTTTGCAAAAAAAACAACAAATGTGCCGTTTTCCGAGATTTGTGGTGATGTGTGGATGAGGGCTTATTTTTTGTGCACCAAGATGACATTTTTATTGATACCATTTGGTGAAGATACAATCTGTTGTTTGTCTGTTATTGCGTTTTAATGCAATATGGCAGCAATCAAAACACCTAATTCTCGTGTTTTGATTTTTTTTGCATTACAACGTTTACCGCTCAGATTCATTCTTTTCATATATTGATAGATCTGGTGACTCTGAACGTGGTGATACCAAATATGTGTATTTTTAAATTTATTTTAATTGCTTTATTTTGAATGGGGCAAAACAGGGGTGATTTAAACTTTTATATTTTTGTCAGTTTCTTTTTCATTTTTAAAAACTTTTTTTTTTCACTGCCTTCAATAGTCTCTATGGACTATAGAAGCCGTAATTGATATTCTGATCACGCTACACACAGCCCTGCTGTGTGAAGTAAAAATGCTCATCTGCTATGAGAGTGCTAGTGGCACTCACAGCAGTTCGGCAATGACAACCACAGGTGTCTCCTGCAGACCCTGGGTTGTCATTCCAACCAATCGGCAACCCGCGGTCATGTGCCAGTTGACATGCTTCCAGAGGCGGCGTGTTAAATGCCGCTGTTGGAACTTGACAGCGGCATTTAACATGTTAACAGCCATGGGTGGTCACGATTCCATGCACACATGTTAGGGGCAAATGTCAGCCAACTTCATCGGCTGACTTGTTCCGGTAAAGTTGTGGGCTCATCGCTGGAGCTCGCATCAAAGGGAGGGAGGCGACCTTGGATGTACCTATATGTCCAAGGTGGTAAAGGGTTTAAAGTGATGGTCTGAAACTAACACTGATTTAATCTTAAATGTCTATGCAATATTCTAATTCTTTCTTTCATCTTTCCCCCATCTAACTTGACCCCCCCAACAAACCTATCCATTACAGTAAATGGCTGCCCACTCTCCCCAGTCCCACAAGCTTGCTGCCTCGGGGTAATCCTTGATGCTGATCTCTCCTTCAAACCACATATCCAAGACCTTTCCACTTCCTGCCGACTTCAACTCAAAAATATTTCACGAATTCGTTCATTCCTCAACCAAGAATCTGCAAAAACCCTAGTCCATGCCCTCATCATCTCTCGCCTTGACTACTGCAACCTCCTGCTCTGTGGCCTCCCATCGAACACTCTCGCACCCCTCCAATCTATTCTAAACTCTGCTGCCCGACTAATCCACCTGTCCCCCCGCTATTCCCCAGCTTCTCCCCGTCAATCCCTTCACTGGCTCCCCATTGCCCAGAGACTCCAGTACAAAACCCTTACCATGATGTACAAAGCCATCCACAACCTGTCTCCTCCATACATCTGTGACCTCATCTCCAGGTACTTACCTACACGCAACCTCCGATCCTCACAAGATCTCCTTCTCTACTCCCCTCTTATCTCCTCTTCCCACAATCGTATACAAGATTTCTCTCGCGTATCACTCCTACTCTGGAACCCTCTACCACAACACATCAGACTCTCGTGTACCCTGGAAACCTTCAAAAAGAGCCTGAAGACCCACCTCTTCCGACAAGCCTACAATCTGCAGTAACCACCGATTGACCAAACCGCTGCATGACCAGCTCTACATTCGCCTACTGTATTCTCACCCATCCCTTGTAGATTGTGAGCCTTCGCGGGCAGGGTCCTCTCTCCTCCTGTACCAGTTATGACTTGTATTGTTTAACCCCTTCATGACCGGGGGATTTTTCATTTTTCCGTGTTCGTTTTTCGCTCCCCTCCTTCCCAGAGCCATAACTTTTTTATTTTTCTGTCAATTTGGCCATGTGAGGGCTTATTTTTTGCGGGACGAGTTGTACTTTTGAACGACATCATTGGTTTTAGCATGTCGTGTACTAGAAAACGGGAAAAAAATTCCAAGTGCGGTGAAATTGCAAAAAAAGTGCAATCCCACATTGGTTTTTTGTTTGGCTTTTTTGCTAGGTTCACTAAATGCTAAAAATGACCTGCCATTATGATTCTCCAGGTCAGTACGAGTTCATAGACACCTAACATGACTAGGTTATTTTTTATCTAAGTGGTGAAAAAAAATTCCAAACTTTGCTAAAAAAAAAAAAAAAATTGCGCCATTTTCCGATACTCGTAGCGTCTCCATTTTTCATGATCTGGGGTCGGTTGAGGGCTTATTTTTTGCGTGCCGAGATGACGTTTTTAATGATAGCATTTTGGTGCAGATACGTTCTTTTGATCACCGTTATTGCATTTTAATGCAATGTCGCGGCGACCAAAAAAACGTAATTCTGGCGTTTCGAATTTTTTTCCCGCTACGCTGTTTAGCGATCAGGTTAATACTTTTTTTTAATTGATAGATCGGGCGATTCTGAGCGCGGCGATACCAAATATGCGTAGATTTGATATTTTTTTTATTGATTTATTTTGATTGGGGCGAAAGGGGGGTGATTTAAACTTTTATGTTTTTTTTATTTTTTTCACATTTTTTTAAACTTTTTTTCTTAACTTTTGCCACGCTTCAATAGCCTCCATGGGAGGCTAGAAGCTGGCACAGCACGATCGGCTCTGCTACATAGCAGCGATCTGCTGATCGCTGCTATGTAGCAGAAATGGAGGTGTGCTGTGAGCGCCGACCACAGGGTGGCGCTCACAGCCACCGCTCATCAGTAACCATAGAGGTCTCTGGGACCTCTATGGCTACAATATACAAGCATCGCCGACCCCCGATCATGTGACGGGGGTCGGCGATGACGTCATTTCCGGCCGCCCGGCCAGAAGCGGTAGTTAAATGCCGCTGTCTGCGTTTGACAGCGGCATTTAACTAGTTAATAGGTGCGGGCAGATCGCGATTCTGCCCGCACCTATTGCGGGCACATGTCAGCTGTTCAAAACAGCTGACATGTCCCGGCTTTGATGCGGGCTCACCGCGGAGCCCTGCATCAAAGCAGGGGAGCCGGCATCGGACGGTATAGTACGTCCGATGCCGGTAAGGGGTTAAGATTATTGTACTTGTTTTTATTATGTATACCCCTCCTTACATGTAAAGCGCCAAGGAATAAATGGTGCTATAGCAATAAATAATAATAATAATAATAATAATAATAATTCTTTGCCTGGTATAAGTTAAAAATTCCCTACCATTCCCTCTCTACTCTAAACGCTTTATTTTTTTTACCTACTTCCTGTTTGATGATGCCCTGTTCGAGAATCCCCAGTGCATGCTGGGATACTCAAATGAAATGTTATCAATGGGCAGAGGCTGAGGTCACTGCCGCAGCCTACATCTCCAGCCTGAAACGAATCGTCATCCATGACGCCCAATTCAGTGGTTGGGCTAATCCCTGCTCTTCTGAAAATGTGTAAGTTTTCAATTCCAATGTATGCTCAGTAGGATCTTGTCATTGTGTAATATTCCTTTTAAGGCTGGCGTCACACTTACGGTATGGAAAATCGGTCCAAATCTCCTTGCCGAGTATAATGCGAATGTCATACGAGTGTCATGCAAGCGCAATCAGATTTTTCATACCTAACATCCGATTTACATCCGAGTGCAGTGCGATTGCTATCCGACTGCAAGGCGATTTTAACATGACCTTTTACATACAGTAATTCTCTGTCATTTACATATAATTTTCAAAGGAAATATTCATCAAAACACACACATATATATATATATATATATATATATATATATATATATATATATATAAAACGTAGTGATGTGGCACTCACCCAGTTGCTGTGAAAAACAGTGTTGCATAAGGACTACTAACCTGGTGCCGTTCATTCATTTTCTCTGCTGGTGACATATATATGATAGAGAGATAGATAGATAGATAGATAGATAGATAGATAGATAGATAGATAGATAGATAGATAGATAGATAGATAGATATAAGAAAAGCTGGCAATTCATGTGCATGTTCAGTAAAATCAGTGGGGAAAAAAGTATTTAGTCAGCCACCAATTGTGAAAGTTTTCCCACTTAAAAAGATGAGAGAGGCCTGTAATTGACATCATAGATAGACCACAACTATGAGAGTCAAAATGAGAAAACAAATCCAGAAAATCACCTTGTCTGATTTGGCAAGATTTATTTTGCAAATTATGGTGGAAAATAAGTATTTGGTCAACTAAAAACATGCAAGATTTCTGGCTCTCACAGACCTGTAACTTCTTCTTTAAGAGGCTCCTCTGTCCTCCATTCATTACCTGTAGTAATGGCACCTGTTTGAACTTGTTATCAGTATAAAAGACACCTGTCCACAACCTCAAACAGTCACACTCCAAACTCCACTATGGTGAAGACCAAATTGCTGTCGAAGAAATAGAAACAAAATTGTAGCCCTGCACCAGGCTGGGAAGACTGAATCTGCAATAGGCAAGCAGCTTGGTGTGATGAAATCAACTGTGGGAGCAATAATAAGAAAATGGAAGACTTACAAGACCACTGATAATCTCCCTGGATCTGGGGCTCAACGCAAGAGCTCACCCCATAGGGCAGGGGTGTCAAACTGCATTCCTCGAGGGCTGCAACCAGGTCATGTTTTCAGGATTTCCTTGTACTGCACAGGTGATAATTTAATCACCTACACACATAATGATTACAGCACCTTTTGCAATGCTAAGGAAATCTTGAAAACACGCATGGTTTGCGGCCCTCGAGGAATGCAGTTTGACACCCCTGCCGTAGGGTCACAATGATCACTAGAACGGTGAGCAAAAATTCCAGAACCACACGGGGACCTAGTGAATGATCTGCATAGAGCTGGGACCACCATAAGAAAGCCTACCATCAGTAACATAGAGGATTCAAACTTCAGCACAGACCGAATAAGTGTGAATATCAATGCGTTTCTGGAGACTAAGCTCCCTTAATCATGACATTCCAAGTAACACATACTGTATGTCCCACTTAAATACCCCTAGACCAGTGAGCACACCAGTAAAATAGGTAATTGATGTAGCTAGTTTGGGGTGTGGGCGTGAACTAGCCAAATATAAAAGATTACAAAACATGATAATTTATACAAACAACATAGGCATAAAAAATCAGCTGCAACAAAAACAGCAATATTCTAAATAATCATTATACAATTAAAACAAGAGAAATTCCACAATTAAATTTGTAAAGGATAAAATGCGATGTTCAAAGATAAAAAATTATGACTGAACAACTATTCTAGAAGAACAAGCAATTATGCCTGCCATGGATTAAAGACCAGTTATTGTAAACTAGTTGGTAACAAATGTTTTAATTAACTATGAAAGTTGGTGATATACCCTTAAAAATAATCAGGAGCAAGATATTCATTTGTATTTGAAGCCACTGACGACAGCATATGTGCTTTTTAGCATTAAAATACCAAATGGTCATCATTTAACATATGCCTGGCTTGTTTTTTATATAAAAAACAGTGCAAAGATTATTTGTTACCAGAGAGAATAACGCAAGCATGTGAAAAGTAACTGAAAAGCAAGGAATAGAGAGGACATAAATAGCAGCAGTATGGGAGACAGCGTAGTGTCACAAATTTGATACAGATAGAAGCCATGTTGTTTGTATAAATTATCATGTTTTGTAATCTTTTATATTTGTCTAGTTCATACCCACACCCGAAAATAGTTACATCAATTACCCATTTTACCGGTGTGTTCACCGGTCTAGGGATATTTAAGTGGGACATATGTGTTACTTGGAATGACATGATTAAGGGAGCTTAGTCTCCAGAAACACATTGATATTCACACTTATTCGGTCTGTGCTGAACTTTGTATCCTCTATGTTACAAGTTTTGTGAATAAAGAAACTTTATCTTCACGGAGCGGGACATTCTTCTTCTTTGGATTATACACGTTTGGACACAGTGGGTCCGTGCTCCCAAAGTTCAGCTAATGCATTGACGGGTGAGCTGGTATATATATTTTTACCATCAGTAACACACTACACCGCCAGGGACTTAGATCTTGCAGTGCCAGACGTGTCCCCCTGCTTAAGCCAGTACATGTCCGGGCCCAACTGAAGTTTGCTAAAAAGCATTTGGATTATCCAGAAGAGTATTGGGAGAATGTCATATGGTCTGATGAAACCAAAGTAGAACTGTTTGGTAGTAACAAAACTCGTCGTGTTTGGAGGAGACAGAATGCTGACTTTCATCCAAAGAACACCATAACTACTGTGAAGCATGGGGGTGGCAACATCATGCTTTGAGGCTGTTTCTCTGCAAAGGGACCAGGACAACTGATCCATGTACATGAAAGGATGAATGGGGCCATGTATCGTGAGATATTGTAAGAAGCATATGAAGGTCCTGAAGTGGCCTAGCCAGTCTTCAGATCTCAACCCCACAGAAACCCTTTGGAAGGAGTTGAAAGTCCATGTTGCCCAGCAGCAGGCCCAAAACATCACTGCTCTAGAGGAGATCTGCATGGAGGAATGGGCCAACATACCTCCAACAGTGTGTACCAATCTTGTGAAGACATACAGAAAACGTTTGGCCTCTGTCATTGCCAACAAAGGATATAAAACATTGAGATGAACTTTTGTTAATGACCAAACACTTATTTTCCACAATTTGCAAAATAAATCTTGCCAAATCAGACAAGGTGATTTTCTGGATTTGTTTTCTCAGTTTGACTCTCATAGTTGTGGTCTACCTATGATGTTGGTTACAGGCCTGTCTCATCTTTTTAAGAGAGAGAACTTGCACAATTGGTGGCTGACTAAATACTTTTTTTCCCCACTGTATATGTGATGAAATTGGACGAATGCAATCCGTTTAAAAATCAGATTGCATTCGGACCAATGTTATTCTATGATTGTGTGTTCATCTGCGTTTTTTTTTTTCCAGATCAGATCGAATCATGATCGGACTGAAAGAAATTTGCAGCACGCTGCGATTGTAATCGGAAATCAGATCACATCCCACAATAGAAGTCAATGGGTGCGAGAAAAAAATCGTACATTACTCTGACCATTTACACACCAATCTCCTTGGAAAAGCCGTCAATTCATTTGCCACGTACAGTAAAATCACAGTGTGACAGGTTAGAATAGATCTGAGGCGGGTTTCCAGGGTTCCTGAGCAGAGATGGAAAAGATCACACTCTAACAAGCACTTCATCGCATTCAAACAGTCCCTCACTACTTTCAAGACCACATTTGCTGCAGCAAAACAAACCTACTTCTCATCTCTCATATCCTCCCTGTCTTTCAACACTAAACAACTATTCAACACCTTCAATTCTCTGCTCCGTCCTCCAGCACCTCCTCTCTCTCCACTCATCTCAGCTGAAGACTTTGCCTCATTCTTCAAACAGAAGATTGGTAACATCAAGGAAAGCCTTGGCCTATCACCCCCACAGCCAATCTTCCTAACTACTCAGCCCTACTCCTCCAAAACCAGCTTCTCCACCATTACTGAAGACTAGGGTTGAGCGACCTTGACCTTTTTAGAGTCGAGTCGTGTTTCGCGAAACCCGACTATCTTAGAAGTCGAGTCGAGTGGAATCGGCCGATTATGGCGAAAAGTCGGGTATCGCCCGAAACACGAAACCCAATGCAAGTCAATGGGGGAGCATAGTCGGCAGTGAGTGGAGGCCAGGAAAACACCTACACTGCCCATTTTAATGGCAAAAACATCCATTCTTGTTACAGAAGCTTGTCAATCGTAATTTAGCTTATAATAATTGGAAGGCATTTGAAATTGGGGGACATTTGGCTAAAGTTGCGGGGGGTAGGGCTGGTTCAAGTAATTAGTGGGCCCAGTAAATCTGGACCACGTCACGGCAGTGGAGCAGGGAGAGGTAAGTATTTCAACTTTGCAAGTGCTGTGATCCTGAGCAAGCAGGGGGGGCCCACTCGTTGGCATTGGCACTGGCACAGGGCCCCTCAAAGTACAGCGGTGTGTTTGCACGGCCGGGGCGCCTCCCACCGGCAGCAACACTTTTGCGTACTATGAGAGGCCCTGTGCCAGTGACGTCGCCAACTAGTATTCCTCCCCCCACCTGATGAAGGAACCTGCACTTTCATCTGCACCTTCCTCTTTGTCCCCGTGTAAGGTGGTATGGTATGCGGGAAGAGGAACCTGACTTTCAGCAGGGTCACAATCTTGCTGTGTAGCGTGCACGGGGAATTTTGCGTTATGGGTCAATGTACCAGCACACTCATCTATCACTGGCTGGGCAATGGGCAGGATGAGGAGGAAACACAGATATAGGCCCAAAGAATAAAGTTGGCTAAATGCAGTTCAAAATTGGTAACACAGGACTAACCAGGGGGCATTGCAGTGGAGGACAACTGGAATGAGAGGCTGACACAGAGAGTAGGCCCAAATCAGTAAGTAGTCGAAATGCAGTTCAAAATTGGCAACCGTAGTAAACAGGCGGCACAGCTTTGTTCAGTGGAGGAGAACAGCAAGGAGTGGCAGACACCGATAGTAGGCCCCAAACCAACTAGTACGCCAAATGCAGTTGTTCCATTTAACCACAATTTAATGATAGCCTGAAGATAGAAGTTCAGGAAAGGCAACCTGGAGAACACCTTGGAGTGCAACACACCATCTCTCTACACCCCATACCCAATTTGTAGGCCTAATGCAGTGTAGTTTTCAACAACTACTAAACGAGAGTCGGAAGATCGAAGCAATGTGGACGAAACCTGGGGAACACCTTGGAGTGTAACACACCGTCTCTCTACACCCCATACCCAATTTGTAGGCCTAATGCAGTGTAGTTTTCTACAACTACTAAACGAGAGTCGGAAGACCGAAGCAATGTGGACGAAACCTGGGGAACACCTTGGAGTGGAACACACCATCTCTCTACACCCCATACCCAATTTGTAGGCCTAATGCAGTGTAGTTTCCAACAACTACTAAACGAGAGCATGAAGATCGAAGCAATGGACAGGAAACCTGGGGAACACCTTGGAGTGGAACACACCATCTCTCTACACCCCATACCCAATTTGTAGGCCTAATGCAGTGTAGTTTCCAACAACTACTAAACGAGAGCATGAAGATCGAAGCAATGGAGAGGAAACCTGGGGAACACCTTGGAGTGGAACACACCATCTCTCTACACCCCATACCCAATTTGTAGGCCTAATGCAGCGTAGTTTTCAACAACTACTAAACGAGAGCCAGAAGATCGAAGCTCAGGAAAGGCAACCTGGAGAACACCTTGGAGTGGAACACACCATCTCTCTACACCCCATACCCAATTTGTAGGCCTAATGCAGCGTAGTTTCCAACAACTACTAAACGAGAGCATGAAGATCGAAGCAATGGAGAGGAAACCTGGGGAACACTTTGGAGTGTAACACACCATCTCTCTACACCCCATACCCAATTTGTAGGCCTAATGCAGTGTAGTTTCCAACAACTACTAAACGAGAGCCGGAAGATCGAAGCTCAGGAAAGGCAACCTGGAGAACACCTTGGAGTGGAACACACCATCTCTCTACACCCCATACCCAATTTGTAGGCCTAATGCAGTGTAGTTTCCAACAACTACTAAACGAGAGCATGAAGATCGAAGCAATGGAGAGGAAACCTGGGGAACACCTTGGAGTGGAACACACCATCTCTCTACACCCCATACCCAATTTGTAGGCCTAATGCAGCGTAGTTTCCAACAACTACTAAACGATAGCCAGAAGATCGAAGCTCAGGAAAGGCAACCTGGAGAACACCTTGGAGTGGAACACACCATCTCTCTACACCCCATACCCAATTTATAGGCCTAATGCAGCGTAGTTTCCAACAACTACTAAACGAGAGCATGAAGATCGAAGCAATGGAGAGGAAACCTGGGGAACACCTTGGAGTGGAACACACCATCTCTCTACACCCCATACCCAATTTGTAGGCCTAATGCAGTGTAGTTTCCAACAACTACTAAACGAGAGCCGGAAGATCGAAGCTCAGGAAAGGCAACCTGGAGAACACATTGGAGTGGAACACACCATCTCTCTACACCCCATACCCAATTTGTAGGCCTAATGCAGCGTAGTTTCCAACAACTACTAAACGAGAGCATGAAGATCGAAACAATGGAGAGGAAACCTGGGGAACACATTGGAGTGGAACACACCATCTCTCTACACCCCATACCCAATTTGTAGGCCTAATGCAGTGTAGTTTCCAACAACTACTAAACGAGAGCATTAAGATCGAAGCAATGGTGAGGAAACCTGGGGCACACCTTGGGGAGGCAGACACCGTTAGTAGGCCCTACCAAAGTTGTACCCCCAATGCAGTTTTAAAATTCCTAGAGGCTGAAAACAAGACTATTGACGCTCAGCTTTTTTCAAAGGAACACAGCTGAATTGAGTGGCGCAGACAGACACAGGTAGTAGGACTTAAACCAAAAATGTGGCTCACTGCAGCTTAAAAAAGTTACAGGGGTACACAAGCAGCAGTGCTCTGGGTAGTGGAGGACAATTTCAATAGTGGACCGCAGACAGTCTTTGTACGCCTACTATTAAAAAAAGGATGCTCTATGCAATTAAAAATAGGTTCCAGGGGTCCACGGGCAGCAGTGGTGTGGTCAGTGGACGAGTATTGGAAGGAGGGACCGCAGACAGGCGTAGTAGGCCTAACATAACAAAATTAGGCTGTAGACACTGTAAAATTGGTTCCAGGGGTACACGGGCAGCAGTGGTGTGGTCAGCGGAGGAAAATTGGAATTAGGGACTGCAGACAGACTTTGTAGGCTGTCCCCTGTGGACCATGCATCCAACACATTAACCCAGTGCGCCGTAATGGACACGTAACTTTTTGTGGACATGCCTACTGGTCCATGCGTCTCTTGTCAGGTGCACCTTTCTACTGTTTGCCTGAGTGCTATGACAATGCAGACTTTTTCATGCCGCTGGAGGGCTGGGATGGCTTTTCTCGCAAAAGAAATGTCGACTGGGTAGCTTGAACCGTTGCACAGCGTAGTTCATCTGGACTTTCTAAATATAAAACAAAGAAAAAAAGGAGGCTACATGCACTTTCAGCTGGGTTCCAGGGGTACACGGCCAGCATTGGTCTGGTCAGTGGAGAACTATTGGAAGGGAGGACCGCAGACAGGCTTCGAAGGCCTAACATAATACCAGATGGCTGTAGGCAATTTTAAATTGGTTCAGGGGTACACGGGCAGCAGTGGTGTGGTCAGTGGAGGCCTAGTGGAAGGAGTGACCGCAGACAGGCATCGAAGGCCTAGCATAATACCAGATGGCTGTAGGCAATTTTAAATTGGTTCCATGGGTACACGGGCAGCAGTGGTGTGGTCAGTGGAGGCCTAGTGGAAGGAGTGACCGCAAACAGGCATCGAAGGCCTAACATAATAACAGATGGCTGTAGGCAATTTTAAATTGGTTCCAGGGGAACACGGGCAGCAGTGGCCTGGTCAGTGTAGTAGTAGTAGAAAGAACGGACCGCAGACAGGCATCGAAGGCCTAAAATAAAAAAATTGGGCTGGCTGTAGGCAATTTAAAATTGGTTCCAGGGGTACACGGGCAGCAGTGGTGTGGTCAGTGGAGGCCTAGTGGAAGGAGTGACCGCAGACAGGCATCGAAGGTATAACATAATAACACATGGCTGTAGGCAATTTTAAATTGGTTCCAGGGGAACACGGGCAGCAGTGGCCTGGTCAGTGTAGTAGTAGTAGAAAGAACGGACCGCAGACAGGCTTCGAAGGCCTAACATAAAAAAATTGGGCTGGCTGTAGGCAATTTTAAATTGGTTCCAGGGGTACACGGGCAGCAGTGGTGTGGTCAGTGGAGGCCTAGTGGAAGGAGTGACCACAGACAGGCATCGAAGGCCTAACATAATACCAGATGGCTGTAGGCAATTTTAAATTTGTTCCATGGGTACACGGGCAGCAGTATAATGGTCAGTGGAGGCCTAATGGAAGGAGGGACCGCAGACAGGCTTCGAAGGCTTAACATAAAAAAATAGGGCTGTTGGCAATTTAAAATTGGTTCCAGTGGTACAAGGGCAGCAGTACAATGGTCAGTGGAGGCCTAGTGGAAGGAGGGACCGCAGACAGGCTTCGAAGGCCTAACATAAAAAAATAGGGCTGTTGGCAATTTAAAATTGGTTCCAGGGGTACACGGGCAGCAGTACAATGGTCAGTGGAGGCCTAGTGGAAGGAGGGACCGCAGACAGGCTTCGAAGGCCTAACATAACAAAAATGTCAATACAATAGTATTGTCAGTGCCAGGCATTGAAGGATGTCAGCGCATAGACTAAACATTGGTGGAGCTGTGAGAGATAATTTTGCAAGTGGTAGACCACTGTTTGAGCTGGGGGGGAGGAACTGTCTTGTGGCCGGCGGTACAGGCCCAGGGCCCCTCATATTACAACGGTGTGTCTGACGTTGGGTGCGCACCACCACCGCCAGAGACACTTTATTGTACTATGAGGGACCCAGTGGCAGTGCCATCGACCAAAAGCGGGCACACCCACCTCTTCAGACAAACAGCACTCTCACGGGTGCTGGAGCCAAGTGGCGATACCACGGCCCCGTGTGGGGAGTTTGGCCATTTAGGGAGGTGTAAACATGTCGTATGCTGGACAATCAGGTGCAGAAAATTACGAGATTGGAAAAGTCATTCAGAATAGTCCACAGGCAAGACCTTTTCATAGGAAAGCTAGGTGTCAGCCGGGCAAGGTGGGGCAAAAGATTTCGAAATCCAGTTGTGGTTCATTTTAATGAAGGTTAGATCATCTACATTTTGGGTAGCCAGACGAGTCCTTTTTTCTGTTAGTATTGAACCTGCAGCACTGAATACTCTTTCTGATAGGACACTAGCTGCCGGGCAAGCAAGCTCCTGCAATGCATATTCTGCCAATTCTGGCCAGGTGTCTAATTTGGATGCCCAGTAATCAAATGGGAATGACGGTTGAGGGAGAACGTCGATAAGGGATGAAAAATAGTTTGTAACCATACTGGACAAATGTTGTCTCCTGTCACTTTGAATTGATGCTGCAGTACCTGTCCTGTCTGCGGTCATAGCAAAATCACTCCACAACCTGGTCAGAAAACCCCTCTGGCCAACGCCACTTCTGATTTCTGCCCCTCTAACACCTCTGGTCTGCTGGCCCCTGCAGCTCGTGTGAGAACGATCACGGGCGCTGTGTGCAGGGAATGCCAGAAGCAAACGGTCAACAAGAGTTGATTGTTTGGTTGCTAATATTATTTCCAAGTTGTCATGTGGCATTATATTTTGCAATTTGCCTTTATAGCGAGGATCAAGGAGGCAGGCCAACCAGTAATCGTCATCATTCATCATTTTAGTAATGCGTGTGTCCCTTTTGAGGATACGTAAGGCATAATCTGCCATGTGGGCCAAAGTTCCAGTTCTCAAATCTGCGGTTGTGCTTGGTTGAGGGGCAGTTTCAGGCAAATCCACGTCACTTGTGTCCCTCCAAAAACCAGAACCCGGCCTTGCCGCGCCAACAATTTCCAGTGGCCCCGGAAAAGCTTCCTCATTAAAAATATAATCATCCCCATCATCCTCCTCGTCCTCCTCCTCCTCTTCGCCCGCTACTTCGTCCTGTACACTGCCCTGGCCAGACAATGGCTGACTGTCATCAAGGCTTTCCTCTTCCTCAGCTGCAGACGCCTGATCCTTTAAGTGCGTCAAACTTTGCATCAGCAGACGCATTAGGGGGATGCTCATGCTTATTATGGTGTTGTCTGCACTAACCAGCCGTGTGCATTCCTCAAAACACTGAAGGACTTGACACATGTCTTGAATCTTCGACCACTGCACACCTGACAACTCCATGTCTGCCATCCTACTGCCTGCCCGTGTATGTGTATCCTCCCACAAAAACATAACAGCCCGCCTCTGTTCGCACAGTCTCTGAAGCATGTGCAGTGTTGAGTTCCACCTTGTTGCAACGTCTATGCTGATAGGTCTGCATACGGCTGGAGTGTACGGGCGAACGGCGGATATGTGAGCAAAGTCCACGCACTTTGAGGAGCAGGTCGGATAACCCCGGATAACTTTTCAGGAAGCACTGCACCACCAGGTTTAAGGTGTGAGCCAGGCAAGGAATGTGTTTCAGTTGGGAAAGGGAGATGGCAGCCATGAAATTCCTTCCGTTATCACTCACTACCTTGCCTGCCTCAAGATCTACAGTGCCCAGCCACGACTGCGTTTCTTGCTGCAAGAACTCGGACAGAACTTCCGCTGTGTGTCTGTTGTCGCCCAAACACTTCATAGCCAATACAGCCTGCTGACGTTTGCCAGTAGCTGCCCCATAATGGGAGACCTGGTGTGCAACAGTGGCAGCTGCGGATGGAGTGGTTGTGCGACTGCGGTCTGTGGACGAGCTCTCGCTTCTGCAGGAGGACGAGGAGGAGGAGGAGGGGGTGCGAACGGCTACAGCCAACTGTTTCCTAGACCGTGGGCTAGGCAGAACTGTCCCAAACTTGCTGTCCCCTGTGGACCCTGCATCCACAACATTCACCCAGTGTGCCGTGATGGACACGTAAAGTCCCTGGCCATGCCTACTGGTCCATGCATCTGTTGTCAGGTGCACCTTTGTGCTCACAGATTGCCTGAGTGCATGGACGATGCGCTCTTTAACATGCTGGTGGAGGGCTGGGATGGCTTTTCTGGAAAAAAAGTGTCGACTGGGTAGCTCGTAGCGTGGTACAGCGTAGTCCATCAGGGCTTTGAAAGCTTCGCTTTCAACTAACCGGTAGGGCATCATCTCTAACGAGATTAGTCTAGCTATGTGGGCGTTCAAACCCTGTGTACGCGGATACGAGGCTAAGTACTTCCTTTTTCTAACCATAGTCTCATGTAGGGTGAGCTGGACTGGAGAGCTGGAGATCGTGGAACTAGCGGGGGTGCCGGTGGACATGGCAGACTGAGAGACGGTGGGAGATGGTATTGTTGCCGCCGGTGCCCTAGATGCAGTGTTTCCTACTACAAAACTGGTGATTCCCTGACCCTGACTGCTTTGGCCTGGCAAAGAAACCTGCACAGATACTGCAGGTGGTGCGGAAAATGGTGGCCCTACACTGCCGGAAGGGATGTTGCGTTGATGACTAGCTTCATTGGCCGAGGGTGCTACAACCTTAAGGGACGTTTGGTAGTTAGTCCAAGCTTGCAAATGCATGGTGGTTAAATGTCTATGCATGCAACTTGTATTGAGACTTTTCAAATTCTGCCCTCTGCTTAAGGTAGTTGAACATTTTTGACAGATGACTTTGCGCTGATCAATTGGATGCTGTTTAAAAAAATGCCAGACTGCACTCTTTCTAGCATCGGATACCTTTTCAGGCATTGCAGACTGAGCTTTAACCGGATGGCCACGCTGTCCTCCAACAGGTTTTGGCTTTGCCACGCGTTTTGGGCAAGATACGGGCCCGGCAGATGGAACCTGTTGCGATGTTGATGCCTGCTGCGGCCCCTCCTCCTCCGCTTCAGAACTGCTGCCGCCTGCACCCTGTTCCCCCAATGGCTGCCAATCGGGGTCAAGAACTGGGTCATCTATTACCTCTTCTTGTAGCTCGTGTGCAACTTCGTCTGTGTCACCGTGTCGGTCGGTGGTATAGCGTTCGTGATGGGGCAACATAGTCTCATCAGGGTCTGATTCTTGATCATTACCCTGCGAGGGCAATGTTGTGGTCTGAGTCAAAGGACCAGCATAGTAGTCTGGCTGTGGCTGTGCATCAGTGCACTCCATGTCAGATTCAACTTGTAATGGGCATGGACTGTTAACTGCTTCACTTTCTAAGCCAGGGACGGTATGTGTAAAGAGCTCCATGGAGTAACCCGTTGTGTCGCCTGCTGCATTCTTCTCTGTTGTTGTTTTTGCTGAAGAGGACAAGGAAGCGACTTGTCCCTGACCGTGAACATCCACTAACGACGCGCTGCTTTTACATTTACCAGTTTCACGAGAGGAGGCAAAAGAGCTAGAGGCTGAGTCAGCAAGATAAGCCAAAACTTGCTCTTGCTGCTCCGGCTTTAAAAGCGGTTTTCCTACTCCCAGAAAAGGGAGCGTTCGAGGCCTTGTGTAGCCAGACGACGAACCTGGCTCCACAGCTCCAGACTTAGGTGCAATATTTTTTTTCCCACGACCACCTGATGCTCCACCACTACCACTACCCTCATTACCAGCTGACAATGAACGCCCCCGGTCACGACCTCTTCCACCAGACTTCCTCATTGTTTTAAAAACGTAACCAAACTAACGGTATTTGTTGCTGTCACACAACTTACACGGTGAGCTATAACTTCAGTATGATTTAGCTACCCCTTTACAGGTGGGTGAGGCCACAACGAAAATCAGGCACAATGTTACACACTCTGTTTTTGGTGGCACCAAATGAGAGAGATGCCACACACGCAGGACTGTCACTGAAGCACAAATGTAAATATTAATCTCCCACAGTTTTTTTTTATTTATTTTTTTTTTTTTTCAGGGAGACTTTAGAAACAAAATAAAATAAAATGATTTTTTCAGGAAGAATTTAGAAACCAAATAACATAAAATGATTTTTCCAATGACAATTTAGAAACCAAATAAAAAAAAAAAAAAAAAAAGGCTTTCTATGCCCCACTGAGTGAGAGATGCCACACACAGGAGTCAGGAGTGGCACACAAGCCCAGAGGCCAATATTTTTCTCCCACTGATTGATGTAGTGATTTTTTCAGGTAGATTTTGGAACCCAAATCAAGCAAAAAAAATAATAGGCTTTCTATGGCCCACAATTGGAGAGAGAGAGAGAGATGGCACACCCAGGAGTCAAGACTGGCACACAAGCAGAAAGGGCAATATTAATCTCCCACTGATTTGATTTTTTTTTTTTTTAGGGAGACTTTAGAAAAAAAAAATAATAAAAAAAAGTGATTTTTTTTCAGTAGGAATTTAGAAACCAAATGAAATAAAATGATTTTTTCAGGGAGAATTTAGAAAACAAATAAAACAAAAAATAGGCTTTCTATGGCCCACTGAGTGAGAGATGACGCACACAGGAGTCAGGAGTGGCACACAAGCCCAGAGGCCAATATTTATCTCCCACTGATTGATGTAGTGATTTTTTCAGGTAGATTTTGGAACCCAAATCAAGCAAAAAAAATAATAGGCTTTCTATGGCCCACAATTGGAGAGAGAGAGAGATGGCACACCCAGGAGTCAAGACTGGCACACAAGCAGAAAGGGCAATATTAATCTCCCACTGATTTGATTTATTTTTTTTTTTTCAGGGAGACTTTAGAAAAAAAAAATAATTAAAAAAAATGATTTTTTCAGGAAGAATTTAGAAAACAAATAAAACAAAAAATAGGCTTTCTATGGCCCACTGACTGAGAGATGGCACACACAGGAGTCAGGAGTGGCACACAAGCCCAGAGGCCAATATTAATCTCCCACTTTTTTTTTTTTTCAGGGAAAATTTATAAACCAAATAAAAAAAAATAATAAATAGGCTTTCTATGGCCCACTATCTGAGAGAGAGAGATGGCACGCTTAGGACTGGCACACAAGCCCAAAGGCCAATATTAATCTCCCTTTTTTTTTTCAGGGAGAATTTATAAAACCAAAAATAAATAAATAAATAGGCTTTCTATGGCCCACTATTTGTGAGAGAGATGGCACGCTCAGGACTGGCACACAAGCCCAGAGGCCAATATTAATCTCCCACTTTTTTTTTTTTTTTTTCAGGGAAAATTTATAAACCCAATAAAAAAAATAATAAATAGGCTTTCTATGGCCCACTATCTGAGAGAGAGAGATGGCACGCTTAGGACTGGCACACAAGCCCAAAGGCCAATATTAATCTCCCTTTTTTTTTCAGGGAGAATTTATTAAACCAAAAAAAATAAAAATAAATAGGCTTTCTATGGCCCACTATTTGTGAGAGAGATGGCACGCTCAGGACTGGCACACAAGCCCAGAGGCCAATATTAATCTCCCACTTTTTTTTTTTTTTTTCAGGGAAAATTTATAAACCCAATAAAAAAAATAATAAATAGGCTTTCTATGGCCCACTATCTGAGAGAGAGAGATGGCACGCTTAGGACTGGCACACAAGCCCAAAGGCCAATAATAATCTCCCTTTTTTTTTCAGGGAGAATTTATTAAACCAAAAAAAATAAAAATAAATAGGCTTTCTATGGACCACTATTTGTGAGAGAGATGGCACGCTTAGGACTGGCACACAAGCCCAAAGGCCAATATTAATCTCCCACTGATTGATTTATTGATTTTTTCAGGTAGAATTTAGAACCCAAATAAAGCAAAAAAAAAAAAAATAGGCTTTCTATGGCCCACTGAGTGAGTGATGATGCACACAGGAGTCAGGAGTGGCACAAAAGCCCTGAGGCCAATATTTTTCTCCCACTGATTGATGTAGTGATTTTTTCAGGTAGATTTTGGAACCCAAATCAAGCAAAAAAATAAATAGGCTTTCTATGGCCCACTGACTGAGAGATGGCACACACAGGAGTCAGGAGTGGCACACAAGCCCTGAGGCCAATATTTTTCTCCCACTGATTGATGTAGTGATTTTTTCAGGTAGATTTTAGAACCCAAATCAAGCAAACAAATAAATAGGCTTTCTATGGCCCACTGAGTGAGAGATGGCACAGACAGGGATGGCACTCTAGCAGAAATGCCAATCTTAATCTCCCGCAAAAAAAAAAAAAAAAAAGGAACTGTCCTTCAATTACTATCTCCCTGCAGTAATCTCAGCCAGGTATGGCAGGCAGCAATAAGGAGTGGACTGATGCACAAATTAAATAAAAAGTGTGGACAAACAAACAAGATAGCTGTGCAGAAAGGAAGGAACAAGAGGATTTGTGCTTTGAAAAAAGCAGTTGGTTTGCACAGCGGCGTACACACAGCAATGCAGCTATCAGGGAGCCTTCTAGGGCAGCCCAATGAGCTACAGCGCTGAGGAAAAAAAAAAAAATGTAGCTTCCACTGTCCCTGCACACCGAAGGTGGTGTTGGACAGTGCAAATCGCTACAGCACAAGCGGTTTGGTGGTTAATGGACCCTGCCTAACGCTATCCCTGCTTCTGACGAAGCGGCAGTAACCTCTCCCTAAGCTCAGATCAGCAGCAGTAACATGGCGGTCGGCGGGAACGCCCCTTTATAGCCCCTGTGACGCCGCAGACAGCAAGCCAATCACTGCAATGCCCTTCTCTAAGATGGTGGGGACCAGGACCTATGTCATCACGCTGCCCACACTCTGCGTTTACCTTCATTGGCTGAGAAATGGCGCTTTTCGCGTCATTGAAACGCGACTTTGGCGCGAAAGTCGCGTACCGCATGGCCGACCCCGCACAGGGGTCGGATCGGGTTTCATGAAACCCAACTTTGCCAAAAGTCGGCGACTTTTGAAAATGAACGACCCGTTTCGCTCAACCCTACTGAAGACCAACTATTCACAATACTCTCAAGATCACATCTCACCACCTGTGCACTTGATCAGATCACATCCCACTTCATCCCAAACCTTACCACAGTCTTCATCCCAACTCTTACCCATCTCTTCAACCTATTACCAATAACTGGTGTTTTCCCCTCATGCTTCAAATATGCCTCAATCACACCCATCCTCAAAAAAACTCTCTTGACCCATCCTCTTTAGCTATCGTCCAATACCACTTCTCCCCTTTGTCTCAAAACTACTGGAACAACATGTCCATTTCAAAATGTTCTCCCATCTCTCTTCCTGCTCCCTTTTCGACCGCTTACAATCTGGCTTCCAACCGCATCTCTCCACTGAAACTGCCCTAACTAAAGTCACCAATGACCTGCTGACTGCCAAAGCCAAGCAACACTACTCTGTTCTCTTGGACCTGTCCTCTGCCTTTGACACAGTGGACCACTCCCCATTACTACAGACCTTCTCATCTCATGGAATCACAGACTTGGCCCTATCTTGGATTGTGTCATACCTAACAGACCGGACATTCAGTGTCTCCCACTCACACACCACCTCCTCACATCGCCCCCTATCTATCAGAGTTCCGCAAGGTTCAGTCCAAGGGCCCCTGTTCTTCTCCATTTACACCTTCGACCTGGGACAGCTCATAGAATTTCACAGCTTGCAGTATCACCTCTATGCTGATGACAAACAAATCTACATCTCTGGACCAGATATCACCTCCCTACTTACCAACATCCCACAATGTCTGTCCGCTATTTCATCCTTCTTCTCCACTAGATTTCTAAAACTTAACATGGACGAAACAGAATTCATCATCTTTCCCCCATCTCACTTGACTCTCCCAACAAACTTATCCATTAAAGCAAATGGCTGCTCACTCTCCCCAGTCCCACAAGCTTACTGCCTCTGGGTAATCCTTGAATCTGATCTCTCCTTCAAAGCACATATCCAAGCCCTTTCCACTTCCTGCCAACTTCAACTCAAAAACATATCCCGGATTCATACATTCCTCAACCTAGAATCTGCAAAAACACTAGTGCATGCTCTCATCATCTCCGACCTTGACTACTGCAACCTCCTGATCTGTGGCCTCCCCTCTAACTCTCCCATGCCCCTCCACTCTATTCTAAACTCTGCTGCCTGACTAATACACCTGTCCCCCCGCTGTTCCTTGACCTCTCATCTCTGTCAATCCCTTCACTGGCTCCCCATTTCCCAGAGACTCCAGTTCAAAACCATAACCATGGCATACAAAGCCATCCAGAACCTGTCTCCTCAATACATATGTGACCTCGTCTCCCAGTACCTACCAGCATGCAACCTTCGATCCTCACAAGATCTCCTTCTCTACTCTCCTCTTATCTTCTCTTCCCACAATCACATACAAGCTTTCTCATATGCATCCGCCTCCTCTGCAACTCTCTACCCCAACATATCAGACTCTCACCTACTGTGGAAACCTTCAAAAGGAACATGAAGATCTACCTCTTTGACAAGCCTACAACCTGCAATAACCACCGATCCACCAAACTGCTGCATGACCAGCTCTGCCCTCACCTATTGTATCCTCACCCACCCCTTGTTTGATTGTGAGCCCTGGCAGGCAGGGTCCACTTTCCTCCTGTACCAGTCGTGACTTGTATTGATTAAGATTATTGTACTTGTTTTTAATTATGTATACCCATTTTCACATGTAAAGCACCATGGAATAAATGGCGCTATAATAATTAATAATAATAGTAGAATATATAGAAAAGATATATACACATAGAATACATAGATATATAGATGTCAGTGACATACACATATACATGTATATACAGTATATTAGATAGATAGATAGATAGATAGATAGATAGATAGATGGATAGAAAGATAGATAGAAGAAAATCCAGCTATTCATCTGCCTTGTGCTGTAAAATCACTGGAGGAGCGGGCAGGATAGAAGAGATGGATTACATACAGAAAATGCACATAGAATTACTTATATAGATGTCAGGGACATACTGTATACAATTATTACAGTGTGTGTGCAGCTTACTGTACATGTATTTAATTAATAAAATATTATTCTTCTGGAAAACGTGGCATGGGCTCCTGCATAATTTTGTTAACTAGCAGAGCGAAAGCCGATGGCTAGGGGCAGATATTTACAGCCTGGGAAAGGGGTAATACCCAAGGAGCTTTCCAGGCTATTAATATCAGCTCACAGCTGTATAATTGTCACGCTCACGCCCTGACTGGTGGGCGTGAGCTCGGGGGGTTTGTGGCCCCACTGTGCCACAAACCAGACTACCCTGGAAGGGGCGTGACTATGACAGCTGCCTGGGTTTTCACTGGAGCACTTTCACTCTGATGGTGAGGACAGGCTTGTGCAGCAGGCAGCTGCCAGGTGCTACTCCAGGGTGGTGTCTGGCTGTGGCCGCTGATCCCACTTGGGAGACAGGAACACCTGGATTGGTGCGGGCATTAGGCAGGACTGGCAGAAGAGCACGGCTGGAACACAGACGAGTAGGATGGCACGGCTGAGACAGGGCTGGCAGAGACACGGCAGAGAACTCAGGGCTGGCAGAGACACGGCAGGAAACAGGACTGGCTAGGAGAGCAGGAACACAGGACTGGAAGGCAGGGCAGGAACGGCAGGACTGGCAGGAACACAGGACGGGTTGATGTGGTGTATGAATCAGGCTGCACTCTGATGACACCCGAGTGCAGTCCTATTGTGAGTGTGATGAAGGAACAGGTAGGGACCTGTACACACAGAAGATGCAGGTACGGAAACAAGCCAGAAGGAAAGGAGAAAGAAGGAACAGGTAGGGACCTGTTCACACAGGAGGTGCAGGAAAGGAAACAAGCAGAAAGGAATGAGGTATGAAGAAACAGGTAGGGACCTGTTCACACAGGAGGACCAAGTAACAAGTAGAAAAGAGAAGGAGAAGGCAGAGCCAAGGGCGGAGACGCTGGAGGCAGAGCCAAGAGCGGAGACGCTGGAGGCGGAGCCAATAACGGGGATGCTAGAGGCGGAGCCAAGAGTGGAGACGCTGGAGGCGGAGCCAAGAGCGGAGATGCTGGAGGCGGAGCCAAGAGCGGAGATGCTGGAGGCGGAGCCAAGAGCGGAGACGCTGGAGGCGGAGCCAAGAGCGGAGACGCTGGAGGCGGAGCCAAGAGCGGAGACGCTGGAGGCAGAGCCAAGAGCGGAGACGGAGCCAAGTGCAGAAACACAGGAGGCGGAGCCAGATAGTACCATAAAGAGCGGAGCCAGATAGTACCGCAAGGAGCGGAGCCACAGAGAAAAGCCAGAGAGTGCGAAGCAAGGTCTGAGTGCAGAGCCGCAAGAGTGCGGAGTGTAAGCAGACAGAAAACACAAGGAACGAAAGCAGGGAAGGAAGCCACAGAAAAGGAGACCGAGAAAAGACAAAGTACAGACAAGGCAATAGAACAAGACACAGGGACCAAGACACAGGGACCAGGATATTCTGCCTCCTGGAGGGCGGACTACAAGAACAAGGCAAAAGCACAGAGAAAAGCTCAGAGGGAGTAACTCAGAGCAAGGCCAGGCAAACTCAGCAGCTAAACACTAACTGAGCTAACACATTGCACAGGCCCAGAGCACAGGGTGGAGCTGCACTATATACAAGAGGCCTCTTGGTAATTGGTCAGGAACTGATTGGACAGATGCACCTGATTCCTATAAGAACCAGAGACTTCAAGCGCCGACCCCCTATACACATAGCCATGAAGCATGTACAGAGCAGAGACACAGAACATGGAGCTGGCATTAAAGAGAAAGCACATCATGGCCTGGAGCAGTGGGTAAGATTGTGTGAGAGATGTGAGGCCATGCTGTGATGCCAGCAGAGTTGTTACAATAATTAGCCTTTACTAGCTAGTAAAATGGGGACCCCCCAAAATGAAGGAGGGTCACCCTATAATTAATAACCAGCAAAGGCTATGCAGACAGCTGCAGACTGATATTAATAGCCAAGGAAGGGGCCATGGATACTGCCCCCCCCCAGGCTAACAACATCATCTCTCAGCCGCCCCAAAAAAGGCGCATCTCTAAGATGAGCCAATTCGGGCACTTAGCCTCTCTTTTCCCACTTGACCTGTAGTGGTGACAAGTGGGGTGATATTTGAGGGGTTAAGGTCACCTTTGTTTTGTCAGGTGACATCAAATCCCAAGGTTAGTAATAGAGAGGCATCAATTAGACACCCCCATTACTAACCCAAAAGTCACATTTCATGAAAACATAGACACCCAGAACAAAGTAATTGAAAGAATGACACAGACTGTATTAGGGGCTGAGTTCCCGTC
Organism: Ranitomeya imitator; assembly: GCF_032444005.1. Classification (NCBI taxonomy): domain Eukaryota; kingdom Metazoa; phylum Chordata; class Amphibia; order Anura; family Dendrobatidae; genus Ranitomeya; species Ranitomeya imitator. Next base: position 590,368,015 of record NC_091283.1, read on the forward strand.
TATGCACAGGGGGAGTCTCGAACCATCTCCGCTGCAGTCTCCCATTCTTCTCCAGCTGCAGTGGAGCCTGCTCAGTGGAGACATCGGTCTCAGAGTCTGGCTCAGCCTGATATCGTGCGGATGGTTACAGCTGCCTTTCCAGGCTCAGCAATTGTAGCCAGTACTGGTCAGCGGCGAGCAGATGTCTCTGGGACTAAGTCCTGCTTTTCCCCTTCTGAGCATGCCCAAGGTAAGAACTCTCATTGGAGGTCAGGGGTCACATGCTCAGGTACTGCAGCAGCTCCCATTGGTCCTCTAGGTAGGTCCTGAAGTTGCTCAGGTACTGTGGCAGCTCCCATTGGTCCTCTAGGAAGGTCCTGAAGTTGCTGCAGCTATAAAAGGTTTGCATGGCCGCACGGCCATGCGCTAGGATCAGCTTATGTCATGAGCTTTTGTTATTCAGTGGTCTTGTCTGCTTGTGGTCTGGGTATGGCTGAAATAAGTCACTAGAATACCGGCACCTCCGATTAGGGTTGAGCGACTTTTCTTTTTATAGGATCGGGTCGGGTTTCACGAAACCCGACTTTTTCAAAAGTCGGGTAGAGTGAAATCGGCCGATCCTATAGAAAAGTTGGGGTCGGCCGAAACACGAAACCCAATGCAGTGCATTGGGTTTCTAATGGTTCCCAGGGTCTGAAGGAGAGTAAACTCTCCTTCAGGCCCTGGGATCCATATTTAAGTGTAAAATAAAGAATCAAAATAAAAAATATTGATATACTTCCCCTCGGACGCGCCCTGGTTTTCACCGGCAGCCTTCCTTCCTAAGAATGAGCGCCTGAAGGACCTTCCATGACGTTGCGGCTTGTGATTGGTCACGTGAGCGGTCACATGGGCGTCACGCGACCAATCACAAGCCGCGACGTCATCTAAGGTCCTTCAGGTGCTGATTCTTAGGAAGGAAGGCTGCGGGTTAGAACCAGGGCGCGTCCGAGGGTGAGTATATACCTATTAGGAATATACTCACCCTCGGATGCGCCCTCGGACGCTTCCTTCCTAAGAATTAGCGCCTGAAGGACCTTAGATGACGTCGCGGCTTGTGATTGGTCGCGTGACCGCCCATGTGACCGCTCAGGCGACCAATCACAGGCCGCGACGTTATTGAAGGCCCTTCAGGTGCTAATTCTTAGGAAGGAAGGCAGCCGGTGAGAACCAGGGTGCGTCCGAGGGTGAGTATATCAATATTTTTTTATTTTTATTCTTTATTTTACACTTAAATATGAATTCCGATACCGATTCCCGATATCTTAAACATATCGGAACTTGGTATCAGAATTCTGACTCCAGATCAGAAGATCGCCGACCTCATGGCCGACCCCACACAGGGGTCGGGTCGGGTTTCATGAAACCCGACTTTGCCAAAAGTCGGCGACTTCTGAATCTGGCCGACCCGTTTCGCTCAACCCTACCTCCGATGAGGAGTTTTGTGTGGTGAATTCATGGCTGGCGTAAAGCCATTAGAATTCCGGCTCCACCGGAGAGGAGATGTTTGTGTGCTTGCTACTCCCTGACCACTGATTGCTTTTGCTCTATTAGGCAGCTGTGTTCCCCTGTGATGCTAACAGGGCACAGCGTTTTCCCTTCTGTGCGACTCTGTGAAGTAATAGAGTTCGCTTATACCGCCATATTGTGTCGCCAGCAGGTTCGTCTCCTGCACGGTGGACCCCGGGCTGCAAACGCACCAATAATTATATCTAAATATACTAGGTGCGTTCCACCAGCCCTAACAGACTCCTTTAATAAATCTTGATTATATCATACCTACAACCTCGCCCATTCCCTCGACGCCCTTGTCATCCGCAAAAGAGTTAAAAATGGAAAACAACAATAGTCCTTACCTTTCCACTGAGATGCTGCTAATCCATTTGTTCCACAATGGGTTTAGCTCTGCTACATCTAGATGGCAGGCTGCCTTGTTGCATGATGCAATCATACAGCCCGTCATCCAGCAAAGACACAGCACTGTCAAGTCTATTGGGTTTGAAATGTTGATTGTATTTAAGTCACATGACTTATACACCAAAAACGGTCCCTGAGAGATCTTGTATCCTTCTATAGTGACCCTTAGCCTCCCTTGACAACACAGATATCGGCCATTATATGATCGCACATGTATAGCAATGGTAAACCAATGACCAGTGTTAACTAAATTGTGTATGGTGGTGCTGGCCAAAGGATCATTTACAAAATAAACGTTCCTTTAACAGTTTTTTAATCATCAACCAACATCTAATGTGTATAGCCACCTTAGCACCACAGCTGATGTTTATGGCCATTTATTACAAACACGAAAAACATATGTCAAACTATGTTACTATATGTTAAAGTAGGCAAAGAAATTAAAAAAAGGTCTTGAAAAGTGGAAAACCACTTTCAGACTATCTTAATACTTCTTTTGGTCATGTAGAATTTATTGAAGAGATTTTATCCACTAGTCCCCCCTTTTCCCACCTTTAAGCCTTTTACTAAACAAGAGTCAATCATCTTTTACAGGAATACACACAATATTCATGACAGTACAAGCATTACTAAGAAAAAAAACATCACAATTTTATTGGACGCTCCATTGCAAGACAATTCTCCAGAATACAAACTGCTTTGCCCCCTCCCCAAGAACATTTACAGCAATAAATAAAGACAGGTTCATTAGAAAGAGAACAAGACCACATCACCTGGACCTTGGGGTTTGCTGCAAAGAGCAACAGAATACGGTTTAAAGAAGGGAGCATTATCCTATAGTAATATGTGAATGCGGAGATTTATTATCTCTGCCAGTGCATTCATCTAAGAGACAGTTCATGAGTGACTGGCATGATAAGACATAAATGTCGCTAGAAAATGGCTGGAGTTCTGCATCCGCGTATATAGAAATCCTCTAGATCTTTTTGAGGAATCGAAAACACTTTACTGTCTTTGATTTTTCTTGCCGGAGTTTGTTGGGTCACAAATTGATGCATATAGTGTCTATGTGGTGGGACAGAACAGGAAAGCAGAGAGGAAATGAAAAGAGGCCCCGGAAAAAGAGTAGAGTAGATTAGTGGTAAATATAGTCAGAAAAAAGGCATTGTTCTTTGATGTGCTCTTAAATATACTGCTGCTCAACTTTCCTTTATCCTAATATGCACTTCAATGTGGAATCCCATACTGTGCAAAGTGTCTGTTCCTGATCAGCAACAACCACTGTCCACCCACCCACCCCATAAACAAGTCTTGTAAGCCACACAGGGGCTGCATAGGACCAGGTCATCTTCTCACACCTCCCTTTTCTCTAGGATGGCAGGATCAGAAGGAATTCAGATATTCCAAGGCAACTTCATATACATATTTATATTGTTCCTGAAATGGGAAAAAAGCAAACATTAAACTTGACATCATTCATTTTAGAGCAATGAGTAAGCAAGTACAATGATGAGAAAGCTACAGTTGGGGTTGAGAAGTCGATATCTGGGACAACCCGACACATGATCAGCTGATCCTCTACTGATATTATCGTGTTCAGACAACTTTTATCTCGTGTTTGGCCAACTATAAAGGTTTGAAAGGAACTTGACACTTCATTTTCTTACCATCAATCACTATAGCATTTACTGTTTTGCAATCTCTTTCTTGAGGTGTCCCCCTTATAAACTGCATTTAGCAATGTAAAAATGAAGTTATGCTTGTGCTTTATGCTAAATAACTTTCAAGAGTCATCCGAGCAGTGTTGTTCAGGTGAGGTGTTATGCCCAGCTCATGCTATTCCTGGCTTTGTTCGATGTCCCATAAGCCACGATATAAAATTCCATTCCAGTTCTTCGGGGTAAGAAAATTAAGTTACAAGTTTCCTTCAAACTTTAAAGTTGACCATACACATTATATAGAAGTTGTCTGAATATAATAATATTAGCGGATTCAACTAATCATGCTTTGAGATGTCCCAACTGTTAACCTCGGACATCCACTGTACAGTAGCTAATCACTTGTGACCATCCTTGGACTGGCCCAAAGGAGACCAGGAGAATCCTCTGGGGAGCCCGTATGCAAAAGTGGGCCACAACCCTTTTATATGAACAGTGTGTATGTACAGACAAAGGAAGCATCTTATTCATTTACCAATCTACCTAGTTCATTGTTATAGAGATTTGTGATTGAGAATAATGTCACATTTACATGTAGTTGAAAAATGGAGCCCACGCTTGGTTACCAGTGGGATCCTTGGAAGCCAAGTCCGATGCTGCCTGTGATCATGAACTAGTACTGTAACCAACCCTTCGAATGATAAGATCGCAATGTGAACAAGTACAGTAAGTAGAGATAATGTGACAAGAAGTCGAGTGAGACTCTCTGGAAATTAGTTTTCAATCATAATTGCATCCAAGAGATATTATAACGTGTGGGCATAAAAAAGAGAGAATATACAGTTACAGTAGTTACTATGGCTAACTATAAAACACCAAACATATTTAGTTGTGTGGGAGATATGAGATCCATAGACCAGTCAGACAATGTAAATGCTGTATAGAAAATCTGTACATTCTAGGGAAGTTACATCTAGAAACCAGCTGCTAACCCCCTTCCCACACACAGAAGACAGCATGACTGCAGCTTCAGATGGTTGTCGGTTCGGAAGGATATTAATTAAGTCTTGCTTTTATTTTTCATTGCAAAAGAGGATATTGAGGATATTGCTATTTTATATTTTTCACTAGATGCAGCAGTGGCCAGTCACTCACCAGTGCTTCCACCATGTTTGCCTTGTTATTCCGCAGGGTTTTCACGGTGTGAAACACATCAATAATATTTTGCTGCTGGATCATCTCGCACACACTACAGATAGCACAGAACGTGCCACTGCGACCTCCTCCGTTCCTGAGGGAGAGAAAATAATATATCTGACTCACAGGCCTTTTACAAGATGCTTGCAATGCTTTAGCCAATATTACAATCCATATGCATACTGGTGCAGTTAAAAAGGCATATACTGGTTTGCTGTGGTGCATGTATAGATCTTGTAAGCCCAATGATGTTGACTGCACTAGTCTATCTCTGTAAGGAGCTAGCAGAGAACAGGTGGATTTTACAGGTCACATATACAGATGGCCGTTAGCGTGGGAGTACTGTGGATATTTTATACTATTACTCTTAGTAGGGGTAGTGTCCCAGAACCATCGTGAAAAATAATCTTGATTTCTAAGACAGTCCATGCAGCTTTACTGGACCGGAACAGAGAAGTTATTATCACAGGTTGGCTGCACCCATTATTTTGGATGATTGAAACCCTATGCAGGCATACTATTGTTACAGACCCCATAAAGTGAAGCATAATGTAGGGTCTAAAAGCTGATTCCAGTGATGTGTCACTTGCTGGGTTGGGTGTTGTATTTTGTTTTTATAAAATCAAACTACTACTACTGCAGATCTACCAGTTCTCTGAATGCTGAGCTCTGTACAACCACCCACAACACTGATAGACAGCTTTCTGTGTACACTGTGCATAGGCAGAAAGTTGCCAATAAGTGGTGGGGGAGGGGTTTGACTACATGGCAGCAGGCCATCTATTCATCTAGTGATAATCTCAGGCTGCTAAAAAAAAAGTGATTTTATCAAAACTACAGCAAGCAGCCAAGTAACTGAAAAAAATTGGAGATGGGACAAAAAATAGCCCAAATAGTACATCTTCCTGCCTCACATGATTAGAAGTATAGTGGTTTCAACCACTAATAGCAAGAGGTCCTTTTATGCTTCAAGGACTCCTTAACCTATTTTTATGCCTTTGCTTATCAAAGGTTGAATACAAAATATTTCTCCGTGCCAACTGATACCTAGCAATATGTTATTTTTAAAGTTAAAGAAATATAGTGTTAGGTGTTGAGTTCCCACCTCTGCACAGGGGGAATCTCGAACCACCTCCGCTGCAGTCTCCCATTCTTCTCCAGCCACAGTGGAGCCTGCTCAGCAGAGACACCGGTCTCAGCGTCTGACTCGGGATCATACTGGGCGACCGGTTACCACTGTTCATCCAGGCTCTGCCTTTGTAGCCAATACTGGTCAGCGGCGTGCAGACGTCTCTGGGACTAAGTCCTGCTTTTCCCCTTCTGAGCATGCCCAGGGTAAGACCTCTCATTGGAGGTCGGGGGTCACATGCTCAGATAGTGCACCAACCCCCATTGGTCCTCTAGGTAGGTCCTGAAGTTGCTCAAGTACTGTAGCAGCTCCCATTGGTCCTCTAGGAAGCTCCTGAAGTTGCTTCAGCTATAAAAGGTTTGCATGGCCACATGGCGAGTATCATCCAATGTCTATGAGCTCAGCGCCAGTGTGGTCATGTTTGGATGCGGTTAGGGTTTGGCTGAAATAAGCCCCTAGAATATTGGCACCTCCGGTGAGGAGTTTGTATGAAGGTATTCAGGGCCTTGGCTGAAATAAGCCGCTAGAATACCGGCACCTCCGGTGAGGAGTTGATTTTCTGTTTTCTCTGACTGCATGACCACAGTTTGCTCTGGTTGGTAGCTGTGTACCTCTGTGAGGTTAACCGGGCACAGCATCTTGTTCCTAGCGACTCTGTGGAGTTAACAGAGTTCGCTTATACCGCCATATAGTGCCGCCATTTGCCAGCAGCTGGTTCCTCTCCTGCACGGTGGACCCTGGGTTGCGAACGCACCTAATAATACACATATATATACTCGGTGCATTCCGCCAACCCTAACTTAATACTAGCGCCAGGGTCTGGCTAGTAAATGGCGGATAAACAGCAATCCTTGCGGTACATCCAGCAGCTGGAGGGTAGGTTGGTGGCTCTCGAGCGCACAACCTCAGCTGTGGATGTTAACGCAGTTGCTGTTCAGGCTGCTAGCATGGCTGCAGCAACCTTGTCCACCCCTGTTCCGACTCTATCTCGCCTCCCACTGCCAGAAAAATTTTCTGGTGATAGTAAATCTTGTAGGGGTTTCGTGAGCCAGTACTCTATACATCTCGAGCTTCTGGCGGCACGTTTCCCCACAGAGCAGGCAAAGGTGGGATTTATTTTGTCTCTCCTGTTGGACAGGGCATTGGAGTGGGCTACGCCGCTGTGGGAGCGTGGCGATCATGTGGTGCAGAGTGCTCCGCTGTTCTTAAGCACTCTGAAACAGGTCTTTTAGGGCCTCGAGTCACCCATGATACAGCGCTCCAACTGTTGGCATTGACTCAGGGCTCGTCCTTGGCCAGCCATTTTGCTGTTCACTTCCGCACCCTAGCTTCTGAGCTGGAGTGGTCGGATAAAACCCTTATCCCTATATTTTGGAGGGGGCTGGCTGACCACCTGAAGGATGCTCTGGCCACAAGGGAGATTCCCACCACACTGGAGGAGTTAATAGCTGTGTCTACCCGTATTGACCTCCGTTTTCACGAGCGGAGGTTAGAGCGGGCCAATGTAGGCAGAGGTTTTGGCTGGCTCCCACCTTCGCTAAACCTTTGGAATCTCCGGTCCTGGTCCCTGAGTCACATGAGGCCATGGAAGTGTCACGAGGGAGATCTAAGTCCCGGACCGCTCATGCACTCAAGGTCTGCCATGTTTGCCAGCAGTCAGGACATCTTGCCACCAGATGTTCACAGTGGTCGAGGAAACGTCAGCGTCTATTGGTAGTAGGTGGAGGTACACTAGACATGGCGACATTTGCCTCCAAATTGTCCTTTAAGCGGACAATTACAATAGGCTCATTCACTCACTCAGTAGATTTCTGTGTGGATTCTGGGGCGGAGGGCAATTTTATGTCTTCTGCCTTCTCCCAACGTCACACAATACCCCTGGTAATGCTAGCTTAACCAGTAACTGTATGAGTGGTGAATGGGTTCACACTGCCCTCACAGATCATACACCAGACCATCCCTTTCACTCTGTCCTTGTCACCATCTCATCAGGAGAATATATCTCTGCTTATCAATCCTTAGGGAATTGATGAGGTCCTGTTAGGGATGCCTTGGTTATGGTATCACTCTCCTCATATCGAGTGGTCCACAGGCAGAATTTTGGAATGGAGTGAATCTTGTGGGGGTAGATGTCAGAAGGAGAGAATTCAGGTTGCTACAACTGAGGTACCCGCAGATCTATCCTCTCTGCCCAAGCAATATTGGCCCTATGCGGATGTGTTTTCCAAAAGGGCTGCAGAGACCCTTCCACCTCACCGCCCCTATGACTGTCCTATTGACCTCTTGACTGGTGCTGAGCCTCCCCGGGGTTGAGTCTATCCGTTATCTCTCTCGGAGATGGAGGCAATGGTACATCCAGGAAAATCTGGCAAGAGGATTCATTAGAAAGTCAGTGTCACCTGCAGGGGCAGGGTTCTTCTTCGTGCAGAAGAAGAACTGGGAACTATGTCCATGCATAGACTACAAGGGTTTTAACGCCATCACCGTTAAGAATAAATATCCTCTTCCCCTGATATCTGAACTTTTTGATAGGCTTCGGGGAGCAAGGGTGCTTACTAAACTAGATCTGCGGGGTGCTTACAACCTGATTCACATTTGTGAGGGGGACGAATAGAAGACGGCTTTTAACACCAGGGATGGGCACTATGAATATATAGTGATGCCCTTTGGGCTCTATAGTGCCCCAGCCATTTTCCATGACTTTGTAAACGATATCTTACGGGATATTCTCTCCACCTCGGTCGTAGTCTATCTGGATGATATTCTCATCTACTCTCCAGATATTGACCTCTTACGAACTAACTCCCTCTACGCCAAGTTGGAGAAATGTGTGTTTGAGTAGGAGTCCTTACCTTTCCTGGGCTATATCATCTCCGCCCAGGGATTGGCTATGGATCCTGCCAAACTACAGGCTGTGATCGACTGGCAAGAGCCCCATTCTCTTAAAGTGGTGCAGCGCATTATGGGGTTCATTAACTTTTATCGCCAGTTCATCCCTCATTTATCAACTTTGGTAGCTCCATTGGTAGCCCTCACCAAGAAGAGAGCAAATCCCAAATTGTGTTCTGAGGAGGTCTACAAGGCCTTCATTTCTATTAAATCTCATTATGTCTCATTTGTTGGTGCTGGAGCAGCCCTCTTCCAAAAGGATGCTCAAGGTTGGAAGCATCCTTGCTACTTCTTTTCCAAAACCTTCACACCAGCGGAGAGGAATTATTCCATTGGGGACAGGGAGTTGCTAGCAATGAAGTTGGCCTTCTCAGAGTGGAGACATCTCTTGGAGGGGGCTCGCTTTCCCTTCCAAGTATTCACAGCCCACAAGAATTTGGTTTATTTACAGACCGCCCAGCGGCTAAATTCTCGCCAGGCCAGATGGTCCTTGTTCTTCTCTCGGTTCCATTTCACCCTCCATTTTCTTTCCGGGGAGAAGAACATTCATGCTGATGCTCTCTCGCTCCATTGTATCATCTGAGGAGGAGGAAGAAGAGCCTCGGCTTATTGTCCCTTCCCAGAGCCTGAGAACTGAGGCCCCAGTTACACTAGAGTCTGTGCCTCCGGACAAGACTTTTTTACCATCCAGTTTGCGTCCGGAGCTTCTCTCTTGGGCTCACTCATCTAGGGTGGGTGGACATTTTGGGACCAAAAGGACATCTAAGCTACTGGCGAAGACATATTGGTGGCCACATATGGGCCGTGACGTCAGAGACTATGTTCGGGCATGTGTCTCCTGTGCCAAGAATAAGTCTCCTCGTCAATGGCCAGCTGGGTTGCTTCACCCCCTGCGGATGGCAGACAGGCCCTGGGAGATGGGATGGATTTTGTGATGGGCTTACCCAAGTCTCGTAGCTGCACTATTATTTGGGTGATCACCGACCATTTTTCCATAATGGTGCACTTGGTGCCTCTTCCACGGCGACCTTCTGCACGGCCTCTGGCGGTGTTGTTTATCAAACACATATTTCGCCCACACGGTATGCCGGACAAAATTGTCAGTGACCGGGGTCCCCAGTTTGCATCTCGATTCTGGAGAAAGCTTTGTCGTCTACTCAGCATTGAGTTGAATCTCTCCTCAGTATTTCATCCTGAGATGATTGGGTTGGTAGGGAGGGCCAACCAAACCCTGGTCACATATCTGTGACATTTTGTTTCTGCCAGGCAGGATGACTGGGTATCCTTGCTACTGTGGGCGGAGTTTGCGCTTAACAATGCCATAACTGACTTCACCATTCAGACTCCTTTCCTCCTTAATTACGGCCAGCATCCGCGGGTTCCTGTGCCTATGCCCATGTCTTCCGCCGACTTCAGAGTGGCAGACTGGGCTGTGGAGGCATGGGACATTTTGGACCGCACTCAGGATGCCATCCGGGCCTCCAAGGAGTGAATGAGGTCCTCCCACAATGCACATCGGCACCCTGCTCCGACCTTTTCTCCTGGCGACTTAGTGTGGGTATCCACCTGTAACATCAGGCTGCGAGTTGAGTCCACTAAATTTGCACCTCACTACTTGGGTCCCTTAATGGTCCTCAAACAGGTTAACCCTGTGGTCTACCGTCTGGCCCTTCCTCCACGCCTAGGTATCACCGACACCTTTCATGTGTCCCTCTTGAAGCCCGTGTACATGTCCCGGTTTTCTGAGTTATCTGCCGGGACATCGGGTTTGTCTTCGGATGATTATGAGGTGAATGCTATTTTGGGGTGCAAGGTGGTACGTGGCAAAAAATGTTATTTGGTGAACTGGAAGGGTTATGGCCCAGAGGACAGGTCCTGGGAGCCTGCTGAGCACATTCGAGCTCTGCAGCTCATTGCTGCCTTCGAGTGTAGCGAGGCCCTAGGAGGTGGGTAATGTTAGGTGTCGAGTTCCCGCCTCTGGACAGGGGGAATCTCGAACCAGCTCCACTGCGGTCTTCCATTCTTCTCTAGCCGCAGTGGAGCCTGCTCAGCTGATACGTCGGTCCCAGCGTCTGACTCAGGGTGATACTGGGCGACTGGTTACTACTGTTCTTCCAGGCTCTGCCTTTGTAGCCAGTACTGGTCAGCGACGAGCAGACGTCTCTGGGACTAAGTCCTGCTTTTCCCCTTCTGAGCATGCCCAGGGTAAGACCTCTCATTGGAGGTCGGGGGTCACATGCTCAGATACTGCAGCAGCTCCCATTGGTCCTCTAGGAAGGTCCTGAAGTTGCTTAGGTACTGTAGCAGCTCCCATTGGTCCTCTAGGAAGATCCTGAAGTTGCTGCAGCTATACAAGGTTCGCATGGCCGCATAGTATCAAACCAATGTCTATGAGCTCAGCGCCAGTGTGGTCATGTTTGGATGCTTTTAGGGTTTGGCTGAAATAAGCCCCTAGAATACCAGCACCTCCAGTGAGGAGTTTGTATGAGTGTATTCAGGGCCTTGGCTGAAGTAAGCCGCTAGAATACCGGCACCTCTGGTGAGGAGTTGTTTGTTTTCTCTGACTGCATGACCACAGTTTGCTCTGGTTGGTAGCTGTGTACCTCTGTGAGGTTAACAGGGCACAGCATCTTGTTCTTAGCGACTCTGTGGAGTTAACAGAGTTCGCTTATACCGCCATACAGCACCACCATTTGCCAGCAGCAGGTTCCTCTCCTGCATGGTGGACCCTGGGTTGCGAACGCACCTAATAATACATATATATATATATATATATATATATATATATATACACTGTGTTCCAAATTATTATGCAAATTGAATTTAAGTGTCATAAAGATTTAATTGTTTTGTTTTTCAAATAAACTCATGGATGGTATTGTTTCTCATGGCTCAATGGATCACTGAAATCAATCTTAAACACATGTGATAATTAGTTTTCCAGGTCATTCTAATTAAAGGAAAACTACTTAAAAATGATGTTTCACATTATTAAGCAGGCCACAGTTTTTAAGTAACATGGGAGATAAAAAAGATCTATCTGCTGCCAAAAGCATCAAATAGTGCAATACCTTGGTCAAGGGTTGAAAACATTAGATATTTCCCAAAAACTTAAGCGTGATCATCGTACTGTTACGAGATTTGTGGCTGAATCTGAGCACAGACGTGTTCGTGCTGATAAAGGCATAATGAGGAAGGTTTCTGCCAGGCAAGTTTATCGGAGTAAGAGAGCAGCTGCTAAAAAGCCATTACAAACTAGCAAACAGATATTTGAAGCTGCTGGTGCCTCTGGAGTCCCTCGAACCTCAAGGTGTAGGATCCTTCAAAGGCTTGCTGTGGTGCATAAACCTACTATTCGGCCACCCCTAAACAGTGTTCACAAGCAGAAATGGTTGCAGTGGGCCCATACATACATGAAGACTTGTTTACTGATGAGTGTCGAGCAACCCTGGATGGTCCAGATGGATGGAGTATTGAATGGTTGGTGGATGGTCGCCATGTTCCAACAAGGCTGCGACATCAGCAAGGAGGTGGAAGAGTCATGTTTTGGGCCAGAACCATGGGGAAACAGCTGGTAGGGCCCTTTAAGGTTCCTGAAGGTGTGAAAATGACCTCTGCAAAGTATACAGAGTTTCTGACTGACAACTTTCTTCCATGTGTAAAAAGCAGAAACATGCCTTCAGGAGCAAAATCATCTTCATGCATGACAATGCACCATCTCATGCTGCAAAGAATACCTCTGAGTCATTAGATGATATGGGCATAAAAGGAGATAAACTCATGGTGTGGCCACCATCTTTCCCTGACCTCAACCTTATAGAGAACCTTTGGAGTATCATAAATCAAAAGATCTATGAGGGTGGGAGGCAGTTCACATCAAAACAGCAGCTCTGGGAGGCTATTCTGACTTCATGCAAAGAAAAACAAGCAGAAACTCTCCAAATACTCAAAAGTTTAATGGTTGCAAGAATTGGGAAGGTGATGTCAAAGAAGGGTTCCTATGTTAACATGTAACTTGGCCTATTAGGAGGTTTTGGAGTTAAATAGCTTTTTTGTTCAGTGAATGACCTCCTAATGCTACAAATTCAACAAATGAGCATTTTCATTTCTTAAATATCAAATGTTTAGAAATTCTACTGTGCCTAATAATTTGGAACAGTGCATTTTGAGTTTTTATTCATTTTGGAGATTATACTGTTATCATTGGGAGGTTTCTTCAATGAAATTCAATGTATACTCTAACAGGTGATAACTGATGACTTTTAGTAGACCGACTGTCATTTGCACCGACCATTTAGGAAAATCCGAGAAAAATTTAGTTTGCATAATAATTTGGAACATAGTGTATATACTCGGTACATTCCGCCAACCCTAACATATAGCTAATATAATAACATGGCAAAAATTTCCAACTGTTAGTTACCATAATTTAGTAAAGGTTATTGATTGACTTCCACCATCCATAAATTGGTGCTCATAGATATATATTCACAACCATTCCGAAATCCTGTTGTGTTTGTAGATCTATGTATTTCCATAACAAACCACAAACAGACCCTGTGCCATATTGTGATCTATGAGTTTCATTCTTCTTGCTATTCTACCAAATCTGTTTAGTACACAGAGATCAAATAAAAGGGAGCGTGACTGTAGAATTAGACTACACAGGTTTTGTTTTGAGATCTGCTATTATGGAAACACATAGTTCTGCACATGTCACGTGCTGACACAATTATAGAGTTTTTCTTTAACTCAGTTTATTGGCATAGTTGTTTGATTTTCTACTGTACTTTAGATATATCAAGTGTGGCAAAGTCAATGGTAAAGTGCTGGAGGGGAGATACAAGAACATCATCAAAAAGTTAATTTATTTCAATTCTTCAATGCAAAAAGTGAAACTCATATATTATATAGAGTCACTACAGAGTGATCTGTTTCAAGTGTTTATTTCTGTTAATGTCTATGATTATGGCTTACAGCCGATGAAAACCCAAAAGTCATTATCTCAGAAAACTAGAACACTTCATAACATCAGCTTGAAAAATGATTTTTAAAATCCGAAATGTTGCCCTACTGAAACGTATGTTCAGAAAATGCACTTAATACTTGATAGGAGCTCCATTACATCAATTACTGCATCAATGTGGCGTGGCATTGAGACGATCAGCCTGTGGCACTGCTGAGGTGTTATGGAAGCCCAGGTTGCTTTGATAGCAGCCTCCGGGTCGTTTGCACTGTTGGGTCTGTTGTCTCTCATCTTCTTCCTGATAATCGGGCAGGACTTCAGCCTTTTCTGGGACTTGTGGGGAAAGGTAGGGATACCAAGAGACGCAGACAGGAGCCAGCTCAACCCTGATGAAACCCATCGCAGTCAAAGGTGGATGAGTTCCCCTTCTGTGTCCTGACTGGTGACGAGGACAAGATGGTGACCAGTGAAATCAAAATTCCTGAACTGGGGATTTCTGGCAGGAAATTTGGGACTGCCCAAATGCAGGATTTATCTTTAAAAAAAATGCACTTGAAATTGTGACAGTGATGACTGAGCCCAAGAGCTGGGGGCCGACACCAGTTTCCTGTATTTTGCAGTCGATGAGAAGTTTCTATATTTGGTCACGAAAAAGCAAGGGGAAGTATTGGAGTAGCTGTTAGTCCTGGGACTCTATAGACGTAGGGTACTAGATCGCGCCCCTGCTCATGTCTTGGGGGGGCATCTAAGCATGGACAAAACCCAAGAGCGAGGCCTTCAGAGGTTCTACTGGCCTGGGTGTCACAGGGACATTGTTAATTTCTGCCGGTCCTACCCTACATGTCAGCTAACTGCCCCGTATCCCACTTCTGCAGTCCCCTAGTTCCATTACACATAATCGAAGTACCATTTGACTGCATTGCCATGGATCTGGTCAGGCCCTTAGTTAAGTCCGCCAGGGGTCTTGAATACATCCTGGTGGTAATAGACTATGCTATGTGGTACAAGGCGGTACCACTGAGAAACTCCTCCGCCAAGACTATAGTAAGGAGCTAGTACATATTTTCTCTGGCACAGGCCTGCCAAAGGAAATAATGACAGACCAAGGGACACTGTTCATGTCCAAGATAATGAGGGAGTTGTGCAAGACTCTCCAGATTACCTAAATTAGGACGTCGGTGTACCATCCACAGACAGCCTGGTGGAGAGGTTTAATAAGACCTTGAAATCCATGTTGAAGAAGGTTGTGGAGAAGGATGGCCGAGACTGGGATAGCCTCCTGCCATACCTATTGTTCTCCATTAGAGAAGTTCCACAGGCCTTTTCGGAGTTCTCGCTGTTCAAGCTCTTATACGGACGGCACACTCGGGGTCTTCTGGACATTGCAAAGGAGACCTGGGAAGCGGAGGTAACACCCCACCAAAGCGTTATTGAACATGTGGCCCAGATGCAAGAGAGGAATGCGGGTGTGATGACGATTGTGAGGGAGAGTTTCATCTAAGCACAAGAGGCCCAGGAAGGGGTCTACAATTGGTTGGCAAGACTAAGACAGTTGGTGTTGATCCCCACCGGTGAAAGTAGATTCCTGGCCAAGTGTCAAGGGCCATACTAGGTGGTTGAAACATTGAGTGACGTCAACTACAAGGTCCACCAGCCAGGGAGAAAAAAACATGCAATGTGTATCACATTAACCTGTTGAAACTGTGGCGAGACAGTAATTCGGTAGAAGCAACGTGCCTAGGGGCCCATCCTTAGGCCAAGGTCGAGGATGTCACAGTTGAAGAGACACTGTCACTTTCCCAGAAACAACAGTGCTGCGAGCTGCGTCAGCGGAACGTAGACCTGTTTTTGGAGTTACTAGGATGTGCGGAGGTTGTGGAGCACAAAATCCGACTGAACCGCATGTGAGGGTGAACCAAAGGTCATATCCGATTCCTGAAGCTCGCTGCGAGGTGATCTCCAAGAAGATGAAGAGAATGTTGAGCCTGGGTGTCATTGAGGAGTCAAAGAGCGGCTGGTCCAGCCCTATTGTCCTTGTGCTAAATCTGGATGAAGAGTGGCGCTTCTGGAACGATTATAGGAAGCTCAATGAGGTGTACGAGTTCGACTCATATCCAATGCCTCGGATCGATGAGCTTATTGAGAAGTTAGGATCAGCCAGATACATCAGCACCTTGGACCTAACAAAAGGGTACCGGCAAATTCTCCTGTCTCCAAGTGCCAAGGAGAAGATGGCCTTCTCTACAACTGACGGGTGCTTCCAGTATACTCGGATGCCGTTCGGTGTACAAGTAGCCCCAGCTACGGGCTATGGGCTAGATTTTAGCCCCTAACAAGAAGTACTCCGCCTCTTGCTTGGAGGCCATCATGATCTTCAGCCTGAATTGGGGAAGTTACCTGCAGAAGGTCCAGGCAGTTCTGGATGCACTGAGGAAGGCGGGGTTTACCATAAACCCAAGTGCGCTCTCAGGAAAGAGTAGGCAAAGTACTTGGGCTACGTCATTGGAAGGGGCGAGATAAAGCCACAAATAGACAAGGTGGAGGCAATCCAAAAGCTGCTTCAGCCAGTCTCCAAAAAGCAGATTAGAGCATATCTGGGAATTGTGGGATATTACAGGCGATTTATCTTGAATTTTGCCATGATAGCCGCCCCCTGACAGATCTTTTCAAGGGCACAAAGTCATTGATGTGTCAAATGGTCCTCTGAAGCTGAGATGGCATTTCTGGAGTTGAAGCTCATCCTGTGCGGACAGCTGGTCTTGGTCGCACCAGACTTCACTAAGGAGTTTGTGCTCCAGACGGACGCCTCCGAGGTCGGTTTGGGAGCTGTGTTGTCACAGGAAATACATGGGGACAAACATTCAGTTCTCTACCTGAGTATGTAACTCTCCTCCTGTGAGAAGAAGTATGCCATCGTGGAGAAAGCATGCTTGTCCATCAAGTGGGCCGATGACACACAGAGATACTACCTGTTATGCAGAAAGTTCAGACTAGTGTCGGATCATGTGCAGCGCCCCAGAGATCTGGTCATTGCAGTATGACACTCTGCCACTAAGGGGAGTGATGGTACGTCTGATGGCACTGAAGGAATTCTACTGACCAGGTATCCCCAAGCACACATTACACTTCACACTCCGGCCACTAGGGGGAGAAAAAGGCTTTATTTATTGGGCCACTCCTCACACTGGTAAAACTAGGGGTTGGATAGGAAGTTAGTCAGAAGCTGACTGGGTTGGATTCAGGCAACATCCCGTGGCAGGGGGTGTTGTAGGGAGAAGACACAGGGGGGTCCCTGTCAGGCGTGGGAACCTGGCAGGTGCCTAGCGAACAGAGCAGAACGTAACGGAACCGCGCCTGCACACCCCGAGGCGGTATCCTAAGAGAGAGACACGAAGGGAAGGATATTGTGGAACAGTGAGAAACTAGATCAAGCACAAAGGAGAACCAGTAGGAGTTGTGCCGTGAGACCGAGGCAACATCCTACTGAGGCGCGTAGCCGGTGGCCGGAACACCACGGGAGTAACTGACTCTAGGCCTTACTTCGAACTCCGCAGGACAGTTAATTATAGGTTGGCTGTCTACCTTAAATTTCCTGCGAAGACATAGGGGGCAACGCGTGGAGAAGGGCGTCTCTAGGGTCCCGGAAGAGCTCCGAGCCTTCCCGTCATACGGGTGCGTCCTAGCCATAACATACTGGGGGACAAGAAACTAGTAACATCTGGAACAAGCGAGAGAGAATTAGAAAGAACGAACGAACGAGAACAGAAGTTGTGAGGACTATTCCGAATGCTCAGCAGGGTAGGACTACAACACACAGGCGCTAGTGGTAGGCACTGATTTCCACCTGCAAAGGGAACTCTGGAAGTGCCCATCGGACCGGCCGGTCTCAGATAGCCCTGTTAAGCGTGCTCTGGATTGAGGATCCTGAAGTCTTCAGTAAAGAGGTAAAGAGACTGCAACCTTGTGTCCTCGTTATTGACTGCACCTCACACTATCACAATTCACCTTACTAGGAAGCCCTGGGGACATACTTCACCTGTGGGAAGGTATACCATCCAGCTGCCATTCCATCACCCCAGCGGACCCCACAGCAGCGTCGGTCACCCTGACCGAACACCACAGGTGGCGTCACGAATCCCTGATAGACTGTACCACCTTTATTGGACGCCCCTTAGCAGGGTCGCGTACTGGGTCTAGCCACCGTGACAGCCTCAGAACCGAACCAGAGAGGCCCGGTACCGAGAACTCGTGGCCCTGTGTCTGGGGGCGCTCCACATGCACCCCTGAGATGCATGAGGGAAAAGAAGGGGAAGAATATGTGGGTAACTAGGTGGTTTGTGGTGCTCCAGGACTTTACTTTTCATGTGGAGCACAAGCCAGGGTAGTCGCATGGAAATGCAGATGCCCTGTCCAGAGTCTCCTGTTTAGCCAGTGAAGGTGCCAAAAAAACCCGGCTTTGGACAGAGGGGGAATATGTGACAAAGTCACTGCTAAAGTGCTAGCAGAGAGATATGTTTCAATAAGCCTAATGGCATCAGTGATATAAAACCCAGAGTATTTTCCTCCAACACACTACGTGCTGTGACCTTTAAGCTAAGTTGCATAATGGGCTGGTTTTATGTAGACACCCATAGAGTTGGAGGATGTCAACCTTAACTCCACCTGCAGAGTCGGCACCACCGTGTGTGATGTCACAGTGATGTGATCAGTCACATGATGGATGAGTCACATGGTCTAGGGCTTAAGTAGCAGGCTTCCAAAGGCAGCAGTGTTCAGTATACCTGGAAGGGAAGTACTCCAGGAAAGTGTTTGTGACCGTGTTGTATGTTAAAGGATCTGAACTGTGGACATCGCTAACCGAGAGCAGGCTGATCTCCGCTAGCAGAAGGACTGTGTTTTTGTTTTGTTTGTTTATGCGGTTTTGTCCATGTTTATTTTTCAAGCTTGGTTTATGCTGCCTTTAATAAACCAAGCATGCTCTTAAAGAGACAGTGTTTTGTTTCTACCTCTGTGTCCAGGCGAGTGAGCCGCTTTACCACATAGGGCAGTAATAAAAACTAGGCTGCAATGGTGGACCTTCCCTTAACCCCTTTCTGACATTGGACTTACTATTTCATCCATGTGGGGTGGGCCCTAACTCCCAAGGACGGAATAGTATGTCCAGCGCGATCGGCCGCCCTCTCCGGGGGAGCGCGGCCGATCGTGGCCAGTTGTCAACTGCCTATCGCAACTGACATCTGGCACTATGTGCCAGGAGCGGTCATGGACCGCCCCTGGCACATTAACCCTGGCACACCGCTATCAAACATGATCGCGGTGTGCCGGCGGTATAGGGAAGCATCGCGCAGGGAGGGGGCTCCCTGTGGGCTTCCCTGAGACCCCCGAAGCAACGCGAGGGTCTCTTACCTCCTCCTCCTCCTCCTTGCAGGCCCGGATCCAAGATGGCCACGGCATCCGGGTCCT
Source organism: Ranitomeya imitator (assembly GCF_032444005.1). Classification (NCBI taxonomy): domain Eukaryota; kingdom Metazoa; phylum Chordata; class Amphibia; order Anura; family Dendrobatidae; genus Ranitomeya; species Ranitomeya imitator. The sequence goes on from NC_091283.1 coordinate 590,387,252, forward strand.
GCAGGGAGGTGGCTTCACTGCGCCTGCTCAGAGCAGGTGCCGGGAAGCATAGAAAAAGTGCACGTCAGATCGCTGATCTGACACAGTGCACACCAAAGTGTCAGATCAGCGATCTTGCACTATAACATGATGCCCCCTCCCCCGAGGCAATGTTATAGTGTAAAAAAAATATTCCAATGTGTAAAAAAATTTTTTTTTAAATTCCCCCCCAAAAAATATTGTTCCTATAAATACATTTCTTTATCTAAATAAAAAAAACAATAAAAGTACACATATTTAGTATCGCCGCGTCCGTAGCGACCCCACCTATAAAACTATCACTAGTTAACCCCTTTAGTGAACACCGTACAAAGAAAAAAAAACCGCGTCAAAAAACAATGCTTTATTCTCATACTGCCAAACAAAAAATGGAATAACACGCAATCAAAAAGACGGATATAACCATGGTACCGCTGAAAACGTCATCTTGTCCCACAACAAATGAGCCATGATACAGCATCATCAGCGAAAAAATAAAAAGTTATAGTCCTCAGAATAAAGCGATGCAAAAATAATTATTTTTTTCTATAAAATAGTTTTTATCGTATAAAAGTGCCAAAACATAAAAAAATTATATAAATGAGGTATCGCTGTAATCGTACTGACCCAAAGAATAATACTGCTTTATCAATTTTACCAAACGCGGAACGGTATAAACGCCTCCCCCAAAAGAAATTCATGAATAGCTGGTGTTTGGTCATTCTGCCTCACAAAAATCGGAATAAAAAGCGATCAAAAAATGTCACGTGCCCGAAAATGTTACCAATGAAAACGTCAACTTTTCCTGCAAAAAACAAGACCTCACATGACTCTGTGAACTCAAATATGGAAAAATTATAGCTCTCAAAATGTGGTAATGCAAAAAATATTTTTTGCAATAAAAAGCATCTTTCAGTGTGTGACGGCTGCTAATCATAAAAATCCGCTAAAAAACCCGCTATAAAAGTAAATCAAACCCCCCTTCATCACCCCCTTAGTTAGGGAAAAGTTAAAAAAATTTAAAAAATGTATTTATTTCCATTTTCCAGTTATTGTTAGAGCTAGGGTTAGGACTAGGGTTAGGGTTAGGGCTAGGGTTAGTGTTAGGGCTAGGGTTAGGGTTAGGGTTGGGGTTAGGGCTAGGGTTAGGGTTAGGGCTAGGGCTAGGGCTGGGGCTAGGGTTAAGGCTACAGTTAGGGTTGGGGCTAAAGTTAGGGTTAGGGTTGGGGCTAAAGTTAGGGTTAGGGTTTGGATTACATTTACGGTTGATAATAGGGTTGGGATTAGGGTTAGGGGTGTGTCTGGGTTAGAGGTGTGGTTAGGGTTACCATTGGGATTAGGGTTAGGGGTGTGTTTGGATTAGGGTTTCAGTTATAATTTTGGGGTTTCCACTGTTTAGGCATATCAGGGGCTCTCCAAATGCGACGTGGCGTCTGATCTCAATTCCAGCCAATTCTGTGTTGAAAAAGTAAAACAGTGCTCCTTCCCTTCTGATTTCTCCCGTGTGCCCAAAGAGGGGTTTATCCCAACATATGGGGTATCACTGTACTCAGGACAAATTGGACAACAACTTTTAGGGTCCAATTTCTCCTGTTACCCTCGGGAAAATACAAAACTGCGGGCTAAAAAATAATTTTGGGGGGAAATTTTTTTTTTTTAAATTTTCACGGCTCTGCGTTATAAACTGTAGTGAAACACTTGGGGGGTCAAAGTTCTCACAACACATCTAGATAAGTTCCTTAGGGGGTCTAGTTTCCAATATGGGGTCACTTGTGGGGGGTTTCTACTGTTTAGGTCAACTGCAATGTGACGCCTGCAGACCAATCCATCTAAGTCTGCATTCCAAATGATGCTCCTTCCCTTCCGAGCTCTGCCATACGCTCAAACGGTGGTTCCCCCCACATATCGGGTATCAGCGTACTCAGGACAAATTGGACAACAATATTTAGGGTCCAATTTCTCTGTTACCCTTGGAGAAATACAAAACTGGGGGCTAAAACATAATTTTGTGGAAAAAATTTTTTTTTATTTGCACGGCTCTGCGTTATAAACTGTAGTGAAACACTTGGGGGTTCAAAGCTCTCACAACACATCTAGATGAGTTCCTTAGGGGGTCTACTTTCCACAGTGGTGTCACTTGTGGGGGGTTTCTACTGTTTAGGTATGTTAGGGGCTCTGCAAACGCAATGTGACGCCTGCAGACCATTCCATCTAAGTCTGCATTCCAAATGGCGCTCCTTCCCTTCCGAGCCCTCCCATGCGCCCAAACGGTGGTTCCCCCCCACATATGGGGTATCAGCGTACTCAGGACAAATTGCACAACAGCTTTTGCGGTCCAATTTCTCCTGTTACCCTCGGGAAAATAAAAAATTGGGGGCAAAAATATAGTTTTTGTGAAAAAATATGATTTTTTTATTTTTATGGTTCTGCATTATAAACTTCTGTGAAGCACTTAGTGAGTCAAAGTGCTCACCACACCTCTAGATAAGTTCCTTAGGGGGTCTACTTTCCAAAACGGTGTCACTTGCGGGGGGTGTTAATGTTTAGGCACATCAGTGGCTCTCCAAACGCAACATGGTGTCCCATCTCAATTCCAGGCAATTTTGCGTTGAAAAGTCAAATGGCGCTCCTTCGCTTCCGAGCTCTGTCATGCGCCCAAACAGTGGTTTATGCCCACATATGGGGTATCAGCGTACTCAGGACAAATTATACACCAACTTTTGTGGTCCATTTTTTCCTGTTACCCTTGGTAAAAAAAAAACAAATTGGAGCTAAAGTAAATTTTTTGTGAAAAAAGTTAAATGTTCATTTTTATTTAAACATTCCAAAAATTCCTGTGAAACACTTGAAGGGTTAATAATCTTCTTGAATGTAGTTTTGAGCACCTTGAGGGGTGCAGTTTTTAGAATGGTGTCACTATTCTATAGAATATTCTATAGACCCCTAAAATTACTTCAAATGAGATGTGGTCCCTAAAAAAAAATGGTGTTGTAAAAATGAGAAATTGCTGGTCAACTTTTAACCCTTATAACTCCTTAACAAAAAAATTTTGGTTCCAAAATTGTGCTGATGTAAACTAGACATGTGTGAAATGTTATCTATTAAGTATTTTGTGTGACATATCTCTGTGATTTAATTGCATAAAAATTCAAAGTTGGAAAATTGCGAAATTTTCAAAATTTTCGCCAAATTTCTGTTTTTTTTCACAAATAAACGCAGGTATTATCAAAGAAATTTTACCACTGTCATGAAGTACAATATGTCTCGAGAAAACATTGTCAGAATCACCGGGATCCGTTGAAGCGTTCCAGAGTTATAACCTCATAAAGGGACAGTGGTCAGAATTGTAAAAATTGGCCTGGTCATTAACGTGCAAACCACCCTGTGTATTTTTTTAAATTTATTCAGTTGAAGAATATAATTTTGGGGACTTTGGAAATCTAATAGCAGTTCCTATAAGATTACATATAACAAACATTGGTTTGTACATTCATTGTGAAGCCTGCCCACTCACATTTATGCTCGTCATACCATCCAACTGTGGCTTCCCTTAAGTTTAACATGCAAGGTGATTAAGGTGACACTAAATGAACCCTTCTATTCCTGAATCAGAACCAAGCTGTGGAGGGGGTTAATGTAATGTAGCAGATACTGTATATTTTACTCTCCTTTCAGGAATGAAGATATATCTACTGTACAGCTGTCTTAGTCCAGCATCTAAATTGTTCTAACACTGCACATTGCAGTTTGTAAAATAAACAGTATACAAGTGCTTATGTCTTTTTTCCAGTCCATTTAACCCAGTCAAGTATAGATGATGGCAAAAAAAGAGAAATTGCATCCTTGAAATGTGGTTATTATTTTTTGTTTTTGCATTGAACATATTGTACTTTTGGTTGAATAAACAGAACTGTTGCATAAGGACAGAAAGGGTTTCGGTTAACCATCAATAGTCCTATATAAATCTCATTTGAATTTTATTTGTCACTCTGGAGTTCCAAATAAGATATAAAGAATCAACACTAGTGTTGAGCGATACCTTCCGATACCCAGAAGTATCTGTATCCGATTGGATCGGCCGATATCCCAAAAATATCAGATATCGCCGATACCGATACCCGATACCAATGCAAGTCAATGGGACACAAATATCGTAATGTAAAAAAGCCCTTTCTGTCCTTAAACATCCTGTTCGGGAGGGGAGAAGAGTGTGGGCGGTGCATGGGCAGACACTATGAGTGTCTGTGCAGGCGGGGTCTGTGCCGGCCTGCCAGGGATGTGTACCTGCCTACCGGGGCTCTCTGGGGTCTGTGCGGCATGCGGGGTGTCTCTGCGGCAGGTGGGGTGTCTCTGCGGCAGGGTCTCTGTGCGACAGGTGGGGTGTCTCTGCTGCGGGCGGGGTCTCTGTGCGGTGGGCAGGGTCTCTGCGGGGTGTGCGGGGGTCTCTGCGGGGTGTGCGGGGGTCTCTGCGGTGCTTGCGGGGGGTCTCTGCGGCGGGCAGGGGTCTCTATGGTGGGCGGGGGTCTCTGCGGCAGGCGGGGTCTCTGTGCGGTGGGCGGGGTCTCTGTGCGGCGTGTGGGGGTCTCTGCGGCAGGTAGGGTCTCTGTGCAGCGAGTGTGGTCTCTGCGGGGTGTGTGGGGCGTGCGGAAGTCTGTGCGGGGCTTGCAGGGGTCTGTGCGGGGCGTGCGGGGGTCTTCGTGGGGCATGTGGCGGTCTGTGCGGGGGTCTCTGCGGGACGTGCGGGGGTTTCTGAGGGGCGTGCAGGGTGTCTGTGCGGGGTCTCTGACGCGTGCGGCGTGTCTCTGTGCGGGATGTCTCAGTGCGGGCATCATCCACTACAAGTCCCATCGGACGATGCCTACTACACTGACAGTGATTGACACATTAGCCAATGATGGGACAGTAGTAGTCCCATCATCCGGCTAATGTGTTGAATGAAAAAAAAAATACTCCATACATACTCCATACATACTCCATACAGTACATTCATACATTACATACATGACATACATGACATACAGTACAATAAACATAGAGTTCATATTCACCATTACTTGTCATTTTGATCCCCAAAGCCAGTGTCATCTGTAAATAAAGGTGAAAAAAACAAACAACCAATATACTCCCTGTCCGCAGAAATCCACGAGTGTCCCACGACGATCTCCCGTGGAGAATGGCAGCAACAGCTGTTGCAACCGCTCTCCAGGGGCCCCAGAAACACAATGACGGGAGGAAGGTATTCCTCCGCCGCTGTAAAAAAAATAGCCCCTAGCCTCACTTATGGCATTGCTGCATGAGAAATTTTCCCACGCAGCAATTGCCATAAAGTAAGTCTAAAGTAAGACTTTGAACTCTACTTAGTGATGCACTGCAGGAGCCATTGTCTCCTGTCAGTGTGTCACTGAGTGTCATATAGTGACATCACCCAATGTAGTATACGGTTTATTATTTTATGTTTTTTTTTGCAGGCACAGATGTATGGTAAGTATGGTTAAATGAAGAATATTAAAATACTTTTTTCCGAATGTGTGCGTGCTTTATTAACCCTTTCTTACTATTAGATTAATAATAGATAGGCGTCTTATTGACGCCTCTCTGTTATTAACCCGGCTTAATATCACCTTACAATAGCAAGAATGACATTAACCCCTTATTACCCCATATCCCACCGCTACACGGGAGTGGGAAGAGAGGGGCTAAGTGCCGGAGTTGTGTGCATCTTACAAATGCGCCATTTTTGGGGTGGCTGCGGACTGGTATTTGTAGCCGGGGGGTGGGGGGGGCAAAATCTATGGCCCCTCTCTAGGCTATGAATATCAGCCTGCAGCTGTCTGTGTAGCCTTTCTGGCTATATAATATAGGGGGACCCCACGTCATTTTTTTGGGGGGTCCCCCTATTTTAATAGCCAGTAAAGGCTACGCAGACAGCTGCAGGCTGGTATTCATAGCAGGCTACAAATATTGGCCCCTGGCTGTCGGCTTTCTCCCTCTGGTGCAGAAAATTGCGCGGGAGCCCACGCCGTTTTTTTCCGCTTTCTTTTTTTTTTTAAATTCACCGCTCATTAAGGCCTCTTTCACTCTTGCGTCGGTACTGGTCCGTCACTATGCGTCGGGCTGACGTACCGACGCACGTTTTGAAATTTGTGCACGACGTGGGCAGCGGATGCAGTTTTTCAACGCATCCGCTGCCCATTCTGAAGTGCGGGGAGGAGGGGGTGGAGTTTCTGCCACGCATGCGCGGTAGAAAATGGCGGGCACGACGGACAAAAAAACCTTCACTTGAATGTTTTTTCGTGCCGACGGTCCGCCAAAACATGACGGATCCATTGCACGACGGACGCAACGTGTGGCCATCCGTCGCGATCCGTTGCTAATACAAGTCTATGTGTAAAACTGATCCTGCGAGCACATTTGCAGGATCTGTTTTTTTTCCACTGGATCGTTTTTTTTCTGCCAGATCCGTTTTTTTTTCATCGGACCGTTTTTTTCCGCCAGATCCGTTTTTTCCACCAGATCCATTTTTTTCCGCCGGATCCGTTTTTTTCTGCAGGATCCGTTTTTTTTTCACCGGAATGTTTTTTTTCGCCAGATCTGTTTTTTTTCCACCAGATCTGTTTTTTCCGCCGGATCTGTTTTTTCCCATAGGATCAGTTTTTTTCCTCCAGATCGTTTTTTTTTTCACCGGATCCGTTTTTTTCCGCAGGATCCTTTTTTTTCCACTGGATAGTTTTTTTTCCGCCAGATCCGTTTTTTCTCATAGAGTTGTATTAGCGCTGGATTGCGCCTGATGGCCACACGTTTCATCCGTTTTTTGCAGGATCCGTCAAAAAATCTATTCCATACAGAGGAATTGTTTTTCTGTCCGTCGAAAAAACGCACAGCTATGGATCTAGCAAAAAAAAAAACGGCAAATGTGCTCGCAGGATGCGTTTTGTACCCATAGACTTGTATTAGCGATGGATTGCAATGGATGGCCACACGTCTCATCCGTCGTGCAACGGATCTGTCGTGTTTTGGCGGATCGTCGGCACGAAAAAACGTTCAAGTGAATTTTTTTTTGTCCGTCGCGCCCGCCATTGTCTACCAGTGGCAGGAACTCCGCCCCCTCCTCCCCGCACTTCAGAATGGGCAGCTGATGCGTTGAAAAACTACATCCGCTACCCACGTCATGCACAAATTTCACAACGTGCATCGGTACATCGGCCCGACGCATAGTGAGCGTTGAATTTAAAAAAAAAAGGCGGAAAAAAACGGCGTGGGCTCCCGCGCAATTTTCTGCGCCAGAGGGGAAAAGCCGATGGCCGGGGGCCAATAATTGTAGCCTGCTATGAATATCAGCCAGCAGCTGTCGGCGTAGCCTTTACTGGCTATTAAAATAGGGGGACCCCCCAAAAAATGACGTGGGGTCCCCCTATATTTTATAGCCAGAAAGGCTACGTAGACAGCTGCGGGCTGATATTCATAGCCTAGAGAGGGGCCATGGATATTGCCCCCCCCCCCGGCTACAAATACCAGTCCGCAGCTGCCCCAGAAATGGGACTTAGCCCCTCTCTTCCCACTCCCATGTAGCGATGGGATATGGGGTAATAAGGGGTTAATGTCACCTTGCTATTGTAACGTGACATTAAGCCGAGTTAATAACGGAGAGGCGTCAATAAGACGCCTATCTATTATTAATCCATTAGTAAGAAAGGGTTAATAAAACACGCACACATTCGGAAAAAAGTATTTTAATATTCTTAATTTAACCATACTTACCATACTTCAGCGCCTGCAAAAAAACGTAAAATAATAAACCGTATACTACCTGTCCGCCATAGTCCAATTAATATCGAGTGTCCCACGACGATCTCCCCTATAGAACAGTGACATCGGGTGATGTCACTGCTCTATATGACACTCAGTGACACACTGACAGGAGACAATGGCTCCTGCAGTGCATCACTAAGTAGAGTTCAAAAGTCTCACTTTATGGCAATTGCTGCGTGGGAAAATTTCTCATGCAGCAATGCCATAAGTGAGGCTAGGGACTACTTTTTTTACAGCGGCGGAGGAATCCCTTCCTCCCGTCATTGTTTTCTGGGGCCCCTGGAGAGCGGTTGCAACAGCTGTTGCTTCCATTCTCCATGGGAGATCGTCGTGGGACACTCGTGGATTTCTGCGGACAGGGAGTATATTGGTTGTTTGTTTTTTTCACCTTTTTTTACAGATGACACTGGCTTTGGGGATCAAAATGACAAGTAATGGTGAATATGAACTCTATGTTTAATGTACTGTATGTCATGTATGTAATGTATGAATGTACTGTATGGAGTATGTATGGAGTATGTATGGAGTATTTTTTTTTTTCATTCAACACATTAGCCGGATGATGGGACTACTACTGTCCCATCACTGGCTAATGTGTCAATCACTGTCAGTGTAGTAGGCATCGTCCGACGGGACTTGTAGTCCCATTGGACGATGCCCGCACTGAGACACCCCACACAGAGACACGCCGCACAGACCCCGCACAGACAACCCTCACGCCCCTCAGAGACCCCTGCACGCTCCGCACAGACCCCCGCACGCCCCACAGAGACCCCCGCACGCCCCGCACAGACCCCCGCATGCCCCGCACAGACCCCCAAACGCCCCGCAGAGACCCCCGCACACCCTGCACAGACCCCCGCACGCCCTGCAGAGACCCCGCCTGCCGCAGAGACACCCGCATGCCCCGCAGAGACCACACCCACCGCACAGAGACCCCGCCCACTGCAAAGACACCCCACATGCCCCGCAAAGACCCCACACACCCCGCAGAGACCCCGCCTGCCGCACAGAGACCACACCCACCGCACAGAGACCCGCCTGCCGCAGAGACCCCCGCACGCCCCACAGAGACCCCGCCTGCTGCACAGAGACCACGCCTGCTGCAGAGACACCCCGCCCACTGCAGAGACACCCCGCCCGCCGCATAGAGCCCCGGCACACACGCAGAGAGCCCCACGGTCACGCACAGACACCGCCCGCACACACACACCCAGTCTCTGCCCACGCACCGCCCACACTTCCTTATACTGCATAATTGCACTATAGGAACTTCCGATTCCGATTTCCAATATCGCAAAAATATCGGAACTCAGTATCGGAATTCCGATACAGCAAATATCGGCTGATACCCGATATTTGCCGTATCACAATGCTCAACACTAATCAACACTAAAGGGGTTCTCAAAGAATGCAAAAAAATGGCCTGCATCAGGTAATTCCAACTGTAGACTGTCCTAGTCACATGTCATGACGAGCTGAAGTTTGTATACCTCAGTATGTACCTGTAAGAGGCTGCAGAAGGGCTGTGAGAGGAGAAAAAACAAATCTGTGCATCGAGGATTGAGGCTGCAGAAGAAAATATTTTTTGCTCATTCACCTCAGTAGAAGACATTTCTTCTGATACTAGGGTTGAGCGACCTTGACCTTTTTAGAGTCGAGCCGTGTTTCGCGAAACCCGACTATCTTAGAAGTCGAGTCGAGTGGAATCGGCCGATTATCGCGAAAAGTCGGGTATCGCCCGAAACACGAAACCCAATGCAAGTCAATGGGGGAGCATAGTCGGCACTGAGTGGAGGCCAGGAAAACACCTACACTGCCCATTTTAATGGCAAAAACATCCATTCTTGTTAAAGAAGCTTGTCAATCGTAATTTACCTTATAATAATTGGAAGGCATTTGAAATTGGGGGTCATTTGGCTAAAGTTGTGGGGGGTAGGGCTGGTTCAAGTAATTAGTGGGCCCAGTAAATCTGGACCACGTCACGGCAGTGGAGCAGGGAGAGGTAAGTATTTCAACTTTGCAAGTGCTGTGATCCTGAGCAAGCAGGGGGGGCCCACTCGTTGGCATTGGCACTGGCACAGGGCCCCTCAAAGTACAGCGGTGTGTTTGCACGGCGGGGGCGCCTCCCACCGGCAGCAACACTTTTGCGTACTATGAGAGGCCCTGTGCCAGTGACGTCGCCAACTAGTATTCCTCCCCCCACCTGATGAAGGAACCTGCACTTTCATCTGCACCTTCCTCTTTGTCCCCGTGTAAGGTGGTATGGTATGCGGGAAGAGGAAACTGACTTTCAGCAGGGTCCCAATCTTGCTGTGTAGCGTGCGCGGGGAATTTTGCGTTATGGGTCAATGTACCAGCAGACTCATCTATCACTGGCTGGGCAATGGGCAGGATGAGGAGGAAACACAGATATAGGCCCAAAGAATAAAGTGGGCTAAATGCAGTTCAAAATTGGTAACACAGGACTAACCAGGGGGCATTGCAGTGGAGGACAACTGGAATGAGAGGCTGACACAGAGAGTAGGCCCAAATCAGTAAGTAGTGGAAATGCAGTTCAAAATTGGCAACCGTAGTAAACAGGCGGCACAGCTTTGTTCAGTGGAGGAGAACAGCAAGGAGTGGCAGACACCGATAGTAGGCCCCAACCCAACTAGTAGGCCAAATGCAGTCTAACATTAACAACTACTTAACGAGAGCCTGAAAATGGAATTTCAGGACAGGAAACCAGGAGAACAGCAAGGAGTGGCAGACACCGATAGTAGGCCCCAAACCAACTAGTACGCCAAATGCAGTTGTTCCGTTTAACCACAATTTAATGAGAGCCTGAAGATAGAAGTTCAGGAAAGGCAACCTGGAGAACACCTTGGAGTGTAACACACCATCTCTCTACACCCCATACCCAATTTGTAGGCCTAATGCAGCGTAGTTTCCAACAACTACTAAACGAGAGCCGGAAGATCGAAGCTCAGGAAAGGCAACCTGGAGAACACCTTGGAGTGGAACACACCATCTCTCTACACCCCATACCCAATTTGTAGGCCTAATGCAGTGTAGTTTCCAACAACTACTAAACGAGAGCATGAAGATTGAAGCATTGGCGAGGAAACCTGGGGAACACCTTGGAGTGGAACACACCATCTCTCTACACCCCATACCCAATTTGTAGGCCTAATGCAGTGTAGTTTCCAAGAACTACTAAACGAGAGCCGGAAGATCGAAGCTCAGGAAAGGCAACCTGGAGAACACCTTGGAGTGGAACACACCATCTCTCTACACCCCATACCCAATTTGTAGGCCTAATGCAGTGTAGTTTCCAACAACTACTAAACGAGAGCCGGAAGATCGAAGCTCAGGAAAGGCAACCTGGAGAACACCTTGGAGTGGAACACACCGTCTCTACACCCCATACCAAATGTGAAGGCCTAATGCAGTGTAGTTTCCAAGAACTACTAAATGAGAGCCGGAAGATCGAAGCTCAGGAAAGGCAACCTGGAGAACACCTTGGAGTGGAACACACCGTCTCTACACCCCATACCAAATGTGTAGGCCTAATGCAGTGTAGTTTCCAAGAACTACTAAACGAGAGCCGGAAGATCGAAGCTCAGGAAAGGCAACCTGGAAAACACCTTGGAGTGGAACACACCATCTCTCTACACCCCATACCCAATTTGTAGGCCTAATGCAGTGTAGTTTCCAACAACTACTAAACGAGAGCATTAAGATCGAAGCAATGGCGAGGAAACCTGGGGCACACCTTGGGGAGGCAGACACCGTTAGTAGGCCCTACCAAAGTTGTACCCCCAATGCAGTTTTAAAATTCCTAGAGGCTGAAAACAAGACTATTGACGCTCAGCTTTTTTCAAAGGAACACAGCTGAATTGAGTGGCGCAGACAGACACAGGTAGTAGGACTTAACCCAAAAATGTGGCTCACTGCAGCTTAAAAAGTTACAGGGGTACACAAGCAGCAGTGCTCTGGGCAGTGGAGGACAATTTCAATAGTGGACCGCAGACAGACTTTGTACGCCTACTATTAAAAAAAGGATGCTCTATGCAATTAAAAATAGGTTCCAGGGGTCCACGGGCAGCAGTGGTGTGGTCAGTGGACGAGTATTGGAAGGAGGGACCGCAGACAGGCGTAGTAGGCCTAACATAACAAAAGTTAGGCTGTAGACACTGTAAAATTGGTTCCAGGGGTACACGGGCAGCAGTGGTGTGGTCAGCAGAGGAAAATTGGAATTAGGGACTGCAAACAGACTTTATAGGCTGTCCCCTGTGGACCATGCATCCAACACATTAACCCAGTGCGCCGTAATGGACACGTAACTTTTTGTGGACATGCCTACTTGTCAGGTGCACCTTTCTACTGTTTGATTGCCTGAGTGCTATGACAATGCAGACTTTTTCATGCCGGTGGAGGGCTGGGATGGCTTTTCTCGCAAAAGAAATGTCGACTGGGTAGCTTGAACCGTTGCACAGCGTAGTTCATCTGGGCTTTCTAAATATAAAACAAAGAAAAAAAGGAGGCTACATGCACTTTCAGCTGGGTTCCAGGGGTACACGGCCAGCATTGGTCTGGTCAGTGGAGAACTATTGGAAGGAGTGACCGCAAACAGGCATCGAAGCCCTAACATAATAACACATTGCTGTTGGCAATTTTAAATTGGTTCCAGGGGAACACGGGCAGCAGTGGTGTGGTCAGTGGAGGCCTAGTGGAAGGAGTGACCGCAGACAGGCATCGAAGGCCTAAAATAATAACACATGGCTGTAGGCAATTTTAAATTGGTTCCAGGGGTACACGGGCAGCAGTGGTGTAGTCAGTGGAGGCCTAGTGGAAGGAGTGACCGCAGACAGGCATCGAAGGCCTAAAATAATAACACATGGCTGTAGGCAATTTTAAATTGGTTCCAGGGGTACACGGGCAGCAGTGGTGTGGTCAGTGGAGGCCTAGTGGAAGGAGTGACCGCAGACAGGCATCGAAGGCCTAAAATAATAACACATGGCTGTAGGCAATTTTAAATTGGTTCCAGGGGTACACGGGCAGCAGTGGTGTGGTCAGTGGAGGCCTAGTGGAAGGAGTGACCGCAGACAGGCATCGAAGGCCTAAAATAATAACACATGGCTGTAGGCAATTTTAAATTGGTTCCAGGGGTACACGGGAAGCAGTGGTGTGGTCAGTGGAGGCCTAGTGGAAGGAGTGACCGCAGACAGGCATCGAAGGCCTAAACTAATAACACATGGCTGTAGGCAATTTTAAATTGGTTCCAGGGGTACACGGGCAGCAGTGGTGTGGTCAGTGGAGGCCTAGTGGAAGGAGTGACCGCAGACAGGCATCGAAGGCCTAAAATAATAACACATGGCTATAGGCAATTTTAAATTAGTTCCAGGGGTACACGGGCAGCAGTGGTGTGGTCAGTGGAGGCATATTGTAAGGAGTGACCGCAGACAGGCATCGAAGGCCTAAAATAATAACACATGGCTGTAGGCAATTTTAAATTGGTTCCAGGGGTACACGGGCAGCAGTGGTGTGGTCAGTGGAGGCCTAGTGGAAGGAGTGACCGCAGACAGGCATCGAAGGCCTAAAATAATAACACATGGCTGTAGGCAATTTTAAATTGGTTCCAGGGGTACACGGGAAGCAGTGGTGTGGTCAGTGGAGGCATATTGTAAGGAGTGACCGCAGACAGGCATCGAAGGCCTAAAATAATAACACATGGCTGTAGGCAATTTTAAATTGGTTCCAGGGGTACACGGGCAGCAGTGGTGTGGTCAGTGGAGGCCTAGTGGAAGGAGTGACCGCAGACAGGCATCGAAGGCCTAAAATAATAACACATGGCTGTAGGCAATTTTAAATTGGTTCCAGGGGTACACGGGAAGCAGTGGTGTGGTCAGTGGAGGCCTAGTGGAAGGAGTGACCGCAGACAGGCATTGAAGGCCTAAAATAATAACACATGGCTGTAGGCAATTTTAAATTGGTTCCAGGGGTACACGGGCAGCAGTGGTGTGGTCAGTGGAGGCCTAGTGGAAGGAGTGACCGCAGACAGGCATCGAAGGCCTAAAATAATAACACATGGCTGTAGGCAATTTTAAATTGGTTCCAGGGGTACACGGGCAGCAGTGGTGTGGTCAGTGGAGGCATAGTGGAAGGAGTGACCGCAGACAGGCTTCGAAGGCCTAACATAACAAAAATGACAATACAATGGTATTGTCAGTGGCAGGCATTGAAGGATGTCAGCGCATAGACTAAACATTGGTGGAGCTGTGAGATAATTTTGCAAGTGGTAGAGCACTGTTTGAGCTGGGGGGGGCGGGAACTGTCTTGTGGCCGGCGGTCCAGGCCCAGGGCCCCTCATATTACAACGGTGTGTCTGACGTTGGGTGTGCACCACCACCGCCAGAGACACTTTATTGTACTAGGAGGGACCCAGTGGCAGTGCCGTCGACCAAAAGCGGGCACACCCACCTCTTCAGACAAACAGCACTCTCACGGGTGCTGTCGCCAAGTGTCGATACCACGGCCCCGTGTGGGGAGTTTGGCCATTTAGTGAGGTGTAAACATGTCGTATGCTGGACAATCAGGTGCAGAAAATTACGAGATTGGAAAAGGCATTCAGAATAGTCCACAGGCAAGACCTTTTCATAGGAAAGCTAGGTGTCAGCCGGGCAAGGTGGGGCAAAAGATTTCGAAATCCAGTTGTGGTTCATTTTAATGAAGGTTAGATCATCTACATTTTGGGTAGCCAGACGAGTCCTTTTTTCTGTTAGTATTGAACCTGCAGCACTGAATACTCTTTCTGATAGGACACTAGCTGCCGGGCAAGCAAGCTCCTGCAATGCATATTCTGCCAATTCTGGCCAGGTATCTAATTTTGATGCCCAGTAATCAAATGGGAATGACGGTTGAGGGAGAACATCGATAAGGGATGAAAAATAGTTTGTAACCATACTGGACAAATGTTGTCTCCTGTCACTTTGAATTGATGCTGCAGTACCTGTCCTGTCTGCGGTCATAGCAAAATCACTCCACAACCTGGTCAGAAAACCCCTCTGGCCAATGCCACTTCTGATTTCTGACCCTCTAACTCCTCTGGTCTGCTGGCCCCTGCAGCTCGTGTGAGAACGATCACGGGCGCTGTGTGCAGGGAATGCCAGAAGCAAACAGTCAACAAGAGTTGATTGTTTGGTTGCTAATATTAGTTCCAAGTTCTCATGTGGCATTATATTTTGCAATTTGCCTTTATAGTGAGGATCAAGGAGGCAGGCCAACCAGTAATCGTCATCGTTCATCATTTTAGTTATGCGTGTGTCCCTTTTGAGGATACGTAAGGCATAATCCGCCATGTGGGCCAAAGTTCCAGTTCTCAAATCTGCGGTTGTGCTTGGTTGAGGGGCAGTTTCAGGCAAATCCACGTCACTTGTGTCCCTCCAAAAACCAGAACCCGGCCTTGCCGCGCCACCAATTTCCAGTGGCCCCGGAAAAGCTTCCTCATTAAAAATATAATCATCCCCATCATCCTCCTCGTCCTCCTCCTCCTCTTCGCCCGCTAACTTGTCCTGTACACTGCCCTGGCCAGACAATGGCTGACTGTCATCAAGGCTTTCCTCTTCCTCAGCTGCAGACGCCTGATCCTTTATGTGCGTCAAACTTTGCATCAGCAGACGCATTAGGGGGATGCTCATGCTTATTATGGCGTTGTCTGCACTAACCAGCCGTGTGCATTCCTCAAAACACTGAAGGACTTGACACATGTCTTGAATCTTCGACCACTGCACACCTGACAACTCCATGTCTGCCATCCTACTGCCTGCCCGTGTATGTGTATCCTCCCACAAAAACATAACAGCCCGCCTCTGTTCGCACAGTCTCTGAAGCATGTGCAGTGTTGAGTTCCACCTTGTTGCAACGTCTATGATTAGGCGATGCTGGGGAAGGTTCAAAGAACGCTGATAGGTCTGCATACGGCTGGAGTGTACGGGCGAACGGCGGATATGTGAGCAAAGTCCACGCACTTTGAGGAGCAGGTCGGATAACCCCGGATAACTTTTCAGGAAGCACTGCACCACCAGGTTTAAGGTGTGAGCCAGGCAAGGAATGTGTTTCAGTTGGGAAAGGGAGATGGCAGCCATGAAATTCCTTCCGTTATCACTCACTACCTTGCCTGCCTCAAGATCTACAGTGCCCAGCCACGACTGCGTTTCTTTCTGCAAGAACTCGGACAGAACTTCCGCGGTGTGTCTGTTGTCGCCCAAACACTTCATAGCCAATACAGCCTGCTGACGTTTGCCAGTAGCTGCCCCATAATGGGAGACCTGGTGTGCAACAGTGGCAGCTGCGGATGGAGTGCGGTCTGTGGACGAGCTCTCGCTTCTGCAGGAGGACGAGGGGGAGGAGGAGGGGGTGCGAACGGCTACAGCCAACTGTTTCCTAGACCATGGGCTAGGCAGAACTGTCCCAAACTTGCTGTCCCCTGTGGACCCTGCATCCACAACATTCACCCAGTGTGCCGTGATGGACACGTAACGTCCCTGGCCATGCCTACTGGTCCATGTATCTGTTGTCAGGTGCACCTTTGTGCTCACAGATTGCCTGAGTGCATGGACGATGCGCTCTTTAGGATGCTGGTGGAGGGCTGGGATGGCTTTTCTGGAAAAAAAGTGTCGACTGGGTAGCTCGTAGCGTGGTACAGCGTAGTCCATCAGGGCTTTGAAAGCTTTGCTTTCAACTAACCGGTAGGGCATCATCTCTAACGAGATTAGTCTAGCTATGTGGGCGTTCAAACCCTGTGTACGCGGATGCGAGGCTAAGTACTTCCTTTTTCTAACCATAGTCTCATGTAGGGTGAGCTGGACTGGAGAGCTGGAGATCGTGGAACTAGCGGGGGTGCCGGTGGACATGGCAGACTGAGAGACGGTGGGAGATGGTATTGTTGCCGCCGGTGCCCTAGATGCAGTGTTTCCTACTACGAAACTGGTGATTCCCTGACCCTGACTGCTTTGGCCTGGCAAAGAAACCTGCACAGATACTGCAGGTGGTGCGGAAAATGGTGGCCCTACACTGCCGGAAGGGATGTTGCGTTGCTGACTAGCTTCATTGGCCGAGGGTGCTACAACCTTAAGGGACGTTTGGTAGTTAGTCCAGGCTTGCAAATGCATGGTGGTTAAATGTCTATGCATGCAACTTGTATTGAGACTTTTCAGATTCTGTCCTCTGCTTAAGGTAGTTGAACATTTTTGACAGATGACTTTGCGCTGATCAATTGGATGTTGTTTAAAAAAATGCCAGTCTGCACTCTTTCTAGCATCGGATACCTTTTCAGGCATTGCAGACTGAGCTTTAACCGGATGGCCACGCTGTCCTCCAACAGGTTTTGGCTTTGCCACGTGTTTTGGGCAAGATACGGGCCCGGCAGATGGAACCTGTTGCGATGTTGATGCCTGCTGCGGCCCCTCCTCCTCCGCTTCAGAACTGCTGCCGCCTGCACCCTGTTCCCCCAATGGCTGCCAATCGGGGTCAAGAACTGGGTCATCTATTACCTCTTCTTGTAGCTCGTGTGCAACTTCGTCTGTGTCACCGTGTCGGTCGGTGGTATAGCGTTCGTGATGGGGCAACATAGTCTCATCAGGGTCTGATTCTTGATCATTACCCTGCGAGGGCAATGTTGTGGTCTGAGTCAAAGGACCAGCATAGTAGTCTGGCTGTGGCTGTGCATCAGTGCACTCCATGTCAGATTCAACTTGTAATGGGCATGGACTGTTAACTGCTTCACTTTCTAAGCCAGGGACGGTATGTGTAAAGAGCTCCATGGAGTAACCCGTTGTGTCGCCTGCTGCATTCTTCTCTGTTGTTGTTTTTGCTGAAGAGGACAAGGAAGCGACTTGTCCCTGACCGTGAACATCCACTAACGACGCGCTGCTTTTACATTTACCAGTTTCACGAGAGGAGGCAAAAGAGCTAGAGGCTGAGTCAGCAAGATAAGCCAAAACTTGCTCTTGCTGCTCCGGCTTTAAAAGCGGTTTTCCTACTCCCAGAAAAGGGAGCGTTCGAGGCCTTGTGTAGCCAGACGACGAACCTGGCTCCACAGCTCCAGACTTAGGTGCAATATTTTTTTTCCCATGACCAGCTGATGCTCCACCACTACCACTACCCTCATTACCAGCTGACAATGAACGCCCCCGGCCACGACCTCTTCCACCAGACTTCCTCATTGTTTTAAAAACGTAAACAAACTAACGGTATTTGTTGCTGTCACACAACTTACACTGTGAGCTATAACTTCAGTATGATTTAGCTACCCCTTTACAGGTGAGTGAGACCACAACGAAAATCAGGCACAATGTTACACACTCTGTTGTTGGTGGCAACAAATGAGAGAGATGCCACACACGCAGGACTGTCACTGAAGCACAAATGTAAATATTAATCTCCCACTGATTTGTTTTTTTGTTTTTTTTCAGGGAGACTTTAGGAAAAAAAAATAATAGAATAAAATGATTTTTTCAGGAAGAATTTAGAAACCAAATAAAATAAAATGATTTTTTCAGGGAGAATTTAGAAAACAAATAAAACAAAAAAAGGCTTTCTATGGCCCACTGAGTGAGAGATGACGCACACAGGAGTCAGGAGTGGCACACAAGCCCAGAGGCCAATATTTATCTCCCACTGATTGATGTAGTGATTTTTTCAGGTAGATTTTGGAACCCAAATCAAGCTAAAAGAATAATAGGCTTTCTATGGCCCACAATTGGAGAGAGAGAGAGAGAGATGGCACACCCAGGAGTCAAGACTGGCACACAAACAGAATGGGCAATATTAATCTCCCACTGATTTGTTTTTTTTTTTTTTTTCAGGGAGACTTTAGGAAAAAAAAATAATAGAATAAAATGATTTTTTCAGGAAGAATTTAGAAACCAAATAAAATAAAATGATTTTTTCAGGGAGAATTTAGAAAACAAATAAAACAAAAAAAGGCTTTCTATGGCCCACTGAGTGAGAAATGACGCATACAGGAGTCAGGAGTGGCACACAAGCCCAGAGGCCAATATTTATCTCCCACTGATTGATGTATTGATTTTTTCAGGTAGATTTTGGAACCCAAATCAAGCTAAAAAAATAATAGGCTTTCTATGGCCCACAATTGGAGAGAGAGAGAGAGAGATGGCACACCCAGGAGTCAAGACTGGCACACAAGCAGAATGGGCAATATTAATCTCCCACTGATTTGTTTTTTTTTTTTTTTTTTAGGGAGACTTTAGGAAAAAAAAAATAATAGAATAAAATGATTTTTTCAGGAAGAATTTAGAAACCAAATAAAATAAAATGATTTTTTCAGGGAGAATTTAGAAAACAAATAAAACAAAAAAAGGCTTTCTATGGCCCACTGAGTGAGAGATGACACACACAGGAGTCAGGAGTGGCACACAAGCCCAGAGGCCAATATTTATCTCCCACTGATTGATGTAGTGATTTTTTCAGGTAGATTTTGGAACCCAAATCAAGCTAAAAAAATAATAGGCTTTCTATGGCCCACAATTGGAGAGAGAGAGAGAGAGAGATGGCACACCCAGGAGTCAAGACTGGCACACAAGCAGAAAGGGCAATATTAATCTCCCACTGATTTGTTTTTTTTTTTTTTTCAGGGAGACTTTAGGAAAAAAAAATAATAGAATAAAATGATTTTTTCAGGAAGAATTTAGAAACCAAATAAAATAAAATGATTTTTTCAGGGAGAATTTAGAAAACAAATAAAACAAAAAAAGGCTTTCTATGGCCCACTGAGTGAGAGATGACGCACACAGGAGTCAGGAGTGGCACACAAGCCCAGAGGCCAATATTTATCTCCCACTGATTGATGTAGTGATTTTTTCAGGTAGATTTTGGAACCCAAATCAAGCTAAAAAAATAATAGGCTTTCTATGGCCCACAATTGGAGAGAGAGAGAGAGAGAGATGGCACACCCAGGAGTCAAGACTGGCACACAAGCAGAAAGGGCAATATTAATCTCTCACTGATTTGTTTTTTGTTTTTTTTTCAGGGAGACTTTAGGAAAAAAAAATAATAGAATAAAATGATTTTTTCAGGAAGAATTTAGAAACCAAATAAAATAAAATGATTTTTTCAGGGAGAATTTAGAAAACAAATAAAACAAAAAAAGGCTTTCTATGGCCCACTGAGTGAGAGATGACGCACACAGGAGTCAGGAGTGGCACACAAGCCCAGAGGCCAATATTTATCTCCCACTGATTGATGTAGTGATTTTTTCAGGTAGATTTTGGAACCCAAATCAAGCTAAAAAAATAATAGGCTTTCTATGGCCCACAATTGGAGAGAGAGAGAGAGAGAGATGGCACACCCAGGAGTCAAGACTGGCACACAAGCAGAAAGGGCAATATTAATCTCCCACTGATTTGTTTTTTGTTTTTTTTTCAGGGAGACTTTAGGAAAAAAAAATAATAGAATAAAATGATTTTTTCAGGAAGAATTTAGAAACCAAATAAAATAAAATGATTTTTTCAGGGAGAATTTAGAAAACAAATAAAACAAAAAAAGGCTTTCTATGGCCCACTGAGTGAGAGATGACGCACACAGGAGTCAGGAGTGGCACACAAGCCCAGAGGCCAATATTTATCTCCCACTGATTGATTTATTGATTTTTTCAGGTAGAATTTAGAACCCAAATCAACCAAAAACATAAATAGGCTTTCTATGGCCCACTATTTGTGAGAGAGATGGCACGCTCAGGACTGGCACACAAGCCCAGAGGCCAATATTAATCTCCCACTTTTTATTTTTTTTCAGGGAAAATTTATAAACCCAATAAAAAAAAAAAAATAGGCTTTCTATGGCCCACTATCTGAGAGAGAGAGATGGCACGCTTAGGACTGGCACACAAGCCCAAAGGCCAATATTAATCTCCCTTTTTTTTTCAGGGAGAATTTATAAAACCAAAAAAAAATAAATAAATAGGCTTTCTATGGCCCACTATTTGTGAGAGAGATGGCACGCTCAGGACTGGCACACAAGCCCAGAGGCCAATATTAATCTCCCATTTTTTTTTTTTTTCCAGGAAAAATTTATAAACCCAATAAAAAAAATAATAAATAAGCTTTCTATGGCCCACTATCTGAGAGAGAGAGATGGCACGCTTAGGACTGGCACACAAGCCCAAAGGCCAATATTAATCTCCCACTGATTGATTTATTGATTTTTTTCAGGTTGAATTTAGAACCCAAATAAAGCAAAAAAAAAAAAGAAATGGGCTTTCTATGGCCCACTGAGTGAGTGATGATGCACACAGGAGTCAGGAGTGGCACACAAGCCCTGAGGCCAATATTTTTCTCCCACTGATTGATGTAGTGATTTTTTCAGGTAGATTTTATAACCCAAATCAAGCAAAAAAATAAATAGGCTTTCTATGGCCCACTGAGTGAGAGATGGCACACACAGGGATGGCACTCTAGCAGAAATGTCAATCTTAATCTCCCACAAAAAAAAACAAAAAAAAAAAACAGGGAGTGTCCAACAATTACTATCTCCCTGCAGTAATCTCAGCCAGGTATGGCAGGCAGCAATAAGGAGTGGACTGATGCACAAATTAAATAAAAAGTGTGGACAAACAAAAAAGATAGCTGTGCAGAAAGGAAGGAACAAGAGGATTTGTGCTTTGAAAAAAGCAGTTGGTTTGCACAGCGGCGTACACACAGCAATGCAGCTATCAGGGAGCCTTCTAGGGCAGCCCAATGAGCTACAGCGCTGAGGGGAAAAAAAAAAAAGAAATGTAGCTTCCACTGTCCCTGCACACCGAAGGTGGTGTTGGGCAGTGGAAATCGCTACAGCACAAGCGGTTTGGTGGTTAATGGACCCTGCCTAACGCTATCCCTGCTTCTGACGAAGCGGCAGCAACCTCTCCCTAAGCTCAGATCAGCAGCAGTAACATGGCGGTCGGCGGGAACGCCCCTTTATAGCCCCTGTGACGCCGCAGACAGCAAGCCAATCACTGCAATGCCCTTCTCTAAGATGGTGGGGACCAGGACCTATGTCATCACGCTGCCCACACTCTGCGTTTACCTTCATTGGCTGAGAAATGGCGCTTTTCGCGTCATTGAAACGCGACTTTGGCGCAAAAGTCGCGTACCGCATGGCCGACCCCACACAGGGGTCGGATCGGGTTTCATGAAACCCGACTTTGCCAAAAGTCGGCGACTTTTGAAAATGAACGACCCGTTTCGCTCAACCCTATCTGATACATACACAATCCATCAGCATACTGCGACTAATGAATTCATAAACTTCAATATTGCCGCAAACGTTAAAAACGTAAGACACTTACTTAGAGTTTTTATACCCAAGCTCTTGGAGAACACATTTAAATATATTTGCTTAAGTTGTCCTATTCAGTTTGATGTTTATAAAAAAAAACTTTGCCAACAAGACATAACCCTCTAGCAATACACTGTATTGAAAAATACTAACTTAAGGAACTTACCCATAAATCTATGACCCCAAGACTGGTCCCCATCACCAACTTACTCTAAATGGTAGCTAGGGTCCAACCCCTCTAGCAGTGACTACAACAAATCTTAAGATTATAGAGATTTGATGACGTCATCCACTAACTCGTTACCTTATTATAAAACCCAGCAATATACAGTAATTTTTCTTTAGGGAGGCTGATTTCTGACCTATGAGACAAATTTCAATGACTGCAAGAGGTGGCTTTTTACACACACACTCAAACCATCAAAGTTTGATCTTGTGGAGTCTGACCATGAAGGGCCACAATGCTCCTGACATTTCCCTATATTGCAGCTCAGTCTCGGTCAGGTTATTGAAAATAAACTGCTTTAGATTGTGAGAGACAAAGCAGCCCAGAAGAGGATGTAATCAATGTTTGATCATTGTGTTTATGACCCTGGACCTCTTTTGATAATCAGAATGAAGGGATGTGAAGCTCAAGCCACTTGGCTATATTGGAGGTTGAACCCAGTACCGCAGCTCAGTCCTAGTCAGCTTAATGGGACTGAAGCCTTGTGGATTACCAGGGGCAAAGAACCCCCAAGAGGACCTAATCAACATATAATCATTGTGTGTATAACCCTGTATGGTCGTTGATAACGAGAATGAAGGGTTGCAAAGCTCAAGCTTCTAACAGTTCAGCCCCAGTCAAGTTAAGAAAACTGCTTTTTTGTACTGTTATAAAAGCTTTCAGGGTTATTATGTAACTCTGTTGATAAAAAGAAAGATTTTTAATTAAAGAAGTACTCAGTCCTGAAAAATGTTTAATTCTTCTGTTTTAGAATATAGTGGATGGCTTACTTTGATGCTATTTTGATTAGTGATGAGCAAATTTGTTCGGAAATCGATCGCCAAACATAAAATCAGCATAAATATGGCATATTCGGATTCGTGATCTGAAAAATGTTTATAAAATCTGAAAAAATCTGTAACATTCGCTAAAAAGTGCGGGAAAAGATTTGCGTCGCCACAAAAGTATTTTGAGCACTTTAGCAACGATATTGGTGGTGTATCATGAGCGTTCGGCACGTGTTTGATGAGGAGAGTGGGTTTGCAGTGCTCAGAGGCTCGGCATTCTTGTAAAGAGTATAAGATAGCACTGCCTGAGTGTATTGGGGGACACTCGCTTTGCAACAGGATTATAGCACACAGGAACATTTTTCTCACATAAAAAGTCTATCCGGTTTATTTAGATTCATAAACCGCACCACAAACAGTTCATTATCTACATCAATGGAACATAATCACCCACGACAGTCTGTTCCAATGACAGATACTTGTCTGCCATTATTATAACCCCCTTTCTGGAGTTACCTTCCTGGAGCTCCTGCTCCACATGCTGACTCCTTGTCAGTCCTCATTCCCAGGGAAGCTGCCTAACTGGGATCACCATCCCGGAACATGCCTTGCTCACCAGGCCACCCGACAGTTCCAGACCCACAAAAATACGGTAGCTTCCCCAACACAGTAGCTGTCACAGGCTCTGCAGGACTATGGCCTCACCCCGTGCTCTTCAGGACTCCTGTCCTACTCCCAGGACCATCCGACACGGAGGCCATCCAGGTCCACAGCCTCTCCATATGCTATTCAGGAATCTGGTCCACACGCAGGACCTTCCAATACACAGGCCATCCAGGTCCACGGCCTCTCAGTGTGCTATTCAGGATGTCCATCCACTCATAGGACCGTTCAACACACAAGCCTTCCAGGACCTTACACACCGACCATGTGACTAGACCTCAGTCACATTATATCACAGAAGCCACTCCCACAGGTGGGAGGTGTGTGTGGTTAGTCAGACCCGCCCAGCTCTCTGACTAACCCTGTAAGCCTCCCTTAAAACTAAACAAACACTTGTGGAACTACAAGTCCCAGAACAACATTTCAGGCTTACAGCACAGAGGACCACGTCTGTCTCGGCAACACATACCAGTCATTCACCATTACGCCAGTCACTGTATCACATGAGTAATTTTTTTTCCTAACTTTATGTGTGCACATTGCGGCTAGCCAATCAGGGCACAGGAAACATCCACAATGTCCTGACACAATGGCTTGTGTCATTGGCTGCTGAAATCAAATGTCCTTCTCCATATAAGCAGCATACATCTTGTTTTAGAGCCATTTTGACACTGTAACAGTGCAGAGAGGTTGCTCCTGACTCTGGCACTGTTAGCAGCAAGATTGTGAAATTGACCTTCCAGCAATTTTTTTTGCCATTACTGAGGTCCACAGACAAAGCCAGCAGGGCACATGTCCTACAAGTGTGTTGTGCAGTGCTTCTATTGTGCTCCATGTGTATCCCACATCATCATTTAGTGCTGTGGTGAGTGACATAAAACTGCCTGCAGACCTAATACATATTAAAAAATGTTAAATTTTTTTGTTGAAAAATGTTATACAGCCTACCGTATCCCACTTTGTCATTTTGTTGGGTTGAAATAAAGCTGTCTGCAGATCTCATGTACATAACAATTTATTTTTCTGTTGCTAAACGTCATACAGTAAGGGACCTGACTTTCAAATTGTTTGTAGCATCTAGTGTGTTATAGAGGCCTGTTCCAGAGACCCCCCCAAAATTCTTCTGTTACTAACATCATACAGCAGGGGATATCTTACTTTCAAATTGCTTGTAGCATCTAGTGTGTTATAGAGGCTTGATCCAGAGGCCAAAGAAAACAGCTCACTTTCAAATTGTTTGTACAATATCTTGTATTTCATATCGGCACCATCCACACTCAAACAATTCTTTCCTCTGTGACTAACGCGATTCAGCATGCCATATTTCACCTTGTAATTTACTGCCTCTGAAATTCAGTTGTTTGCATTCACAATGATGCCAGTCAGTGTATCACAAGAGTCATTTTTTTCATTAACTTTATGTGTGCACATTGCGGCTAGCCAATCAGGGCACAGGAAACATCCATCCACAATATCCTGACACAACGGCTTGTGTCATTGGCTGCCGAAATCACATGTCCCTCTCCATATAAAGAGAAAATATCTTGTTATCTTGTTTTAGAGCCATTTTGACACTGTAACAGCTCAGAGAGGCTGCTCCTGACTCTGGCACTGTTAGCAGCAAAATTTTAGCTAGTTAGCTAGGCGGTTGTTTATCAGTCAGATAGTTTAGCTACCTACTGTCCAGTGTGGCTGTGAAACTGACCTTCCAGCAATTGCTTTTGCCATTACTGAGGTCCACAGACAAAGCCAGCAGAGCACATGTCCTACAAGTGTGTTGTGCAGTGCTTCTATTGTGCTCCATGCACGAGTGTTGCATTCTTTTATTTCACTAGCTAAATGTGAAACAGCTTGCTTGTAGCATCTAGTGTGTTATAGAGGCTTGATCCAAAGGCCAAAGAAAAATTCTTCTGTTACTAACGTCATACAGTAGGGGACAGCTCACTTTCAAATTGTTTGTAGAATACCTTGTATGTCATACCGGCACCATCCACACTCAAACAATTCTTTCTTCTGTGACTAACGCGATTCAGCTCACCATATTTCACCTTGCAATTTACTGCCTCTGAAATTCAGCTGTTTGCAGAACTGTTGCAGAGTTAAATGTCTATTTTTGTTGCTAACACTGTACTTCTACCACACTATCTGAGCAACATGACTGGGAAAAAGCGAGGCCGTGGTGCAAGGGAAATTAGGCTTGGTGTTCAAGGTGTACGTGGGGAACTGGTAATGTTTGTGAAAGCACTAGTGAACGAACAATGTCACATCCTATGCAAAGACAACTGACAACTTCTGTTACTGGACGGGCTACTCCACTGCCTTTCTTTGGCAGATGCACAGCTTGTTGATGAGGCCTAGAAAGAGCATGTACTCGAGTGGATGGCAAGCGCAACTTGAAGTGACCTTTCCTCCTTTTCCTCCACCACAACATCACATTCAGTACAGTACACAGAGGTGGCACCCAAATTACACTTGCTTCCTTTCCCTTTACATCCCAACTCTCCAACTATACAAGTGACTGGACGGAACCACAGATGGGTCTAAAGAGCTGTTCATACATTCTATGCTATGGTTATCAGAAGTGTACTCAAAAGCTTCACAGAGTCAAGAGGATGAAATCTGCACCGATGCCCAAATTTATTTAGCTTGGATCCAGGGCAGGATGAAGTAGGGTCCGATCAGCATCTTGACCCTCATCATCAGATGTTAACCCCAGGAGGGGAGGTGATCCTGATGAGACTCAGTTAACTGAGGCTCACGTGGACTGTACTGTGTTGTCAGGGCAGGAAGAGGAGGAGGGCAACTCCAAGGGCGATGAATTTGATAACACAGAAGATGATGATGATGATGAAGTGTTAGATTCTAGTTAGCGTGAACATAGAGGTACACAGCTGAGTAGGTCATCTGAGGAGGAAGATGAGGAGGTTATGTTATGCCGTACATCACAGACTCGTAGTGATGCAGCCATGATGAGAAATGCATCCTCAGCCACAACTGTGGCTGTGACTAGCAGCGTCCGCAGGTCTGCAGCTCGCAGGGGTGGCAACGGTTCCTTAGCATGGGCCTTTTATGACACTGTAAAGGATGAGCCAACTCACATAATCTTATTCCCTACACAATGGGGTAAGTAATAAGTCAGAATAAACTCAAAAAATACTAAGACCACAAAAAGACCCATACAATCTGATTAGCGCAAAAACAGGGAATCAAGAGTATATTAGACTTAAATGTACAATGAATGAAAGCATTAATAAGGTACATACATTAAGAAAGTACTTACACTTATAGTACAGTGACCGAATCCCCTGGCCTGCCGCCCTTACGCGCGTTTCGCCATAACTTCGTCAGGAGGAGTGATACTTTCATTCATACACTGCACGCACTTTACTTAGCATTTTGGCATTTGCATTTTGTTGCATCCTGACATCCACTGCCTCACTAGAGGCTATCTCTTTATACCAGGTTAATTGAGGGGCTGTCTGGGATTCCTTTGGGCAGTGTAGCTGGCATCAACTTGCTCACTTTGTTCTACTTTACAGTTCATATTTTCTACTCATAAATGTATTAATATTCACTTGTGTGCTCTTGCGATACTTGCATTTTGGATCCATGTGGCATTCTGCATAAGTAGTGATACTCTGTTTTTATGTATTTGTGCTAATAAAATTTGTACATTTAAGTCTAATATACTCTTTTGATTCCTTTCTTGGTCTAATCAGCTTGTTTAGGTCCTTTTTGTGGTCAGCTCACATAATCTGCCAGCATTGCAAAAAAAAATGAGTAGAGGTAAAAAGTGCAGTAACTTAACTACTACATGTATGAACCTTTACATGCGCAAGCAACATGTGTTATTCTGTTATTCTGCTATAAAATGTGGACCAGTGAACCTCAACAACTATCAGCCACCCCATCAATCACATATGCTGCTTCTTCCTCCTTCTCTGTTACCGTGCCAACTATTGAGACACAGGTCTTCGAAAGCAGAACCTCGGGTACTTTACCCGCTCCAGTCACTCTGACTGAGAGCTCACCGTCAGCTGTAACAGAAGCAGACATACCTGCTGTTTTTGACCGATCTCAGAGAACGAGCACACCACAACTTTCTCAATCCACTGTAACATCTCTGCCTGCACCTCTCTCACGGTCCAGCGCTTTCTCTGGTTCACCGTACTCCGCCATCTCTCGGCACTACAGCCAGCCCATGGTACCACAGTTGTGGTCATGTAAAAGATTGTTACCTCTTATGAGAAAGCTAAGTGATTGAAGTTCACCATCTCCAATCTGTTTGCCATGGAAATCCTGCCTTTCCACCTGGTAGATGCAGAAGGTTTCCAAAAGCTAATGGGCTTCACAGTCCCCCAGTACCAATTGCCCAGTTGCCATTACTTTTCTAGGAAAGCTGTGCCTGCGCTACACCAGCATGTTGCAGACATCACCCATTCCTATTACAAATCTATGTCTGCCAGGGTGCAGTACACCTCAGACACTTGGACGAGTAAGCATGGCCAAGGGCAATACATCTCATTGACTGGGCATTGGGTGACTCTGGTGGTTGTGGGGGCAGGCACTGCTCCACAAGTCTTGCAGGAAAAAACTCTACATGTAACACTTCCTCCACTACTTCTGCCTCCTCCTCTATCTCCACTACTGCCTCCATCTGCTCCCTCAACCTCTGCCTTAATGAGATACGCAGTCCAAAAGTGCAGAGTGAATCCCCACCACCTCCTTACTGTGCAGCCAGGGCTCACTGCAATCAGGCAGTCTTAAAATTGATATGCTTTGGAGATCGCAGTCATACAGCTGAAAAGTTGTGGACAGCTCTCCAGGCTGAGTTTGATCAATGGCTGTTTCCACTGAACCTGTATCCAGGGAAGGCCATGTCCTATAACTGTGCAATCTTGGTGGCGGTGATGATCCTCCCCTCTCTGTTGTTCGTGGATGGTGAGAGGGATGGAGGAAACAAGCATCAGTGTTACCCAGCCCCTCCTAGTTGGGTGTCCATTTGCTGGACTGGGCATAGTGGAAGACCTGTCTGTCCCTATTATACTATTTCTACAGTGGTGAAATTGATGCCACTTTGTTAGTGTCTGCCAATAATTTTTGCAAATGTGTAGACTCCTTCATGCGTGTTGTCTATAGCAGTAGGCCTCCGAGACCATCAGGCCTCCACTTCATTGGAGTCAAATACCAGTTTTAATATCCTTAGATTTTTTTTACAATAATATTCTTTATTTTTTATGTGATATTTGTGCCACCTGAGTGTGGCTGAGCATGAAAGCAGGATGGACTGTTATTCATTAATGATCTGGTAGAAGGTTTACACAGTAAAATATCGATATTTGCAGATGATACAAAACTATGTAAAGCAGTTAATACAAGAGAAGATAGTATTCTGCTACAGATGGATCTGGATAAGTTGGAAACTTGGGCTGAAAGGTGGCAGATGAGGTTTAACAATGATAAATGTAAGGTTATACACATGGGAAGAGGGAATCAATATCACCATTACACACTGAACGGGAAACCACTGGGTAAATCTGACAGGGAGAAGGACTTGGGGATCCTAGTTAATGATAAACTTACCTGGAGCAGCCAGTGCCAGGCAGCAGCTGCCAAGGCAAACAGGATCATGGGGTGCATTAAAAGAGGTCTGGATACACATGATGAGAGCATTATACTGCCTCTGTACAAATCCCTAGTTAGACCGCACATGGAGTACTGTGTCCAGTTTTGGGCACCGGTGCTCAGGAAGGATATAATGGAACTAGAGAGAGTACAAAGGAGGGCAACAAAATTAATAAAGGGGATGGGAGAACTACAATACCCAGATAGATTAGCGAAATTAGGATTATTTAGTCTAGAAAAAAGACGACTGAGGGGCGATCTAATAACCATGTATAAGTATATAAGGGGACAATACAAATATCTCGCTGAGGATCTGTTTATACCAAGGAAGGTGACGGGCACAAGGGGGCATTCTTTGCGTCTGGAGGAGAGAAGGTTTTTCCACCAACATAGAAGAGGATTCTTTACTGTTAGGGCAGTGAGAATCTGGAATTGCTTGCCTGAGGAGGTGGTGATGGCGAACTCAGTCGAGGGGTTCAAGAGAGGCCTGGATGTCTTCCTGGAGCAGAACAATATTGTATCATACAATTATTAGGTTCTGTAGAAGGACGTAGATCTGGGTATTTATTATGATGGAATATAGGCTGAACTGGATGGACAAATGTCTTTTTTCGGCCTTACTAACTATGTTACTATGTTACTATGTTACTATGTGGTATCAGGGTTCCCAGGGCTCCCAGCACAGGAGGCCTACACCGATCCCTCACCCACCTCGTCTTACTGTGACGTTCAATTGAAAGCTGTAAATGCTGGCCCAGACCACGATACCTCATGCATGGCTGATTGCTGCAGTGCCATTTTACAATTTGTGCTGTGGGTGAATTGAGGCCACTTGTAGTCCTTTGTGGACTAATGCAGGAAGCCATTATACAGCTGGAGGACTAGTACAGGGGCCATTATACAACTTGAGGGACTAATACAGGGCCATTATGCAGCTTGTAGGACTAATGTGGGATCCATTATACAGCTGGAGGACTAGTGCAGGGGCCATTATTAGGCTGATAGTAGCCTGCTGGTATAGGATGGACATTGCTCCCCACTGCGGTCTAGGGCATACCACTCCAGTGTGATTCATCCCCTTTTGTTTCTACTCAGATAAGTCTCTTTCCATCCAGATTGTTACACTATATTGTTATAAGAGTATGTCTCCTGATGAACCGATCTTGGGGAAACGCGTCGAGATGAACATACTTAGAGTATTGGAGTATTTATAATAAGAGTCTTTTATGTGTATTTTGAATCGTTACGAGTGTGTTTTTCTGTGCACTGTTGCTATGTACCTGCATTAGTCTGTATAGGGTGTTTCTCTGGGCATTGTTCACTGCACCTGCATTAGTCTGACAGGGTGTATTAGGGTCAGACGACAGGAGTGGGGGTGCCATTTGCGCAGGATTGTAGGGTTCCAACCCCCGCAGATAGGATGTATTTAGGCACAGTGAGAGTTTTTATAATAATTGATATGGAGTATGTGCAATAGTTAGTGAATATGCGATAACTGTGACATCAGTAAACGCATTTTTTTGCACGGGCCATTGGGGACATGTGCAATAATTGAGTAAATGTACAATATCTTTACAAATTAAGGAAGCACGCTTTTTGCACAGGCCTTAGTACAATATAAGAGCACATTACCTTTAGTGACGATTCTACACATGTGGCTATCTGAATTGCATGGTCTGCTGCTTGATCTGTTTTTCTGCACGATAGGGCCTATTAGGGTCAGTTAGGGAGAGCCTACATTGAGCGGGGGAACCATTGCGCAGAATTTAGGGTGCCAACCTCTGCGGCAAGGTAGGGCACAGATAGTTGGTGTGTCAGGGCCTTTGTGCACGGTGTATCTTTGCAGCCATACGTTATTTTAGGTCGTGTGTATGTTGTGTTGTGTATTTTTTAGTCAAAATATTAGTAAATGTTAAGTTTTATCGTGCTCATTTATTCTATCACTTTAAATAGTGCTTTTTGTCAGTGAATTATTGGACTAATTTGGGGGCCATTATAAAATTTGAGAGCTAATGTGCGGTAGCCATTATACAGTGCGTTAATATTTTCTAGGAGGCAATTTTACCATCTAAAGGGAACAAAGGAGGCATTATTACTCTGTAAGGGGCACAATGGTGGCATTGTTATGTGGGGCAGTAAGAGGAGAGCTGTAATTGTGCCAAACAGCAGGTGCAGTAATAGCGACTCATACAATAGTGGCTCAATACTGGGGTATCAGCAGGACGAGGAGTTTGTGCAGGTTGAGAATAGATGGAGACAGTGTTGAAAATGTGAGAAGTCAGTTGTGTCTTTGTTGTTATCTCTACATACGAGTCCTGACTGGAGGAGTTGTCATGTCGGTCTGGGCCAGATGGAAAAGATGGGAAAAGTGAACAATTCCATGAGAAAGACCATCAGTTGTAAGTCACCATCTGTAACTGTGCTGTGATTTCTTATATGTTCTGCAGAACTGATATCTACTACTATATGGTCACTATGTGGAGGTAATATATATCTTGGCCTTTGCACTTTACAGAGATTTTTGGTGGCTCAGGGGTTAGCACTGTTGAATTGCAGCTCTGAGGTCCTGGGTTCAAATTCCACCGAGGACAACATCTGCAAGGAGTTTGTATCTCCTCCCTATGTTTGCGTGGTTTTCTCTGGTTTCCTCACACACTCCAAATACTTATTGATAAAGAGAATAGATTGTTTGTGAACCCTAATGGGGACAGTGATGATAATGCCTGTAAAGGGCTGCGGAATTTATGGCGCTATATCAGTAAGTAAAATAAATACATAAATATTAGCCCAGTGGGTATCTGACTTTTTGCCTGCCTGACCAACCGCTACATAAAGATGCCACAGCAGCACTATGGAAAGCGTAGCATCCTCTTCATTATTTACGAGACCAAGCCCTGTATGTAAAAAAATGGCTTTGACCGCTCCTGCAGCTAAGAGCAATAAATAAGACTGAGCTGTAATACTGGTCAAGTGACAAATTAGCCTGTGTACCTTCACTTGCCAGCACTGAATTTTAGTCCCAGTCCGGCCCTGGAAGAACCAGACCACGTTCTGGTGATAACATGATATTCTTTGCTTCCAAAATGATCATAATAATAGCAATTCTGTGTGCATTGAATTGTTGTTGTCCAGTCTAAACGGGCCAGTACATAACTATTGATTAGTGTGCATGTAGGTGGCAGTCATTTAAAAGCAGTGGTCAACATGTGTAAACCCAGCATAAGCCTATTTATAACTCATCTTATTGTTTCATATAATGTTAGTGTTTGTATAAAAACAAAGACTTAACAAAATTGTTGTAAAATAAATATGATTATTTATCTTTCTTTTTAATCATATTGAATTGCTGTATTAGTCTCATCCATATTTATATTAATGATGCCTGTATTAACAATAAAAAGGATGATCCCTAGGAAATGTTAAGCACTCTATGTAAATAATTTTCTCTATATGGTATTTTTCACTTTTAAAGATTACTTGTTTTTAGAGATGATCGAATTTTTTTAAGTATTAATTTGCCAGCTTCAGAGAATTTTTCCCAAATTTGCCATGAACTGCAGGAACTCCAAGAACTCTGAAAATATGTGTAGAACTCTGATGACTCCTAGTACTGTATCCAACCCCTTTCAATGTTCTTAGGAATTTACCGCCTTAGTAATTGCAAGGTCACCTTACCATATAAACACATGGTAATCTGGTAGTAACCAACAGCTCATTTAACCCCTTATCCCCCTGGGCCATTTTCCATTTTAGCTTTTTCATTTTTTGCTCTCCTTCTTCCCAAAGCCATGACTTTTTTATTTTTTGGTCAAAATGGCCATATCAGAGCTTGTATTTTGCAGGATGCGTTGTACTATTGAACTACACCATTGGTTTTAACATATCATGCACTGGAAAACGGGAAAAAATCCAAGTGCGGTGAAATTGCAAAAAAAAAGTGCAATCCCACAGTTGTTTTTTTCTATCATGTTCACTAAATGCTAAAACTGACCTGCCATTGTGATTTTCCAGGTCACCAAATATTTATAAGTTATTTTTTTATTTAAGTGGTGAAAAACATTTCTAAAATTTGTTAAATCATGACCCATAGCGTCATGATCTCAGGTTGGTTGAGAGCGTATTTTTTTGCATGCCAAGCTGACGTTTATAGTGATTCAATTTTGTTGCAGATACAATCTAATGGTCACATCTTTATGCAATGTTGCGGCGACCAAAAAAACATAATTTTGGAGTTTTGACTTTTTTCTCCTTACACCGTTTAACAAGTGGGTTAATTCTTTTTTACATTGATAGATTGGGCGATTCTGAACGCGGCGATATCAAATATGTGTATGTTTTATTTTTTTTATTTTTTTTATTTTGAATGGGGCAAAAGGGGGGTGATTTGAACTTTCATATTTTTGTATTTTTAAATATTTTTTAAAACTTCTATTTTACTTTTGGCATGCTTCAATAGTTTCCATGGGAGACTAGAAGCTGCCATAATCCTATCGGGTCTGCTACATACAGGCGATGAATAGATCGCTTGTATGTAGCAGAAATGCTCACTTGCTATGAGCGCCGACCACCAGGCAGCGCTCAACTATAGAGGTCGGCTGGAAACCTCTGGTTGTCATGCCAACCCATTAGTCACCCGCATGGTCACCGATGGGCGGGATTTCCGGCGTGCTTGCCGGAAGCACGAGTTAAATGCCGCTGTCAGAAATTGAGAGCGGAATTTAACTAGTTAACAACCGCGGGTGGATTGTGATTCCACCAGCGACTGTTGAGGGCACATGTCAGCTGTATATATCAGCTGTCATGTGCCCGGAAAGGTGCGGGCTAACAGTGGCAGTCTGACATCGGCATACTATTACGCCCAATGTCGGAAAGTGGTTAACCCCTTAATCCCATATGACATACTAGCCCGTCAAGGTGACCTGGGACTTAATTCCCAGTGACGGGATAGTACGTCATATGCGATCAGCCGCACTCACGGAGGGAGCACAGCCGATCACTGCCGGGTGTCAGCTGACTATCGCAGCTGACATCTGGCACTATGTGACAGGGGCGGTCACGGACTGCTCCTGGCACATTAACCCCTGGCACACTGCGATCAAACAAGATCGCAGTGTTCCGGCGGCATAGGGAAGCATCGCACAGGGAGGGGGCTCCCTGCGTGCTTCCCTGAGACCCTCGGAGCAACGCGATGTGATCACGTTGCTTTTAGGGTCTTCCACCTCCTCCTCCCTGTAGGCCCCAGATCCAATATGGCCGCAGGGCTGCTTCTGGGTCCTGCAGGGAGGTGGCTTGCAAGTGCCCACTCACATGTGTAAAAAAAAAAATCCTAAATAAAAAAAATATATATTGTTCCCATAAATAAATCTCTTTATCCAAAAAAAAACCAATAAAAGTACACATATTTAGTATCGCCGCATCCTTAACGACCCGACCTATAACACTGTCCCACTAATTAACCCCTTCAGTGATCATCGTAAAAAAAAGAGGTAAAAACGCTTTATTATCATACCGCCAAACACAAAGTGCAATAACATGCGATCAAAAAGAGCGATATAAATAACCATGGTACCGCTGAAAAAGTCATCTTGTCCCGCAAATAAAGAGCCACTACACAGCATCATTAGCAAAGACTAAAAAAAGTTATAGTCCTCAGAATAAAGCGATGCAAAAATAATTATTTTTTCTATGAAATAGTTTGTATCATCTAAAAGCACCAAAACATAAAAAAATATATAAATGAGGTATTTCTGTAATTGTACTATCCCGAAGAATAAAACTGCTTTATCAATTTTACCAAACATGGAACAGTATAAACGCCCCCCCCAACAAGAAATTCATGAATAGCTGGTTTTTGGTCATTCTGCCTCACAAAAATCGGAATTAAAAGCGATCAAAAAATGTCACATGCCCTAAAATGGTACCAATAAAAATGTCAACTCGTCCTGCAAAAACACAAGACCTCATATGACTCTGTGGACCAAAATATGGAAAAATTATAACTCTCAAAATGTGGAGACGCAAAAACTATTTTTTGCAATAAAAAGCGTCTTTTAGTGTGTGACAGCTGCCAAACACAAAAATCCGCTGAAAAACCCGCTAAAAAAGTAAATCAAACCCCCCTTCATGACCCCCTTAGTTAGGGAAAAATAGTAAAGTAGAAAAATGTATTTATTTCCATTTTCCCATTAGGGTTAGGGTTGGGGCTAGGGTTAGGGTTTGGGCTAGGGTTAGGGTTGGAACTAGGGTTAGGGTCGGGGCTAGGGTTAGGGTCGGGGCTAGGGTTAGGGCTAGGTTTAGAGTTGGGGCTAGGGTTAGGGCTAGGGATAGGGCTACAGTTAGGGTTGTGGCTAAAGTTAGGGTTAGGTTGGGGCTAAAGTTAGGGTTTGGATTACATTTATGGATGGGATTAGGGTTATGGATGTGTCAGGGTTAGGAGTGTGGTTAGGGTTATGGTTGGGATTAGGGTTATGGGTGTGTTGGAGTTAGGGGTGTGGTTAGGGTTGGGATTAGGGTTAGGGGTTTGTTGGGGTTAGGGGTGTGTTGGTGTTAGGTGGTGAGGTTAGGGGCGTGATTGGGGTTAGGGGCATGTTCAGGTTAGGGGTGTGGTTAGGGTTATGGGTAGAGTTGGGATTAGAGTTAGGGGTGTGTTTGGGTTAGGGTTTCAGTTAGAATTGGGGGCTTCCACTGTTTTGGCACATCAGGTGCTCTCTAACGCGACATGGTGTCCGATCTCAATTCCAGCCAATTCTGCGTTGAAAAAGTAACACAGTGCTCATTCCCTTCCAAGCTATCCCGTGCACCCAAACAGGGGTTTACCCTAACATATGAGGTATCAGCGCACTCAAATTGGACAACAACTTTTGGGAAAAATATAATTTTTTTATTTTCACGGCTCTGCGTTATAAACTGTAGTGAAACACTTGGGGGATTAAAGCTCTCACAACACATCTAGATAAGTTCCTTGTGGGGTCTAGTGTCCAATATGGGGTCACTTGTGGGGGTTTCTACTGTTTAAGTATATTAGGGGCTCTGCAAATGCAATGTGACGCCTGCAGACCATTCCAAATGGTGCTCCTTCCCTTCTGAGCTCTGCCATGCGCCCAAACGGTGGTTGCCTCCCACATATGGGGTACTCAGGACAAATTGGACAACAAATTTTGGGGTCCAGTTTCTCTTGTTACCCTTGGGGGGCTAAAAAAAAATTTTGTGGAAAAAAATGATTTTTTATTTTCACAGCTCTGTGTTATAAACTGTAGTGAAACACTTGGGGGTTCAAAGCTCTCACAACACATCTAGATAAGTTCCTTATGGGGTCTACTTTTCAAAATGGTGTCACTTGTGGGGGGTTTCAATGTTTAGGCACATCAGGGGCTCTCCAAATGCAACATGGCATCCCATCTCAATTCCAGTCAATTTTGCATTGAAATGTCAAACGGCGCTCCTTCCCTACCGAGCTCTGCCATGCACCCAAACAGAGGTTTACCCCCACATATGGGGTATCCACATACTCAGAACAAATTGCACAACAACTTTTGGGGTCCAATTTCTTTTCTTATTCTTGGGAAAATAAAAAATTGGGGGCGAAAAATCATTTTTGTGAAAAAATATGATTTTTTATTTTTACAGCTCGACCTTATAAACTTCTGTGAAGCACTTGGTGGGTCAAAGTGCTCACCACACATCTAGATAAGTTCTTTAGGGGGTCTACTTTCTAAAATGGTGTCAATTGTAGGGAGTTTCAATGTTTAGGCACATCAGGGGCTCTCCAAACGCAACATGGCATCCCATCTCAATTCCAGTCAATTTTGCATTGAAAAGTCAAACAGCGCTCCTTCCCCTCCGAACTCTACCATGTGCCCAAACAGTGGTTTACCCCCACATATGGGGTATCGTCATACTCAGGACAAATTGTACAACACCTTTTGTGGTCCATTCTCTCCTGTTACCCTTGGTAAAATTAAACAAATTAGAGCTGAAGTAAATTTTTTGTGAAAAAAAGTTAAATGTTCGTTTTTTTATAAACATTCCAAAAATTCCTGTGAAACACCTGAAGGGTTAATAAACTTCTTGAATGTGATTTTGAGTACCTTGAGATGTGTAGTTTTTAGAATGGTGTCACACTTGGTTATTTTCTATCATATAGACCCCTCAAAGTGACTTCAAATGTGATGTGGTCCCTAAAAAAAAACGGTGTTGTAAAAATGAGAAATTGCTGGTAAATTTTTAACCCTTATAACTCCCTAACAAAAAAAATGTGGTTCCAAAATTGTGCTGATGTAAGTAGACATGTGGGAAATGTTACTTATTATGTATTTTGTGTGACATATCTCTGTGATTTAAGGGCATAAAAATTTAAAGTTGGAAAATTGCAAAATTTTCAAAATGTTCACCAAATTTCCGTTTTTTCCACAAATAAACGCAGGTAATATCAAAGAAATTTTACCACTTTTATGAAGTACAATAAACCATGAGAAAACTTTGTCAGAATCATTAGGATCCATTGAAGCGTTCCAGAGTTATAACCTCATAAAGGGACAGTGGTCAGAATTGTAAAATTGGCCCGGTCATTAACGTGCAAACCACCCTTGGGGCTTAAGGGGTTAATAACCTAGTGCACTGACAGAATTTTAATATTTTTTTAAATAAAAAAAATGTCCAAAAATTGGCCCTCTTATTCATTTGTGATCTGTCAGACCATTCTGTGCAGAACACTGACTCATATATAGGTGTTTCTGTCAGAGGTAATATCATGCTGCTGTGACTGAGACACATGTGTCATATATTTTATAATGCTCTCTGCTTCTTCCCCACTGACACCCTTGCTGGAGGCAAAGTAGGCTAATTGTGTCCTGTATTTGGTAGAACCACTGCCAAGATAGTTGGTGCCAACGGAGGTGGGGCTTCTGCTGTTAGAGACTCCCACATTCTTAGCCATGGTATGTGTTTCTTTTTCTTTTAGGCTATGTACACACAGTGCATTTTTTATGCATTTTTGCAGCTCGTAAATGGGCCAAAAACGCTATGTAATCTTTATGAAAGCTAATTCAATGACAATCCTAAAGTGTTGTGCACATGATCAGTAAATTTCCTTTGCGTATTTGCCATGCGTTTTTTATGCAGCATATCAATTCTTTGTGCGGAATTTTAGCATTTTCCATACATTGACTTCAATTGATTCAGTCAAATCCACTGCAAAATGCATGTATAAAAATGTTTGCAGATTTGCTGAGATTTTGTTTGCATTTGTACCAACTCTTTATGGTGTCTCCCACTCTATCATCTGTGTGACAGCGTGGGAAACACTGGTGCGGTGGTACTTATCGGCGGTAACACTACCACCAGTAAGACAGTCCATTAGAGCGCTGCGGGGTCATGCTGGCAGATGTCAGCATGACCTCACAGTTGTGTCTGTGACCCGCAGCGGTAACCCATGGTAAAAAGCTTACCGCAGGTCAGCAGGCATGGACTGATGAGACTACTCCTGCCATCAGGCTATGTCTTCTGTCACTGATAACAGTGAAGGCAGGAGCCGCTGATGGGAGAAGTAAGTCTCTCGTCAGCCAGCGCCTGTGCTCACACTTAAAAAAGCAAAAAATCTTGTAAAATAATTACATACATATTCAAATAAAAATAAAAAACACATTATACTCACCTAACACCAAATCCCCGAAGCCCTTGTCTCCTAGAAAACAAGTGAAATAAAAAAACAACAACCTTTACTGCCAATCCCTGATGCCCATGTCTCTTAAAAAAAATAAAAAATTATAAACCACCTTATGCTCCCCTGTCCACCGTAGTGCACGTAATCCTGTGTGTCCCACAGCAATCTTACGTGTACAACAGTCACATAAGGAGATGTGACTGGTCTACCTGGCCATTGGCGATACACTGACAGGAGGTAATCACTCCCACAGTGTACCACTGAGCTGCCATGAAGGAGGTCACAGGAATTCATCAGCTGATGAACTCTAGCACGCTCACTTATGGCACCGCTGCTGCGTGAGAACTTTCTCACATAGCAGTGGTACCGCAAGGGTCCGGTGAACTATCTCACAGCAACTCAGTGCTATACACTGCAGGAGCGAATACCTCCTGTCAATGTATTGCCGGCTGTCTTTGAGAGCAGTCACTGATGTGACTGCTCTCAAAGTCATCAGGATCATCGTGGGACATTATGGATTATCTTATCTGTGGACAGGTGAGGAATATTGTGCTTTATTATTTTATTTGTGTTGCTGAAGATGTTGGCTTCAGTAGATTAGGCATTTGATGAGTATTGTTTAATTTAGATGCAATAAAGGAGTCTGTGTCATTATTTCACATGAAGGACTTTATTCTGGGTGTGTGTTTTTATAATATCACTTTGGGGTTAGTAATGGGGGCATCTTATAGATGCCTCTCCATTACTAACCTGTGGGCTGTGGGCTTGATGTCACCTGACAATGCAAAAGTGACATCAACCCTCCCCCCAGCCATTACTCCACTTGCCACCACTACAGAGCAAGTGAGAAGAGCAAGGCTAAGCGCATCTTATAGATACGTCTTTTCTGGGGTGGCTGAGGGCTGATGTTTTTAATCTGGAAGGGGGCCAATATCTATGGTCTCTTCAATGGCTATTAATATCAGCTCACAGTTGTCGACCTAGCCTTTGCTGGTTAGATTTTATATGGTGACCATATGTCAATTTTTTTTCTGGGGTCCCACTGTAAACTAGCCAGTAAAGGCTAAGCCGACAGCTGTGAGATGATATTATTAGCCTGGGAACCTTTATAGCTATTATCTCCTTCCCAGAATAGTTACATCAGCCCTCAGCCATCGGTTTTCCCTCTGCTGGTTATGAAAATTACGTGAGAGCCCACACAATTTTTTTTATCATTTTATTTTTTAAATTAAGAGTTGCTGTTTGGTTATAGCCTATGTA
The DNA here is from genome assembly GCF_032444005.1 of Ranitomeya imitator. Classification (NCBI taxonomy): domain Eukaryota; kingdom Metazoa; phylum Chordata; class Amphibia; order Anura; family Dendrobatidae; genus Ranitomeya; species Ranitomeya imitator. The sequence goes on from NC_091283.1 coordinate 590,427,600, forward strand.
GGTTTATTCTGTTAACACTCCTACATAGCCTGGTGACAATGCATGTTTGTGTGTGTTTGTTTGTATGTGTGTTTGTGTACTTACCGACTTAATAATGAGGGTGTCTGGCTGACACCTTTTCATTACTAAGCCTAGGATTTAAGGTACCGTTACACTAAGCGACGCTGCAGCGATATAGACAATGAGCCAATCGCTGCAACGTCGCTGTTTAGGTCGCTGTAGGGATGTCAAACACGGCAACACCAGAACGATGCAGGAGCAATCCAGTGATGTACTTATCGTTCTCGCCGGTTGTTAGCTCCATGTTAAAACATTGCAGGCATCATTGATTTTGCTGTCAAACATGATGAATCACGTCGACCTGACGACCAAATAAAGTTCCGAACTTCTATCTACGACCAGCGATATCACAGCGGGATCCTGATCACTGCTGCGTGTCAAACACAACGAGATCGCTATCTAGGAAGCTGCAACATCACGGATCGTTGTCGCTCTCGTTGTAAAGTTGCTCAGTGTGAAGGTACCTTTAGTGTCTGTGACAGATGCTGACACTAAGCCCTAATCCCATTACCCTGATTCTACTGCATCAGAATGAAAAAGGTGGTGCTGAACCAAGAAATTATATCACAAAACTTTTTTTAAATATCATTATTTAGCTTAAAAAAGACTCCATTGCTGTACAAAAATGCATGCAAAAACACAAACAAAAACATGGCAAAAACGCACCAAAAGTCACTGCAAAAGCATGTTTTGGCTGCAGCCTTTTTGCTGCCAAGAAATGCAGGAATCTTGCAGAAATTTCTACAAGCAAATATTCAATGTACGCACATAGCCTTACACTACCTTGTCCATCAACATTGATACTTCATTTACATTTTGTACAACACTATAATTACGTTTTGACATTCTTTTCAACCTAAATTGTTCAGTCCTTGCCAAGAAGGATGTAATAAAAGATGCCCAAGAGCAAAATGTGGCAGCAAGCCACAGAATAAATGCAGCATGAACAGTTGTAAAAAAAAGTCTATATTTTAACAAAGTTATGGCAAAATAATAAATTAAGAAATCCAAGTCACGGACAGCACCTTAACCTGCAATAGGGCACTTTGTTAAGTGTAGCATGTATGGATATAAAATTTGACTAGTACAACAGTTGTGCAAAAAAAAAGTTTGCAACACACATAGTTTGTGAGGTAAACCGCTTCAGTTAAATGTCTGGGGTTTGCAGAACTTTCTTTTGCATTTTTCAAAAATAATTATTCCACAATAATTATTCCATTATTAATAATGTGTATCGAGAGGTCTGGATACACATGATGAGAACATTATACTGCCTCTGTACAAATCCCTGGTTAGATCGCACATGGAGTACTGTGTACAGTTTTGGGCACCGATGCTCAGGAAGGATATAATGGAACTAGAGCGAGTACAAAGGAGGGCAACAAAATTAATAAAGAGGCTGGGGGGACTACAATACCCAGAGAGACTAGCAAAATTAGAATTATTTAGTCTAGAAAAAAAGACTGAGGGCGATCTAATAACCATGTATAAGTATATAATGGGACAATACAAATATCTCTCTGAGGATCTGTTTACACCAAGGATTGTGAAGGTCACAAGGGGGCATTCTCTGCATCTGTAGGAGAGAAGGATTTTCCACCAACATAGAAGAGGATTCTTTACTGTTAGGGCAGGGAGAATCTGGAATTCCTTGCCTGAGGAGGTGGTGATGGCAAACTCAGTCTAGGGGTTCAAGAGAGGCCTGGATGTCTTCCTGGAAAGTAACAATATTGTGTCTTACAGTTATTAGGTTCTTTAGAAGGACGTAGATCTGGGGATTTATTCTGATGGAATATAGGCTGAACTGGATGGACAAATGTCTTTTTTCGGCCTTGGAAACTATGTAACTATGTTACCTTTCACAGAAATGATTGTACAAGAAATCCAAAAACTTAGTAAAAGTCTTATGACATGCAAATGCACAGTCTGATTGTGGTACTAGTTAACAGATAAGCCCTGAGGCTGGGTAGTGGAGAGGTCTGAGGTCAGATAAAAAGAGTGCCCATCATAAACAAAAGGGGTGAGGCAAAGGCCTAGTCAGGTCACGGTCCGAGGACATAATTCCAGAAAGGTTGCGGATCAACACAAATGGCTAGGCAAATGGATGGTCAGAGGCAAGGTTTAAGGTCAAGCAGCAATAGATCAGAGATAGGACACTGAAGTATAAGGCAAACATGCGCCACAGAGCTAAGGCTACAACTGTCATTAATTAGAGGCTGACAGCCAGCTAAATAGCCCAGAAATCACTTAGAACAAGGACACTCATAGGAGACCCAGCACAGCTTGGCACTGATTGGTGTCTGGACTGTCCCCGAACACTGGCAACTCAGCATGCCCTAAAAACTATTGTGCTGCCTTGCAATTGCCCTTTAGTGCATTAATAATGAAGAAAAATGTTTCAATGGTATTTCAAATGTAGCATGATAGATGACAGCTTCACGATACCACTGATCAATCACATTGCGCTTGGCACAGCTGCTGGAAACTCTGCTATCCCTCTCTGAAGTATCTGTCTGATGTTTTAGCACTTTCTCATCCTGTCCTAGGCTGTGAGCTCTAATGTTCACTAACTGTCTTAAATCCATTCTAAAATGGCTGCTGCATTATCTGTTTACTATACCGTATGATGGTATGCATTATGAGGAGGTCCACACTTTCACACCTGAGGTCATGTCTGCCTTCTGATATTAATGTATGTAATCTTCTGCAATGTGTAAGATGGTGACGGGCATTTTTTTGCGATTAAATGCCAATTGCAATGCAAGTTGTTTGAATGCAAATTTCATAATGTTTACTCAAATTTGATCTGCATTGAATTATTTTGATTATCTCTAATGTTCACCCTTGAAGATCATTTTACAGTTTACAGATAAAATACATTCAGACACAAAGTTGAGAAATATTATAAACAAATTGCATTACTTATCTTTGAGAGAATTACAAGCCTGTATTATAGTCTGGATGTGTGTTCACAATTTCCTTAATATTCACTGCTGTCTCATTTTACTTGTCCACTGCATCTAATAGCGATCATTAAAACCTAATACAGTCTCAGGACCAGTATAAGACATGTTATGGAATAAGCAATCGGAGAATATATTTATGTAGCATTAAAATATAAGCAGTACACTTAAGTTTTTTTGTGAACATAATATTTAAAGTTGCAAATCTTGACATGGTAGAATCCATTTAGACACTTTATTGAAAAAAAAAGAATTAGAAAACCAATACTAAATTCCACTGTGTAATTGCAGAACTGTTTCAGCACCAAGGACAGCACTCATCAAATGTCGATGAGTGCTGTCCCGGGATTGAAATGTGAAATTATGAAGAATGATGAAAGGACAGTGCACTATTTCATTTTGTGTGGTGGCACTTCTCTAAATCAATTCATGACAAATTCATGTCTTCCAGGAAGAACATTGTACATCACATACAGTTTTGGGTGTTTCTTGAAATGGACGGAAGAGTTTGTAAAATAAGTGTTGAAGGACTTCTTGGTGAATCTCAATTGCTCACAACCAGAACTTCAGTGAAAGTGTAAATTCAGATTCAATTGATGGAAAATCTCTTTAAACAATTTTATGTAAATATCATGTAACCCTTAGAAAATTGGAAATACAAAATGGATTAACTAGTGTATTATTATTTACCTTGTACTAGTCTTAAAGGGGTTGTCCACTGTTGAAGACTTTTTTTTTTTAAATCAAATGCTTTTCTGGGGGGAGTGAAAAAAAAATCATTTTTTAAATAAGGTTTCATTAAAAATGTTGCACCATTTGGCTTTTACAGGCTTTCTTGTTCCCTGCACATTCAACTTTGATGTGGTCTGTGCTCAGTGATGGTTTGTCAGTAATGTCATTATGCAGTCAGCAATAGACAGTATAACGCAGGGCCTATAGAAGGCAACTGGTGCAAAAATTGTTAATGAAATCCAATAGCAAAAATATTTTCTAGCCCAAAGTACAATATCACCAAAATTTGGCATCCCCTTCAATAAATCTCTTGAATGTACCTTACTTATTTTTAACAGTTTGCAATTGGTACCCTCCATTACGGAGCTTATTAAATCTTTTTTACACTAAGTGAGTAATTATAGGGACCACTATGTACCACTATTGATGACATGATCCAGTAAATGATGCTGAGTTCCATCACGTTTATGGGAAGGCTTTTTTTATTCTAGAAATTAAAGGGAGTACGAAATCTGTACCATCCCAATTAACAAAAAATGCATAGACATTCTATGTACTGCATCTATAAAATAAAATAAAAATCGGAAATGAAGGTTTTTACTGAATGACTTTAAATAGGGTTCTTGATCATGGAAAAATCGAAAGAAATATACAGAAAGTTTATATTGGAAAATTGTCTTTTTTTTCATCAGATTTATTTTAGCTCCATAAAACTTCAAAAACTTGAGACGGTTCTGTACTTACAGACAGTGCACAACTGTCCTGCCTTCCCTGCCATCATACTGTTCTTGCCACTTTTCCAATCTTTGTACAACTTTCAATATAGAGCGTTTGGATGGAGGGGTATCCCGGTATGCTGGCCACCCAATATACTGGAGATGCTGTACGATGCGATACCCATCTTGAGGCTGCAATATAAGCAAATAACGTCAGTTTTTTTGTTACTTACTGTAGTAGTCTAATCGTATCTAATGGTCTTACCCGTGCCATATTACATATCCGGAATATCCGACTAATGGTGTCCTCATCAATATCTGCTGATACAAACTCCACCTGCACTGGACCATAGCAACAGGAGGTCTTCTCTGGCCAGTACTGGAGACACAGCTAGTAGAGGGAACTGACACTTAGACATTGTTCATATGAATGCATAGCAAAGCATGAGCATGCAGCGCTATATAGAAACACGCTGGGTGAAACAAAAACACTGATAGAATAACAAAAGAATTGAAAAATAATACCATTTAGGGCTATAATCAGCAATCATAGAATCAGACCAACATGCAGAGTAGCATAATCACACAGAGAGAGAGAAATAACAGTGAGATGAAATGACATGCATAGATGTGGGATGGGCAGCTGTTCATTGAGAAGGGAAATATGTCCCCCGCAGGTACAGAAGTAGAAAAGCTAGACTTAAAAAAAAGAAAAGAAAACAAGTCTTAACTAAAACAGAATATGTACGTGAAACAAAAACCTGTCAATCTTCAATTGTCATTGAAATTTTCATTCAGCTTTGTGTTCCTTGTCTTGATGAAGTCTCAGCAGAAAATCAGAGTATTATTGGATTATAAAGGTTTTAACTTTTACCTCTATGTGCCTTACAGAAAAGCATTAGATATGGGGCACGCTCTGTGGCAGCAGTTTTAATTTGTGCCAGTCATTATTTGTCCCACCTAGAATGGCATATGGACATCATAAAGTGTGGTTCTTACTGGTGTAACCTTTCTAAAAACTAGGACAGAGCACTTCTGTAAAGAGCACATCCCACTCTGATAGACTCAGCACCGCCATGTATTACATGAGCATCCGTTTCTTTGGATGCAGCATAATATTACAAGTGAGCTTTCCCCAATCATAACAACCTATCCTGCAGTCAACTTTTAGGCTATGCATTCATTGGTAGGCATCTTACTGCTGGCACCCCAATGATCCTCAGAATGAAGGAGCTCCATGAAAGTTTATCTCCTACACAATGAAGCTTCGAACCACTCACTGGGCAAAAAACTGCATCACAGCTCCATTCACGTATATATATATATATATATATATATATGGATGTGGCATACAGTTCACTTTACAGAGAACTGTGGGCAGTATCACCTATTGTCTTCAGGATTGACGAGGTTCCGACAGGGCGTACCTCCACTAACCATATGGCATATGCTAGTACTACAACATGACTCAATGGAAATATCCTTTTAAGCTAGATTTGCACAGGAATATCTAAAGCAACTGAGGATTGCGCCAAAAATTGGGTTGTGTGGCCTCTATAAAATATTGTTGTTTGATGTCATTGAATAGATGCAATCATAGCCTTCATTAAGTGACTGAAAGTCCATCCTGATCCAGTGCTACAGCTGCAATGCATTTATTAAAGAGCCTTCAGCCTGGAGTTCAATTTTGTTACAAATGGACAAACAGAGGGGACCTTTTTACAAGTAACTCTGCAAATATTGGTGTTCACACCTCCCTTTAAATTGCCACTATCAAATATCTGTTGAATTGGGTAACTGCGACTTCATATTTTTTGTATTAACCAAGAAATGTACCATATTTATGGGTCTAACCTTCTGGTATAGAACAGTATTTCTGCTTTGGAATAATTCAAATATAGAAATGCTGTCAGGTCAAATTACAATGGCTTGGATTAGTACTAGATGTTGGAGAAAGTGAGCGAGATTGTGAGGTTGACTGGTGTTTAGCCATTAAATAACTTTAGCTGTACGGATTAAGTACAGGAAGAAATCTATGAGTAGATGACAGTAAACATTTAATATCAAAGTTATAAAAGTGTCCAGCTTCCTTGTGCGATACATTAGGGCTTATAAAATATAATCTAGCAGACACTATATTGATAAAGTCCTTTCTTTCACTACCTGGACTGACAGATAATCCTGGACAGACCAGATAAAATCTTTGTCATGTTTTTTAGTGTAATTTTATGATCATTATGGTTGTAGGTATACCAAATAAGTATATGTTTTATTATTTTTGTTATAATTGAGTAATACTTATGTATATTTTTTTATAATATTCTGACATCACTCTTTTTAGGCTTCTTACACAGATGCCTCATAATATTTTTTGGCAACTTGGGCCTCTCTTTTCCATTTTTTCTGAGTGGAAAATGCTAGACTCCTGTTGGCATCTGGACCAGGCACCTCCTTTGAGGTACATACATAGTGTGGGCGTCCTAAACTTTTTACTTAGCATTTAACTGTGAAAAGTAGGTATCCAGGTGATATTCTGTCCAGACTTCCCCACTGTTCAATGCTGGCTAAAACAAGTCTGAACTTCATAGAGGTCAACCATTGAGTGAAACCTAGGTTATAGAATTTGGACTTTTCTGGCCGTGTATGAGACCCGAGGGCAAGACTCTTAACTACTGAAGAGTGTGACCTTTTGATTAGACCCTTCCATTTGGTGAACCAACCAATCAATGGTGGTACCATGCAAGTTTATATTTCCAGATCACCCTTGTCCAGCTTGTAGATGGATAAAATAGTCCACTGATGATTGGCTTATCAGGTAAGACCCCTCTGTCTGGTTATTCAAGCAGGAAACTATGGACTTCTTGTGACAATCCCATGCTTGTGATCTTTTCTTTGACAATTGACTCCTTTCCCTCCATACCTTTCTTTCCACTTGTTCCATTCACTTCCCCCTCCTCTGTTCTTTCCCTTCACTTTTGCTTAAAGTAAAATTATTTGGTTACTTTGTAATAACTTAAGGAAAACCTATTAAAAAAACGACTTGACTAATATACAATTTCCACAACAAAGCTACAGAAAACATGAAACTTTGGTCTAATATATCTGCACTAGTGACCCGTGTGAAAACTCTAATATTTAAAAAAAAAAAATTGTGGCAACAAAAAATAATATAAAACAGAAGCAAGAATAAGAAAGTAGTAGAAGCCTGTTATATTAATATTTAATGTTTCTGATGATACATTCCCTTTGAAATGAAGAAAATGTAGGAACTGATGAAAAGATTGAAAATGAGAAAAAGGCTGTATTCTTCTAGTGACTGTACCTGGGCTGCATCCATTTCATTGAGCATAACAATGGAGGAGCAATTGTAGTCAAACACCAACCTCCAGAAATCGGGCACAGTATTGGGTAATGGGTGCTGAGTAACCAAAAACGCTGCTGGCTTTTTATGGCTCTAGAAGACAAAACAACAAATGATTTGATTGAAGACGAAATGCAGTAAAATGAAGTTTTTTTCCTCCCCTTTTTTGAGCTTAGCCATCAGTACTAGATGGCAGAAATCGGATTGTTTATGTATCACCATAAAGATGCTGACAGGCAGTGACAGAAGGGAGTGTGCACAGCAGACTGGCTAATACACCGTTTATTCAGCAGTATCTGATCACATAATCTGTCAGTCTTGGGTGCGAGACAGGATTATCCTGGAAATATTCCCTTTGCAGCAAGGAGCTGTCAGATCTCCGACACAAGCTGCGAGATCAGGCCACCCCCTGGTGTGTGACAATCAGTACGCTTCCTGTGACAGATCAGACTCACAGCTCCACGTGACAGATAGCGGCACTGCTTATAATGGATACCTGCATCTGTACGCAATAAAGTCTGACTATAAGCTAATTGCTTGTATATACGAATATACGCACATCCATGAGTGTGGCGTTAATGTAGTTGCTAGTCTCTCCATCCAGTGAGATGAGGAAGGGAAGGCACCGGTCCAGGGGTAGGACATCCAAAGCCCGATTTTTGTCGTGGTTCCGGGGCAAAAGTCCTATGCTGCAGTCTTCTGGCCTCGCTCGAGGAGTCACAATGTTCAAGGTCTAAAGGCAAAGAAATTTCAGATAATCAAGACACTAAACATTTTATTATGATCTGCAGCCCAATGTACAGAATAGTCATATAGTAGGAGACAAGATCCAACCACTCTGGTGGCTTTTCTTTAAAGTGGTTTGCAGGATACTGTAACTGCGAGTAAGATTTCTGTAAGGATTCTTGTATTAGTGATGGAAAAAATAGATTGCATAATAAGATACTCTTACATTTAAAATATATAAAGCATGGAAAGGAACTTAAAAACCATGACCAGAGCCTTACTTGTTGTTAGGTCTCGAGTTCCCGCTTCTGCACAGGGGGAATCTCGAGCCATCTCCGCTGCGGTCTCCCATTCTCATCCAGCCGCAGTGGAGTCTGCTCAGCAAGGACGTCGGTCCCAGCATCTTGCTCAGTCTCACTCTGTACAGAGAGTTACTGCTGCTTCTTCAGCTTCTGCCATTAAAGCCAGTGCTGGTCAGCAGCGAGCGGACTTCTCTGGGACTAAGTCCTTGTCTGCACACACTGAGCATGCCCAGGGCAAGATCTCCCATTGGAGATCGAGGGTCATGTGCTCAGGCTCTGCAGCACATTCCATTGGTCCTCTTGGCAGGTCTTGGAAGGGCAAAATTTCTGTGGCCACTTCCTGTGCTGCAACTATATAAACTGCGCATGACCGCACGGCCATGCGCTAGTGTACAATTGTTAATGTGTGTATGTTGTGAGTGCAAGTCGTCCTTGGATATCCCTACCCTATTGAATGTCTGTTCGCGGAAGGTGTATGGTTGCTATCTAGCGCCCGACTTAGCCTACAGCACTAATCACACATTACAGCGTCCTGTTGCTGTGACCGCCAGTACGGCGCCGTGCACTTCCTCTGTGCTTTCCTTAACCAAGCCTGGGTGGTTAGTGGCGTTCGTCAGTGCGGCACCGCATGCACTCTTGTGCCTTAAAATTGTTATTGAGTTTCCTTACACACCCAGTTGCGGTGTTGTGCCAGCAAGGGTCTAATCGGACTTCAATCCTAGTTGGGGTTGAGTTCGCTGACTACTTGCTCGCGCTCTATGTGCGGTACCGCGGTCCTGTGATGCAACAGGATCGCTTCCTTCACGCTGGGTGAAGTTTAACCCACGTGTGTATGCTTATGAGTACCGCCATATACTCCGTCATTACTTGGCAGCAGGTTCCATCTCTGCACAGTGGACCCCGGGCTGCGAACGCACCATACTCTATCTTTCTTATTATTTGGTGCGTTCCGCTAGCCCTAACAATACACTAGCGCCAGGTTCTGGCTAGTAATGATGGACAAACAGCAATCCTTGCGGTATATCCAGCAGCTGGAGGGTAGGTTGGCGGCTCTTGAGAGCGCAACCTCAGCTGTGGATGTTACCGCAGTTGCTGTACAGGCTGCTAGCGTGGCTGCAGCAACCCTGTCCATTGCCACCCCTGCTCCGACATTTTCTCGCCTCCCGCTGCCAGAAAAATTTTCTGGTGATAGCAAATTTTGTAGGGGATTTGTGAGTCAGTGCTCTATTCACCTCGAGCTCCTGGCTGCACGTTTTCCCACAGAGCGGGCTAAGGTGGGATATATAGTGTCTCTCTTGTCGGACAGGGCGTTGGAATGGGCTATGCCGCTGTGGGAGCATGGCGATCATGTGGTGCAGAGTGCTCCGCTGTTTCTGAGCACTCTGAAACAGGTCTTTTTAGGACCTCAAGTCACCCATGATACTGCGCTCCAACTGCTGGCATTAACTCAGGATGAGTCCTTGGTCAGTCATTTTGCCGTCCAATTCCGCACTTTAGCTTCTGAGCTGGATTGGTCGGATAAAGCTCTTATCCCCATATTTTGGAGGGGCCTGGCTGACCACGTTAAGGACGCTCTGGCCACTAGGGAGATTCCTGCCACACTGGAGGAGTTAATAACTGTCTCCACTCGAATTGACCTCCGTTTTAACGAGCAGAGGTTAGAGCAAGCCCAGTGTAGGCAGAGGTTTCGGCTGGCTCTTACCTTCGCCAAACCTCTGGAATCTCCGGTTCTGGTTCCTGAGTCACATGAGGCCAGGGAAGTGTCACAAGCGGGATCTAAGTCCCGGACCGCAGGTGCACTCAAGGTCTGTCATGTATGCCAGCAGTCGGGACATCTAGCCACCAGATGTTCTCAGCGGTCGAGGAAACGTCAGCGTCTAGTGGTAGTAGGTGGAGGTGCACTAGACACGGCGACGTTTGCCTCTAAATTGTCCTTTAAGGGGACAATTACTATAGGCTCATTCTCCCACTCGGTAGAGCTCTGCATGGATTCTGGGGCGGAGGGCAATTTTATGTCTTCTGCCTTCGCCCAACGTCACGCAATACCCCTGGTTATGCTAGCTCAACCAGTAACGGTACGAGTGGTGAATGGGTCGACACTGCCCTCACAGATAACACACCAGACCATCCCTTTTACTCTGTCCATGTCGCCATCTCATCAGGAGAATATATCTCTGCTCGTCATTCCCGAGGGAATTGATGAGGTCCTGTTGGGAATACCTTGGCTACGGTACCACTCTCCTCATATCGAGTGGTCCTCTGGCAGAATCCTGGGATGGGGCGAATCTTGTGGGGGTAGGTGTCAGAGGGAGTGCGTTCAGGTTGCTACTACTGAGGTACCCGCAGATCTTTCCTCTCTCCCCAAGCAGTATTGGTCTTATGCAGACGTGTTCTCCAAAAAGGCGGCAGAGATCCTTCCGCCCCATCGCCCCTATGACTGTCCTATTGATCTCTTGCCTGGTGCTGAGCCTCCCCGGGGTCGAGTCTATCCGCTATCTCTCCCGGAGACGGAGGCAATGTCACAGTACATCCAGGAAAATCTGGCAAGAGGATTCATTAGGAAGTCAGTGTCACCTGCTGGGGCAGGGTTCTTCTTCGTGCAGAAGAAGAATGGGGAACTACGTCCATGCATAGACTACAGGGGTCTTAACGCCATCACCGTTAAAAATAAGTATCCTTTGCCCTTGATATCTGAGCTCTTCGATAGGCTTCGGGGAGCAAAGGTATTTACTAAACTAGATCTGCGGGGTGCTTACAACCTGATTCGCATCCGTGAGGGGGACGAATGGAAGACGGCTTTTAACACAAGGGATGGACACTATGAATATCTGGTGATGCCCTTCGGGCTCTGTAATGCCCCAGCCGTTTTCCAAGACTTTGTGAACGATATCTTCCGGGATATGCTTTCCACCTCGGTCGTAGTCTATCTGGATGATATTCTCATCTACTCTCCAGATATTGACTCCCACCGGAGAGATGTTTGCAAAGTCTTCGACCTCCTACGGGCAAACTCCCTCTATGCCAAGTTGGAGAAGTGTATGTTTGAGCAGGAGTCCTTACCTTTCCTAGGCTACATCATCTCTGCCCAGGGATTGGCTATGGATCCTGCCAAACTACAGGCTGTGATGGACTGGCAGGAACCCCATTCTCTTAAAGCGGTGCAGCGCTTTATGGGGTTCATTAATTATTATCGCCAGTTCATTCCGCACTTCTCAACTTTGGTAGCTCCCTTGGTTGCCCTCACCAAGAAGGGGGCGAATCCCAAATTGTGGTCTGAGGAGGTCTCCAAGGCCTTTAACTCTATAAAGTCACACTTCGCTAGCGCTCCCATCCTACATCGCCCCGACGTTGATAAGCCATTTATCATGGAGGTGGATGCCTCTTCTGTTGGTGCTGGAGCAGTCCTCTTCCAAAAGGATGCTCAAGGTCGGAAGCATCCTTGCTTCTTTTTCTCCAAGACCTTCTCACCAGCAGAGAGGAATTATTCCATCGGGGACAGGGAGTTGCTAGCCATGAAGTTGGCTTTCTCGGAGTGGAGACATCTCTTGGAGGGTGCACGATTTCCCTTCCAAGTCTTCACAGACCATAAAAATTTGGTGTACCTGCAGACAGCCCAGCGGTTGAATTCTCGCCAGGCAAGATGGTCCTTATTCTTCTCCCGGTTTCATTTCACCCTCCATTTTCTTTCTGGGGAGAGGAACATTCGGGCCGACGCTCTCTCTTGCTCCGTTGTGTCATCTGCGGAGGAGGAGGAGGAGCCTCGGCTTATTGTCCCCACCGAGAGCTTGAGAACTGTGGCCCCGGTTTCGCTAGAGTCTGTGCCCCCTGGCAAGACTTTTGTTCCATCCAATTTGCGACCGGGGGTTCTCTCTTGGGCACACTCGTCCAGGGTGGGTGGACATTTTGGTACCAAAAGGACATCTGAGTTACTGGCGAGGATGTACTGGTGGCTGCATATGGCTCGTGATGTCACAGAGAATGTTCGGGCGTGTGTCTCTTGCGCCAAGAACAAGACTCCTCGGCAACGGCCAGCTGGTTTGCTTTATCCTCTGCCAGTGGCGGACAGGCCCTGGGAGATGGTCGGGATGGACTTTGTGGTGGGCTTACCCAAGTCTCGTAACTGCACCATTATCTGGGTGATCACCGACCATTTTTCCAAAATGGTGCACTTGGTGCCTCTTCCACGGCTACCTTCTGCACGGGCGTTGGCTGTCTTGTTCGTCAAGCATATCTTTCGCCTACACGGTATGCCAGAAAAAATTGTTAGTGACCGGGGTCCCCAGTTTGCGTCTCGATTCTGGAGAGAGCTTTGTCGTCTACTCAGTATTGAGTTAAATCTCTCTTCGGCATATCATCCCGAGACGAATGGGTTGGTAGAGAGGGCCAACCAGACCTTAGTCACATATTTACGACATTTTGTTTCTGCCAGGCAGGATGACTGGGCATCCTTGCTACCGTGGGCAGAGTTTGCACTTAACAATGCCGTAGCCGACTCCACCGGTCAGTCTCCATTCCTCCTAAATTACGGCCAGCATCCGCGTGTTCCTGTGCCCATGCCTGTGTCTTCTGCTGACTCCAGGGTGGCAGACTGGGCTGTGGAGGCACGAGACATTTGGGACCGCACGCAGGATGCCATTCGGGCCTCCAAGGAGAGAATGAGGTCCTCCGCCGATGTTCATCGGCGCCCCGCTCCGACCTTTGCTCCTGGCGACTTGGTGTGGCTCTCCGCCCGTAACATCAGGCTGCGAGTTGAGTCCACTAAGTTTGCTCCTCGCTACTTGGGCCCCTTCAAGGTTCTCGAACGGGTTAATCCTGTGGTCTACCATTTGGCTCTTCCTCCACGCTTGGGTATCACCGACACCTTTCATGTGTCCCTCTTGAAACCCGTATACATGTCCCGGTTTTCCGAGTCATCTGCCGGGACATCGGGTTCGTCTACGGACGATTACGAGGTGAACGCTATTTTGGGGTGCAAGGTGGTACGCAGCAAAAAGTTCTATCTGGTGGATTGGAAAGGTTATGGCCCGGAGGACAGGTCATGGGAGCCTGCTGAAAACATTCGGGCCCCACAGCTTATTGCTGCCTTCGAGCGTAGCGAGGCCCAAGGAGAGGGGGGCCAATGTTAGGTCTCGAGTTCCCGCTTCTGCACAGGGGGAATCTCGAGCCATCTCCGCTGCGGTCTCCCATTCTCATCCAGCCGCAGTGGAGTCTGCTCAGCAAGGACGTCGGTCCCAGCGTCTTGCTCAGTCTCACTCTGTACAGAGAGTTACTGCTGCTTCTTTAGCTTCTGCCATTAAAGCCAGTGCTGGTCAGCAGCGAGCGGACTTCTCTGGGACTAAGTCCTTGTCTGCACATACTGAGCATGCCCAGGGCAAGATCTCTCGTTGGAGATCGAGGGTCATGTGCTCAGGCTCTGCAGCACATTCCATTGGTCCTCTTGGCAGGTCTTGGAAGGGCAAAGTTTCTGTGGCCACTTCCTGTGCTGCAACTATATAAACTGCGCATGACCGCATGGCCATGCGCTAGTGTACAATTGTTAATGTGTGTATGTTGTGAGTGCAAGTCGTCCTTGGATATCCCTACCCTATTGAATGTCTGTTCGCGGAAGGTGTATGGTTGCTATCTAGCGCCCGACTTAGCCTACAGCACTAATCACACATTACAGCGTCCTGTTGCTGTGACCGCCAGTACGGCGCCGTGCACTTCCTCTGTGCTTTCCTTACCCAAGCCTGGGTGGTTAGTGGTGTTCTTCAGTGCGGCACCGCATGCACTCTTGTGCCTTAAAATTGTTATTGAGTTTCCTTACACACCCAGTTGCGGTGTTGTGCCAGCAAGGGTCTAATCGGACTTCAATCCTAGTTGGGGTTGAGTTCGCTGACTACTTGCTCGCGCTCTATGTGCGGTACCGCGGTCCTGTGATGCAACAGGATCGCTTCCTTCACGCTGGGTGAAGTTTAACCCACGTGTGTATACTTATGAGTACCGCCATATAGTCCGTCATTACTTGGCAGCAGGTTCCATCTCTGCACGGTGGACCCCGGGCTGCGAACGCACCATACTCTATCTGTCTTATTATTTGGTGCGTTCCGCTAGCCCTAACACTTGTGAGATCACTAACCTGAAACTCGTCTTTGATTTGGCTGCAGTTCGTCTGTGGATCTATGCGACTGATGTTGTAGTAGACAGAACGGAATTCGCATACTGGGATGGCAGTGTTTCCACACAAACAGGCTTCAAGGATGGCATCGTGAACAAAAACATACTGTTCCTAGAGAAAAAGAGCAAATTAATTAATTGGAACAGTAAGTTATAATGTTGTCTTAATAAATGAATAGGTTTTGTTGCCTTTTAAAGTCAACTTTAATTAAATCCTCCTGATATTTTGACCGTTTGGCTTTTTTGTCTTTCCTATGTTTTCTATATTTTTTACCTGCAACCTGGGGTTATGACTTTATGTTTTCTTTAATTTTCAAATAATAGGCATGAACAAAAGGATCATGCTTCTCTGTATTCCATAACTATATTCACTAAATAAATGTGTGAATGTAATATCAGTGGCATACGTAAAAAAAAGGCAGCTATGGAGAGACATGGACCAGACTTGGTTGACCAATTTTTGTGCAGGAGAAACTGTGTTGGAGTCTCCATTATAGAGGAATTGCACAGCTAGTGAAATAGGTAATGGCAAATTGGTGCAATGGTCACAAAAAAAGCTTTAGAGAGGGAACAACCATCAGGCACGAGGGTCCTGTATTGACAACTCTACGGGGAATAAAAATTTCAATTTAGCTATTGGCCTTGCTATTCATTGCATGACAAGGTATCACATCAGGTGCATTTTATAAATATATTTTATATTTACAGTATAGAAAATTGATTTATTTGTCCGTTTGGATTGGATGGGTTGTTACCGACATCTGGTGAGAATTTCATGTCAATAGCACCTTTCAAAAACATATATACTTAGAAAATTGGTGAAGTGTTCAATGCTTTTTTCACCCGCTATATTTACATTCATATATATATATATATATATATATATATATATATATGTGCATCTATGCACAGTCCATATGATATGTTTTTGACAACATTCCTACTTTGCTGCCCTTTTCCACACATGCCTACAATTTTTTGAACAGTATATAAATATATATACATACATATATATATATATATATATATATATATATATATATATATATACAGGGCTGTCCAAAAGTAGGTGGACAGTATGTGTAATAGGGTTATGAAGGGGGAGATTTATCAAACATGGTGTAAAGTGAAACTGACTAAGTTGCCCTTAGCAACCGATCAGATTCCACCTTTCATTTTCCAAAGAGTCTGTGAAGAATGAAAAGTAGAATCTGATTGGTTGCTAAGGGCATGCTTGATAAATCTCCCCCTTCATAACCCCATTACACATGCTGTCCACCTACTTTTGGACCACCCTGTATATACAGTATATACTGTATATATATATATATTTATATATATATATATATATATATATATAAGATCCCTTGAATTATGTATGAATAGTGTATTGGAATCACATGGAAGATTACACAGGCCACCTATTCGTTTTCCTGCTGACCAGGTGTAATATTCCCATAGGTGTTTCATTTTCGATGTTGCAGTGTAGACCAGTAATTACCTTTTGAACATTGCAGCTATAACCCCATCCAATGCTCTTTGGATAAATTCATCTTACCTCGGTCTGTACCATGTTGACTCTCTGAGCTCTCAGCTCCCGCACACAGTTGAATATGTCCACTACTCCTTCATTCTCTGCCATGTCCAGCATAATATCGATGGCTATAAAACAGCCAGTTCTCCCAGCTCCAGCGCTATGGAGTAAAGTCATTATTAATAGTGACGGGTTCTATGAGTATTATTTCTTAACATTACTGTAGATAATAACATCAAAATACAAATTAGAAGTATAACATTACAAGGTAATTTCAATCGATTATAGGTTATTAGAAAGAAAATCATTATAATTACACTGGTCTAAAAAAAAAAAAAAATTTCTGGCATGGACTTTAAGAACAGTTTTAGACTAATTTGAGGGTGCTGAATTCAAATCTGATCTTATAATTTCTCTATCACATCACGTTTTTGCGCTATAGGTATATGGCCCATTTTCATGAATTCCATGATAAATATAAGTAGTGTATGAAAAGTGCCAGTTTATACGGTTCACTAAGGTAAATTTAGTTTTCATTTAGTCTCCCAGCATGGAGCATGATGAGAGACAACTCAGAAGCTGTACGTCACAGATCAGCCAAGAAAAGAAAGTTCAAATAACTGCCATTTGTCATTCATCTGTGCCATATATATGTGTTTTTATATTTTGCAGTTTAATTCTGTAAGTATATTTGATTTGCTGTACATGTAATCTTTGTTATTTCTTGATTAAAAATGTACAAAATGTAGTACCGAAAATCATGTGTTTTTATCATAAAAAATTAGGAGTAATTTTCATCAAAAATTGAAAATATCTCGAAATCCTGATGTGATAGCCAAAAACGGAGTTCATATTCGTAATCAGCAGCCAAAATTGACTTAAAATATGTTTTAAAACCTTTTGCCAGAAAAATTGCGTTAACCGGTGTTATTTGTTCCAAATACCCTAAAACCAGTAGACGATTTGCAGTATTCAACGTGGAATAAAACTAGAAAGAGTTCTAAGGAAGAGACTTAAATCAATGGTAGTTCTGTTCTCATTACTACGTACACCCATCTAGTACGACTCCCAGGGGCACCATTATGACTTGTGACGGATGGAGATTTTGACTCAAGTGGGCAAATTAATTTGGAACTGTGTTATTATGATAAAAGAAAAAAAGCACTGTAATACTAAGAATTGTATATTAATTCTACAGAGTACATGTGTGCAGATAGTTGTCATGTTCAACATACAGGTCTGTATTTACATTGGAGTCAGGCCGTGCAGCTAGCATTTGACCCATTGCAAAGAATGACGCTCTCAAATCGGTGGCTTTCTACATTCCAATAGAAGATAAAAATGCAACATAGATTTGTCCTCTCCATGGGCAACAAGACAGATGAAAGAACTATGAGTTGTATATTCTTTTTTATCCAATACTAGGGTGAGGAGAAAGGCAGATAAACAAGGGGAGCGTAATGCCCATGGTGGACATTATTGGGTTGTGTGTGCTTTTATAGAGAGTGGAGAAATGGTCAGCACCTCCAGAAGATCATATAGTGATTGTATTGTGTTATATTGATGCATTTCTCAGCTGCTGCATTGGTTTATAAGGGTACTGTAAAAAACTAGATGCAGGAGTTTTGGTAAAGAATGGGTTAGCAACTGGTGGGAAGTTCAGTGAAGATCTTCACATTATAAGGGGCTGTTGAGGACTTGTACATTCAAGTGCCTGTAGTTACAGCACAGTGAGCATCAGCCAGACAAAAAGTAGATTCTATCAGAAGAGGAATCCAGAAGCATTATCCTGGAAGAGGCAACAGCTCAGTGGGAAGCTGGGAGAGGCCCAAACATAGTTAAGAACAAGGATGGATCAGAGCTATTAGTAGTCCTGCGACTGTTCTGGGCTGGACAAGGTCACCCTGATACAGAGATGGATTACAAGTTGCCGGCCTAATGAGGAAGATTTAGAGAAGGAATTCTATTTATTGCCTGATCAGAGCATCTGGAAATGTAGATGCAGTAGCCGGTATGTAGGAAGTAGGACAGGAGGATTCTGCTAATATGGAACTGTATGATTGTGACATCATGTTGAAGATGAAATGTAAAGTACTGCCATATATAACCATCTCTACTGTCACATCTGTCAAATCCAAGTGTGAATACCATCCAATGTGATACGTTATAAGTTATATTTTTTCAACTTCTACCTCAGTAAAAGATTTTCTGTTGTTAACTATATTGGCCTCCCCTGCTTCCTTGTTCGTCCCCACCACTACACTACATCACAGGGCGTTGCTACCAGCCCCCAAGGAACAGTACCGTTAGTACGAAACCCTTCAGTAGGAATCAGTAACAGAAGTGAAGAAAGGTTTTTCTTTCTTGCTATTGTGGAACATATTGTTACCTGCAATGCACAGTGATTGGTCCGGCATCTGGTGGGTTAAGGAACTTCACCTGTCTGACAAAGCCCAAAAGACCAGTGGCATAACATGGTACGCCATGATCTGGCCAGCTGGTGAAGTGAAATTGACGAATTTCCCGAATGTCGTGAGATCCTTTCTAAAAAAAACAACAAGGTGCATTAACATCCTAACATCAGGAATCAATCACTTAGTAAATCTCTGATATGGTTGACCCAAATTTATGATTTACCTTTTGCACTGTAAATGTCCTGATGACATACTCTGCCAGTGGTTCTGTTTCTATAAGGGATACCTTAATGTCACCGTAGACTTCAGTATCATCAGGCCAGTACCTGACACATTTTACCTAGAATTTAGTTAAAGAACAGAATGTTACTGTTGGCTAATATGTGAATGGAGAACGATGGAGAACATGTATGTATGCAATAGCGGCAGACCAAGTGGCTGCTACAGGGCTCCTGTACAGAGGCTTTTGTCAGTCCTAACCACCTTCCTATTAGGTAGCATTACATCTGTGAAGGACTCAATCTCACAGGATGTGTAACAGAAACACGGCACTCCTGTTAAAGGTGGGTGCTCAAGTAGGGTCCCACCCCATATAATACCACTATTTTTCCATTATCTCACCACATGGTTTACATTTTCTAAAATCTGACTGAAACCTTATCCATTAATCTGTGGATTGCGCATGTAAATGAAACACAATAATTTGCAACTTTCTATGAGTGACAAGTTCTTCAATGTGCAAATTGCCTCTTCTGAGAAAAAGGGGACTTAATCTCTATAGCGCCACCTGTTGGAAGTAGCGATCCTACAAGTCACAATCAACCCTTTAACGAGTCGTGCAATATGACTTTGGATAAAAGCCAATTCAGTATCTCAACGGTGTTTCGGGCTGTTGGCCCTCGTCAGTGCGAAGCTTGAGAACCAATTTGGCTAGGTGAGAGTTCTTCAATGCTCAGTCTCATAGGGGACTTCATTGTTAGCAGACAGGGGAGTCTGTTTTGTTCCATGGGTCACAATAGGGGAAAAAAGAAAACCACCTGGCACATTAATAGATCGCTTACTATTATTATTGCTATATCCCCTCTACCTTCCATATACATCTAGCAGATGAGGTCATTGTATTTCGAGGCTTACAGCTCCTGGTTGATTATAGTGAAATCAATGAAGAACTAGATTGTTAATATTTCATATTCATGTGCCTGAGTCACCTTCTGATAATAATGACTTATTTTTACATTTCATATGGAAGGCAGGAAATACAAGACATCTAAGGCTAGATAAAACTAGATGATTCATCTATCAAGATTTGACACTAGGCACCGAGTACCGGCTTTTACCTAACAGAGAATGATTTTTGCCTTCAACTTTTTAGCCCAATTGCTTCTTGTGATTTCTGGTAGTGTTTTCCTGTCTTTTATCAGATTTACGATTTCTCCAGTCTATTTGTACCACACAAGCTTTTAAGCCCTAACCCATTCCTCACCCCTAACACCTCACAAAGATTAGCAGTGTTCTTTCATCAAGTTTAGGTCTCATACCCTTCCGACTTCCACCAGATTTGTCACCATCACCACGCTGACTGAGTTTTCCTGCCAGATCATCCTCCAAAAATCCTTTACTGTCTCCTGCATGGGACCTAGGGGATTAACAGATGATCCAATACAATAAGTCACAACATGGTTTCCTTTTTAATACCAAGTACATTTATGTAATGTCTAAATTTACTAGAAATACATGTACGAGTTAAAAAAATGTGGTTCTGAATTGTATAATGGTCATGCTAGAATCCAATTTGTTTGTCTCATCTGGCTTTGGGAATCGGTATAAATCCCTGACAATCACTATCCATTTACCAACCATCCGTAACCTCACGGACAATCCACAATGAGCAGGTCCTTTTCTCTGCTGTCCATAGTGTTTGGCAGAAAAAGAACAATGCTTGTACTATGCTATGCTGTGACCTGTGTTATACAAATACAGTAACATACGGATTCAGGCTGAGAAGCTGGGTCTCGAGTGAGACACAAGAGGAAGGAGTGGAGCTGCAGCCAGTAATCTGCTGTTACATCATGTCTTATACTCCAGTCACGTCCAGAGCTGCAGCCAGGATTCTGATGTTATATCATGTTTTATATTCCAGTCACGTCCAGAGCAGCAGCCAGGATTCTGCTGTTACATCATGTCTTATACTCCAGTCACGTCCAGAGCTGCAGCCAGGATTCTGATGTTATATCATGTTTTATATTCCAGTCACGTCCAGAGCAGCAGCCAGGATTCTGCTGTTACATCATGTCTTATACTCCAGTCATGTTTAGAGCTGCAGCCAATATTTTGCTGTTACATCATGTCTTATACTCCTGTCACGTCCACAGCTGCAGCCAGTATTCTGCTGTTGCATCACGTCTTACACTCCAGTCACGTCGAGAGCTGCAGCCAATATTTTTCTGTTACATCATGTCTTATACCCCAGTCACATCTAGAGCAGCAGCCAGGATTCTGCTGTTACATCATGTCTTATACTCCAGTCATGTCCAGAGCTGCAACCAATATTTTGCAGTTATATCATGTCTTATATTCCAGTCATGTCCAGAGCTGCAGCCAATATTTTGCTCTTTCATCATGTCTTATACTCCAGTCACGTCCAGAGCAGCTGCCAGGATTCTGCTGTTACTGTACATCATTTCTTATACTCCATTCACATCCAGAGCTGCAGTCACAATTCTGTGCTACATCATGTCTTATATTCCAGTCACATCCTGAGTTGCTATTCTGCTGTTTCATCAGGTCTTGTATACCAGTTCTCAGTATACCTCACAGTGAATGTATCATCCTAAAACTATATACTTTCTGTCTAATGAATCTATGTATTTTACTGTTTTTTTTTGTGATTCTTGGGAATTTTGTTTACACGTTTTTACAAGACGCTGTAATAAACCAATCTGCGTTATTCTGTACCAGGAAATGTCATGTTAATTGAGGATGGTGAAGGTCTTGGCTGTATCCGCAATGTGCTGGGTGGGTAGCAAAGGGTGCATTACCTAGAAGGCCAAATCCGGGATACACAACTAACATTCTGCCATGGCAGAATAAAGCAGTATTCTGGTCCCATTATTCCAAGTCCTAAAGCTTAAAAATGAACATTTATTTTTTTTTAAGTCATTACCTTGGGTAGCAATGTAATGGCGAGGTCGATGATAACCCTGGAAGAAAAAATAGCCCACAGATTGATTTAGCCTGATTGACAGTGATATTATATCATTTTGCAAAGCATAAGGAATGGGAATGTGTAACTTACATCCACATAGTTGGCATTAATGTAATCTGAATGAGGGTCTCCATCTATCAGCTGTAGCCGCACCCGCGAATGGTCATCTGAGAGAAAGAGACACTGAGATGTCACATGAAGGTCAGCTGAAAAGTGACAGGCAGGAATCACTGACTCGGTAATATACGGTTCACTGACAATGACACATGTCTCCGCTGGCAAAGTTACACAGGAAGTCAGTGACAAAGTCACAATCACCGCTATTGACAAGGCAAAGTTTCTAAATACCAGAGATTCATATTAATTCAAAAGACCCATTTGGAAGAGATGACTGGGAATACATAATGTGGAAGGATTACTAAGGCCAGGAGAGGTAAGTCTTAGTTTGATAGTGTAGGTTGTCATCTATGGGGTATGCCTTGTCATCACAGATGGGCTCACACAAATTGGCCAATTTGTGCACTAACTACCTCATTTCTATAAGTATAGCTTATAGACTCTCATTTCATAATTCATATAATTATCTTTAATCTGTACCTTGGCGAACTCAGCGTGTTGCTGTACTTGTTTGTATTATCACAGTCACCTGTTCACAGTTGACTTACTCCTAGTTGACTATGTCTTGCTACCCTCCTCCAATAGATTTATATGGCCGAAAATGATGTACGACAGAATGCACTGTGGCTCTGTCTGCATTATAAAAGTCAATGGCATCATCGGATCATATCCCGGAATCCAGTTTTGGCGGGATTGGACATAAGCCCCGATGGAGCTACTTGAATGAACTGGCAAATGCTTTGTGATCCCAGTGTAAGGTTGTGTTTAATTAGAGCTGGATCATTCACACTTTGTTTTTCACTGACAGAACACGTACCCATTACAAGCTAGGCAACTGTCCACATCCAGATTTTATTTTGTGTTTGTCCACAAAAACATGACAAAGACGTAAATTTTTGATCCGAGTCACAAATCAAAATTACCCATACAAGTATATGGGTCAGCACATGGATTGTAATTTATAGGAAAAGATTTGTAAGTTACTTTTTTTTTTCTACATATATGTAAATCACTGACGTAAAAGCTCACCAAACTCTGATGAAATTAGAATCCAAAATTCTGATTAAACTCGGACCGTTGTTGGCGCATCAAAAAAATGA
This sequence comes from Ranitomeya imitator, assembly GCF_032444005.1. Taxonomy (NCBI): domain Eukaryota; kingdom Metazoa; phylum Chordata; class Amphibia; order Anura; family Dendrobatidae; genus Ranitomeya; species Ranitomeya imitator. The sequence goes on from NC_091283.1 coordinate 590,450,986, forward strand.
ATGGTGTCTGAAAAAAGCCTTATCTACACTTCAACTTTCTGGGTCTGAACCAAGAAGAGGTAAGTCTGAGCTTGATTAACACAGAGCAAAATTCCTATATTTAATGCTCACATATACAGCTCTGGCAAAAATTAAGAGACCACTTTCAAATGTTCAGTTTGTCTGATTTTTCTCTTTATAGTTATATTTTTGAGTAAAATGTAAATTGTTCATTTAGTCTATAAACTTCGGACAACATGTCTCCGAATTTCCAAGCAATAGATTTTAGTGCTTTTTTTCTGACAAAGAAAAATGGTCAAAATTAAAACAGACAAAGGGTGCTTTCAGACCTCAAATAATGCAAAGAAAGCAAGTTTATAATCATTTAGAAACAACAATACTAATATTTTAACTCAGGAAGAGTTCAGAAATCAATATTTTATGGAGTAACCATGATTTTTAATCACAGCTTTCATGCGTCTTGGCATGCTTTCCACCAGTTTTTCACACTGTTTCTGGTGCAAAAATGTAAGCAGTTCTTCTTTGTTTGATGTCTTGTGACTATCCATCATTCTCTTGATTACATTCCAGAGGTTTTTGATGGGGTTCAGGTCTGGAGATTGGGCTGCCCATGACAGGGTTTTGATGTGGTGGTCTCTTAATTTTTACCAGAGCTGTACTTGCCAAATTGTTACGGTACTTTATTCCTTAATTTCTAGACGTAACAGAAAAATCAAATAATGTAATTCTTTAAAATGATGGTCTATATTTTTAGTTTAAAATTTTACCAGTTTTAGCTACAGTGCTCATCTAAATATTTAAATATAGGCTAACAATTGGATGATATTTTGGGCTCTCCCGGACTCGTCTCCAATCTAATCCACGTTCCCTAGCTAAAGTCAAACTTACATGAGATGATGTTCCCATATCTGTTCTTGTTACGGTTTTCATCCTCTTTTGCAGTATCCCAAGATGCAGTCTGACCCTCAGGTAAGGCCTGGAAAATATAATTTATGACAAATATCACAGATACATACAATGTATTAATACATGGATCTCATTCTTTTAATGTAACCACAGGCAAACTGAATTTTCACCCAAGACCTCATATCTACAGTGGGTACGGAAAGTATTCAGACCTCTTCAAATTTTTCATTCTTGTTTCATTGCAGCCATTTGGTAAATTCAAAAAAGTTCATTTTTTTACATTAATGTACACTCTGCACCCCTTCTTGACTGAAAAAAAACAGAACTGTAGAAATTTTTGCAAAAGTAAGGGCAATTGTATCTGCTGTACTTGTCACAGAAATACAGTGGGTACAGAAAGTATTCAGACCCCTTTAAATTTTTCACTCTTTGTTTCAAATCAAATCCTATCAGTGTAATTAAAGGGAACCTGTCACCCCGAAAATCGAGGGTGAGGTAAGCCCATCAGCATCAGGGGCTTATCTACAGCATTCTGTAATGCTGTAGATAAGCCCCCGATGTTACCTGAAAGAGGAGAAAAAGACGTTATATTATACTCACCCAGGGGCGGTCCCGCTGCTGGTCAGGTCGGATGGGCATCTCTGGTCCGCTGCGGCGCCTCCCATCTTCATTACAAGACGTCCTCTTCTGATCTTCAGCCACGGCTCCGGCGCAGGCGTACTTTGCTCTGCCCTCTTGAGGGCAGAGGATAGTACTGCAGTGCGCAGGCACCGGAAAGGTCAGAGGCCCGGCGCCTGCGCACTGCAGTACTTTGTCTGCCCTCAACAGGGCAGAGAAAAGTACGCCTGCGCCGGAGCCGTGGATGAAGATCAGAAGAGGACGTCTTGTAATGAAGATGGGAGGCACCGCAGCGGACCAGAGACGCCCATCTGACCTGACCAGCAGCGGGACCGCCCCTGGGTGAGTATAATATAATGTCTTTTTCTCCTCTTTCAGGTAACATCGGGGCTTATCTACAGCATTACAGAATGCTGTAGATAAGCCCCTGATGCCGGTGGGCTTACCTCACCCGCAATTTTCGGGGTGACAGGTTCCCTTTAAACACAGCTGGACTCCAATGAAGGAGTAGAACCATCTCAAGGATCACAAGAAAATGGTCAACATGTGACTTAAATATGAGTGTCTGAGCAAAGTGTCTGAATACTTATAACCGTGTGATATTTCAGTTTTTCTTTTTTTTAATAAATATGCAAAAATTTCTACATTTCTGTTTTTTCAGTCAAGATGAGGAGCAGAGTGTACTGTACAATAATGAGAAAAAATGAACTTTTTTTTAACTTACCAAATGGCTGCAATGAAACAAAGAGTGAAAAAAATGAAAGAGGTCTGAATACTTTCCGTACCCACTGTATACAGTGACATGTAAAAGTTTGGGCAACCATTGTTAAAATTTCTGTTATTGTGAACTGTTAAGCAAGTTGAAGATGAAATGATCTCTAAAAAGGCTGTGTTAAAGATGACACATTTTCTTTTTATTTTAGGCAAAAAATAAAGAAATAAAAATATATGTATTTTCATCTTTTACATTTTATAAATTACAATAAAGAAGATGGGCTAATTCAAATGTTTGGGCACCCTTGGAGATTTGTGTTCTCAGACAAATATAACCAAGGTTTTAAACCTTAAAGTAGTTGTTCACTACTGGGAAAACTTCTTTGCATACCCCTCACTTGGCCTCAATAAAATAATAAAGCCTATACTTGCTCCTTGTGGTGGCCCTGTTCCTGTGGTATCCGTACTCGCACTCCATGGGGCTCTCGTGTGGTGTTTTGGCAGCTCCTATTCAGCGCTGGTGTTACTGTCCCCGCCCTCCTGTCAAATTGAGGAGGAAGATGAATTCCAAGATCAGCTGCAGCCTGAATTTCCTCTTCATGTTTGATTTGTCCGAAGGCGGGGACAGTGACACCAGAACTGATTGGGTGCTGGTGTCATGTGACACAACACTGCAGCTGAGCCCTGGGGACAGTGGGTGCTGACACCTTGGGAACGGCGCCAGCACAGGAGGCGAGTATAAGCTTTATTATTTTATGACGGCCAAACTTTTTGATCAAGAATGGGTAGTCTTAATTGTTACATAGTTACATAGTTATTAAGGTTGAAGGAAGACTATATGTCCATCTAGTTCAACCCATAGCCTAACCTAATATGCCCTATCATGTTGATCCAGAGGAAGGCAAAAAAAAACCATGTGGCAAAGAGTAAGCTCCACATTGGGGAAAAAAATTCCTTCCCGACTCCACATACGGCAATCAGACTAATTCCCTGGATCAACGCCCTATCAAGGAATCTAGTGTATATACCCTGTAACATTATACTTTTCCAGAAAGGTATCCAGTCCCCTCTTAAATTTAAGTAATGAATCACTCATTACAACATCATACGGCAGAGAGTTTCATAGTCTCACTGCTCTTACAGTAAAGAATCCGCGTCTGTTATTATGCTTAAACCTTTTTTCCTCCAACTGCAGAGGATGCCCCCTTGTCCCTGTTTCAGGTCTATGATTAAAAAGATCATCAGAAAGGTCTTTGTACTGTCCCCTCATATATTTATACATTAAAATAAGATCACCCCTTAGTCTTCGTTTTTCCAAACTAAATAGCCCCAAGTGTAATAACCTATCTTGGTATTGCAGACCCCCCAGTCCTCTAATAACCTTGGTCGCACTTCTCTGCACCCGCTCCAGTTTAGCTATGTCTTTCTTAAACACCGGAGACCAGAACTGTACACAGTATTCTAAGTGTGGTCGAACTAGTGACTTGTATAGAGGTAAAATTATATTCTCCTCATGAGCATCTATGCCTCTTTTAATGCATCCCATTATTTTATTTGCCTTTGTAGCCGCTGCCTGACACTGGCCACTGAATTTAAGTTTGTCATCCACCCATACACCCAGGTCTTTTTCATTGACGGTTTTGCCCAGAGTTTTAGAATTAAGCACATAATTATACATCTTATTACTTCTACCCAAGTGCATGACCTTACATTTATCCCCATTAAAGCTCATTTGCCATTTATCTGTGAACAACCTCTTTAATCTGCATGTTAGGGTTATGACTTGTTCACTATCATCATTAAGAAAGGCTAGGTGATGCAAATTTCCCAGCTTTATAAAAAACCAGCCTCCTCTAAACTTGTATCAAAAAATAGCAGCCATGGGTTCTTCTAAGCAGCTGCCTAGCACTCTGAAAATAATAATAGTAGAGGCTTACAAAACAGGAGAAGACTATAAGAAGAAAACAAAGAGTGTTCAAGTTACCTTGTCCTTCAAGTTTGAAATGTAATAAAGAAATGGCCGTTAACAGGAATAGTGGAGGTCAGGATAAGGTCTGGAAGACCAAGCAAAATTTCAGTGAGAGCTGCTCAAAGAGAGAGGCAAATCAGAACCTTTGCTTGACTGCAAACGATCTTCAGAAAGATTTAGCAGACTCTGGAGTTGTGGTACATTGTTCTATTGTTCAGAGACACCTGCTCAAATCTGGCTTTCATGAAAGAGTCATCACTAGAAAACCTCTCTTGTGTCCTCACCATAAAATTCAGCATCAAAAGTATGTAAAAAAACATATAAACAAGCCTGGTGCATTTTGGAATCAAGTCCTGTGGACCGATGAGGTTGAACTAGAACTTTTTGACCACAATATTCAAAGGTATGTGAGGACAAAAAGGGGCACAGAAGTTCAGGAAAAGAACATCTCGCCAACCATTAGGCATGTGTGTGGATCAATCAAGCTTTAGGGTTGTGTTACAGCCAATGGCATGGGGAACATTTCATGAGTAGAGGGAAGAATGGATTCAATGAAATTTCAACAAATTCTTGAAGCAAACAAAACACCATCTGTGAAAAAGCTCAAGTGGAAAAGAAGATGCCATTGACAAATGGATAATGATTCTAAACACATGTCAAAATCCACAACAGACTGCCTCAAAAGGCGCAATCTGAAGATTCTACAATGGCCCTCACAGTCCTCTGATCTGAACATCATTGAAAATTTGTGGTTAGATATCAAAATAGCAGTGCATGCAAGACGACCCAGGAATCTCACAGAACTGAAAGATTTTTGCAAGGAAGAGAGGATGAAAATCCCTCAAACAAGAAGTGAAAGACTCTTGCCTGGCTACAAAAAGCATTTACATGCTGTGATACTGTACTTTTAAAAGGGAGTGTTACTAGGTACTAGCTATGCAGGGTACCTAAACAATTGCATCGGCCCATTTAAAAATGTAAAACATGAATATTTACATATGTATATTTTGCCTAAAGTACAAAGGAAATGTGTCATCTTTAACGTTAGGCCTTTTAGAGATCATTTCATCTTCAAATTGCTTAACTGTTCACCATAACAGTAATTGTGACCAGGGATGCCCAAAATTTTACATGCCACTGTAGTTGCCCATAATTTGCTTGCCCCAGTTTTGCCTTCAAATCTTAAAGGCATTTCTTTAAAACACAAGTTTAAGATAAAAGTAGGATATCATACACATGGTATGACCATATATACCAATGCCTCCACAGTCCTTGTGGTGAAGTAAAAAAGAAAAAAGAAACAGATGAAGGAGTCCTTAGTGCAGAGCAGTCTTACTCCACAATTTTTAAAGGACAGAGAAAGTGTCATGTAGCAGTCTCACCTTGGTCAGTTCTGCAGATGTCAGACACAGCTCTGTTGCAGGGTGTAAATATATATTCAACTTTTGCTAGCTCCCTATGGCCATTTGGATAGATTTAAAAAACAACAACAAGGGAATAGTGTGTTAGGAGTCGAGTTCCCGCCGCTGCACAGGGGGAATCTCGAACCATGTCTGCTGCGGTCTCTCATTCTGCATCAGCTGAAGTGGAGCCTGCTCAGCGGAGACGTCGGTCCCAGCATCTTGCTCAGTCTCACTCTGTGCAAAGGGTTACTGCTGCTTTTCCTGCTTCTGCCATTGAAGCCAGTGCTGGGCAGCGGCGAGCAGACGCTTTTGGGACTAAGTCCTGCTTTTCCCCTTCTGAGCTTGCCCAGGGCAAGATCACCCATTGGAGATCGAGGGTCACATGCTCAGATACTGCAGCAGATCCCATTGGTCCTCCAGGAAGGTCCTGAGGTGCTCATCTTCTGTGGCAGCCTCCCATTGGTCCTTCTGGGAAGGTCATGTAGATGCTGCAGCTATAAAAGGTTTGCATGGCCGCACGACCATGCGCTAGTATACATTTGTAATCGTGTGTGTGTTGATGAGTGCAAGTTGTTCCTCAAAAAACCCATCCCTTGTGTATGACTGTTCACGTAAGGTGTATGGCTGCTACCTAGCGCCCGGCTGAACTCACAGCGTTAACACACGAAACAGCGTTAACACACGAAACAGCGTCTACTGCTGTGACCGCCAGTAAGGCGCCACGCACCATTAGAGCGCTTCTTTAGCCCAAGTCTGGGTGGTTTGTGGCGTCCGCCAGTACGGCACAGCTCGCACTCTCGTGCTATTAAATTATTAGTTTTGTTACGTGCGGTACTGCGGCCCTGTGACGCAAAAAGGGTTCGCTTCTTTCACACAGTGTGAAGCTAACCCGTGTGTACCCTCATTCTACCGCCATATAGTCCGTCATTGCTTAGCAGCAGTTACCATCTCTGCACGGTGGACCCCGGGCTGCGAACGCACCTTATTCCTTTTCTCTAATTATTTGGTGCATTCCACTAGCCCTAACATAGTGCTGCTGCAAAACAGCAGGCACCGCTAACGTGTCAGAAACAAAGAATATTTCTTAGTATTGAAACAATAAATGTTCGACAAATGTACGGCAAATAAGGCAACACTCTTCTACATTGAAATTATATCTTTCTCAAGCTATAAATGCTAATAAGGATGAGCGGATCTTTTGAAATTCAAATTGATGACTTTGCTGAAATTTCCCAAAAATTCTCAATACTGAAAAGCTTGTAATTGCTTGGAAAATATACATGGGATAGATAAATTAACCTGCTGACCATAAGAGATTACACCCTATAGCAAAGAAAGAGGACCCTGCTGAATAGGGTTGAGCGACCTTCACTTTTATAGGATCGGGTCGGGTTTCACGAAACCCGACTTTTGGAAAAGTCGGGTCGAGTGAAATCGGCCGATCCTATAAAAAAGTCGGGGTCGGGGTCGGCCGAAACTCGAAACCCAATGCAGTGCATTGGGTTTCCATGGTTCCCAGGGTCTGAAGGAGCGGAAACTCTCCTTCAGGCCCTGGGATCCATATTTAAGTGTAAAATATAGAATTAAAATAAAAAATATCCTTATACTTACCCTCTGACGCGCCCTGGTACTAACCGGGAACCTTCCTGGACCTTCGGTGACGTCGCGGGTGACGTCGCGGCTTGTGATTGGCCGCGCGGCCGCCCATGTGACCGCTCGCGCGGCCAATCACAAGCCGCGACGTCACCCGCGACGTCACCGAAGGTCCTGGAAGGGCTGATTCTTAGGAAGGAAGGCTGTCGGAAGGAAGCAGGGCGCTTCCGAGGGTGAGTATATTCCTATTAGGTATATACTCACCCTCGGAAGCCTTCCTAAGAATCAGCCCTTCCAGGACCTTCGGTGACGTCGCGGGTGACGTCGCGGCTTGTGATTGGCCGCGCAAGCGGTCACATGGGCGGCCGCGCGGCCAATCACAAGCCACGACGTCACCGCGACGTCACGGCAAGGTCCTAGAAGCGCGGATTCGAAGGAGGAAGGCTGCCGGTTAGTACCAGGGCGCGTCAGAGGGTAAGTATTGCAATATTTTTTATTTTAATTCTATATTTTACACTTTAATCTGAATTCCGATACCAATTCCCTATATCTTAAACACATCGGGAATCGGGATCGGAATTCCGATTCCAGATTCAAAAGATCGCCGACTTCATGGCCGACCCCCCACTGGGGTCGGGTCGGGTTTCATGAAACCCGACCTTGCCAAAAGTCGGCGACTTTTGAACAATTTCGACCCGTTTCGCTCAACCCTACTGCTGAACATAAGAGATTACACTCTATACGAGAGAGAGAGAGAGAGAGAGAGAGAGGATTCTGATGGCCACAAAAGATTACACTCTATAGGAGAGAGAGAGGGCCCTGCTGAACATAAGAGATTACACTCTACAGGAGAGAGAGAGGACCCTGCTGAACATAAGAGATTACACTCTATAGGAGAGAGGACTGTGCTGAACATAAGAGATTACACTCTATAGGAGAGAGAGAGGACCCTGCTGAACATAAGAGATTACACTCTACAGGAGAGAGAGAGGACCCTGCTGAACATAAGAGATTACACTCTATAGGAGAGAGGACCGTGCTGAACATAAGAGATTACACTCTATAGGAGAGAGAGAGGACCCTGCTGAACATAAGAGATTACACTCTATAGGAGAGAGAGAGGACCCTGCTGAACATAAGAGATTACACTCTATAGGAGAGAGAGAGGACCCTGCTGAACATAAGAGATTACACTCTATAGGAGAGAGAGAGAGGACCCTGCTGAACATAAGAGATTACACTCTATAGGAGAGAGAGAAGACCCTGATGGCCACAAAAGATGACACTCTATAAGGTACCTTCACACTCAGCGATGCTGCAGCGATACTGACAACGATGTCGATCGCTGCAGCGTCGCTGTTTGGTCGCTGGAGAGCTGTCACACAGACAGCTCTCCAGCGACCAACGATCCCGAAGTCCCCGGGTAACCAGGGTAAACATCGGGTTACTAAGCGCAGGGCCGCGCTTAGTAACCCGATGTTTAACCTGGTTACCAGCGTAAAAGTAAAAAAAACAAACACTACATACTTACCTACCGCTGTCTGTCCCCGGCGCTCCGCTTCTCTGCACTCCTCCTGCACTGACTGTGAGCACAGCGGCTGGAAAGCAGAGCGGTGACGTCACCGCTCTGCTTTCCGGCCGCTGTGCTCAAAGCCAGTGCAGGAGGAGTGCAGAGAAGCACAGCGCCGGAGGACAGACAGCGGTAGGTAAGTATGAAGTGTTTGTTTATTTTTACTTTTACGCTGGTAACCAGGGTAAACATCGGGTTACTAAGCGCGGCCCTGCGCTTAGTTACCCGATGTTTACCCTGGTTACCAGTGAAGACATCGCTGGATCGGTGTCACACACGCCGATCCAGCGATGTCAGCGGGAGATCCAGCGACGAAATAAAGTTCTGGACTTTCTTCAGCGACCAACGATCTCCCAGCAGGGGCCTGATCGTTGGTCGCTGTCACACATAACGATTTCCTTAACGATATCGTTGCTACGTCACAAAAAGCAACGATATCGTTAACGATATCGTTAAGTGTGATGGTACCTATAGGAGAGAGGACCCTGCTGAACATAAGAGATTACACTCTATAGTAGAGAGAAAAAACACTACTGACCATAAGAGCTTACAGGAGAGAGAGATAAAGAGCACCCTACTGATCATAAGAGCTTACACTCTACAAGATATGTAGTGAAGACTGAGAAACAATAAAGTGCAATAGGATCTTATCCCATGAGTAAAAACAGTAGGGTGAAAAAGATGCTCACTTGGTACTGTTTTGTAATACACAATAAATGGGATTCAAAATTGTCAGCTGCTGTGGTAAAGTTCTCTTTTTCTCTTCTGTAGTGTGTAAACTCTTATGACCAGAAGAGAGAAAGATAGGACCTCACTGATCATAAGTGCTTACACTCTATAGGTGAGGGAGATAGAGGACCTCACTGATCATAAGTGCTTACCCTCTATAGGTGAGAGAGCTAAAGAGAGGACCCCACTGATCATAAGTGCTTACACTCTGTAGGTGAGAGAAAGAGAGGACCCCACTGATCATAAGAGCTCTACAGGTGAGAGACAGAGAGAGAGAGGACCCCACTGATCATAAGTGCTTACATTCTATTGGTGAGAGACAGAAATAGAGAACCCCACTAATCATAGGATCTCTACAGGTGAGAGAGCGAGGACCCCACTGACCATGAAAGGTTACAAACTACGGGAGAGACTTACCTAGTGACTCTGGAGATGGAAACAACTCTGCTGTACAAACTGTGCTTCACTGAGAACCTCTGATATGTGATGGTCCAGTTACTGACCACCATTGTTGAAGGCATGATAGTCAGCTAGATGTCATAGCTGCAGGGCATTATGGGAAAGCCTGCGTGGCAACGCAAAATGAAATTGGCCTGCTACTTGATGCACCAGCAGTGTGGGAAATAGTGCCAAGCAAGTTTTTTTTGTAAACCGCCAATTGAATCTCAAAGTGTAAAGAAAAAATGTAGGAAATTCGTTTAGAACTCAGTAGTCCGCGTATTGTTCCACTCAACTGTACTAATAAATATTCAGTGTTTCGGGCTTCCATGTTGTTAATCCACATTGCTACCACTATACTCCTTTTGGATGGCTCAACACTGTTAAAGGAATGTGCCACTGACTGCGGTGCCCCTCCCAACACTCACTCGTCTTGTTTGGCTTTCCCTCTTCCTCCCCCTGTCTGTCAGACTAAGGTAGCCTGGCACAGTTTAAATTGGCCAATAAAATCCCATTGGGCTAAGTTCCACCCCCCCACTTTTACCTGGTATATATTTGCTGCAGAAACTTCTCTTCTCCTCTTCCCCTTTGGGTCCTGGAGGTGTTTGTCTGCACTGTCTGGTTAAGAGTGAGTGATGTATGATCCCCATATTGAACTGATGCATGCCAGGGTGTCGCAGGAGGGTGAGCATTGACTGCAAGCCCTGATTTCAGGGCCTAATACCCATCTTCCTTCCCCTGCTGCCTCAATAACAGGAGGCTGGCGATCAGCAAGGTGGTCCCACTCTCTGGTTCATCTCAGCCCCAGCCCTATTCCTTCTACTTCTCTGCCTGCTGGGTGCTCACGCAAGCGCTGTGCAGACAAGGTATCTCCACCCACCATAGCTCCACCTACCCCTCTGCTCCTTTTTAGCTGTCTGTTGGGCACTTACACGCACGCTGAGAAGACAAATTCTGAATTAGCTACGCCCACTCCCTCCACTCTGCTCCTCTAGTTGCTGGGTCAGTGCCACTATACACGTGCCAAGTAGAGATTGTAGCCCCGCCCACTGTTTCCCCCCATTCTTTCTCCACATGGCATTCTAAGCATGTACGGTGCCATTAGGGAGATGCTGGCAGTAATCCCATGGCAGCCACTACACAATCCCCTACAGCCCTGTTGTGAATTCCGCTCTTGGGCTCCCTCCGGTGGTTGTAAGTGGCACTTTTGTGAGTTCTGCTCTTGGGCTCCCTCCGGTTGTTTTGAGTGGTATGGCTGCTCCTTGGATTTAGCAGTCTGCAGCTGCTTCCACTGATTGTCTTTCTGCTCGGCTATTTTTGCCTGGCTCTTCCCTTCAGCCAGTGCCACTTGTCAATGGTTGCTGGTTGGATTCACAACTCTTTTGGATTTCCCTGTTATCCTGACCAGTTCAGCAAAGTTAAGTCCTTGCTTGCTCTTTTCTGTCCACAGGTTGTGGACTTATTCGTTCTGTGCTTTCTATGTTTTGTCCAGCTTGTCAGTATGAATTAATTCAGTGAAGCTGGAAGCTCTGGGAAGCAGATTTACCCTCCACACCTTTAGTCAGGTGTGGAGATTTTTGTAAACTCTGTGTGGATTTTTTGTAGTGTTTTTTTATACTGACCGCACAGTATTCCATCCTGTCCTATCTATCTAGCTAGACTGGCCTCCTGTGCTACATCCTGGTTTCATTCTGTGTATGTCTTTTCCCTCTCCATTCACAGTCATTACTTGTGGGGGGCTATCTATCCTTTGGGGATTTTCTCTGAGGCAAGATAGTTTTCCTGTTTCTATCTTTAGGGGTAGTTAGTTCTCAGGCTGTGACGAGGTGCCTAGGGAGTGTCAGGAGCATCCCACAGCTACTTCTAGTGTTGTGTTGAGCTTAGGGACTGCGGTCAGTACAGGTACCACTTCCTTCAGAGCTCGTCCCATGTTGCTCCTAAACCACCAGTTCATAACACAGCCCCCCTTCAGAGAGCAGATGGGTTCTAGAGGCATTACTTCTACCTCTGCAGAGGCAACTCCTGAACCAATGCCAATACATACACAGTTGCCAACTAGCGTGCTAACCCTGCTTGCAGGTGCTGTACCCAGCATGACTGATGTTAATAAAGATGATGCTGGGATCGCTGCAGCCCCTTCTGTGCCCCAGGTGGCCTCTTCTGTTTTGGCTACTGCCATATCTAATGAAGCTGAATCATATAGGCGTAGACGCCGTGGTTCCAGCTCTTCCTCATCAGGGTCATCCAATCATCATCATTGTCATGGATATCGCTCCTCACACCAACGTAGCAAGTGTTCCACACATGCACGTCGAAGGTCCAGATCTCACAGGAGGGGTCCCAGGTCCCGGTCCTCCATATGGCGCTCTCCATCATCATCGAAGTCTTCGAGCACATAGGCGAGTTCCGATTACCGGCCTTGTTCTCATGGAGAGCAGGGCCACCATCAGGGCATTACTACCCTTACTGGTGTTACTGGGCCTGGTGAGCAGAAGCAAGAAGGATGGGCTCGGATTGGGTGAGATATGCTGGCAGTGTGTCACACTCACTCCGGGCCCACCACTTTGATTTTGCTTACGGAGAACTAGGGCAGGGACGTCACTAGTCAGTTACATTTTGGGCCTTATCCCTGGATCAAAAGCATGATGCTCTGAACCTCCTGAGGGAACGTTCTTCCAGAGCAGCCAGACACAGCAGTGCTGCCTTTCCTGACTCCTCATGTCACCGCCGCTGTGCCCGCCACTGTGCCTGCCAGACGGTCGGTCAATTACCTGGTCCGCTATGGTCTGTCCTTCCACTGCCGGTTTAGGTCCCTCTGGCTTCTCTCCTGGCTCCCGCTGCTCTGTCTCTGCTCGGTCTCGCCGTGTATCTCCTCAGCTTCTACTCATACGCTCTTCCCAACGTTCGCGCATACACTGGGTCCCTTAAAGGGCACCCGCACATTTTCTCTGAAATTTATGCTTTTGGATGCCTTAACTCACTAAACCCCAGCAGTCAATCCGGGTGAATCATTGGGTATTTCTGGACCTCCTCTAAGGGGAGGTGCCTGGTTATTCACTTGCTACTCGCTCTGTAGCCCTGAACTGCACCAGTCGCTTTGTGCACTCGCGCCCTTACTGCTATCCGTATACATTTGCGCTGCTCTGCCTGCAACCGCACGCTCATGCCTTTGTAACCTCACCTATCTTCTATATACCAGTACTCCAGTACTCAGCCCTGGACGCATAATCTTCTTCCTGTGTTTCGCCTTTTCTTTTCAGTTGCCTCCGCTTCAGTCTTCCCGTGGTTCCGTCCTGACGTCTGCTCATGGTGTCCATCCCGCTCCCCCCTGTGTCCTAGTATCTGTGTCCTGCACCTCTAGATCCCTCACTCTCCCGTGGCTCCATTCAGTCCCAGCTCCTGCTCACTGCTTGAGCCGCCCCTCTTGGTATCAGCTACCGTGGTTCTAGTGACCTCTGGGCTTGCTCCTGACGATCCCTGTACAGGGGTCGACCTCCACTAGGTCAACTCACCCAGGGGTAGGTCTGTTCCACGGTCCAGAGGGTCAACTCTTAGCATTCGCCTCCCTGTGGCGTCACACCTCTCCTGCACCCGGGAGCACAACACATAGAAGTGACTGTCCCTGTAAGTGTTTGTGCTCCACGCAGGAGAAGAGCTGCACAAGAGCCAGGAGCAGCGGCACTGCTGCACTCACTGCTCTGCTCTGACTGCTGCTGCACTTCCTGCTCTGCCCTGGCTGCTGCTGCACTCACTGCTCAGCTACAGCTGCTGCACTCTTCAGACAGTGCACACTTCGCCCTCTCCCCGAACTTCCTATGAAGCAGAGCAGACTGCTGCCTCCAGGATGAAGAAGCCTCCCCTGCTACCCACAGGATGGAGGACACTAATCCCCCTGCCCCTATTCAGCACTATTGCTTTTAACCAACCACACAGCAATTATTACAACTCCCTCTCCTGCCTTTCCAGCACATTTAGTAGTTGGCAAAGAGGAGAGGGAGGGGAGCAGTCTGCTGTGCACAGAGCTGCACAATGGATAACTTGAGGGTCTTGTGCCCCCTCAATGCATTGCAAGAGACTGAGGATGCATGATGCCCAATCCTCTACACAGTGTACATGTGTACATGTGTATAATATACACAACTCCTATGTGTGTGTGCATTTGTATGTATAAGGCATATATCTGAATTTGTGTGTATGAAATAGTCTATGTATGGGTATGTGCACACATTAAGTATTCGCTGCAGACATTTTTGCACCAAAAACGTGTCTTGTGGCAGGAAAAATGAAATATAAAATAAGCACGGTTTTGAAAGAGGTGGTTGCTATTGGGAGGGATATTTTGGGACTAGTAATACTAACATTACATGACTTGTGTTCCTATAAAATTGCTGAGCGTATAACCATGATGAGGTCAGACATGGAATGGTTTTCCAGTTTTTTCCCCCGAACTCCAACTAGTTTGGTCGGAGATAGTCTCTCTGGCTGTGTGGCAGGATCTTGGGACGGGATAGCGTTGGAGCGGACCAGATGCACCATAAACGCATGCAAGTCAAATTTCGTGCGGGATAAATTTGGTATGGTAGTGAGGCATCGCCAGCTCTAAGGTGACAACTCATCTCTTCTAAGGTCAGATGGTGTCCATCTCACCGACATTGGTTTGGATATTTTCTTGTCAGCTCTCCAAGATGGGATAGAACGAGCTTTGTGCCTGATGGGAGGGAGTTGGAGTCCTGTGTAGGACTACCCAGGATCCTCCTTGGCTGTTATCAATGAAGGAAGCACCAGAATTTTGCAACTAAGTAGGATTACTTGCCTGTAGATGTTTCAGGCTTTTGGCTACTGGTCTTTTTGTTAAGTTTCAAGTGTTTTGTTTTATTGATATATTTCTATGAAAAAAATTAAAGCTGTGACCAATCTTCACCTATGAATTCTTTGTGTTTGCCTCGTTATTGTAGGATGGGATAGTTCAGGAAAGGCAGGGAGAAGGGGATCACTGGGGTTGTTTGGTTGTTTGCCTCTCTCATTTATTCACTCATCTTGCTCGGCTTTTCCTCTCTCTCCCCCTCTGACAGACTAAGGTGGCCTGGCCCAGTTTAAATTGGCCAATAAAATTCTGTTGAACTAAGGTCAACCGCCCCTTTTTTACCGGGTATAAATTTGCTCCAGTAGCTGGTCTCATCCCCTTTGAGTCCTGGAGGTGCTCGTCCCATCCTCCCTCCCCTTTTTTGCGTGTATGTTAATACTTGTTTCATTTTAGAAATTTAAGTCACAGCAGCTGTTATTATTTGAGGAAGCACTGGAATGTTACGACTAAGGCTACTTTCACACATCAGTTTTTTTGTTACAGGCACAATCCATCAAGTTTTAAAAAAAACGGATGGTTTTTTTTTTACGCTGGATTCGTTTTTTTCTCATAGAGTTGTATTAGCGTCGGATTGCGCCTGATGGCCAGACATTTCATCCTTTTTTTTTCCGGATCTGTCCAAATAGTCGTTTCCGGCAGACGGAGAAAACGTCCAGAGGAACGTTATTATGTGTGGCGAAAAAAGCACACAGTGATGGAAGCGGCCAAAAACGCGTGAAACGGAGATGTCAAACAATGAATCCAGCGTCCGGATCTGGTTTTCAAAGCATTTTCCATTGAAATCATTCAGATTTTCCGTTCTGGTCTCTCTCTCTCTCTCTTTCTATGAAAAAAAATTAAAAGCTGTGACTGACCTTCACCTATCATTTCTTTGTGTTTGATTCATTATTTTTAGATGGGATGTTTCGGGAGGAAAGGGCAGAGGGGATCACTGGGGGTGTTTGCAGGGGTCGCCGCAGTGTTATAAAATCTTTCTATGCAATCCCTGCAGATTTGTACTGCAGAGCCAGGTTAATTCTATATGTGCCCCTATACAGCATCATGTTAAGGAGAGGAATAACTGTAACACAACATCGAATAGAGCACCGATGTGGTTGATGCATTACATCTGAATATAAGTCAGAGATTGTAAAGAGCCATAATTCGGTCTCCTGTTTAAAGCCCTGCTTTGAAGTTGACTTGGCATGCACTCATTTTTGGAATTCTGTTTTTTTTTTTTTTTTTTTTTTTTAAAGGGTCCTTAATTTTCAACTAAAATTTAATTTCATTTGTCCTGTAGTAACTATACAATCAACCTACTTTGCAGTATATTGAAGTGATATACTTTAAGTTTATCAATTTAGTTTGCAGTCAAATTTTCATTGCACAAGCACCCCTGGCCTTTATGGAACATCTTTGTTATTTTTACCACTTCTCTTTTATCTTCTCCATAAAACTATATAAGAACTATGAGAGGAAGGTTGGTCCGTTTTTTATTTTTTTATACACCAGCACGTACTGGATGTCTATGTTTTGTGCACTTAGACACCACAATTCAGAAAGGTAATGATGCTCACTGAGCAGCATGATCCTAAAACTAGTTGTCTGCATACAGATTTGTTAGATATTCGTTTTTGCCATTGTCCTCTATCCACTGGTAATTAAGCCATTATTTTTTTTAACCTACCATTACCGCCTTCTTTTCTTCTTTCTCTGTCTTCTCCTGTTTGATATAATTTTTCATGTCGCCTTTTCACTTCCAGCCTAGTTGGCTGTAAAGTGGTTAACAGGTACCATAGACTAGCAAAGAGAACGAGGCTTTGCTGAACGTTTGGCGCTTATTGAAGCTGGATCTTTTATATAGGGATAGACAGGTAATGTGCGGTTAATTGGGAACACCGCTTTGATCAGAGGTCTATTTGCCTTTAAAGGATCCAGCATCCTAATAGCAGTTAATCTCCCAGCAGAGACGCCGTGAGCAGTTACAGCTCATTTCCATCCCACTTCAAAGCAGCCAAGGGGAAAACAGACAGTATTATCAAACAGCAGGGTCTTAGAGGGGGGCTTTTGTCATCTCGTACTTTATAAATATGTCATTGGAGTTTTCTCATCTCCGATGTCTCTTTTGTAATTTTTTTTATTCCACACTTTACTTTTGGTTCATTTTTAGCAAAATATCGCTTGGTACCTTCTGAACAGGAAATCAGATTCCAGTCTTAGCAAACCTACTGTTACACAAATTGACATATTTAATGTGCTCAAACACCTGAGATTGCTCTTATTTTGCTAATAACTATCGCCTCTGAGCCCCACACACAATTACTCAGATTGGCCAAGCATTAATATGCTATGGGGAGAGCATAGTAAAGCCCCAATACACATTTGACTAATGATGGAGGAACCCACTAATATCTGTGAGATCAGTTGGGGTAAAATAAAATGTGAGGCCTCCTGACTTTCTCCCAACCGATGATGTCGGGGAGAGAAGCATTCAGCATGTCCAAATTTAGACCCCATATTCTTCTCCATGAAATAAGCCATGGCTTAGATGTCTGGCAGTGGCTCTCTCATAGAGAACACAGCAATGCTTGGTTGAGACAAGAGCTTCTATGTAATGGGGAATCAGAAGAGATAGCTGTTGGCTGCACAATTGACAGAACCATTGTTCAACCAACAACTAGCTACTGTGTATGGCAGCAGTTTATCTCTCCTGAAAATAAAGGATCGACTGATAGACCCATCTTTATCTCCCCCGACATCATCTGACTGGGAAGAGTTAGGAGGCCACATACACAGTAGATGGCAGGTCAATCCAGCCAAAATTGGTGGGTTCGGCAGATTATAATCTAAGCAGTACGCGAGTCGAGCCAACCGTTCACATACAGAGGGTAATTATTTAGCTACTAGCTAGCTATCTAAATCTATGGGTACCTTTCATCTGTGGTCCTGATCGAGGTGGACATAGATAGAAGATCATGTGAGATCTTAGCCTCTGTCTGCCTGGTTTATACTCTAGCAAATCCTTTTCTGATACAGCCATATTACATTGCCATCTATCAGTAATTGTAAACCAAGCAAATAATAAGCACAATTCTTTTTCTGGCAAACTGAGGACTTTTTTTATGATGGTGGTACTGCCTTGCTTAAAGGGTCCCAATGCAGCTGTACAGGCTGCACACTATATACGTCCACCTCTGGTCCGCAGTGAAGAAGATATTCTATGCACCATATAATAGGATAGCACTGAAAATTTTCCCTACAGCCTATGAATAATGTAAAGAAGCTTTGGTTTGAAATCTAATACTTGTAAAGTGTGTCCAATCAGATAAGGGGGATATTCTGAGTTATTTAGCATGTATGATGGCTTCAAATAGTTCTAAAATTATGCAAATCACTTTATCTGCGATTAGCTGGAGGCTGCAGCTATTTCAAAGAGATGTGAACGCATAAATCCTCAGTGGAATACAGCATGCATCTAAGCTGCCAAAGAAGATGTCAACAACTAAAAATGGCGTCTTAATCTAAAGAAGCCCACTAGAAAAAAAAATGGATGTGATACTTAACGGGCTGAACCTTGCCTTGCATAACAGCTGTAGCTATGGACTGGTATAACAGCTTTTCAGTAGATAAGAAGAGCTCATAGGTTCTATGCATTATGGTACAGTATGCATCATTCCAGCATAAAGATAATAAACTCTTATAACGAATGGACTGTGAACCCAATGCTTTTTAAAGCATTTCCTTATTCTTCAAGGATCAGTCTACCCCTTACTGTCGCAAAATTATGACTTCATAATTATGCCAAAATAATACTCTATTACCAAGCAATGCCATTACACACTAACGATATTTGGATACACGTGCCCCCGTTATTCCCTATATTCTATTATTGCTTTGCGCAAAACATAGGAAGCAGTAACTGTCTAAAAAGTGTGTGTAGCCAATGGTAAAATTCTGTTAGATTCCTTTACATGTTTTTAAAGTATCTCTCCAGTGTATTTTTAATTGCACCACCAATTAGCAGTAATGTGTGTACAGTGTGTGCATTAAAACACTTACCCAACACTGTCTTCTGCCATTTCCAGTGCTGCTCAAGTCCTTCACCTGCATCATTCGACCACAGCTCTGACTTACCGGCTCAGACTGCAGACTATTAGTGACTGTCTTCTCAAGAGCTTCATTCTGCGTCTCATTGACATAGACCTCATTCAGATATTGGATTTTTTCAGGTATTAGAAAAAAATGGACTAAGTTTCATCAGTGATTTTCATCAGAGTTTAGTCAAAGTTTCATCAGATTTTTTCAGAATTTCATCAGTTTTTCTCTGATGGGAAAAAATGTATCTTGAGCTTTGTAAATCTATCAGTCTTGAAAGATGTGTACACAGATGGCATCCGATTTTTTCACCGACCAATAGACTTGCATTGCTGACTTTAATGCGACACTTGGCTCAATATTGGATATGTCTCTGCAAACTTGCATTGACCACTACGTCCAAGGGAAAAAATCATACATGTGAAATACCTCAAGGACTGTCATTTGTGCAAAAAGAATGAAGCCTTACATTGACAAAGTGACTTCTGGTCCACACAGAAGATACTGTGTGGGCTATCTGGTTACGAGTGTGGTCACAGAAGAGAACCGGAGCATCGCTGGAAACGGCAGAAGATAGCAATGGGTAAGAGAGGTGCCAGTAAGGCTGAAGTCAACAAACTTGAAGATGAAAGTGGATGTAAAACTGCACTGCTGAGAATCCAATATACAATAGAAGACCAGATGCGGTATTGATGCGGTTTTATTTGTCAACACGTTTCGAGGCGATCATACCTCAGTAAGGCTGAAATGGTACTTGACGATTTTATCATCATGCAACAAACAGATTAAAGGGCCACTGTCACCCCCTCCAGCCGTTATAAACTAAAAGAGCCACCTTGTGCAGCAGTAATGCTGCATTCTAACAAGGTGGCTCTTTTAGTTTTGTGTTCATGTATTACTAAAATAAAGCGCTTTTAAACTTTTCAAAAATACCTGTCTTTGTCCACAGAGGCGGGTCTGAAGCCTCCTCTGTGAAGCGCCCAAATGCCGTCACTCATCTCTTCTGGGGCGATGGTCGCCACCCCCTGCACGCTGTTTTCTTCTGAAATCCGGCACCTGCGCTGTGCGTGCCTGCCTGGGGCAGGCGCAGTGAGAATTGGCCGTCATAGCTCAGATGCCGGGTTCCTGACTGCGCCTGTGCGGGCAGTGCGGCCACCCTGTTACTGAATTCCCGCCCCGCACTGTGTTATGCATTATGCACAGTGTGGGGCTGGGATTCCTGGGCAGATTCCTGCACAGACCGACGCTGGAAGGCGGGAAACCTGGGGGAGCGTCTGACAAGCGCAGTGCGCATGCCCAGGAATCCCAGCCCCGCACTGTGCTTAATGCATAACAGTGCGGGGCGGGGATTCAGTAACAAGGTGGCCGCACTGCCCGCACAGGCGCCGTCAGGAACCCGGCATCTGAGCTATGACTGCCAATTCTCAATGCGCCTGCCCCAGGCAGGCACGCACAGCGCAGGCGCCGGATTTAAGAACAGCGTGCAGGGGGCGGCGACCATCGCCCCAGAAGAGATGAGTGACGGCAGTTGGGCGCTTCACAGAGGAGGCTTCAGACCCGCCTCCGTGGACAAAGATAGGTATTTTTGAAAAGTTTCAAAGCGCTTTATTTTAGTAATACATGAACACAAAACTAAAAGAGCCACCTTGTTAGAATGCAGCATTACTGCTGCACAAGGTGGCTCTTTTAGTTTATAACGGCTGGAGGGGGTGACAGTGGCCCTTTAAGTTAATTAAAAGTTTTTCTTGGTTTATTTGTTTTCTTGAACATGTCATGAAAATCATTCATAAAGAACAGTCTTAGGGCATCTAAGGACATGGTTTACAAAAAGCTATGGCACCAGCGATGCATAACTGATGTTCTAACACTGCCATTATGCATTAAATACAAAATGTACAGAAAAATATCCATAAAAACATGATACTCTTGAGTGGGCTGCTTAGTAGTTCCTTCCTAATTCACCCATAAGAAAGCCATTCACTACTTTCTTCTTGTAACTGGAAATAACTTCTATAAATTCAGCCTGCTCCCACGTTCCTTTGACGTAGCTCTTAGGCACGTGGTATGTAAGAGGACAAATGGTTGAACCGGTTCACATTATTGCAGATTATTCTTGCAGTGACCATTACTTGTAAGACTGAAAAGGTGCTTATCAAAAAATTTTCTAGAGAAATCAATTTGTTTCCCTTCAATGTTGTGCACCAGTTTTGATAAGGGAATATGAACAAGGGGGAGATTTTGCTGAAAGTCTGCTGCAAAATCTATATGTTTTACCTGCGGACTTTGTTGTGGGTTTGTTGTGGATTTCATCAGATGCATTACAAAGGGCGAAATCTGCTGTGAAAATCTACAGAAAATAAATGACATGCTGCTGATGTAAACTCTGTGCCGCATTTCCACGCTGATCTTTTTCCCCAAGCGTGTAGATGAGATTTGTTAAAATCTCATCCATGGTTCATAGAAGAAAAATACATTTTCTACTGCACTATTAGGGAATTTTGTTTTAATATTGGAAAGTAGCATTAGGGCTCATGCACACAACCGTGTTTTTGGTCTAAGTGCCATCTGCTAAAAAATGGATCACCCTCGGACCAATGTTATCGAATGGGGCAGTGTGGATGAGAAATTTGTTTAACTGACCGATTCCGCGCGTGAAGAAACTTGCAGTGTGCACGATTTTCCTCTGGAAATTTGATGATAGTCACCCATTTCAAGTCTATTGGTGCAAGAAAAAAAATGGATGCCAAGCAGAGCCGCAAAATAACACGGAATTTTTACAGGTACATTGCAGTTCTGTAACATAGGAAACTGTGACTGGTTGTGTATGTGATTAATAAATGCTTCTGTAAAAATCAGATTGTATACGGACTGCATGCAGATTGCATATGGATGACAAGTGATAAAAAAATTGTCCCACGCTTTTCTGGACGATAATCTTATGGCCCTTTAAACGTATCCTCAGCCAAAGTAGAGCACCTACTAGACGGTTTCCCTAATTTTTTCCGACAGCACTGATGACAAGGGCCAATACAAGTCTATGGGTCCGTGATAAATAAGCACAAGACACGGATGCTGTCCGTGTTCAACACTGCAAAGCATAGCATAAACTTTGTCATTTCTTTCTTTCTTCGTCCATAGTGGAAAAACAGTGATAACAAACTTATGGTAAAAATGGACACATGGATGCCACATTGATGGAAAACACTGATGACACCGGTACCGCTTTTTCACCTACGTGTGTTATACGGACGTGTGAAGGAGGCCTAATACTGCACTTCCTTTGTGGTGGTGCAGCTCGAGAATTAAAAACTTGTATTACGTTCACCATTCACAGTTGACCCAGTAGAGCGGCACCTCATGATCAGACGACGGTTGGAACTCCTTCAAAGGCCAGGTTCACACAAGCAAATATGAAAATGACCAGAGTTTCATCCTGAAATCTCAGATGATTTTAATTTCAATCCACTGTCCACTCTGTTATTTAATTTTTTTTTTTTTTACAGCAGCAGCTATTAATAATTTACAAGATCGCGTACAGTTTCTAATGTTAAACAATTGCAATGCATCCGTAAAACAACAAATGTTCTGAATGGGATCCAATTTTTCCTGCACGCCTTTAGACTTGAATGGATAAGTCTGACCCAACATACAGAATAAATTAATACATCCATATTTTTCCACTTGCAAATTCAGGCAGTGAAAAAAAGAGGTCATCTGAATAGCCCAACTGAATAACGTTAGTCCTATGGGTGGGTGCCTGTGTGCTGTATTCTTTTTCACGTACCAAAAATACGCCTGTGTGAACGTACTCTAACAAATCGAAATCATCCAAATTGCAAAAAACAGTATAATTGTGAACTTTCCCGGTACATGCTTTTCTTATTATAGATGCTTTATGCATCTGCTTGTTAATTCTCCATGTGGCCTCAAAGTCTTCTCATTTGTTTAACCAATGGCCTGTTTACCTGTACCGCTCTATTGAAATTAGCGCTCGCATCTTAGAAATTGCCATTTATTTACATTATTGATTTCTACTTATCTTCGCTCGTTTATTAGGGTAAACACTCCGTTTAGTACCGGTTCGTTGACACTTGAACTAATCTGCACTTGTTTTATTGAAAATCACATTAATCTGACCTACATTAACGAAACCGAGTCTTATCTTGGTTTCTCAGATGCAAGGCATTTATTTTATGTTTTTGGGCACTTGGAAAACCTGCACTGAGATTTGCCACGGAAAGAGTCGAGTAATACCCAAGGCCCCTTAATAATGCAGCAAGCGTCGTTTCCAACCAATGGTGCATGTCACATGATAGGAGCCCAAACGCTTCCTAATAGGGACCCGCGCTTGCCACACTTAACTATTTATTGCTTTCATGATTTCGGACACAGAAATACTACAATGTCTCTGTTCCTCATGCTGCACTGGCTGCGCAGAATCCATGGCATATATTTAAGGCCTGGTAATAAAGATGTCTGCACGCTGTGTGAACGCCACAAACACAGCATAAGCAATCATGGTTTTCTAAGCCCGGTTTCCTTGACAACAAATAGAATTCGGGCAGCGAATAAATGCAGCTGAAGCCTGTGAATCGTCTCTGATTGTAAGCAAAGAAACGCGCGGTTTGTGCTGAAATTTCCCCCCCATTAATTCCCTCAATATCTCCAAATAGAAGCTCTGCTGAGAGGACCAACTGCTACATATTTATAAAGTTATTCCATAATACTGAGTTACCGGGGGGGGGAAGAACGAGGCAGGAGGATGAGCAGGACGAATAAAAGGGACATTGGAGAAGAGGAAGGAGGAAGACAGGTAAGAGGAGGGAGCAGGAGATAGCGGCTGATGAGTGAGAGAAACAGGGAATCATTGATGCAGGAAGAGACATTGGATATTGGGGAGGGGAGCGGAGCACTCGCAGAAGACGCCAATCATAAACTACGGAAAGAGGGGAACAAGGGAATAAAGTCTGTATGTGAAATTTAGCTAGTTTCAATGAAGGAACGGCATCACAAATAGCGTGAAAAACACAAAGGCAAGTTGCAATGAAGGAATAAAACAAAAGAGCAAAAGAAAAAATCATGACAGGCTTCTTGGAGACATTGAGACAGAAAATAATTAGGAAGGGAGTTTTGCGGATGATATGCATTGTTTGGTGTGCACCACATGAAGCGTAAGTGCAGTGGGTGGGTTACTCCCCTCCTCGCCAGCCTGGTTATACATAATAAAACAAATAAGCCATTTTTCAATAATAGTTAGTAGATGATTTTCAGATTTTCCATTCTTCTCACAGCTCAAAATTTGCCTTCTTTCTTTTTGGTCTATTTTTTTTTAAAGAGACATGGCTCAGTCAAGCATTTCATGTTCTACAATAAAATAAAGGGTTTTTTTGCATCTCCTAAGGCCCTGTTTTTTCCCTGGTATTATTTCTTGTGCATTTACAAGAGATTGTCCTTTGAGAAATAGTGTTAATGCAAACACACAGGCAAATGCGGCACAACTAGAACTCTTTGCCTTTGATATAACTCGACTGAAGAACAGTGGTGAGAGGCAGCACAACAGAAGTGGAATAGGGAATTGAAATTGGAGACGGAGGAATGAATGCAGAAATAGAGATGTAATAATAAGAGAAAAATCACAAACAATGGGGGTGAAGAGACTGGAGCTGAGATTACACAATGAATCTCTAAGCTTCCCGGCTATGCTATTATTACAGTAGGCCCATTTCCATTGATCTCCAATATATACAGTTTATGGCCTCAGTTGGTTACAACATATGCTATAGGGCTAATTCATACTATACATCTTCAGGATAGGTACTAAAACCAAGATTTCTCTCTGTGGTTTAGCATTTGATACTCTGCCCCTATACAAATATAGTCTTCATCAAGTCATTTCATATGCACATATCAAGGCAATGACCATCTTTCAAGTTTTCAAGAAACCCCTGGCAGTTATTCTGTAAATGTACCAAACCTGCTCCGTGCATTTATTTTCATTAATATAATAGACTCCTTCAAGGCCGACTTCAGCCGTTAAATGACTAGTGATCAGCTATGTACAAGGCGATCAGTGGCCGTGTAATGGCCTGCTTAGAGAGGCCTGTAGAGATGATGTACAAAGTGTATCTTCTGTTCGAACAACGCACAGTAAAACACTTTATCTGGGGGCTCACTTTTTTGCCCTCATTTCGCCAGCATACTCTCTCCTCTGTTTTTCTGTGGCACCAACTTACCTCTGACACTTGGAAAACCATACAATCAGATTGCATGGAAGTCACAAATACAGCAAATATGGACATAAACACAAGATAATCTAACAACTGACAGGAAATATCAGGAAAAAATTAATATGGAATAACAATTGCATCCACATACACACTGCATTTACCTATACTCATCTTTCTTAGGCCGGGTTCACATCAGTGTTTGAGTCCGCAGCGTGGTGCTGTGGACTTTTTTCCTTAGCTCCGCCTACTTCTGCATGTGTCCTGCGTACCTATCTTTAACATTGGGTACTCAGGGACATGATTTGTATGCGAATGCATCCACATGCGTTGTTTTGACGTGCCCTCCAAACGTAACATGTTGCATTTTCATGCGTTCGGCGGGCACATCCCCATACAACGCATGTCCCTGCGTACCCAGTGTTAAAGATAGGTACGCAGGAAGCATACGGAAGTAGGCGGAGCTAAGGAAAAAAGTCTGCAGCACCACGCTGCAGACTCAAATGCTAATGTGAACTTAGCCATACAGGCAGACCAAAATTCTATGTGTGCAGAAAGATTGTTAATGGCCTTTGAAAATCATGTTATCTGCAGCCAGGGACATAATGATTACAGTTGCAGAGGGTGCGACTGACACTTGACCTATGCAGGAGGGGGGCCTGCCGACAGCAGCACATATTCCAGCTGAATGTGCACCTGAGGGCCCACAATACAAGCTGCCAGCCAGTCAAAGGCCAGGAGCTGACGTCATCATGCAAGTCACTGGTGGTGCATGGCAGTGACATCATGCGCTGCAATTCGCTTGCATGTTGAAGTCAGCTGCTGACTTAGATGGCTGCTACAGAAAAGAACACCGAGCGGTGTGGGAGCAGGGGAAGGTGAGTAAAATAATTTCTTTTTCTCATGCGTTCAATAACAGCAAGAGAACAGGGGACATGTATACCCAGATGGGCCCAAGATGGGAGACATATATACAAGGATGGGGGACAGGGGCGGAGACAGACAGCTTGGGGCCCCTGTGCAGGAAATGTGTCTGGACCCCCTCCTTTTAAGGCGACAAAGCTACATATATATATATATATATATATATATATATATATAGCCACACACACATACATGTATATATTACATAGTCTCATTTATTATGTATATTGCCATCCCTTATTATACAGTGCCCTCTCTTGTTATGTACAGCACCGTCCCTTACATATTGGATTTTATAGAGCCCTGTTTTTTATTACATACTGTCCTGTCCTGTTAGCTGTATAATGCAATGATCGCTGATGGAGCATGGAAAAGCTTCTTTTCTAAAGGAGGAGCTGATGGACTGGCAGTCTGGTCACTGGCTCCTCCATCAGTAGTCATTTTATATCTAACAAGACAGGGGACTATGTAATAAAAGAGGGTGCTGTGAATAACAAAGATAACAAGAATAAACTATGTAAAAGACAGCACTGTACATAACAGCAGAGGAAGCTATATAATAAGGGAGGGCATCATATATATAACTAGAGAGGATGGTACGTAATAAGGGACGGTGTTATACATAACAAAAGAGGAAACTATGTAACTAAGGATGGTGTTATACATAATAAGTGAGTACGCTATACATTAAGAGACTGTGCTATACATAAGTGAGTACTCTATAAACTAAGGGACTGTGCTATACATAATAAGTTAGTACACTTTATACTAAGGGACTGTGTTAGACATAATAATCGATAGTCTTCCTCCACCTCCCCCTGTTCCTAAATCCATTATAAATCCCCCTTCCTCCCATCCCAATCCCCCACACCCCTCATTGTCCTCCTCCCCCTGCATCCCATTATTGCCCTCTCCCCCACCCCCCATGAATGCCCTCTTCACCACCTCCATCATTGCTTTCTCCCCATCACCCCATTATTGCCCATTCCACCACCTCCATCATTGACTCCTCCCCACCACCCCATCATTGTCGTTTCCACTGCCACCATCATTTCCTTCTCCCCCACCACCCCATCATTGATCTTTCCACAACCATTGTCTTTTCCCCCACCACCCCCATCATTACCCATTCCACCACCTTCATCATTGCCTCCTCCCACACATCCCCATCATTGTCCTGTCCACCACCACCATCATTGTCTTTTCCCCCACCACCCCCATCATTACCCATTCCACCACCTCCATCATTGCCTCCTCCCCACCACACCATCATCGTCCTTTCCACTGCCATCATCATTGTCTTCTCCCCACCACCCCATCATTACGCATTCCACAACATGCATCATTTCCTCTGCCCCACCATCCCCATCATTGCCCTTTCCACCACCACCATCATTGTCTTTTCCCCCACCATCCCCATCATTGCCCATTACACCGCCTCCATCATTTCCTTCTCCCCCACCACCCCCATTATTGCTTTCTCCCCCACCACCCCTATTATTGCCATCTCCATCAACCCAATCATTGCCTTCTGCCCCATCACCCCCATCATTGCCCTTTCCCATCAATCCAATCATTGCCTTCTGCCCCATCATCCTCATCATTTCCCTCTCCTCTACCTACACACACATAGACACACACAGCATCATTCACCTCTCTGCATACACACACACCTCACCTCTGCGCATGGTATCCTGAAGCCGCACCATCACCGGTAGCTTCCTGTCTCGCACAGCCATGGTGCTGAATGATGATGTTATTCAGCTGCTGCTGTGCGAGACAGGAAGCACAGACAGGAAGCAGGATGGATCCATTCCCTGCAGCTCTGCTCTGCTGCTATTTTCTCTTGCAGGCAGCAGAGCTGCAGGGATTGCTCCCTGCCCACCGCAAATGAGGGCAATCTGGTCAGAGCCGGATAAACTAGCCAGATTGCCCTCATTATTAGCCACCCTGCAGGGGCCCCCTGGAGCCTCCGGGCCCCGATGCAGCTGCACTGGTTGAACAGGCGGTATGTCCAGCCATGATGGGGGACATATATACTAGTATGGGCCCAGGCTGGGAGACATCTACTATATAATTGTCTAAGGGTCACTTCCGTCTTTCTGTCTGTCCTTCTGTCACGGTTATTCATTCGCTGATTGGTCTCGCCAGCTGCCTGTCATGGCTGCCATGACCAATCAGCGATGGGCACAGTCCAGAAGAAAATGGCGGCTTCTTACTTCCTGCAGTCAGTGCCTGTCACCCGCATACTCCCCTCCGGTCACCGCTAACACAGGGTTAATGCCGGCGGTAACGGACCGCTTTATGCCGCGGGTAAAGCACTCCGTTACCGCCACTATTATCCCTGTATGTCCCCAACTTTTTACTATTGACGCTGCCTATGTGGCATCAATAGTAAAAATGTAATGTTAAAAATAATAATAAAAAAAAACCTGCTATACTCACCCTCCGTAGTCGCTCGCGCCGGCCACCATCTTCCATTGCAGGCTTCGGTGGCAAAGATGGTATGGGAGAAGGACCTGCCATGATGTCACGGTCATGTGACTGCTACATCATCACAGGCCTTGCGCGAGAAAGACCTGCCATGACGTCGCGGTCAAGTGACCGCGACGTCATCACAGGTCCTGCACTCATACCAACCCTGGGACCGGAAGCTGCCGTGGACTACAAGGGGCCCTTGGAAAGGTGAGTATATGTTTATTATATTATATGTTTTATTTTTTAACCTGTGACAAACCTCGCTGGGCAATATACTACGTCACTGGGCAATATACTACGTGGCTGCGCAATATACTACGTGGCTGCACAATATACTACTTCACTAGGCAATATACTACGTGGCTGGGCAATATACTACGTGGCTGGGCAATATACTATGTGGCTGGGCAATATACTATGTGGCTGGGCAATATACTACGTGGGCTGTGCAATATACTACGTGGACATGCATATTCTAGAATATCCGATGCGTTAGAATCGGGCCACCATCTAGTACAGTATATATCAGGATTGGCACACATACCAGGATATAACTGGATGGGGAACATACATACATGGAAGTGGCCCATCATGATCGACATTTGTAGAGGATGGGTAACATTATTACTACATAAAGAGGGGGACAATATGGTTGCCCTTATAGGATTTAGAACACTAAACACTTCTGACCAACATGCGGAGGGGTGCCCAGGTCCAAATTTTGCATTGGGGCCCATTGGAATCTAGTTACACCACTGACTATAGCACATTGATTGTTTACACAAAAGAAATGTGCTGCAGACAATGATGATTTTAACCCCTTCACAACCTTGCAATTTTCCATATTTTCATTTTCATTTTTTCCTCCACTTCTTCCAAGAGCAATAACTTTTTTATTTTTCAAGCCACACAGCTGTATGATGTCTTGGTTTTTGTGATGCACTGGAAAGCA
The DNA here is from genome assembly GCF_032444005.1 of Ranitomeya imitator. NCBI lineage: Eukaryota > Metazoa > Chordata > Amphibia > Anura > Dendrobatidae > Ranitomeya > Ranitomeya imitator. Next base: position 590,480,442 of record NC_091283.1, read on the forward strand.
GGAAAAAAAATCCAAGTGCGTTGAAATTGCAAATAAAAGTGCAATTCCACAATTGTTTATTTATTTTTTATTTACCATACATGGTAAAACTGACTGGGCAATATGATTCTCCAGGTCAGTACAAGTACACAGATGCCAAACATGTATAGGTTCTTTTAATTTAAATGATAAAAAAAGGTCGGAAATTTGTAAGACAAAAAGCTTGTGTTGCTATTTTCCGAGACCCTTAACATTTTTTGTTTTTCAGGATATGGAGCTGTTTGAGGGCTTATTTTTGTGCACTTAGCAGACCGTTCTACTGCTATAATTTTGGGGTACATAGATGTTTTGATTGCCTCTTATTGCATTTTAGATTGGCATTATGATTTATAGTATTAAAGTCTCTTTCACATTTCCGTCGATACGGACCGACAAGGCATCCGCTGCCCATTCTGCAGTCCGGGGAGGAGGGGGTGGAGTTTCAGCTGCGCATGCGCGGTCGAAAATGGAGGATGCGACGCACAAAAAAAGTTACATTGAACTTTTTTTGTGACGATGGTCTGCCAAAACACAACGGATCCGTCGCACAACGGATGTGACGTGTGGCCATCCGTAGCGATCCATTGCTAATACAAGAGTATGGGCAAAAAACGCATCCTGCAAGCACGTTTGCAGGATCCCTTTTTTGCCCATAACGACGGATTGCAACGGATGCCCCATGACGGAAGTGTGAAAGAGGCCTAACAATCGTTCTGTGCACACAAAATTCTAGTCAGCTGGTTAAACCAGCCCACTAAAAGCCCTTCAATTGGCTTGTATATAGCCAATTAGCAGTCATTTAATGGTGGAAGTGGGCTCATTTAAAAGATCCTTTAAGACAGGCATGAAAGGTCCAATCACTTAAACAAAAGTTTTGCTCATTTATCAGAAGATTGCTGTCATGTTTTCACAACCGATAATCAGTGAATGAGTGGTGTAATGATTATGGGCTCTTCTAGTTTGGCCTAGAGGCTGAAGAACTGTCAACACTAAGGGCTTCGCATCCCCCATTCTGCTCTTTGAGTGAAGACAGCAGCATCCAACCAGCAGCCAACTATGGCTATTGCTTAAGAACAGAGGGTCGGATGCTGGACTCCATAATTCAAAGAGCACTTCAGTCTTAGGAACCACCTTTGGAGCACTTGTAGGAGTGGCACACCAGGAGGAGTACCTCCATATAATACTGATGTTTTATTTGCTATTGTACATTTTCAGTGGGAGTAAAAGTTATATTTTTTAATATATCATAATCACTATTTTAGTAAACATAGTAATTATATAGTGATTACTCTGTACCATATTTCTCCAGTTTTCTAAGATCAGTGACACATACAACATCTCTTTGAACCCTATGTAGAAGCTTCAACAGAACCAACATTGATTGAGAATGACCTAAAAATATATATTTCTATCAAGTACTTCATATTTTTTATCTTAGAAGTAGATGCAAAAATTCCTCTAAAAATATGAACATTCTTGTTGGATTTAAAAACTGGATATAACAGACACAAACATTGTTCACATAGTATTTAGGACAAAAAAACAAACAAACACTGAAACTCATAATAGGATAGATTTAACATGGCACCGAGGGATTTAGCAAATATATTTATAGTGCTTAACAGTGGAATTTGAAAAGTGCATTGATCTATTAAAAGGACAGCCAGGACTAAATAGGGGAAGGCTGGCGGATATAACATAGCTTTAGCCTGTGCAGCCTTTCGTAGGTTAATCTGTAGACTAAGCCTGTCTGCGACTGTTTTAATGGTTCCCTCCCTGGGGCAGATGCTAATCGCCCTCGATAGTCCTAATGGAGAAGAGATGGCCTCTTATTAAGCTGGAAAGGGACAGTCTCTGCTCCCAGCTGTGTTACTGGCATAATAATTACCGAGTCTATAGAGAAAAATGCTTTTGGAGATCAGAGAATAACTTTTGAATAGTGAAATCAGGGAAAGGTAAAATGGTGCCATCTTTGAACCTCCGGAAGTTAAGGTTCTATATGAGCATTCTATAGATGACATAGAAATAAAGGAAGATATACCCACCTGAGACAACCAAGTATCGAAGGAACAGAAATTCTCTGACCCCATCTCAACCACTAAAGGGGTAGCAGGTGTAGATTTCAAATCCCTGGGTAGACTGAATGAGCAAAGCAACTTCTATTGTCAAGCTGCATGTGGATTTGTCTGTCTTGCTATGTGAAATTAAGGTCATAGGGCCACCATTTTCTCATTGCCTCTCTCAACATAATTATGCTCAACCACAAACAAGATTAAAATATTTTGTTGAAAATATTCAATCAGAAACTAATTACACAGAAAAGATTTGAGGAACAAAAGGTGATTTGAAGTTATATATGTCTAATCTTAGCAACTACCTAAAGTTGTTTTCTGTATCAAATTTAGACACATAAAAATTGCAAATAGTCTAATAATGTCAATTTTGGGGGCTTGTTTCCACTGAAGAAACAGATGATGAAGGGAAATATTTTATGTTGGATGTAGAAATACAACACACTGTAGACTATATGAAATACTAAAAGGTATAGCTGAAATTGAGTTAGGCGATGAACAAAGGTAATTTTAAAAAAATAATGTAAATTAAGAAGGTCTTTTTTTGCAAAGATTTTAACAAGGACTACTCTTTGTCAAATCCTTGAAGAACAACAGGGGCATTTTGTGTTGGGATTAGAATACAGTATTTCTATTAATGCTATATTTTTCTTTTTTTATTAACTAATAATTAATTGAAAGAAATCACCAAGGTTATGCAATGCCAGTATTTGGAGAACATTAAAACCTTAAAAATAGTTTGGAAACATAGAGAAAGATTCAGTTTCATGCTTGTGAATAATTGTAATTCAAAATGGCCGACTTGGCAATATTTTGGGAAAATATCCATCAAAATGTATATAATTCAGCCAGAGTCTTAGAAGAACTTACCTCATATTCTTCTTTAAATCCATACCCTTGCCCTCTCTTCATCTGGGTAATGTGCTGTAGAAGGTCTGCAACACGGATGGCTGGCTGGAGTTGTCCACGGGGATATGCCATTTCCAGTGGTTCACATGTCCGGTATGGGTGGGTCTGTATGGTCAATGTGGGTTGATTCAACTCTACGTGGCTGCTGTCTGTAAGATAACCAGATTTGGTCTGAAAATGAGTCTGCACCTTGGGAAGCATGTATGGAACAGTTTTTAGGCCTGTCTAGGTATCTTGAACTAATTTTGCTTATTTAAGTCATGCCATTGAGCATACAATTTACCAATGAATTTCTTTCTGAAAGCATTAATTTGTATGACTCTTAATTCAACACAATCATCTTGCTATTTGTTGTAAACAGCCCTATCAAACATCACCACAGATCTCAGTAGGGGGCAATAAATTTGGCGATTCGTAACAGAAAAGCCTGGCCATAAAATGTTGATGACTATTACTTGTTCTTCATGCATACTTTGAGAACCATAAATACTAAAGTACCTATGCTACTATGAAAGACTAAGTCTTACAACAAGTCCACAAAATAAGAAAAAAGCAACACATCCGCACCGCTGTAATTCGTTAGACCCTCACAAGACTCCTTCACTGCACTGTGCTGCCGTAGATAGCCTCACATATAACATCACATACCGGGGTGCTCCTCTGGTAACAGTCCATATAAAAATCCACAAAGAATAAGAAGAAAAAGAAGAGAAAAGAGCGCACTCACCGGTAGTGAAACGTCAGGTTTATTCGGACATATACATAGAAAACGCAGGGAGGGAGGGTAGTGAATGCACACGGACGACGGCCGTTTCGTCCTCAATGCACTTCAACTGGTCCACTTGACCAGTTGAAGTGCATTGAGCACGAAACGGCCGTCGTCCGTGTGCATTCACTACCCTCCCTCCCTGCGTTTTCTATGTATATGTCCGAATAAACCTGACGTTTCACTACCGGTGAGTGCGCTCTTTTCTCTTCTTTTTCTTCTTATTCTTTGTGGATTTTTATAAGTCTTACAACAAGCTGTCAGTTATAGCTTTGTTACCTAGAAGTGTTGAAGACGGGACGGTGTCTGAGGAAACTGTCAGGTGAAAGAAGACCAAGGTAGCAGTAGGATGTGGAAGGAAACGAGAGAAAACACAGAATCAAGACCAAATTGTCCAGACAGGTTTTTCTAAAGTGATCATTAAATAAAACAGCTTTTGCACCTAAACTATAAGCCCCTCGTTGTTGATGTCATTCTCGCCACATTCCTACAAAACCCTTTTTTAAGGACAATCTCACATATTTTTTATTTTGCTCATACACTTTAGATTGGCAGTCGCACTCCTTGTAATGACAAACTCACTGGCTTGCGATAGCATTCTCACAGGATAGGCTTGTTCATTGTAAAGCCCTACCTGAGTAGCAGGAATTGAGCAAGGATTTTCCCTGCAGGTTTTTGCTTTGTATAGAGAAGGAGCAGGGAGAGGAAGTACCTGCAGGAAGACAGGTTACATATCAGTCTAGCTATGGAACACCCATCAAAATCTTTACAAGAGAGGTTTTCTACTCTAACCCTACAGGATGTACAGTTTAAAGCAACTCTATGTCTACAAGAAGTACACATATAGTGGATATAGGAAGTCTACGCACCCCTGTTGAAATGCCAGGTTTTTGTTATGTAAAAACATCATCAAGAAGAATGGTGTTAGAATTTTGCACAGCTTTAATGTCATCCATAATCTGTACAAATCATTGAGAAACAAATTGAAATAGTTTTGAAGTGAAAATCAAAATAATAAAACTAAACGAATGTTTTTGCAAAAGTACCCCTTCTTATAATTGGGGATGTGGTTGTGTTCAGAAATAGAGAATCACAATTAAACTCATATTTAATAGTAGTCAGCACACAGCTGCCTCCATTTGGAATTATTCTGATTTGCCCCATATAAAGTTTATATGTGCTAGTAGAATTTTCCTGATATTTTCGTAGCTGCGTTTTACATCAGAAGCCATGGTCCATAAGTTGCTAACAATACAGCAAAGGAATCTTATTGTTGAAACTTATCAGTCAGCAAAGGGATGCAAACATTTTCCAGACATTAGATTTACCATGGAACACTGAAAAGACAGTTATCAAGAAATTGCTCAAATTTGGTACAGTATTGACATTACCTAGAACTGGATGTCGATCAAAAATTGATGAATAGATAAGAAAAAAAGTGATCCAAGAGGCTGCCAAGAGGACTATAGCAACATTAAAGGTGCTGCAGGAATTCTGGCACGCACTGGTTATGTACAGCATGTGACAACAATCTCCCATATTTTTCATATGTTTGGTTTGTGGGGTAGAATGACAAGAACAAAGCCGTTTCTTACAAAGGAAAAGATCCATTCCCGACTATGCCAAAACCTACTTCAAGCCTTCCCAGAGCATGTGGGAAAATGTGATATGGTTTTATGAGACCACAATTTAACTTTTTGTCCATAATTTCAAAAGGTATGTTTCGTTCAAAGCCAACACTGCGCATCACAAAAGAACACCAAAGCCACAGTGAAGCATAGTGGAGACAGAATTATGTTTTGGTGCTGTTTTTCGCCAGTTGGAAGAGGAGCTTTAGTTAAGATGGAGGAAATTATGAGCGGTTCCAAATATCAGTCAATTTTCCATCAAACCCTTCACACCTCTGCTAAAAATCTGAAGATGTATCTCCAACCAAAAAGATTTCAGCTTATATTTAATTTGAATTGTAAAGAATATGGGCTACATTAAAGGTGGAAAAAGTTGTGAAATTATATTTATTGGTACAATTTTTTTACATAACAAAAACTTGGCATTTTCACAGGCTTGTGTAGACTTTTTATATCTACTATACATCTGTTCTGTCACAGGCTCTACTGAGGTCTGATCTCATTCAATATGTTCCATATTTACCTTAACAGAATTTATCATCTATTTTATTTTAATAACTACAATAAGATTCATTTTACCAATTTGCTTGTCTGATAGTACATTTCTTTAATCTATTTATTGTACTTGATTGTGGGTCAGCGGTCTTCTCTGAGCTGGTGTTAGCAGCACTCAAATCTATATGTTTTATATAAGTCAAATAGACCATAGGACAGGAGGTGTTTATTGTCTCCAACTGCACGTTCTGGACATGTACAGGGAGAAGGAGGAGTTGAGCTGTGACCAACACTTGATGTGAGTGCTGGGGTCCTGTATTACCTATATACTTGTTATTCTGCATTGTGATCTGTGATCAAAAGGAGATAAGTGCTGGAAAGTGTCAGCCTATGCTGAGCCATAGAGGTCAATATGAAAAAGCCAGATTTTTTTTTTAAATACTGTAGATATTGATATGGAAAATAAATAAAATATTGGGTATATTCCCTTGACTCATGTGGCTTGCCATGCTATTTATTTGGACAGGCCATTATTCTGTTTATTGGGCCCTTATCTTTCATAAGATGTTAAAATCCTGTATAGATCAGCAGAATGAACTGAGACTTGGACCTTGGACGCAATGGACTCACCTGTAAGAATTAGCACATGTGGGATCTACTGTGTAGAGGAGTAGCACTAAATACAGTATATTATCTGTATGAATATGATACATATGCTGGGGCAAAGTTAGAGCATTAACAAGTAACCTGTCTTTGCATTGGTACAATAGGCTATGGGTTTCATACCCCTATACGGTGGGAGTTTGTCCATTGTATAATGGGTTCTTTGAGTTTTACCAACTTTTACATGGTCATGAGTAGTGTTGAGCGATACCGTCCGATACTTGAAGGTATCGGTATCGGATAGTATCGGCCGATACCCGAAAAATATCGGATATCACCGATACCGATATCCGATACCAATACAAGTCAATGGGACACCAAGTATCGGAAGGTATCCTCTATGGTTCCCAGGGTCTAAAGGAGAGGAAACTCTCAGGCCCTGGGATCCATATTAAGGTGTAAAATAAAGAATTAAAATAAAAAATATTGATATATTCACCTCTCCGGCGGCCCCTGGACTTCACGCTGGTAACCGGCAGGCTTCTTTGTTTAAAATGAGCGCCTTTAGGACCTGCGAATGACGTCGCGGGTTCTGATTGGTCGCGTGCCGCCCATGTGACCGCCACGCGACCAATCAGAAGCCGCGACGTCATTCGCAGGTCCTTAATTCCTAGAATTAGGAGTTTAGTGAATGAGAATGACGTCGCGGCTTCTGATTGGCCGCATGGCGGTCACATGAGCGGCACGCGACCAATCAGAACCCGCGACATCATTCGCAGGTCCTAAAGGCGCTCATTTTAAACAAAGAAGCCGGCCGGTTACCAGCGTGATGTCCAGGGGCCGCCGGAGAGGTGAATATATCAATATTTTTTATTTTAATTCTTTATTTTACACATCCCTATGGATCCGATACCGATACCCGATACCACAAAAGTATCGGATCTCGGTATCGGAATTCCGATACTGCAAGTATCGGCCGATACCCGATACTTGCGGTATCGGAATGCTCAACACTAGTCATGAGGCAATAAATTGACACTTGCCCATGCTGAAATGTTAAGTCACAATGCAACGTTACAATCCATCACATTTAACAACTTTTTCATCAGACATGATAGATAGTTTGTTAAGTTGAAATGAGTGGATCTGGCAAGATTTGAATTTGCCAAATCACTTGGATTTTATAAGGAAATTCAATTTTTAGTGAAGTTATTCCCTACAAATTAAATGACTCCAGAGAATAATACACATAGAATGGGAAAAAAATTGAAGAGGCCAAAGAGAATGTGTGTGGTGAGGGAAGGACCAAAGATGAGGCACGGAGGACCTGGTGGGACAGGAGAGCAATGAGGTGAGCATTTTTATTACTGTTTGCCTGGCCCAAATGATGTCTGCAAGTGGCCACCAATTTGCAGAATTTTCGTGGAGCAAATTGCAAAAACTGAATTCCGGAGAATATGGATTTTTGAAACATTTCAAATAGTTTTAAATTTCATTTGAATAAATTCACTCACCTCAACTAATTATACCTGAGGTTTCTGGAGACCTGGACAAGGCCGGCCTAGGCTGCACACTACAGGTTTTTAACATTTATAATTAGACTGCTCCTCCATTATTTATACCTTTTATAAAAAAGGTTGTTTCAGAGTAAAAATACTTCATTTAGTCACAGTTAGGCTTTCATGATTGATGTGATTATGGACTGAAGAACATTAATCCTTTCACCAGCTGACAAATGGGGAGTGATTTTAACTTTTGTATTATTTACATTTTTTTCAACCTTCGTAAAAACATTTTGTTTCAATAATCCAGTTAGGAGACTTGAAGCTGCGATCTTCTGATTGCTTGTGCTACACATAGCGCCCTGCTATGTGTAGCAGAAAAGATCATCTGCTATGAATGCCAACCATGGGGCGGCGCTTATAGCAGATTTGCAATGACAAGCATTGGGGGGGGTCCATCGGTTGTCATGCCAACCCACTGGGGCCCCGCAATCATGTTTATGATTAGTGATACCCTTTCGGCATGCTCATGTTAAGTGCCTCTGACAGTGGCATTTAACTGATTAACAATCGCAGGTGGATCATGATTCCACCCGTCGCTATTAGGGGCACATACAGCTGATCAAATTAGCTGTCATGTGCCTGAAAAGATGCGAGCTCAGCGCCAAAGCCTGCATCAAAGATGTGGAGGCTACCTATGACATACATATACGTCATAGGTCGTAAAAGAGTTAAAGGGTTGGTCCGAAATACAAATTAATTTTCATTCCAAATCTCTATCTATTTAATGCCATAATCTAAACTTTTTTCTAATATATCTGAATTTTAAAAAAATCTTGAACTTGAGAAAAAAGAAATAAAAACTGTTGGATAGTGTAGCTAAGGAAGGATAGGGAATATTTTATTCAAGTCTATTAGAAAATAGTCTAGATTATGGCACTAAACAGATAGGAATTTAGAATGAAAATGAATATATATATTGGGCTACCCCTTTAAGTGTACTGAGTGCAATTCATTGGAAACCTAACTGTAACTGCAGGAGGGTGATGGTTCACCTTACACATCATTAGACAGCAGTGCCGTTCATTAATATGGCAAGATCTGACTCACACAGGAATGTGCCATGATATAATGTGGCATATGCTGAGTGCCACTCATTCTATTACTAAATTATCAAGGACAAATATCAGAAAATGTGACTATACAATTGACCTTTATTTGTGAGGAGCAACAATTTCCCGAATGAGAAGCTTAAATAATAATCAGCTTTGGGGATAAACAAATGCGGGCACGGAGATCAATGAATGCTCTTATATGATACTGAACTTTTGAGGAAATGCCTATTTTACCAGCTTAAGTTCATAGCTGGATCTCGGAGTAAGTATTCAGATTGAGATTTATTCCATTAAAGCTTTAATAGCCGGTCTATCAGTTTATAGAGGATGGAGCATCTGAGGAAACTGTGACTGACTACGGGAAAGACAGTTATACTTTTCCCAGTGGGAATTAACAAGTCTTCCCGATTGTGTAAATGCTTTCAGCTGTACAATAGATCTTATATTTCATACGTGATAATTGCTCTAATGATACAGTATTTCCCTCCCAATAACCGTGATGTTCTTACTAAATCCATTGACGTCCTGACAGCTGGAGAAAGTGTCTTCATTGCGAGTGGAACTCAGTTTGCTGGAGCTTTTATCCGAAGCCACCAAACCCATTTCCCTCTGAGAGCCACTTTGGGTTTCCTTCTGTTTCTTGGCCAGTTTCCTGGAGGAGAAAAGAACAGTGTCTGACAAGCTCAAGGATCCCATGGGAGGTGATATAGACAAAAATGACTTTTTTTTCAGATTGTGTCTCTTGCTGACACAGGCTTCTGCTCGGTGAGATATTTATTAAAGCAAATTTTTCGGAACCCATTGAGTGACACATCCAGGGCGGCGCGGCGTGGCTTTGTCTATGTAAGCTAAAGCATCATAATTGGCAGATGATTGAATAATCAGCTATAGATGTGACACAACTGGCTAACACATCTAGATCAGCTGCACATATCTCTTTTGAGCAAGCCAAGTCATATTACTACTTTTCATGGTGTAATTGGGTGCTCAGGGATGCTTGGCAGGCATTAGGTTACCCACAGTCGTAATGTTATGTAATGTTATGACACTTGGGCACTGCTTCCTTATAGCCCTTGGTAATTAACACCTTACATTTCCTCTACAAGAAAAGATTTATCCACAGATCACTAATGAGTTTGAGTCAGTTGTTATTAATAATGGGAAGTGAATTACTTGTGATGATATTTTTCTATTTAAGGAGCTGGGTAAGGGATCGGATGCTTGCAGAACCGTCGCACAGTCATTCTCATTAGAAGGGAAGTAGCGCTGCAGCTTTAGATTATCCAGAGCCTTTTAAATACACATCTATACAGGTGAATGACACTCTTAGACAGATAGGAATCAGTCATTTCATTGTTTATTTATTTCCGAGGTCAATGCCATGTGCAGCACGATGAATGGCGCCACAATGACTCCCTGACAGTTTTGTACTATATGCAGGGAAGTCCATGTGTCACTATATGATGCTCTGTCAGGTGCTGTATGCCTCCAACAGCAATGTTTTTAAGGAAGAATATCTCTGTTAAGGGCCTGTTCACACGCTATGGTGTTTTGCCGTGTCTCTTTTCCCGTACGTTTTTGCAGCGTTTTGAGGTTTCTGAAATCTAATGCATGTGCAACCTATTTTTACCTTGCAGATTTAAACAGCCAAACAATTTTTTGAACATCTGCAGTAGTTCTGTTATTGTATTATTTGCAGTGTTTTTCACCTATTCAAATTAAAGTGGGAAAAAAAGTAGTTAAAAGCGCATAAAAATGCTCATAAAAATGCATAAGTGCACGTAAAAAATGCACATATATTATGCAGCATTTTTCCTACCAACACTCTGGTTTTTAGTTGCAGAAAAATCTGTTGCAAAAACTCAACATGTGCACACAGCCTTAAAGGGAATCACTCAGCAGATTGGTGCTATATAAGGTAGATATAAACTTGGAGCGAAAGTGGATATAAATCCGCGCTGCTAGAGGTCCAGTGTACAATGAGAGCCCAAAAATTGTTAGGAAGCGTTTTTTATTTATCAACGCATTTCAAGGTATTCATACCTCTTCATCAGGACAAACCACAACCACAAACCAGTTAACAAGCAGATGCATCCAAGCAATTTTTGGTCTCTCATCGTATATTGGACCTCGGGCAGCGCGGATTTATATCCACTTTCCATCCATATTTGTATTTATTGTGGATCTGCAGAGGTCTATTCCAACAAGCTAACACAGGGGTTGGAACTGTCACAATCACATCAGGTGACCAATCTGGTTTTACTATTTGAAAAAGTTGTAACGGTGCTCGCGCTCATGTCAGTGAGTTGAACTGAGTTCATTGGATGTGATCTCCCAGGATCTTTCTGATGGCATCACGAGCATGAGAAGTTTGTCACACTTGTGGTGATGTCAGGCAGGTCATAGGAGTTCACTCAATCTATCTATATATATAATTGTCTAAGGGTTTTTCCGTCTGTCTGTCTGTCTGTCTTTCTGTCTGTCTGTCCTGCAAATCCCGCGTCTCTGATTGGTCGAGGCCACCAGGCCTCGACCAATCAGCAACGGGCACAGCGACGACGATGTCATAAAGGACGTAGAAATCCCACGTTTCTGATTCAGCGACGGGCACAGTATCGACGTAGATGTCATAATAGTTGCCATGGCGTCAATGATGTCATAAAGGTTGCCTCGACCAATCAGCGACGGGCACAGTCTGCCGCGAATTCTGGAATCATCATTGTCCATATACTACGGGGACATGCATATTCTAGAATACCCGATGCGTTAGAATCGGGCCACAATCTAGTTCTTGATAACCAGCCATGCTAATGCTGATAGCTGAGGGTTTCATCCCCCAGCTGTCAGTTTTGTCTGGCTGGTTATCAAAAATACAGGGGAACCCACGTCAATTTTTTTAAAAATTATTTATAGTGCAAATGATGGGTCAATTGATGCCACTTTTCCTGGTGTCTTTCAATAATCTGAGCTGTTTTGTTAGCTTTTTGGCCCCCCTGAATGTGTTGTCTATGCGTTTGGTTCGCTCATCTCCAGTGGTAATCTCTTGCTGCTAAATAACTGATTGTATTGAAACAGCAAAACACAACCCAGTAAGTGACACATCACTGTAATCAGAGTCTCTGCCCCTACATTATGGTACCCTCAGATTACATAGCTAAAACCTGCTTACAGACTACCTTTCAATTGGTATTGAGAGGGCAACAAAGTTTGTTTTGTCAGAATCCTATGAAATCCTGACAGAAGACATTCCCTCTCTTTATGAAACTGAAGTTACATGTTGGTTGAGTAAGACCCCATGTTCCTTTTTAGGTATCCTGTTATAACTTTGTACATAAGATGGCTGTGTGCATGATAGCTTATTTCATTAAAATTAGAAATAAGAAAATCTTTTGAAATTCGAATTTACTGACTTTGTTGAATTTTCCTACAAATTTTGATTTGCGGCAAATTTGAGGGAATCTCAATACTGGAAAGTTTGTAATTGCTTAGAATATACATGTAGGAGAGATGAGAGAGAAAATCCTGCAGACCATAAGAGCTTACACATTACAGGAGTATGAGAGATGACCCCGCTGACTATAAAAACATACATTCTACAGTAAAGAGACCTAGTGACAATGAAGATGGAAAACAAGTCTGCCATACAAACTGTGCTCCACTGGGAACCGCTGATCTGTGATGGCCCAGTACTGACCATCACTGTATGAGGTATGATTATCCGTAAAATGTCACAGCTACAGGGCATTATGGGGCGTCCCACACAGCAATGCAAAATGCTCACTTTCTGATGCTTCAAAAGTATGGGTTATGATGATGGGGAAGTTTTTTTTTTTGCTAATCTCAAAATGTTCAAATTCACATGACACTGGGAATTTAAGCAAATTCAACTCAAACCCGATCCTCAATAGATCGATCCGTTTATCTCTAATTAAAACCTCTTTAATACTTAATCATTTCCAAATACATGAATCTGCAATTTTCCAGCATCATCACAAAGGTTGATTTCACATGCATTGTAATTTTCATGATCCAAGATTCAAGCCAGCACTCATTTTCTTCTATAAATGTCAGTATTTTATTTAATCCTTGTAAAACCATCCAACCTTCAGCAAAAAAAAATCCCAAAGCATCTAAAAAAAACTATATAGATATCAGTAGCAAAATACACAGACTAAGTACCCAAGAGAATGGAAACACAACGTGCTTTGCTGCCGATATCAATATATTTTTTATAATCTGATTTTGTACACAGCCACTGAAGTTTGGATGGTTTTATAAGGATTAAATAAAGTATATTGACTTTTATGGAAGAAAGCGAGTGTTGGCTTGAATTTTAGATCATTGTACTACCCACAGAGTGAATTTGATGTGTAGGAAAAAGGTGAGCTAATAGGTATTTTACTTTGAACTGCATTGTGTTTTAAATGGTTTGCCCAGAACGTTAAAAAAATTAAATTAATAATTGTTTTTGTAAAAAGAAAACCAAAAGAAACCACTGAAAAAGGAAGCACAATCTAATTATATTTCATCACACCTGACACTGTTCAAGCAAGGTGTTTTGGAAAATCTATGGTTTATAAGAAAAATGTTTGTAAGGTTGGGTTTTGACTCCTCTGCAGCATCCAAAAATGCCTAAAACCATGCCTACACACAGTGGCACAAAATTGTGTTGCTACCTTCAATATTATGTGGACACACATTGGCTACTACATTTAGACATTGGAGATGTTTCATCAACACCGTCGAGAGGTTTTTTTTGGCACAAACACTCCTAATTAAGAGGCACACGCCTCTTAATTAGAGATGAGCCAACCTTTCAAGTTTTGGTTCAATTTGGCGAACGTTTAGACATTCGCCAAACATACCGGAATCCCATTAGATTCAATGGGAGGATAAACTAAACGTATATATACAACACCTTAAGGGATGACAAAAATCTTCTCAAACAGCTAAAATTAGGAGAAGACACCATGAAAAGTGCCCTCAATTGACCCAAAGTAGGAATTTTCAAAAGTCATAGCAGCAGTCAGCCACTGGCCATGCACAAGGTATCAGGGTCTGGGCCAGCATTCACAGCTTTAAATTAAAGTTTCAATGGGGTCCTTTCCAGCTATATTCAGATGGCACAAGCATAAGTTTCATACAGTTCTATTGGTAGAAAAATGCAAGGAAAGTATCACATGTTGTTGACTGATCATTTGACCCAGAGTAGAACCTTTTTTTAATGTCACAGAAGCAGTCAACCAAGGGCCATGCTTGAGGTATCAGGGTCTGGCCCAGCATTTACAGCTTGGAACTGAGGTTTCAATGAGGATCTGGTAGTTAAGGGAGAGGTGTAAGCATTCTTAGCTGGGAGAATTCACACCTCATGCAACACCTCCAATTTTTTTTCCAGCCAAACTCAGATGGCAAAAATATCAGTTCCGTTCTGTAATATTCGTAGAAAAATGTAAGGAAAGTAACATAGGTAGTTGACTGAAAGTAAGTGCGGGCCTGCCTGTCTGGGAGCCCTACTTTCACAGGCTACCTACCAGATAAAAACCCAGCTTGGAGTCTCCACATTTCAAAAACTTATTGTCATACACCACTAAAGTGGCATCAATTTCCGCAAAGTAGAAACAGTATAGTAGGCCACTGACACACCTTCTACTACAGGCAACCCACCAGATGGAGATCCAACTTGGAATTTCCACATTTCAAAAAATTATTTGTAATATCAGCAGCAGTAGCAACAGCAGGCACAAAAGCCACCACAAAGGTGGCACAGACTGCAATAATGTGAGATCAATGCATGATGCTAAAAGCTACATCATAGCCTAGTCTTCCCAGTCGACTGGGGTGCATAGTCATTGGAGATCCATGACTTGTTCATTTTGATGAAAGATAGTTGGTCTAAAGTTTTAGTGGACAGTCGGATGCGCTTATCCATCAAGATACCACCAGCAGCGCTGAAGACATGAAGAGAATGCTGGCATGACAAAACTTCCAAGGCATGACAGGCAAGCTCAGGCCACTCTTCCATTTTTGAAAACCAAAATGCAAAAGGGAACAAACCCCCCTGATTGCATTGATATTGAGCTCCAGATACTTCTGCACCATCCTCTTCAGTTGTTCACTATGTGTCAGACTTGTACTCTCTTGTGCTGGTGCATGGACTGGTCTAAAAAAATGTGTGAAATGACTCACAGAAATTTGCATATGCCCCTGACACTGCTGCTGCTGCTAATGTTTTTACGATGACACCTTGACGCTCCCGGGGATTGGATATCTAGAACTGGAATACACACTTTGTGCCACACTGCTGTGTGGGGAAAATGGCTCTTAAGATTGTCTACAAGCGGGTTTTGATACTCCTGCATGTGCTCATCCCTTTCCAGGGAGGGAAGCATCTGGTTAAATTTCAACCCAGTAATCAGCACTATTTCTAACCCTAAGAATAAGGGCATCATGTTGAAGATAGAGCAGCAAGAAGGTGCTCATGTGTCGGGTGCTTCCATGAGGTCCAAGTCCATAATGTGTTGATGGTGGGGTAACACTTAAGGATGCTCCATCAGTCCTTTCCCGTCAACCACAGACAACAGTCAGTCTCCTGACACATCCATCACCTCGTCCTCCTCCATTTGTTCCTCAGCTCCTGTGTTGTGAATTCTGCTCTTGGGCTCCCTCCGGTGGTTGTTGATGGTAATGCAGTTATTCCTGAGCAGCAGTCTTGGACAGGTGTTTCTGCTAATTGCAATTCGGACTGGGGTATTTAGCTGTGCAGGACTCATTAGTCCTTTCCAGTAGTCAATGTTCCTTTGGAAGTGTTGGTCCTCTGCCTGGCCCCTCCTGCTTGCTGCCAATTCTGCAAAGATAAGTGTTTTCTTCATTTTTTTAGACACACTGCTGTGTGTTTATTTTCTGTGCTTATCTTGTTTCTATTTTGTTCCTGCTAGACTGTGCCTGATGTTTTTCTCAGTCTAGTTGGACTCGCTGGAGTCGCAGATATACTCTCCACATCTTTAGTTAGGTGGTGGAGTTTTTGTATTTTTCTGCTGTGGATATTTTGTAGTGTTTTATGCTGACCGCATAGTATCCTGCACTATCCTTTCCTATCTAGGTAGAAGTGGCCTCCTTTGCTTATCCCTGTTTTCTGTCTGCGTGTGTCTTTTCCTCTCCTACTCACAGTCATTATTTGTGGGGGGCTACCTATCCTTTGGGGGTCTACTCTGAGGCAAGAGAGTTTTCCTATTTCCATCTTTAGGGATATTTAGTCCTTAGGCTGTGTCGAGGTGCCTAGGTCTGGTTAGGCACACCCCACGGCTACTTCTAGTTGTGGTGATAGGATCAGGGGTTGCGGTCAGTAAAGTTACCACTGCTCCAGCGAAGGTCATTTCATGCTGCTCCAAGGCCACCTGATCATAACACTCCTGCACCTCCACTAACAGTTTGTCTGGTGTCATAAGCCCCCTTGATCACTTTAAGCCACCCTCCCATAGCACCTGCCTGTGTGACGACAGTCCGGAAGTTTGAGATATTGTTATCCCTTCCTCGTCCTCTTCTGCTTCCACCTCTTCCTCTGGGACCAACACCTCCTCATGCAGACTATTCAAAGTGTGATCCTGCATATGGATGAATTTAATAGTGATGCTGATGACGGCATCGTCAGTGCTAACCATCTTAGTAGCCATTTCAAAACTGTGCAGAAGAGTGCAGCGGTAATTCACCTGTGCCCACTTCGCAAGCATGATTTGCACCACGTCTGTACTGTGTTGGCCCAGACCATGCAAAAGGACATACTACACTAGGGCTTGTTGCTGTTGCCACAGTTACTGCAACAAGTGCAGAGTGGAATTCTAACATGTTGGAACATTGAAAATAAAGTGGTTAACCAGTAGGCCAAAAGACCTCTGCAGCGATGCATGTCGATGACCTGTGGGGTGTGATTGTCGGAAGTGAGCACACAGCGATTGTGCCTTCTGCAGCTGCTCATCCAGGCCAGGATAGTGGCAGAGAAATTGATGTACCGCCAGGTTGAGGATGTGAGCCATGCAAAGTACATGTGTGAGGTTGCTCTGTCGTAAGGCCACTACCAGGTGTGCACTATTATTGCACACGGCATTCCCTGGCTCCTGTTTCAGTGGAGACAGCCATTGGTCTAACTTGGCTAGATAGCTCTCCACAACTCGACCTGTGTGACTGCAGTCTCCAAGGCATATTAATTTGATCACTTCCTGACTGCAGTGAGCAATGGCTGTTCAGTACGGTGGGGCAGGGGTTGTACCTGCACTGTTGGAATGTGTGTCAGTTTAAGGAAGGGGTTAAGGGTGCAGGTGGAGGCCCTAGAGGAGGTGGAGGAGCCAAAAGCAGTGGAGCAACTGTTAGAGAGGGTTGTCCCAAAAGCCTTGAGGATTCAAAGACTTGTGTAGCAGCCTGTTGAACGATTGCATCCTAGGGCCACCAGAGTCACCCAGTGCCCAATCAGTGAGATGTAACACCCCTGCCCATGTTTGCTCATCCAGGTGTCAGTGGTGAAATGCACCCTGGCAGACATAGACTGGGCAACTGAGGGACTGTGATGGCCATCAACTTTCTGAAACCGTCTGTATCCACCAGGTAGAAAGGCAGCATTTCCGTGGAGTTCAAGCTCTTAACTTTGGCAAGTGTAGGAGGAAACATTCTTTTACGTGACCACAACTGCGGGACTGAAGGCTGGCTTCTGTGCTTGGAGAGGGTGGAGTACGGAAAACAGGACAAACTGCTGGACTGTGAGTGAGGTATAGATGGAGATGTTATGGTGGATTGAGAAAGATGTGTTGTGCTAGGTGACACAAAAACAGCAATCGTGTCCACTTTCATAGAGGCTGATGGGCTCTCATTCACCTCGACTGTAGGGGGTAAACAAATGGGGTTTCTGCATCTGGAGACCTGTGTGTGAACACTTGGCATGGTGATAGAGGAGGAAGAAGCAGCAGATGTGGTTGATGGGATTGCCGGTGGTTGGCAAGGCCCACTAGTCCACATTTTTGCGCAGTGTTATTTCCAGACTAAGGCCTGTTGATCATGCATGTACCAGATCTTGCAAGTAGCTGTCAAATTATTGCAATTTTTGCCTAACTGTTGTTTTTTTTTCAAATTTGGCAGATAACATGAGTTAGGCCATCCTTTGCACTCTCAAAAAAGGCCCAGGCTAGGCAACCCCTGCCGCCCCTGCAAACTGCCTACTTGCAATCGTGCTGGTCACATTCAGAGTTAGGGCTGAGGATACAGTGCTTGTCATGGTTGCCTCACTTCATGTCTGTATTGGATGCCGCAACATAACCTCCTCATCTTCATCCTCCTCCACCTCCTCAAGTTCACTTGCAGAATTATCAGGAGCAGCTTCTCTGCACTGTGACACTGAGAAAATGGCGCGAGCAAAACAAGATGTCCACTTTTAATATGGCCAGGGACATGTGACTTTAGCAGCCAATCACAGAAGAGCTTGTATCATGATGTTGTGAATGGTTTCAGCTCCCGATTGGCTGCCAGAATCAACACACAAAATTAAGGGAAAAGAAAAAAAAAGGATTGCGCCACTCCTCTAACCTCTACACACCCTCTCCGCTCATTAAACATGCGCCCCTACCCCCAACCCATCATACAGCACCACTATCCCAGTCAAAGTAGCAGAAAAAGCATTAGTAGAAATGTGATGATTTACCAAACTGTAACTAAATTTTGCTGACTTTGAGTAAAAATGCTTCTGAAACCTAACACGAATCCAAATGTGTTACTTTCGTGCCAAATTTTAAATTCGCGAATGTTTTTTGAACAAGTTCACTCATCTCTACTCTTAATGAATCAGATGAGGCGCGTAGTAGCTTGTGCCACAATGTGCACCTCGCCACAAATTTTACTCCTGCATCTACTGGTGTAAGTTTTGTGGCGTACCGAATGCTGCCACTCATTATTAATTTGACAAGTGAGGGTAGCCGAGCCCATGTCTCAACCCCTTCTGACTCAACTCCACCAACTTTACCGGAGCTGGAGCAAGAATGGTGTGAAAATGTCCAAAGTAACATTTTTTTTGTGCAACTTTTTTTCTCCAGATGTGACTGTTCTACACATGAGATAGCCGTGGCACACTCTGGATTACGCGGACTAAGGCAGGCAGGTGATTATATGGTGTTTTTTTATTTTACATTTTTTCTAAGAGATGAGGGTGTCAGGGATTCGGTGTTAGGTGATTATAATGTGTTTTTATTTTTATTTGAATATGTATGTAATTATTTAACTTTTTTTTTTAAAGTGTGAGCACAGGCGCCGGCTAACGAGAGACTATGTCACCCATCAACAGTTCCTGTCATCACTGTTATCAGTGAAAGCAGACGTAGGCTGATGGGAGGAGTGGTCTCATCAGCCCACGCCTGCTGACCTGCAGTAAGAGTTTTACCTTGGGTCACAGCTGCAGATCACAGTTACAGCTGCAGGGTCATGCTGACATCTGACAGCATGACCCCGCAGTGCTCTGACCGAGGGTAGTGTCACCATGCTTGTGTTTCCGATGCTGTCACACAGATGACAGTGTGGGAAACATCATAAGAAGTCTGTAAAAACGCAAACAAAAACTCAGCAAATCCGCAAACATTTTTATACCGGTTTTTGCTGCTGATTTGACTGACTCAATTGAAGTCAATGTGTGCAAACGTTAAAAAAACGCACAATGAATTGACATGCTGCAGAAAAAATGCACTGCAAATACTTAAGGAAATTTATTGATCATGTGCACAACACTTCAGGATTGTCATTGAATTAGCATGCATAAGGATTCCATAGCGTTTTTGGCCTATTTCTGTGTGGAAAAAATACATGAAAAACACTTTGTGTGCACATTGCCTAAGGCCGGTTTCACATGTGAGTGGCTCCGGTACGTGAGGTGACAGTTTCCTCACGTAACGGAGACACTGACTCACGTAGACACATTGAAATCAATGTGTGTCTGCACATGTCAGCGTGTTTTCACGGACCATGTGTCCGTGTGCAAAACACGGAGACATGTCAGTGTTCGTGGGAGCGCACGGATTACACGGACCCATTAAAGTCAATGAGTCCGTGTAAAACACGTACCGCACATGGACGCTGTCCATGTGCAGTCCGTGTGCCGTGCAGGAGACAGCGCTACAGTAAGTGCTGTCCCCCCCACGTGGTGCTGAAGCCGCTATTCATATCTTCTCTCCAGCAGCGTTCGCTGGAGAGAAGATATGAAAAATCCTTTTTTTTTTTTTTTCGTGTTTAAAATAAAGATCCCTGTCCCCACCCCCCTCCCACACCCTGTGCGCCCGCCCGCTGTTAATAAAATACTCACCCGGCTCCCTCGCAGCATCCTGTCCTCGCCGCAGCTTCTCCTGTATGAGCGGTCACGTGGGGCCGCAGATTACAGTCATGAATATGCGGCTCCACCTCCAATATGGAGATGCAGGGGACAGCGCTTATCTCTAGCGCTGTCTCCTGCACGCTCCGTGTGGTAGCCATTCGGCACACGGGCGGCACACATGTGCTGCACGTGTGCCACACGGATGGCCTACATGAGTTCACGGACACACGGACACGGATAATTTCGGTACCGATTTTTCCGATACCGGAATTATCTGGACGTGTGAGACTGGCCTAAAGCATATTCATCCATTTTTTGTGATTAATTGTTTAATAGCATTGTTTCTCAGTGAACTTAACTGGCTTTCTTGACACTGATCAGCAGAATAGGCCGGCGTCACACTGGCGTATTGCATCCAATGCAATATGCTAATGACACTCGGCTCCTGCTCGCAGTGTCATGCGTCTGTGCTCCGATTCTCTCGCACAGGGAGGATCGGAGTACAGCTGCGGAGGAGGCGGAGAAATGAATTTCTCCATCTCCTCCATTGCTGGGGTCCGCTTATAACGCACATCACTCGGATGTTATCCGAGTGGTGTGCGCTGTCTCACTCGCACCCATAGGCTTATATGGGTGCGAGTGAGCCAAGAGTTTTCCTCGGTCCGAGACAATCGCAGCATGATGTCGGCTGGTTGGAGCTGCCCCATAGCTTAACATTGGTCAGAATGCATTGCATCGCATTGCACTCGGCCATTTAAAACGCCAGTATGACGCCGACCTCAATGTCACAGTGGGATCAAATCTTTGCAACACATTCGTTAGTTACATGTATGGCATGTGTAAAACATCAATGAAACCAGTAATTAATTTTAGTAGTGCATTAAATAGTTAAATGGATATCTCTCAGGTCCAGTCAAGTTTTTGTAATTTTCATGAATCTGGTAGGGCAAGATGCTGAGGAAGTGTACACAGCAAAACAACTCTATGTCAAGACTACTCTATGAGAAGTAACAGCAGGGGACATGATGCAGGCATTTAAAAAAACTCAGATATAAAAAGAAAATAGTTCTATGGTCTGATAAGACCAATACAATAGGAATGGGTGAGTTAAAGAGAATCTGTCAGCAATTTTTTTTTTGCTATGCAATCGGAGGACCGCATGAGGTAGGAGTTAAAACACTGAATTCAATAATGTGTCCCTTACTAGGCTGTGTGCTATTGTGTACTTACAAGGTGAAGGTTTTACAACTTGGAGTTTATCATTGCTTGGACTAGCTGCCTCATGCCAAGCCATCCTACCACACACCCTTCTTCTAATATGCAGATTACTGTCAATAGGTAGTGTTCACAGAGAGTCTGGTGTGGGCGGGGTCAGCTTTCTCAGCTCTGCTGCATTCTACTTCTTAAAAATCAGATTGAATCACAACAGCTGCACCCAGTAAACCAAGAGATACATCATTTGAATCAGGGTCTCTTTTCCCTAATTATGCTGCTCTCAAGTGAGGTAGCAAAAACCTGCTGACAGATTCCCTTTAAGCCCCCAAGTTAGTGGCCAGATGTCAAAACAACTGTTTGCTTATGGCCCTCCATATCACTTGATAGATCTTGGAAATATGAACTAGGGAAAACTGTAGTGACTCCATATGTGCAAAGTTGAGGCATGTCAAAACAGACCAAAAAATCACTAATTTGTTTTTCTACAGTACAATCAAATAAAAGCGTAAATAAATCTATTATCAATATTAGGGCAGGGAATTATTTTTATATGCTTTATAGAGACCATGTTCTAGGATTTAAATATAGGGACGCAAATGCAACTTATTCCAAATCAATATAGTATTGAGGAACACTGTGAACCTAAATCAGGATTCAGCAGCAAATGTAGCTTATTTATGGTTGACCTTACATCCCATTACAAAGGGGTGCATAGTGTGGCAGTCTGCACTCTGCAACCTTCCTATAGGATGCAGGATACAGACTGTCATACATCAGTCTGTAATTTGTAGGCAGAATTCGGGATGATATAATGGCACTTTTTGCATCTATAAAGCAATATATAAACTGTTATATATAGAGGATTTGAAACGCTCACTTATATTTAAGGCTATGATACCCTGTACCTTGCAAACTGCTGGTTGGAAAATCAGAAGAACCTAGGAGAACATGGCACCTGGATTCACTTCAATGGTCCCATAGACATACTAGAGCTAGAGTTTGACATGTTCTAATATCCAAAATGATGAGCAAGATTAGGAATCATCAATCTACCTGCTGCTTTTATCATAAACATGAAGAGGGACAGATTGTAGAGAAGGTGGGGAGGAGATGGTAGGGGGACAATTGATTGCCACGTAGAGGTCAGACTCACCACCACACTTCCTAGACATAAAAGCCAGATATAAAAGTTCTAAATATTTCACACCATCGTGTGTGGGTTCTGGAAAGGCAGGTGCTCTCTTAAAAATGAGCATCCAAGTTCATGTGTTCACCAGGAGAGGACAACTCTTCAGAAGGAAATGGAGATGAGTTTGGAGTGACTGTTACTCATGGTGTTTTACCTCCACCTATACCTTATACTGCATCCTACTAAACATTTTATCCATGATCCTCAACCAGCCCCAATGTGGCCCATTACTAAACTATTGATTTCCTTCATGCAGCCCAGTATGAGTAAGCCATGGAATAAGTCAATGGGTATGGGTGAGGGAATGTGTTAATGGGGGAAGGGTGATTTCCGCAGGTACTTACAGATAGTATGAATAGGAGTACACATTTCTTCTAGAGGATGGAGAGCGGTCACATGGGAGGGACCGAAAAACGAGAAATAAAAAGAAAAAGAGGAATAATTAGATGCGACAGCATGACCTCACCAGGATGACAGAGTGACATTAGAGAGGTGTATGGAAGTGAAGAAGCAATGCACAAAAACGTGTAACTTAAGGGTGTATAGACATAGCTGTATTTCTGAAAATCTGAGCCAGATTCATGTTTTCTTTTCCCATTTTTCCCGAGAGAATGTTTGGGATAAGTGAGTCCTGGTTTGTGGACTTTTTCCATGTGCTTTGCCTGTTATTCCAGCCCATCTTCATTCAATTGAACGGGGCCAAGCCGCTAAGCTGCAATACCAGACCGAACCCATGGATAAGTGAAAAATAACAGCCCGTAAGTTACTTTCTCATCCTGGATAAAACCTTGAATTCGTATTGTGTAAAACTTTCCTGTCTTTTATTAACTACTTTTATCTTCTGTAACAGAGGTTCCCCACCCTTTTATAGCTTGTTGTAAGCAGCACTGCTTTGTAACAGGAGACGGATCAGCC
Organism: Ranitomeya imitator; assembly: GCF_032444005.1. NCBI lineage: Eukaryota > Metazoa > Chordata > Amphibia > Anura > Dendrobatidae > Ranitomeya > Ranitomeya imitator. Next base: position 590,504,204 of record NC_091283.1, read on the forward strand.
AATAAAAAAAGACTGTGTACCATCTGGTTAATTGTTACTGAAATTACCTAAATAAAATAAATGTTAAAATAGCGTGATTCTGAAACACATAAAGCAAATGAACCATCTTTAACACTACACATTTTCGAACAGTCTTGAAAAAAATACACTCAGATACTTGGAAGCTTGCCTGATCCAATGATCCAGAAATCTTCTGACTAGCGCTTACAAGCTCTATTGGAAAGAGCTTGTAAGTGCTGCCCTCCTTACCTAAGAGACTGGACTCCTCTGATATACTGCAGAGGTGAACGGTAACCCAGGCAATTAGTAGTGAACAACAAAATAAAAAAAAACTCCCCATTCTTAAAAAGAAAAGAGCAAAGTTGATTGTTTTTATAAGCACTTTGCAATTTTACCCATGTATGATAATTAGACAACCTCTTTAAGGAGACATTGGAGAATTGCCAGTTGTGATGTTAAGTGTCAGCCAGGGGCATTGTGGTAGGGGTTGCTTAAGTTACTTTTTCATCTAGTCCCGGAAGTCTGAAGGGCAATTTATGAGGACATTAATCCAACAAATAATGCAAGACAGTTGTGTGCCCTACTACTGATAGTCCCAACTAGGAATTATATGTGTTGATGCCTTTTAAGCACTCCCATCTATATTTTTTTTCATTAAATGTGTATCTGTGTGCATGTAATGTATTGTGAGTAGTGTTGAGCGATACCGTCCGATACTTGAAAGTATCGGATAGTATCGGCCGATACCCGAAAAATATCGGATATCGCCGATACCGATATCCGATACCAATACAAGTCAATGGGACACCAAGTATCGGAAGGTATTCTGATGGTTCCCAGGGTCTGAAGGAGAGGAAACTCTCCTTCAGGCCCTGGGATCTATATTAAGGTTTAAAATAAAGAATTAAAATAAAAAATATTTACATGGGCGGCACGCGACCAATCAGAAGCCGCGACGTCATTCGCAGGTCCTAAAGGCGCTCATTTTAAACAAAGAAGCCTGCCGGTTACCAGCGTGAAGTCCAGGGGCCGCCGGAGAGGTGAATATATCAATATTTTTTATTTTAATTCTTTATTTTACACCTTAATATGGATCCCAGGGCCTGAAGGAGAGTTTCCTCTCCTTCAGACCCTGGGAACCATCAGAATACCTTCCGATACTTGGTGTCCCATTGACTTGTATTGGTATCGGATATCAGTATCGGCGATATCCGATATTTTTCGGGTATCGGCCGATGCTATCCGATACCGATACTTTCAAGTATCGGACAGTATCGCTCAACATTAATCGCTAATAATAAATATTGGCCATTTCTGATTAGCCAGAATCAGAAAATGGATAATAGAAGAACTTTGGCTTGGCAACCCCACAGCCCTGGTTATAAGAGTTGGACGTGTTGAATTTTGCTTGACAGCTATAAGAGGTTGTTATCCCATACTTATCGGACTTGCAGTTCCACAGCACGTTGTAGACTATGCTATGGATGGGTGCCTTTCATACCTTTGGATTTATAGCCCATGTGTCAGCAGCACTAAAAGTGACTGGTGAAGAGATCTACAAGAAAATGTATATTTTTGATGTAGTAATCCCACCTCACTTGTTTAATATATAAAGAATAAGTATTTTATGTAATTTTATAATGTCTATCAATGTTTTTCCGTATCACATGTAGGTTGATAACAGTTATTATAATTGCTGGCAGGTCCAGGTAGGACTTGGGACCTTCAAGATACAACTCTCAATAACTCTGTTGTAGACATTTACCTTTATAATCCTATTTGAACGATATGGAAACCCATCTGCTAGCTCCAATTCTCTGTAGAGACAGCTGAGCCAGAACCATAGAATATTTCCCTATTTCAAGGTAAATAATGCTAAAGAAGAGACGGAGCTCGGCCGCGTCTGCACTGAACTGCATCTGCCATAATTATGCGCAGCCCTGAAGAAGATGTAGAGCTGTCCCTCACCGTCCGTCTCTAACGCTATTACGCTAGCTGATCCATATACGCATTTTAATATCTACAACACAAAGTGACAGTGATAAATAAATATGGGATGATATACATAGGGATATGCTGACAGACACAGATATGTATGCTAATGCTCAGGGCTAATAAACGGAGAAAGGAAATGCTTTAAGTTGAACTCATGCATTGGATGATAAATGGCCAGAATACAGGATGGAAATATAAGCGCCGGCTCCTGCAAGATAATTCGTGACGTACAATTCTGGCTATCCTACTCCTACCATCCAAAAGCCATATCACTTCTATCTAACGTCTGATTTTAACCATTTGTTAAAAAACATGGATTCAGTGGCTAATCTTGTACCCAGATGTGAGCAGTGTGTATTGTACAGGATGAGGCACCGATGTGTACAGGTGACGTCTTTCATCGGATACTCATACAGTAACCTATTTTATTTGCTTTCTTTAGAAGATTTCCAGATTTATAAAATCCACAATACCTCCTATACCATGACTAGAGTGAGTCTTGGCTGGTAAGGGCCTCAGACATGGCTTATTAAGAAAGAAAAAAAGTCAATGATATAGACAACCATAAGTATCACTGAGGTTATTGTTCTTCTGAATGATGAGACCCCAACATAAATGACCCCCTGACAAGGCAACCCCCAATCTGACATATTGTTATCCAGTTAACTTAACCCCTTGGTCATGTATGAGTGAGCTTTATGGTTTATGCATACTACAAAACCTACAAGTAAAGACTTTTCACACCGCACATAGAGGGGATGTCTCCATTAGATTGTGCATAAATTTAGAAGTGTAGTATTAGTCCAATAAGCTGTGAGTATCAAGCTATGGATCCATACACATTGATGCTTATAAGTCCTGTGCGTAAGGCATTGGTTTAGTGTTATCTGTTTCTCCCAGTCCTAAGCCCATTTGAAATGTATGCAGTTATGACATGCACTTACCTAAACATTCAGAAACATACATTATGTATCATGACAATCTGGACAGCCTGGTTTGAAGTACTCAGACACTTAAGCTCCATTTACAAATACCTATAACGAGTGCTGATCAAGAATTTAGCAATTTGATCGTCGCCCGTTCTCGGTCGGAAATGAGAATTCTTATGAACGCTCATTCGGCCAATTATTTGCTCCTGTAAATTGTCTTTAATAATTTGTTCCTTTCTTGTTCTCTGAATTCTTTCAGGTTAATTAGATATTGCATTATGATATAATATACATGGATCCACATACAAATCCACAGTCGTTACTTAGTGTGAAGATTTGAGTACATTGCTGGGGTGAACTGCCTGATCAATATATTTGTGCTCGTGGCAGCACTTCACTGATGCACAATAACACAACAGATATTTTACAGTGACAGTACAAAGACCATGAGAACATTGATGAAAGTTCAACATTATATGTACATCCTGAGGGTAGAGAAACGCACACGTGTAGAGAGCTTGACCAAGAAGAAGTGAGTAGACAAGATGATAACAAGACAAAGTTCAGAAGAATCAGAGATGTATAGATAAAAGCATGGAGAAGGCATTGTCATATGGCAGAAGTTCACATCCACACTTTTCTTTAGAAGGCTTAATTACTTTTAATTAATGTTATCAAATAACAATTTTAACCTGTTCTCTGCCAGAGTTTTACGCACAATTAACACAAAGTTGACCTATCATTCTCTGTCTAACCTTCTCTTGATGGTCATCATGGCCCCAAGGAGTATAATAATGAACATCAGCATCCCTGCAATCACACCGGCAGTCTGCACCGTACTGTCAGCTGGCTTCTCCGGCTCCACGGTGTTGGTATTCTGAGTGGAAGCCCCTTTAAAAAGAAAAGGGGAAGCAATGCCTTAGATTGTATATAAGGCTTATGTTGTATTGTCATCATGGCATGCAAAATTTGCTCTGGCAGCGAAGAGGTTAAAGTTTTTTTTATTGCCTTTAGGAATTTTGCAGTGGTGGCAATGACTGGATATTTGCTGATAAGATGAGTCGGATGTTGCCTGGAAAGGGCATATAGTCACCTGTAATTGGCTGGCTTGGGGGGAGGCGAGTGATGGGAGGAAGGCTGGAGGTAACCGCTAAGAAGAGGGAGGGATCCCATCAGTAGGCATGCAGGAGAGGAAAAGATAGTGAGAACGCAGGAGGGAGACATTGGCCACTTTATTAAATCCCTCCTAAAGTGAAAGGAATTTTGATATCATCTGATGGGATTTGGACAGAATCTCAGTTAATCTGGGGGAATTTAAAAAAAAAAGGATATTGGTCTGATACAGAATTTTTAGCCTAGAGCAGATTGATGTCTACCATTATTAGAATAATCTAAATGCAGTTGTACAAAAAGTAAACATCAATAGCCAAGTCTATTTTTCTGATATTTCACAGAACTGAAATGCCCAAGAGAGCTGATAGGCCCACACCTTCAGGGACGCTGAACTTTGTACAACTGGCTTCTTAGTTTCACCTAACTTGAAGACCACTTCTCAAACATTCCACTTCGACTAATCATTAATAGGTACATCTTTAGTTCCTACAATATTTGCAAGATTTAATAACATCTTTGAGATTGATTTGGCGTGCACACAAATCAGGTCTGTAACCTTAAAAAGTGTTTCTATTTTTTTTTTTTTACATAAAATCAATTCCAAAAGGTCCTACAATGCTATTCTTAGATATGTCTGCTGCATCATGGAAGTGGCTAAGTGCTGGAGCAATCAATCATTTTTGAATTGGGTGATTAAAAACAATTGCTTTACTAAAAATGTGATCATGATCATGATAGAAGTGCCTCAACTGCATATTGATGTGATTATACAGAGCTGCCGCAGGGTGTATGAAAACAAAGACCTGAAAATGGTGGTGTACACCATTTAAGACTTAATGACTGATCTTGAATGCAGAATTCCAAACCTTTCTATTTTATAAACCATAGTACTGGCAAGGCTGAAATGGTTGACATTAAGTGGATCTTCTAAAGATCACAATTTATAATGTGTTAATTTCTCTGATGAAACCAAATCTATTTCCAGGTCGTCAAGAGCTGATGTTAAATATTCAAAGGCAATCAATAATGCAATTAGTTTCCATATAAGCGCTTGTCATGTGACAAGACTCGTTAAAGGGTCGACATTGACTGTTAGGGTTGCTACTTCCAATAGGTGGCAATAGAGTTCTAGTCCTCTTCCTCTCTGAAAAGAGAATTTGCATATTTCCCAGAGGAGCATTGCAGCTTTAAGTCTCCTCACCTCGACATGCTTATCATGTCACTCTCCGCAAGCAGAAACGATACTTCTTGGATCCCGGTCAGACACCTCTCACTCAGCCAAACCAGATCTCCACTTTGCACTGACGAGGGGCAGTACCTCGAAACACAGTGTCTGCAAATTGAGATTCTGGTTTGGCTATTATCCTAAGTCATGTGACAAGGCTCGGTAAAGGGTCGACATTGATTGTTAGGATTGCTACTTCCAATAGAAGGCACTAGAGTTCTAGTCCTCTTCCTCTCTGAAGAGACAATTGCATATTTCCCAGAGGATCATTGCGGCTTTAAGTCTCTTTACCTCGACATGCTTATCATGTCACTTTCTGCAAGGAGAAATTATACTTCTTGGATCCATTATAAGCGCTTGTAATACTTCTTCAATGTCCATTGTTGACTTAAAGCATTTCAGGCTCTAAATTCATTCAGAATCAATTTAGTTCTTGCCTCCATAATATCCATGATGGAGATTCATTGCATCAAGAACACAGGTCACTTTAGATACAGGGCAAACAGTGCCAAACCAGGTCCCTAATGGTGTCAGCTGCAGTGAAGGGGTCCAGTCCAGCTTAGCTGACTTAGTGGGAGGTATAGAAGTATTTGAGAGGCCATTTTTAATTATTGAGACCTATGAAAATGTTCAGGAAAAGTTGAATCACTCATACATTTTTTAAATTGGACCCACCATTGTATATGTTCTATAAGGGATGAAGCTTTAATTCACCTTAGGCAAACATTCATTTTAAAAGCTCTTCCGACAAGTAATACATACTGTTGAAACTAGAAGTTTACATACACTATATAAAAATACCCATTTGCAAGTTTTTCTCAATATCTGACATAAAATCAGAATAAACCTTTCCCGTTTTAAGGTCAATCAGGATTACCATAATTATTAATATTTTGCCAAATGCCAGAATAATGAGAGAGAGAGAATGTTTTAAGGCATTTTTATTACCTACTGCAAAGTCAAAAGTTTACATACATTTCATTAGTATTTGGTACCATTGCCCTTAAACTGAATGACTTTGGTCAAACGTTTGGGATATTCTTCCACAAGCTTCTCACAATAGTTGTTCGGAACTTGGGCCCATCCAGGTTTGTAGGTTGCCTTGCTCGCACATTAGCAGTGAGCTGGGCACGCCTCTGTGGGCTGCACAACTCACTGCTGTAGGTGTGACTAGCTGCCATTTTATTAGAGCCCTGTGTTATCTGCCGAGCTCCACTTGCTCTCTATCACAGGAGAGAAGAAGCCCCCACTTCTCCTCTGTACTCCAGGCACAGCAGGTTCTGGGCAGACATCCTCTGCTCTCACACTCTGCCGTGTGCTTCCCTCTGCTCTGTCTCCGCCTCCCCACAATCCCAGTGATCTCCGGTAAACTGCACTCTCCCCCTGTGTCGCTCTCCCTCTCTGTGCGGCGTGGGGAGGTCTCTGTGCGGCATGGGGGGTCTCTGTGCGGCGTGGAGGGGTCTCTGTGCGGCGTGGAGGGGTCTCTGTGCGGCGTGGGGGGGGTCTCTGTGCGGCGTGGAGGGGTCTCTGTGCGGCGTGGAGGGGTCTCTGTGCGGCGTGGAGGGGTCTCTGTGCGGCGTGGGGGGGTCTCTGTGCGGCGTGGAGGGGTCTCTGTGCGGCGTGGAGGGGTCTCTGTGCGGTGTGGGGGGGTCTCTATGTGGCGTGGGGTTCTCTCTGTGCGGCGTGGAGGGGTCTCTGTGCGGCGTGGAGGGGTCTCTGTGCGGCGTGGGGGGTCTCTGTGCGGCGTGGGGGGATCTCTGTGCGGCGTGGGGAGGTCTCTGCGGCGTGGGGGGTCTCTGTGCGGCATGGGGAGTCTCTGTGCGGCGTGGGGGGTCTCTGTGCGGCATGGGGGGGTCTCTGTGCGGCATGGGGGGTCTCTGTGCGGCATGGGGGGTCTCTGTGCGGCATGGGGAGTCTCTGTGCGGCGTGGGGGGGTCTCTGTGCGGCGTAGGGGGGTCTCTGTGCGGCGTGGGGGGGTCTCTGTGCGGCGTGGAGGGGTCTCTGTGCGGCGTGGAGGGGTCTCTGTGCGGCGTGGAGGGGTCTCTGTGCGGCGTGGGGGGGTCTCTGTGCGGCGTGGGGTGGTCTCTGTGCGGCGTGGGGGGGTCTCTGTGCGGCGTGGAGGGGTCTCTGTGCGACGTGGAGGGGTCTCTGTGCGGCGTGGGGGGGGTCTCTGTGCGGCGTGGGGAGGTCTCTGTGCGGCGTGGGGGGGTCTCTGTGCGGCGTGGGGGGGTCTCTGTGCGGCATGTGGGGTCTCTGTGCGGCGTGGGGGGATCTCTGTGCGGCATGGGGAGGTCTCTGCGGCGTGGGGGGTCTCTGTGCGGCATGGGGAGTCTCTGTGCGGCGTCGGGGGGTCTCTGTGCGGCATGGGGGGGTCTCTGTGCGGCATGGGGGGTCTCTGTGCGGCATGGGGGGTCTCTGTGCGGCATGGGGAGTCTCTGTGCGGCGTGGGGGGGTCTCTGTGCGGCGTAGGGGGGTCTCTGTGCGGCGTGGGGGGGTCTCTGTGCGGCGTGGGGGGGTCTCTGTGCGGCGTGGGGGGGTCTCTGTGCGGCGTGGGGGGGTCTCTGTGCGGCGTGGGGGGATCTCTGTGCGGCTTGGGGGATCTCTGTGCGGCGTGGGGGGGTCTCTGTGCGGCGTGGGGGGGTCTCTGTGCGGCGTGGGGAGGTCTCTGTGTGGCATGGGGGATCTCTGTGCGGCGTGGGGGGGTCTCTGTGCGGCGTGGGGGGATCTCTGTGCGGCATGGGGGATCTCTGTGCGGCATGGGGGATCTCTGTGTGGCGTGGGGGGGGTCTCTGTGCGGCGTGGGGGGGTCTCTGTGCGGCGTGGGGAGGTCTCTGTGCGGCGTGGGGGGGTCTCTGTGCGGCGTGGGGGGTCTCTGTGCGGCGTGGGGGGGGTCTCTGTGCGGCGTGGGGGGGTCTCTGTGCGGCGTGGGGGGGTCTCTGTGCGGCGTGGGGGGGTCTCTGTGCGGCGTGGGGGGTCTCTGTGCAGCGTGGGGGGGTCTCTATGCGTGTATGCAAGCATCGTCCGATGGGACTACAAGTCCCATCGGGCTCTGCCTGCTACAATGACAGTGATTGACACATTAGCCAATTATGGGACAGTAATAGTCCCATCATCTGGCTAATGTGTTGAATGAAAAAAAAAAAATCCATACATACATGCTACATACATGCTACATACAATACATTACATACATATAGACATACAGTACATTAAACATAGATTTCATACTCACCATTACTTGTCACTTTGTTCCCTGAAGCCAGTGTCATCTGTAAAAAAAATATGAAAAAAAAACAAACAACCAATATACTCCCTGTCCGCAGAAATCCACGAGTGTCCCACGACAATCTCCCGTTGAGAGCAGCAGCATCAGATAATGCGACTGCTCTCTAGAAGCTCCAGGAACACAATGACAGCAGGAAGGTATCCTTCCACCACTGTATTCCTCCGCCACTGTAAAAAAAAAAAAAGTCCCTAGTCTCACTTTATGCCATTGCTGTATGAGAAATTTTCCCAGGCAGCAATTGCCATAAAGTGAGACCTTGTCCTAAGGTAACCTCTCAGTGATGCACTGGAGGAGCCATTGTCTCCTGTCAGTGTGTCACTGAGGGTCCTATAGAGCAGTGACATCACCCGATGTCACTGCTCTATAGGGGAGATCGTCCTGGGACACTCGTTATTAATTGGACTACGGCGGACAGGTAGTATACGGTTTATTATTTTACGTTTTTTGCAGGCGCTGAAGTATGGTAAGTATGGTGAAATGAAGAATATTAAAATACTTTTTTCCTAATGTGTGCGTGATTTTTTTTAACCCTTTCTTACTATTGGATTAGTAACGGATAGGCGTCTTATTGACGCCTCTCCGTTATTAACACGGCTTAATGTCACCTTACAATAGCAAGGTGACATTAACCCTTCATTACCCCATATCCCACCGCTACACGGGAGTGGGAAGAGAGGGGCTAAGTGCCGGAATTGGCGCATCTTACAGATGCGCCATTTCTGGGGCGGCTGCGGACTGGTATTTGTAGCCTGGGGGGGGGCAATATCCATGGCCCCTCTCTAGGCTATGAATATCAGCCTGCAGCTGTCTGCGTAGCCTTTCTGGCTATAAAATATAGGGGGACCCCACGCAATTTTTTTTTTTGGGGTCCCCCTATTTTAATAGCCAGTAAAGGCTATACAGACAGCTGCGGGCTGATATTCATAGCAGGCTACAGATATTGGCCCCCGGCCGTTGGCTTTCCCCCTCTGGCGCAGAAAATTGCACGGGCGCCCACGCGTTTTTTTTGTTTTTTTTTAATTCAACCCTCATAAAGGCCTCTTTCACACTTGCGTCGGTACGAGTCCGTCGCTATGCGTCGGCCCGACGCACGTTGTGAAATTTGTGCCCGACGTGGGCAGCGGATGCAGTTTTTCAACACATCCACTGCCCATTCTGAAGTCTGGAAGGAGGGGGCGGAGTTTTGGCAGCGCATGCGCGGTAGAAAATGGCGGACGCGCTGGACAAAAAAAGTTCACTTGAACGTTTTTTCGTGCCGACGGTCCGCCAAAACACGACGGATCCGTTGCACGACGGACGCGACCACGCGACGTATGGCCATCCGTCACGATCTGTCGCTAATACAAGTTTATGGGAAAAAACGCATCCTGCGAGCACATTTGCAGAATCCGTTTTTTCCACCGGATCCGTTTTTTCCCGCCGGATCCATTTTTTCCTGCTGGAGCCGTTAATTCCCGCAGGATCCGTTTTTTCCCGCCGGATCCGTTTTTTTTCCACAATTTCCTTTTTTTTCTGCCAGATCAAGTTTTTTTTCCCATCGGATCCTTTTTTTCCCGCCTGATCCGTTTTTTTCCACAATTTCCTTTTTTTTCTGCCAGATCAGGTTTTTTTTCCATCGGATCCTATTTTTTCCCGCCTGATCCGTTTTTTCCCGCCAGATCCGTTTTTTTTCCACAATTTTCTTTTTTCTCTGCCAGATCAGTTTTTTTCCATCGGATCCTTTTTTTCCCGCCTGATCCGTTTTTTTTCCGCCTGATCCGTTTTTTTTCCACAAGTTCCTTTTTTTCTGCCAGATCAGTTTTTTTTCGCCGGATCCGTTTTTTCCCGCCAGATCCATTTTTTTCCACAATTTCCTTTTTTTTCTGCCAGATCAGGTTTTTTTTCCATCGGATCCTTTTTTTTCCTGCCTGATCCGTTTTTTTCCACAATTTCCTTTTTTTTCTGTCAGATCAGTTTTTTTTCCATCGGATCCTTTTTTTCCCGCCTGATCCGATTTTTCCTGCCAGATCCGTTTTTTTCCACAATTTCCTTTTTTTTCTGCCAGATCAGTTTTTTTTTCGCCGGATCCGTTTTTTCCCACCAGATCCATTTTTTTCCGCCGGATCCGTTTTTTTCCACAATTTCCTTTTTTTTCTGCCAGATCAGTTTTTTTTCCATCGGATCCTTTTTTTCCCGCCTAATCCGTTTTTTTCCGCCGGATCCGTTTTTTTCCACAAGTTCCTTTTTTTTAATGCCAGATCAGTTTTTTCCGCCGGATCCGTTTTTTCACGCCAGATCCGTTTTTTTTTTCCACAATTTACTTTTTTTTCTGCCAGATCAGGTTTTTTTGGCCGGATCCATTATTTTCTCATTGAGTTGTACTAGCGCCGGATGGCCACACGTTTCATCCGTTTTTTGCAGGATCCGTCAAAACAGCTGTTCCCGCCGGACGGAAAACACATACAGAGGAACGGTTGAATCGCGATCTCACCCGCCGCTATTGCGGGCACGTCAGTCATGGTTTTTTTTATTGACAGATTGGGCGATTCTGAACGCGGCGATACTAAATATGTGTAGGTTTGATTTTTTCAATTGTTTTATTTTTGATGGGGCAAAAGGGGGGTGATTTAAACTTTATTTTTTTTTTTTTTTCATATTTTTAAAAACTTTTTTTTTTTACATTTGCCATGCATCAACAGCCTCCATGGGAAACTAGAAGCTGGCACAACTCGATCGGCTCATCTACATAGCAGCGATCATCAGATTGCTGCTCCGTAGCTGAATTACAGGCTTGCTATGAGTGCCGACCACAGGGAGGCGCTCACAGCAGGCCGGCATCAGTAGCTATAGAGGTCTCAAGGACCTCTATGGTTACCATCCTGACGCATCGCCAACCCCTGATCATGTGACGGGGGTGGACGATGCGCTCATTTCTGGCCGCGCGGCTGGAAGCGGTAGTTAACTGCAGCTGTCAGCATTTGACAGCGGCATTTAACAGGTTAATAGCGGCGGGTGAATTGCGATTTCACCTGCCGCTATTGCGCGCACATGTCAGCTGAACAAAACAGCCGACATGTCGTGACTTTGATGTGGGCTCAGCGCCGGAGCCCACATCAAAGGAGGAGACACGACATGCGCAGAACATGTTGCGTTTTTTACTGCGATGCGTTTTTCCCCCAGAAAAAACGCAACATATGCACAAAAAATGCGGAATGCATTATAAATGATGTATGCATTTTTAAATTGTTTTTATCACATTTTTATAGCGAACAAACGCAAAAAAATGCGAAAAATCCTGAACGTGTGCACACAGCCTCAAGGTGCATCTCCCCATCACACTCCATATGTGTCTCACTCATCATACTTCACGTCTCTTTCTCTCCCATCAGTCACTCTTAGGCCGGGGACACACACAACGTATAAAAAAACGGTCCGTTTTTGACGGACGAGAATCGCACAAATGTTACCAAAACAGTGATCCGTGTGCAGTGCGAGGATGCAATTTTCTCGCATCAAATGATCCGTTTGGCGTCCGTGTGACATCCGTATGGTGAGATTTTCTCACACACTTGCAAAATGAGCAAATAATGGCTGAGCCTTTCCTGTCACCTGCCCAATGCCTGAGAATTTCTCGCACGTCACACTGATGGTCCGTGTGCTGTGCTATTTTTTCTCACCCCCATAGACTTCCATTGTCGATTCTCGGCCGAGATACGCGGACAATCGCAGCATGCTGCGATTTCACTCGGATCCTGAATACGGCCGAGAGAATATCGGATGATGGGAGCTGCCCCATAGATTAACATTGGGACGAGCGCTATGCGATTTTTTTATCGTATTGCGGTCTAGTGTGACCCCGGCCTTAGCCATACAATGCATCTCTCCCCTCCCTCCATAATGCCTGGCTATTCACTGCAGAGCTGGAGCTCCCAGACAGCTCCTAATGCTGCTCCATGCACACCACACGTCTTCACTCTTCTTGGGTCCAGATTCTGCTGAGCCCACTGTGTTCTGCTCCTCTGTAAACAAGCTCTGACTCTGATGCAGTAACTGCTGGTGATAGCAGATCACAGGGCAGTCACACACAAAATGGTGCTGCCCTGTGATGCTGCTCTTCATTCTTACTGTTGGGGCAGTAACTGCTGACATCACCATTTCCCTCCCCTTTTGGGTGGTCTAATATCCCTGGGGCAGAGCTGCTAAATCTTACTATAGCTGCTTGAGGTCTAAAACGGAAAATGCTCCCCCTAGTGGTAAATATGTATATTTGTAGAAAAATATATAATATTTTTCATATAGAAATGTTTGCAAACAGTGCAAACATTGCATTAATACATTTTAATTACTATTTTAAGCTTAATTTCACAAAAAAACAAAATACAAGAAAACTGGTGGCACCTTCCCTTTAATCCACTTTTTTACCATTTTTGCAGTGTGCTTCAGGTCACGGTCCATTTGGAAAACCCATTTCCACCCAAGCTTTAACTTCCTGGCTGATGTCTTGAGATGTTGCTTCAGTATTGCCACATAATCTTCTTTTCTCATGATGCCATCTATTTTGTGAAGTGCACCAATCCCTCCTGCAGCAAAACAACCCCACAACATGATGCTTCCAACCCCCGTGTTTCACAATTGGGATTATGTTCTTGGGCTTCCAAGCTTTTCCCATTTTCCTCCAAACGTAATGATGGTCATTATGCCCAAAAAGTTCAGTTTTAGTTTCATCAGACCACAGGACATGTCTCCAAAAATTAAAGTCTCTGTTGCTGTGTGCATTTGCACACATTAATCTGGCTTTTTTATCTTTCTTTTGGAGTAATGGCTTCTTCCTGGCAGAGTAGCTTTTCAGCCTATGTTGATAAGGCACTTATTTCACTGTCGATATTGACACAATCTTACCAGCTTCTGCCATCATCTTCACAAGGTCTTTTGCTTTTGTCCTTGGGTTGATATGCACATATCGAACCAAAGCACCTTCATCTCTGGGACACAGAGCTAGTCTCCATTGTGAGCGGTATGATGGCTGGACATTCCCATCTTGTTTGTATGTGCTTGTACAGATGAACAAGACACCTTCAGGTATCTTGAAATTGTACCCAAGGATGAACCAGACTCATGTGCAAATCCACAATTGTCTTCCTGATATCTTGGTTAATTTCTTTAGACTTTCCCATGATGCTACACAAAGAAGCAGTGTGTTTCAGGTGTTCATTAAAATACATCCACAGGTGTGTCTCTAATTAACTCAGATGTTTCCAAAAACCTATCACAAGCTTCCAAACACATGACATCATCATATGGGCAGTCCACAATTTTTTAACGGCATAATAATCTTAGTGTATGTAAACTTTTGACTTTGCAGTAAGTAATAAAAATGTCTTAAAACATTCTCTCTCTCATTATTCTGGCATTTTGCAAATATTAATAATTATGGTAATCCTAATTTACCTAAAACGGGAAAGGTTTTTTTCAGATTTTATGTCAGATATTGAGTAAAACATGCATATGTGTCTTTTTATACAGTGTAAGTAAACTAGTTTCAACTGCATATAGTAGATTCTTATATTTTGAAGTGGATGCCCAAAATTTGCATGTCATTGACCTAGCCATTTCCTTGTCCTTTAATGGTGGCTGGGTGGTGTTTCCACTCTGCCCAACCATACATACAGACTTTGATCATTTATATTCCGTTGTGGCAGACATAAAAGAAAGGGGCCTATAATGATACTGGGTTATCCTACAAAGGACAGAAAACTCAGCTGTTTCCCACCGTGTGATTTCCATTATCCTTGGAAGAATTACTCTATAGGCCGCCATACACATTAGATATCTGTCAACCAAACGATTTCTTGGCTGACACCTTTCTGGGATAGATAGATGGGACTAACCAAAGTTGGGCCCCCCTCACTTCAAAGTCTTCATAGGTACCACATGGTTTATATCTATTATATGTACACCAGTGCAAGAGCTCAATTTAGTATAATTTTAGCTAAGCTTTAAAGCGGTGTTTCTAATCTAAAGTCTCTGTACCTAGTCTTATGCTTACCAGCCGCCATCGTCTTCTTCTGTAGTCACCGATCCCTTCGGTCTCTAGTAGTTTGTGACCTGTCAGATTGCTCCAGTGTTGCTTGGCAAGCCGGAGGTCACTTTTCATTACTAGTCTATGACTGCCTTGTTCTGGTGCTTATAGACTTACACTAAGAGCTTGTGTCCGTTACCTCTGACTTCTGACCAGTCAGAAGCTGTGGCCAAAAGATGTTGCCATGGGACCTGAGCGGCGCCGATAGAAGCTGAGGACGGCAGTGGGTAAGTATAAGACTAGGGTTGGGGACTGTAGAGTAGAAGCACCTATCCAGCGATGAAAAAAGAACCCAACTCTGGAGTAGTGCTTTGATTTTAAAAAAAGACTTTTATCATAGATCGGAGAAACAGTTTTTTGAGAGAAATTCAATTAATGTTTTTCCAAAATGTGTTAGAATAGGAAATATACTTTAGTAAATTTAATATGGAAGAAAGGACAGAAGTGCATTTATTAATTTATGGCAGATCTAGAATTCATAATAAGAAAACAATATAAAACCGCTACTGTATAAAATTCTTCTTCAATGGCTTTAGTCTGAAACTAATTTCATATAAATAAATTGCAATTACTGTGTATTAATTGAATACATTTCTCTTCCTGAAGGTTCATATTTTATGCTGTATTTGAGAAAAACTTGTGAAAAGCATAGTTAAAGTAGACTTGACCTTCACACAAAGCAGACGTTTTGTAGACTGATTCCAAATTATTATAACTATATTTTTATTAGTATTATTATCGGAATGCTTTATTCATGAGAATACAGCCTTTTAATTCACTAAGAACTGGTGATATCATCAAGGCTTAAGTGCCTGTTATTAATTTAAGTGTTGAGATTTTGTGGTGGCGAATATGTGGGGGGGGGGAGGGAGTGATGTTCCCTATGGCTGTAGTATTTTATTACAATGTGATAATGTCTATATGGGAAATGTACATATATGTAAACAAGCTCTTAGACATGACCATCTCTATGTTGTATTCATAACAGAGGAGTCCTGCTATGAAGGACTTGATATTAACTATATGACACAGACCTCAATTATTTTCTATCATAAAATGCTTACTTGGACAGACACACAGGCTCTCCATGCTTGTTCTGTGACTGTGACACAGCCGCGACACATGCACCTGCGGCGCCAATCAACTGATTGGCCGGCACGACCCAGCAAGCCGGTTCCCTGGGCTGCTTATTTGGTAAGTGCCATAGGTTGCCCAATAAGAGGGAACCCGAACATATTTGCTCAACTCTATTAGTGATGCACTTCTGGCCCGAGCATGATAAATGCCACTGTCAGAGATTGACATTTAACATGTTAACAGCTGTGGGAGGATTGTGATTCCACCCACGGCTGTTAGGGGCACATGAAATTATCTGACACGTGCCGGAAAAGTTGTGGGTTCAGCGCTGGAGCTCGTAGCAAACTGGAGGAGGCAACGTTAGGCGTACCTATATGTCTAAGGTAGGAAAGGGGTTAAAGGGAATCTGTCAGCAGGATGTCACTGCCCAAACTGTTTATCTGTGCATCCTGTTCTTGCAAAGACAAGTCCATCCATACCTTTAACTAACCCTCTGCTGGGTTGACAGCTTTCTATGCTGTGAGACTTTACGCAAAGCAACTGTTAGTCAAGCAGCAGAAGGAGGCCCTGGGCAGGGAATAACGTTGAGGAGGCTTAGGAAGTGCTTCCACAAGCCAAAAGCATTTCAGCTTCATATGCGTATGGATTCAAATGGTGATTTCTCAGGAACAGAGAACAGACTAGTTAGCTAAGGGTATGGATGGACTTGTCTTTGCAAGAGCTATGTTTGCATATAAACAGTTTTGAGGGTGAAGTTCTGCTGACAGATTCCCCTTCTCACAGATCACAATGGACGGGCACCTTAGTAATGCTATCAACCTCTAGATTAACCTTATATCTGCAGGTTAATAGTGTTACCCGATTTGATAGATTCCTTTAGCATTACTGTTCAGCTTTTAAATACAATGTGATTTTAAATTTTAATATGTGTTGATTTATTATTTAACATATTTATACAGTGGTTGGAGCTTTATGTTTCTGATATTGAGCTCTAAATCTTCTACATAGGGAACTGATAAAATAAACATTCTGGCTAACTGAAGCCACCACTAGATGGATCTTAGGAGCTCTCCTTATTTTTGAGTTCAGTGTACAAATTACTGTAAATTCTTAAAGGTGTGCCACTATTTTGATATTGATGACCTAGCCACAGAATAGGTTTATCAATATCCACATGGTAGGGTTCTGACACCCAACACCCTCAATTTTCAGCTTTTAACCGCTCCAGGAGAAGCCCGATTAACTATGTGCAGAGAGGAACATCACCGTTTCATCATACTATTTAGCGGCCAGTTATGAATACTACAGATCATGACATCTAATCAATCAAGGTGGTAGGTGTCGGACCCTCGCCAATTTTAAATTAATGACCAATCCTATCTGTAGGTCATTAATATCATAGTGGTAAGCTCCCCCTAGTTGTGGCTGCAGATTGATAAGATGTTATCATTTAGCTCAATATCTATTCAGTTGATTTAGAGCGCTGTATAAAAAAAGCTCTAAACATTATGAAAATGTATTAATGTTATTTATCAGTGCAAAAATGTTGACATTTTAGATTTAAAAGTGGTATTTCAGCTTAAATTACATTTTATTAACATATCAAAGTTGAAAGAGGACAAGCTCCGTATTTTTTAAGGATATATGACTACATATGTGTAATCATACCACCAATGAAAAGAAAGCGAATGAAATTAATAGGATGCCTTGCTGGTAATGTACCTGCCCACACTCCTGGTAGATGTACATACAAATAGTGCAGGGAAAACATCATTGATGTCTATAGAACTAATATTATTCTTTATTCTATCACAACATAACATACTACAACCTCTGTACACATGAACAATACAGGAACCATAAAAAGCTCCTGTATTTTCCACACCTATGTTCACCAATTACTCTTGATTGTAAAGAGAGTGATTGGATAACGTCAATTTTAGGAAATTGCTGTAAACTGCTGTGAACCTTCAAATTAAATACAAATACAGTACAAGAAAACATAAAATACATTGTTAGGGGCTATCTAATAATCTCTTGTCCCGTTTAAAAAAGTAAAGAATGTTTTTGTTCCTTTTTTCTTCTTTTTCGTATTTTTGAATTTGTTTGTGTTGCTTTGTACCTTATTGATTGCTAGAAGTACATCTTCTAAGCAAATGTACAATAATGGCTTCAAAGTGAGAATAAATCTTCACCCTTTCCGACAAGTCGAATGCATACCGTGACATCGGTGCAGATTATCCATAAGATTAGTTTGAAAATTCTCCAAAACATTTTAAACTTATGGTAAAACATATGGTGGATGAGTTTCAACATATGGGGGAACATAAACTGCCTCTGTGGTATGTAAACCCATGCTAATTCCGAATACCAAATGCCAAGCCTCCTGTTACGGGCCTTTTCTTGGTAGGTTTTTGTAATATATTATGGTAAAGGGATATAGGGTGTGTTAGGGCTAACGGAACGCACCAAATAATTAGAGAAAAGGAATAAGGTGCGTTCGCAGCCTGGGGTCCACCATGCAGAGATGGAACCTGCTGCTAAGCAATGACGAACCATATGTCGGTACAATCAGGATACACACGCAGGTTAGCTTCACCCTGTGTGAAAGAAGCAAACCCTGTTGTGTCACAGAGCCGCAGTACCGCACGTAACAGAAATAATAATAAAGTAGCACGAGAGTGCATGTAGTGCCGCTCTGGCAGACGCCACTAACCACCCAGACTTGGGTTAGGAAAGCACGGAGATAGTGCACGGCGCCGCACTGGCAGTCACAGTAATAGACGCTGTTTGTGTACTAGTGTTGGTAACAAGTCCCTGTCAAGTAAACAAGTCCCAATCACGTTGTCCCTGTTTTCATAAATTTCCACACAAGCTTTTTTTTTTAATAATATCGCATATTTTATTAGCCAAATATTTCTATTAAATAAAAAATATTCACCTTTTGAGGCCAACCGGACGCAGCTGATTTTAGTCTCCTGTAAAAAAAACAAAACACGAAGTTAAGACATCACCACCGAAAGACTAAAATGTTCATGTTTTATGGGCATTTGGGGACTTATTTATTTCTGCCTGCCCAGAGCAGACTTTCTCATATCATGACATACATTTCATTGTTCTTTTTTTCTGTAGTTAGTAAATACTTTACTGCACTTTCTGCCCCTTCCTTGGTTTACTAGAACTTTTAATAATACAGCCTCCTGCCGTTACCTCATAAAATCAGATGTGTTTTATTCTGCAGCTACGAAGCCAACTAATGTGTTCATTCTGGTCAACATGTTACTATATGAACATACAGTCCCCTATGTGGGCAATAAGGTATATAGAGCAGTGCAGATTGATGTATGGTTGTCCAGAAAAAAGTTTATGAGTTTATGAGTCCAGTGGGTGACAACTACATCTTCACATTTATACAGGCTGTCACTTACTGCCTAGGACTGCCCACTGGACTGCTAAACCCAGAATGAGTAAAAGTTTAAATTAATAGATATTGTTATACAAACCTCTATATCAATCTGCTCAGCCTGTGCGGGCCACAGATTGGACTCTATGACCAACATGACAAGTTCCAGATCCCTAACTCCAGGGTTGTCCATCTTCCAGGGCAGTCCATGATAAAAATTTTAAGGTGTGCGTGATTTTTTTGAAGTTGAAGTAACTTAAAAAGATGATTTCGACTTTTATTTTCATCATTTTACAGTTTACAGTGAATGCAGCTGGTGTCTTCATATCAGAACTATGGGCTGTATACATGCATCAAGCATAATTATAATGATTTACTAGAGTATTCCAAAGTGTAACATAGTAACATAGTTAGTAAGGCCGAAAAAAGACATTTGTCCATCCAGTTCAGCCTATATTCCATCATAATAAATCCCCAGATCTACGTCCTTCTACAGAACCTAATAATTGTATGATACAATATTGTTCTGCTCCAGGAAGACATCCAGGCCTCTCTTGAACCTCTCGACTGAGTTCGCCATCACCACCTCCTCAGGCAAGCAATTCCAGATTCTCTCTGCCCTAACAGTAAAGAATCCTCTTCTATGTTGGTGGAAAAACCTTCTCTCCTCCAGACACAAAGAATGCCCCCTTGTGCCCGTCACCTTCCTTGGTATAAACAGATCCTCAGCGAGATATTTGTATTCCAAAGTGTACGTAAAAAATATTGTCTGTTCATGACTATCTGGTAAGCTATCCACAACAAAAATAAAAAGTGAAGTGGGCAACCCTGGTTCCATGAAAAAGATGACTTCACAAGCACAGTCATCATCTTTAGCATAACAAATGGGGGATAACAAAACCTCTAAATTGGCAATTTTGATATGGATGTAATGATGAGTGACTGCAAATGTGTATTATGCACAATGGTGGCGCATGTGAATTTGTGGACCCACTGTGCCACAGGGCCGCGCCTGCCCAGGAAGGGGCATTTCTCTGTGGCTACCTGGTGTTCACTGGAGCTCCTGTTGGTGTAGATAAACTGGACTGCAGGTAGCCGCCAGGTACCACTACTGAGCAGAGCCCGGTACTGCAACTGCTGACTCCAGGGGTCAAGTATGCTGACACTAATGTAGGGCTTAGTTCAGACACATTGGTCTAGGGATCAGGGACTGGCTAGACATGGACCAGGAGATAATGTTCAATAACAGAGTGCAATGGGACTAGTGAACTTTGGGAACAGGACTGGCCACACCGGGATCAGGGGACTTTGGATACAGGACTGGCCACATCAGGAACAGGGGACAATGTTCAGGCACTGGCTGCACTGGGACCTGAATACTTCGGGAAAAGGACTGGCTGCACCAGGACCAGGGTAATTTGGGACAACATTCAGGCACTAGCCAAACCAGGACCAGGGAATGAGGTTCAGGACTCTGGCAGCCCTGGGACCAGGGGACCTCACAATTGCCTTGTTAGCACAGCAACTGCCTAATGACTTTACATGATGCTCGGGGATTCCCTAGGGGAGAGGGAGTCTTAAATGCAAGAGCTATTGGCAGGGAGCCATCTTGCAGGTGTAACTAATAATACTAAATGCCTCTTAGCAACAAGCTGAGGGCATTTACTATATGTGCACTGACACTGCACTGAAGGTAGGGGCGAGGAGTAAACTGGCATCCCTGCATGGATCGAGAAGAGGACACCATGCAAAGGCGTCAGACATAGCGCTACAATGTGCAGCCATATTTTTCTTGTAAAGAGTTGATAACAGGACAGATTTCATTTAAGGCCTCTTTAATGTCCTAGAATGAGCGCTAATGTTTTATGCCAGGTTACTAAGCTTCTCATAAAAATGTTCTAATTTCCACTTATCTAGTTACATTTAAAATCAGCCAACCACTCACATCTCTTTGCGCCTTGACCCCTCATTTCTGCATTCCCAAACTCATTCTGCTATACTGATTTGTAAATATTTTTCTCAATAGAAATAGTTTCAAGCTAAAATAACAAAAAGCATAAGTCATGCTGAAATTTTAAATGTTTCTCTTAGGTAGGAGATCAATTTTTAATTTCTTGTCCAAGTCCCTCACTGTAAACCAGGGTTCTCATTAATTTGCATGCTTTCAGGTAGTCTATTGCATGCGTTGCACTAGAAAAAATATGGTGCCCTTGAACGAGAGCGTAGCTTAGTATCCTATCTTTGTATACAACTAGATGCATCTACTCCATCAAACTGTAATTTGTGTATTTCATGATATACCATAAGTGTATGCACCACTTTGCAGTATGAAGAGCTTCAAATAATATTAACATGTTATTATAATTATTGCTTAAGGAAAACATTAGCCAGCAGAAAGAAGAAAAGATAAAAGGAATATGTTATGTATTTTTACCGCTTAGAAGCTTATCTCCATAGACAATATATTGTAATAACATATATCATCCTTGACCATGGCGATGTCAACCTTTAAAAGAACTTGCTTTGCTGAAGACTGCAGGTTTTAAAGGATACACTAGAAACCTGTTTAGAGACAGCCATCGGACATTGCATTACAAATTATTTTCTGTAAAGGTTGCCTATTTAAAAAGATGTCCAGGATGCATATTATATGATAAAATTGGTAATTTGCCTAAGGAAATCTGGTTTGGTCAAAATGGTGGTCGATCGAAGTAGATGGTCTTCTGTGGAGGTTTTACTGTACACTGTCTTGTATTTGGTTATATTGCTATATATAGTGTTAGGAGTCGAGTTTCCTCTGCTGCACAGGGGGAATCTCGATCCCTGTCTGCTGCGGTCTCCCATTCTGCATTGGCCGCAGTGGAGCCTGCTCAGCGGAGACGTCAGTCTCAGTGTCTCACTGAGACTGATACTGTGCAAAGGGTTACTGCTGCCTCTCCAGGCTCTGCTATTGTACCCTGCACTGATATGCGGCGAGCAGGCTTTTCTGGGACTAAGTCCTGCTTTGCACACACTGAGCATACCAAGGGCAAGATCTCTCAGTGGAGATCTAGGGTCACATGCTCAGGTACTGCAGCAACTCCATTGGTCCTTCTTTGAAGGTCCTGTACGTGCTGCAACTATATAAGGCTCGCATGGCCGCACGGCCATGTGCTAGTATCTTCCTAAGTTATGTGCTTTGCGCCAGTGTGGTCATGTGTTTGTATGTGTTCAGAGACCCAGCTGAAATAAGCCCCTAGAATGCTGGGACCTCTGGCGAGGAGATTGTGTTTGTGTGTATTCAGGGACCCAGCTGAAATAAGCCCCTAGAATGCTGGCACCTCCGGCGAGGAGATTGTGTTTAAGTGTGTTCAGGGACCCGGCTGAAATAAGCCCCTAGAATGCTGGCACCTCCGGCGAGGAGTTTTGTGTGCATGCATGACCACTGACTGCTCTCATTTGGGTAGTGAAGCTGTGAAGCTAAGCTGTGAAGCTAACAGAGCTGGTTCATACCGCCATATAGTGCCTCCAATTACTTAGCAGCAGGTTATTTCCTGCACGGTGGATCCCGGGTTGCGAATGCACCAATCCCATCTAATAAATATATTCTGTGCGTTCCGCCAACCCTAACATATAGTTGGTTAGATATAGACAAAAAATATGCATGTATTGTAATAACAAAAGGGTGTAAGGAAAAAGAAAATAAATTTAAATAGGGCACTGTTCTGATATTTTTTTAGCCCTCCCGGAAGAAGCTAGGCAAAACGCATGTCAGGGTATAGGGACACAGGGCCTGATGTTTTATTGTAATAAGAATTCCACTTTATACTGAAAATCTAATATTATGTACATAGGTGTAATTATGGTAATCTGTTGAAAATGTCTTTCCTGGATTTGCCACCACCTTACATTATTGCATTATAATGTATAGACTATCTTTGTAGGCTAGGCCTATTTTGTGCCCCTGTTGGTGAGACACCTTTGTTTTTAATGGTTTACTATATATTGGTTTATTTACTCCAGAAAGTTATATATGTTTTGAAAGATCTTTTGAGTTCACTTCTTTATGCTCTGGGATTTTTAATCTTTCCTAGTCATTGGTTTTAATTGTTTTACAACATTCTTGCATCTACCATGAAAAGGTGGTATGAGGACAACCCAATCCTAGGTCACATTGCTAAAGTAGCGGCAGCCCTAATGTGTATTTACCCTTGAAACAATGTGCACATTATTATATTAGGTGTATATGTACCCCATTGGCAGTGCTCAAAGCCTGGAAATAGATGCTGTAACTCTTCACAGGTGAAAGTGGTGGATTCCAATATCCATTGTAGGTCCTGTTGTCTCCAACTGTAAAGAGCTGTGAAGATGCCAATTGTGTCGGTTTTAGTTCTGCGGCAAAGTAATGAGGGGACTCCATAACTGAGGCATTTCTGTAACTGACAGGTACTGGAAAGCATCCATTGCCATCCGCAGCCCTCCCTGACCTCTGGGTCCTTTCCTCCTTTACCACAAGTTGGTAAACACTGTAAAATAAGAACAATAAAAAAAGATAAAGCAATCATTCGGGGATTAAAGGGGTAGCAGAGTGTACATATAAACAGGGAAAGATAAGAGGGCAGGGCTCATTAACTAGTATTAGATTTTTAGGATGTGAATTGCTTCGACTAGTTTCTGGAAAAGTATGAAAGGCCAGCTGCTCATCAGAGATTGATGAGGCTGTCTTATTGTGTGCTTACTTAGCTAGAAATGGTTTATGGATGTCCACAAGCTGGAAAACTGAAGCCGATCTGAGGACGGGAGCGGATACCGTGCAATATTATCGAGATAGTAAATTACAGAAACAAGCATTAGTATTTGATTTACAGAAGTATACAGAGAAAGGGGGCTATTCACAGAATGAAGACGCCTTATCGTCCCGTTTCATGAGACTTTCATAGCTGAGTTGTATATAATAGAATTTTTTAGGGCTGTTGATCCAGAGACATGATGGGACTTAAAGAGAACCTGTCAAATGATTTATGCTGCTGGACCTGTGGGTAGCATGGATTGGAAGACCAAGTGCGTTATTGCAGTTATGTATGATTACTCTGAAATGTGGCAGCATTTCGGAAAGAGCATGCTTTGAAAAGCTAGTTGGGGACTATGCATTTCAGACGAATAGTCTGAGATTACCCCCACTCCCCTCGACTGGTAGGTCTCTCCTTAAACACACAGATATGGGGAGACTTAACAATCATGTGGAACAGGGTAGGAAGACCCGCATGAGGACCTCATGTTAGACATCTGAGATGCCTAGTCCATGACCAAGCTTTCCAAACTATGTTTTTCCAAAACATCACAGTTCTTCACAGTAAAACATATCTGGCTGCAATAGTGCAGTTTATTTCATCCCACTAGCCTTCCCTTCACCAGCAGCTACATAGTCCATGTTTTTCCAACCATAGCATATGTGGAAAACCCTATATGCCAATGCATTCATTTTAGCTTGTAGAGATATTTTCCAGGTTGGTCAGTTACTTAAAGTTCATACTGTTACCAGTCCGACTAACAAGGAAAAGTCAACCACAATGAAGGATGTATCAGCATTCAATGTGGCATCTTATGTACATCTGCAATCAAAATTATTCAACCCGCATTGCAATTTGAGTTTATTTGTAAAATCTACAAAATTTCTGCTGCGTACGATAAACCAATTTATATAGCTTAGCACAACTAATAAGTGGTTTCTCCTAATTCAACAAAAATGACTCGTTTACTGACTACTTCAGCCCCAGAATCATGCAGCCCCTTTAATAGAATTCTTCATAAGGGCACACATCTGCAAATCAGATCTTATTTATTGCAAATAACCAAGTGAATAACCATTCATGAGGAAAAAAAAAACAAATCAAATACCTGGCTTGGCTGAGGATTTGCTGTGTGTGGTGTGTGATTTCATGTTAGAAATACAGCTCTATCAAAGCGAGTGGTCCAAAAAGCTAAGAGAAGAGATCATTGTTGTATACAAACAAAGAAAAAGGATACAGAGATACCAAAGGTGTTGAGTATTCTTGTCGATACAGGTGGAAGCTTAGTTCGCAAAATAAAAAGTTTAAGGAACACTGACTGCACTACCTGAACATGGCAGAAAGAAGAAGATACTGAGAAGACAGGTGGAGCAAATACCTGCAGCAGGATTTGGTGGCAGCAGGCACTGATATTTCAGTTTGGACAGGAAGTTGTGTACAAAGCACTGAAGGTATCCATGTACGGACTCTGAGATGTAAACCTCTACTAATAGATATAAAAAAGTGGGTTGCAACATGTTTAAAACCATATAAATAAGTCACAGAAGTTTTTGAGTTCTGTTCCGTGGAGAGATAAAACAACACTGGAACTTTTTGGGCTTATGGGTTAGTCTTATTTCTAGAGGAGGAAGAGTTAAGCATGCAAAGAAAAAAGAAACCTGTGTACAGTGAATCGAGGCAGGGCTCAATGATGCCTAGGGCATTGGACACCTGCAACATGTGGAAAGAAAGTCAACCAAGACTTGATTTCAGAAGAATTCCTGGAACATTCTGGAATGGAAGTCAAAGTTGCCTAAAAGAACTTTTTAGAAAATCCTAGGTGGGATTTGAAGAAAACGGTGGTGCACCCAATCTCAAAAGTATTAGTGACCTGGAGGCCATTACCAATGAGGAGTGAGCTGAAATTCTTCAAGAATGCTGCCAGAAGCTGGTGTCTGTCTATGGATCACATTTGCAGCAGGTCATAACAGCTAAAGAGTAGAGTTGAGCGACCTTGACCTTTTTAGAGTCGAGCCGGGTTTTGCGAAACCCGACTATGTCCAAAGTCGGGTCGAGTGAAATCGGCCGATTATGACGTAAAGTCGGGATCGACCGAAACACGAAACCCAATGCAAGTCAATGGGGCAGCATAGTCGGCAGTGAGTGGGGGCCAGGAAAACACCTAGAGTGCCCATTTTAATGTCAAAACCATCCATTCTTCTTAATGAAGCTTGTCAAGCGTAATTTACCTTATAATAATTGGAAGGCATTTGAAATTGGGGGTCATTTGGCTAAAGTTGTGGGGGGTAGGGCTGGTTCAAGTAATTAGTGGGCCCAGGAAATCTGGACCACGTCACGGCAGTGGAGCAGGGAGAGGTAAGTATTTCAACTTTGCAAGTGCTGTGAACCTGAGCAAGCAGGGGGGGCCCACTCGTTGGCATTGGCACTGGCACAGGGCCCCTCAAAGTACAGCGGTGTGTTTGCACGGCGGGGGCGCCTCCCACCGGCAGCAACACTTTTGCGTACTATGAGAGGCCCTGTGCCAGTGACGTCGCCAACTAGTATTCCTCCCCCCACCTGATGAAGGAACCTGCACTTTCATCTGCACCTTCCTCTTTGTCCCCGTGTAAGGTGGTATGGTATGCGGGAAGAGCAACCTGACTTTCAGCAGGGTCACAATGTTGTTGTGTAGCGTGCACGGGGAATGTTGCGTTATGGGTCAATGTACCAGCAGACTCATCTATCACTGGCTGGGCAATGGGCACGATGAAGTGGAAACACAGATATAGGCCCAAAGAAGAAAGTGGGCTAAATGCAGTTCAAAATTGGTAACACAGGAATAACCAGGGGGCATTGCAGTGGAGGACAACTGGAATGAGAGGCTGACACAGAGAGTAGGGCCAAATCAGTAAGTAGTCGAAATGCAGTTCAAAATTGGCAACCGTAGTAAACAGGCGGCACAGCTTTGTTCAGTGGAGGAGAACAGCAAGGAGTGGCAGACACCGATAGTAGGCCCCAAACCAACTAGTACGCCAAATGCAGTTGTTCCATTTAACCACAATTTAATGAGAGCCTGAAGATAGAAGCTCAGGAAAGGCAACCTGGGGAACACCTTGGAGTGTAACACACCATCTCTCTCCACCCCATACCCATTTTGTATGGCCTAATGCAGTGTACTTTTCTACAACTACTAAACGAGAGTCGGAAGACCGAAGCAATGGCAAGGAAACCTGGGGAACACCTTAGAGTGTAACACACCCTCTCTCTACACCCCATACCCAATTTGAAGGTCTAATGCAGTGTAGTTTCCAAGAACTACTAAACGAGAGCCGGAAGATCGAAGCTCAGGAAAGGCAACCTGGGGAACACCTTGGAGTGTAACACACCCTCTCGCTACACCCCATACCCAATTTGAAGGCCTAATGCAGCGTAGTTTCCAACAACTACTAAACGAGAGCCGGAAGATCGAAGCTCAGGAAAGGCAACCTGGGGAACACCTTGGAGTGTAACAAACCCTCTCTCTACACCCCATACCCAATTTGTAGGCCTAATGCAGCGTAGTTTCCGACAACTACTAAACGAGAGCCGGAATATCGAAGCTCAGGAAAGGCAACCTGGGGAACACCTTGGAGTGTAACACACCCTCTCTCTACACCCCATACCCAATTTGTAGGCCTAATGCAGCGTAGTTTCCGACAACTACTAAACGAGAGCCGGAATATCGAAGCTCAGGAAAGGCAACCTGGGGAACACCTTGGAGTGTAACACACCCTCTCTCTACACCCCATACCCAATTTGAAGGCCTAATGCAGTGTAGTTTCCAAGAACTACTAAACGAGAGCCGGAAGATCGAAGCTCAGGAAAGGCAACCTGGGGAACACCTTGGAGTGGAACACACCATCTCTCTACACCCCATACCCAATTTGAAGGCCTAATGCAGCGTAGTTTCCAACAACTACTAAACGAGAGCCGGTAGATCGAAGCTCAGGAAAGGCAACCTGGGGAACACCTTGGAGTGTAACACAACGTCTCTCTACACCACGGAAGGGATGATTCTTAGGAAGGAAGGCTGTTGGAAATAAGCATTGCGCGTCCGAGGGTGATTAGATTCTTATTAGGTATATACTCACCCTCGGACGCGCCCTGCTTCTTTATTTGGAATGAATGTTTATTTGCAATGTGGTGTTGACTTTCTCTATTATTTTGGTAATTAATGATTTTATTATTTTCATTATTTTGCATCTTCTCGGCAATAATATAAAGAAGACGCGACAGGACAACACTCGGTGGATGCCATATGTGTGTTTTCAATTTAAAAAACCTTTCAGTTAACTACTTGCAGGAGAAAGTAATTGTAGCTGGTGGCCATTTTTAGTACTGTACCAGATTTTAGCTGTTTGTTTGTTTTTAATGTCAAAATGTCTGCATTTGATATCTCACCAGTATTTTCTTTTTTATAAGCAAAATCCTTTTTTTTTTATTTTATGATGTTGGTTCAAGGGGTACACGGGCAGCAGTAGACAGGTCAGTGGAGGCCTAGTGGAAGGAGGGACCGCAGACAGGCTTCGAAGCCCTAACATAATAAATTGGGCTGCCTGTAGGCAATTTAAAATTGGTTCCAGGGGAACACGGGCAGCAGTAGACAGGTCAGTGGAGGCCTAGAGGAAGGAGGGACCGCAGATGCGCCAATGTTTCCCCCATACCAAATTTGTAGGCCTAATGCAGTGTAGTTTCCAACAACTACTAAACGAGAGCCGGAATTTCGAAGCTCAGGAAAGGCAACCTGGGGAACACCTTGGAGTGTAACACACCCTCTCTCTACACCCCATACCCAATTTGAAGGCCTAATGCAGTGTAGTTTCCAACAACTACTAAACGAGAGCCGGAATATCGAAGCTCAGGAAAGGCAACCTGGGGAACACCTTGGAGTGTAACACACCCTCTCTCTACACCCCATACCCAATTTGAAGGCCTAATGCAGTGTAGTTTCCAAGAACTACTAAACGAGAGCCGGAAGATCGAAGCTCAGGAAAGGCAACCTGGGGAACACCTTGGAGTGTAACACAACGTCTCTCTACACGACGGAAGGGCTGATTCTTAGGAAGGAAGGCTGTTGGAAATAAGCATTGCGCGTCCGAGGGTGATTAGATTCTTATTAGGTATATACTCACCCTCGGACGCGCCCTGCTTCTTTATTTGGAATGAATGTTTATTTGCAATGTGGTGTTGACTTTCTCTATTATTTTGGTAATTAATGATTTTATTATTTTCATTATTTTGCATCTTCTCGGCAATAATATAAAGAAGACGCGACAGGACAACACTCGGTGGATGCCATATGTGTGTTTTCAATTTAAAAAAACTTTCAGTTAACTACTTGCAGGAGAAAGTAATTGTAGCTGGTGGCCATTTTTAGTACTGTACCAGATTTTAGTTGTGTGTTTGTTTTTAATGTTAAAATGTCTGCATTTGATATCTCACCAGTATTTTCTTTTTTATAAGCAAAATACTTATTTTTATATTTTCTGATGTTGGTTCCAGGGGTACACGGCCAGCAGTGCCCTGGTCAGTGTAGTAGTAGTTGAAAGAATGGACCGCAGACAGGCATCGAAGGCCTAAAATAAAAACACATGGCTGTAGGCAATTTTAAATTGGTTCCAGGGGTACACGGACAGCAGTGGTGTGGTCAGTGGAGGCCTAGTGGAAGGAGTGACCGCAGACAGGCATCGAAGGCCTAAAATAATAACACATGGCTGTAGGCAATTTTAAATTGGTTCCAGGGGTACACGGGCAGCAGTGACCTGGTCAGTGTAGTAGTAGTTGAAAGAATGGACCGCAGACAGGCATCGAAGGCCTAAAATAAAAAAATTGGGCTGGCTGTAGGCAATTTTAAATTGGTTCCAGGGGTACACGGGCAGCAGTGGTGTGGTCAGTGGAGGCCTAGTGGAAGGAGTGACCGCAGACAGGCATCGAAGGCCTAAAATAAAAACACATGGCTGTAGGCAATTTTAAATTGGTTCCAGGGGTACACGGACAGCAGTGGTGTGGTCAGTGGAGGCCTAGTGGAAGGAGTGACCGCAGACAGGCATCGAAGGCCTAAAATAATAACACATGGCTGTAGGCAATTTTAAATTGGTTCCAGGGGTACACGGGCAGCAGTGACCTGGTCAGTGTAGTAGTAGTTGAAAGAATGGACCGCAGACAGGCATCGAAGGCCTAAAATAAAAAAATTGGGCTGGCTGTAGGCAATTTTAAATTGGTTCCAGGGGTACACGGGCAGCAGTGGTGTGGTCAGTGGAGGCCTAGTGGAAGGAGTGACCGCAGACAGGCATCGAAGGCCTAAAATAAAAACACATGGCTGTAGGCAATTTTAAATTGGTTCCAGGGGTACACGGACAGCAGTGGTGTGGTCAGTGGAGGCCTAGTGGAAGGAGTGACCGCAGACAGGCATCGAAGGCCTAAAATAATAACACATGGCTGTAGGCAATTTTAAATTGGTTCCAGGGGTACACGGGCAGCAGTGACCTGGTCAGTGTAGTAGTAGTTGAAAGAATGGACCGCAGACAGGCATCGAAGGCCTAAAATAAAAAAATTGGGCTGGCTGTAGGCAATTTTAAATTGGTTCCAGGGGTACACGGGCAGCAGTGGTGTGGTCAGTGGAGGCCTAGTGGAAGGAGTGACCGCAGACAGGCATCGAAGGCCTAAAATAATAACACATGGCTGTAGGCAATTTTAAATTGGTTCCAGGGGTACACGGACAGCAGTGGTGTGGTCAGTGGAGGCCTAGTGGAAGGAGTGACCGCAGACAGGCTTCCAAGGCCTAACATAACAAACTTGGGCTGGCTGTAGGCACTTTTAAATTGGTTCCAGGGGTACACGGGCAGCAGTGGTCTGGTCAGTGGAAGTCTAGTGGAAGGAGTGACCGCAGACAGGCTTCGAAGGCCTAACATAACAAAATTGGGCTGGCTGTAGGCACTTTAAATTGGTTCCAGGGGTACATGGGCAGCAGTGTATGGTCAGTGGAAGTCTAGTGGAAGGAGTGACGGCAGACAGTCTTCGAAGGCCTAACATAACAAAATTGGGCTGACTGTAGGCACTTTTAAATTGGTTCCAGGGTAACACGGCCAGCAGTGCCCTGGTCAGTGTAGTAGTAGTTGAAAGAATGGACCGCAGACAGGCATCGAAGGCCTAAAATAAAAACACATGGCTGTAGGCAATTTTAAATTGGTTCCAGGGGTACACGGACAGCAGTGGTGTGGTCAGTGGAGGCCTAGTGGAAGGAGTGACCGCAGACAGGCATCGAAGGCCTAAAATAATAACACATGGCTGTAGGCAATTTTAAATTGGTTCCAGGGGTACACGGGCAGCAGTGGTGTGGTCAGTGGAGGCCTAGTGGAAGGAGTGACCGCAGACAGGCATCGAAGGCCTAAAATAATAACACATGGCTGTAGGCAATTTTAAATTGGTTCCAGGGGTAGACGGGCAGCAGTGACCTGGTCAGTGTAGTAGTAGTTGAAAGAATGGACCGCAGACAGGCATCGAAGGCCTAAAATAAAAAAATTGGGCTGGCTGTAGGCAATTTTAAATTGGTTCCAGGGGTACACGGGCAGCAGTGGTGTGGTCAGTGGAGGCCTAGTGGAAGGAGTGACCGCAGACAGGCATCGAAGGCCTAAAATAATAACACATGGCTGTAGGCAATTTTAAATTGGTTCCAGGGGTACACGGACAGCAGTGGTGTGGTCAGTGGAGGCCTAGTGGAAGGAGTGACCGCAGACAGGCATCGAAGGCCTAAAATAATAACACATGGCTGTAGGCAATTTTAAATTGGTTCCAGGGGTAGACGGGCAGCAGTGACCTGGTCAGTGTAGTAGTAGTTGAAAGAATGGACCGCAGACAGGCATCGAAGGCCTAAAATAAAAAAATTGGGCTGGCTGTAGGCAATTTTAAATTGGTTCCAGGGGTACACGGGCAGCAGTGGTGTGGTCAGTGGAGGCCTAGTGGAAGGAGTGACCGTAGACAGGCATCGAAGGCCTAAAATAATAACACATGGCTGTAGGCAATTTTAAATTGGTTCCAGGGGTACACGGACAGCAGTGGTGTGGTCAGTGGAGGCCTAGTGGAAGGAGTGACCGCAGACAGGCATCGAAGGCCTAAAATAATAACACATGGCTGTAGGCAATTTTAAATTGGTTCCAGGGGTAGACGGGCAGCAGTGACCTGGTCAGTGTAGTAGTAGTTGAAAGAATGGACCGCAGACAGGCATCGAAGGCCTAAAATAAAAAAATTGGGCTGGCTGTAGGCAATTTTAAATTGGTTCCAGGGGTACACGGGCAGCAGTGACCTGGTCAGTGTAGTAGTAGTTGAAAGAATGGACCGCAGACAGGCATCGAAGGCCTAAAA
Organism: Ranitomeya imitator; assembly: GCF_032444005.1. NCBI lineage: Eukaryota > Metazoa > Chordata > Amphibia > Anura > Dendrobatidae > Ranitomeya > Ranitomeya imitator. The sequence goes on from NC_091283.1 coordinate 590,536,438, forward strand.
TAATAACACATGGCTGTAGGCAATTTTAAATTGGTTCCAGGGGTACACGGGCAGCAGTGGTGTGGTCAGTGGAGGCCTAGTGGAAGGAGTGACCGCAGACAGGCATCGAAGGCCTAAAATAATAACACATGGCTGTAGGCAATTTTAAATTGGTTCCAGGGGTACACGGACAGCAGTGGTGTGGTCAGTGGAGGCCTAGTGGAAGGAGTGACCGCAGACAGGCTTCCAAGGCCTAACATAACAAACTTGGGCTGGCTGTAGGCACTTTTAAATTGGTTCCAGGGGTACACGGGCAGCAGTGGTCTGGTCAGTGGAAGTCTAGTGGAAGGAGTGACCGCAGACAGGCTTCCAAGGCCTAACATAACAAAATTGGGCTGGCTGTAGGCACTTTAAATTGGTTCCAGGGGTACATGGGCAGCAGTGTATGGTCAGTGGAAGTCTAGTGGAAGGAGTGACGGCAGACAGTCTTCGAAGGCCTAACATAACAAAATTGGGCTGACTGTAGGCACTTTTAAATTGGTTCCAGGGTAACACGGCCAGCAGTGGCCTGGTCAGTGTAGTAGTTGTAGAAAGAAGGGACCGCAGACAGGCTTCGAAGGCCTAACATAACAAAAATGTCAAAACAATGGTATTGTCAGTGCCAGGCATTGAAGGATGTCAGCGCCTAGACTACACATTGGTGAAGCTGTGAGAGATAATTTTGCTAGTGGTAGAGCACTGTTTGAGCTGGGGGGGGGAACTGTCTTGTGGCCGGCGTTACAGGCACAGGGCCCCTCATATTACAACGGTGTGTCTGACGTTGGGTGCGCACCACCACCGCCAGAGACACTTTATTGTACTATGAGGGACCCAGTGGCAGTGCCGTCGACCAAAAGCGGCCACACCCACCTCTTCAGACAAACAGCACTCTCAAGGGTCCAAGCGCAAAGTGGCGATAGCACGGCCCCGTGTGGGGAGTTTGGCCATTTCGTGAGGTGGAAACATGTCGTATGCTGGACAATCAGGTGAAGAAAATTACGAGATTGGAAAAGTCATTCAGAATAGTCCACAGGCAAGACCTTTTCATAGGAAAGCTAGGTGTCAGCCGGGCAGGGTGGGGCAAAAGATTTTGAAATCCAGTTGTGGTTCATTTTAATGAAGGTTAGATCATCTACATTTTGGGTAGCCAGACGAGTCCTTTTTTCTGTTAGTATTGAACCTGCAGCACTGAATACTCTTTCTGATAGGACACTAGCTGCCGGGCAAGCAAGCTCCTGCAATGCATATTCTGCCAATTCTGGCCAGGTGTCTAATTTGGATGCCCAGTAATCAAATGGGAATGACGGTTGAGGGAGAACGTCGATAAGGGATGAAAAATAGTTTGTAACCATACTGGACAAATGTTGTCTCCTGTCACTTTGAATTGATGCTGCAGTACCTGTCCTGTCTGCGGTCATAGAAAAATCACTCCACAACCTGGTCAGAAAACCCCTCTGGCCAACGCCAATTCTGATTTCTGCCCCTCTAACACCTCTGGTCTGCTGGCCCCTGGAGCTCGTGTGAGAACGATCACGGGCGCTGTGTGCAGGGAATGCCAGAAGCAAACGGTCAACAAGAGTTGATTGTTTTGTTGCTAATATTAGTTCCAAGTTCTCATGTGGCATAATATTTTGCAATTTGCCTTTATAGCGAGGATCAAGGAGGCAGGCCAACCAGTAATCGTCATCGTTCATCATTTTTGTAATGCGTGTGTCCCTCTTGAGGATACGCAAGGCATAATCCGCCATGTGGGCCAAAGTTCCCGTTGTCAAATCTGCGGTTGTGCTTGGTTGAGGGGCAGTTGCAGGCAAATCTACGTCACTTGTGTCCCTCAAAAAACCAGAACCCGGCCTTGCCACGCCACCAATTTCCCGTGCCCCCGGGAAAGCTTCCTCATTAAAAATATACTCATCCCCATCATCCTCCTCATCCTCCACCTCCTCTTCGCCCGGTACCTCGTCATGTACACTGCCCTGACCAGACAATCGCTGACTGTCATCAAGGCTTTCCTCTTCCTCTGGTGCAGACGCCTGATCCTTTATGTGCGTCAAACTTTGCATCAGCAGACGCATTAGGGGGATGCTCATGCTTATTATGGCGTTGTCTGCACTAACCAGCCGTGTGCATTCCTCAAAACACTGAAGGACTTGACACATGTCTTGAATCTTCGACCACTGCACACCTGACAACTCCATGTCTGCCATCCTACTGCCTGCCCGTGTATGTGTATCCTCCCACAAAAACATAACAGCCCGCCTCTGTTCGCACAGTCTCTGAAGCATGTGCAGTGTTGAGTTCCACCTTGTTGCAACGTCTATGATTAGGCGATGCTGGGGAAGGTTCAAAGAACGCTGATAGGTCTGCATACGGCAGGAGTGTACAGGCGAACGGCGGATATGTGCGCAAAGTCCACGCACTTTGAGGAGCAGGTCGGATAACCCCGGATAACTTTTCAGGAAGCACTGCACCACCAGGTTTAAGGTGTGAGCCAGGCAAGGAATGTGTTTCAGTTGGGAAAGGGAGATGGCAGCCATGAAATTCCTTCCGTTATCACTCACTACCTTGCCTGCCTCAAGATCTACAGTGCCCAGCCACGACTGCGTTTCTTGCTGCAAGAACTCGGACAGAACTTCCGCGGTGTGTCTATTGTCGCCCAAACACTTCATAGCCAATACAGCCTGCTGACGTATGCCAGTAGCTGCCCCATAATGGGAGACCTGGTGTGCAACTGTGGCAGGTGCGGATGGAGTGTTTGTGCGACTGCGGTCTGTGGACGAGCTCTTGCTTCTGCAGGAGGACGAGGAGGAGGAGGAGGAGGGGGTGCGAACGGCTACAGACAACTGTTTACTAGACCGTGGGCTAGGCAGAACTGTCCCAAACTTGCTGTCCCCTGTGGACCCTGAATCCACCACATTTACCCAGTGTGCCGTGATGGACACGTAACGTCCCTGGCCATGCCTACTGGTCCATGCATCTGTTGTCAGGTGCACCTTTGTGCTCACAGATTGCCTGAGTGCATGGACGATGCGCTCTTTAACATGCTGGTGGAGGGCTGGGATGGCTTTTCTGGAAAAAAAGTGTCGACTGGGTAGCTCGTAGCGTGGTACAGCGTAGTCCATCAGGTCTTTGAAAGCTTCGCTTTCAACTAACCGGTAGGGCATCATCTCTAACGAGATTAGTCTAGCTATGTGGGCGTTCAAACCCTGTGTACGCGGATGCGAGGCTAAGTATTTCCTTTTTCTAACCATAGTCTCATGTAGGGTGAGCTGGACTGGAGAGCTGGAGATCGTGGAACTAGCGGGGGTGCCGGTGGACATGGCAGACTGAGAGACGGTGGGAGATGGTATTGTTGCCGCCGGTGCCCTAGATGCAGTGTTTCCTACTACGAAACTGGTGATTCCCTGACCCTGACTGCTTTGGCCTGGCAAAGATACCTGCACAGATACAGCAGGTGGTGCGCTAAATGGTGGTCCTACACTGCCGGAAGGGATGTTGCGTTGATGACTAGCTTCATTGGCCGAGGGTGCAACAACCTTAAGGGACGTTTGGTAGTTAGTCCAAGCTTTCAAATGCATGGTGGTTAAATGTCTATGCATGCAACTAGTATTGAGACTTTTCAGATTCTGACCTCTGCTTAAGGAAGTAGAACATTTTTGACAGATGACTTTGCGCTGATCAATTGGATGTTGTTTAAAAAAATGCCAGACTGCACTCTTTCTAGCATCGGATACCTTTTCAGGCATTGCAGACTGAGCTTTAACCGGATGGCCACGCTGTCCTCCACCAGGTTTTGGCTTTGCCACGCGTTTTGGGCAAGATACGGGCCCGGCAGATGGAACCTGTGGCGATGTTGATGCCTGCTGCGGCCCCTCCTCCTCCTCTGCTTCAGAACTGCTGCCGCCTGCACCCTGTTCCCCCAATGGCTGCCAATCGGGGTCAAGAACTGGGTCATCTAATAACTCTTCTTGTACCTCCTGCGCAACTTCGTCTGTGTCACCGTGTCGTTCGGTGGTATAGCGTTCGTGATGGGGCAACATAGTCTCATCAGGGTCTGATTCTTGATCAGCACCCTGCGAGGGCAATGTTGTGGTCTGAGTCAAAGGACCAGCATAGTAGTCTGGCTGTGGCTGTGCGTCAGTGCACTCCATGTCAGATTCAATTTGTAATGGGCATGGACTGTTAACTGCTTCACTTTCTAAGCCAGGGACGGTATGTGTAAAGAGCTCCATGGAGTAACCCGTTGTGTCGCCTGCTGCATTCTTCTCTGTTGTTGTTTTTGCTGAAGAGGACAAGGAAGTGACTTGTCCCTGACCGTGAACATCCACTAACGACGCGCTGCTTTTACTTTTACCAGTTTCACGAGATGAGGCAAAAGAGCTAGAGGCTGAGTCAGCAAGATAAGCCAAAACTTGCTCTTGCTGCTCCGGCTTTAAAAGCGGTTTTCCTAATCCCAGAAAAGGGAGCGTTCGAGGCCTTGTGTAGCCGGACGACGAACCTGGCTCCACAGCTCCAGACTTAGGTGCAATATTTTTTTCCCCACGACCACCTGATGCTCCACCACTACCACTACCCTCATTACCAGCTGACAATGAACGCCCCCGGCCACGACCTCTTCCACTAGACTTCCTCATTGTTTTAAAAACGTAACCAAACTAACGTTATTTGTTGCAGTCACACAACTTACACGGTGAGCTATAACTTCAGTATAATTTAGCTACCCCTTTACAGGTTGGTGAGACCACAGCGAAAATCAGGCCCAATGTTACACACTCTTTTTTTGGTGGCTGCAAATTAGAGAGATGCCCCACACGCAGGACTGTCACTGAAGCACAAATGTTAATATTAATGTCACACTATTATTTTTTTTTTATTTTTATTTTTTTCAGGAACACTTTAGAAACCCCCCAAAAAAAAAAAAAAAGATTTTTGCAGGGAGAATTTAGAAAACAAATGTAACAAACTATATGCTTTCTATGGGCCACTGAGTGAGAGATGACGCACACAGGAATCAGGAGTGGCACACAAGCCCAGAGGCCAATATTTTTCTACCAATGATTGATGGAGTTATTTTCTCTGGTAGATTTTGGAACCCAAATCAAGGAAAAAAAATGTAGGCTTTCTATGGACCACAATTGGAGAGAGAGAGAGAGAGAGAGAGAGATGGCACACCCAGGAGTCAAGACTGGCACACAAGCAGAAAGGCCAATATTAATCTCCCACTGTTTTTTTTTTTTTTTTTTTTTTCAGGGAGACTTTAGAAAAAAAAATAATAAAAAAAATATGATTTTATCAGGAAGAATTTAGAAACCAAATAAAATAAAATGATTTTTTCAGGGAGAATTTATAAAACAAATAAAAACAAAAATAGGCGTTCTATGGCCCACTGACTGAGAGATGACGCACACAGGAGTCAGGAGTGGCACACAAACCCAGAGGCCAATATTTTTCTACCAATGATTGATGTAGTTATTTTCTCTGGTAGATTTTAGAACCCAAATCAAGGAAAAAAAATATAGGCTTTCTATGGACCACAATTGGAGAGAGAGAGAGAGAGAGAGAGAGAGAGAGAGAGAGAGAGAGATGGCACACCCAGGAGTCAAGACTGGCACACAAGCAGAAAGGCCAATATTAATCTCCCACTGTTTTTTTTGGTTGTTTTTTTTTTTTTTTTTTCAGGGAGACTTTAGAAAAAAAAATAATAAAAAAAATATGATTTTATCAGGAAGAATTTAGAAACCAAATAAAATAAAATGATTTTTTCTGGGAGAATTTATAAAACAAATAAAACCAAAAATAGGCGTTCTATGGCCCACTGACTGAGAGATGACGCACCCAGGAGTCAAGACTGGCACACAAGCAGAAAGGCCAATATTAATCTCCCACTGTTTTTTTTTTTTTTTTTCAGGGAGACTTTAGAAAAAAAAATAATAAAAAAAATGTGATTTTATCAGGAAGAATTTAGAAACCAAATAAAATAAAATGATTTTTTCTGGGAGAATTTATAAAACAAATAAAACCAAAAATAGGCGTTCTATGGCCCACTGACTGAGAGATGACGCACCCAGGAGTCAAGACTGGCACACAAGCAGAAAGGCCAATATTAATCTCCCACTGTTTTTTTTTTTTTTTTTCAGGGAGACTTTAGAAAAAAAAATAATAAAAAAAATGTGATTTTATCAGGAAGAATTTAGAAACCAAATAAAATAAAATGATTTTTTCTGGGAGAATTTATAAAACAAATAAAACCAAAAATAGGCGTTCTATGGCCCACTGACTGAGAGATGACGCACCCAGGAGTCAAGACTGGCACACAAGCAGAAAGGCCAATATTAATCTCCCACTGTTTTTTTTTTTTTTTTTCAGGGAGACTTTAGAAAAAAAAATAATAAAAAAAATGTGATTTTATCAGGAAGAATTTAGAAACCAAATAAAATAAAATGATTTTTTCAGGGAGAATTTAGAAAACAAATAAAACCAAAAATAGGCGTTCTATGGCCCACTGACTGAGAGAGAGAGAGAGAGAGATGGAACGCTTAGTACTGGCACACAAGCCCAAAGGGCAATATTAATCTCCCTTTTTTTTTCCAGGGAGAATTTCTAAAACCCAAAAAAAAAAAAAAATAGGCTTTCTATGGCCCACTATTTGTGAGAGAGATGGGACGCTCAGGACTGGCACAGATGGCACGCTCAGGACTGGCACAGAAGCCCAGAGGCCAATATTAATCTCCCTTTTTTTCTGGGAGAATTTATAAAACCAAAAAAAAATTTAAATAGGCTTTCTATGGCCCACTATTTGTGAGAGAGATGGCACGCTCAGGACTGGCACAGATGGCACGCTCACAACTGGCACACAAGCCCAGAGGCCAATATTAATCTCCCTTTTTTCAGGGAAAATTTATAAAACAAAAAAAAAAAATAAATAGGCTTTCTATGGCCCACTATTTGTGAGAGAGATGGCACGCTCAGGGCTGGCACAGATGGCACGCTCAGGACTGGCACACAAGCCCAGAGGCCAATATTAATCTCCCTTTTTTTCAGGGAGAATTTATAAAACCCCCCAAAAAAATAAAATAGGCTTTCTATGGCCCACTATTTGTGAGAGAGATGGGACGCTCAGGACTGGCACAGATGGCACGCTCAGGACTGGCACAGAAGCCCAGAGGCCAATATTAATCTCCCTTTTTTTCTGGGAGAATTTATAAAACCAAAAAAAAATTTAAATAGGCTTTCTATGGCCCACTATTTGTGAGAGAGATGGCACGCTCAGGACTGGCACAGATGGCACGCTCACAACTGGCACACAAGCCCAGAGGCCAATATTAATCTCCCTTTTTTCAGGGAAAATTTATAAAACAAAAAAAAAAATTAAATAGGCTTTCTATGGCCCACTATTTGTGAGAGAGATGGCACGCTCAGGGCTGGCACAGATGGCACGCTCAGGACTGGCACACAAGCCCAGAGGCCAATATTAATCTCCCTTTTTTTCAGGGAGAATTTATAAAACCAAAAAAAAAAATAAATAGGCTTTCTATGGCCCACTATTTGTGAGAGAGATGGCACGCTCAGGGCTGGCACAGATGGCACGCTCAGGACTGGCACACAAGCCCAGAGGCCAATATTAATCTCCCTTTTTTTCAGGGAGAATTTATAAAACCCCAAAAAAAATAAAATAGGCTTTCTATGGCCCACTATTTGTGAGAGAGATGGCACACTCAGGACTGGCACACAAGCCCAAAGGCCAATATTAATCTCCCACTGTATTTTTATCAGGGAGAATTTATACACCCCACAAAAAAAAATACAGAAAAATGAAAAGGCTTTCTATGGCCCACTATGTGAGAGAGATGGCACACACAGGGATGGCACTCTAGCAGAAATGCCAAATTGCCAATCTTAATCTCCCACCAAAAAAAAAAAAAAAAAAAAAACAGGGAATGTCCTACAATTACTATCTCCCTGCCTGCAGTAATCTCAGCCAGGTATGGCAGGCAGCTACTATCTCCCTGCCTGCAGTAATCTCAGCCAGGTATGGCAGGCAGCAATAAGGAGTGGACTGATGCACAAATGAAATAAAAAGTGTGGACAAACAAAAAAGATAGCTGTGCAGAAAGGAAGGAACAAGAGGATTTGTGCTTTGAAAAAAGCAGTTGGTTTGCACAGCGGCGTACACACAGCAATGCAGCTATCAGGGAGCCTTCTAGGGCAGCCCAATGAGCTACAGCGCTGAGGGGAAAAAAAAAAAAAAAAAAAACTTCCACTGTCCCTGCACACCGAGGGTGGTGTTGGACAGTGCAAATCGCTGCAGCACAAGCGGTTTTGTGGTTAATGGACCCTGCCTAACGCTATCCCTGCTTCTGACAAAGCGGCAGCAACCTCTCCCTAAGCTCAGATCAGCAGCAGTAAGATGGCGGTCGGCGGGAACGCCTCTTTATAGCCCCTGTGACGTCGCAGACAGCAAGCCAATCACTGCAATGCCCTTCTCTAAGATGGTGGGGACCAGGACCTATGTCATCACGCTGCCCACACTCTGCGTTTACCTTCATTGGCTGAGAAATGGCGCTTTTCGCGTCATTGAAACGCGACTTTGGCGCGAAAGTCGCGTACCGCATGGCCGACCCCGCACAGGGGTCGGATCGGGTTTCATGAAACCCCGACTTAGCCAAAAGTCGGCGACTTTTGAAAATGTTCGACCCGTTTCGCTCAACCCTACTAAAGAGTCCTCTACTGAGTACTATAGATACTTCTCGTGAAGGGGATGAATAATTCTGAGACAGTGGAGTCCATGAGACTGGCATTTTGTTTTGAATTTGTAGAAACCACTAGTCATATCAATTAGTTGGTTTATTGAAAAAATTGTAGATATTGATCATCTAATTTACAATAGAGGTTGAATAATTTTGATTGCATCTATAAAAGTAATTTAGACAAAATTGTATTTTGTTCAATAAGGCCATGATACCAGCTTTATGGTGTCTGCCTTTTTATTATTAGTTCAGTTTAAACAAAGGTTTTTCGATTCTTGGGTTTTAGTTTGCCACTAGTCATAAGTATTTACCTCACAGGAGCCCCCCGGGACTGTGCTGGTTTCAACCACACTGTAATTGTGGTTTCTGTTTCATTCAAAGGGGCCTCAGCTTCTGAATCAGTGAGAGAAGGAGCTGTGAGGGCAGGTTACAGAGAGCATTTGTCAGAAAAGTAGACATTTTGCAAAGAACAAAGACAGTAAAAGTTAACAAAGAATACAGGAAAAGTGGATCAAAGAAAATACTATGAAACCTGCAATTTTTGTAGCTATGCGGGTTGTGACAGGCGGTCCAAAGCCCTTGCTAGTACTCGCTCTTATAGTGAATGAGTAGGTGGAGCCAGGATACAATCCAACAAACAGATGATGAGTCTCATTGCGTAGTTTAAAGATCCGACCTTTTTGATTCGCCAGCTCTGCACTTGGATCTAGAGAACCTACAGCCTTGTATGAGATCTGAGGGAAGAAGGTGCATTACAGTAGACATGGTTACAGCATATAGGCGTCCTGCAAATACAGTCAAACTGAGAATTGTAGAACTGTTGGCAAAAGCCAATCTCTTTGTACCTCATACATTGAGATGACCCCATTGGTCTCATTGGGAGCTTTCCACTGTAGGTAAATCTTTTCCTCAAAAGGTCCCCCCTGTATGGACTCCAAAGGAATGGGGCCAGGCACTGAAAAGGCAGATAGTATCTGTTACTAACTACTAGTTAAATATCTATCATTTATACATTTCCAATAGATCTTTGCAATATACATTTTACAGAGGTGGACACAGACAGAAGAGGGCCTCTACTTGAGAACAGTGTATGGGCCTCTTTAGAGTCCAATATTTCATTATGATGCACCCCTTTATGTGTCATTTACTTTTTTTTTTGCTGCTGCTGCTGGTTGCCCCCGTGTGGCTGGACAGGTTACACCCTGACTTTTGACATATCTATAAATGACTACAAGTTACAAACATGATAAACAACAATCAATGGGTCAACAATAAACTTTCATTATGGCTACTACTTACCATCCTCCTCAGTGTGTACTACAACCTCTCCGCTCTCCATTCTCCCCTCAGGGTTGCTGAGTGCAAGTTTCAGGTACACGGCGGTATGAGGACGTAGACCCCTCAAGGTGTAATGACTTGATGTCAGAATCAGCTCTTCCGTTTCCACTCGCTCCTCTCCTAGTTGGTAGCTATAGTGTAGTGTTAAATTATAACTATGACATCGGGTTACAGTGTAGCCAAAAGGTTCCCATTGCAGAGTTAGCTGGCGAGCCCTGATATCCACTAGTTCCACATTTTGTGGTCCGTGCACAGGCTCTGTGAAGATAAAACATTTGACATACAGTATATAAGTATCCAACAATGGGAAAATATTTTCAGGTATCAGTTTTATGACCTTAAGAGCTATGTGGGAAAAGGATCTGAACCCAGAACAGAGTCAAAATTAAGACTGAGCATTTAATGGGTTTGATTATCATTTGGATCATATTACATCTACTTTGCTTATACGCTGCAAAAACACCTTGATGGATGCACCAAACTTAGTAGTAGGCCCCCATTCCCCTGACAAAAATGCCTATTTGCCCATAGTCCGAATACAACGCATAATCAGACTTTTTTTACTGTTTACGAAGGTGCAATAGAGTGGACCACTCTTTTCTGTAGAGTGGACCACTGCTGAAAAATGGACCTAGCTGCTGGTCTCATGTCTATCAAACATGTGCCAGTTGTACAAGATCAGGCAAAGTTTTTCATTCTGTGGCTATAAACTAGAATGTGTCTGTTCCCCAATACAAAGCAGAGATATTGAAACAATAATCAAAGTATATAATATGTAAAGAATTGCACTAAATGAAACTTTCTAAATACATTGCTGTCAAACAGAACAATCCCAGTGATTACAACTGGCAGTAATATAACTAATATTGATTTTTGTCATCTATACCAGATTGCTATTGACTACCAAACCCTGGCCAGACTGACAAAATAACTTTTATGTCTATAGACACCGATAGCTTCTGTGACAGGGTCACTGGCACAATATGTGAGGGGAGTTATGTGTCACAGAGACTGCTTTCCTCCTTGATCTCGAAACCCATAAGTTTCTTTTCAGCATGATATGTGCTCAAGGAGTTAAGCGGCCATTGTTATGGGTGGGTTTTTAGGTGAGTAGGTAACAGAAGGGTAGGACGCCTACTCACCATATCTCCACCTCAAGGGTGTGGCTGGGGAAATAAATGTCCAGCGAGTTTTTTTTCCTTTAGTCTGTGTTGTTTAGAAGCAAGAAAGCCTCTAGGCTGATGCTCCTGTGAGAGCTGCCATATGTGTTTGCCCAGAAGTGCTGGGCAGGACTGTTTATGAACTTTTTAGTTCCTTTTGAGACAGAAAGAATGTTTTTCTTTTACTGTTTTGGGTTTATGATAAAATAAACTACCCAGAGACTTTAACCCCACATGTGCCTGTGTCTACCTTAAGGATCAGCTAAGTAAACAAACTTTCTACAAGTGGTGTTTTGGATGCAGGCAAATGTTCCAGGAACACGTGTAGCAGCGGTGGACAAATCGTATCTCCTAGGTCAAAGCAGCTGTGGGGTTGGAACAGCGGTCGGACAAAATGGACGAGCTACTCCAGCACCTGATCCTGAGCCAGCAGCAACAGCACTAGATACAGCAGGAGACTAATAAACTCCTAATGCAACAGCTACAACAGCAAAGACAGATGGAACTACTGATGGGAGAGGTTCTCAGCAGAGAAACTGCCCCTCCCCCATATCAAGGTGATGACTCCTGCATCCGCAAAGCGATAAGACGAGCAACACAAAAGATGACCCCAGGGGATAATATAGAGGCATTTTTGACTGTTTTTTAATGGGCTGCAGAGCCGGAGAGGCTGTGCCCAGAGTAGTGGGTGGAGGTGCTGGCCCCCTATCTGACAGGTGAACCCCAGGAAGCCTATTTTGACTTGGCCTTGCAGGATGCCTAGGAATATGCCAAGTTGAAAATGGAGATATTGGCATGCTCAAGGGTCAATATGTCTGTCAGAGCCCAAAGGATTCATCACTGGGCATATTGTGGTGACAAACCTTCCCGCTCACAAATGTTTGAATTGTTGCATTTGGTCTAAAAATGGTTGCAGCCGGAGTCCTCCACACCAGCCCAGATGGTTGAGTGGGTCATCATGGACAGATTTATTCACTCTCTCCCGAGGCCAGGGCAGATCTGGGTTGCCCATTGAGACCCCCGGAACGCGGATGACCTGGTAGGCTTTGTAGAAAAGTACCAGGTGAGAGGTCCCTGAGGAAGCGAGGGGGGGTACATCTCCATATTGGGATACCCAGTGGGAGCACGAGTCTCAAAAAAGGGGTAGCAGAGCCACCGCTGAGGGGCTACCAAAGGCTGCTGGTAAAGACCTGATCTGCTGGAGGTGTCATGGTCCTGGACACATAGTGTCCCATTTTCCTATGTCTGCCAAGCAGATGGGTTGTAGCCTGGCAGGCGCTGCTCATATTATGCCTACCCAGCCTGCAGTGTGGACTATCAGCCCAGAGAGGGGCCACAGTCATGCCCTGTGACCATAAATGTAGTACTGGTATCAGGACTCTTAGACTCCGGGAGTTTGGTGACCTTGATAAGGGCCACACTTCCCCATCAGGTGATCCCAGGGAAATATGTAGGCATATGCTGTATCCACGGGGATGCCAAAGACTACCTGGTTGCCAGAATGTTGGTTAAAATGAGCCATGGTATTGAGTTCCATGAGGTTGAGGTAGTCAGAGACTTACTACACCCCGTGATAATTGGGCAGAACTTGAGCCTTTTCTGGGACTTGTGGGGAAATGCAGGGTTGCCTAGTGGCTCAGGCAGGAGCCAGCATCACCCTGAAGAATCCCCTTCAGAGGTGGAGGAGTTTCCCTTGTGTGTCCTAGCTGGTGATGAGGATGAAATAATGATCAGTGAGGCTGAGGTTCCTGAGCTGGGGGTTTCTGGGGAAAATTTTGAGACTGCTCAAATATGGGATCTTTCCCTAAAAGTGGCCTTTGAAAATGTGTCTGTGATTGATGGGGTTGCTCAAGAGTCGGGGGCTTACACCAGGTACCCACACTTTGCAGTCAATAGCAAATTACTGTATAGAGTGACTACACTGAGGGGAGGTGAAATAGTGGAGCAGCTGTAGGTGTCAGGGCCATATCGGCGGAGGATTCTAAACATGGTTCATTTGCATGTTTTGGGGCAACATCTGGAGGTGGAAAAATGCAGGAGAGAATACTGCAGAGGTTCTATTGGCTGGGATGTTATCGGGAGATCCTGAATTATTGTAGGTCCTGCCCACCTTCCAGATAACTGCTTCTTTCTGCGCACTTCCAAAGTCCTCTAGTCACATTACTGGTAATAGAGATCCGCCTTGGAGCGAATTGCCATGGACCTAATAGGTCTGTTAGTTAAGTCTGCATGAGGGCACCTATATATCCTAATGGTAATGGACTTTGCAACCCGGTACCTTGAAACAGTACCCCAAAGGAACTCTTCGGTTAAGAGTATTGAACAGGAAAATGTCCATATTTTTGCTAGGATGAGCCTGCCGAAGGAGATTCTGACAAACCAGGAAACCCTCTTCATGAGCAAGGTTATGAAAGAACTCTATAGGGTCCTCCAGATTTCCCAGCTGCAGACCGCAGTCTACCATACACGGACCGACGACCTAGTAGAGCGCTTCAATAAAACCTTGAAATCCATAACAAAAAGGTAATTGAGAAGGACAGTCGAGACTGGGACTACCTGCTTCCTTTTCTGCTCTTCTCCATCAGGCAAGATCCCCAGGCCTCTACTGGCATCTCGCCGTTCGAACTCCTGTATAATCGACATCCACGAGGGCTCCTGGACATTACCAAGGAAACATGGGAAGCTGAGGTCACGCCACATCTGAGCATCATAGAGCATGTTGCCCAGCTGCAGGTGACAATGGTGAAAGTGATGCCTATTGTGAAGGAGCATCTTCTCCAGGTGCAGGAGGCAAAGGCAAGGGTGTATAACCGATCAGTGATGCTGAGGCAGTTCCAGCTAAGGGACTGCGTGCTAGTGCTTATCCCCACAGTGGAGAGCAAATTCCTAGCCAAGTGGCAAGGCCCATAAGAGGTGGTGGAAAAACTAGGTGAAGTTAATTACAAGTTACACCAGCCGGGGTGAAGGAAGCCGTACCAGGTCTGTCATGTAAACTTGCTAAAACCCTGGAGAGACTGAGAGTCGCTGGACACCCCTTGCCTGGGATCCAGTCCCAAAGTCACCGTGGACGATGTCACCATTGCAGAGACTCTGACGATGACCCAGAGTCAACAATGTTGGGAGATGTTACAGCGGAATCGGGACCTAATCTCAGAGTTGCCGGGGTATACGCAGGTGGTCAAGAATGACGTGCTGACAGAACCGCACGTAAGGGTGAAGCTCAAGCCCAATAGAAGCATGGAGAGAGGTGATAACCAATGAGGTGAAGAGGATGCTAGACCTCAGGGTGATAGAGGAGTATAAAAGCGGATGGTCGAGTCCCTTCGTCCTCATACCGAAGCCTGACGGTGAGTGGCAGTTTTGCAATGACTACCGCAAGCTGAACGAAGTCTCTAGTTTTGATGCTTACCCAATGCCTTGTGTGGACGAACTCATTGAGAGAGTTGGACCCGCAAGGTATGTTACAACCCTGGACCCGACGAAGTGCTATTGGCAGATCCCCGTGTCCCAGAGTACCAAGGAGAAGACAGCCTTCTTGACATCTGATGGGTGCTTTCAATACACTAAGATGCCCTTCGGTCTGCAGGGGGTCCCGGCCACCTTCCAGAGGACGATGGATTGCATCCTGGTTCCACATAAGAAGTATGCTGCAATACACCTCAATGACATAATGCTCTTTAGCCCTGACTGGGCTAGACATCTGCCAAAGGCACAGGTAGTTCTGGAAGCTTTAAGAAATGCGGGGTTCAAGATAAATCTGAAAAAATGTGCCATAGGGAAGGAAGAGGACAAGTACTTAGGCTATGTCATCAGAAGGGGCAAATTTAAGCTGCAAATCAACAAGGTCGACTCATTTTGTTCTACTTAAACCTATTTTGTTTACACTTGGGAGCACATTGTAATCTAAAATGCTCTGATAATTCTCTGCTTTCATGGTTTCTATAACACATTCACTGCCTCCAGCAAAGCAACCCCACAAGATTATGGATCCTCCACCATGTTTCACTGTAGGTAGGGTGCAGATTTTTTTGTAAACTTTTTATTTCTTTTTTAAATGTATCATAGATATTCATTGCCAGAAATTTGGCTTCATTTGTGCACAAAACAATATCCTGTAAGGATTGTAGTTCGTCTATGTAATATTTGGCAAAGCTCAAACACTTTTTTATAGCCTATTTTTTTCTTTGCCTTTGCCTACAGAGCTCTGTTTTATATATTGGGCTGTGTATGGTGCAGGTAGAAACCATCACTCTAGATATTTACAGCAGAGCCTGAATTACTTTAATGTGGTTTATTTACTACATTTAAACCCAAATTTCATAAGGAAGGTTCTCTCATTAATTTTCCACTTTCCACCATATCCTAGGAGGTTCTTGATAACATTTCAAACTGTTTAAGCCGGCAAGCCAAGATGTCTGGAGATATTCTGCACCCTTTAAACTGTTTGGGCTTAATGATAGCATTATAGTCTGCCTAGACAGCTCTCTTGTCTTTGCCATTGTAATCAAAGAACAGAAAATCTAGTCCTTTTAAGCATTAAAGCCACAAATCACAGGCTAATTAAAACCCATGTGAGCTTTTGGGAATGGTGCATCTAATTTCTAATTAATCACAGGTTGGTTTTATTTTGTTCTTTATTTCAGACTGAACAAACAGGGCCATTCATCTGAATCTCGGCATTATTTTGAATTTTGTTTCTTTTTTAAGGCTAAATTTGTGTTCCGGTATTTCTGAGTTTTCTGCTTTTCTGTATGAAATATATGAGTTTTACTATATCAAACTATCCCACTGAACGCATTGGGACTGATTCATTAAAGGGGTTGTTCCACAAACAAAGTACATTTTAATCAACAGATCTTAAATAAAATGCTGGGAGAAAGTAGTCTTATCTGATAAACAATAAAGATTGTTATAATTTATATCAGATTATGCTAACCTGATCCATCATTAAATGTGTATGAAGTTGATATTCAGCTACTGCGAATATACAGGTTTATCAAAACTGATGAAAATAAAGATTTGTGAATACCCCCCACGCTTCTTGTTATTGAAGACGTCAATTCACAGGATATTATTGAATTTGTGTTTTTTATTCAACCTGTTTCAAAGTGCTAAGCAATTCTTATTCAGGAAAGTGGTTGTTTCCTGACGAAGAAGTGCTCGACACTTTGAAATGCATTCAATAAAAATTCAATAATATCCTGTGAATTGACGTCTTCACTCTTCAATAATCGGCAGAGTGAGGGATAGTCACAAATATTCCAAATCTTAATAATCAACAGGTCTTGAAATAATAATAAGTCCCACTATTGGATTTGTTTAAAAAATGTTCCTGTAGAGTGATAAACCTATAAATGTGCCCCTACTTATACTATTTGCTGTGTCGAACCATGCAGAGCTGCTCTAGTTCAGAGTCAGCACATACCAAAGCTCCTGACCATAGGAGATACCATAAGTTATTTATGATGATAACTGAATATATTGATGACCCGGCAAGAACTTGCAGCTTTTGCCTTCTGAGGCAACATGTTTCTCTGCCTGTTTTATAACTGGAGTTTGTATTCCTGCTCCATCTCCAGCCCTCTGAGCTTATCATAAATCAAGTCAGTGATGTAGGAGCTCCAGTGGCTCATACAGTATGTCATGACTTTATTTATGATGAGCTTAGAAGGCTGGAGACAGTGCAGAAACACTTGCTCCTGTGATAAAAAAAAGACAGGGAAATGTGTTACTTCAGAAAGCAGCGGCTGCAAGTCAATTTTGTTGCATCTATATACTTTTTTATTATATCTGACGGACCAGAAGCTGTAGTTATGTGTTCCAAATGAACTGGAGCAGCTCTGCATGGTTTGACACAGCAAATAATAGTACATATCAGGGGCACATATATAGGATTATCTCAGCATAGGAACTTTTTTAACACATCTAATTGTGGAACTTCTAATATTCACAGATTAAAATGCTCCTTGTTTGTGGCACAACCCCATTAAGACTTGCATTGTGCATGACAGTCTTAATGATGGACTCACTGAAGTAGGATGCACCAAATCCATAAAGAGGCACACACCATTTATGAAATTGGCACATATTACTGTAGTATTTATGGCATAAGAAACACTTTTTTTATTTGATAGGTGGGCACAGCCATGTCCCGTTCCACCCCGGCTCCTCCCCAGTTCCACCCATTTTTGAGGAGCATCTTCAAACTGGCGAAAACATGACAAAAGTCACAGAACTTTTATGTTGTGCAAACATTTTCAGAATTTTTAAAGGCTTAGGTCCTGTGTTTGACCATAAAGCTTTGAGGAATTGGCTCTTTTATTGTAGGTAGAATGCAATTTTTCTTCTGTAAAATTTGCTCTCCCCGCTTTACACAGTGAAATCATTTGAAAATTTGAAATTTTTTTGCCTAAAATAACTCCCACTCAATCATCTGCTACCTCTATTCTATGTCATCCTTTCCTGTGTTAGAACTAAATGACAGGCTACATGGTTGTTATCATGCAGTAGGGGGCTTACGGCTGGTGCCAGCTCCCCCATGAGATGTGTCAGACTGCCCATGTCACTCATGCATTTTGGTGTCTTGCTCTTCTGCCAGGATCTGACACTTGTGCTGTCACTTAGGCCCCAGGACATACTGCTTGTCCTTATCGTTTAGTTATGAGTTACAGATCATTCAACTCACTGAAGACTATGTAATTCCCCTTTTAACCTCTTCAGTGCTGCTATAGATATACTGCAAACCAAATGGTTGCAAATCACATGCATTATGACATTGACTGATATCCGATTTTTCAGCAAAGTGATTATTTGAACAGTTATTATATCTGGCAAATTCATGGCCTCCAGATATAATCATTTGACTATTTTTCTGCAAATCAATCAGAGATTGAAATAAATTGCGCCACTTATTGCCCATGACAGACAGAAAGTTGTGCACCTGTAGGATATCTCCTCATTTTTACAAATAATGTAATTGTTGGAGTGTATTTATTTTATGAAAGACTACAGAAACATTCACTGATTATTATTCACCAACAGAATATTATTTTATTTACTGCTTTTGGTGACAGCAGGAGCGGGAGCAGGTACACGGACTGTCAAACATCCATAGAGATTCACATACATCATTAGCTGCCTGTCTGATCTATACGCTCAGGCTTACAAGTCAACAAAGCCAATACACTTGGTGGGGTCTCAAAACATCTACACAGGATCAATAATTCCTACTGGACTTCCAGGTTCAAGCTGAGTTACACTGGAATCACATTTTCAGATTTTGTGGCAGTTTTTGATGCTGTTTCTTAAGTCAAATGCAAGCGTGGGAACAAAGTAGAGAAGCAGTATCAGGCTTTCTTTTATAATTTCTCTTCTTTTTGGATTCACTCCTGGCTTCGACTCAAAATATTGCATAAACAAGGTCCGGAAAAAAAAAGTGCGATGATTTCAACCTAAGAGATTTAATTTTTATTTAGGTTTCTTAAAGACTTATATAGAACTGAATACTTTTATAGCATTGTTATGTGGTGTTATTTATTTATATATATATATTTTATTTTGCAGCAATTTCTACATGTGCTTTATTTCAGGTGTTTGAAGTCAGTGGGAAACCCATAAGGGAAAAAACACAATTAATTCTATAAAGGCTAGAAAAAAAGACAAAAAAGAAAGTGGCTGTCTATGTAGAATTTATAATATTGTGCAGCAGACTTTAAAGTAATCTGTGTATTTATGTAAAAAAAAATTATTCATTACATAGTGCAATGTGTTGAGAAAAATAAAACCTAAAAATTATCAACGTAAATCACAACTAATATCCCACGGAGGTCTGGAGTTGGAATGATGCTCAAAATCAAAGTGGAAAATGAAGTTACAGGCTGATCCAACTTCAGTGGAAATGCCTCAAGACAAGGAAATTATGCTCAGTAGTGTGTGTGGCCTCCACGTGCCTGTATGATCTCTGTGCAATGCCTGGGCATGCTCCTAATGAGGCGGTGGATGTTATCCTGAGGGATCTCCTCTCAGACCTGGAATAACGCATCAGTCAACTCCTGGACAGTCTGTGGTGCAATGTGGCATTGGTGGATGGAAGAGACATGATGTCCCAGATTTGCTCGATTGGATTCAGGGCTGGTGGACGGGCAGGCTAGTCCTTAGCATCAATGCCTTCATCATGCAGGAACTGCTGACACACTTCAGCCACCTGAGGCCTAGAATTGTCATGCATCAAAAGGAACCCAGGGCCTACTGCACCTGCATATGGTCTCACAAGGGGTCTGAGGATCTCATTTCGGTACCTAATTTCAGTCAGGCTACCTCTGGTGAGCATATGGAGGGCTGTGCGGCCCTCCAAAGAAATGCCACCTCACACCATTACTGACCCACTGCCAAACCGGTCATGTTGAAGGATGTTGCAGGCAGCAGATTGCTCTCCATGGCATCTGTAGACTCTGTCACGTCTGTCACATGTGCTCAATGTGAACCTGTTTTCATCTGTGAAGGGCACAGGGCTTCAATGTTGAATTTGCCAATCCTGGTGTTCTGTGGCAAATTCCAAGCATCTAGCTGTGAGCACAGCCCCCATCTGTGGATGTTGGGCACTCAGAACATCCTCATGGAATCGGTTTCTAACCGTTTGTGCAGACACATGCACTTTTGTGGCCTGCTGGAGGTCATTTTGCAGGGCTCTGGCAGTGCTCCTCCTGTTCCTCCTTGCACAAAGGCTAAGGTAACGGTCCTGCTGCTGGGTTGTTGCCCTCCTACGGCCCCCTCCACATCTCCTGGTCTACTGGCCTGTCTCCTGCTAGCGCCTCCAGCCTCTGGACACTACGCTGCCAGACACAGCAAACCTTCTTGCCACAGCTCGCATTGATGTGTCATCCTGGATGAGCTGCACTACCTGAGCCACTTGTGTGGGTTGTAGAGTCCGTATCATGCTACCATGAGTGTGAAAGCACAACCAGTATTCAAACGTGACCAAAACGTAAGCCAGAAAGCATTGGTACTGAGATGTGGTCTGTGGTCCCCACCTCAAAAGCACTGCTCCAGCTGTGGGAAATCATGTTTTGTAGTTTTGTCTGGAAGTGCATTGAAGCATGATGATGCACTTCTAGCTTCATAAACCTTATGCTGTATTTCCTATTCTATAAGAACCTTCCTCTGACTGATTGACAGGTTCTTTGCACTGGTACTCAGCCAATGACTTGTCAGTCAGTCAGGGAGGAATACTGCTAGGTGCAAAATACAGGGTTAGGGTGAGAAGCTAGAAGTATACATGATCCATCACCCCCAATGCATTTCCAGGAACGACTTCACTTTAGGAAGTTTTAAGATAGTCTAAACTGACTGCGTCCTGCTCATCTTGGGCTTAAGACAGAATACAGTAGATAAATATAGTACCAGTTTGAAAAAGGGATTTTTGTAGAAGTTCCAGACCAATAATGATTTACTGGTACAAATAATAAGAAATCAGGGATATCTACATATCCCAAGGGTTGATTGGCAAAAATGCCTAAACCCTAATTAAACATGTTAATTCATTGCTAGATGTGATTTAACACTACTATAATCTGCAAGGTCACAAAGAGTTTATTTTACGTTAGTTATACAAGGAGTCCTCTATAATTGGTTAAGACTTTAGATCTATTCTTCAGGGTACATGAAGGATACAGAATTGTTCATGCCTTTCCACACATTTATAGATAAAAACAATGGAAGCCATGAAAGCTACCAATGACCCTGTAAGTTATATAATAGTTTTGTCCAAAGCATAACAGCGCCTTTTCCTCCTAGTAGGTACAGTGGACACAAGTGTGTGACTATCTAGGTGTAAGGAGATGGACATACTGCCCACATTCCCCCTTGAAGACACATGTATTATTGTCTTTTAATGTGTAATGTGCTATATTCGTTAGTAGCGACAGTGTAGTAGCTTAAAGAGGACCTATCAGCAGGATTGTGCACAGTAACCTACAGGCAGTGACAGGTTGGCGCCGCTATACTGATTAAAATGATACCTTGGTTGATGAAATCTGTGTTGTGGTTGTTGTTTAAATCTTTATTTTCAATTTTTAGATAATGATATTCTCGTGCTCCGGCGCGGCCTGTCTTCATGTGGTGCTCTTATTAGGTATTCACCAGTATGGCTTCTGACAGGTCACTGATTCCTCACTGACCTATATTTATCATGGGGTAAAAAACAAAAACCCTTCTGCAGGTAGACACCAGCTTTGGCACTTGCGCTACAGCCTGATTGCATATGTACTGTGTATAAGAATTTGTTTGCTGTTTTCTTGATAGTCATAAAAAAATCCATTTGAAAATGGCGCCGGTGGCGCTTGCACAGTAGCAGCTATCGATGATCCAAGTTTGGCTATTGCGCAAGCCCTGGCAGCACCATCTTACTAGAAAAAAAAATTTCTTCCTCCAAGATGGTGCAGATCACCGATAGGTGCTACTGAGCAGGTGCCATGGGTGCTATCAGGAGAATATAAGACAAATTAATTATACAGGGTGGGCCATGTATATAGATACACCTAAATAAAATGGGAATGGTTGGTGATATCAACTTCCTGTTTGCAGCACATTAGTATATGGGAGGGGAAAAACTTTTCAAGGTGGGTGGTGATCATTATAGCTGCAAACATATAATTACACAACTATTAAACAAAAAATGAAGAAACTCATAAAAATGGTGTATTCATATGTGTCTTCATTTACATGTATTGGTTATAGGAAGGCAATATTACTGTTCATTTACAATTTTATCAGCATCGAGTGCACACCCATCTTTCATTTGAGGTAAAGTCTTTGGTACTGCTTAAAGGGAAGGTGCCACCGGTTTTCTTGTAGTTTTTTTTGTTGTGAAATTAAGCTTACAATAGTAATTAAAATGTATTAATGCAATGTTTGCACTGTTTGCAAACATTTTTATATTAAAAATATTATATATCTTACAACAAATATATATAATTACCACTAGGGGGAGCATTTTTCGTTTTAGACCTCAAGCTGCAATAGTGAGACTTACCAGTTTTACTGTTAGCTGGAAAATTGGCGCAGTAATTGCTGACATCACTTTTTCCCTCCCCTTTTGGGTGATCTAGTATCCCTGGGGCAGAATGAAGAGTAGCTCATAGGGCAGCACCATTTAGTGGATGACTGCCCTGTGCTCTGCTATCACCAGCAGATACTGTCTCTCTCTCTCTCCCATCAGTCTCTCTCACCCAGATTACATGATTCTCTCACTTTTCTCCACAATGTCTGACCATTCACTGCAGCTCCTTATCTTATCTTAGGAAGGGATGAATAACAGCTCCTGCCAAGCAGCTAACCACTCATGTTCCAATAATGCTAATGGTACACTGATCCTCCTTGATGTCTCTTCTATTCTGCCCATACCTTTCTCCTGCATTTTACTCCCGTCAGCAGTCAATCTAGGATCTGTTCTGCTGGAAGTACTGCTTATGTTAGCAGATCCGAGGGCTCCAAGAATAAGGCAGCAGAACACTCCCACTCCTGTGAATTGTGGAGCACACTGATGCGTGCCCAGTTCACAGCAGTGACTGTTCTATTTCAATAGATAGGGTCTGTCTGTTTTCTCCTATTACCATGGGGTGCCATATTATGACACTGAAAGTGTCATGCTGCTTCTGTGAAAGGAAGATGTCAGCCCTCAGTGCCTTCTTTCAACTCCTGTGACACACAAAATATGTTTCAAATGCAATCAAACTTGGTTATAGCAGCATGTTACATTGATTTACATTGATAATGTGTGCAAACTGTAAAGCACTGTGGAATATGTTAGCACTATATAAAAATAAATATTATTATTATTTATTGATGATCTACAAACGCGGCACCTTCCCTTTAATAATAATGCTGCAAATTCCCACAAATTAGTCTTGATGCATTTATGAACATGTCTACTACAGTGAAAGCATCCATTTTGGGTGCAGAATGTGATACTGCCGCCTCTTTCCAAATAATTTTTAATCTACTCCTTGGAATGCAGGATATGATGTATACCTACAAGTCTTTAACATCATTGTACCAGAATAGTAATAGAAAATGTCCATTATTTTTCCTATTTTTGCCAAAGAAAATGTGTCTGCCATGGTAACGGCAATGTGGATGTTGTACCGGATGATTGTACTTAGAAATATATTCAAGATCTTCTGTATTTTTTTTTCCCATTGATATTTTATAAGCTCGTCCATGATCCCTCCTAATGAAGCACACTCCATCCTATAACCCTAAGGGGTGTGAAATTATTTAATGAGGTCATAAGAGGTGACAAATGGTGGGCAGTAATTAGGGCATTCTTTGTTTGTTGAATGAGTGGGATGAAAATATGTGGTAAAAATGGAGCTTTGTCAGAAGAACAGAAATTGTTAGAAAGGACTTACAGGATATTCAACACCTAGTAGATACACCTTATTCTAGTTTAGAAAAAAACAATTTTATATTCCCTATTAGGAAATTCAGAGAGAAGAATCAAATCTTTCACCTTTTCACAGACTATTTCCCACTATTCACACTATTCTTTTCATTAGTCGGCACCTGCTGCAAAGCAAACATGCGGTATGTATAAAATCCCCTTCCACGTTAGTACCTGTCTCGCCCCATTAAGAGGAAGCATCAGCGAAACGGCGCTCGTCGGGCACAGGAAGCGGCACACAGCACCCCCTTCTCCCTGCACCACACTGCAGCACTCTACCAACATACATTTGTTCCAGGTAATATTCATTTATTTTTGCCGGTTTTCTCTATATTGTTGTGTGCATTGTCATAACTGAATTGTATCTGGCCACAATTGATTTAATTTGATTATTCGGACTTTTGGATTCCCCTTCACCGGGCGCTACTAAACCTTGCATCTTTTTGTTGGTTCAGAAATCTAACTTGTCATTAGCAGGCTATAGTGATTCAATTTGGTTTCAGCGGGTGGTGCTCAAAAATCTTTTCGCCCATAGGGTGGTCTGCTGTGCCCCTCTGCCTGAAATTCCTCAGGAGGTTTCTTTCATCCCCCTGTCTTTTTAAATTTAATGTTAAAATTTTATCCTTGTTATTTAATAAAGAATTCTTTTTATTTCACACTATTTTACTCTTCATTTTTTCCAGTCACTTTACACTGTCATGAAAATCTCATGCAGTTTTGTGTTATTATTTAGTATTAAAGTGCAGGCCAAAATTTAAATAGGATAATGGGATTAATATTTCCCACTATGCATTTAATAATTTATTTCCCCTGTTTCAGTGCCACAGGGAGAATGAACACTTTTACTGTCCATTTTATAACCCCGAAGATTGCAGCTTCGGGGAGAAACTGTGTCATTGGATTACTTTCAAGAAACCTTCCAAAAGGAAGGCATTGCCTGAGTGAGGCAACTAGAGGGTGGGCCATTTATATGGATACACCTAAATAAAATGGGAATGGTTGGTGATATCAACTTCCTGTTTGGTTCACATTAGTATATGGGAGGGGGAAAACTTTTCAAGATGGGTGGTGACCATGGTGGCCATTTTGAAGTTGGCCATTTTGGATCCAACATTATTTTTTTCAATTTGAAGAGGGTCATGTGACACATCAAACTTATTGAGAATTTCACAAGAAAAACAATAGTGTGCTTGGTTTTAATGTAACTTTATTCTTTATTCTTTCAATGCAACCCTCTTCTCACACTCTTGACACACTGATAGCAGCAACACAAAAGAAATGCTAGCACAGGCTTCTAGTATACGTTGTTTCAGATGCTGAGCATCTCGTATCTTCACAGCATAGACAATTGCCTTCAGATGACCCCAAAGAGAAAAGTCTAAGGGGATCAGATCGGGAGACCTTGGTGGCCATTCAACTGACCCACAATGACCAATCCACTTTCCAGGACCCTGTTCATGTAGGAATGCTTGGACCTGACACCCAAGATGGTTCACCACCACACTATGGGTGTTAGGTCCGAGCATTTTTACATGAACAGTTTCCTGGAAAGTGGATTGGTTGTCATGGTCCAGTTGAATGGACACCAAGGTCTCCTGATCTGACCCCTTTAGACCCCTATTCTGTCAGTGGAGTCACCACTATGACCGTGGGGTAGGGTACTCGGAATCGGGCCGATTCTTATAGGAATGTGTTATGGTGGCAGTTACCTGGTCCGTGGCCCTGGGCATCCAATAAAAGTGGAAAAGTATATGGGACTAAAGTCTACTGTAGTAGTGTCTGTGACGCCACCTGCGTTATTTAGCCAGTGATGGCTGTAGCTGCTTAAAGGGGTCCTCTGGGGATGATGGTATTGCAGCAGAGGTGGTAAAGTTCTCCACAGGTAGAACTTAGTCCCCAGGGCTCCCAGTGTAGTTGGTAAGGATTATAGATGGTGAAGTGCAGGAAAGAATTAGGGTATGTGCACACGCTGCGGCCTGGTGTGCGGATTTTTCCGCACTGATTTTGATAAATCCGCAGGACAAAAACACTGCATTTTTCCTGCGGATTTATCGCAGATTTTCTGCGGATTTTCTGCGGTTTTTGTGCGGCTTCTACTGCGGTTTTACACCTGCGGTTTTAAAATATGGAGCAGGTGTTAAACAGCTGCGGATTCCGCACAAATAATTGACATGCTGCGGAAAACAAACCGCAGCGTTTCCGGGCGTTTTTTTCCGCAGCATGTGCACAGCGGTTTTTGTTTTCCATAGGTTTACATGGTACTGTACACTACATGGAAAACTGCTGCGGATCGGCAGCGTCAAAAACGCAGCGGATCTGCAATAAAAACCGCAATGTGTGCACATACCCTTAGAGGACACAAGGTAGTAGTGTCTTTACCTTTTACTGGTAGTATGCAGCAACAGTCCATGGTAAAGATCACAGGTGATTGTGAGGTCCGGCCAGCCTTGAAGCCATTCAGAATCCCCCTAGTCAAGTGGGGTTGGAAGCCTTCCTTACTGCGCTGTGGTATAAGTCCCTTGCTGCCTAAGGCTTCTCACAAGGTCCTCTCTTTCTCTCTCTGTCCTATTAGCAGGACAAAATCCATATGGCAGGCAACTCGAATATTTTTTCAGGTGTTCTTACTTGAGGCAACTCCAGGCTCTATATGCTGCTGTGCCTTCGGATGTAATGGTGGACAGGTGACTTGAAATTTCCTGCCTGCCGGTTTCTGCTGTGGGGCATACAGTTAGCCCCACAACCCCGGTTACTTGCGCCGATTCTGGAGTGAGCCCTTTCGCAGCTCCACTCCCAGTATCTTTCCTGTCCTTTGCCCCTTTTCCCCTTGCAGTCTCTCACAGACTGCTCTGTCCCTCTCTTCTCTTTCCAGGAGCTGCAGAACCTAGTGTCTGCATGACCCCAGGTTTTCACTCCTCACTAGAGATGAGCGGTGTTCGAGTCGAACTGTTCGCTAATTTCAAATTCGAGCTGTTTTGGGCGGTGTTCGAGTCGGTCGACGAACTCGAACAATTTGCTTAAAATTCGGCTGTTCGAGTTTCTGTTCGATAACTGTTCGTACACCAAAAGCCTAACTTGATTTGCACATTAAAACTGTTTATCATTGTTAATAGACTGTTTAAGTGTATAGTGGGTGGGGGGCGGGGGATAGATCTGTGCTGAAATAACGCCGATCTCCATTTTTTTTTCTTTCCTGCATTTACAGGGGGGCGGTGCAGTCTCTCAGTCTATCAGCAGTGCACACACACAGCAATGTGCATGTGATGCACACAAGCAAGGGCATGTGTCATTGGCTGTGTATGTCACATGTCCTTGCCCTATAAGAACCAGCCATTAGCCCGGTTGCCACCATTACCTCACTGCTGCAGCTTAGTATTAGATGGCACCACTTCTGCTGTGGGCGCTATACAGTCTAAGAGTGTTTTTTGGAGCGAATTTTGAGAGAGATAAGTTTAGGGAGTCGGGAGGAGTCGGGACTAGTTGTAATATCAGCCCTTTTCGGGGTAGGTTACAGCAGTTCATAGCACTGTTTGCCAGGCAGGTCTGTGCCAGTGCTGTGCAAGTGTTTGTCACAGCATTTGGTGGTAATCTAGCTCAGCCAATCCTTTTGGGCTAGTAGCATTGTCTGATAGTCATCTGAGTAGCCAGCCTGTGAAGCTAGCTATACCGCCTGTGTATCTCAATTTATACTACATCTAACCCAGTTAATATTTTTGGGCCTAGGAGCAGTGTCTGCACGTCAGCAAAGTAGCCCGCATGTGAAACTAACTATACCGCCTGTGTATCTCTATTTTTACTGAATCTAATCCAGTTAATAGTTTTGGGCCTAGGAGCAGTGTCTGCACGTCAGCAGAGTAGCCCGCCTGTGAAACTAACTATACCGCCTGTGTATCTAAATTTTTACTGCATCTAATCCAGTTAATAGTTTTGGGCCTAGGAGCAGTGTCTGCACGTCAGTAGAGTAGCCCACCTGTGAAACTAACTAACTACAATGCCTGTGTATCTCAATTTTTACTGCATCTAACCCAGGTAATAGTTTTGGGCTTGGAGCAGTGTCTGCACATCAGCAGAGTAGCCTGCCTGTGAAACTAACTACACCACCTGTGTATCTCTATTTTTACTGTATCTAATCCAGTTAATAGTTTTGGGCCTAGGAGCAGTGTCTGCACGTCAGCAGAGTAGCCCGCCTGTTAAATTAACTATACCACCTGTGTATCTCTATTTTCACTGCATCTAATCCAGTTAATAGTTTTGGGCCTAGGAGCAGTGTCTGCATGTCAGCAGAGTAGCCCACCTGTGAAACTAACTATACCGCCTGTGTATCTCAATTTTTACTGCATCTATTCCAGTTAATAGTTGTGGGCGTAGGAGCAGTGTCTGCACGTCAGCAGAGTAGCCTGCCTGTGAAACTAACTATACCGCCTGTGTATCTCAATTTTTACTGCATCCAATCCAGTTAATAGTTTTGGGCCTAGGAGCAGTGACTGCATGTCAGCGGGGTAGCCCGCCTGTGAAACTAACTATACCGCCTGTGTATCTCAATTTTTACTGCATCTAAACCAGTTAATAGTTTTGGGCCTAGGAGCAGTGTCTGCATGTTAGCATAGTAGCCCGCCTGTGAAACGAACTATACCGCCTGTGTATCTCTATTTTTACTGCATCTAATCCAGCTAATATTTTTGGGCCTAGGAGCAGTGTCTGCACGTCAGCAGAGTAGCCCGCCTGTGAAACTAACTACACCGCCTGTGCATCTCAATTTTTACTGCATCTATAACAAATAACAAATAGTATATAACTATTATATTATATGTTATAGTTATTTGTTACAACTATAACAAATAGTTTTGGGCCTAGTACCACAGTTTGGCCGCTCAGTTCTGCTCGGTTTTTATCCATCGGTTGTTGTGCCAACAACTGCAGATACAGAGTTGCCAATTAGTTAAGCACTAAAATGAGTGGCAAAATCCTGCTGCTGGTGGAAAGGGGAATAGGCGTGTTGGAAAGGGAAAAAAAGGTTGTGTCCATGGGGTAGGTGGTAAAGCAACAGTAACATCTGCAAAAGAAAGACCATCTTCCAGCCAAAGTAAGATGTCTACTTCTTTTCATGGACAATCTGATATGATCCTTTTCTTATCACCATCGCTACAAGCATCGCCAAAAATTCCAGATGAGGCACAAAAACAGCAGGTGCTTGAACGGATATCAAGTGCTCGTTCAAGTGGGCTCTCCTCCATGTCAACTTCAACTCACAACTACTCCAGTCCTCAGAGTTGTCACCCCAATCGCACTTGCTTCCTCACAGCTCCCAAGTCTCCAGCCGCCGGTCTGAGCATGGGGTAACACACATGGTTGAGTCTGTAGAGCTGTTTACGCATACTATAGCCTGGGAATCAGAGGTCTGCTCCAGAGCTTCTGTGAATCCAGACGAGGAAATGATCTGCACTGGTGCCCAGAATCTTTGTGAGTCAGATCCAGGCCCAGATGAAGAAGGTTCTGAGCATAATGTAGACCCTCGTTCCCAAACTGTAATTCCTGTTGGTGGAGACAATGAGGAAGATGATGATGAGACTGAGATAACTGATTGGAACGAAAACTTGACTTTTCAGTCAGGGCGGGAAAAGGTTGGCTCTGAGGACGACGGGTGTGAGAACACACAGGATGATGATGACGAGGTTGTAGACCCCACTTACTGTCAACCCCCAGTCCGCCAGTCCATGAGGTCAGCAGAGGAGGTGGAGGAGGATGCTAGTGATGAGTCTGATGACGAGGTTACTTTGTGCCTTCCTGGACAGAGACGGAATACTGGAAGCACATCAACAACTGCATCCTCAACCCCAACTGTGCCTCAGACCAGAGGTCGTGGTGGCTCTTCATTTCGCACGGGCTCTTAGTCTTGCATAGCCTGGGCATTTTTTGACATTGCAAATGATGACCCAACTCATGTTGTCTGTAAGATTTGTCAACAAAGTCTCAGTAGAGAACAAAAAATGACTAACTTGAATACTTCATGCATGAACCGTCACATGGATATGAGGCATAAGTTGCAGTGGGAAGCTCACTTTGCTACAATGCGGCCTAGTGGGCCGGCTCAACCACCGTCTGCCCCATCAAGTACATCCGCATCCTCTTCATCCTCTGTGACTGTGGGGACAGCAGTCGCACATGGTTTTGGATGCAGACCTTCCATCTCTTTACCTGCAACAGCCAGTGTGATTGGCAAGTCGTCATGACATTTGCAAGTGGAAACACCTGCTGGTGTTGAGCACTCTCCGACATCGACACCACATTTTGATCAAGGCTACATAACATCTCCGCCTGCACCTTCCTCACAGACCAGCAGTTTGCCGGGGACACCCTACTCAACTCCGTCTAAGCACGGCAGCCAGCCCTCAGTCCCTCAGATGTGGACAAGTAAAAGACCATTTACTCCTAGTCATGACAAAGCTAAGTGGTTGAATTTGTCCATCTGCAAGCTGTTGGCTACAGAAATGCTGCCTTTCCGCCTGGTGGACACAGAGGATTTTCGAGACCTTATGTCCGTCGCAGTGCCCCAGTACCAGATGCCCAGTCGCCACTACTTCTCAAAGAAAGCTGTGCCTGCGCTACACCAGCATGTAACACACAACATCACCGCTTCCTTGAGAAACTCTGTGTGTGACAGGGTGCATTTCACCACAGACACTTGGATGAGTAGACATGGACAGGGGCGTTACATGTCGGTGACTGGGCAGTGGGTAACTACGGCAACATCAGGAGAAGGGGCTGCTGTCCAAGTCTTGCCGTCCCCACGAGTTGCTCATCGATCCTCTGTGTCTAGAAGTTCCTCCACTGCTTCTGCCTCCTCAACCTCCTCTCGGTCCTCCACCTGCACCCAAAGCCTGTCTTGTAATGCCACCCACGTTGTAACTGCGCAGAAGGAATCCTGCACACCTCCCCACTATGCTCTCACCAGGGCTCAATGGCATCAAGCAGTGTTTACATTGAAATGTTTGGGAAATGTGAGTCACACAGCTGAGGAGTTGTGGTCAGCTCTGGAGACAGAGTTCCATCAATGGTTGTCTCCACTCAACCTGCAGCCAGGGAAGGCTGTGTGCGACAATGCTGCAAACCTGGGTGCGGCCCTTCGCCGGGGCAATGTCACACACATGCCTTGTATGGCTCATGTTTTGAACCTGGTTGTCCAGCAATTTTTATCCCACTATCCCGGACTAGATGGGCTTCTGCAGAGGGCACGGTCGCTGTGTGCTCACTTCCGCCATTCGCATCCCGCAGCTCAACGACTTACATCTCTACAGAAGTAGTTGGGCCTGCAAGTTCACCGACTGAAATGCAATGTGCCCACATGGTGGAATTCAACTCTGCACATGTTGCAGCGATTGTGGCAGCACCGACGAGCCCTGGTGCATTACGTTATGGCGTATAGCCTGGGCCAACGGTATCAAGAGGTGGGGCAAATCACGCTGCAGGAGTGATCTCAAATCAGGGACCTATGCACCCTTCTGCACAGTTTTGAAATAGCAACGAAGATGTTTAGTGCTGACGATGCCATTATCAGCATGACCATTCCGGTGATTTACATGCTGGAGCACACCTTACACACTGTTCAGAGTCAGGTGGTGGAACAAGAGGAGGAGGAGAAACAGGAGGAGTCATATGCGGAAGGGATAATATCTCCAAGATGAAGAAGGTTGGCAGCACCAAGGCGGCTGGCATTGGAGGCTGGGGGAGAGGGATTACCGAGGGCGCATGGTAGCAGCCAAACTGTTGAGGAAGGTGCAGGAGGCAAGGAAGAAGTGGAGGACGAACTGGTGCTGGGCATGGAAGACTCATCAGATGAGGGAGACCTTGATCAAATTTCTGTTGTGCGAGGTTGGGGGGAGAGGGCAGACGAAGGAAGCATGATTCTCACCTCGCCACCACCAAGACAAC
Source organism: Ranitomeya imitator (assembly GCF_032444005.1). NCBI lineage: Eukaryota > Metazoa > Chordata > Amphibia > Anura > Dendrobatidae > Ranitomeya > Ranitomeya imitator. The sequence continues at coordinate 590,568,063 of NC_091283.1, forward strand.
AAGGACTTGGTCCTTCTGGATGCGCAAGACACATGAGTGCCTTCTTGCTCCACTACCTGCAACATGACCCTCGGATTGTCCGAATCCGAAGTAATGCCGATTACTGGGTTGCCACACTCTTAGATCCCCGGTACAAAAGCAAATTTGGCGAAATAATTCCTGCCATAGAAAGGGATTCACGCATGCAGGAGTATCAGCAGAGACTGTTACAGAATCTAACATCTGCTTTTCCACAAAACACCAGTCGTGCACGTAGTCAATCTCTGAGTTCTAACTTGCCAACCGTGGGAATATCGAGTCATCACTCAAACTGTAACAGTAACATCGTATCAGGTAGTAACAGCAATATTTTCCAATCGTTTCAAGAATTTTTTAGACCATCCTATGCAAGGCCACAGGAGACAAGAAGTCTTACGCACAGCCAACGCCTAGAGAGGATGGTACAAGAGTATCTCCAAGTTAACATCGATGCCATGACTGTGGAACTGGACCTTTGCTCATTTTGGGCTTCCAATCTTGAAAAATGACCTGAGCTTGCAACTCACACCTTGGAGATCTTGTCGTGCCCCGCAGCCAGTGTTCTCTCTGAACGTGTGTTCAGCGCTGCTGGTGGTGTGCTGACAGATAAGCGCACGCGGCTGTCCAGTGACAATGTAGACAGACTAACGTCCATCAAGATGAACAAATTTAGGATCCGCAAGGACTTTTCTACCCCTGTGTCATCTTGGGGAGACTAAAAGCTTGATGATTTTTGAAAATCACCTCACCAACCGTTTTAAAAAACTCTGGCGAAATTGATGCCACTTAAGTGGTGTCTGTGGCCGAATTTTTGGAAAAAATGGAGACTCTTTATTAAGTCCCCTTGCTGAGTTTTACATGATGTTGCCATCGTCAATTCCGGGTGGGTGGGGTCGTCTGCAGAGTTGTTTACTCATACTATGGCCTGGGATTCAGAGGTCTGCTCCAAAGCTTCAGTGTCTGCTAGTAAGCAGAGTAGCCCAGCCACCCACCGCCTGTTTACCTAAGTACTATTTTTAACGGCATCTGGCCAAGGAAATCCTTTTGGGCTCAGTATAATTCAGTGCTACTCAGCAGCGTACCCCACCCATAAAGCAAGCTACACCGCCTGTTTACCTAACTACTATTTTGTAACGGCATCTAGCCCAGGAAATCCTTTTGGGCCTAGTAGAATTTGGTGCTACTCAGCAGCGTACTTCACCCATGAAGCAAGCTACACCGCCTGTTTACCTAAGTACTATTTTTAACGGCATCTGGCCAAGGAAATCCTTTTGGGCCTAGTAGCAATTTCTGCTTCTAAGCAGAGTACCCCACCCATGAAGCAAGCTACACCGCCTTCTTCCTTTCTCAATCTAACCCCTTGGCTCTGGGGTGTCCACTCTCCCTCCAGCTCTCTCCTTCTCACAGGTGGACTACCGCATGTTTTGACTCTGTGGCGAATCTTTTGGGCCCTGGCATAAGAAGTCATCGAGGTAATGGATGTGTGCCATCTTACAAATGTCCATGACGACACATTCGAAGAAGCAACTAAACACCTCAAATAGAGAGCAGGATATGGAGCACCCCATGGGCAAACAGTGATCTATGTAGTATGCTCCTTCACAGAAGCAGCCCAATTGGAGGACACTATTCGGAGGCACAGGTAATAACCGGAACGCCCCCTCAATGTCTGTTTGGGCCATTAGGGTGCCCCTTTCCAACTTCTTGACCCGCTTGATTGCCTCGTCAAAGGAGGTACAGTACATAGTACTGTACTTGGTTCCGCGTCGATGTTGTCGTTTACTGACCTGCCCCTTGGATATGATAAATGGTGAATTAGTCTGAATGTATTGGGTTCATTTCTTGGCACAACTCCCAACGGGGGTACCACTACGTTTCTAAGGAAAGTGTTCTGAATGGACCCGCCGCCATTCTACCTAAAGATACTTATTTTTTTATTTTTTTTGTCAAGACGTCTGTGTGTTGGTAGAGTGATTTTAGATTTTTACTCCAGCCTTTCTTGATTTTAGAAGGATATGACATGCCTATATCTGTGTCTCCTCCTCCTTTTACTCCTCCACCTCTTTTCTTTTTGCATGACTATATGTAGTTGTGACTTTTCCATGTGTTTGTTGTGTCTTCTGAGCAGTTTGTCAGCTTTTGGACACCTTTTAAAGTGTTTTCTATGTGTTTTCTATGTGTTTGAATGTATTTGTGTTTGCCTGCCATTGGTTTCAATGGGGTTCGACGGTGTTCGTTGAACGTTCGACGAACATTCGTCGAACACGTCCCTGTTCGACGAACCGAACTGAACCCGAACACTAGGGAGGTGGCTCAACACTACTCCTCACTCCTTACTCCTCTCTGGCAGACTGAACTCCTAACTCATCCTCCAGCAGAATATATAGGGAAGCCACCCACAAACTGGATCAGAGCTCCCCCTTCTGGCCTGGAGTCAGAACAGTGTTGTATGGGCATGTTAGCTGTTAAACGGATCTTCCTTGCTTCCCAGCATGGCATCACCCTCCCCAAGAGGAAGGCAATACCACTGTGACAACCAGACTCCTGGGGTGTCACACAAGCTCTATAGATGATGGAACTCTCTACCCTCACTATCCAGCATATAATGTGTCTGCCATTTTCAAATGCCTTGTTTGCCAGAAAAGAAAGCATGGCACAATGCTTTCATGCCGATAGGAGAGCAAGATCAGGGAGCCAAAGATCTGTAAAGTAATTTGTGTCGCAATCTTTGTTGCTTGAAATGGAAAGCACTTGACAACAGGCAATGGACAGCAAGTTTGAAAGATGAGAGACACTTAGTGGATAGCACTTTGAAGTTATTTTTCCGGTATAAATCAACATAATTGTCAATATTGATTTGCAGATGGCCTATTTTGCTCATTATCTATCAAGGGCGATTAACCCCTTTCAGACATTGGGCGTAATAGTTCACCCACGTCGGACTCCCCCTGTTTGGTGTGGGCTCCAGCGCTGAGCCCACATCTTTTCAGGCATATGACAGCTGATCTATACAGCTGACATCTGCCCACAACAGCCGTGGGTGGAATTGCGATCCACCCATGCCTGTTAACTAGTTAAATGCCACTGTCAATCTCTGACAGCGGCATTTAACTCGCACTTACTGGAAGCGCGTCACAAATCCCACCCATTGGTGACCCTGTCACATGATCGTGGGTCGGTATGACAACCAGATGTCTCCAGCAGACCTCTATGGTTGTCAGAGCCAGATTGCTATGAACCCCGCCTGGTGGTTGTCGCTCATAGCAAGTGGGAATTTCTGCTATACACGGGCGATCTAATCATCACCTGCGTGTAGCAGAGAACATTAAAATAGTGCAGCTTCTAGCCTCCCATGGAGATAATTGAAGCATGCAAAAAGTAAAAAATGTTTATAAAAATATTAAAAATAAAAAAGTTCAAATCACCCCACTTTTACCCCATTCAAAATAACACAATAAAAAAATTAAAGATACACATATATATGGTATTGCCACGTTCTGAATCTCCCAATCTTTCAATTTTCAATATAAGAAAAGAATTAACCTGATGTCAAAACACCAGAATTACGTTTTTTTGGTCACCGCAACATCGGATTAAAATGCAATAACGGTTTATCAAAATATCGTATCTGCACCACAATAGTATTAAAAACGTCAGCTCGGTGTGCAAAAAATAAGCCTTCACTCAATGCCAGATCACGAAAAATGGAGGTGCTACAAGCATTTTTTTCACCACTTAGATATAAAAGAACCTATATATATTGATGTCTATGAACTCGTAATGAGCTGGAGAATCATAACGGCAGGTCAGTTTTAGCATTTAGTGAACATGGTAAAAAAAACACAAAAAAACAACTGTGGAATTGCACTATTTTTGCAATTTCACCACAGTTGGCATTTTTTCCCATTTTCCGGTGCATGATATTTTAAAAACAATGGTGTCATTCAAATGTACAACTTGTCCCACAAAAAACAAGTCCTCACATGGCCATATTGACTGAAAAATAAAATGTTATGGCTCTTGGAAGAAGGGGAGCAAAAAACGAAAACACAAAAAAAAATGAAATACTCCTGAGGTTACATTGTCTGAAAGCTCAGTGACCTTGACTAGGAACATGATAACATGTATGCAATGTGAAATAGAGCTGTCAGTTCCAGATCACAGTTTTGAGGTTGGACATTTATAGGTTTAAGAGTATAAGTGTAAGAAGATGGACGTGTTAACCATGTTCTGCCTTGAAGAAACAGGTATATTGTTGCAATATGTTATGTGATGTATAATCTGAATTGTGATGTGCATTTAAGATGTTAGGGACATTGATAATGCGTGTAGTTTGACAGTAGGGATAAAGAAAGTTAATGTTTGGGACTAGCTCAGAGTGGGAGGGGATATGTTGAGCAGTGTCGCATTCTCGTGGTCCCTAAAGTGAGAGGAGACTGAAGGAAAGAGATAGCGAGATCCAGAGCAGAAGTGACTAAAAGAGAGAGTGATCAATTGGAGACAGGCCCTGGGAGAGAATGCCTAGCAGAAAAATTCCAGAGTTTATACCTCTTGAAGGAAATGGGCCTGAACAGGACTGAGTACATGAATAGAGTAGAAAGTCCCGGGCCGGGAGTTCCACAGTGTCAGAGGGCTTGAAGCTAAGTCCGGCTGTACTGGCACCTAAAGAAGAAAGAAGATATGGAGCCATGGTGCGAGTAAAGGACCTTTGCTAAGCAGGTCTGTAACGAAGAGCTGGATGTGATAAAGTAGTGAGAAACAGTGGAGACTGATGACATGTAGAAAAGGTGAACAGTATAGGAACAATGGAGAAGAGAAGGAAGTAAACTGTGTGGAAATTGCTTAATGTTGTTAAAGAAACATCCATAAGGCTATGTACCCACTATCTCTTGTATATATTCACTACCAAGTTTCCGTTTAGTAAAGAGTTTATGTTTGAATGGTAGCCCCCCTCATTGAACTATCCAACACTTTATCATGGCAAACTAGCAACATCGGTTGTATGCAACCTACACAGGCATAGTGCCCTCACAGCACAAGTCCACACACCCAGCTAGGACCTCCACTTTCATGTAATGTGCCATGGCCTTAGAGACGAGTCCCTCTGCTACTGCCCTGTGCCACATTTCATGTGCACATATCATTTTTTTCAAGAGGATTCTATCTGGAACCGATCTGAAACCCGCTTGGAAAACATCTGTGCAGCAATGTCCTAAAAAAACAACTTTCTGATCAAGTGTTCTGTCTTTTTTTTCACTTCTTTTAACCAATTCTGGCACCCAAACCCACAGCTAAAAGACGGGACTGGACCATTCTTAAAGCTACTCTACTTGGATGCCACTACTACTTTATATATGAAATTAGAAAAAAAAACGCTGTTGTAAAATCGACTCAAAAGATGTCTAAGAATAGACTTCAGGAAAAATACCACCAACGTTTTCTTAAAGTGTCTTTAAAAAAACTATGTAGATCCATCGGCGCACTATGTGCACATACCCTGACTAATAAACTTCCCTCTAAAATTACAACATCAACAGACCTCAGTATTAGAGAATGTAAATATAACGTCTTTTCAAGTCGATTCCAGTCGGAATCTGGCTAAAAATATCACTGCAAAAGTACTCCATAAAATGAACATAATGCACAGCAACATCAAAATGACATTGCTGTGCGCATGTTCTTTATGATGTTACTTCTTTTCAACTGCTTCAGGATTTGAGAACCCTGAAGAGGTTAAAAGAAGTGACATACTCATTCTCCCGACTACTTCCACTAGGAATCCAGCTGCTCTTCATATTTGACATAATGGAATAAAAAAACCATAGCAGAGGAGCTGCAACTGGAAAAAAAAGTCAAAATCTCTGTCCAACCTGCTTCAGGAAAACGACCTCCAGTGTTTTCCTGAAGGAGCTTCTTTTGGGAAAATTTGTCGATTAATCCACCATCTAAGACGCCCCATGCACATGACCTACGTGTTATCCACTATTTGGAAAATCCTATGGCTTATGAGTATGACATAATAAACAAAAATGTATTAGTGAGAATGGAGTATAAATCATTACCAGAGATAGACATACTGTTAGGGTACCGTCACACTATACGATTTACCTACGATCACGACCAGCGATATGACCTGGCCGTGATCGTAGGTAAATCGTAGTGTGGTCGCTGGGGAGCTGTCACACAGACAGCTCTCCAGCGACCAACGATGCCGAGGTCCCTGGGTAACCAGGGTAAACATCGGGTAACTAAGCGCAGGACCGCGCTTAGTTACCCGATGTTTACCCTGGTTACAAGCGTTAAACTAAAAAAAAAAAAACAGCACATACTTACATTCTGGTGTCCGTCAGGTCCCTTGCAGTCTGCTTCCCGCACTCAGTGACTGCCGGCCGTAAAGTGAAAGTGAAAGCACAGCCGCTGTGCTCTGCTTTCACTTTACGGCCGGCAGTCACAGTGCGGGAAGCAGAGACGGCAAGGGACCTGACGGACACCAGAATGTAAGTATGTGCTGTTTGTTTTTTTTTAGTTGAACGCTTGTAACCAGGGTAAACATCGGGTAACTAAGCGCGGTCCTGCGCTTAGTTACCTGATGTTTACCCTGGTTACAAGCGAACGCATCGCTGGATCGCATCGCTAGATCGCTAGATCGGTGTCACACACAACGATCTAGCGATGACAGCGGGAGATCCAGCGATGAAAGAAAGTTCCATACGATCTGCTACGACGTACGATTCTCAGCAGGATCCCTGATCGCTGCTGCGTGTCAGACACAGCGATATCGTAACGATATCGCTGGAACGTCACGAATCGTAAAGTCGTAGCGATCGAAATGTTATAGTGTGACGGTACCCTTAGATGTTTAAATATTTGTCCTCTTCTCTGTCTACATGGTCAAAGAGCAGCAAAAAAAATCCCAAACTAATGAATCAATTACCCCTTGAATAAACTTATCTATGCATGCGAACATCACAAACAGTTGCACTGTGGGAATAGGGTTGCTCATTGTCCACAAATAAAGCAGGCACTATATAAAGCTACATTGTACCACTAATGTAGCTCTGTGCACTTGCAATAACCTCAATAACCCAACCCTATAATCCCCCCACATGATTAGGACATCTTAGATTGTGACAAAGGGGTTAACAACTAAACCCTGCCGTAGCGCTATTTAAATCTACACTGACTGAATGCTGTTGGATCCAAGTCATTTCCGCACATTATCATACACTTTCTGCTTCATTTATTTTGCTCTGTCCCTGGAAAAATTGTGTGTCTTATTTTCAGTGTGATTACATTTTCATCATGACATATTCGTAGCCTCAGACAATGGGGCCGCAGCTCTGAGCTGACTCATAGAAGTGGGAGCTATCGAATACGCAAAGAAAAAAAAAACCTGTCCAGCTCGGAGCGTGCAACGAATCCTAAACTTGCTAGAGAGAACGAAAAAAAAGAGAGGCAACAGTGTAGGGCGAGTGAGGAGAAAGAGACGGGAAGAAAAAAAGGAGTGACTGGAATAAAATAGCAAAAGGAATAAGAAAACAGCGAAATAGAAACAAGGAGCTAAAAAAAACTAATGGAAATTAGAAGAGTTGAATGAGGGCTCTTGAGAATTTGCAAAACACAGGAGGTAGAGTATATACAGCAGCACATTCCCCATAGAAGACAATGAGGAGAAGGCACTGGCAGTAAGAGTTGCAATAGATCACAGTGAAGGATGACTGAAAGCAGAAGTCAAGATAGGGAAATAGAGGGAAGAAAAATGCAGGTCGGTAATGATTTGGCACAAAGGAATTGCTGAATGGGAAGAGAGAGATAAACATGGGAGACTGGGAGGAAAGAAAGAAAAGCGAAGGGGCAAGTGGAGAACAGTCATGAACAATGGAGTTTTCAGCAAGGGACAGATGGATGGTTCTGGGAAATGACTCCATGTATAGAGAGACAGATGAGGGATGAAGATGAAAAATGAAAAAAGCAAATAAAGGATTAATAGAAACTCAAATCACCTGTGAGAGAGACCAGTGTACGTTAGTAGCCAGAGATTGAAGCTGCCCACACTTCAACAGCTGGCCTCCTCATACATTATACAACAGCCAACCTGGCATTACCCTTGATGTGTGTTTATTCACAGACTGTGCTACCGCTGTCTGGAGCCTTTATCTGTACCAAGCAGCTCTGACTTTACAATAATTGAAGCACGGACTGAAATTATACTGCGGTATGTGTGAAGACCCAGAGAAGGGCACCTAATGGAGGACTTGGAGAAGCAAAAAAAACTTGCGTGACTTCGTATTTACCTCACGACATGCATGCTCAGTTGGGTACTCTCTTTCGGTGGCCATCATGTAACACAACTCTATTCACAGCTGAAATCTAAATCGCTAGTTGTACTTGTTCTGCCAGAATGAAGACAAGAGATGGAGGACACCCAAGATTTATGAGGCTTAAATAATGAGACTAATGATTTTCACTCGCTACTGAAGAAGCTGTCGATTTTCTTCAACTAAGGAGTCAAATGAAAAAAGCGAAGTGCCCCTTGATCTAGCAAATAATATAGTTTTGATTATTAGTGAAAATTACTCGCATCAGTGGCATATGTAATCAATGGTGTACATTAGCTATGCTGGAGCAGAATGTGCAACTAGACATTCACCAAAAGACTCTGAAAAGTGACTGGGCTTTTAAAGCCAATAGGTCTCACTTATAACTCAATAACCATGTAAAACAGGAATGGAAAAGATCTTAACATTTAAAGTCACTTTTTGGCACAGGTTTATTGAGTGATAAAGTAATTACTAGTCATTGATTAAGTGCAAACAAATAGATATATCTGGAGTAACCTTTTATTAACACATTTTCTTTATCCTTTCCTTACAATTTTAGAGAATAGGAGGAAGCCAGCAAGCTTCATTTATTCCTGATATGCTATATAAGGGGGTAGATACTTACATTCAGGTTGGAAAATAATCCTTCTTGTATTTTCTTTATAAAACACTCACAAAATGGGGCACATTGCCCGAGAGTAATGTTCGCATGTATTTTGATAATATGTTTTGCCATGTAATTTGGTGTCCATGCTTCACTACGGGTTGAAAAAAAAGTTGAATGTTGCCATATGTGGTGGTGTGGTGTGCATGACATCCTGTGTGACGCTAGGAAACATGTGATTGACAGTGACAAGAGGGAGGAGGCAGTCAGTCAGGATTTAAAGCATAGTATAAGTAGTAGGAGAATTACAGGTCAAACTAGCATGTACCACAGAGGTATGCACAGACATCTCTGCTAAAGTCAAGTGCTAAAATCCCTGCCATCTTCCAAGAAGACGACATTTTGTGAATTAACACAGATGTGCGGCAGGTCATTGGACGTAATGCAGTAATATTAGTCACAGACCTGTGGCTACTGCTCAGAGAAGTCGGAAGTAGGAAAGGATGACTGGCTGGACTAAGAGCAGCCAGAAAAGCAAGGCCAAAGCCTTGTTGGAGACAGTAACCAGGATATTGTTAGCCTTAGATTGTTTGGGGAGGTTTGGCTTCTGTCAGACGTGGTTTTGAAGAACCTGTACGGTGCTGGCCAGTGCACGATGAACAGCGGTGACAGCCACGAACACCATGTGAGAAAAAAGGACTCACTGAGACCAGTATGCAAGCTGCATCAAAATGTAAGTTGTTGAGCATTGGCACACCACATTTCACTAAGAGTAGAGGAAGCTCTCCTGAAAGTTAATTTACTATTATCGAAGTTCAGCATTTTTGCAAGTAAAATTCCTCCATTTTGGAAGCTTTGTAAATAAAACAATCTGTTTTTATGAAACCTGCATTATTCTGAAGTGTCATGTTGTGGAGCTTATAACACCTCAGGATTATGGAAGGCGCTGCTGCCTACTTTGTCTTCTTTAAGCTAATATGGACACATAGTAACCATAGTAGGTCCTTATGGAATTGTGGTAAGATGTGTATCAGAGCAAATGAGTCGCATCTGGGGTGATATGTAACATACTTAAAATAATGGCATTTTTGTTTTTTAAGTTATGAATGGATTAATTAGACATTAAAAAGGTATATACCCGAATTTTCTGCTGCCTACTTTGCCAATTGGTAGCAAAGTTTTTTAGGAAGCCCTTCAGTTTATTTAGATACAGCAACTAGTAAAAAATCTAAATAATCTTGATTGGAAGAAAATGTAGAAAATTGTTGAATTCACTCATTAAGTACAACAAAACTACCAAAAATACTGGGTGGGCACCAGTGCTCCTTGTAAGGTGAGCAATTTGGAAAAAAAGTGAATTAAAATAACTTACTAAGCTCAACAAGCCTAACACCAGATATACCCTACACAACACCAATAATGTATCCTATCGTGGTTAGCCAAATATGAAATGAATACCTACAAAAAAGGGGCACCACTCACAAATTAATGTATAAAAAAGTCCTTTATTGATAACAAGAAGACCACAAAGTGGTCATAAAATTGTCAGTACTCAAAATCAAATGCTCTAAACACTGGACGAAGCATTTCCCTGCGAAACGCGCGTCGGGTGTGGTGGACTCCTGGCTCTCCTGCACAGTTTGGGTAAACACGTGTTTATTAGGCATCTTAAGCGGTTATGTGGTAGGCTATTTTGGCTTTCATACTGCCCATTTCACCTGTGTATATGGCCTTATTGAGCCTTGTTACTTACAATCTTATACACACTGATTCGATGTGCAATGTTTAGGCTATGTATACCAATTTTAGCAATTTGTGTTTAGAGCATTTGATTTTGAGTACTGACTATTTATTACCTTTGTTATATGCTCTTCATTTGCCTTGCCGCTGTACCCAGTATACCTATATCCCATCTGTTTATGATATCGTCACACTAAGTGCACATATATATCTTGTTGTTACCTCCAGGTTTTTCTGTCCACCATTGTTTTGTGTCTGTTGTGTCTCACCGTTGCCTGTCTAGGCAATTTTATGACCACTTTGGGGTCTTCTTGTTATCAATAAAGGACTTTTTTATACGTTAATTTGTGAGTGGTGCCCCTTTTTTGTAGGTATTCACAAGATATACCCTGTCTTAAAGGACTAGTATACTTTAACTACGTATAATTTTCAGAGCACATATCTTTGATGGAAGTTTGATGAGCACCTTTCACTGGATGAAACACTCCTAAATTCTGGCATGAGACATGATGGTATATGGACACACTTTGGATATATGGAGATTTTCCAATCATGATCAAATTCAGAGTATGTATTGGTTTCCTGTTCTTGCTTGCGTGCAGATCTGAGTTGAATTATTTGGAGCTTTCAAAATTACTTTGCATTTCATGGACTATATTTACTCACAATTTGATTGGGCTTATTATTTCATTAAATTTCTCTACTCTATGATATACATTAAAAAGGCAGAAACTTAATATTAAGCTCCTAAGCCCCAATGGAAAAGTTGAAGTGTGGTGATTTTTTATTTTGCAAAAGTGTATTTGGGCCTCCTTAGGCTATGTTTCCACGGTCAGGAAACCTTCAGAATTGGACACTGTGTACAGCTGCAGCGTCCAATCTGCAGCATCCAGATGTTATAGCATAGGGGATGGGATTTTATGAAATCTAAACTCATATGAACTCTAGCGTGAGAAAATATTCAGAAAAATTCCCACACTAGAGTTCATACGAGGTTATGCCAGCAAGAGGCGCAGCACCGCAAGTCTAGGTAGCTAGTTCCCCTGCTTTAATTCATTCCCCAGCTTTTATAGGCAGGAGCACAGCTGCATTCGCAGGCTCCTGACTGTAAAAATCTTTAACCCCTTCAGATGGATTTACAGCGTGGAACAAGACTGAACGACGGAAGGTATGGGATATTGTTGATTTTTTATTTTAACTTTGTTTCAGGTGACAAGGGTCTTCAATTGGATTGAGAGTATAATAAACTATTACAACACCATGTGTCTTTATTTCATTAAAATACTTTTTTCCTAATGTGTGTGTTTTATTAACCATTTACTAGTATTGGATTAATAATGGATAGGTGTCTTATTGACATCTCTCCATTATTAACCAGGCTTAATGTCACCTTACATTAGTAAGGTGGTATTAACCCTTTATTACCCCATATCCCACCGCTACAGGGGAGTGGGAAGACAGTGGCCAAGTGCCGGAATAGGCTCATCTTTCAGATGTGCCTTTTCTGGGGTGGCTGGGGCAGATGTTTTTAGCCAGGGGGGGCAATGTTAGGAGTCGAGTTTCCTCTGCTGCACAGGGGGAATCTCGATCCATCTCCGCTGCGGTCTCCCATTCTCCTCCAGCCGCAGTGGAGTCTGCTCAGCAGGGACGTCGCTCCCAGTGTCTTGCTCGCTCTCACTCTGTACAGAGAGTTACTGCTGCTTCTTCAGCTCCTGCCATTAAAGTCAGTGCTGGTCAGCGGCGAGCGGACTTCCCTGGGACGAAGTCCTTGTTTGTGCACACTGAGCATGCCCAGAGCAAGATCTCCCGTTGGAGATCGAGGGTCATGTGCTCTGGCTCTGCAGAGCATTCCATTGGTCCTCTTGGCAGGCCCTGGAAGGGCAAAGTTTCTGTGGCCACTTCCTGTCCTGCAATTATATAAACTGCGCATGACCGCACGGCCATGCGCTAGTGTACAATTGAATACGTGTGTTTGTTGTGAGTGCAAGTCGTTCATTAAATACCCCTACCCTATTGTATGACTGTTCGTGTATGGAGTATGGCTGCTATCTAGCGCCCGACAAATCACTCAACGTGTCACACACGTATCAGCGTCTATTGCTGTGACCGCCAGTGCGGCGCCACGCGCCAGTAGTGCGCTTCCTGACCCACGTCTGGGTGCTTAGTGGTGCCTGCCAGCACGGCACAGTTCGCACTTCGGTGCTCTAATTATAAGAGTTGCCTAACACACCCTGTTGCGGTGTTGTGTTAGCAAGTGGTCTAATCGGACTTCAATCCTAGTTGGGGTTAAGTTCGCTGACTGCTTGCTCGCCTTCTATGTGCGGTACCGCGATCCTGTGACGCAACAGGATCGCTTCCTTCACGTTGGGTGAAGTTTAACCCACGCGAGTATACTTATGAGTACCGCCATATAGTCCGTCATTACTCAGCAGCAGGTTCCATCTCTGCACGGTGGACCCCGGGCTACGAACGCACCGTACACTATCAGTCTTATTATTTGGTGCGTTCCGCTAGCCCTAACATTACACTAGCGCCAGGGTCTGGCTAGTGATGACGGATAAACAGCAATCCCTGCGGTATATACAGCAGCTGGAGGGTAGGTTGGCGGCTCTCGAGAGCGCAACCTCAGCTGTGGATGTTACCGCAGTTGCTGTACAGGCTGCCAGCGTGGCTGCCGCAACTTTGTCCATTGCCACCCCTGTTCCGACATTTTCTCGCCTCCAGCTGCCAGAAAAATTTTCTGGTAATAGCAAATTTTGTAGGGGATTCGTGAGTCAGTGCTCTATTCATCTTGAGCTTCTGGCTGCACGTTTCCCCACAGAGCGGGCTAAGGTGGGATTTATTGTGTCTCTATTGTCGGACAGGGCGTTGGAATGGGCTACGCCGCTGTGGGAGCATGGCGATCATGTGGTGCAGAGTGCTCCTCTGTTTTTGAGCACTTTAAAACAGGTCTTTTTAGGACCTCAAGTCACCCATGACACTGCACTCCAACTACTGGCATTAACTCAGGGTGAGTCCTTGGTCAGTCATTTTGCCGTCCAATTCCGCACTTTAGCATCTGAGCTGGAATAGTCGGATAAAGCTCTTATCCCCATATTTTGGAGGGGCTTGGCTGACCATGTAAAGGACGCTCTGGCCACTAGGGAGATTCCTGCCACACTGGAGGAGTTAATAACAGTCTCCACTCGAATTGACCTCCGTTTTAACGAGCGGAGGTTAGAGCGAGCCCAGTGTAGGCAGAGGTTTCGGCTGGCTCCTACTTTCGCCAAACCTCTGGAATCTCCGGTCCTGGTTCCTGAGTCACATGAGGCCAGGGAAGTGTCACAAGCGGGACCTAAGTCCTGGACCGCTTGTGCACTCAGGGTCTGTCATGTTTGCCAGCAGTCTGGACATTTAGCCACCAGATGTCCTCAGCGGTCGAGGAAACGCCAGCGTCTAGTGGTCGTAGGTGGAGGTACACTAGACACGGCGACGTTTGCCTCTAAATTGTCCTTTAAGGGGACAATTACTATAAGCTCATTCTCCCACTCGGTAGAGCTCTGCGTGGATTCTGGGGCAGAGGGCAATTTTATGTCTTCTGCCTTCGCCCAACGCCACGCAATACCTCTGGTTATGCTAGCTCAACCTGTAACGGCACGAGTGGTGAATGGGTCGACTCTGCCCTCACAGATAACTCACCAGACCATCCCTTTTACTCTGTCCATGTCGCCATCTCATCAGGAGATTATTTCTCTGCTCGTCATTCCAGAGGGAATTGATGAAGTCCTGTTGGGAATACCTTGGCTACGGTACCACTCTCCTCATATCGAGTGGTCCTCAGGCAGAATTCTGGGATGGGGTGAATCTTGTGGGGGTAGGTGTCAGAGGGAGTGCGTTCAGGTAGCTACAACTGAGGTACCCGCAGATCTTTCCTCTCTCCCCAAGCAGTATTGGTCGTATGCAGACGTATTCTCCAAAAAGGCGGCGGAGACCCTTCCGCCCCATCGCCCCTATGACTGTCCTATTGACCTCTTGCCTGGTGCTGAGCCTCCCCGGGGTCGAGTCTATCCGCTATCTCTCCCGGAGACAGAGGCAATGTCACAGTACATCCAGGAAAATCTGGCAAGAGGGTTCATCAGGAAGTCAGTGTCACCTGCTGGGGCAGGGTTCTTCTTCGTGCAGAAGAAGAGTGGGGAATTGCGTCCATGCATAGACTACAGGGGTCTTAACACCATCACCGTTAAGAATAAATACCCTTTGCCCTTGATATCTGAACTGTTCGATAGGCTTCGGGGAGCAAGGGTATTTACTAAATTAGATCTGCGGGGTGCTTACAACCTGATTCACATCCGTGAGGGGGACGAATGGAAGACGGCTTTTAACACCAGGGATGGGCACTATGAATATCTGGTGATGCCCTTTGGGCTCTGTAATGCCCCAGCCATTTTCCAAGACTTTGTGAACGATATCTTCCGGGATATGCTTTCCACCTCGGTCGTAGTCTATCTGGATGATATTCTCATCTACTCTCCAGATATTGACTCCCACCGGAGAGATGTTTGCAAAGTCTTCGACCTCCTACGGGCAAACTCCCTCTATGCCAAGTTGGAGAAGTGTATGTTTGAGCAGGAGTCCTTACCTTTCCTAGGCTACATCATCTCAGCCCAGGGATTGGCTATGGATCCTGCCAAACTACAGGCTGTGATGGACTGGCAGGAACCCCATTCTCTTAAAGCGGTGCAGCGCTTTATGGGGTTCATCAATTATTATCGCCAGTTCATCCCGCATTTCTCAACTTTGGTAGCTCCCTTGGTTGCCCTCACCAAGAAGGGGGCGAATCCCAAATTGTGGTCTGAGGAGGTCTCCAAGGCTTTTATCTCTATAAAGTCACACTTCGCTAGCGCTCCCATTCTTCATCGCCCCGATGTTGATAAGCCATTTATCATGGAGGTGGATGCCTCTTCTGTTGGTGCTGGAGCAGTCCTCTTCCAAAAGGATGCTCAAGGTCGGAAGCATCCTTGCTTCTTTTTCTCCAAGACCTTCGCACCAGCAGAGAGGAATTATTCCATCGGGGACAGGGAGTTGCTAGCCATGAAGTTGGCTTTCTCGGAGTGGAGACATCTCTTGGAGGGAGCACGTTTTCCCTTCCAAGTCTTCACAGATCACAAAAATTTGGTGTATCTGCAGACAGCTCAGCGGTTGAATTCTTGCCAGGCCAGATGGTCCTTGTTCTTCTCCCGGTTTCATTTCACCCTTAATTTCCTTTCTGGGGAGAAGAACATTCGGGCCGACGCTCTCTCTCGCTCCGTTGTGTCATCTGCGGAGGAGGAGGAGGAGCCTCGGCTTATTGTCCCCACCGAGAGTTTGAGAACCGTGGCCCCGGTTTCGCTGGAGTCTGTGCCCCCGGGCAAGACTTTTGTTCCATCTAGTTTGCGACCGGAGGTTCTCTCTTGGGCGCACTCGTCCAGGGTGGGTGGACATTTTGGTACTAAAAGGACATCAGAGTTACTGGCGAGGACATACTGGTGGCCGCATATGGCTCGTGATGTCGCGGAGTACGTTCGGGCGTGTGTCTCTTGCGCCAGGAACAAGACTCCTCGGCAACGGCTAGCTGGTTTGCTTTATCCTCTGCCCGTGGCTGACAGGCCCTGGGAGATGGTCGGGATGGACTTTGTGGTTGGCTTACCCAAGTCTCGTAATTGCACCATTATCTGGGTGATCACCGATCATTTTTCCAAAATGGTGCATTTGGTGCCTCTTCCACGGCTACCATCTGCACGGGCGTTGGCTGTCTTGTTTATCAAGCATATCTTTCGCTTACACGGTATGCCAGACAAAATTGTTAGTGACCGGGGTCCCCAGTTTGCGTCCCGATTCTGGAGGGAGCTATGTCGTCTACTCAGTATTGAGTTAAATCTCTCTTCGGCATATCATCCCGAGACGAATGGGTTGGTAGAAAGGGCCAACCAGACCTTGGTCACATATCTGCGACATTTTGTTTCTGCCAGACAGGATGACTGGGCATCCTTGCTACCGTGGGCAGAGTTTGCACTTAACAATGCCGTAGCCGACTCCACCGGTCAGACTCCATTCCTCTTAAATTACGGCCAGCATCCGCGTGTTCCTGTGCCCATGCCTGTGTCTTCCGCTGATCCCAGGGTGGCAGACTGGGCTGTGGAGGCACGGGACATTTGGGATCGCACGCAGGATGCCATTCGGGCCTCCAAGGAGAGAATGAGGTCCTCCGCCGATGTTCATCGGCGCCCCGCTCCGACTTTTGCCCCTGGCGACTTGGTGTGGCTCTCCGCCCGTAACATCAGGCTGCGAGTTGAGTCCACTAAGTTTGCTCCTCGCTACTTGGGTCCCTTCAAGGTTCTCGAACAGGTTAATCCTGTGGTCTACCGCCTGGCTCTTCCTCCACGCTTGGGTATCACCGACACCTTTCATGTGTCCCTCTTGAAACCCGTATACATGTCCCGGTTTTCCGAGTCATCTGCCGGGACATCGGGTTCGTCTACGGACGATTACGAGGTGAACGCTATTTTGGGGTGCAAGGTGGTACGCGGCAAAAAGTTTTATTTGGTGGATTGGAAGGGTTATGGTCCAGAGGACAGGTCTTGGGAGCCTGCTGAAAACATTCGGGCCCCACAGCTCATTGCTGCCTTCGAGCGTAGCGAGGCCCAAGGAGGGGGGGTAATGTTAGGAGTCGAGTTTCCTCTGCTGCGCAGGGGGAATCTCGATCTGTCTCCGCTGCGGTCTCCCATTCTCCTCCAGGCGCAGTGGAGTCTGCTCAGCAGGGACGTCGCTCCCAGTGTCTTGCTCGCTCTCACTCTGTACAGAGAGTTACTGCTGCTTCTTCAGCTCCTGCCATTAAAGTCAGTGCTGGTCAGCGGCGAGCGGACTTCCCTGGGACTAAGTCCTTGTTTGCGCACACTGAGCATGCCCAGAGCAAGATCTCCCGTTGGAGATCGAGGGTCATGTGCTCTGGCTCTGCAGCGCATTCCATTGGTCCTCTTGGCAGGCCCTGGAAGGGCAAAGTTTCTGTGGCCACTTCCTGTCCTGCAATTATATAAACTGCGCATGACCGCACGGCCATGCGCTAGTGTACAATTGAATACGTGTGTTTGTTGTGAGTGCAAGTCGTTCATTAAATACCCCTACCATATTGTATGACTGTTCGCGTATGGAGTATGGCTGCTATCTAGCGCCCGACAAATCACTCAACGTGTCACACACGTATCAGCGTCTATTGCTGTGACCGCCAGTGCGGCGCCACGCGCCAGTAGTGCGCTTCCTGACCCACGTCTGGGTGCTTAGTGGTGCCTGCCAGCACGGCACAGTTCGCACTTCGGTGCTCTAATTATAAGAGTTGCCTAACACACCCTGTTGCGGTGTTGTGTCAGCAAGTGGTCTAATCGGACTTCAATCCTAGTTGGGGTTAAGTTCGCTGACTGCTTGCTCGCCTTCTATGTGCGGTACCGCGATCCTGTGACGCAACAGGATCGCTTCCTTCACGTTGGGTGAAGTTTAACCCACGCGAGTATACTTATGAGTACCGCCATATAGTCCGTCATTACTCAGCAGCAGGTTCCATCTCTGCACGGTGGACCCCGGGCTACGAACGCACCGTACACTATCAGTCTTATTATTTTGTGCGTTCCGCTAGCCCTAACAGGCAATAACCATGGTCCTTCTCTAGGCTATTAATATCTGCCCTCAGTCACTGGCTTTACCACTCTGGCGGAGAAAATTGCACGGGAGCCAACGCCAATTTTTTCCGTGATTTAACCCTTTATTTTAATAGCTAGAGCCCCCAAATTTTACACACAGACACTTCTCACATTAGTAGTCAGGAATATGTAATAAAATAAAGGATATGAAATGGTTTACTGTATGTAAATCATGCCTCATGTCCTGTCGGGTTTGTGAAGGAGATAGCAAAAGCCAGCAATAGAATTACCGGCTTTTCTGCTATCTAGCGCTGCATTAAATATAAATATATACATATTTTTTGCTTTATAAGACGCACCTCATTATAAGACGCACCCCCAAATTTGGTGAAGCAAAAGAGAAAAAAATATTTTTTTATGTTAAATGAGGTCTGTCTTATAAAACCGTTGTCCGTCTTACAAATCATATGTCCCTCATCCTGGTCTCTATGTAAACCCCATCTTTGTGCTGGCACCTGCCCCCTTGTGCTGCTGTCAGGCACATGCCCCCCCGGTCACTATATGTCCCCTTGTGCTGCTGGCAGGCACACACCCCCCGGTCACTATATGCCCCCCTGTGCTGCTGGAAGACACATGCCCCCTGGTCACAATATGCCACCGTGTGCTGCTGGCAGGCACACGCCCCCCCCGGTCACTATAGGCCCCCCTGTGCTACTGGAAGGCACATCCCCCCGTGCTGCTGGCAGACATCCCCCCCGTGCTGCTGGCAGACACATGCTTTCCCCCTGTGCTGCTGGCAGACACATTCCCCTGTGCTGCTGGCAGACACATGCCCCCCGGTCACTATATGCCACCGTGTGCTGCTGGCAGGCACACGCCCCCCCGGTCACTATATGCCCCCCTGTGCTGCTGGAAGGCATCCCCCCTGTGCTGCTGGCAGACACATTCCCCTGTGATGCTGGCAGACACATGCCACCCCCCCTGTGCTGCTGGCAGACACATGCCCCCCGTGCTGCTGGCAGGCACATGATAAAATAACAAACACTTAACTCACCTTCAGATGATGGCTCCATGCTCACAGCTCCTCGGTTGTGCTTACTGTTTCCCAGGCATTGCATCATGTGACCTGGGCACACAGTGATGTCATCACTGTGCTGTGCCGATCACATGATCCGATGTCAGCACAAACACAGGAAGCACAACCGAGGAGCTGTGAGCATGGAGCCATCATGTGAAGGTGAGTTAAGTGTTTGTTATTTTATCATGTGCCTGCCAGCAGCACAGGAGGGAGCATACAAGAGTGATGGGGCAATATCCATGATGGGAGGGGGGGAGATGCAGGCACATGTAATATTCGCTGCTCCCCTGTGAATCAACTGAGGCAGCTTCAGCACCGAGGTAAAGGACAGCGGGTGCAATATTATTACATGAGGCTAATGAGCGGGAGCACAGGACCTCCTGCTGTCTCTGCAGCCTGCAGCCAGCCCACCCCAGCCATCACTCAAGAACTGCTTCCCCTCCTCTACAGCACAGCACACAGATTCGGATTATAAGACGCACCCCCATTTTCCCCCAAAATTTGGGGGAACAAAAATGCGTCTTATAATCAGAAAAATACGGTATATATAGGTGTGTCACTGACATATATATATATATATATATGTATATATACCTATTCTGTGTGTATATATCTGTTCTATTCTAACCTGTCAGTGTGATTTTACTGTACACGACGCTGAATTGCCGGCTTTTCAAAGGACACCGGTGCGTAAAAATCGGACAGCACTTGCATGGTCCGAGTTCTATGCGATTTTTTTCTCGTACCCATTGACTTACATTGGCGAATCTCGTCTGAGAATCGCAGCAATACGCAGCATGCTGTGATTTTTTTCTCAGTCATTTCAGCTGAGTAAAAAATCTCAAATAGAATGTTACCTATTGAATAACATTGGTCTGAGTGCAATCTGTTTTTTTATCGGATTGCACTCGTCCGTTTTTCTCGCAAGTGGAAATGAGCCCTTAGAGGAGGTTCTTGAAGCTGGATACAACAGTGTGTTGGGAGTCCTTGATGGGAAAATACTGAATTGAAGCATTGTGGGAACCCCTGTATCTCAGTGTACTGCTTTGGAGTGATTTCTGTGGAAAACCTTCAGTTATCGTTATACTCATAAGGAGGGCTTTGGTTGACATGACTTTTAGGGGGACAGAAGCAGGATTTTGCTCATGATCCCTTCTCAGAGCAGAATGTGGCTCACAACCCTCTCTCAGTGCTGAATGTGGCTCTCAAGGTCAAAAAGGTTGGGGACCGCTGCGGTAGAGGTAGAAAATGTAGGTGCAATAGGTCTTTGGGGAGAAGACTGCCACTACTATCTGGTCCTTTTTAATATCTTGCTATGTCATAAGAACCCATGAGGATCTCCACCTGCAGAAGAACTGCAATGTCAGAACGACTGTCCCTCTCATAAACTTGACTGATGATTATAAAAGTAAATAGGAGTTGTCATAAAATTACTCCCTAAAGATGGAATTCCCAAAACACCTCCTGTATGAAAGCTGAGAGTGTCCTACTTGTAGTATTAATTTCATACTAGAGAGTACTGAGAGGTGCCTGAATATGAATAAGAATTATGATCCAAATAGACATACATTTTTGTGGTAAATAATTTTACATAAAAGGGCCAGTCCTTAAATATGTTCAGATTTTCTAAAATAAATAGAAATTAGTGGATCTTTTGAAATTCAATTTAACTGGTTTTAACACATTTTTCACAAAAATTTGGCTCGTGGCCAATAAGTCTCATGAATCTCAATACTTGAAATCTGGTAATTTCTTGGAGAATCCACATGGGGACAGAACAAAAAACTCTGCAGACTTGCTGACTATTAGCCTGGAGTCACACTAGCGTATCATACGTATGAGTCCATCGCATAGCACTTGGACCAGTGTTAATGTATGGTGAAACTGACATTACCATTTTTTTTTCTCAGGCGTATTCTACGTGCGAGTGAAATCGCAGCATGCTGCGATTTTACGAGTATATCAGCCGAGTTTCGCCAATGCAAGTCTATGGGTGCGAGAAAAAGTCAGACACCACACGGACCATCAGTGTGAGTTGCGAGAAATACGCACACATTTTCCTCGTTCTAGCCCATTAAACCATTAAATTAATTGGGGAAAAGCAGTGAGAAATGTAAAGTCATACGCATGTCATACGGATGCCATGCGGATACATAGATGCGAGGAAATCTCATCATCGCATTGCAAATGCATTACACATGGATGACCATACGGAGAACATTTGTGCGACTGTCAGCTGAGAGAAACGGACCGATTTTTCATACTTAAGGTTACCGTTACACTATACGATTTACCAACGATCACGACCAGCGATACGACCTGGCCGTGATCGTAGGTAAGTCGTTGTGTGGTTGCTGGAGAGCTGTCACACAGACAGCTCTCCAGCGACCAATGATGCCGAGGTCCCCGGGTAACCAGGGTAAACATCAGGTTACTAAGCGCAGGACCGCGCTTAGTAACCTGATGTTTACCCTGGTTACCAGCGTAAAAAAAAAAAAAACAGTACATACTTACATTCCGGTGTCTGTCCCTTGCCGTCTGCTTCCCGCACTCACTGACTGCCGGCAGTAAAGTGAAAGCACAGCACAGCGGTGACCGCTGTGCTGTGCTTTCACTTTACGGCCGGCAGTCAGTGAGTGCTGGAAGCAGACGGCAAGGGACCTGACGGACACCGGAATGTAAGTATGTACTGTTTTTTTTTTTTTACATTTACGATGGTAAATAGGATAAACATCGGGTTACTAAGTGTGGCCCTGTGCTTAGCAACCCGATGTTTACCCTAGTTACAAGTGAACGCATCGCTGGATTGGTGCCACACAGCGATGACAGCGGGAGATCCAGCGACGAAAGAAAGTTCCAAACGATCTGCTACGACGTACAATTCTCAGCAGGGTCCCTGATCGCTGCTGCGTGTCAGACACAGCGATATCGTAACGATATCGCTGGAACGTCACGGATCGCACTGTCGTAGCGACAAAAGTGCCACTGTGAGACGGTACCCTTACGCTCTTTACACTCTGTAGGAGAGAGAGGACCCTGGTGACCATAAGAGATTACACACTACAGGAAAGATAGATAACCTTGCTTACATTAAGAGATTGCACTCTATAGGAAAGAGAAAGTGAGAGAAAGGACCCCAGTGACCATAGCAGCTTCCACACTACAGAGAGAGAGGACCCGCTTACCATAAGAGTTTACGCTCTACAGAAGAGAGGAGACCCAGCAGATCTTAACAGATTGCACCCTACAGGAGAGGTAGAGAGTAGGAGAAAGGACCCTGCTAACCATAAGAAATTACACTCTACAGGAGAGAGGGGGAGAGGACCTTGCTGACAATACAGTATATATCACACAAAGAGATAGAGAGAGGGGACACCGCTGACCATAAGGGATCACTCTACAGAAGAAGAAGAGAAGAGAGTGACTCTTCCAGTAATTCAGGTACTGGCCATCATTGTACAATATATGATAATACGTAAGTTGTAATAGCTGCAGGGCATTAGGAGTAGGCCTACAGAACCACGTAGTAATATTTATTTAT